>NC_141691.1:135001047-136496292 GCF_964263255.1 Lissotriton vulgaris
CAACAAAAAAATAGAGTATGAAAAGAGAAGTCTTGTCGAAAACAGAACAGGATGCTCCGTGATTGTCTTTTTTTATTCTTGTTCTGCATCAAGATATAAAATACAAGTGCAGTGATTTGGTTTGTAAATCAAACACAAGGCGATGATGGACGGAGCGCTGAAACTTTTCAGACACTCATCCCCAGTCACAGATCTGGGTCGAATCCATTATCATTCTTTAGCTCAGTTCGCCACCTCAGTTCAGACCCAACTATATGCAAATCAATCTCAACCCTGTGCCTCATGGGAACAGTCCAGCACGAACTGCCAAGACAGGTCTTCCCTGAACCGGAAACAAGCATCCTGGGACCGGTTTCTGGGTAACACCCTTAATCAGCCAGGCTAGCTTGAATCCAGTGGTAAAGTGAGCTAGGGTTGTGTCAAAGTCTTGAAACAATGGGGCATCAAAACACCATCATGAGCCATAAAATGACACAGAAATTCTCCTTTCCTGGCAATGTATGACTGTTTCTGGTTCAGTAAAGTATCACCCAGGCCAAAAGGCAGTCTAGTAGGAGCAATCCCTTCCACTCCTACTTCCTGCTTATTCCTTTCAGAGTTTAGATTTCCTTCAATTTATCTTTATGCTTTGCCTGTGTCCCTTTGGTACTCTTTCTTTGATGTAACTCTTAGCCATGTTGTATGAACTTCATTACACATCCTTCATTTCACCCTTTAATTCCTGTTATGCTTTGCCCCCGTGACTGCTATTGGTAAATCTGGCGCATGGGGTTTGGAAGGGGTTTTCCTCTAAGCTATACTTTTTGTGATTCTTTGCACTGTTGCTCTCTTCAAGCCACTCATGTTTGTGATTTGTTGCAGTCTAGCAATGCTGTACAACCCTGTGGCAGCCGCAGCTATGGATTCCCTAGAGATGGAGCTACTTAACGCATCTGAAAACGGACACTTTCCAGGCTGGGACGGCGATGGGGACTCCAACTCCACAATTACCGCCTCTGATCTCTGGTTCTCAGACGCAGTGAACCCATGGGACATCGTCCTCTGTGTCTCCGGCACGATCATGGCTTGTGAAAATGCGATTGTCCTCGCCATCCTCTTTTACTCGCCCACCCTGCGGGCCCCAATGTTCATCATGATTGGCAGCCTGGCTCTCGCAGACCTCTTAGCTGGTCTGGGACTGATCTTCAATTTTGTGGTCCTCTACCTCTTCAACACGGAGTACGCCACCTTAAGCTCAGCTGGAGTGCTGCTAACATCCTTCTCGGCTTCCATCTGCAGTCTCCTGGCCATCACAGTGGACAGGTACCTTTCCCTGTACAACGCCCTCACTTACCACACGGACCGAACCTTGACGTGCACTTACACCATCCTGGTCCTCATCTGGGTGGCCTGCATCTGCATCGGATTGCTTCCAGTGCTGGGGTGGAACTGCATTAGGGACCAGTCCAACTGCAGCATCCTGAGGCCTGTCACCAAGAACAATGCCTCAGCCCTGGCGGTGCTCTTCCTCCTGCTCTTTGCCTCCATGATGCAGTTGTATCTCCAGATTTGTAAGATTGCCTTCAGGCATGCCCAGCAAATTGCTGTGCAGCATCAGTTCATGGCCACCTCTCAAGCTTCCAGCACCAGGAAGGGGGTCTCCACCCTCTCCGTCATCCTGGGCACCTTCGCTGTTTGTTGGATTCCTTTTGCTATTTACTCCCTGGTGGCAGACTCTAGCTACCCCATGATCTACACCTATTCTGTGGTGTTGCCCGCCACCTTCAACTCACTCATCAATCCCATCATCTACGCCTTCAGGAACCCAGACATCCAAAAGTCTCTCTGGCTGGCCTGCTGTGGCTGCATCCCTCCCAGCTTCTCCTTCAGAGCAAGGACCTCAAGTGACGTGTAGGACCTGTTGTGGATGATATGGGGAGAACTCTACCATAGATGTCAAAACACTCCAAAGTTATTTATTTTGTGAAGGTTTATTTTCTGAAATGTTTACTTGAATTGTTTTTTCTTGTTAATGTGAACGGGGGCTCCAGAACAGGCGTTTTCACCTCTACTAATGAAGTTACCCAAAGTGCCAACACGTATTATATATTAGCAACATACATTGGATGCAAATATTTGGAGTACATTGGTATCTAAGCTATCCCTCTGAAGAGGGATTAAGAAGAATTGACCTGATTGGCCTAGAGTTCTGTACACTATGAAACTCTATTCCCGTGATTGATTGTCATTTGCTTTCCCGCGTGATCACATCTGAATGGCTATTGTCAATTTTCATTTGCTACGTAAGTGTAAAGTTTGACATCACGTTGTATTAAGACTTTGGCGGTCTGATGTACAGTTGAGTGCCTCAACCATGTGTATGTATGTCAACTTGTCAAGTACAGACCTAACTAAAAAGTATGTAGCTTTGTACAATAGGGGAGGCAGTCACTCAGTAGGAATATTATTGTAAGCAATAGTACTGCTGAATTCTTCTCTGAATTTAGAACTTTCAAAACAAATTGGAGGATTTTCCATTTCTACTCAACTCTAAATCAGGCTGAGACTCTATGTTTTCTGTATTATGGGCATTCCATAAATGACTCTTTACTGTCTGAGTGGTAGCTGCACCTCTAACAGTTGTCATTCACAAAGTTCACTTCAATTAGTTGCTTCTTGAAATTCCAAGCAGAAGTTCTGGTCTGAGTAAGGCTATTTACACTGGTGGCATATCCGACACGTGTTGGTGGCATTATTCTGGTAGTTCCTTAATTGCACTGAAGCTAAAAACTGACCATCCTCCACTGAAAATGTGCAGATCGACCACACCGCATTGTCCAGGTGTGCAATTCCACGAAGAGAGATTTCAAGGAAGCTCTAGGCCTCAAATTGAGTTGCTGGGTAAAAGGGAGTGTGGTAAGGGTGGAGGGGGTTCCATATCGTGCTATCAGAAATCTTTGAGCAAAAGATAAAGGACCAAAATATTAGCAAGGCAAGTATATATAGGTAAGCATAGATTTACTATTCTTAGCTTCACATTACATACCGTCAACGTACCTTCAAGGTACATAGGTGTGAAGTTCAGTAAAGTAAGTACCCATCAGTGCTTACCTTGCGGATATTTTTGATATGTGTCCATAATAGTATGATACCCAGGTCCTGTGGCTTTGCTGGGTGATACCCCATTTTCTTAATCATAATAGTATGGCAGCAGGATATTATTAGGATGATATTATGGTGGACTACCAGCAAAATATTGTTTAGGCAAGTGCGTATAGGTTAAGTATACATTTTCTATACTTAGCTCTGCATCTGTGTACCTTGAGACCTATATATTGTCAATGCACATATATTTGGAGTTCAGTGAAGAAAAACTATACTTACCTGTATATACTTACCTAGTGGATAGTTTGCCAACGATATTATGGTAGCACAATATTAGTGAGACAATATTCTGGTGGGATACCAAATAAATGGTAATTACCACACCCAGGAAACACTGGTACCTCATGGTCAGATATTTAGTGGTTCTGGTAAATGGCGGCTATCCTGAGTTCTGCCGGTCAGAAGCATAACAAGGGGTATGAGTACTTTGCATATGGATGGCCACTTTACACATATTTTCATCAAAACAGTTTCTCCAGGTGTTTCATTGCAAAATGTGCCTGGAGAAAATTGTAGGCCTGCGGTAACCACCCTGCGCTGTAATTGCCTCATTCAATATTTACTGCATGCGGTAAATACCACACAACTCAGAACCCTAATTATACACAGGATCCTGTTTGCAGGTCACAAACGTCTTCATTACTCAAAATAAGATTGTGGTTTGCAGGTGTTTGCGTCAATTTTATTCTTTGCACAGCATCTTTAAAGTGATCTTATTTTTTTATAGTATGCTGTAATATTGAGTTCATTGGGCTCATATTGGAAAAGTGAATGGTCCTTTCAGGGGAGGCCTTAGGCATGTGCAAGCTGTGCACCTGCACAGGGCCACCAAACCCCAGGGGCCACCATGCCAATATATATCCCTAATATAATAATCCTCTGAGGATATATACATGTTTGCGTGGCTGCCCCAGGCAGGGATTTGGCGGCCTCCGGCTCTGTTCCACTTCCAAACACCCTGACCCCCACTCTTCACTGGCCTCCGCGCTCCGCCCCGCCCAGGCCCCCTCTTCCGGGCCCCCTACCTACTCTCCCTGCCCAGGGCCTCCATGAGCCTAGAGCCACCCCTGGTCCTTTTCCATTATGCAACCAAAGTCAGATGTTCAATGGTTACTTATGGGAGGAAAATATCACTAAATAATGCGCTGAATTTTGCATCCTTGGAGCATTTCATGAACATTCTCTTTCACACAGCCTTAGTAAACCCTTTTGCAGGAATTAATGTGGGATAATTGACCACCTCTTGAATTAGGGATTTTAATTTGAAGGTGAGTGCCCCAACAAAGTGTTAATTGCTCTTCCACTCATTATTGGCCCTCGCTATAAATGGGGGTTAGGTAAATTGCAGTCGTTAACACTCTTGTCAGAGGGCGTTAAACACTGTTAACGCATTAGCAGAGGAAAACAAAGCTTAATTAGTGCCATTTATGGAGTGGTGAGACTTGCTTGGAAAACCAGAGGGCTAGAATGGGGGCATTATGCACTGTTATTTGCCTGTATTCTGCGCTTTTCTAAGTCAAAGTGCAGAGCAGGGACCAGGAGTAGAGGATGGATGTTTCTGATTCTGTGTGTGGTAGTTGCGTTAGAGGACTTCTACTAATACGCCTATTTCCCATAAGATGCCAGAAATTAATAGCTTTTAATTGTCCATAGCTGCACTTTTATAACCTCGACTTGAGCACAAACCCATAGAGAAGGGTTGACAATGAAGAAACATTAACACCTTTAGTAGAAGTCAATAAGACACAATTAATGCCAGATTCAACCCCTTTCTTCATGTGAAGTACCACACAATTACATATTCTTGTAGATGGTACCACTACTCTACTATGTAAAGATACGCCAAGAGGATGGCTCAGTGAGCTGAAAGTTCATAGCTGACATTTGCACTGTTCTGTTGGTCATGAAGTTAAATCCTGGCAAGGCAGACTCAGTTTCATCCTTCTGAGGTGGTAAATTAAATACACTACACTGGTCAATAGTAACATTTGTTACTTGCAGTGCTTGGAAATGGCAAAAACGCGTTATTTTGCACTCTATATAGCAGAAATGACTTATATACACATAGGGGCTTATTTACAAGCCTCTTACGCTACTTTGCGTTGTTTTTAACATGGGAAAAGTGAGGTATGGGTGGCACAAGGGCCTGGTAAATCTGCCCCGTAGGTTATAGCACCGGCTCTATATCCAAGTAGGCCACTGCATCCTGAGAGAAGGTGGAAACACCCCCTGTGGCATTATGCTCTCAACCAGAGCAATGTTAAAGCTGAAGGGCCTTAGCGGGCCTGGCAGCTCTGTGGCCTATGCATTCAGGGCCGGCTTTAGGGCATTGCGACTGGTGCGGCCGTACTGGGTGCTGACCTGTGAAGGGGGGCACTGTGACCTCAGGGGGGCTCTGTGATTGGCAATATCTTATGATAGGAGAGATGAGGTGCACTTTTGCATGCGGTAGTGAAAGAATCTAAAGAGGCGGTCATGGGACGTGGGAGCACCAAAATTGATTGTCGCATCGGGCACTACCAGCGCTAAAGCCGGCCTTGAATGCATTCACTCCAGGAGACTGTGCTTTCCCTCACTTCGACAGGTCTGAATACTGCCAGGTTCACTCAGCTTCTCATTCTTTCAAGGTCGATAAAATAAGCACCAATTAGTCGGGTAACAATAAACACCTGTTTTTCAGGGCCAATGGTTGAACATGTGTTTTACAAAAACCAGGTTATGTTGAGGATAGGCATGTGCTTAGAGAACATCTTTCACACCAAGAGAACTCTTTTATCCATTCTATAGGTCCTTCTATACGTTTTTTCAAGTTAAAATTCATTAGTTGCTCTTTTCTGGCAGAACAACAGCACCTTTGGTGCCATATTCCTTCCACAAGCCCAACTGTGATTTTTTTTTTTTTTAAGTTTGCACCCCATCCCAAAAAAACATAAGAACGCTAAGAGAGCTCTCCTACCTCTCCACAATCTAGGAAAGGTCGTAAAGTGGTGATATCGCACTAAGTTTACCTGAAAAAGTCTCCGCAAATAAGTCAGAGACAATGATATTACCATGCTTAATTCATTAACAGTGTGCTAATTATTTTTTTTGGTTTTTTTGTCCTCATTCTCCACCCAACTAGCTCCATTCTATCCTAGAGATATCGACACACTGCCTCAGCATACTGGATATGTAGGCGTCTGGAGATTTTAACTTTCGCCTACCAGTTGTATCGAACACTCAAAGGTTTTTAAGGAGACCTGTGGGGAGCTACCATACTGGGCGCAACCAAACCATACAGTGTGCTAATTAGTTATTATGATTAAAGTAATCAACATCACATTCCACCTCTAAAGCTTGACCGGAACATGTAGCATAAAGGAGGCAAAACTGTGATGTTTCGCAGCTGCCAATTTACAAGGCCACAAAGTATTCAGAACCTATTCTTATTTTTCACTCAATGACATCGATGAATAAGAGGGCAGGTCCTGCACAGCCAATCCTGGCCTTTAATTCTTGTTTCTCTGTTACCCATTCATATAGATGAGGCCGACCTGTCACTTCCACATTGTGAATTTGAGTGACTCCTAGTGGTGAGGCTAAATTACTGCAAAAGTCCTGAAAATGCACTGATTTCCGGCATATGTCGGGTTAACTTTGCCTACAGTGCTGACAACCCTTGTGCAGCACCAACAAAGGGGGCCCACTGACATCCTACTTAACTGTCAGGAACCTAGCTGGCTACAAGGTCATTGCTGTGACTTTAACTAATCCTGGATTTTCACCCACCGGCGCTAAGCATGCTGGGACATGTAGTAGTGTCTGTTCCCTTTATACGTATGGACCAAGAAATCCCAGCATGCTTAGAGACTGAAAGATCAGGAGTGTCTGGCAGTCTTGACTTGGTTGACACCTACGTGGATGTGTAATCTTCATGTGTGAGATGTGCCCAATTTACAGAAGGAATTGTGACCAGGTTGTGTAAGTGTGAGCATCAGAGCACTGGCTTCACGCTACATGAACTGAAGTTGATTGCGAGCACGAAGACTGTTGATTTGGCCTGTGTATAGAAAAAGCAAGTTAAACCACTCCAGAGGCCGCTTTGCACTCTCATTCACTCTCTGTGGATTAACAAAAATGGCGAGTGGAGTTCAAACCTGTGCTACAAAAAGGCTGCTGATTTGATTAGGGTGATAATCAGTAACCCACCCTCCCCCAAATCATATTAAAGTTTTTGCCTAGGGGTTCTTAGTAAACTCCAGATCTGTCTAGAAAGGCCTGGTCCAGGTTAAATACTAGGGGTGGTGTATGTCAAGTCAATTTCTGTAGGGAAATTATGCAAAATGAAAGCGAAATTGTGTGAGATTATGCAGAATTACGCGAGGACTGAACCTGGCATTTAGCGCTATTTTATTACCACAAAAGGCGCCCTCTCGTTCTAAATAGGCTCAAGAATACCTTTTGTGCTAAGAAAATATCACTAAAAGGCAACAGAACACAAAGGCATCAGCCTGCAGCCGCTCACACACTCTAAATTCTCTGCACCTGTGCAACTACAGTATGATTTATGTCCCAAATTACTCATAATTATGCACTCAGGTATAAGCGCGTAATTTTTGGTAATTTTGCATCAAAAGAGTAACACGAAATTACCAAAATTGACCAGATTACTTCGGCATAATTACAACTTCGCTCAGGCCTACTAAATGACACAGCCAAACAGTGTTTATCCCAGCAGACAAACAAGGGACGGTGACAATGTAACAGTGAGGGCCGGCATGGACGCCATTTAGGTGTCACTGCCGCGACCCTAGTTGTTACCCTAGCACTGCCTGTACGACCCCCAGTGCCACTGCAAAATCAGTGGTAAGAACGGAAGCAGCTGGTCCTTTTGGACGTCAGTGGGGGCTTCACTCGCCTCGTTTTTTGTCGATTTTTTATTATGCTAATAGTGAATAATATTACATTATTCGCTATTAGTTTAACAAAAAATGGAGTACAAATAGCTGGAATAGCACTTTCCCTGGCAGCTGAGGTAAGTAGAAAAATGCTTTTATATGTATGTATGTTGGGGGCATGCTTGCAGTTTTTAGTGTGTTTTTTGTAAGAGAGAGTGTAGTGTGTATGTGAGTGCATGTGTAGGCAGTGTGTGAACCCTTGTGTACGTATAAGCATATGTGTGTGTGTGAAGGTCAAGGGGCGTGTGAATTCATTTGCACTACCCCAGGCATTTTGGTGAATTGAGTTTCATGCGGGCCTGTCTACGTAGAACTGACCGAAAAGACCCATAGATATCTCAGAAGCAGTGTGGGCGTAGGAGACGGCACTGCACCTGAAAGAGGTGCTGGCGGTGACTCGTAGAACAAAGCCTGCCGAATCCAATCTGCGAGCTGCAGCCTCAGACCCTCGAGGGCGGGGGCGGCTCATTAGCGCGCGAAGACTCTCGCCCACCCAGTCAAGTCGTGCAGCGCCCCTTTCATCCCGCAGCCTTTATCTCTCACTTCGGAAGCATTTGTGGCAAGATTGCATCCTCTCCAGAGCGCCACGGGCAGCATCCACTCCGAGCGCGCGCGCCACCGGGCCCGGCGCCCGCGCGCTGCGCACCAATAATTGAAGCCCCGTCTAAATTATGCAAACATCCTTCCAGCCGTGATGCAATTTCCCTTTGAAAATCAAACAGAGGCATGGAGAAGTAGAGATTCGGTGGCTCGTGGCAATTTCACGTGATTATCTTTTTGCCTATTATCTTTGGTAACTGACCGACGTAATCTATCCCTTTCATCGTCATCCATCGAAAAGGGAGGAGCCATTCCTTCCAAATGTGTTGTTCCAAAGTGCTTTTCATCTCGCGAAATATACTCTCCAGTACATGCCTAAAAGTGTTTGCACACACACACACCAAAAGACATAGCATCCCTAAATATTTGCACACACGTACACACAGTCCAATACACTAATGTGCAAACACACTACACACACACACATATATCAAATAATCACATTGATAAATACGTTTACACATACACGCAAGTCTGCACACACCAACATACATCATGAACACGCGCCCATAAGGACACCCCAACCCACATGTTTATCACGCAAAAATGTCCACACACATATTCTAAAATTCACATACTAATACACACCTACATATGTTTACATGTATGTGCACACACACACTAGTACACATACATGCGCACACCCCTAAATCTAACCACACATGCATACAACAAATAACCAATGTACACACACCAACATACACTCCTAAGTATGTTTATGCACACAGACACACAATAATGATATATAAATGTGCACCTAAATGTTTGCACACACACTCATATTCTTTGGTAGTATTCTTTTGTGAAATTTGAGCTAGAAACAGCATTTGTAATAACATCTGCAAATTATACAAATGATGTGGTCAATTATTTGAGAAATGTGTTAAATACATCAGTAGTAAATGTTGCAGCCACAGAATGTCGTACTTCCACTGTCCCTCACCACTGTTCATGGATTTATCAACAATTTATTCTTGAAAGGTAACCAAGATCTAAAAAGTCAAAATCTAATCAGTGCCTGCTGTTAGTTGAAAAGGTGCTGCAGGCTAACTCATATAAAATGTAATGTAAAAATTACAGAAAGGTGACGTGTAATATGGCCCTTTATTGCCATCCCAGGGTTCTGGTGGCGCATGCAAAGTACTCAAACTTCAGCCTTATGCTTTGTAAGTCTCTCTCTCTCTCTCTCTCTCTCTCTCTCTCTCTCTCTCTCTCTCTCTCTCTCTCTCTCTCTCTCTCTCTCTCTCTCCATATATATATATATATATATAAATATATATATATATACACACAAATATATATATGTACATATATGAGTATACATAATGTATATTTATATATATATATATATATATATATATATATATATATATATATATATATATATATATATATATATATATATATATATATATATATATATATATATATATATATGTACACATACTTATTCTGTTTTAAGTGTAGCTCCTAATACTATAGAGAGCTGATGAGCTTGAAAACAAATCTAAAATGGGAATACACCATAAAACATTCAAATAGGAACAGGTTTGCATTGCTGGGTTCATGATGCAAGCTGTAAAAATTGCAATAATCATTAAGCAGCAGCGTGCAAAGTCTGGTCTAGGGCTAAGTTGGTGGGATGCCCAGGATCACAAAATAAACACAATGCAGAAGGTGAGGTTTAAACGTCAGATGTTCTGGTTACATTTAGGAACAGTTTAGATTAAAGAATGTTTTTAAAGGTTTCAACATGAGAACTGTTGTATAACCATTGGAAGTGACAAGTCTTACTGGCTTGGTTGTACTGTGAAAAGCAATTCTTGCAAAGTTTATGATCATTTTACCAGGGTAACTCTGTACAATTTGATGTGCCAATTATCAGCAATTGCCAATAACTGCAAGGGATGCAGTGGGCCAACTAATACATGGGGTAGAAAGTGTTATGTGTTACATTCTAATTGCCTGAAAGTTGCCAAAAATACAGTATCTGCTCCATATGAGCAGTGAGACGCGTGTGCCCTGACACTCTCCCCCAGCGACAATTGAGTTGTGTGAATTAAATTGTGGCTCACCGTCTCATACGGTTAGCTGCCCATCCAAGAAAAGTGACTTCACTCTAATATTTGGGATCGTCTACTGTAAATTCCAGTTGACAAGTTGCAAATAGATTCTAGCAGATGAGGGTTTCCATATTGTGCATCAGACAATGGATTTTATATGCCATCTGGAAAAAACAAGAGGAACTTGCCTAATAAAAAACAGTCTGAATGAGACAACATAAGTTACCAATAACCAGTTCTAAAATACCGCTGACGTCAACTGGAACTATCTGCCCAGCAGTTTAGAAGATGTCAGATAACCCATGTGGCGTCAACTGGCTCTGATACCATGTGCCAAACCTGCATTTTTACAAAATGTTGAGATGATGTGTATGTTTCAGTCAATAGTGTTATAGAAATGATGTCTTGTGGGCATGCAGGTCGACAGCATTCTGTCCAGGGGACAGTGCACTTGCCAACACTTCCAGAGGCCTGTGGACACACCATGGGTGCATGTTTACCAATGGACATGATTCATAGTATTTCAAATGTCACAGTTTTCTGTTTGTTGGAACGAGCATTCAACAGCATGCACATATCTTAGTCTATTTTTTTATGGTTTTATTTCAGATATATTTATTTGTCTAGTATTTCAATGTAATTTTTTTACAAAAAAGAAAAAAAAACTATAAAAAAAACCTCACGGGGCATAGTGCAAAAGTTCGAAACAGAGTTTTTAAAATTATGTTTTATACAATCCTCTAAAGATGGCAGATTATATGTGCATTTTCCCGGCAGCTCATTTTGTACCTTTGGAAGAAAAAAAGGACGCTTTAAGACTCCAGCGCTGTAAACAAGTTAAATTAAACATCATAAACTCAAAGTGGTTTGTTGATTTATTTGCCTCTTCTGTGACCTGTTGGTTCGAACTGGAAGCATCTCTCCTTCGTCGCCTCACCACTGATACCCTTCGGCAATCTAGAAGTATAAATCCATATCTAATTACTATTTGTGTCTCCTTTTGTTCTTTAAAATGACATCAAAAACTCTTATTACAATAACTATTATAAGTATAATAAAGAATGAGAATAAGTATAATAAAGAATGAGAATAAGTATAATAAAAAATGAGAATAAGTACAATAAAGAATGAGAATAAGTATAATAAAGAATGAGAATAAGTATAATACAAAATGAGAATAAGTACAATAAAGAATGAGAATAAGTACAATAAAGCAAGAGAACTCCGATACCTGACCCCCACCACTCCTTCAGCCATACCCAAAAACACGCTCATCTAGTGTGGATCCTCAGCTATTTCTCGCCTTTCCTCCTGTCCCTCTTTACCATCCTCGTTCTGAAAGTGCCCCCCCACTCACTGAAACAATCCTGAGCAATTCCCGCATCCCAGCCACCACCCCTTGAAATGACTGTCACACGGTATGTGCTTTCCTGCCCACCCCTCACTCCCTTCTTAATCTCCATTTATACGCCTTCTTTCTCACTTGCCTTTCTTACCTCTCCATTTTACACCACCCCTAAGTTTACAACTCTCTTTTGCTTTGTAACTAGTCGCACGCAATACAAGTCCTTTTGCATATGCACATACACATTGCTGCAATAGAAAGAATTATCACAGGAAGTGGAAAAAGAATTCTGGCGTAGGTGAAAAATACTGTTAAAAAAAGTAAATCTGACAGAGGCAGCTCAAAGGCCGATATATTATGCTGTGTTATGTCATGTCATGTTGTGTCATGTTATGTGTATTTCTAAATCGCACCATCACCAAGGGTGGGCGTAATTTGCGTAACGGACCTACGCAGAAAGGCACGGAGATGGAGCCAATCTCCACACTCTCCACATAGCTCCGTTACGTGCCGCCCGCCTCCCGCCCGCAGTATTACATTTTTTTAAAAGTATTATAAATAACATTTTAAATTTACCTTACCTTATCAGCGGCGTCCCCGGGCTTCCATCCATCTCCATTGCATCTTCTTCTGAGAACCGCGCATGCGCGGGCACCGGGGCATGCACATTCCTGGTGAGGAATGCTCGTCCGCCCGCGCATGCTTAGTTCCCAGAAGAAGATGCAATGGAGATGGATGGAAGCCCGGGAACGGCACCGATAAGGTAAGGTTATTTAAAATGTTATTTATAATGCTATTTGAAGTGTTACTACTGCGGACAGGAGGCGGGCGGGAGGCCAACTTCGTTCTGTCCGAGTGTGCAGAGATTTGCCTTCTTTCTCCGCCAACATCGTGGAAGGCGGAGGGGCAAATCTCCACACATTTCGTGGGCGGAACGGAGTTGTCCGCCCACCCCTAACTATCACCCACAAGGGTATCATGGCGCTGAACAGATGTGCGTGCCTACCCCTATGATAGGTTGGTTATTTGAAGAGCTAGATCTTCAGCTTCTTGAGCCGTTCAAGAAGGGAGGTGGAGGCTCTGATGCGGAGTGGGATGTTGTTCTATGCTTTCCGAGTGAAGTAAGTGAATGCTTGTCCTGATCTGGTTCTGTGAATGAGTAGTATGTGTGTGAGTAGGAGTACTGATGGGTTTGGGTGGTTGGTGGAAGAAGATGCAACTTTTCAAATAGGTAGGGCCTAAGTTATGTAGTATCTTGAATGTGAGTGAGGAGTCAGAAATGAGCACGTTTGTGTTTCAGGGGCCAGGGGAGCTACCTAAGGTGTTGTGTGATGTGAGCGCTGTGTGGGATGTTGAGTATGAGTCTGGCTGCCAAGTTCTGCACGGTTTGCAGCCTTCTGGTGGGCAGCTTGGTGATTGAGGCATAGAGGGTGCTTCCATAGCTCAAATTCCTGGTCACCTGGACGAACGTCATGGTTTTTCTGGATCTATGACAGAATATCGAAAGTGAAAATATCGAAATACAAAAATATCGCAACAAAAATATCGATGTCAACAATATCGACATCCTATCTACAAGGTAAGTACAAAAATATCGAAAAAAATATATAGACAGTAAGGAAAATGTTGGATAGCGTAGGGGTAAAAATTACTATTCCCACTCCAGAGAGTGCAACAGTAGGGAAAACATTGGATAGCGTAGGGGTAAAAATTACTATTCCCATTCCAGAGAATGCAACAGTAGGGAAAGCATTTGATAGCGTAGAAGTAAAAATTACTATTCCCACTCCAGAGAGTGCAACAGTAGGGAAAGCGTTGGATAGCGTGGAAGTAAAAATTACTATTTCCACTCCAGAGAGTGCAACAGTGGGGAAAGGGTTGGATAGCGTAGGGATAAAAAATACTATTCTCACTCCAGAGAGTGCAACAGTAGGGAAAACGTTGGATAGCGTACGGGTAAAAATTACTATTCCCACTCCAGAGAGTTCAACAGTAGGCAAAACGTTGGATAGCGTAGGGGTAAAAATGACTATTCCAACTCCAGAGAGCGCAACAGTAGGGAAAGTGTTGAATAGCGTAGGGGTAAAAACTTACTATTCCCCCTCCAGAGAGTGCAACAGTAGGGAAAGCTTTGGATAGCAGGAGGGTAAAAATTACTATTCCAACTCCAGAGAGTGCAACAGTAGGGAAAGCGTTGGATAGCGTAGGGGTAAAAATTACTATTCAAACTCCAGGGAATGCAACAGTAGGGAATGCGTTGAATAGCGTAGGGATAAAAATTACTATTCCCACTCCAGAGAGTGCAACAGTAGGGAAAGTGTTGGATAGCATAGGGGTAAAAATTACTATTCCCACTCCAGAGAGTGCAACAGTAGGCAAAACGTTGGATAGTGTAGGGGTAAAAATTACTATTCCAACTCCAGAGAGTGCAACAGTAGGGAAAGTGTTGGATAGCGTAGGGGTAAAAATTACTATTCCCACTCCAGAGAGTGCAACAGTAGGGAAAGCGTTGGATAGCGGGAGGGTAAAAATTACTATTCCAACTCCAGAGAGTGCAACAGTAGAGAAAGCGTTGGATAGCGTAGGGGTAAAAATTACTATTCAAACTCCAGAGAAAGCAACAGTAGGGAAAGCGTTGGATAGCGTAGGGGTAAAAATTACTATTCCAACTCCAGAGAGTGCAACAGTAGGGAAAGTGTTGGATAACGTAGGGGTAAAAATTACTATTCCAACTCCAGAGAGTGCAACAGTAGGGAAAGCGTTGGATAGCGTAGACGTAAAAATTACTATTCCAACTCCAGAGAGTGCAACAGTAGGGAAAGTGTTGGATAGCGTAGGGGTAAAAATTACTATTCCAACTCCTGAGAGTGCAACAATAGGGAAAGTGTTGGATAGCGTAGGCATTAAATATAATATACTTATAAATACATTTATATTTTAAAATATTAAAAATATTATTTATTAAAAAAATCTAAACTATTTACAAATACCAATAAATAATTATTAACAAAATAATTACTAATTAATAATTATTATCCAATAAATTAATTACCAATACACAAATATAAATGTAATAAGTACTTATTTACATATCAATTACTTTACACACTATTCCCCTGTGAGCGCACAACAGACACCAATAATAAAATAATACACTTAACATAATTATCAATTAATAAATTAATACAAATTAATTGCCAATTACTAAAAATTATTTTTCAATTAATTATTTATTAACAATAATGTAATTACCAAAAACAATTAATAAAAAAATTATTACTTATTTAAATTTAAATTACTTCCCACCCTATTCCCCTATAAACCCATAACCCGCTATAGAACATAATTGTCAATTAATCAATTAATTAAAATAAATTACTAATTAATAAAAAATAATTACCTATTAATTAATAATTAATTTATAATTCCTAATAAATTACTAATTAATTTACTATAATCAAATTACTTCCCACCCTATTCACCTGTAAATCCATAACCCGCTACAGAACATAATTATCGATTAATCAATTAATTAAAATAAATTACTAATTAATAAAAAGTAATTACATATTAATTAAGAATTAATTTATAAGTCCTAATAAATTAATAATTAATTTACTATAATTAAATGACTTCCCACACTATTCCCCTGTAAACCCATAACCTGCTACAGAACATAATGATCAATTAATCAATTAATTAAAATAAATTACTAAATAATAAAAATTATTTACCCATTAATTAAAAATTAATTTATAATTCTTAATAAATTAATAACTAACTTAGTATAATTAAATTACTTCCCACCCTATTCCCCTATAAACCCACAACCCGCTACAGTACTAAAATACAAAATTTACTTAAATTACATTTTAAAAAATACATATTAAATACATAAGAAGATACATAAAAATCGTATAAAAATCGATACCAGTAACATCGATATTACTAATATAGATATTAGTAACATCGATATTACTAAAATAGATATTAGTAACATCGATATTACTAACATAGATATTAACAAAATCGATGTTACTTACCTTCGATATTACTTACATTCGATATTACTTACCTTCGAAATTACTACTTCGATATTATTGTACTTCGATATTAACAATTGGATATTTTGACTGCCTACCGGTTTTTCTGGTGTTACTTTGGAGACATTTGAAGATCTTCATTAGCATTTTCAGGGTGTGAAAGCAGGATGGCGTAACAGTGTTCATTTGTGCATTCAGGTCCAGTTTGCTGTTCATGATGATTCCAAGGTTCTTGGCATTGGGTGCTGGGTGTGGGTCCGAGTTCAGCCAGTCTCCATTTGGAGCACCATTGTCAGGTGTTCTTGCCAAAGTTCACTACTTCTGTCTTGTTGGTGTTTAGCTGGAGACAATTGGCTTTCATCCAGTCAGTGACTTTGGTCATGCAGGCTCTGAACTTGTTTCCTGTGTTGGGGGGTCTTGTCTGAAAGAGAGAGTATGAGTTTCGTGTCCTCACTGTAGGAGAGGATTTTGATGTTGTGTGCATGGATCACGTTTACCAGAGGGATCATATAGGCGTTGAAGAAGGTGGGCTGAGTGATGAACCTTGTGGCATTCCGCAGATGAGTTTGAGAGCTTCAGAGGAGTAAGGTACCAGGCTGACAGCTTGAGTTCTATCCATTAAAGAGCAGATCCAGTGGAGAGCTGGTCCTTGGATGCCAATCTTGTGCAAAGGCAGCTATGAGTTACAAGCTCATCTAGAGGTGGTAGTTGCTTTCCTTGATCCTGCTAAATAACACCCTGCCTTTAGTTACTGAGTCTCATAATGCCAAGTCTCAACTTCAAGTTCCAAACCAGTTCCTCTCGAATGGTGGCCTTGCACAAATGCTATGCAAAATGCTTGCAAGTACCCACAAAGATATGGGTTTTTGGGGTGTTCTGCCGTTTTGCATGGTCACTCCCTCTGTTACCTACTCCTCCCCATCTTTAAACTCGAAGAAGCACTACGGAAATCTGCCGTTATTAGTGGAGTTTTCGCACTCCCATCTGTAGGTGTAATTCTATGCAAATTTTCATTCTGTGAATCAGGGCCTTTGAATCAGCACCTGCACATTCATGTGTGGAGTGCCAATGTTGTACTTAGGTGTGAAAAAAGTCAGTGAATTTGAAGAGGCGTGGAAAAAGTCAGTGAATTTGACACTTAGATACTTGTAAATGTAGTCATAAAAAGGCACACGGTCTGCTGTGTTCAACATTTTTACTTCTGCTTTCCAGAACCTGGGAACTTAGGAGAAAGGCATAAAATACTTTGTTAACTGTATTCCCAGGATGAAGACAAGATATGTATTTATAATCCCAAATATCTTGTTCTGTTGAATACCTAGAGAAGCCCTTGAAAATATCACTGACAGGGAGATATCATGACTATGCTGTCTGTAACTCTGTTCATCCTGCCAACTAAGTTTTCAACATCTAGTACTTTGAATCAGCGTTTCATCATTATAAGGCTGCCTAAATGCCTGATATTAGGTTTGGGTACAAGTTTCACTTGCTGTTTACATAACGTATGAAACACAAGACTGATGTGGTATACCACTAGCAAAAATGAGTTATAGTTTATACTCGAGTGTTGCAAACTAATTCAACCCACGCATTCATGCTAACTGATTTGCAATATGTTAATTACCAATACCAATACCAATACCAATAAGCTTTATTTATTTTATTTGGTTTCCGACACAAAACCATAAAAGCGCAATGTTAGAAATGGGGTTATCTAGTTGGCAAAGGTTTGCACCTTTGCTCAAGGAGGAACCCTTCCTTCCAGTAAGGTAAAGGGATTACACACTTTAGATAACCTCTGCTCACCCCCTTGGTAGCGTGGCACTAGCAGACAGGCGTATCCCAAAGGCAATGTGTAAAGTATCAGTACCCAAACATACAGTAACACAGTAAATACACCACAAATGGACACCACACCAGTTTAGAAAAATAAGGTATCTTTATCTAAACAAAACAAGACCAAAACGACAAAATCCAACATACATGTTTCAAGATATCACTTTTAAATTGGTTATTCAAAAATAGAACATGTTGAAACAAAACATCTCCATGTGGGGCTATTACGATGTTGTGACAGGCACAAATCCAAAGTACTGCGCTGACCGCGAGGTCACAAGGACCCCCCGCCAAACAACATTACCTTGGAAGCAAAGGCAACAGATGATGCACGGCTGTGTGGAGATGAAGTATCAGTGCTGAGGCAAAAACGGCTCCTTTCTTCCACCGGGGAGGTGAGGCGTCAAGTCCCTGAGGAGGCAATACGTTGAATACAGGACAAGGGAAGGTAGGTGATGTCAGTAATGAGACGTCAGTTCTGGTAAGACGATGCGACGTCAAAAAGTTTGTGAGGTCACCCTTGTCAGTTATCGGCTCAACAATAACGTGATGCTGGTGGTGACGGCGTAGATGCGAGTGCTGGCGTCGGGAAGGACAATAACTTCAAGCGACGAGAGGTGTCGAAGTCCGTTGAGCTGCAGTGCAGGCACAGCGATGCATTGTGCACTTCATGAGCGATGCTCTTGGCCCTGATGCAGGTCGCGGCAACACTAGCGACACCACAGATGGCATTGGAGTTGTTCTTTTTGCTTTGCAGCACCAATCACACAATTCTCAGGACCCGGGAGCTGGAATTGGTGTCCTTGTGAATCCAGGATCCGCAGAGGAGTCCAGGTGCTGGTCAGTGGCTGCAGGTGAAGTCTTTATGGTGCTGAGACTTCAGAACAGGAAGCAAGCACACACAAGCCCTTGGATAATCTTCTTCAATCAGGTTCACTGCAAAGTTCCAGTCTTTGTCCTCTCTTTGGCAGTAGCAGCAACTTCAGAACTTCAGGCCAACCTAGCAAAACACCACTGCAAAAGGGCAGTACTCCTCCTTACAGCTCTCCAACTCTTCTCCGTGGCAGAGGTTCATCTTGAGTCCAGTAGTGATCTCATTCTCTGGGGTTTAAGATCCAATCTTATACTCCATTTTCTCTTTGTTCTCTTTGTGGCAAGGGTTTCTGAGCCTAGTCCAAGTCTGGCGCAGCTTCCTTTACAGGAGGTGGAGACAGCATTGTGCACAGGAGACACAGCCTATTCAGGGGCTAGTGAAACCCCTCCTACTAGTCTAAATGCAGCCAAGGTCTATACAGCCCATCTATGAGTCACCCAGGAAATGCAGGACACACCTCAACCCCCCTTGTAGCTGTCTACAGGGAATGCACATCCCCAATTCCTGTCACTCCAAAACCAGATAGTTTAATACACAAAAAGACATAGGCACACAAAATGGTTAAAGAAGAAAATGCCTACTTTCTAAAAATGTCATTTTCAAACACACAGTTTAAAAACCATCTTCACTAAAATATGTGCTAATAAATTCTGAGTTCAGAGAGCCTAAACTCCATTTCTCTATCTTGTCCCTCTGGAGGGTGTAGGAAGCTGGCTCAGCATATACTATACCTAAGTAAGGTATAGTGTGAACAGAGTCCAGAGAGTCCCCAGAGGTATTGCAGAGACTAAATTAGGTAAGTATTTTATTTTTGTTTTATGTAGGGCAAACTAGACCCTAGGCATCAGGTATCAGAGCGCTTTACATGAGCACCAGTTTCGTTACATGAGGACACATTCATTATTGTTAGGCA
Organism: Lissotriton vulgaris; assembly: GCF_964263255.1. Classification (NCBI taxonomy): domain Eukaryota; kingdom Metazoa; phylum Chordata; class Amphibia; order Caudata; family Salamandridae; genus Lissotriton; species Lissotriton vulgaris. The sequence continues at coordinate 135,020,803 of NC_141691.1, forward strand.
TGGGGAGATTATCAGCTAGATTCATCAAAGTAAAATCAGCTCACAAAGGGCCAGATTCTAAGAATCTGGCCTTTTGCGAGCGCAATTTTTGCATTTGGGATTCATCATCCCAAATGCAAAAATCGCAATTATAGAATTCGCAAATTTGCGAGGAATTGCATTTAAGGAATCTCTATTTGAGATTCCTTAAATGCAATTCATGAAACATTTAAAAATTGCGAATTCGCAATTTTGGGCCGCTATTTACTGCGAAGTCAAACCTCGTGGTTAATAGCGGAAACTTAGAAAAATGCACTTGAGTGCATTTTTCTAAGTTGTATGTTACACACACGCATGTCCTTGGGACATGTGTGTGCGTAACACCAGCATCCAAGATCATTTCAGAGGTGCAACAGGGTGTCCTTTGAACACCCCTGCACCCTTGAAATCGCAAACTCAACATGCGAATCGCTAATAGCGATTCGCGCATTATTATGTCTACCCATTCATTCCTACGGGCCTTTAGGCCCATAGGAATGAATGGGGAGTTATTTCTTATTTGCAAATAGTAATGAGCTAATCGCAAATAAGGAAGCTGTAGAAATTGCAATAAATATTGCGATTTCTACATGAATCCCGTTTTGCGAGTCTGTAATAGCGATTCCTTAATAATCGCTATTACAGACTCGCAAAACATGCCGATGATGAATCTATATGTATGTGATTTGCCTAGAATCACAGGATGTTGACCGTCATTACCGAGACTCGAACCCGGTTCCCAACTTCGAGGTAGACCGCTCTAGCCGTAAGGTATTAACAGCTTTCTTTGTGGTAATGTGGGCGAGCAGTTAGGCATATCAAGAGTGTGTGTTAAGCATTTATTGTATTCACTCATTCAAGACTGAAGGCACACACCCAGAGACTGAATCACCGACCAATTGGGTAAGTATAAAAAAGGTATACTTACGTTTTATTTTTAGAACCAAGCAGAACTTGTCACAAGTAAGTAAAATATACTCTCAATTGCATGACTTCACAAGAAAATGCAGTTGTGGTTGAATTTGCAGTAGTTACAGGTTGGTATTGATTCAAAAAGCAGTTTACATTACACAATAATTACTTTTAGAATACTTTCCAGTTACTTTCAGATTACTTTCAGTACTGGGGGTGGTATGCCTAGATACCACACATAAGTATCTCACAATACAAGGTAAGTAGGACTTTTCTTGGCTTGAGTTAAAGTTACTGTTTTCCCCATACAAAACAACATTTCAACACAACATTTTAGTCCCAAAATCCTATAGCATGGGCTCCTATGGGAGAAAATGGTTATCGGTTTCACAGGTAAGTAAACGTCTTATGAATGGGAGTTGTGGGGGTTAGGACCAAAGTTCCCCAATGTCTAGGTTGACACTCGAGTTGCACTACCAGCGGCCGGGTGCAGAGTGCAGGGGCCCAATGTTAGCCAAAGGGGCTAAGGGGGCTTCGGTTAGGGACTGCTTATGAGGAGGCCACTCGGGTGTGGGAGCAAAGCTCCTGGGGATAGGGTCAGCACTGTAGGGGCCAACAATCAGCACAGGAGCTACACTACCAGTGGCACAGGGGCGGCTGGGTTCAGTGTGGTTTTCAATGGATACCTTTGGTTCGGCAAAGTTGCCGCAGGCTCAAGCCGAGAGGCTTCCTGAATGTGACCAACAGCTAGAGAGGTAAGTTGGATTTTTTAGGGAGGTCAGGGATCACCAGATCTCAGGTCAGGATTGCTGGGGAGATCTCCTTGTGGTGTTGGGGCACACAAACTCGGGCCATTGGTGTCAGTTGCAGAGTGGTGCAGAATCGCGGAGTCGCCGGAATCTGGATTCTGGTCTTGGAGTCTTTGTTGAGCAAATCTGGTGCTCACGGGAGACAGAGTCTGTAAGGTGAATGCAGGGCAGGTCTTCTGGGCCCTGGGGGGGGGGTGCTGGCTGCTGTACACGCTGGGTTCTTCCCTGTAGACAGTTCAGAGGCAGGACAGGCCCGTAGGACTGGGGCCAAAGCAGTAGGTGTCCTTTTCTTCCTGGGTCAGCATGCCTATTTGGTCCTTCTTCTTTCTTCCTCAAATCTGAGGAGGCAAGGTTCAGGGTGGCCTCTAAATACTAGATTTAAGGTCATTAAAAGGGGTGTGCATGTCGGGAACAATGGGTTTCTTCCTTGAGGTGGGTACCCCCCTATTGTGCCACCCTCCTAAGGGAGGGAGGCATAATACCCTTCCTGATTGGTTGGGTGCCCTTATCTTGAAGATGGAGGGGACTGAGATGTGTGCTTCACATTGCCTCCCCCTACCTGAGGGGTGGGTTTGGCAGAGGTGGGAACACCTCTCCTACTAGCCTGGTTTTTCCACTGATTCTCCTGCCCAAAGTGGGGGACAGAACCGGTGGGAGCCAGTTGCTGGGGGCAGCAAAAGGCAGAAACAGCTCGCAAAGGCGGCAGCCCTATAAAGCTTCCCCTTCGCGGACCCAGCCCACCCTTGGGGAGGAGGCATGACCTGGCTGCCCAGGTTGGGCTTAGTTTCTTGAGCAAGAGAGCGGAGGCTCTCTTCCCAGGGGTCCAGAAACCTGTCTGGTGGTGGCAAACGGTGGGCACACTTTCAGAAACCACACCAGGGCTGGTCAATTTCCAGGGGTCATTTCAAAGATGCTCTCTAAGTGCATTTTACATTAAATCCCACACTGGCATCAGTGTGGGTTTAATGTGCTGAGAAGTTTGCTACCAAATTTCCCAGGTTATAGTAAAACCATAATGGAGTGGTGGAGTTTGTAATGACCAACTCCCAGATCATATACACTATATGGCTTTACTACACTTACAAAGTCTAAGAATGGACTTAGACACTGTAGGGGTACAGGGCTCATGCCACTGTACCCTCACCTGATGCTTGTGCACCCAGCTAGGGGGGTGGCTTACCTAGGCCTTGGGCAGTGGGTTGTAGGCATGGCACCCAGTAATGTATATCCCATTGACTCTTCACTTTTCTCTGCACCAAAACACACAGCCTGCAATGGCAGTGTGTGGGTGTTAAGGTACAGGGCCTCTAAGGGTAGCACAATAGGTGCTACAGCCCTTAGAGGCCTTCCCAGATCACAGTGCCCTCGGTAACCATGGTACCTTTTACAAGGGGCTTTCGTGTGGCCAGAGATGTGCCAATTGTGGGTACAAAGGTACAGTTTTTTAACACAGACCCTGGGAGACCGACTGGCGGGGATCCAGAAAACATCAAATCAGGTTGCATCAGACGCTATGTAAAGAGTGTGGGGGGTTGGGTAAACATGTAAAAAGGGACTCTTTCCTACAGAGAGTTACACCGGTACTCAGCCATCGGCATTAGAAACAAGGCCTCCTTCCTATCCAATCGGACTCATCAAGATATTGAGGAGGCACAAGAGTGCTTTCAGGACTGGCTGGTAGCGGGCCTGGACAGTTGCATCCCAGCAAAACGGGGAGGTAAGAGACGTGGGCCTTCGAACCCTTGGTATACAGACCTACTAACACAGGCAAAGAAGGGTTGCAAGCAACTGAAATGTGCCTGGCGTCGTTCCTATGAGCCTTCTGCCAAAGCAGCACAACGAGAGGCAGTGAAAGATTATCACAAGCTCATCTGCAAAACGCGGGCTGAGTTTGTGGCCAATAAAATTCTGAACAGCGCCAATCCGACTAAGACCATCTTCGCGCTGCTTAAAATCATGAAGAGCGCAGCATGCCTAACACCTCCACGTGGCTTCAAATCATCACTGTGAGGACTTAGCACTCCACTTTGTGGAGAAAGTGGAGCCAATCTATTGGGGCCTTTCTATGGGGAATCCCCCTAGTGAGCGTGTTCTGTTGGAAAGGTTGGATGCTGGGCTGAGTGGGGGCCTGACATGTTTTCCATTGCTGTCGCTCCAGGAGTTCGAGGCCCTAAGTGTAAAAATCAAATTGGGTTCGCCAGAGGATCCTATGGCGGCAACTTACTTTCATCAGTCCCTATCATCTATTACCCCATAGCCCTCAAACTAGCCAACTTGTCATTGAAATCAGCCTCTGTCCCAAGGGCGTTGAAACATGCTAAAATCATTCCACTATTAAAGAAGCCCTCACTTGACCCGGACGACCCTGGTAACTATCGCCCCATCTCCCAATTTCCGTTTATGGCGAAGTTGTGGAAGCACATGTTAATCATACCACCTTGTCTAGATATATTGATAAACACAATATCTTCGATCCTTCCCAACACGGGTTTTGCCCTCGCCACAGCACCGAATCAGCTCTTCTCGCTGTTACAGAGACTATCAAAAGTTGGTTGGATAAAGGCGTCTCCGCGGCCTTGGTCCTGCTGGATCTAAGTGCCGCGTTTGATACGGTATCCCATACGATCCTCTCCAGTGGCTTTAGACGATCGGAGTCAGGGGTGAGGCTTTGGCCTGGATTCGATCTTTTCTGGAAGAGAGAACGTTTCAAGTACCTGTGCCACCTTTCAACTCGCAGGACCATGTCCTGTGTAGAGGGGTACCCCAAGGCTCTATTTTAAGCCCACTTATTCAACCTGTACGTGGGACCCTTAGTGGAGGTGGCCAGAGGCAGGGGTCTGTCCCTAGTGTCGTATGCAGACGACACCCAGCTGGTCATTGCTTTTTCTAAAAAGAGTCGCGCCAACCTGGAGTCCTTCAAAGAGGATCTGGCGTTTATCTCGGACTGGATGAAGGCTAATTGCCTTCAACTAAATTCCAGCAAGTCCGAGATTCTTCTCTTTGGGAAAGACCAGGAGCTCTGGTCCGAGCAGTGGTGGCCTGAACATCTGAAACCTGCCCCGCTTCCGAAGGAGACGGTAAAGAGCCTGGGTGTCTGGTTCGACTCCGGTTTAACATTCGAGAAGCAGACCAGAGCTGTTGCTGCTGTTTGCTTTGGCCTCCTGAGCGGACTGAGGCCTTTGCTTGGTCTCTTTCCGTCCAGCATTCACCAAACCATCATGCAAGCTTCCATTCTTGCGAGGCTTGACTATGGCAACACCCTATACTTAGGGGCCAATAAGGCAAGTATCAAACGCTTGCAGAGGGTCCAAAATGCGGCAGCCCGCATGTTAGTGGGACTCCCAAGATCCCAATCTGTTGCACGAGTGCTTCTGAAACTGCATTGGTTACTGATCGAAGCCCGTATTCAGTTCAAGGTGCTGTGCATTGCACACAAAATCCTGAGACAGCAAGCCCCTACTGGGCTATCTGGCCTGCTGAAGTCCTATTTGCCCAGGCGCACCTTGCGCTCCGCTCACCACGGTTTAGTCTGTGCCCCTCGAGTGAGGAGGGCAAGGACCGGGGGTCGCTCTTTCTGTTTCATGGCAGCCAAGCTTTGGAATTCTCTGCCAGTTAGCATTCGATCGACCCCCAATCTTTTGCCATTTCGGAAATCATTAAAAACATGGTTGTTCCCCACTCTGTAATCTTCCGTGTTTGTTGGCCCCCCTGTTCTCGCTGCCGGTTCTGGTTGCGCTGGGGTATGCCTCGTCGCTGGGGCAGCCATGCGCATTACAAATCTTGTAAAAATAAATAAATAAATAAGTACTTTTGGGGGTTTCAATTCCCCATCATTTGCGCTCCCTTGTGGTGTGCCACAAGGATCATCTCTTAGTCCGACCTTATTCAATATATATGTGTCGGACCTGGTGAGGATCATCAAATCCTACAGGATGGGTCTAACATCGTACGCCGATGACACTCTATTGGTGCTTTGGTGCTAGCAGTACACAATGATGGAGGGACAATTGCGGCAAGCTTCCAAGAAGGAATGTTGGCCATCAGTGCATGGATGGCTAGCAATTGCCTCAAAGTAAACTGACAAGACGGAGGTGATGATCTTTGGTAATCTTTTCCCTGTCTGGTCCCCCATATGGTGGCCAGCCAAGTTGGGTTCACCTCCGTCCCCCGTCAGAAAGGTCAGAAACCTGGGTGGTATGTTTGACGACAAGTTGTCGTTTATACACCACGCTAACTCAGTTGTCTCTTCATCCTTCTACGTCCTTCGGATGATAAAAAAACTCCTACCATTTCTCCCCACCAGCACTGGTAAAACTCTTATCAGCACGCTGGTAATGGCTAAAGTTGACTACTGTAACGGTCTCTTAGTTAATGCCCAGGAAAAAGTCCCGAGTAAACTACAACTGGTGCAGAACGCAGCGGCCAGGATTCTGTCAGGTACTCCCAAGTTTAAGCCTATACCCAAGGTGGTGCGACAGCTCCATTGGCTGCCCATAAGAAGCAGAACCAAATTCAAGGCGTTGTGCATCACATACAAGGCAATCCACAACAAAGAGCCAGAGTTTCTGAAGAAGCTCTCAGCTCTTAAACGCCCAGCAGACCCTTATGCTCATCAGCAAGGGACGCAAGGGTGAAGGGGACACATGTTGTACCACTCCAGCCACATCCTGATATTCCCTGATTACACTCACCATGTCCAGATGGGGTGCAAATCGTACAACCAAGTAAAGTAGAAGTTGCATAACATTAACCTCTCTTATCCAATTCTTTACCCCGCTTGGCTATGAGTGCTTCATGACTCCAAGTCCTTCTTCTATAACTGGCTTACTGAACAATGACCCCTGACCACACAACAGCTCCAGAAGTGGCAATCGGCTCTCGTTTGAAAACTGGGGAGTGAGGATTAGAGGGGACAATGGCGACAAGTTGGCAGAAACATTTCAGTTGGCAGAGGAGGGGCCCATCAATGCCAATGGCTCCTAAAGTCAGAGGTCGAATGTTGGGCCAGGATGCAGCTGAGGGGCTTCTGGGCCAAGAGGGTACGCAGAAAGGGGCTGCAGAGGAGCAGGCCTAGGTCCTAGGAGGGATTAGAGCCCCGTTGTTGTTCTACTATAACACTACTTGTTTGCATGCCAACACCACTGTATTCTTCTACATTGTTCATTGAAATCATTCCTTGGATAAGGTTGTGGATGGTTAGCCATCTACACCATCTGAGTACATCAGTCCTGGGTTAGATCTGTGTTAATGTTGGGTTCGGGCAGCAGATGCTACTTCAGAGTGGGAAGAATAGGGAGGGGCTATTTGAGGGGAGGGGGACTGTTCTTGCTTTGCTTTTCTGATTCTATGGCTTGTTTCTGTTGCTCAACCTCATTGGGTACATCCCACACACCCAGCAACCAATCGGCTGCAGGGTTCCGCTCTCCAGCAATCATTACTGTCTTCACACTAAGGGTCCGCCTACCTCCTACACTGAGGCAACATCAGTCCTTTTCTCTATCAGTACCGTGGGGGCCCATTCGGTAATGACATGGAATGTTAACAGGCTTCAAGCTTCTAAACTGGATTAAGAATGGAGTAGTAATGCAATTTGCACACCAACACAACCCAGCAATCTTGATGCTCCAGGAATCTCTTTTACAGTGATTTAACTGCCCGTTTTTGGCCTGCAGGGGTTATGGCAGAGTGTTTTAGTGGACTGGTCCAGGGGATCAAGGTGGGTGTCCATAGTCCTGCACAGAACCCTGCTCCTGATGGTCTCCAAGGTAACAAAGGATGCCTATGGAAGATATGTGGTTTTTGAGGGCTTCATGGACGGTGCCACCTACAATCTGGTTAGTGTACTTCAATCAATCAATCAATCAGATAATTTGTAAAGCGCACTACATACCCGCGAGGGTTTCAAGGCGCTGAAGGGAAGGGAGGAATTGTGTGCTGTAGCTACTGGTCGAACAGGCAGGTCTTGAGTAGTTTCCTGAAGGATAGAAGGTCTTCGGTTTGTCGTAGGATGTGGGGGAGGGTGTTCCAGGTCTTGATGGCCCGGTGGGAGAAGGATTTGCCTCCGGCTGTGGTTTTACGGATGCGTGTGACGGTAGCTAGGGAGAGGTCTGCGGAGCGGAGTTTCCTGTTTGGTACATAGAAGGAGAGTCGGCTGTTGAGATAGGCTGGGCCGGTCCTGTGGAGTGCCTTGTGTGCGTGGATCAGGAGTTTGAAGGAGATTCTTTTGTCAACAGGGAGCCAGTGCAGGTTCCTCAGGTGGGGGTGATGTGGTCGCGGCACGGGATGTCCAGGATCAGGCGTGCCGAGGCATTCTGGATTCTTCCTCCTGCCATGCACTGATCTACACTGATGACTCTCATAGAGCTACTAAGTGCCCTACCCAGCATGGTGACGATAGGGGGGGAGTGTTTAATGACATCATGGACACACAAGACTGGTATAGGCCCATGGATAGCCCTCAGTGGCAAGAGAGGGGTTTGGCAGATTGGTTGAACGGTCTGGGACTTAGTGACATATAGAGCATACGGAACCTTTGTAGATGTGAATACAGACATGCATCAGCAGCTCATGGTTCATAGTCCCGCATCGACTACCTATTCCTCCCAGTTTCCAGCCTCCTACAAACCACAAGACACCATATCCTTCTTCATGGGATCCCTGACCATGCCCCAGACAACACAATTCTGAGCTCCAGCAACCGGAGCACTGCCTCTGTGGTGGCCTAATGCTTAGGTTGTCACGATGAACATTTCTCTGACTACTTGACTTAAGAGCTGAGGGTGTTCCTTGATTTAAATAAGGGCACTGTTGACTCGGCTGGGATACCATGAGGGGTTTGTCAGGCCTCTACAAGGGGTATTGCCCCCTCCTATGCCAGGGGCAAAGACCGTGAATGGCTGGCCCGGATCACCAAATTTAAGACATCTGTATTGTCACAAGAACGTGCAGAGCCAGATAGCCAGACGGTCCTGATGCATCGCTGACTGGACGTTGACAGGGCCTCCCAGCTCCAGCTGGGCTTAGAGGAAGCCCGCAACTGCTAGATGGTGCGAAGTGGAAGGTCGACGAATGGGTGGATATGTCGACAAGCTCCTGCACTTGTTGGCCATGGAGAACACGAAGTTCAGGGTGGTGCCCAGAATACTAGAAATAATCAGGCGGCCGTGGAGGACTCAGTGGGGATCGCGTCTGTCTTTGCACATTACAGTGAGGGGCTCTATGCAGAAACTCCACTGGTCACAGACCTCCCACTGGTCTGGCTGTCCTCAGCAGACAGAGACGTCCTGGAGCAATCGCCTATGCTGAAGGAGGTGGGTGAAGCACTCGTGGACCTAGACTCTGGGAAAACCCTGGGCCGGACGGCTACCCGGTGGAATATTATCAAAAACAGTTCAGAGGACCTTCCCACCATCTTGCACATATTCGCTGAGGAAATTGCCAAAGGCCACTTCCCACCAGTGGTATACTTAGCAACTCTGGTTGTCCTGTCAAACCTGGTTGACCACAAGACCACCTCAACTCATACTGCCCAATTTTCCTTATTAATACAGAGGTTAAGCTCTATGCCAAGTTGATTGCTAACCTCCTCTATTGGGTGATATCCCACCTGGTCCACCCGCATCAGTGCGGGTCATCCTTCAGCACGCCACATTGCATCAGAACGGTTTACTTGACGCTGGCCCATATTCGGTCCCTGGAACGCTCTGCAGCACTCTTGATGATTGACTTTGAAAACGCATTTGACACACTTCACTGGTTATTTCTAGACAGTACTCTCACCAAGATCAGGTTTCCCATTGTGCGGGGCACCAGACAGCACTGCCCAGCTCCCCTTCCTCTTTGCACTTTCTATAGAGCCATTGGTGGTTTGGGTGCACTGTGATGCGCAGGTGTGGGGATTCTAATGGTTTAGCAATGGAAGATAGCATAGATTAATATGCGGACAATGTTCTGCTGTTCCTCTCTCAGTCAACGGAGACAAATTTTCGCCTGATTCACATCCTGCACACATTTGGCACAACCAGGCCCGGACTGACCATAGCGGGCACTGGGCAATCCCCCGGTGCGCCGCACGGGTGGGGGCCGGTTTTGGGCCCCTGGGGGCCGTTTTTGGTACAGGACCGCTTTTGCAGCATAGCTGACAAATCGGTCCTGTACCAAAATCGGCCGAAAACCGGCCCGGCAAAGAGCTCGGCGGGAGGGGGGGGCCGGCCGAGCACTTTGCCAGGGCCGGTTGTGGTACCCAGTCCGGCCCTGGGCATAACCCCTGGCTTGTGGGTTAAATAGAACAACTCCCTCCTGGTCCCCATTCGGGGAGATCAACAGGATGAGTCCTAGGGATCCCCATAAGCCATCCCAGTTTTTTATACTAAGGAGTGCACATCTCACGGGAGCCAGAACTAACTTGAAGCCTTAATCTTCGCCCCCCGGGGGAAGAGAGCCTGAGCAGACATGTCCCGATAGGACAAACTGCCCCTTAATGTTATGGGTAGAATAGCCCTCTTCAAGATGATGATCCTCCCGAGGCTACTCTATGCACTCCAGAATTATCCCCTTCATGTTCCGCAGTCCTGGTTTAACTCACTGCCGGTGATGTGGCGATGGTTTATCTGGGCAAATCAGCCTCTGAAAGTGGCTTTCGGTTGATGTGTTCTTGCCGTTTACGATGGGGAGCTCGCAATGGCAGATATTCACCTGTATTACTGGGTAGCCTAATATTCTGACCATAAAAGATTGGTTGCATGGTGGCTGGGAATACCCGTCATATCGGTGAGAATTTCCCTACTTGACCTGAATAGTATAACAGGCATCCTCTATGGGGCACCAATCCCACCATCCTTCCGGAGTTAACTAAAGTGGCGTTCCAAGTGTGGAAGGCAGAGCTGGGTTTCGACCAAATGGGACCACCGACTCATGCTTGAGACTCCTCTATAAGAGGGCCGCTGGTTGGAACAAGTAGCAAACCTCAAGGGCTTCCGAGGGTGGGACCGCACAAGGATATCATGCCTAGGGGATACCTGGGACCAGGACCACATTAAATCCTTTCAGGATCTCCACACGGACTTCCAGATGCCTAACTCCCAGTTGTTCGGCATGCTCTTTCCGAACACCATAAAGAGCTGGAAGAATTCCCATTGCAATAGATGCCAGGATCCTATAGGGGACCTCTATCAGACACTATGTATCTTTCCCTTCATTCAAACCTATTGGACAACTATTTAATCTATCCTAACCAAGGTGGTGGGACTATACATTAAGGAAGACCCTAGGTTCACACTACTGGGTATACTGGGGAACATGGGGGTCCCTGGGGCAATAGGACACTGGTGGGGCTGGTTAAGTTGACTGCTAAAAGAAATATTTATAGCCAGACAGTTGAACTCCTCTGTTGCTCCCTCTATCGTATCCTGGACGAATGGCATAGATAGATGTGCCAAGACAAAAAAGACAATTTACAATGCAAGCGGATGCCCCTGTAAACACGAGAATGTTTTGAACAATTGGTAGGCACATCATGACCTAGATGGAGGAGGTTGGCAGGGTCACTTATTGGATTTCACATCTTATAGTTGGTGGGGTGGGGAAGGCTGGTTGGGAATAAGAGGTACTATTTACATATTTGTTAAACCAGAGAGCAACTGGTTGGAATATTTTAAATAATAATAAAAAAATTTAATATTAAAAAAACAATTATCATACCATAAACCATATTTCCCTTGATGTTCAATAGCTCTTGAAATGTACTATAAGTTCAATACAAAAGATTTAAAGCAACTTGGAATTTCAATAGAAAATGACAAAGAAGGTAGTGAGGTGAGGAAGACAAATAGGGATAGGTTTGATTTAATTGCCAGGGTTCAAACATACAGCAATGTTCCAACATATAGTCAGGTACAGGTGAAGCTCTTACAGGTTGATTGCAGCAGCTCACACTTCCATTCTACTGTCCACCAAAATGGATGCAGCACTGTTAGGCCACTATATCATGCTATGCCAGATCAATGGTCTGCTACAGCAAACCATACAGCATGAGGATGGAAACCAGGGCACCAATCAATGACCTAAAATGGCGTAGCAACACAGTACAAGAGCCTGGATTGATCAAGTAATACTAGTACCCATAATCGTGAGTCCAGAGGATAGATAGGCTCAATATGTGCACCATACAAAACATATTTTCACCACTGCAGATACCCTAGAGCCCAACATGGGGATCCACTGTCATCTCCCTCCCAGAAAACGCTTGAGGTGCTAGAATTCTTTGCAACAGGCACCACACAGCAGACAGTAGTAGTAGTGGTGCATGGCCTTTATACGCCAAAATACTCGACTAAGTGATGAATGTTTGAGTGAGTGAACAGCATATAGAGTTCACTTGGACACCCAAACAGCTAATACCAGTGAAGCAAACATCTGTGCTACAGCAAGATTTACTAATATTCCAGGGCCAATTGTCTGCACTCATGTACAAGCAGTGACCTCAGGTAGATGGGAACGAGTGTACTGAAACCGTAAAATGAAACACACTATTTATGTGCATATGCTGTGTGATGTGGATCTGTGTATACTGAACTGGTGTGCTAGATGCTTTGTACGAAACCACAATGTTATGATGCCGGCGAGAGGCAACATTATCCATACTGTGGTACCACATCACCCTTTAGGTATTGGGCAGTAAAATCAACCCTTCATCATCAAGAATACAGTGCATTATGATTGTTGTCATTCTATCTGTATACATGCCAGCAGTACCATTAGAGCGTTGTTCGCCCCTATGACATACACATGGTTTGATGTAAATATATGTAACTAATTACATTGGCCTCTTCACAGTGATGATGATTCTCAGCCAAGTCAACGTTTTAACAACCACATATACTTTCATTACAACTCTCCTAACTGTTAACTTAGATTCCCTTGACCTTGAGACCTTCTTTCATGCCTTCCACTCCTGACACGTTGAGGACAGACATAATTGGGTCTTCCCACAACTTGATGTAAAGCTGAGGTGCATTACTTCCACTAGTTGTCATGCTTTAGTGCTTGTGCTTGGCAGCTCGCTTAAGAACCTAGAATTTCAAGGTTTAAACCCTGTTTTTAATCAACATCATGTGGATATATTGATTCAGTATTGATTTTGACCAATTTCTACTCCAACAAGCATGTTTTTCTTTGTTCTGGTGACATCTTCTGCATGAAATGGCACATTAGATGGTCATGGTATCTTACCACCTCATTGGCCATGATATCCCACTCAGGATTCGTAAACTAGTACTTCTTTTCCCTGTCTAGGTCCATGATGGAACCATTCAACAGGTTTCTACTTGTGATGACTGAGCGATATCAGAGGATGTCAATGGATTCTGTTAGTTTTGTTTCAAGGTGCTTGGTCCACACAAACAAATGTCTGCACGCTCGCACATAGGTACGAGTTATTGGTGTACATTTGGAGTGCTTATGGTGCTTTTGAGTGTTGCTCTGGCCATTTCCCTTCTCTAAGATTAATTTCCATATTTCAGGAACTTCAAGTGCCTGACAATGGCCACTTCCTTATGTTTTGTGGTTGCGCTTCTCATTGGGTGAGATATTTAGCACATTAACTAAATAAGACATTTGGGCCCTGATTATGTTTGTTATGTTACATGAATATATATAGTGCTCCGTATGCTCAAGTGTGGCTTGGCACTGAAAGCTAAGCATAGTACAGGAGCACGGAGTGAAGAATGAATTACAAGTTAAAAAGCCAGGTCTTGAGAAGCCTTCTGAAGCCTAACAGAGAGGATGAAGATCTAATGTGGGAGGGCAGAGTATTCCAAAGTCTGGTGGCTCCTGCGTGGAAACTACAGCCGCCCCATCTAGCTTCCTTAAATCTGGATAGTGTGACTGTAGAGGTACCCAGAGATCTATGGTTCCTATTAGGAGTGGACCAGGAAATCGAGTTTCACAAAAATTCTGGACCTGTGCCATGTAATTTCTTAAAAGTAAGGCAGAGAGTTTAGAATTTGATACGATTTCTGACTGTCAGCCAATGCAGTTCTTTATTGGCTGATGTTTAGGCAGGTTGAGCAGAACTCTGGCAGCTAAGTTCTAGAGAACCTGCAATTTATTTAGATGTTGTTTTTACAGGTTGATGTATAGACCATTACAATAGTCAATGTTTGATAAAAGGTGTGAGGTGTGCTAACTGAAACATACGGAAGAATCTTTCTGATGATTATTACCTTATTACAGGAGGTGGATATGATAGAATTAACTTATTTTCTGAAATTAACTTTGTCGTCCAGAATCACTCCCAGGCTTTTAACCTTGGTAGATGGAGTAGGAAGTGGGCCCATCTCTGAGGGCCAGAAATCAGAGGTCCAAAAACAAGGGTCATTTCAGAAGAACATCACTTCAGTCTTCGAGGAAGGAGCGGATGCAGTCTAGGGCAGTTCCCTGTATGCCGGCGTCATGGAGTCTGTCGGCTAGTGTGTAGTGGGAGACAGAGTTGAAGGCTGCTGAGAGGTCTAGTAGAATGAGGGCTGCAGTGTGGCCTTGGTTGAGGAGTGTGCAGATGTCGTCCGTGGCAGCTAGGAGGGCGGTCTCAGTGCTATGGTTGCTGTGGAAGATGGTTAGAGAAGTGTTGAGGATGTCATTGGATTCTATGTAGTTTGTTAGCTGGATGTTGACGATCTTCTCTGTGACTTTGGTGGTGAAGGGGAGAAGGGAGATGGGCCTGTAGTTCTTAAGGTCCGTCGGGTCACCGGAGGGCTTCTTGAGGAGGGGTTTGACTTCTGTGCGTTTTTCATCGTTGGGGAACGTGCTTGTTTTGAGGGTGCAGTTTATTGTCCGTCGTAGTTCTGGTGCAATGGTGGAAGCGGCCCTGTGGAAGACGTGTGGCGGGCAGGGGTGTGTGGGTGCTCCGTAGTGTATGCTTCTGAGGGTATTTGCGGTGTCTTCTGTGGTGACAGGGGCCAGGCAAGGATGGTCGGTAAGTTGCACTTACTGGTAGGCGGTGTTGGGTTGGTACCTTGGTTCTTTTGGTCGAAGTTGTTGTAGAGTGTCCTGATCTTGTTGCGGAAGAAGGATCTGAGTTTGTTGAAGAGGTCCTGGGAGGGAGGGACATCAGAGGTTTCATTGGGGGGTCTGGTGAATTCTTGTATGATGTTGAAGAGTTCCTTGGAGTTGCAGGAGTTGGAGAGGATTCTGTCCTGGATGCAGTTTCTCTTTGTAGATCTGATGAATTGGTGGTGTGCTGTAGTGGCGGTCCTGTAGGCGGTGCGTGCTTATGGGCTTTTGCTGTTTCTCAATGCTTTCTTAAGTCGTCGGCAAAATGTCTTGCATTCTCGGAGGTTTGTGGTAGACCAGGTGGCTTTCGTGGTGTGTTGTCTAGCGGAGTTCTGAAGGGTTGCAAGCGTGTTGGCTCAGTCGACATTCCATTTTTGCTGTATGTTGGCTGCAGAGTTGGCATTGGTCGTGGTGGGGGGGGAAGTGTGGGTGAGGGTGGAGGCGAGGTAGTCATCGATGATCTTGCTCCAGTTTCTGCGAGGGGGCCATGGCGTTGGCTTGTGTGCGGTGTGTTTCAAGAAGGAGAAGTGAACGCAGTGGTGGTCCGTCCGGAGGGGATGAGTGGTTTGGCTGAAGAAAATGATTGTTCATCCAGTAAAGATGGGGTCGAGGGTGTGTCCCACCTTAGGGGCAGGGTGGAGACGAGTTGTTTCACTCCGATTCGTAGTATTCTGAGATTTGTATGGCAGATTGTACAGGGTAGGCTCTGAGTCAGTAATCACATCTATAATTGATTAATTTAGACTTTTATTCATTGGCAGGGCGGTCCAGTGGGCGTGATCTAATCTGACATGTGTTTGGTGAGAAGCTAGGAAATATACAGAGTCTTTCAGTTCAGGGTGTAACTTTGACTCTGTATCGAGTAAACCCAGCTTCTCCAGTCAAGCCTTGCCTACATTTGAGGTAGCCTCGTTTGATCCACTCTCTGTTTCTATCGATTTATGTGCTGTATTATCCATTACTAAGTTAACCCCCAAACCCAAAATCAGGACATGTTTATCCGGATTTGTATGATAATGGAGATATCTGAGGGCCAAGATTCTGCCCCATCATCCACCATCACCCATTTAACCTCTCTCTTGACGGAATAGGATAGGAGGATGGCAACCTCTTCATTTGTCCTAGTTTCCTAGGAATGACATAGCCTCTGAAACTGATTTTAAATTGAGCCAACCTTTCTTTATCTGGTATGCTTCCTGAAATAGGCATATGCTGTTAGTTGCATCTCTGAGCATCACTATGGCAGTCAGTCTCTTAACTGGGCCATTTGGACCCCTCCCATTTAGGCTAGGTACTTTGATCGATTTTGTAAACTCACCCGAAGGCTTCTGTTTCACTGGGTCTCTTTACCTGTCATTGTTTGGTATAGTGATTTTCCTGTGACCTGTTTATAAGTCGCTCTACGCTGTCCCCGAAACGGCAGCTCAAGAGAACATAATTAATGAACTCTTCAGTTGTTTCCTCTCAACAGAACACTTAGGTGTGTTAGGTCCATCCATCACCAAAAAATTGACATTGATGTCCAAGCCTTTGCTCCCTCCCTCGTGTATCCCTCCTCCTAGGCCACTTTCTTCTAAGTGCTTAATGCTCTCCCACCTGCCCTGGAACAGTCTTGAGGCCTCCCCATCCTCTCCCAGCCTCTCAGTGATCTCTTTCCATTCCTGCTCCATTGCCTCTGCTGTTGACTTCGAGCTGTTCTCTTAATTTGGTACTTTCCCTGATCGGCTGGGTCTCAGGAAGGGGGGTTATCCATGTCCCTTGCATACTCCTGCCTGGATGGATCACATCTGGGGACCATCACGGAGGCTCGTGAGCTTGAAGATGGTGGAGACACATGTGCCGGGAGTTACTTCCTAATTTTGGTAAATAAGTAACCAGCCTGTAATTTTCCTCCTCATTCACATTAAGACAGGGCTTCTTCCGCAGGAGTCTCATTACTGTGCTCTTCTCCCTTTCTTCCAGTCCTGTGGTCTCACTTCCCCCCCAAGAGAGGAATGAGCGAGGAGGTCAGGATAGGGACAGTGGCGGCTCCTCTACTATGGCGGAGGAACGTCTCCCTCACCTGCCAGCAACCAAAAAAATGGAAAATAAAACAATGATAAACACTTGTTTATTATCGTTTTATTTTTGCTCTCGGAGCCGAGGCTTGGGGGTGGGGCCAGGGTGTTGACAGGGTGGTGGAGGAGTGGTTGTACTGCTATTAGGTGGCATGACTGTCAGGCCGGTCAAACCATAACGCGCACTGAAGCTCTCGCCAACCCGAGCTGCATTGCTGGTTTGGAAAGAGAAGGTACAGGCTGCCAGTCTAACTGAGAGTGCAAATAATCAGCACTCAAGCCAATCCAGTTGCTGCTTTCACAATCATGAAAGCAGCGTCAGGATTGGCTGCAGTGGACTCCAGGAAGCCTGTGCCTTCAGTGGAGAGGTGCGCAATGTGGCAGGTCTGTGGATTTCTGATTTTTTTTTTATTTGTCTCGTCATCTGTCGTCTGTCCCCCACCTGCCACTCTATTGACACACCAGCCGCCACTGGGTCACAGGGACAATCATGGGGGCCACGGGGTCTACGAACCAACAATGATTATGATTGGTTGTGCCTTGATGAAGTAACAGGGTGGTTATACTAATGATGATCCTTGCTCTACCTGGGCCCACACACTGTCTCTTTCCATTCTCTTCCATCATCAAATTTGGGACATAATTGTAAGGCTTGGACCCCCTTCTCCTACATTGTGCTCTCTCCTGGTTCTAGCCTGGTGATGCTTTTACTATGAATCTTGCGTATCTATCCCAGTGTCTTGATCTTGTATGCGAGTACGTCGGGAGGCCACCCCTGTCTGCCTTATAAGTGGGACGTCAGGCTTTCAAAAGCAGGGGGGGGGGGGCAGAGGGACCCAGAAGACCGAGCTCATATTCATATTTCAGGAGACCACAGCATAAAAAATGCTTCAGATCTTTCTCTAGGTCGCTGGCAGGTCTGGCGCTGCGTCCCTTGAGGTGAGCTGGACCCTGTCTGGGACTCATCTTCTATAAAAGAAAGGACTCTTGAAGTCACAGGGTCTGCTGCTCCTGTTCAGATACCAGTATTTACAATGGTTGGCTTGTTCATGCATGTAGTGGACTTGCTGCATGATGCAGTCCTCCTGTGTCTACTAGCATTAGTATTACAACCAGTAGAACAATTGAGAAGTCTTTCTCTGATCCAACACTGCTATCTAGTGTTAGTTTTGCATAATGCTGCATTAATATCAAGTGCTTGTTTTACAACAAATGGGCCAGATCACAAAACATATTTGGCTGGTGCTTTTTCATGCCCTCCTTTGCTTCAAACACCTCTTACCACCACTTTAAGAAAACAGGATTCTGAAGGCGGTAAGAATATTTATGCGCATTAGAAGTGTGGAATTTTGTTATAATAACGATGTGTTCTGTTGTTTTTTGCTGCATTAATACAATATGATTTTGTTGCGGTGTGCTACATTCTGTTTTGAAGATTTTGTTGTGATATGCTATGTTTTATTGGATTGCTAAGTTGCTTTGTGTGTGGTATTGTGTTATGTACTGCTGCCTACTTTAGCTATGACAACGTGTGCTGCTATATTTCCAGACAACAGCTGCGCATGGCTTGAAACGTTCCTGTGACCATCATCCACTCAGCACTTTTTAAGGTGGTAAAATCGCGCTGCATCAGCTCTTCAGCTGTTTAAGACTCCAAATTGCAAAACTGTGGCAGTGACTGTGTTTTAACTTAGCGCTTCCGCTGCTAACTTTATGGATTACATCCATATATCACAGTTTGGACCCCAGGCCACCAGAACTGACACACATTCTATTGTTGCATTTATGGAGATGGTCTCTGTAAGTGGCATCTCTAGAGAGGGGGCGGAAGGGTCCTGTGCCCTAGCTTTTTTTGCCCTGGCCTCCCTTGTGCCTCACGACCATAACTGCAGATTTTGCCACAAGATGATACTGAAAGAAAATACAGACACTGCATCTTGCCACGCACAATAAGTGGTCCAACCAACTTTCATTGAAAAGCAGAGTTGTTTGTTTGAAATATGACTTTGTGTGTAAGTGTGTTTATATAGATATATCTAAATATGCATAAGTAGATACATATGCATGCATACATACATACAAAGTCAGATTTAAACATTTTAAGCAAATATATATATATATATGTAACCCAGTGGCAGTCGCCACTAGGTAGTTATAGTTAGGTAGTTAGGCTTGCTGTTCCAAGGGAAAAGCTTTTTTTTGTGTTGCTAACAACTATGGCCCTGTTTGATGAATCTTTCTAACAAGGTGCTTCTTTTTGACTAGTTTGTGCATGGAAAGTTTCACTGTGATCTGTTAAGCGGGGGCTGAGAAAAATGCAAAATCTCCATTAATTTTCCACAGAGTTTTTAGACAGGGCTACAGCGAAAACTGCTGAAGGAATTACACCAAATTAGTCAGGAATCTAGATCTTTGAACACAGATTGTCCTTCTTGTAATTTGGTGTAAATCCATGAAGTAGTTTTTAAGGAATTAAAGTAACAAAATATAGATATCTGGACGGTTGTGTCAGCAAGAGGCCCGAAAGACTCTCGCAGGAGTGCCAATTTCAAATTAAAGAGTTCTGATTGGCCTAGGGAGATTTTTTTCTCATAGGCCAATTTGCTATCATGGTTGCCAGACTCACCGGGAGCAAATGCTCTGATTAGTTGACAGAAACATCAGAAAAATGTAGCTGTCAGCCATTACAGAACTCGAGTACTTAGTCTCTTGTCCTGAACTTGTAAAAGAAAAATACATAAGGGGATATGGCAGGGTTTCCCAGCACCCCTCCAGCCCCATTGAGGAGACCCCTCCTAGGCCAAAAAGTAAAACAAATCTGCAAAAATTGTTAAAATCCTGCAGTACTCATGCTGGATCAGAAAAAAAAATAGCGTCCAGGGCCACATTCATTAATTATATGCCCTGAGGAGCTTAGCCTTAAACAATAAGGGGGGCATGTGGCCCCCCCTCCCAGAGCCATTAAAGGTCCCAGGAAGCCCACCCCCTGGCCTGAAATTTGCATAGAAGGGAAGGGGGTTCAGGCCCTGGGAACCCATCTCCCAGGCCAATTTCAATAATAAAGGAGAGGGGGACGTGTGGCCCCCTCCACAAGCTATCACAGGCCTTGGGGAGCCCACCCCAGGACTGAGTTTCTCAAAAAGGGGAGGGGAGCTGTGTGGCCCTTCTCCCAGAGCCTCTTAAGGCCCAGGGGAGTCCATCACTCGAGACTGCTAAACTCTTTAAAAGAGAGGGGGCTACGCGGCCCCCTCTCTGAGCCATTAATGGCCCTGGGGACCCCATTCCCCAGGGCCAGCTCACTAGCTATGCTCCGAGGAGCCCAGCCCCGGGACATTGCAGTTTCTGTGCCCGCACCAACGCTGGCAGCCAGGGAAACCTCTGTGGCTGGTGGGCAGGAGCTTTAAAAATGCTCTGGCTTGGAGCAGACTCTTGATCTTGTTTCCTTGTAGCACTGATGTGGGCAGGGGAACAGATCAAAACAGTCCCCAGGGCCTAATAAGGCTTGGAGAAGGGGACGACGCACCTCCACTTCATTAAAAAAAAAAAGCCTTAGAGGATGGGGTCCCCAGGGCCTAAGAAGGCTTGGAAGGAGGGGCCACGTGCCCCTCTCCTTTTTTGTAAGTTTTGGCCCCATGGGCGGGTTCCCTGGGGCCTATAAATGGCCCACAGCCCCCTCCCCTTAAAATAAAGCCCTGCTGGATGGGGTCCCAAGGGCTTAATTAGGTTCAGGAAGGTGGGCCACTTGGCTCCCCTTCCACTTAAAAATACACAGGGCTCCGGGGGTGGGTTCTCAAGGGACAAATGAGTTTTGGGGAGGGAACTAAAAAAACACAGAAATTCACCAGTTATAGTTAGCTGGGCTAACAATAACTTGCGCCCCACACCATGCACTGCTTAAGACCTCACATATTACATCACTCATGACATGTTCTATGACATCATTTATGACATCACTCATGACATCTCGAATGACATCATTGATGACATCACTAATTATATCATCCAAGCTTCTTTTGTACACATTGCTCTATAAACGGAAATTGCATTAGAGCTTTGTAGTGTAAAATCACTCAGAATAATATGAAGCATTATTACAGCTATCATACATACAACCCCCTTAGGTAAATAGGTAAAGCAGGAATGTGTTATGTGCAGCATTGACCCTAAAACAGACACTTTATGGGTAGCTGAGTTCATGCTGACTATGAACCACAGATAAAAGGGTACCCTTTCCTGCACACAGTGTTTAATCTGTATACAACTGTACCTCCAGATACTGAAGACATGATACATAACTAATGCCCTGCTATGGACATTCTTTACCTGTATCAAACCCCTGACAGGCACTGAATCTACATTCATAAATGAAATGGCTATGAGTAGAAAAGTGGATACAGTTAAAACTGTGTACCTCACTGTTTACAGACATTGAAACTCTCATGAGAACTAAATCATAGAGTATTAAAATGTATCTACTTAGAACAATGTACATTCTATTCAAAACGTGTCTAAAGAGTGACTATTCACTACAAATACTCAAGGTCTGAAGTTGCTAAAGAGCATACTACCTTCAGCCTTCATACTGTGGGGAAAACTACAGACAGCCCATCTTCTTAAGCAAAACAAGCACATGTACATAGGTTAGTAACCTGTGCACAGTCTCCTATGGTAAGTAGAAACTGTCATGCTGAGACGATTCTGTCTAATAACTCAAGGCTGCTTACAATACTAAGTATGTAGAATCTTTGCCCTACTCGAAACTTTTTCTGCAGTACCCAAAAACTTTATGGAACATAATGTACACGCACACATACATACACACACATCCATACATATATACACACACACACAAACACATATATATTAACATAAAAATGAAAGTTACAGGGACGTTTTAATTAGTCTTAAGTTTTGCTCATACAAAAGAAGTGAAATTCAGCAGTTACAGTTAGCTGAGCTAACTATAACTCAACCGCCCGCAATGCACTGCTTATGACCTCACATATTACATCACTCATGACATGGTCAGTGACATCACTCATGACATCACTGATGACATCTTAAACAACATCAATGATGACATCATCCACAAAATCACTGAGGCACACACTCATGCTCCAATAGAACCTTTCAGATACCCACTCCCACACAAGCATTCACAACCCCATTCACAGAGCTATACCAGTACTTAGACACCCACCCACTGATTAGTACATCTACACACACATCCACTTGCTCACCCTCACAGCTACTCATACACCTATTCACTCACTAATATAACCACTGACATATCCACACATTCACCTATACAGCCACTCACACACTGAGTCAGTCACCCACAGAGGTACTCACACACCTAGTCACTCACCCATACAGTTAATCACACAGCCACCTACTCACTTACTCATATAGATACTAACATGTACTCACTCACCTATACAGTCACTGACACAAGCACACACTTACTCATACAGCCATTCTCACATTCAGTTACTCACCGATACAGTCACTCATATACTCTATCACTTACCTATACTGCCTTTCACACTCACCCATACAGCCCCTCACACTTGTACTCACTACCCCATACAGCCACTAATTCACCCACTCACTCATCCATACAGGCAGTCACACACACCCTCATCCACTCACACAGACACTCATAAGGTACTCAGACAACCAATTGCTCACCCATACAGCCCCTCACATACCCACTCACACACCCATACAGCCACTTAGACACCAACTGACAGACATTCACACAACCAGTCACTCACCCATACATTCACTGAAACACCTAATTACTCACTTATATAGTCATTCACGCATCCACTGATTCATCCATACAGACACTAATACACCCACTGACTCACCTATGAATAGGCCAGCTTACACTTCATGCGTTTAGAACCCATGCCATTACAACACGGTCATTACAACTACCACTTTGTTACATCGTAGACCATTACAGCACAAGTCATTACAAGGACTTGCTGTGGGGGGGGCCTGGATGTTGAAATAGTATAATTTACTATTCCAACTCCAGTCTGTGCAACAGTAGGGAAGGTGTTGGATTGAAAAGCCAACACCTGATGCCCCCTACAGAAAGTCATTGTAACGGCTTGCATTGTAATGGCATGCGATGTAACAAGCGGTTGTTGTAATGACCGCGTTGCAATGGCATGCGATGTGTAAACATCATTGTAAATTATGTTTACCCTCACCAATACACTTGGTATATATATTTAACACTCATAAACTTTTTAAAAACACTCAAAGTCAATGGATGATGACATGAGTGATGTCATTTGAGATGTCATCAGTGATGTCACTGACCATGTCATGAGTGATGTAATATGTTAGGTCATAAGCAGTGCATTGCGAGGGCATGATTGCAGTTAGCTGAGCTAACTATAACTGCTGAATTTCACTGGTTTTGTACGAGTGAAATCTGAACCTAACTATAACTTCCCTGTAACCTTTTGTTTATTTTCAGTGATAAAATATAGCTGTGTGGTTGAGTGAGTGGATGCGTATTGGTTGAGTGAGTGGATGCGTATTGCGTGAGGGTATTGCTTTGACACAGAGGGAGCTGGTAACGTGCAGTTCCCTTTGTGTCAAAGCAATTGTGCTCCGCTTTGAACAAGCAAGAGCAAAATGCTCTCACTTGCTCAGAGTGTAGCACTGTTTGTTATGACTTGACAAGAGCGGTAAAGCTCTCACCAAGCCATAGCAAACAGCTATGTTGAGGGGGTGGGAACCCTGGGACATAGCAGGAGCTGGCCCTGAGGGATGTCGATCCCCAGGGCCATTTATGGCTCCAGAAGGGGGTACTGAGGGGCCCCCTCCATTTCATGACACAGCCCTGGGGCCCTCTGTTTCATAGTTTACATTTGTCCCAGGGAGTTGGCGGTCCCCAGGGCACAGGGGTGCTGCATGGGTACCCCCAACATTATTATAAAAACTGCCTCTGGGATTTGGCCCACCCGGGGGCTTGATAAAAAAGACACACAAGAGTCTTTGTGTCGCTTTTGACATTTTTTGCAGTGGATCCGCAGGTCCACTTGTGAATTTGTGGCGAAATTAAATTAAAAAAACACTTTTAACCCCTGGCTGGATACCTGTGGGACCCCCTACCATATCTTTGTATGAGTGGGGGGGGTGAGGGTATTTCTACCCTGTCCCCTTTTCATTATTGTTTACTTTATTTGTGAGACTCAGCTTCAATCCAAGTTCTAAAATGGTTGCCAACTCTTCCTGGTTGAAGCCAATCAAATTTTCATAGGATCTGCGAGTTCACTGCAAGGACTCGCGTCCCCAGACATCTATATTTATTAAACCTTAATATTGCTGAAACTACTGAACGGATTTAAACCGAATCCCAAAAAGCACGCTTTCTGGACCAACATCTACCTTTCTGACAAATTTGTTGTAATTCCGTTCAGCGATTCGGGCTGTAGTCGTGTTTAAAAATGTTTAAATGCCCATAGACATAACATGGGAAAAACACGTTTTGGGACCCTCTTTTTCTTGGCCCTAGCTTGACAGATCACCCTGAAACTTTCAACACAGCTGTTAAGCCAAAAAAGGGAAGGTTTTTTAACATTTCGTTAAGATTCGTCAATCTGCGACAAAGTTATTGGCAATATAAAAAATTAACAATTCCTATGGAAACTTTGTTTCCTAACTTTAACTACCTACTGGCGACCACCTGTAGGTGATATATATATATATATATATATATATATATATATATATATATATATATATATATATATATATATATATATATATATATATATATATATTTATAAACACACACACACACACACCCACACGCGCACACACACTCACACATATAATACATACGAAACCTTTGTAGTCGTCCCAATGTGTGCCCCTCCTAAAATTCACTAATTCCCTTCTCGAGACGCCACTGATGTTCCTGATTGACAATAAGCAACATACAATAATTATAGTGATGCTGTAAGCCTTTTTTCATGAACAAAATAAAGATGGTCTACTCTGTAATGCTGATACCCCGAGAGGTAATTCTCCTTAGCAAATCAAAATGTATTCCATCATTTTATAAAATATATCCAATGATTTCATATTAGTGATTGTGTATTCTCCTTTTACTGAAATCATTTTGTTCTGCGTTCTTCTTTGTAAGCCTATAATTTAACATGTGGTACCTGTAAATCAAATTTAAAAAAAAATATTTTAATACAGATTTTTTCAGCAAAACTCAATTACAGTGAGGTAAAAGTTCCACGAAATTCATCTGGTGACGCATTCCTCTCCCGGTCCATGCTTGTCTATCCAACTCTCAGTGGTGTTCCAAACGGGCGTCTGTGGGTAGCAGTCATGCGCATTAGAACTGCACTGATTGGTCGCACTGTAAACCAAGATGAAATGTTGTTCTTTATGAACAGGCTGCATAGTATAGATTGGGGAATGAAATTGAGGGTATGATTCACACAGAGACATGTATTGCTGATCATTTTGATTATTCAGACAGTTCTATGTGATTAGTTCTGAAGCATTATTTATATCATGAACATTCTTGGAGGCTAATTTTGGAGTCATTTATATTGGGTTCCAATTTCTTTTTTAGTATTTTTTCCAACAACCTCCTATTAATGATTTGGGGCCAGATGTAGGTGTTCGTTAGAGGCCATTTACCGAGCGGTAACGGCCGATTTTGGCCGTTACCGATCGGTAAATGGGTGACAGGTATGCAGAGTCCCAGAGGCCTTACCGAATCGGTATTTTACCATCAAATCCAATTTGATGGTAAAATACCGATTCCGGTGTGCATGCACATGTGTGCATGCACACCTATGCCATATGACAGGCAGACCTGCCCTTAGGGCATGTATGCCTGCCACATGGCACCCGAGCCTGTTTTGGGGGTGCCAGAGGGTGTCAAAGTGACACCCCCTGCACCCTTGTGAAAATCGGTATTTACTGATTCGGTAAATAACGAATCGGTAATGCCCATTCATTCCTATGGGCTTCAAAGCCCATAGGAATGAATGGGCATTACCGATTCGGTATTTACCGAATCGGTAAATACCGAATTCTTCCGAATCGGTATTCCAGCACATCTGGAATACCTACATATCCACCCCTTAGATTTACCAATTTTTAATTACCGAATCGGTAAAATTCGGTAATTAAAAATCGGTAAATCTATTTTATCTACATCTGGCCCTTAGTTTTTATAAAAATATTCTTTACAAAGGAGGATCGTATATCCCCATTACTTTTTACTTTTTATAAACATTTGACATCCGTATACCTGACTTATTTTTTAATTTCGCTTTGCAACTCTTAAATATAAATGGGCTTATTTATGGGGAAGTTACACAGTGTAGTGCGGCAAGCCACCCTGCTGCGCTGCACTGTGTCACAGGAAAAGGGCAGGAATGTGCCGTATATAAGGGAAAATGGCGCATATCTGTCCTTTCCCCTGCGCTGGAGGCCTTTTGGCTGCCTAGCGCCAATGAGGCAACCCTGCAGAATGGTGCAAGGGTGCCTGCGTTGCATGCAGAATTGTTTCAGCCTGCATATATTCATTCATGGGAGGCATATTCATCTTTCTATGTGTGCTGCACAATGCAGCACACATAGAAAGAGGATGAAACGAGGAAGAAAAGAGATATTTCTCCACATTACGCCTGCCCTGGGAAAGTGTAAGATTTTGTCGCATTCCCAGGTTTACAAGTTCTCGTAAATCTGGGAATGCATCAAAAGTCATGGAAGTAGAGTTGGGAACATCCATGCAATGCCCATGGAATGCCTTCCCATGGCAGAGTAACGCAAAGCAGTGCTTTGCGCTGCGCTGTGTTACTCTAGATTTGTGGAGCCAGTCACAGTCATGCAAAGGGGTATATTTACAAGAAAATTATGCAGCGTGGTGCCGCAAGCAATTTTGTTGCACTGAGCTGGGTTATTTTCTAAGTGAAGGAATGCACAATATTTACAACAATACATTGCGTTCCTGTACTCAGCCCTTCGCCGACACCAAAAAAGCAGCGTAGTGCCAGTGCAGGTACCCTTGCATCATGACTCAAGTGTGCGTGCATTGCAGGGGTGATTTTTGTTCAGCAGGAATGGACACCTTCCTGCACAAAAACAATCATCAATGGCATTTTGCTCCTTCTATGCGTGGTACAGAATGTGCAAAAAACGAAAAGTATTTCTCTTCGGCGTGCCACTCTTACACCTCCCCTGGGAGGCATGCATTTTTAGTGCTGCGTCAGATTTATAGATCTTTGTAATTCTGGAGCAGCATCAGAAAGCAATGGGTGTTGCGTGGGAATGCCAACGGCAACTCCCATTGCACGCCCCTTTCATGCAGAAAACTGCGTTGAGGAGGACTATATTTACAAGGCGGCGTTAAGCCACGCAAAGTGGCTTAGAGCAGCCTTGTAAATATGGATCAGGGCACAGCGCCACTGAAACGTCGGAAAATGTGGCACAATGCCCTTGTAAAAATATACCCCATAGTGACTTTGCATGGCTTCAAAAATCAGTTTTAAGGCTTGGGTGCTCTTGCACCCCATTGTGGGGTGCAAGAGCGACGCAAACAGCCTCATAAATAGGCTTCATAGTTTATTTTATGTGAACAATGTCTTCCAAATCTTTGTATTCCAGGTGTTTTATTATTTCCAGTATTTACAGCCATTTTCTTCACTTTCGTAATAATCCAAAACATTCAGATTACTAATACACCAGGAGGTTGATGATGATCAACGATGATGCTTAGAATGAGAAGATTGACGGGTGACAGCATGCACCAGATCCCTGCCTGAGGAACTGCACTGTCTGCACATGAAGGAAAGTGTATGATAAGGGAGGAGCATAGCATATCTAGCAGCATGGGTGGTTGCCACAGCTGCACATGTGGTGTGGCTGTTAGTATACTTCATTTGGTGGCTGCTTGGCCTGAACTAGAAATGACAGGAGCAAGTAAGACAGGTCCAGTATCAGTCCTGCCTGGGACTGGATGCCTTAATTCTTTCCATTGGGGAGGGGATGGGAATACATTAGATGTATACAGAAGGTGTAAAGGTGTAACACAAACATGCAATGCTTGTTACTGGTGTCCTCAGCAGCCACCTGAAAAAGTCACAAAAGGACAATTAAAGGTCCGGGACCTGTAAAGGTTTGCTGACCTGGGAGTTGGCATCTCTTTGAAATGTAGAATGGGGCAGGAAAGAGCAGAAGACGACAGGAATATCAAAAATATGTCAACACCACAGGCTCTGCCATCACCGATGACAAACGGGCTCAAGTGTTCTTCTATCAACCACAACTATGCTCTGGCTCCCTTTCACTTGCCCATACTTGCCGCATTTACTGAAGCAGAAGTGGAGGAAGCTCGTTCAGCCACATCGCATCAAAGACCTGGAACAGCCACGCACCTCCGGACCATCACCTCACTTCCGGAATTCTGAATGGCCCTCAAGATCTGGCTGGTCCAATAAGCCTCCGAGGCCTGCAAGCACCTGGATACCCTATCCGATGATTAGCCGTGCTTTATGAATCCTGATTGATTGATTGAAGTGTTAGACTAGACTTGACTGTGAGAATGGCCACGTCATGAGGAAAACTCATGTATACATGCTGTCACAACGTTGTGATCCAGAACACTGACGAGGAGCTGAAATCCTTCGCTCCCTGTACTATGCCATGTTACTGGTGTGACCACAGAAGCACTGGTTCATTACTTGTGGAGAGATGCTCCCCTGGACAAGTATTTAAAGACTCTACAGGCTTTTCAATGAGAAGCTACCTAATGATCAGAGGGATCAGTAATGTCACTTGTCTTGCTTTCAAAGTTAACAGATTGGTGAATATCAATGGCATACCCTGGGGTGATAATCACAGTTCACTCTTAAGTGATGCAATAGCAGCGTATTGAACCTGAAATCTCCTGATATCACCTACGCGTACATCAAGCAGTCCAAGACATGTGCAAATACTATATGAAGCAAGGTACTGGCAGAAGCCATAGCCTAACTGTGTGTATGATTCCCTCCTGAGGCGGAAGCCGGGAGGTTGCTGTGTTGCTCTGCTCTGATTTTACTTCTGACAAACATCGCTTGAATGACTAAGCCTTTACAAATTGTATTGTACCCTTCGCTTGTACCATCATACTTTTAAAAATTGTATTGTCCCGGGCGAGCTCAAAATCGCAGTGGCCATCTTGGGTGGGGGCAGCGGTA
This sequence comes from Lissotriton vulgaris, assembly GCF_964263255.1. NCBI lineage: Eukaryota > Metazoa > Chordata > Amphibia > Caudata > Salamandridae > Lissotriton > Lissotriton vulgaris. Next base: position 135,049,882 of record NC_141691.1, read on the forward strand.
ACACGCATTCGAGTGGCCAGCATAAAAGGGTTGGGCATGCCTCCGCGCCCGTCCGCGACCATGACGCGGCTGCGGTCAGTAATCCTGATGATTTCGGCACTCCTCCCATTATCAAATACGGTAGGAATTTTCTACTTAAACGTCTGCCCAATCACTGTGCTTTCACGCATACCTTACCACCTGATCTCTGTACTTTCTCCTTCCCGTGCATGCCCTGTAGCTCGAGACAGGCAAAAGGAAACCCCGTGAATCAATGCCCTCTTCTCCAGGTACCCGCACGACCCTCCCTTGTTAGTAAAAACTTAACTATCAAAGCGTGTTTAATTAACTGTCGCTCACTGGTGAAACACTCTTTGGATATAGCTCAAACTCTGGCGGACAACAAGTGGGATCTTCTTTTCCTAACGGAAACCTGATTGGGGGATGAAACTAACCCTGCTCTATCTCTCGCCATATCCCCTGAATACAGCATCCTATGTGCCAACAGACAGAGCCATAACCATGGTGGAGGTATAGCCATAATCTATAGATCACAATGGACTATTTCTTCCTTCCCCTACACCCAAATAGAATACATTGAAGCATTACCATCCTGTATTAAACTTGCAGCTAACATTACATGTTCAGGCCTATTAGTGTACCCTCCTCCCAAATCCAAGGTATCCTCCCTCCCCGCTTTTCTAGACTATGTCCTTCAGGCTAGTTCCCGCTACGCAAACTTTACTCTGCTTGGGGATTTTAACCTACAGGCAGAGGATAACTGATTCTACCAATCTTAATTTTCTCTCTACTTTATCTGATGGCGGTTTAAATCAACTGGTCTCCGGCCCGACCCACAAGGCCGGACATACACTCAACCTGATCTGCTCCAACCTGGAGGACATTACCATTAGTGAACCCTTTCCAGTGATCTGGTCAGATCATTTTTTTATCCCTTTTTCCATCCTCCTTTGCCACCAAGATAGACCCAGACTTCCGGCCAAGACAGTAGGCCCTAACTGGAACAAGATCTCTCCATATAGTCTAGCACCACATCTTACCACACTCGTCCCTATGTATGCCACTGACTTGGACTCTAGGCTAACTAATTTCAACAGCTGGATCACCTCCGCCATTGACCTCCTCGCTCCCATCAGGCCCATTAAAACCTTCCAAGCCGCCCCTTCCGCGCCTTGGTATTCGGACGAACTCAGTAAGTGTAAATCTGCCTGTAAGCTCTTGGAGCGACGATGGAGACATTCATACTCGCCAGACAGTAAATTGAAATATAAAATAGCCCTCAAAAAATACAGGAAGAAGATAATCGATCAAAAAAGGATTTACCTTGAGGAAAAAATAAACAGAGCACAAGGCTCTTCAAGGGAAATTTTTAACACTGTCAGAACTTTCACCGATCCTATGGCTCTTAAACGCCAAACCCCGGTGTCACAGTCCCTCTCTACTCGCCTCTCAGTCTATTTCGAGGAAAAAATCGCTACCATATATGACTCCTTCCCTTGTAAAAACAGCTCAGGCCTTAATGATCTACATACAGCCCACCAAGAATCTGCCCCTGTCTTCTAAGATTTTGAGGAGATCACCTTAGATCGCTCTTTGGCAGAATTATTAAAATGCAGATCAGGCTCGCCAACTGACCCCTGGCCGGCCAAACAATACAAAGTCTTGGCCCCTCTTCTTAATCCCATATTGAATGGCATATGGAATGATTCCCTTAGGACAGGCACATTCTCGGAGTCCTGGAAGCATGCCCGACTAGTCCCTATCCTCAAAAAGGCCAATGCAGACCCTAATGAACCAGCCAATTACAGGCCTATTTCCCTATTACCCGCTCCAGCTAAGGTACTCGAAAAGCTAGTGCACCAGCAATTAGCGACCTTCTTTGAAACCCACAGACTATTCCATGACTCACAACACGGGTTTAGACCAGGCTATAGCACTGAGTCAGCCTTGATAGAGATGGCCGTCTCTGTACGATGGAAGCTGGACGGAGGTGCGAGAGCGGTGTTGGTGCTGCTTGATTTGTCGGCAGCGTTCGACACCGTCTTTCACCCCGTCCTACTCGACCGACTTCGGTCCAAAGGCATTCAAGGCAAGGCCTTGGAATGGTTGTCCTCATTCCTATCTAATCAGACACAGACAGTGTTTACCCCCCCGACCCCTACACCTCAGATAGCTGTTTGCTTAAGTGGGGAGTCCCTCAGGGCTCCTCATTAAGCCCCTTACTGTTCAATGTCTACTTTCCCCCCTGGCCAAGGTAATTACCAAATCAGGAATTAAAGCAACCTCGTATGCTGATGATATTCAGCTCTTATTTTCTTATGACAGTCCCACCCAGCCCACTTTCGATCCACTAAAAGACTGTCTCCGTAACATTGCCCGCTGGATGGATAACAACTTTCTGCGGCTTAACGCTGGTAAAAACAGAGGCCCTCTTTTTCCATATGTCGTCCCCATTGGACTCACATCTCTGGTGGCCACTTGACCTGAGCATGCCTCCCTCCCCCAGGGAATCAGTAAAAAACCTAGGGGTCAGATGGGATTCTAGCCTCTCCTTTCATAATCAAGTCCAGACAGTATCTGCTGCATGTTTCTCTAAAATCAGGATGATCAAGAAATTCATCAATTTCCTTCCAAGTAACACCCGGAAAACCATTGTTCAGGCGTTGACAACATCACACTTATACTACGCCAACGGCCTGTACATTGGACTCGCTTCTGGCCTCTGCCACCGGCTACAGACAGTCCAGAATGCGGCAGTCCGGCTGGTCTGTGACATCTCCCTTCGAGAGCACATCTCGCCACATCGGCGAAGACTTCACTGGTTACCAGTCCGAAAAAAGGGCAGAATTTAAAGCCCTCACACTGGCAAACCGTGCAATCAAAGGAGAGGGGTCAGCTTACCTCTCCTCCTGCCTCCGCCCCTACAGCAACGCCAGACTCCTCCGATCCAGCTCAAAAAACCTCCTGACTACCCCCAGATTTAAAAAGGTACGCTCTGGGGGGAAAACCTTTCAGGTATGTGCTTCTTCTCACTGGAACAAACTCCCGATCTCCTTTCGGATGATTCAGGAGGAGCTACCTTTTCGCAGAGCACTGAAAACATTTCTCTTCTGCTAATTCCATCTAAGTAAGATCCAGCATACACACAGAAGCGCCGGGACACCCCGTTGGGGTAGCTGCGCGCTATACAAAACACACTAAATAAATAAATAAACATGAATTGTTTCAGAAGAAACTCCACGTCACCCAGTGAACACCTCTACTATCCAAGGTGTGGGATCCACGAGAACTATGAATCAAAGGGAAAGAATCATACTCAATGAGTGGGTCCAAGATGTGAAAATTAGTCCATAAAGTATAATCATTTCCAACAAGTGATATTCATATCGGTTGAGTAAGACTCTGCTACAAGTCATGGAACTAAGCCATATGTGTGAAACAAAGATGTGAAAACCACACCCCATGAGTAAAACTATGGTCTCGGTGAGGGGTGTATGACAGAACCTTTTGCATTTACCACTCAAGTCTTTACAATGCAGTCACTACCCCAACTACGACGTTACCACGCTTACCTTTACCATTATAACGACTTGCTTTAGGGGGCGCTGGACTTTGGAATATTATAAATTACAATTCTAACTCCAGTGGGTGTATCAGTAGGGAAGGCATTGGACTTAATATCCAACACCAGTCAAACAACGCATTAGCTAAAGCAAGTTACAGTAACGACTAGTGTGGTAAGGGAACACGTGGTACCATCGCAGTTGGGGTAGTGACTGCATTGTAAAGGCAGGTCATTGTTTAGACTGCGTGGTAAAGGATATTTCCACTCAGTGAGTTATAGTGTGATCTAATGATAGAGAGAGAACACAGAGGCGTGAGACCATGGGGCCCATTAGGATGCCGGACGGATTGCCCCCGCCAGGCAGGCGGTAGCCACCTCCAGCCTGGCGGGGGCAATCCGCCCGACATCCTGTCCTGAATTCCCCCCACCATATTAGAATGGCGTGGGGACCACGGTGGACGGAAAGACCGTGCGCTGCTTTTCCGCCCCGGTCGCCTTGCGGCCGGGGGGGAAAAGGATTAATATGGTGGCAGTGTCTAATAGACACCGCCAGCCATATTAGGATGGCCCATATCGGATGCCTTTCCTTGGCGGCGATACCGCCACGGAAAGGCATGAGGTCTTCACTCTGGCGCCCCAGAGTGAAGGAGAGGTGGGGGGCACACAGGGGTACCTGTGGGACCCCCATTTATTTGCATAAACAAAGCGTCAGGCACCGCACGGTGCCTGCCGCTTTGTTAATGCAAATGCTTAAATGCATTTTTAGCATTGTGGCGGGCGGTGCTGGGAGCACCGCCCGCCACAATGCTAAAAATGCAGGATGTGCCCGCCACTGTGATGGGCACATCCTAATACCCCCCACGGGAACCCCGCCCTTATGGCGGGCGGTCCCAATCCCCGCTAGGATGACGGGCGGACAAAGTCCGCCCGTCATCCTAATAGGCCCCTTCCTTACAGTGAGAAAGACTGTGGGACTCATATCTAGTGTGTGAGACGGCATCAAGCTGTGACTTTCACAAGTGAGTGGGGTTTGTGCTCCAAGAATGGAAACGTACACTCCATTAATGAGACTGTGCCCCAAAGCATGAGTCGTACAAAGAAAGAGTGTGACTGTGCTTCAGGGTTTGGGACTAAACCAGCTCTACTGCTTCACCTTTGCTATCTTAGAGTCCATTATGCTCCTTCTCCAGTGTGTTGCTCTGTGATCACTTACCCTCGAATTGTGAATTGGTGTTGTGGTTCTGCACTTTCTGCCTCTTGCAGATTTTTACATCTTGAATGCATGTACCGAGAACACAAAAACTGATGCAGGAACACAGAAGTTTAATATAGTAGATTGCACTAAGGTATAACCTAATGCACATTAAAAAGATATTAGAAAAAGCACATAGCTGCTGATGGGGCAGACATGGCAGGAATGAGGATACACAAGGTGAAAGTTTACATCCTTAATCCTACTGAAAGGGTGTGGCAGTGGTGGGGGCATCTGAGTTGAGATCTTCTCCCATACCGGGCATGAGCCACTTACCACGGTCCCGCATGAAGTTCTCATTGAATGTACACACTCTTGTCCTCACTGCTAAGAACCTGAGTCCCCACACAACACATTTATATACTTAGGTGTTAAACAACTTATGCTGTTACAGAAGGTAAAATAAACAATAACAAGGTGCTTTGGTGTGAGAAGTAAAAAATATCCACACCATTTACACACTCAACGGTCAATATTAGAGTGTAGGGAAGGTAAATGTTCACCCTGGTGAAGGGTTTAGAAAAGGGGCACAAGCTGACTATGCAAGTTTTAGTAAGAATCATTTGAGGGGCAATTTTGAAGGTACCCAGAAAATCAGTTCATTTGACACTTTGAAGCCTAGTTAATGTCCCATATTTTTTATTTCATGTGGATGTGGTCCATCAACTGTATTTCACCTAGACCAATGCTTGGAACAGAGCTGAATTTCACTGGGATGCCTATTGTGCAGTGGCCTCTTGTGAGATGCTGTCAAAAATTCAACTGCACAAGGCCCATTACCTATCTCCAAGGTACATTGATTTAACATTCCTGGCCTGTGTTTGCTGGATAATGCATGCCTTGTATTTGTTATTATGCAGCTAGAAAACAGCATAGTACCAATATGTATAATTTAATTGAATTTTCATCAAACAAGGCAATTACATATGCATGGACACTTTAAGATGTTGTTCAACGTATTTCCCTATTGAAAGAAAGAATGTTGGAGCTTAAGATTTTAGGTAACAAAAGTTATATATGGGATAAAATACATTATAAGGATATTGTAAACCTCTGAGAATTTTCATGACCATATAGATCATTTATAAGATTATGGAACTTTGAGGTGACCTGGAGTATCCTTATATTTTTTTGCAGGGGGTATTTTATTCCTTATAATAGATGGTCACACCATCATCTTTCCCGCAAACCACTTTATTCCTTGGAGACTACCTCTTGGCTAAAATTCCCTCATTAGCAACGGAGGCAGCTGGCAATTTGATCTGCCTGATGGAATTAGAGGTGGTGGAGGTGGTAAGGGCTCTCCCACGACACAAAGCAACAGGAGAAGATGACTACCCCTATGAATATTATTAATTAATGATTAAACATTTAAAGAATCCACTTAAAGAGGAGCTGTTTAATCATGTTTCGGAAGGGTTTGGGGGTGGCATACTACCTTCATTCAAGAAAGGAATCTTAATCTGTTTCCTAAAAAAAGAAAAGAATCCAGAACAGGTGCATTCCTACCGCCCCATCACTTTACTTAATTCAGACTATAATATTTTTATGAAGATTCTTGCCAGGAGAATATCGGTAGTAATAGCTTTTACTACTAGTGAATAGGGAAGAGGATGTAGTCTAATGGCTAGGGTGGTCAACTTCAAATCTGGAGATCTGGGTCCGAGTCTTGGCAAGGATGATCAACATCCTGTGATTCTGGTCAAATCACTTAATCTCCCCGTGCCTAACAAAAAAATGTATGTGTCCCGTGCCTAACAAAAAAATTAATGTGTCCTTGTGTAACGTGACTGGTGCTAATGTAAAGCACTCTGATACCGATACCTTTGGGTCAAGTTTGCGCTATATAAAACTTCGAGGAAAAAAAAAGAAATAGCTGCTCTAGCGGCAGCAGATCAGAATGGGTTTGTGCCCACACGCCAATTATTTTGAACACACATTTCATGATTGAAGCTATGGAATATTATGATAATCTATATACAGAATCTATAATCCAATTTACAATAGGAGCATTTGCACTATAACACTGAACAGCAGTGAGAAAGTGTGCAGAGACACTAAACCAGCAAAAAACAGAGTCAAAACCAGGAGGTCAGAAAGCTAAAAGACAGGGAAAACATGCCAAAAGATGCCAGGTCTAACAGGGTGCCAAAAGTTGGGTTGCCAAAACCTGCGCGCAGTGGGGCTTGGTCACTTTCCCAAACCCAGCTTTACTTCAAGCCTCAAAATTACACAGATATAAAATTGTTTGCCTGACATCTGCACCTGCAGCTGTTTGCCTTGTATAGCACAAAAGCCATTCCTTCAAGTCAATTAATTGAAATAACTAATGATTTACCTTTGTGGTAACAGTTGGGTTTTATGTCTACACCAGCTCATCTAACTTATCTGGAATGTAGTACACCTGTTAAGGAGTATATGCTGAGTCTGACAAAGGATGTGGGGTTATCTGATAACCAGGGCATTTATTTTGGCAGGCTACATGTCATTTAAAAGTGAATGTTGAGGGAAGGTTGTCAGATTTGAATCTCTCCATAGATCACACTCCATTTGTATAAGGTCCACTGCTGACTGTGATTGGGAGTGATTTTGACAAGGATACCATTATCACCAGCAAACAGTCCGCATCCAGGAAAGTCCTCACTAATGAATAACGCATTATGTTTATTGGCAGGCTGAGTGTTATTAATTTGGAAAGATGGGGGCCTTCCCAACTTAATAAACTCACCCTGGTTAGGTATAAACACAAGTTTCATAGAAATTGTTCTCAACCCCTAATAGCTATGGCATAAGCAGCAGACAGTTTATTTATTTATTTATTTAGTTAAGGAGTTTTATATATCGCTGGCCAGACCCGAGGGTATCGGAGCACTTTACAACAGATTATAATGCAGGAGTCCCAAAAAAGGCATAGGTATACATATTGGTTCATAAAGTCCCGGCCTGTGGTGCGACAAATGAGGTAAGGCCGTCCTGGGAGCCTCGCACCCTGTCTTGAGCGGAACCATTTACAAGGAGGGGGGTATCAGGCAGGGGCGTAGGGGCACTTGGAGGAGCTAGATGATGGTGACAAAGTGGCATGGTTCTGCAGAAAGTCGGCAAGTGCCCAACAGCGAGGGTTAACTATTCGGGAAGGCACGGTTGAGGAAGAGGTCTTTTAGGAGTTTTTTTTTATTATATATAAGGAAGGGATAGTCCTAATGTGTGCTGGGATGGAGTTCCAGATTTTGGGTGCGTTTCCAGCAAAGGATCGTGTGGCGTTTTTTTGTTTGCGTGTTTTCATAAGGATGAGCAGTAAGGAGTTGGAGCTCCTAAGGTTCCTTGTTTGGCTGGCCTTTTTGAGTTTGGAAGCCAGTTATTCCGGTTTCCCTGTGTGGAGGGCTTTGTGCGTGAGACAGGCAGTTCTGAAGCTGCACGCACCTCTACTGGGAGCCATTTAAATTCTTTGAGTGCAGGTGCAATGTGCTCAAATTTCCCGACTCCTGTTACCATTCTGGCTGCTGCGTTTAGAGTAGTTTTGAGGGGGGCTAGGTGGGATTTCGCTGTACCAGTGAGGATAGCATTTCAATAGTCGAGTCTGGATATCACCAGGGATTGGGTGGCTTGTTTGAGGTCTTTGGGTGGGATGAAGGGTTTTATTTTGTTGAGAAGCTTCAGATTGAGGAAGGCACTCTTTGCGGAGTTCTTGATGTGTTTGTACATGTCCAGTTTAGGGTCTAGGGAGATTCCTAATGGTTTTATGGAGTTGGCCGGGGTGAGATTACCGTTGAGAGCATTGATTGCTTTGGTCTATTCCATGGTTTGGAGATTTTCTTCTTTGTTGGAGATGAGGAGAATTTCGGTTTTGTATTGGTTGAGTTTGAGGTGGTTTATGGCTAGCCAATGTTGGACTTCTTGGAGAGTGTTGTTTAATCCATGAATATCTTCAAAGGAGGAGGTTTCTAGATAGATCTGGGTGTCGTCTGCATTGAGGTGGAAGGTGATGTTGGCTTTTTTTAAGTATGGCGGTGAGGGGTTCATATTAATGTTGAACAGTTGAGGGGAGAGCACTGATCCTTGTGGGACACCTCTATTGACGGGGTGTGAGTCGGATGTGAAGGTTTTGGGTTTTATTTTTTGGAAGCGGTTTTGTAAGAAGGAGGAGAACCATTGTAGGACCACCTTGTCCGCATCTGCTCTGCAACCACCTTGTCAGCACCTACTCTGTCTTGCAGAGCCATGATGAGTAGATTGTGATCCACTGTGTCAAAGGCTGCTGATAAGTCCAGGAGGATGAGTAGGCAGCATTTGTTGGTATCTAGAGATTTGTGCATGTCATCCACAATGATTAGGATCGCGGTCTCGGTGCTGTAGCCTTTACGGAATCCCGATTGGTGGGACTTTAGAAGGTTGTGGTTGTCAATGTGTTGAGTTAGTTGTGAAAGAATGCATTTTTCAAGTATTTTAGCAAGAAGGGGGAGGTTGAAAACGGGTCTGAAGTTGTTCAAATCGTTGGTGTCAAGGTCGGGTTTTTTCAGGAGAGATGTGACTTGGCTGACTTTGAGGCAGTCGGGAATGACGCCGGAACTCGAGGAGCTGTTTATGATCTTGCACCAGAATGGAGCTGTGGAGAGTTGCAGCTTTTTAGTCAGTTGGGTGGGTAAAGAGTCAAGTACGTAAGATGCAGGTTTGGAGGTGGCGATCAGTTTGAGAATCTCGTTTTCAGGTACTGGGTTCCAGGATTTCGTGGCTTGTTTGCGTGTGTTGGCTTCGGTTTCTGGATGTGGGTTAATGCATGAGGGGCTCTTAGTTGTCTTCTTTCCGTGTTGATGTTATGTTATGTTATGCATATTTATTAAGCGCACAGATGCTCCAGCGAAGGAGCGTCCTGGCGCCCGACAAGGCAGCAGCACAACACAACTAAGCAACACAGAGCAAAAGGAACAGAATGCTAGATGAACAAAAAGGTTTTAACAGCACGGCGAAAAGAAAGCAAATCCCTAAGGGCGTGAATCGCCGGAGGAAGGGAATTCCAAAGCACTGCAGCGCGGACTTGAAAAGAGCGTCCGCCAGCCCTGCTGCGCTTAAAACGGGGGACAACAGCCAGTTCTAATTCTGAGGATCTTAAGGACCGGACAGGAACATAACGGACCAAAAGCTTGGAAAGAATCACAGCCGGAGGTCCCTTAAAGATTTTATAGGCAACACAGAGGACCTTAAACTGGATCCGCTGTGCCACCGGAAGCCAATGCAGCGAGCGCAAGGTGTTTGTAGTAGAGCAGAATCTAGGCAGTCCTACCACCGCTCTTGCTGCGGCATTCTGAATGCGTTGAAGACGCCCAATTTCTGCTTGATTCAGGCCCACTAACAATGAACTAGCGTAGTCCAGCCTAGAAATGATAGTAGCTTGAATCACGAGTTGCCTGTTGGTGGCATCAAAGAACTTAAGCACGGGACGGAGTCCACGCAAGATGCCAAAACAACAGGCAGCCGTGCGTTTGGTGTGGCAAACGAAGGCAAGAGATGGATCCAGCCAGACCCCAAGGTTTTTAAGCTCAGAGACTGGGGTAGGTGTAAGGCCCAAGTCTGATGGCCACCATCTATCTCCCCAGAGTTCCGTTTGTTTGCCAAAAATCATGACCTCGGTCTTACTAGCGTTCAGCTGGAGACAGCAGGACGTCATCCAGCCGGCGACCGCCCGAAGTCCTTGTTGGAATCTGGGGGCATCCAGGTCGGCATCCCCGCTGATCGTGACCGCTAGCTGGGTGTCATCGGCGTATGACACCATGGTCATGCCCCACTGCCTGACAACCTCAGCCAGCGGTCTTACGTATAGGTTGAATAACGTAGGACTCAGCGAGGAGCCTTGGGGAACCCCCAGATCCAAAGGATGGAGTTTGGACTGGTACGGCGGGACGGCCACACTAAAGGCACGATTGGCAAGGAAAGAACGGAACCACTGGAGAGCAGGGCCAGCAACACCAGCTTCTTCCAGACGACACAGAAGGATAGGGTGGGATACGGTATCAAAGGCGGCGCTCAGATCTAATAGCACCAGCGCCGCCGTTTGACCCGCATCAAGCACGGAGCGTAAGTGCTCCACCATATACAGTAGAGCCGTCTCCGTGCTATGCCCAGCACGAAACCCATTCTGTGTCATGTCAAGAATATCAGCCTGAAGTAGGTGGTCCGAGAGGACAGAGTTGACGTGTGCCTCAGCAACTTTGGCCGGCCACGGAAGAAGAGAAATTGGACGGTAATTCTCGGGCTTGCTACCATCCAGGTTAGGCTTGAACCATGATCTGGACGGAATGTTCCTGTTTTTTTTAGTTTCAAGGGGGTTACTTGATCAAGGATGGAAGTCATAGTAGAGTTATAGTGAGTCGTGAGTTCTGTTGTAGAGAGATCATCCGTGGAGGTAGGCAGGAGTGAGCATACCCTTCTTTCAAAGTCGTCCATGGAGATCTGCCTAAAATTTCCCATCCATTTGAGGGGGTCTTGAGTGGGGGGTTGATGTTTGATTGGTTGATTGAAGTGGAATAGGATAAGGTAGTGGTCAGACCAGTCGACAGGTAGGATCTGATCGATTGTGATGGTGGCCCATTGGGAGATGATGGCATCATGGATCGCTCCTTTGTCGTGGGTAGCTTCTGAACATTGCTGGGTGAGGTTGTTGCTGAGTAGCAGCTCATTTAGGTTCTGGATTACTATGTTGTTTTCATTCCAGTTTAGGTTCAGGTCTAGACAGTTCCCGAGAGATGTGTGTAAGCTCAAGCAGTACCAACATTTTTAAAGTAACGAGGAAACTAAAATTCCCAATAAAATTAGAACATTAGAGAGAGGTTTAATGAGAAAAAAACATGAATTTCATTAAAATCAGATAAAGGAACCAGAGATATAGAGATATTTGTTTTACATTTTTAGGCAAAAAGTGAAGGGAAAGAAAAAAGTGCCAATCAGTTGTAACAGTTCACGGTTGACTGGGACCTATGAGTGATTTCAGGCCGACCACCAGGGAGTGGAAGTTGGATTTTCCAAGCAGGCGGTTACTTTCAAAGTTTTTACCTTTGCACTTACCCCCACATTTAGACTTTGGCTGGTGGCCCACCATCAGCTGGTGGGGAAGGTGAGATAATAACCTCCATTGCCCTGGTGGACTGCCCTCTGCTATCTTTAGAGATATCAACCAGCCTGGTTCCTCTGAAAACATTGCAAATTTGCTGTGTGACCACCACGTTACATGCAGTGGCGAAACAAACTTTTTGTTTTACGAAAACAAACTCCCAAACAGCCTTATTTTATTAAAAGAAACCGCCAAAGGGCCATAGTCTGTGAAATGGCTGAAATTAAGTCAGAATTCTTCTACAAGGCAAGCATCTAGGCTGACACTAGTGATTACACCTCAACGTCACAAATGCCATTGTTTTACTGCCATTGAAGCCACTGGTTTTGGTGTCAAATGCTCTGAGTGGGATAAAGCTGGATTTCATAGTCGCTGAGCTTGATTCGCTGCTGCTAAAGATTTGTCACCTGGTCCAAGGTTTTACTTTTGCACTTAGTCCCTTTTTCGGTTCCTAGAATCCTCCTACAAGGCAAGGCTAAAAGCTGTAGCTGGCAAGAACGCCACAAGGCTGGTCACATTCACATAGCTTTAACTTCATTTTCAGCACAGCAAAAAGTTCTGAGTGCCAAATCTGTTTTTTTGTGCCCAGCCTGGGTGCGGCCTAGCTTGGCAAACCCAGCGTCATGTCGTGGTCCTCTAGAGGTTGATACGTTTCTAAGTCCCACTTTTGTCCAGCTCTTAGGAAAGTTCCCTTTGGTCTTTCCAGGAGACCCTAGATCCTCAGGTCAGGCTTCTAGGCTCCAGGTCTCTCTCTAGACAGGGCTCCTCCAGGGTCCAATGAGAGCCACTGGCTGCACCATCTCAGAAAGTCCACGCTATTTAGGTGAGCATTCCGACATTGATTTTACCTTCCTGCGGTCCGCCTTTTCAGTCATTGCAGCTGAGAGCAGGAAAAATGTAAATTGTCCCCCACTATGGGAGTTTGTTTTTATAACAAGAAAATGTAGAGCCAGTTGCCATTACACGGCAGCCCAGTGGGTGTGACATTTTCGCTACCAACCTAGTGCGGTTCTCTGGCTGAAGTAGATGGTCCGCTGCCAGGCTGCCAAAGAAACAGCCTTGACTGACCTTGCTTCCTGAAGGACTTGACCGTAATATATGTTTCTCCCATGTGAATGAGTTTATGGCCACTCAGCTAATTCAGATTGCTGGGTGGAGTAAAGGAGCTCTGAATACCCAAGTCTTGCAAGCAGTTTGAGCCTTATTCCTTCTTTTCCTTTATTACTGATGGAGCAGTGAGCGGTTCATGGCAAATCTGCAAACATGATCTGTTTCACCAGGATACTGCACTGCCTGAAAGCAGTCGCAATACCTGGGGAAGTACTCGGGGAAAATTAGGGATTACTGTGGGAATCGAAGGGGCAGGAGGGATCAGAGTCACCAGATGTTTTATCAAGGAACTCACAATGAGGTTCTTGCTGTATATGAAGTGTTCTGGACCCAGATGATAGGGGCAGCCCTGAAGGTACATATTCCCCAGAGTCCACTGACACACAGGACCTGGAATGTAAGTCTGCTTCTGTACAAGATTCAGCTACATACAGATATGTTGTTCACATAACATAACATATAAGAGCAAGCTGGTGGCTATGTTTATTGCCATGATACAAACTAGTGATCCATATAAAACAACATCTTGAGAGAACTTGGTGCACAGCTATGAAATTACCAAAAACCTAGCGACAGGTGACCTCAACACACCAGTGATGAAATCATTTAACTACAACCCCCAGAAGCATACAGCCATGCACTACTACTGGCAACCAGGAGTTGATACAAAGTCAGGTTTACACAAAGTAGCATGTCTGATGGACACAGAACTGTAGTTCGAAGCGCAGCATATCTGCAGGAGGCAGCCAGCCAGAGGTATCTGTGATGGCTGAGAGATAACCAGAAACAGCACCACCAAATCCTGCCTGTTGGTTGGACTGTTGCGGTCCATGGGCTGTGCTTGGATGTAAACAAGCGCTTCTCAAACTCCATATCCAGTAGCGATGTGCTTTCCTTGATCATGTCATCGTGTTTCACCCTGACCACGGTTAGGGTAAGGGAGCTCATAGTGTGAATTTTCATGTTTGGTGCACACTCCTTCCCACAAACCTCTTCACACCGGCAACACTTAACACAAATAATTGATGCCAACACTAGCAGAGTACACTTTCAGTCAAGTTGGTTTATTTTTGTGATATCCACACAAACAAAAGCTTCACAATCCTTTGCGAAATGCACAGACACCATTTCAACCACTGCAGCAGCCGCAGCACGGGATCACAGATACATCGATGTTGTTGACGGACGAGGGTTGCCAGGCCCCTGTGCTTTGCCCATTTCCCTGCCTGTTGCAAAGCTCCAAGTTGTTCCTACTCCCCACCTCTTTCTTTGCTGTTTCACTGCCATTATCCTGACACATGCCAATATACTGACCCCAACTCCTCAGCCGGAAGGCAGCATCAGTCAGTGTACAGAAGGACCTCACTTATGGTCCTCCTGAGCCACCCCAAATAGGTCCTGCCTTGTCACCACTTATTCCTTTTCACTTCAACAACATCTTAGTTGCAATATGCAAGCTCCACTTATTGCATTCCCTTTCATATTCGTGTGCTATTTCTAACATTCTTCCAAACCTATTGCCCCTCTCTCCTCTCTTTAGACTGTATACATTGATTTACAGATTGTGTCACCTTGCAATACTTTGGGAGTGAGGACCCAGCATAATTAGTAGTAGCTGGGTTGAGTAAATTGAGTTGTTTAGGTTCTGCCCAAAGAACAACATTTAACTTGTTCCAGGGTTTGGGTCTCTGTGCTCTCAGGTACCTGCCTCCAAGTTTTATCGGTGTTAAGCCTCCTTGTTGAATCATGTTCGAAGATGTCTCTGGTCGGTGTGTCATGAGAGACTCTTGCATTTTTCCCCAGAACTTCTCTTTTGTAAGCATGGCTCAGTCTTGATGGCCCTATATGGTGTGTCTATAGAACACAATTGTCTGTTTAGATGTGGCTTCCAGAAGTCTGCACTAATCATTTAGTGGCAACACATGCTGCCTTCACCCCCCATCTTCACGAGAAACCTCAAAACTTGGCTTTTCGACAGACCCCCTACTTATTTTTTTAATATTTGTATGGCGCATCGTATTATCCCCGGGGGGATCTCACTGGAACCTGGAACTCTCCTCCTCCCCAGCGCCTTGAGACCCTTACGGGTGAGTAGTCGCGCTTAACAAACACGTGATTGATTGATTGTCTTCTGTTGGTTACATTTCTCCCCTATATAAGCCACAATTCCCAGGGGCGTAACGTAATCAGTTAGATTCGGGGTGTGGAACGGAGATTTCCCGACCACCACTGCCATTGAAATGACAAACTGGATGACAATAGTATGAAATTTAAAAGGCTTCTCTGCACCACATAAGAGCCATCAAGTTCTTTGTCTATTTTTGGCTTGTTTGTGTGAAATGGAAAAGGAGAGTGGGGGTGAGTGTATACAAGCTATGCAAATATTCATGCAGACATGGGTCTGTGCTATGAAGGCTGCTTATCCCAGTGGAAACCCGACCACAGACACTGCTAACCCAACCGGAGGCCTGTGGACCTAACTACACAACCCAGGATGCATTTATTAGGGCGGTGTCTCACCCCAAACGCCCCCAGAGCTACTCCCTGGCCATTCCCCTGGCTCTCAGACATCCCTTAAGGCTTGAGGGAATCTGGGATCTTGGATATGGAATTGGTCAAACAGTGTCATCCTTTGCTGTGGTGCCACCAATGTATCGTGAAGACATCACAAAAGGGAACTTGCTCACCGTGCTTATGCCCTATGGAGGCAACCTTCGATTCAAACCAGATAGGAAGAATACAGCCCCCAACGGGGCTGGTAGGCTTTCTCTCTTGAAAAAATGTCCAGATGGACTCAGGCAATACAGTACTCAATAGGCCAATTCCTCTGGACTTTACAGATGAGCCCTGATCTTAGCATCAAAATCGAAACAGGTGTCAACTCTAAGATTGTTTGTGATCAGTTTGCTTCTGAAACCCCTGGCTATCAATATGACACATGTATGTATTAATTATTAATCCATTCATGTATTGACACTAGTGGTCTAATGCAGACATTGCTACATACAGACAGGAAGTAATCATGTGGTTTTCCTTTAGAAAAATACTAGGATTGGTGGTGGAACAGGGAATGTATAAAACCTGTTGGTGTTTGGGTCTAAGAAGGGTATAGGAACCAAGCATGGAAACACTAAGCTAGGCTGGTGTTTCAATTCATTTTGCGTTTGACAACAGGCATATTAAGGTTTCGGGACTGTGAAAAAGGGAATTCCAGAAAATCAATCAGAGATGTGACTTGGCACAAAATGCCAAGCAAGGACCTGAATTCATCACCTGAGAAAGCAGACACAGCACTTCAAATCAGCATGGCACATGAAATACAAATTTGATGTGCAACTTTCACTGATAACAGGCCTTTGTTTTTTTGTCCTCATAGTCTTCCCATTAAAACCTGTACCAGAAATCTAAAAGGAGAAAGATTTGTTTTTAATTGGCGAGCAATATATGTGTGCATTTTCGCTGCCATGCTTAATATGGGCATACTAATATGCATTCAAATATACCCTTTGATTAAAATTAGAAAATGTATGTATCTACCTATTGAAGCAAGTCGCCATATATTTTACACTGATAAATAGTTTTTACTCTGAATTTAAATGCCTGGACATCATTTAGGGTGTCGACAGGGGTCGCAACTGCGACCCCTGGCTTGCCCCTTGCAACTCCTGATACTGCCTTTGCGACCCCTGGCCCCAGGCAAAATTAGTGGCAGGAACATAGGGTAGCTCGCCCTTATGGACGACGGTTAGGGCTCCACTTTTCTTCTTTTCAGTCATCTTTTTTACTACAGTACAATTAGTTGGAAAATGACCCTATCGACAGCTGAGGTAAGTAAACAATGGGGCATATTACCAAGCAATAGCGATAATTATCGCTATTGCTTGGTTAGAGACAAAAATTTACTGCTGAGCTGCGGCGATTTTTACCGCAAATAAACCTTGGTATTACCAAGGTTTATCGCAAATGCGATAAAAATCGCCGCAAATGAATGAATATCGCTGAAAAGTCAGCGATATTCATGCATTACCGAGCTAATGCTCTTAGCCATGTTATCCACCTCCCATTGGATAACATGGCTAAGAACTGCTCAGGGCAGGTGTTAGCTTTTGGAGATATTCGCGCTTAGCGCGAATATCTCCAAAAGTTGGTAATAGGAGATAGCGATGTTAGCGACTGTTTTCAGTCGCTAACATCTTGGCACGCTTACTTTGCATGTCATTAGTGATAAATATCACTGACATGCAAAGTGGGGCCCAAGATGGTCGCTATCTCCTACTAGCTGTCACTAACTGGTGTTAGCGACAGCTAGGTAATAGGGAGATAATTTTATCTCCGCTTTCTTGGCTTTTAAAGCCAAAAAAGCGGAGATAAACCCCCTTGATAATATGCCCCAATGACTTTAAATGTCTGTTGTATGCATGCTTGCGAATGAGTGTGTTTATGTGAGAGAGAGTGTGTGTATGAGTGAATGTGTGTATATTTGTAAGCATGTGAGAGAAAGTAAATGGATGTCACTTCCGCTACCCCAGGCATATTGGTGAATTAACATCCATGTTTCAATGGAAAGGTTTCTCATTACTTCATTAGCATTTTGTTAATTATATGTGGATTGAAGCTTTAATGGGCATTGCAAAGGTGCTGTTGCTCCACTTCCTTGGCAATCAACCTACTATGCTCAGCTCTGCTTTACTCTTTCCCCACCTAAGGGATGTGCTTATATAGGCAGCTGACGTCATGAGTCTAAGCCTTGGTACCGATATATGGTATCCCATATCGGATGCAGTGATGATACAGATAGAGGGGGGACGGAGTACCAGATTACCAGACATAAATCTTTTGAAAGTCCGAGTGCATAAGTGAATTTGAGGAAAGATTATTTCCAAGCCCTTCGAGTAATAGAAATGTCTGCTCTTAAAAAGAAGAATTCTGAACTTCATTAACCAGATTGGCTGGTGCTAACTAAATGTAACAATTTCTTTTTTTTTTTATTATTCCAGCCCACGAGATTCTTCTTCAGCAGTTTTCTCCCACTTCGCATGATGAGCTTTTTACATTAATGGTTGACACAAATCTCGAAATTCTGGTATCTTACATCTGCAAACATCAATGTGACACTTTTGTCTAACTTCTGAGCAAGCTTTAGTGGGCACGGTTCAGGCTTGAGTCCCAGATAGCCCGTGGCTGTGCTTGGCGCGTGCTCCACACTGACAATGGAGGTGTGCTACATGAATCAGGAAGTGCCAAATGCAAAAGAAGCATGCCGCCATCTTGTGCTTGCAACATATGCATGGGACTAAAATATACTTCCGCTGGAACCGAGCAGTGGACAGGCCAGAAGCGCTGCAACGTTTGGCTTTTCCTTTAAAAACACTTGCACGGGATGTCCATTTAAGCATGCAGCCCAATCCGATGAGAATGCCACTGCGTTTGGTGATACAACAATATCGCAACATAAATGCAAAGCCCCGAGAATAGCCTTGCAACAGGCCATGTCACCAGCAGGGGGCAGTGTTTACTGCCTCAATGCCAAGCCGAACACACTTGCCGCATAACGAGTGGCACATGGGGGCAAAAGGAACACAGTAAAGACTGAAAAGGCATGTGCTCTCCGGTCAGACTAGTCTGACCACTCGTTTTCATCCAGTTCTGAATCGTCGTCGGATTCACTGTACTCCACAGCAATCCGGCGCGAGAGGATGGTCGCCACGTCATTGCCCACCGGTTCCTTCTTAGCCTCCTGTTCCCGCTGCTCCTGGACCTTGCGAAGTTGAAAGCCTGTTGTCATAAAAAAAAAAAAAATGAGAACAGCTTAAAAAACTGCAGAGGGTTAGTATGTATGATTCACTATATATATGGCACCTCCTCACACGGCAATCAGGCACACAGCCTTGTAGCAAAGTCTTTAACTTTACAATGAACCAATGTTCATCCAGTAATCTGAATTTAATCCATATATTAATTTATATTTTCAGCTTCGTCCATATTTATCCAATCACTTGAAAGGCAGCGTTATTCCAATTTTGTTTTCAAATGCCACAGGCATGTCCACCCAGGCCTTGCCAGTTGTACGTAGGGATTAACAATTCATCGTGGTGGGCCTCATATATTATCACCCAATGCATTTCGGGCTTTTCACAGCCCTTCGTCAGGGGTCACTAGAATAAAAGGAATTTACTCAGTTGCCATAAAGCTGGACACATCAAAATAACATTATGAAAAGGTACTATAGGATACATATTAATCACTGTGTTTTAACCAAACTAATTCTGATATAAATTAGCTCACATGTTCCCCGCCCTGAAAATATAAATAAAGATATGGATTAAATTTCAGACTACTGGATGAACATTGGTTTATTGTAAAGTTAAAGACTTTTCTACAAGGCTGTGTGTCTGATTGGCGCGTAAGGATGTGCAATATACATAGTGAATTATGCTGCGTACTATTTGGGGCAGAGCACACAATCAGTCAGCGCGCCGCAACATTGCCACAAGCAGCTAGAACAGGTCCGGGTATAAAAAGATGTGCAAGCTAACATTTTCATTTGTACTTAGCATGTATGATCACATATAGGCATATAGCTGCCATACTAGCTTTATAAATTAACAACCATTGACAAATCCAATGGGTCTGGCCTTGGCAAGTATGCACCGGTATGTGTTTATTTGTTTTGAAAACATATGCCCTATGCAAAATATCGCACTTATGCAAAAATATAAAAATAAAGGAGTGGTCCAGCAGCCCAGACACACCAGTCCTGATCCTGAAGGGCACTCCTTTTCAGGCAGATGTGTACATGTGAGTAAACAAACTGGCATTGGCAACAGTGCAAGACAGGCAATGGCTGACGTGAGGTGACCCTTTGCTGCATACTGTGGGCCTCATTTATGAGGCTGTGCGGCACTTTTACGCCGCCGGTGCGTCACTTTTTGCGACGCACCAGCAACGTAAAAAATGTGCCTTGTTGCATCATATTTACAAAGTGACGCATCTAGGTAGATGCGTCACTTTGTAAACCCCTGCGCTACCTTACACCTACGCCACGTATAATGTATGCAGGGGGGGGGGGGGCGTTCTGACGCAAGGAAGGGTCAAAGAAGTGACGCAGTGAAATCTATAAGATTTCACTGCGCCACTTCTAGGACACAAATGCGTCAATTTCTTACGCCTGCCTGACAGCGGGTGTAAGACTGATGCAGGCCCTTTCACATGGGGCTTGCCCCATGTGAAAAGACACATTGCTGGAGTTGCGTCACTTTTGTGACACACTCCAGCAATGCATTACTTTTGCGCCACACAGATACGTCAGAAATACTGACGTATCTGTAACTCCTTGCGCCATGATGCGTCATACTTTAAATATGACGCATCATTGGGGTCGCAAGGAGGGCGCAGTGAAAAGTGACGCATCGCTGTTTTCACGCAGCGATGCGTCACTTTTCATAAATGAGGTCCCGTATGTTCTGGTGGGTGGAGGACGGAAGCAAAATGTGAATGGGATGTGAACAGACCAATGTATGAAGAGTGATTCATTTATTTACATATGAATATATAATTTATTCTGAATGATTTGGAAAACATCCGGCTGGTGATACAACTAAAGCTGTCTCTAGGTCAGAACTAAAAAAGCTCAAAAGCTCACATCAATTTTACGAGTAATTTAGTACTTGAGAAAGGCGCAGCACTAGGAGATGTAACAGCCAAATTCGTCCACTGACCAACAGATCAGAGAATATTCAAGCATGCCACAGAGCAGGAAATCCATCTGTTTGCTAAGTTTTTCCCATCGTACTTTCCTGTTGAAATGCTGACCAGGTCCCAGTTACATGTACTATGCTTTACTAGGAACCAGCTTTTATGCCAAAATTGCTGTAACTGAAGAATCAGTACACCAGCTGTAATTGTGCATTTTTGCACAGCACACAATCCTGACTGGCCTTCTGTTAATACCTCTTAATATCTCATGTTTACACATAACCTTCCCTGCTGTTGCCGAGGGAGCCATCATCAGGATTCCAAAGGGTGTCCACACTGTAGAATCACAAAAAGGAGGGCATGTCTGCTCCAAGACATCACCATCATTTGAACATCTCCTGTAGGAAGCCTATCTTTTGAGGTGGACGACTTGCATCAGACCACTGGAGCAAAAGAGGCATCTTGGAAAGGAAATATAGGGGTATGGGGGTGGATATATTCTTTGGTTTTTCATGGGAATGATTGGCCCAACTTTGGGAAGAGGAGGGAGAGGGAGAGAGAGAGAGGGGGAAAGAGAGAGAGAGAGGGAGAGTGAGAGAAAGAGAGAGGGAGAGAGAGAGGGAGAGAGAGAGAGAGGGGGAGAGAGAGAGAGAGATAGAGAGAGAGAGAGAGAGAGAAAGAGAGAGAGAAGAAGAGTGTAAGGGCTACACTTTTGAATTTATGTAGAGAAATTGGTTGTCAGATAACATATGCCTGAAAACATTTACATGGATCAGGAACTGAGTAATTTGCAGAAAGCAGGGGTGTTAGTGAATTCTAGTTTTATTGGCTTAAGGGCCTTGTCAACCACAGGGTGGTGTTACCCTTTACAGTGACATGTTGACACACTCACAGAAAAGAGCTGACTGGAACCTAATAAAACAGAAGAACCTCCCTTCTGCATTGAATGCCTTCCTGTCTACCTGGCATAGACCTGGGAGAGATTTGTCTCCCACTTTAGATTAGATCACCGTGACTGTTCTGAGTGCCAGTGGCACTGGCTTCTTGCTCACTCCTAGGCCTTGCCAGTAAAGCCTGCTTGCAGACCATGCCCACGTGCTTGTATCCTTGAAAAGGTCTTGGGATAGAAATACCTGAGGCCTGCAGGTACGAAATTAGGCGAATCTGCCACAAAGAGGCATTTCTCTTGTTGCTGAAGATCTTGTAAACAAAGGCAACCGTCCCTGCTTCAGAGAATTTGCAATAAACTGTTGGGACTAGGCAATTTGCTGTAGGCCCGAAATTGATTTGTGATGAGCTCTCTGCAATTAAAAACCATGGATTGAGGAAACAGTCCTGAAAACTTTTTGTCTCCCCTAAAAAATCAGCAGGGGCTTTGATTTCCTCTAGTGAGAAAAATGAATGTACAACGGCCTGCTGGTTTTCATTTTAAGAACCAAACTTACAATTGTGACAGAAGAGAGCTGTATTTAATGTGTGCCCAGCACATGTTTAGACCCCGACATCAGATTTCCTCCAGTTTTGCTGTATGTCTTTAACTATTATCATTTCAACTAACTTTGTTTAGATGTCTTTTAGACGTCTATTTCCATGACTGGTTTGTTGTTTTGGTTAGCTGTTGATCATGTACCACATGCATTTATCTGAGAAAAACCTACTACTTGAGCCAAGCAAACCAATGTTTGACAAGAGTTATTCACAGAAATCAGTTTGAGTTTTAGGGGTCAGATAAATTGGGTCTTTTAAGAGCTCAGTTACACCTCACATCAAGATTGTGACCTCAATCTTCCCAATGCCAAACAGTCTGATTTCCTACACACATGCTCCAAGTTGGTTAGCACCATACAGTCACTGATGTGATAGTGCAAGCAAAATGTGTATGTTAGAAATGGGGATCTCTAGTTGGCAGCGGCTGACGCTGAGGTACAAATAGGGTCAGAGTAAGGGGGCTACACCCTTTGATAAACCCTGCTCAACCCTGTGGTAACGTAGCATGAGCAGACAGGCCTATCTCAAAGGCAGTGTGTGAAGCATTTATGACCATACACAATAACGGAGGAGAGACGCTACAAACGGACACCACAAGGAGTTATAAAAAAATAGTTATCTTTATATAGACTGAACAAGAGGCTAAAAGCACTCAAGGAGCCACAATGCACATAATTTCAGATTCACTTCAAAAGCAAGAAAGGCACTCAAAAAAGGTGTGGAATGGACTTAGTTCGAGGCCGGGGTCCACGCGACCCGGTGATGCACAATGTACCTGAGATTTTAAAGGGGCACGGCACGGAGCCTCACAAGAAAGCAGCTGGGATGACAGGCGGACTCGCAGCGGCCACAGCTCCTGGCTGTAGCGATCCTGGCTTGCACTCACGATAATCCTGGGGCGGGGCTTAAAGGCAGGCACCCAGCAGCACACGCAGGTGGTAGCAAGATCCTTCAAGGGGTGACTAGAGAGGGCACTCAGTGGTACAGATCCCCAGCTGCAGCGGCCCACAAACGCGATAGCGAATATTCTCGTAGGACGGCAAATGCGGGTACTCAGCGGCACAGCTCCTCAGCTTCAGCAGCCCACAATAGCGATAGCGATGATTTTCGTAACACAGGCAAATGGGGGATCTCAGCGGCAACAGCTTCTCAGCTGCGGCAGCCCACAATAGCAACAACTATGACTTTGGTAACACAGGCAAATGCGGGCTCTCAGCGGCAACAGCTCCTCAGCTGCGATGGCCCACGCTAGCGATACGAAGACTTTCAGCCCACGTTCCCCACAGTAGAACCAGAGGCTCTGAAATTCTCAACAGAGGCCTCACCTGCAAGTAGAATCCCCCTCAAATAGGAATCCAGACGGCTGATGGGTGAAGTCTAATGTCCCTGAGACTTCAGCAGGAGGCAAGCTCAAATCAGGCCCTTGGGTAGTTGCTTCAACAAGATGGATGAAAGTTTCAAACTCCTTTCCCTCTAGTTATACGTACAGAGGTTCGTCTTGACATCCAGAAGTAACACACTTTGCAGGGGGCTTTGCACAGATACTTATACCCCCAAAAGTCTTTGTTCTCAAAAGTCACAAAACCCCTGAACCCAGCCAGAACCAGTTTGGTGTCGTCCTGGAGCACTTTGTTTACAAGGCTGCATACTGCCTTTCAGGAAGAGGGGGTCTGCCATCACACACACAGTGGGAGGTGGAGCCATCATTCACCTTGCCAGGCACAGCCCGCTAAGATCAAAGAGTCACCCCTCCCCATACTCCAACTGCAGATCTCTCTATTGAATCCAGGTCGGGCTCAGCCTTCCCTTTCCCTCCAAAACCAGGAAGCCAATACACATAACAGCAGAGCACACTGGAAGGCTTAGGCAAGAAAATACCTACTTTCTAAAAGTGGTATTTTCAAACACAGAATATCAATCAATCAATCAAGACATTTGTAAAGCACGCTACTTACCCGTGAGGGTCTCAAGGCACTGGGGGGGGCAGATGGGGGGGGGATTCGGGGTGCTGCTACTGCTGGAACAGCCAGGTCTTGAGCAGCCTCCTCAAGGTTAGTAGGTCTTCGGTGTGCCGTAGGAGGATGGGGAGAGTGTTCCAGGACTTGGTGGCGAGGTGGGAGAATAATCTCCCACCAATGGTCGTTCTCCTGATGCGGGGGACGGTGGCGAGGGCGAGGTCGGCGGAGCGGACCTGGCGGTTCGGTTGTAGAAGGTGAGCCGTTTGTTGAGGTATGCTGGACCGGTGTTGTGGAGGGCTTTGTGTGCGTGGGTTAGGAGCTTGTTCCTCTTGTTGACTGGGAACCAGTGTAGGTCTTTTAGGTGGGGTGTGATGTGGCTGTGTGTGAGGGATGTCGAGGATCAGGCGGGCAGAGGCGTTCTGTATGCGTTGCAGTCATTTCAGTAGTTTGGCTGGGGCTCCCGGGTAGAGGGCGTTTCCGTAGTCCAGTCCGCTGCTGACGAGGGCCTGGGTGACCGTTCTTCTAGTGTCGGTGGGGATCCACTTGTAGATCTTTTGGAGCATGCGAAGGGTGTTGAAGCAGAAGTATGAGATAGCGTTGACTTGCTTGGTCATGGAGAGTGTAGAGTCGAGGACGAATCCCAGGTTGCGTGCGTGGTCCGTGGGTGTTGGAGCTGCTCCCAGGGCGGTTGGCCACCAGGAGTCTTCCCAGACTGAAGGTGAGGAGCCGAGGATGAGGACCTCTGTTTTGTCCGAGTTCAGCTTCAGACGGCTGTTCTTCATCCATTCGGTGACGGCTTTCATACCTTTGTGGAGGTTGGTTTTGGCAGTGACAGGGTCCTTGGTGAGTGAGAGGATCAGTTGTGTGTCGTCGGCGTAGGAGATGATGTTGAGGTCGTGTAGTCTGGCGACATGGGCGAGTGGGGCCATGTATATGTTGAACAGCGTCGGGCTGAGGGAGGATCCTTGGGGTACGCCGCAGATGATCTTGGTGGCTTCGGATCGGAAGGGAGGGAGGCGGACACTCTGTGTTCTGCCAGACAGGAAGGAGGTGGTCCAGTCCAGAGCTTTGCCTCAGATTCCTGCGTTGTGGAGGCGGTTGTGTAGGGTGTGGTGGCAGACAGTGTCGAAGGCGGCTGACAGGTCCAGGAGGATGAGGGCTGCGGTCTCGCCATTGTCCAGCAGGCCCTGATGCCATTGGTGGCGGCGATGAGGGCCGTCTCGGTGCTGTAGTTGCTGCGGAACCCGGACTGTGATGGGTCCAGGATGTTTTTCTCCTCGAGGTAGTGGGTCAGCTGTTTCTTGACCGTTTTCTTGATGACCTTCGCCGGGCAGGGGAGCAAGGGGATGGGCCGGAAGTTCTTGAGGTCCTTAGGGTCTGCTTTGGGCTTCTTAAGCAGGGCGTTGATCTCGGCATGCTTCCAGCTCTCCAGGAAGGTCGCAGTCTTGAAGGAGACGTTGATGGCTTTGCGGATGTGGGGTGCAATGGTGGCGCTGGCTTTGTTGAAGATGTGGTGGGGGCACAAGTCTGACAGGGAGCCAGAGTGGATGTTGGTCCAGGTGAGGAGGGTGTCGCCGTGGGGGGTGGCCGAGGGGGTCTAAGGTGTCGCGGGCTGTAGAGGAGGCCTGGTTGTCGAAGCTGTTGTGGATGTCTGTGATTTTGTGGTGGAAGAAGGAGGCCAGGGAGTCGCAAAGGTCTTGTGAAGGTGGGATGTCGTTGGTGACGTTGGGGTTGAAGAGTTCCTTCACAATGTTGAAGAGCTCTTTGCTGTTGTGTGCGTTGTTGTTGAGGCGGTTCTTGATGGAGGTATTTTTGGCGGATCTGATGAGGTGATGATGCTGGCATATGGCGTTCTTGTGGGCTGTTTGGTTCACAGGTGTTTGTTCGTGGTGCCATTTCTTTTCCAGCTTTCGGCAGTTTTGATTGGAGGCCTGGAGGTCCGCAGTGAACCAGCCGGCAGTCTTGTTCGTGTGGCTGTTGGAGGGATTCTTGATCAGGGCGAGGATGTTGGCGCCATCTTCGATCCAGCGTCTGAGGTTGCTGGCAGTGGCAGTGGGGTCTGTTGGTGGGCTATGGGCGAGGGCAGTGTATAGCTGGTCTTCGGTGATTTTGCTCCAGCAGCACAGGGAATCTGTTGGGTTCAGTGGTGCATGGTAGGCTTCTCGAAGGAGAAGTGGACGCAGCAATGATCGGTCCAGTGGAGTTCGGTGGTGTGGCTGAAGGAAAAGTGGGGGCTTGCCGAGAAAATGGGATCAAGCGTGTGCACGGCGGAGTGGGTGGGAGTCGTGAAAAGCTGTTTGAGTCCGAGGTTTGCGAGGTTGTCGAGCAGGGTGGTGGAGTTGATGTCGTTTTTCTCGAGGTGGAAGAATATAAAAATAATCTTCACTAAAAGATGCACTTTAATATTCTGAGCTCAGGCATACTAAGTTCGACTTTCCTATCATGTTCCTTGGGTAAATTAGGATTAAAGAATGTAATAATCAAACTGCCCATACTGGCCTAAGGGAACAGATAGGATTGCAATAGTGAAAAACGAAATGGAGTGTAATTCACTATCAGGACAAGCTACACAGACCAGGGCATGTCCTACCTTTCACCTACAATGCACTTTTTCATAGAGGTAACTTACATGATGCCAAGGGAAGGTTTAGTGACTGGGAAGTGGGTTCACTTCACAGTCAGCACTGCACTTCTGGACTGCACACAGGCTCTGCAATGGAAGGTCTGGGATACACTTTACAAGCAGCTCCTGTGAGTTGCACAATCAGCGCTGCAGGCCCACCAGCAGTATTCGGTCTACCAGCCCTGGGCATGCACGGTGCACTATACTAGGGACAAACAGACAAACCAAATGAGCCAATTATGGGAATACCAATTCATACAGTCAATTTACAATAGGGAGCATTTGCGCTGTTGCACTGAATGGCAGTGGCACAGCGCCCAGAGCATCTTACACCAGCAAACACGGAGGAGACAAACACGAAAAATGGAAGGGAGACCCACCCCAAAGGTGCCAGGTCTAACTCGCGTCCCCTCCAGCTGAAATGTGTGGAGAACTACCAACCCACTTGGGAGTTCCATCACTAAGGCAGAAAATCTGGACAGACCATCAGCATTGGCGTGTTCTGTACCAGGGCAGTGTTCCACCGTAAAGTCCATACACTGTAGGGAAATGGACCACCTCAACAACTTTGAATTCTCTCCCCTCATCTGCATCAACCATCTGAGGGGCCTGTGGTCTGTCTGAACCTGGAAGTGAGTTCTAAACAGGTATTGTCTCAGCTTCTTCAGTGCCCAGACCACAGCAAATGCCTCATGCTCAATTGCACTCCACCTCTGTTCCCATGGAAGTAACCTCCTACTAATAAAGGCTACAGGTTGATCTAGGCCCTCTTTATTGATCTGCGACAGAACGGCCCCCACACCATGCTCGGAAGCGTTCTTCTGGACAACAAATTATTTTGAAAAGTTGGACGCCTGAAGTACAGGTGCTGTACACATGGCAGTCTTCAGAGCGTCAAAACCGTTCTGACAGGTGTCAGTCCAGTTCACAATCTTGGGCTGCTTCTTAGAAGTCAGCTCAGTCAAGGGGTCAACAATGTTGCCATACCCCTTGACAAACCTCCTGTAATAACCCGTGAGTCCTAAAAAGGCTCTCACCTGTGTCTGGGTCTTTGGGGGCTTCCAAGCCAGGATGGTTTCAATGTTGGGCTGTAGGGGTGCCACCTGGCCGCTCCCCACCTGGTGAACCAAGTACACCACAGAACCTGGCCAATCTGGCACTTACTTGCCTTGATTGTGAGGCCTGCTCTTCGCTATGCCATCAACACTTCCCAGAAGTGGCGCAGGTGGTCCTCCCATGAGGAACTAAACACTGCAATGTCATCCAGGTAGGCAGCACTGAAATCTTCCAGCCCATCCAACACTCTGTTGACCAACCTCTGAGAGGTGGCAGGGGCATTCTTCATCCCAAAGGGCATCACCCTGAACTGGTAGTGCCCATATGGTGCGGAGAATGCTGACCTCTCCAGTACCTGTAAGGGGTTCCTGGGAGACCGCAAGTCCACCATGTAGGTAACAGGACTCTTGCACTCCACCACCTCAAAGGGGCCGGTCCACTTATCCTGGAGTGCACAGGGCTCCACTGGGGCCATGACCCAAACCTTTTGACCAGGCGTAAACTCAATCAGAGTGGCATTCTGATTGTGTCGGCGTTTCATCTCTTCCTGGCTGGCTTCCAGATTTGCCTCATCAAGTTTTCTGAAACGCTGTATCTGGTTCATGAAGGGTAGCATGTAACTAAACACATCCTGGGAGATTGCTCCCAGCCTTCCTTGACCAGACTCAAGAAGTCCTCTTACCGGGTGACCATAGAGCAGATCGAAGGGCCTGAACCCTAAGGACTTCTGTGGCACCTCACGATAAGCAAACAGTAGCTTGGCAAGAAGAAGTCCCACTTATGCCTCATGGGCTCAGCTAGGCCCATAATCATGCCCTAAAGCGTCCGGTTGAATCTCTCAACCAGCCCATTACCTTGGGGGTAGTAAGGAGTCGTAAACTTGTAAGTTACCCCACACTCCTCCCACAGAGACTTCATGTCTTTGGAAATTAAGTTGGGTCCCCTGTCGGACACCATCTCTCGGGGGAACCCCACACAGGAGAAGATCCCCATCAGTGCCCGTCTCACCACAGGGGTCATCACTGTCCTGAGCGAGATGGCTTCAGGGTACCGGGTGGAATGGTCCACCAAGACCAGGATGAACCTGTTGCCCATGGCTGTCTTGGGGTCCAGGGTCCCCACAATGTCAATTCCCATTCGCTCGACAACTGGAAAGGGTGGAGTGAGGCCTTGATCTTCCCCCACTCTTCCCACTTGCCTGGCAAGTTTCACATGTCCTGCTTTGAGCATCTGAGCTACTGCGCATCTGGGGCCAATGGAAGTGGGTGACCAGCCTCTCAAAGGTATTGGTCTGCCCCAGATGTCCGGCCAATGGCACATTATGAGCCAACCCCAGTAGGAAGGCTCTGAAGCACTGAGGTACCACTAGCACATGGGCTGACCCAGGCTCAGCAACCTTAGGCTCGCTGTAAAGGAGGTCATTCTCCCAATAGATCAGATGTGACCCTGACTGATCAGATGCTGCCTGGGCTGCGGCCTGTCGCAGAAGCCCCTCAAGAGAAGAGCACATTCTCTGCTATTCACAAAATCCTCCCTAGTGGACCCACCTTCCTGCTGCCAATGGGTCACTCAGGCAGGTCCCCCAGTTTGGCTACTTGTTCCCCTGTAGGCTCCAGGGCACCCCCTTAGGGTCTACTCCCTCCTGGACCGTGGGAACCAGGGGGGCTGGTTTCTGGCACCCCCTACCCCTTCTCTTTAGGGCAGGCTCCAGGTCCTTCTGAACATCCTTACTGGATGCCATGGACTGAGTGGTCGCGCACGCCCAATCAGTCAGACCCTTCATTTCCAAGTGAGATTTCCTCTCCACCGTAGCCCACAGGGAGTTCTTTAAATCGTTGCCCAACAGACAGTCTACCGGCATGGCTGGCCTCACAGCTACTTGAAGAGTTCCTGAGACCTCCCCCACTCAAAGGGAACTTGAGCCACCTCACACTGGCTCTCAGAGTTGTCTGCTGACACTACTGGGCAGAATGCATGAGGGACAACCTGCTCTTTGGACACAAACCGGGAGCTGACAGCAGTCACACTAGCTCCTGTGTCCCTCGGAGCCTCCACCCTATGGCCATTTATGGTCGCCCACTGCCTGTACTTCTTAGTGTAATTAGGCAGCGTGGGGTTAGGGACCTTCTCAAAGTCTCCTAGTGAGACAAGGGTCAATTCCGCGGGATCCCACCCACCTTGGGTACTCATCTCCTCTCCTCTCAGGGCTACACTAGCTGTCTGTAGGGGGGCACACAGGGTGGGGCATTGGAGTCCCTCTGGGGACACTGGGGATCGTAATAGCGGTGGCCCACTTGACCACACTTAAAACAAGTAGGAGGCCCCTCTGAACAGGCCTACCTGTCGGGGGTACTGGCTACTTCTCAGGGGGAGGCTGGGACATCACTCCTTGGTTTCCTTGGGCATTACTTTGGGGCCCTCTCTGGAACTCCCTCTGTTTACCCCTGTCCCCCTACTTCTCTGCTGGGGACCCTGCCCACCTTTGGCGAAGTCTCCCACAGGACCCTTGCGAACCTGGGTGCTCAGCCAACGGTCTGCCTCCTCAGCAAGCTTCCTAGGGTTAGTTAGCTTGCTATCAACAAGGTGCTGGTGTAGCTCTAGAAAAAAGCTACTAGAGAAATGATCCCATGCAAAAAATCATACAGTTGCTCAAAAGTTTCCACTTTGCTACCCTTCACCCAGCGATCCATTGCTCTGCAAAAAAAAGACACATATTTGACCCAAGTGGTACCCTCTAACTTCTTGCAGGTTCTAAACCTCTGCTTATACATTTCTGGGGTCAAACCATATCTGGTCGTCAAGGCCTCTTTCATGTTGGCATACACCATCCTGCTCTCTTCAGGCAGATCCAACAGGGTATCCCTCCCATCACTCACAAAGCGTCCCCACAACCCCACTCCCCAATCCTTCTCAGGGACGCGGTGGCACACCATTGCTATCTCATATGCGGCAAACCATTGCCCAATATCCTCATTCTTATGGAAATCCTTGATGACATCCTTGGGTATGTAAACTCTACTCTCTGTAGGTACCAAAGGTATGCTGCCACTAGAGGGCTCTCTCTAAACTCTTAGCCTTGATCTCCAACTCCCTCAATACTCTCTGATGCTCTAGTTTAATTTTCTCAAGCTCAAATGCCAACCTGTTATTCTCAATATCCAATTTTAGACCTTCTAATTTGGCCATCTCCAAACTATGCCTCCTATCTCTCTCCCTGTCCTCCATCTCTAGTGGAGACAGACCCTTTGAGGACACACTAGTACCTGGATAGGAAAGTGCTTTATCTCCCACTAAATCTACTTTGTCATCCTGCTGTCCTCCAGCATTCTCTCCCTCATTCCTAGCAGACTCTTGCTTCAAACCAGGCCTTAAGGGCCTTCTGATACTCCTCCTTCCTAGAGAGACCTGCAACAGGGACTGTGAATTGCTTGCAAAAGGACTTTAGCTGTTGGGCAGTGTAGGTTTCTAACCTCTCTTCCTCAAAGATGAGATCCTCCGAAGCATTGGACGTTGGCCTACCTGTTGTAGACATAACTGACAATTACAATCAACAATAGAACAAAATTAAACCGTATGTGGTTTCGCCTAGGTCTACATTCACTAGGTGCGTACACTAGTTATTGTATGTGGATCACAAATGCAAGTCCTGATCCTACCGCTGCCACCAATGTTAGAAATGGGGATCTCGAGTTGGCAGTGGCTGGCGCCGAGGTACAAATAGGGATCCCTCTTCCTAAGTCAAAGTAAGGGGGCTGCACCCTTTGATAAACCCTGCTCAATCCTGTGGTAACGTAGCACGAGCAGACAGGCCTATCTCAGAGGTAGTGTGTGAAGCCTTTATGACCATACACAATAACGCAGGAGAGACACTAGAAACGGACACCACAAGTAGAAATAGAAAAATAGTTATATTTATATAGACTAAACACAAGGCTAAAAGCACTCGAGGAGCCACAATGCATATAATTACAGATTCACTTCAAAAGCAATAAAGGCACTCGAAAAGGGTGTTGAACGGACTTAGTTCGAGGCCGGGGTCCACTCGACCCAGTGATGCACAATGTACCTGAGATTTAAAGGGGTACGGCACGCAGCCTCATAAGGAAGCCACGGTGATGACAGGCAGTGGCTCCCATCTCCCGGCTGAAGCGGTCCGCAGTGTGCACTCACGATAATCCTTGGATGGGGCTTAAAGGCGGGCACCCAGCAACACACGCAGGTGGTAACAAGATCCTTGAAGTGGTGACTAGTGCATGCACTCAGCGGCACAGCTCCTCAGCTGCAGCGGCCCACAATAGCGATAGCTATGATTCTCGTAGGACGGCAAATGCAGGCACTCAGCGGCACAGCTCCTCAGCTGCAGTGGTCCACAATAGCGATGATTATCGTAACACAGGCAAATGCAGGCTCTCAGCGGCAACAGCTTCTCAGCTGCATCAGCCCACAATAGCGATAACAATGACTTTGGTAACACAGGCAAATGCGGGCTCTCAGTGGCAACAGCTCCTCAGCTGCGACGGCCCACGCTAGCGATACGAAGACTTTCAGCCAGCATTCCCCGGAGTAGAACAAGAGGCTCTGGAATTCGCAACAGAAGTCTCACCTGCGAGTAGAATCACCCTCAAATAGGAATGATGGGTGAAGTCTAATGTCCCTGAGACTTCAGCAGGAGGCAAGCTCAAATCAGGCCCTTGGGTAGTTGCTTCAGCAAGGTGGATGAAAGTTTCAAAGTCCTTTTCCTCTAGTTACATCCAGAAGTAACACACTTTGCAGGGGTTTTTGCACAGATACTTATACCCCAAAAAGTCTTTGTCCTCAAAAGTCACGAAACCCCTGAACCCAGCAAGAACCAGTCTGGTGTCGTCCTGGAGCACTTTGTTTACACGGCTCTACACAGCCTTTCAGGAAGAGGGGTTTGACATCAGACGCACAGTAGAAGGTGGAGCCATCATTCACCTTGCCAGGCACAGCCCTGCTCATATCAAAGGGTTACCCCTCCCCATACTCCAACTGCAGATCTCTCTATTCAATCCAGGTCGGGCTCAGCCTGCCCTGTCCCTCCAAAACCAGAAAGCCAATACACATAACAGCAGAGCACACTAGAAGGCTTAGGCAAGAAAATACCTACTTTCTAAAAGTGGTATTTTCAAGCACGGAATATAAAAATAATCTTCACTAAAAGATGCACTTTAATATTCTGAGCTCAGGCATACTAAGTTCGACTTTCCTATCATGTTCCTTGGGTCAATTAGGATTATAGAATGTAATAATCAAACTGCCAATTCTGGCCTAAGGGAACAGAAAGCCTTGCAATAATGAAAAACGAAATGGAGTGTAATTCACTATCAGTACATGCTACACAGACCAAGGCATGTCCTACCTTTCACATACAATGCATTCTTTCATAGGGGGGACTTACTTGATGCCAAGGGAAGGTTTAGGGACTGGGAAGTGGACTCACTTCACAGTCAGCACGGCAGTTCTGGACTGCACACAGACTCTGCAATGGCAGGTCTGGGATACACTTTACAAGCTGCTTCTGTGGGTGGGGCAATCAGTGCTGCAGTTCCACCAGCAGTATTCGGTCTATCAGCCTTGGGTACGCACGGTGCACTATACTAGGGACTGAAAGGCAAACCAAATGAGCCAATTATGGGAATACCAATTCATACAGTCAATTTACAATAGGAAGCATTCGCACTGTGGCACTGAATGGCAGTGGCACCGCGCCAAGAGAATCTAACACAAGCAAACACAGAGGAGACAAACGCAAAAAATGGAAGGTTGACCCACGCCAATGGTGCCAGGTCTAACTGTGTACATATGAGTCTCGCATCGATAATGTGTTGTACGTCATCACGTACATGAGGATGGCAGTATCTAGGGAAAGTGAGAAATAACAGTTTGTAACTTTCATATAGGTGGTTGTCATTGGCGTAGGTAATCACTAGTGTTGAGATGCATAACTCAATTGCTTATCCAAGATAAGGCACATTGGCATGCCTCAATGTGCACCATCTAGAGGAAAATAGAATCCGCTGAAGATGCACCCATGTTTTTAACTGATGTGTCGTGATTGTGCCCTACCTTGGTCCAAGCACCTCACTTAACCATAAGCAACTGTGATCTTCTGCTCATGTCAATTGATTTGTCTTTCTCCCTCCAGGTGTTCCCCAGAAGGTAGACTACACTTTCACACAGGACTACGATACGTCTTCACACTATAGTGGACGCGATATATCTTTCTACACACTTATGACCGTCCCTGTGAGAGTAGATGAGGATCCCCTGGTCCTGAAGAAATGCCCTTGATCCTATTAGACAATTGAGGGCATGAAACATGTCGACCATCTCCACCCTACACACATCACTTTGAGCTGCAGCAGGTATAATTTTCCTCGCCAGCCACAACTTTGAAAGTTGTTTTTTTATTTTGGTAGCAGAGGAATCTGGGAGCATATTACCAAGCAATAGCGATAATTATCGCTATTGCTTGGTTAGAGACAAAAATTTACCGCTGAGCTGCGGCGTTTTTTACCGCAAATAAATCTTGGTATTACCAAGGTTTATCGCAAATGCGATAAAAATCGCCGCAATGCATGAATATCGCTGAAAAGTCAGCGATATTCATGCATTACCGAGCTAATGCTCTTAGCCATGTTATCCACCTCCCATTGGATAACATGGCTAAGAACTGCTCAGGGCAGGTGTTAGCTTTTGGAGATATTCGCGCTTAGCGCGAATATCTCCAAAAGTTGGTAATAGGAGATAGCGATGTTAGCGACTGTTTTCAGTCTCTAACATCTTGGCACGCCCACTTTGCATGTCATTAGTGCTAAATATCACTGACATGCAAAGTGGGGCCCAAGATGGTGGCTATCTCCTACTAGCTGTCGCTAACTGGTGTTAGCGACAGCTAGGTAATAGGGAGATAATTTTATCTCCGCTTTCTTGGCTTTTAAAGCCAAAAAAGCGGAGATAAACCCCCTTGATAATATGCCCCCGAGTGAATAAAGTTGGTTTGGGATTTCCCTAGCTACTTTTGAAAATCACACTTTTTGTTTCTTGCCTCTACACACTGAACATACGACCCCACACCACTCTTTAGCTTCACGTCGGCAACCAGAGAAGAGCTCCAGCAAAGAGGTCCCTGTAAGGCCCATTGAGCATTGCAGTGCGAGCCCAACGAGGAGCTGCCTTATGATGAAGCATGACACCCCTTTGGGTGTGTGAGGGCCCTTGCTCCTTATTGTAGCTATCCCACTCTTAGTTTCCATTCTATACCAGCAACACCTTCTTTCTACCCTCTTCCTCCCTGTGCCGCTTCCGAGACCCCCTTTTAGAAAGGTAGGTGTCAGTTATAAGGTGCCCATTCTCGTGGAGGATGATGACGCCCAGAAACATTAGACTGAACAACTTGTCTGTGTGGCCACATGAATCCTTACCACACACATGCAAACACATTCCAGTCACTGTAAGGAACACAAATACAACCTTATGGCATGGTCATCACCCTTTGGGTGTGTGGTGTGTTTGCTATTTGACAAAGAGGATCAGAGAATTGAAATTGGGACTAACACGCAAATGGGACACACCATTTGCAACACCACAAATGGAGTGTATCTGATTACCTGAAAGTGTAATGAGAAATATGTGGGCTTAACCACCTTGTCACCTTAAGTCACCTTGTGACTGATATTCCTCCTGAGGCGTGAGCCGGGAGGTCGTTGTTTCTTGAGTTTGATACTTTTAATTTTAACTTGCACGCTTTTATCAGCTGTCCCTGCAGCTTCTTAAGCTCACTCCACTTAGCTTGAATTCGAAGCTAAGTTGTTTGCACTCGCTATCCCTTCCGCTTGACTTAAAAGCGGTAGTGTTATTTCTCTCCCCCTCCCTGCTATATGCGGGCTAGAAATTTGCTCCCCGTCACCTTGACTCTGACTCACCCCAGCCGATATTAACGCTGTTTTGGGTGTTTGGACTAACTCCGTCGGCTATCTTGGAGTGGGGTAGCCTTCGAAGGCGCCCGATTGGCCACTATAAAAACGGAAGTCCATGCCTCCGCGCAGCGGACGCGCCGGACCTGCGCCGGAGTCGCGCCAGAGTCCTGCCCGTCTGCGCCCGTCCGCGACCAGGATGCGGCCCAGACGCAGGTACTGTTCAACAGGGCTCTCCTCTTTTCATTACCTATGACAGCGCCAGGCTTAAATCCCTGCGTCCTGTACATTGCACCATACCATTATCCACCAGTACAGTTGTCACTCCCCGCTTTCCTTTTATGAAATGCTCCTCCGAACTACCCGTCGATGCTAAGCATAACTGCCTCTTTTTTCAGTCTACCTCTTCGCAGGCACGATTAAAAGCTGGCCTACTAAACTGTCGGTCTTTAGTAAAACACTCTCTTGATGTATTCCATACTTTGGAAGAGGATAAATGGGACTTATTGTTTCTCACGGAGACGTGGTTAGGAGATGACACCAACCCTGCGTTACACCTAGCAATTCCTCCGGGCTACAGTATACTATGCGCCAATAGACAAAGCCCTCATCCTGGGGGTGGAGTGGCCATTATATACAGAACCCACTGGACCAGCTCGTCCTTTTCCTATAACCAAGTGGAACGCATTGAAGCGCTCCCTTTCTGTATTAAAATGTCATCCAACTTTACACTCTCTGGCCTCCTGGTTTATCGACCACCCAATTCTAAACCATCCTATCTTCCAGCCTTTCTAGACTACGTCCTTCAAGCCTCACTGCGATATGCTAACTTCACCCTTCTTGGAGATTTTAATCTCCATGTTGATAATATTGAGGATACCGCCTCCCTCAATTTATTGTCCACTCTAGCAGTTGGCGGATTGAATCAAGTCATTAGCTGTCCTACTCACAAAGCGGGCCACACTCTTGATTTAATCTGTACTAACTTGGATGGCTTAGATGCCCTTGTTCCTCTCCCTATAGTGTGGTCGGATCACCTGCTTGTTCCCTTTACATTGCCCTGCCACCGCATAAACCGACATATCTGTCCGGCTAAACAACAGGGTAGAAATTGGAGCACGATTTCTCCTGATAGCCTAGCTCCTCATCTTCTATCGGTGGACCTTTTAGATACGAACCTAGATCTTGACACACGACTTACTAATTTTAATGATCGGATTACTTCTGTAATCGATCTCATTGCCCCAGTTAGGCCCATAAAAACCTATCGCTCCGCTCCCTCGGACCCATGGTATTCGAACGAGCTTCGAAATTTCAAATCGGAATGTAAACGTCTTGAGAGACGCTGGAGAACCACCTTCTCACTTGAGTGTAAAACCCTTTATAAAGCTGCTTTAAAAAAATACAGGAAGAAGATCATTGAGCACAAAAGAGTATTTCTAGAAGAAAAAATTAATTGCTCCCAAGGCTCATCTAGGGAAATATTTGAGACAGTTAGATCTTTTACAGATCCCCTGGCACTGAAACGTCCCCCAGTGGTATCACAGACTCTTTGTGATAATCTCTCTGTCTTTTTCGAGAACAAAATAGCGACCATCTATGACTCTTTCCCTAGTAACACTCATATAAATAAAAATCCCACTTCCGCCTCTCCTTCCTGCCCCGAGTCCCTGTTCTCTGGCTTTGCAGAGATTACTTTGGAACAATCTCTTGCGGAACTTCTTAAAACCAAATCTGGCTCTCCGTTGGACCCATGGCCCGCTAAACAGTACAAGTCTTTAGCCCCCATTCTTAATCCCTCTCTGAATAGGATCTGGAATGATTCCTTGCAGCTGGGACTTTTTCCAGACACTTGAAAACAAGCACGAATGGTCCCTATAATTAAGAAGGCCAGTGCTGATCCGAGCAAGCCTGCTAACTACAGACCAATCTCTCTGCTACCTGCCCCTGCTAAAGTACTTGAAAGACTTGCTCAACAACAACTAACAGGCTTTCTTGAAACCTCAGGTGCTTTTCACGACTCTCAGCATGGCTTCAGGCCTGGATACAGTACTGAGTCGGCCCTAATCGAGATGTCAGACGCAGTAAGATGGAGGTTGGACGAGGGATCAAGAGCGGTGTTGGTGCTGCTGGATTTGTCGGCAGCATTCAACACCGTCTCCCACCCCCTCCTCCTTGAACGCCTCCACTCGAAGGGCATTCGGGGCACGGCCTTGGGATGGATTTCATCTTTCCTGTCTAACCGGTCCCAGGCAGTGTTTACCCCCCCCCCCCATTTACTTCAGAAAGCCGCCCGCTTCGGTGGGGAGTCCCTCAGGGCTCCTCGCTGAGCCCTCTTTTATTTAATGTCTACTTTTCCCCACTTTTCGATATCATCGCCCAAACTGGCATAAAGGTTACCTCCTATGCTGATGATATCCAGATTTTGTTTTCATTTAATAACATTTACCCTTCAACTTTTGATCCCTTAAAAAACTGCCTCCGGACAATTGCCCAATGGATGGACAATAATTTCCTTAGGCTGTACGCAGGGAAAACGGAGGTTCTCTTTTTCCACCAGCCTTCTCCTCTTGACCCTAACATCTGGTGGCCCCTTGATTTAAGTGCCCCTCCCCTCCCAAAAGATTCTGTGAAGAATCTTGGAGTTAAATGGGATTCCAACCTCACTTTTCATCAGCAAGTTCACACAGTCTCCGCTGCATGTCTAGCCAAGATCAGAATGATAAAAAAGTTCATTCATTTTCTACCCAGTAACACCAGGAAGATCGTAGTACAGGCGTTAATTACTTCGCACCTAGACTACGCCAATGGCCTCTATACTGGTCTGTCTGTAGGGCTCTGTCATCGCCTTCAGACGGTCCAGAATGCGGCGGTGCGACTAGTTGCAGGTATTCCCCTACGTGAGCATATTGCTCCCCACCGTCGTGAACTTCATTGGTTACCACTGCACAAAAGGGCAGAATTCAAAGCACTGGTACTAGCACATCGAGCCATGCAAGGCAAAGGCTCTGCCTATCTGTCCACTTGCCTGATCCCCTAAAATAACATCAGGACGTTACGTTCCTCATCTAAAAATCTTCTCACAGTCCCCAGATTTAGGAAAACCCGCTCAGGTGGGAAAACTTTCCCAGTGTTGACTGCGGCCCTCTGGAATAAACTTCCCAATGCCATCCGATTGATCAAGGATGAACAACCTTTCCGGAGAGCCCTCAAAACCTATCTGTTCTGCTAATCGACCTCCGCCTCAAATAACCTCCCATGGCTGTATGTAGTCACACAGGAGCGCCGGGACACCCCGTTGGGGTAGCTGTGCGCGATACCAAAATACACTAAATAAATAAATAAATAAATAAGGAAAGGAAAGTTGAGGATCGGTGAGCATAGGTGTAATCTCTGATGTGGAAGAACCACTACCACGATGGCTGCACATAACGCTATTAAAAACCGCAATGCCAATGATTTTCATTGGACTGTTCTAGTACACATACATATTGCCCTACCAAACCAATACTCACTTAAGCAAACAACTTTTAAAAAAGTAACGATGTTGGATATACAGGTTGGGCATACATATGAATAGTCTGAACGATGACATTCTATAGACCCAGTTAAACTAACATATATGGGTATCTATGTGAGGAGTTACTATATGACCCTCCTCAGAATCACATTATGACATACCGATAGGTAATGATTCACAGTGTACACACAAAGAGAGCTGAGTGACATAATGGCGGCACATGGACACGCCTTTGTATGTGAGCTCACATTCTAGATTTTATTTTTTATTTTTTCCTGGGGACACATTGAGCTAGTATCCCACGTATTAGTATATTTCCATCTATTTTAGATAAGAGGAGTGTATTGTTAATCTTCTAAATGACTACTATGCAGCTTCCAAAAAGGAAATGAAAGATGTTGCGCAGAGTAGTATTAGATGCCCCTCCAAGAATCTCAGGATTGCCACTATGTTCCCGCGTTTCAGGGCAGATTACTTACATCAGCAGTCCAGCCGGACACACGCCTATAAATGTCCATATAGAATTTGAAGATGGCCACTGCATCTCCTCTAATTAGGGTAGTCCACAAAATATGGCAGTCTAACTTCGACATATGCCTTCTCGTCTGCATATATACCTATGCACTTCTCCTCTGCATTTTGGGAATCCCTATTAGTGATTCTTTCTCTGGGTCAAGATTGAATTTTATCTACCAGTAGCAATTAATGCTGCACCTGTTTGCAGGAATAGATAGAAGCATGAGTACATTTAATGGTTAAACCTATTTTAAGATGGCTGCCGCTATCCACAACAGCTGAGAGACATTCTTTTTAACGATTCTGGGTGTAACTGATCATCAGAGCACACACTAAACTATTTACGGATTAGCTCAAGCTGCCTCTTCGCCACATTCAGGAAATCTTGTCCACAGAGCTAGGTTGGGAAGTCCTAGCTGAGTACTGGTGCAGTAGCCTGGGTAATTTGTTGGTATATTTATTTTTCTGTGATATGAATGAAGGGCTATCTCTCCAAAGTTTTTACAGTGTGTGACCTTTGATCCCAGTACGCCGCCGCCTTTGCTGAAGTCTCCAGAAAGGCACATTAAGTATTCCTATTGGCTTATCTACCTACCAGAGGACAGCTGCCAAGTCCCAAAGATGGAAACAACAATTGTCTCCCTCCTGAGCACGGATTCTGGTGTTCTTCCTATGCAAGTGTGGCCAGTGCTATATACGAAACTCACTCTAGACCATTTTGGGGGGCTAAGATCAGCTTAGTCAGCTGGGGTTAGGGGTTACTAACATAGAAAAAGCTTAACTTTCTGTCCTAATGTTACAGTATTTTCTGTTGTTCTGTTTACACATATTAATGCCACTATCTTGTTTAGGTACATAGCAACTACTATTCATATTGTGTGTACTAGGATAGGCTTTTGATTTTACTAAAGCATAAAATAATACTTTTCTAGTGTGAATTCTTTAAGTGTCTCTGCTCGATGAAAGAGGTGTTGGAGTCCTCTAACTTCATGTGAGTCTCATAGGACTGATTTGTACCTAATATGCATCTCACTCATGCAATTCTCAGTAGAGTGCAGGAGCTTGCAGTCCACCGGGTTTTAAGTTTCATGTTGTACATTGACTAGGGGCCTGATTTAGTCCATTTGTGATCGAATATCCCATCAACCAGGATCTCAATCAGGTCTTAAGTCCTTGGTGCAAGAGGTTCTAGACAGCCTTTTCTCGGTCCAAGTCCCGGAGTGAATTCTAGAAAACCTATCAGTAGATTACTGTACAAATGAAGAGTGATCTCAGTGCTTGCTGTGGTGTATGTTGAGGATCCCAGTTCCTTGTAATATTTTGGCTATGAGTAGGGTAAGGAAGGCTGCTGCCATGTTGAGAATATCTGGAAGTATCTCCTGAGTGGCGAACAAATTGTAAACTTTAAATGCCTGCCAAGCCCCTGAGAGTACAGACCTTTAATGAAGATTAACAAAGAGAAAGAAGTTCCTATTGTGGTCAGTCTAGGAGGTTTTAAGAGATAAATCCATAACTGCAAACTAAATATATTACAAAATATATTTTTAGGGCATAAATCATAAACAAGTTAATACACAAGAGAAAAATATTGGCCAGTACGATTTAAATGAGGATAATTGACAGTTATGAAGCATAGTATTTCAGTACCCACAGGTGCTTGAGGTTTGAAAAAAGAGAGAATGCTTCCTAGAAAGAAAGATGGAGATGGTGATGGGAAGGAGAGCAAACACAAGGAGATGATGGACGGAGCGCTGAAACTTTTCAGACACTCAACCCCAGTCTCAGATCTGGGGTGAATCCATCATCATTCTTTAGCTCACTTCGCCACCTCAGTTCAGACCCAGGTATATGGAAATCAGTCTTGACCCTGTGCCTCATGGGAACAGTCTAGCCCGAATTACTCTACTGGAGGTAGTTGACTCCTTCCAACTGGGTTTGGAAGCAGGGGAGAAAGCGATAGACCAATCGTCCACTTTCGATACAGTCTTTCACCAAATTCTCCGTACCCATTTCCACTCGATTGACATTAGGTATCGGGCCTGGAAATGGCTGGCATCTTTTCTCGAGGGGAGGGGTTGGGAAGTCTTGTGCCATCCTTACTGAGCCACGTCACTCCTGCTGGAGGTTGGTGTCCCGCAAGGTTCGGCCATGAGTCTGACCTTGTTTAATATCTATCTTGCTCCCTTGGCCTCAATGGTAGAATCTTTAAGGGCTAAAATTGTGTCTTATGCAGATGGCACACAACTGCTGTTTACAATGAGCCATGCCCTGGCAAATTAATCAGTACCTGCCTTTCAGCTGTATTTAGGTAGCTGGCTGCGAATGAGTTGAAATGTAATGCAGTAAAGACGGAGCTACTTTTTTTTGGCACGGATGCAGAAACATGGATGCAGTTCTTCTGGCCAGCAGATGCTCCCACCCCCGTTACAAACAATCTGGTGGTGAAAAACTGTTGCCATGCATGTCTACCAGTGAAAAAACTAGTAGCCTGATGGTTACTAGTCACACCAGGTCACATAGCTGCCAAGTTTCAGGTTGATTATGTGTGACATTACCATAGTTTAATTGTGCTTAAGTTTAACATTCCATGCTGTATGGGTTATAATGTGTAAAGCGTATTTGTCATTAAAACCATGAAGGAAAATCCCTGTACATTTAAATATGCTTATATTTTTTGATAAATACTAGTGTGTGTTTAGTACAGAATTGTTCACGTTTAAAATAGTCTCTGGAAAAAATTGAGAATAACCTGAAAGTGAAAGTATGATGAATATTTAAGGTATTTGAATAGACTTTTAAGGTTCGTATTCGAAATACAATCGTTTTGTAAATTATTTAAAATTAATGCATTTGGTTTCAAAATCTGGCAGGGTAGTGGTGCACATTTTGCAAACCTTTCTACTGCATTTGTAATGTTTATTACAACTTTATACTTAGAGCTGTCTTAACTAAACAATATGTCTTATAACATGGTACATTATACAGGCCATTTCCCAAGGATCAGTTATCAAACATACGCCTAACAAGCATTGGCATAGTCAATAGATCTCGCATTTGGGACCTTATAAGTGTTTAGCAATGCAGCAGTTGGTGTTGTTGCACCAAGGATATTCTGCTGCATAACCAAATACTTATAGGGTCCAAAAAGCGAGACCTATTGGCTATGCC
Organism: Lissotriton vulgaris; assembly: GCF_964263255.1. Classification (NCBI taxonomy): domain Eukaryota; kingdom Metazoa; phylum Chordata; class Amphibia; order Caudata; family Salamandridae; genus Lissotriton; species Lissotriton vulgaris. The sequence continues at coordinate 135,092,872 of NC_141691.1, forward strand.
AATGCTTGTTTATTTTTTGTTGCTGTTTTGTTTAAGTTACCAGATCTACAATAGCTGGACATGGTTTTTGTTAACAGTTCTTTGCACATAATGAACTTGTTTTCATTGCTCTGAAGGTTGTTTCCATTCTGGTTGTAGGAAGCAGTCATTCCCGAGGGTGTGGGGGCTGCCTAGCTGTGGGCATGCGCCAAACTTTGCAAATGAGAAAAAGCCTGGTGCAGGTGCAATTTACAAGTGTGGAGTGAGTGAGCCCCAGGCAGCATGACTCACTCACACAGGAGTTCATGCACTGCACCTGCATATTCAGCATGGTTAAAGGAAACTCGACCCACTCCCTCCAAGGCATCAAACACATATTTACCATGAAACCCTGAGAGGAGCCTGCCTGCTGCACTGACGGCTGGTGGTGTGTGTGCCTAGTGAAAGCGTGCACTGACGGCTGGTGATGTGTGTGCCTGGTGAAAGCGTGCACTTGACGGCTGGTGGTGTGTGTGCCCAGTGAAAGTGTGCACTGACGACTGGGGGTGTGTGTGCCTGGTGGAAGCGTGCACTGACGGCTGGTGGTGTGTATGTCTGGTGGAAGCAGGCACAGACGGCTGGTGGTGTGTGTGCCTGGTGGAAGCATGCACTGACGGCTGGTGGTGTGTGTGCCTGGTGGAAGCGTGCACTGCTGGCTGGTGGTGTGTGTGTGCCTGGTGAAAGCGTGCACTGATGGCTGGTGGTGTGAGCCTGGTGGAAGCATGCACCGATGGCTGGTAGTGTGTGACGGCTGGTAGTGAGTGTGCAGGTGAAAGTGTGCATTGACGGCTGGTGGTGTATGTGCCCGGTGAAAGCATGCACCGACAGCTGGTGGTGTGTGTGCCCGGTGAAAGCATGCACCGACAGCTGGTGGTGTGTGTGTGCCTGGTTAAAGCATGCACTGACAGCTAGGGGTGTGTGCCTGGTGAAAGCCTGCACCAATGGCTGGTAGTGTGTGATGGCTGGTAGAGTGTGTGCCTGGTGAAAGTGTGCACTGACGGCTGGCGGTGTGTGTGCCTGGTGGAAGCGTGCACTGACGGGTGGTGGTGTGTGTGCCCGGTGAATGCGTGCACCGGCGGCTGGTGGTGTGTGTGCCCAGTGGAAGACTGCACTGACAGCTGGTGGTGTGTGTACCCTGTGGAAGCATGCACTGACGGCTGGTGGTGTGTGTGCCTGGTGGAAGTGTGCACTGACGGCTGGTGGTATGTGTGCCTGGTGGAAGCGTGCACTGATGGCTGGTGTTGTGTGTGCCTGGTAGAAGCGTGCACTGATGGCTGGTGATGTGTGTGCCTGGTGGAAGCGTGCACTGACGGCTGGTGGTGTGTGTTCCTGGTAGAAAAGTGCACTGACGGCTGGTGGTGTGTGCCTGGTGGAAGCGTGCACTGATGGCTGGTGGTGTATATGCCTGGTGGAAGCGTGCACTGATGGCTGGTAGTGTGTGTGTCTAGTAGAAGCATGTACTGATGGCTGGTGGTGTGTGTGCCTAGTGGAAGCGTGCACTGATGGCTGGTGGTGTGTGTACCCGATGGAAGCGTGCACTGACGGCTGGTGGTGTGTGTGCCTGGTGGAAGCGTGCATTTACGGCTGGTGGTTTGTGTGCCTGGTGGAAGCAGGAGCATTCACAGTGATAGAAGACACAAATGAAACTGACGAAGAGGGAAGGGGAGAAGGGAGGGGGGAGTGCGAGCAGAGGAGCATGATTCACAGCTAGAAGACACAAATGAAGCTGACCAGGAGGGAGGGGGAAAAGGGAGGGGTTAGTGCAAGCAGAGGAGCCTGATTACAGCAATAAAGACACAGATGGCAGCTGTGCACGTGCACGAGCTCGTGAACACAAGCTGTAGGCGGGCAAAAGCCTCTGGTGACACTTTTAAAGGCCACTTACTAAAAGTCTTGCAGAGACATCGCATGCGCTGTAACAGGCGAGACCTAAAAAGGGTATACAGAAAGACTTTGTAAAACAGGGAAAATGTATACAATGATAATTCCATGTTACCTTTGCACACAGGAGATTTTACTTTTTTGGGACCGTTACGAATTTTGACCCTGCCCCTCCCCCACCCTGCGTCACTATCTGGCAGCAATCCCTCCAGGAGATGCTACTGTAAGACACAGCAAAGACACAGTCTGGACCTCTAGCACTCTCAGGCTGGGAAATCACTACACTTCACCTGAGTAAAAACAAAAAGCGGAAGAGGCTGTAATCAAAGACTTAGAAACACGCTGTCAGTTTGATCAGTTGATTGCGGGAGCATTCTGGGACCTTGCAGTAATGCGGAAATTCCCAGAATGTATAAGTCTAACCCCTGATCAGTGACACTTTGCAGGGCTGAGGTCACTTTTACTGGCTTATTGATGAGGGTATCTCTAATCTTAGGGATCTCACTGCTTTAGAGTGTGTAGTGCAGAGCATGGGTTTCATTGTTTAAACTATCCACATTCTACTACAGACATCATTCTGTTTCTCCTGCTCAGTATAGATTTTAGTGGTCCAGATGAAGTCTGTGCACCTTGCAAAGCAGATGAAACATGTCAACCTAGAATAGACATGACACACTATCTCAGTAAATGTATTTATGTGTCATGTTATGTTTTAAACCGTATCACAGGACCCCCTCTAATTACTGAATTGGGTTAGGGTTCCCTGAAGATATTTTTAACGAGTGCTAAGATCCCACTAGGAATATAGAGCATAAGAAAGTTCTGGTTAGGACCCGATGATGAAGCATGGCACACGAGTAGCTTTGGGGTGTGGGTTCGATAAGAACTCATATTGTGTGCCTGGTGGGCACAAATGAGCAGGGCATAGTGGCGACTTGTTTTGGGAGACGCCCTCCACTATCAGTTTATGCACATTAGTTTGGGGGGATCTGAGGACCTTTCCCACATAACTGTTTCCCTCCCCTCTCATTGGATTTGGTATATTGGACAATGGCCTGAAATTAGATAGTAATTCAGGCAAATATTTTGTTCAATATTGCAGCGATCTGTACAGTTTTGCGGAGTTCAGGGATAACTCCTTGCAGGAATGTTGCGCTGATCACCAGACACCGAGCTGATGTAAAAGAAAGTGGTTTGTTTTGTTTATATTTTCAGTAAGTATGTCTTGGTAGTAGTTAGGGTGTTGTATCATTGTGGATAGTACATCTTTGGAAATTATGTTTATGTGTTTATATAGCGCTCGATTGCTGTGACGTCTTGGCGCCGTGGTGTATGAAACAACGCACTGTATTAACCGGGAACCTATGCAGAAGTGAACAACCATGTTTTCAGACCCTTCCTGAAAAGCTCCAAATTGAGTTGAAGCTTCATGGCCAGAGGCATTTTATTCCAAAGCTTTGCTGCACATTGTGATATCGCCCTTCCACCCCATCTTGCCCGTTTGGTCTTTATGATCCTAATAATAAGACCTAGATTAGCAGATCTAAGAGCCCGCAGAGGAATATAAGGTGGGAACAGTATTCGATTGTCCTCGGCACCGCCACCGTATACTGCCTTATGCACAAGGCATAGGGACTTAAATTCCACACGCTGTTTAACAGGAAGCCAGTGTAGTGATTTAATTCCTGCTGAAGTTGGCTGTCCTCTGGATATACCCAGAAGTAGCCTCACTGCAACGTTCTATAAAGATTGCAATTTTCTGATTTGGGCCTTGTCGATTCCCAAAAATAGGGCATTGCAGTAGTCTAACTTAGACAGGAAGAGTGTGACCACCGTATTTTGTAACTTGTGAGATAAATGGAAAGATTTTTCTCAAGGTTTTTAGCAGAAAAAAAGCAGGAGGAGGTGAGACTGTTTACCTGGGCAGCAAATTTCAATTGGTCATCAAAGATGACCCCAAGGTTCTTAACCTTGGTAACCGGGCATGGACATTCTCCAGCCTCCATTGGCCACCAGGACTTATTCCATAGGGGCTGGCCCGGGCCAAACTCCATCACCTCCATTTTTTCTGTATTAATTTCCAGGAAGCTATGTTGTTTCAGGTGCTCACTGTCTTTAGGGGAAGAGATCCTCTGTGAGGTGGGGGTGACTTTGTCCCCGTGTTGATTTTATCAATGAATAGAGAGGAATTAGTACAATGTGGATGCTGACAGCAAATGCAGAGAATTAGAAGGTGGCTGATGTTTGTATGAAACATTTGAATAATGTGCTTGCTGGGTTAATGGAATTGGTAACTTGCTCCTGTTGAGATTTATTTATTAGAGATTTTTAATAAACCATCAAGACAAAGTAAGAAAAAGACACCTTTAAAATACACGTTTGAAGAAGTGCCACATCTGTACATACACTCACGTGTGAGAAACAGCAATGCATGGAAATGAGGCTGCGGAAAGAATAAGATGCAAACGGGAAAGACAATGAGAGGGGAGTGTGATGACAAAGGGTCTGATATAGAGTTTGGTGTGCTGGGTACTCCGTCACACATTTGATGCTCTATTTTGATTTCAGCAGACTGTCAGTTTTCCGATGGTTTTGCCCCTGCTGGCTTTGCTTTCAGAAACCTACTCGGACTGCCTAACACAGAGTTGGGGGTGTCAGAGAAGGACATCCGTTTGCCTGTGCTATTTAGAGCAGGGAGTCTAATGTGCTTTTTTCTGTCTATCACCACAAGGTTCACAAACATAAAAAAAGAATGATCTCACACTCGCAGATGGATGTGAGGGTCATTCGTTTTTTGTTTTTCTGAACCAAACTTCTGCTTTGAGGATTGGTTTCTGAAAACAAAACAATTCGAACCAATACTAGTCAACTAGATACTTTACAATAATAATACCAGTCCTGTAAGAATATAGCATGTTACAACACGTGCTTTTACTCCGCGGTATTTAACAATGTTGACGTTAAAAAGCCGCGTTATTACAATGCGATGCCATTACTACACAAGTCATTACATCGACTTGCAGTAGATGGCACCGTGACATTAGGAATGTATAATTTACTATTCCAACTCCAGCCTACGCAACAGTAGAGAAGGTGTTGGGATAGTAAATTATATTATTACTTATGTTAGAGTGCCATCTACTGCAAGTCGATGTAATGAATTGCGCAGTAATGGCATCGCGTTGTAACAACGCGGTCATTGTAACAACCGCTTTGTAAAGGTATCGTGGTTTAATGACCGCAATGTAAAGGTTGTTTCCCTTCCTGTAATGATGCAGCTTAGGGTAAGATCTAGAGAACATGAACAAAATTACAGTTTGGCCAGTGGTATCTTGAGTATGACGATGAGCCCCACTACGATAATGGTCGGACGCAACATCGTGTCCGAAACGGGACCGCTGGACAAGCAGTCAGCAGTCCGGCTTCCCTAATTAGAATGCGACCACCTTCATGGCGATAGGAATGTGTATCTTTCCTATTACGGCTTGTGCTGGGGCCTGCAGACTAAGCTGAAATCTGAAATATGCACTTTTTAAACATCCATGCACCACGTGGCAGGCCACTTGATGCATAGATGTTTGGGGGACACCACAGGTGCCCCTTAGGCCTCATAGCGGAGGCCGCGGAGAGACAGAGGCCCTCCTAGGGACTGCCAAAGTCAGTTTCCGACAGCCTTTCTATGGCAGTCGGACTGCCATACAAAGGCTGCGGGAAACTTGTAGTATAAGGAATAAGCACAAGCAACAGAGTTTGAGCTGGACGTGGCTGTTCAAAAGGTAAGAGATTCCCAATGGCCTGAAGCTTAAAGAGTAAGAGATGGAAGCAGCGATGGTATCCACAGTGCTTACTGTTGTTCTTGCTGTAGATACTCAAACCCTAGCTCAATGTTCCTACCAAGTCTCCTTGCTTGGCTGTTGAGTGTTAAGCTAGTATGTATCACTGAGAAGCTGAGTTGTAAAGAGATGCCAATCTGGAACTGAATGAGAATGACTGTTCAAACTATGAAAATTTGTCTCCAGTTCATCATTGGATACAGGCAGAATTGGGAACCTAGAAGACTTCTGTCTAATATTAACTAAACAGATTACTTTTGCTTCTTTTTCGATATGAGCATTTGTAGAATTGTAATGTATTCCTTTTTTTTTTTCTTTCCTTTTACTATGTTTATGTATACCTTCTCAGTATGAAATATGTATCTGATGTGCTTGCAATAAAAAATAAAAGCATTAAAAAAAAAGAGAATGACTGTTTAAACTATGACAGATTCACTGTTTTGCGCTTATCAAGGCCTAATAATAGCATTAATTTGAAAGAAGCTAAAAGGCAACTTGGATGCATGAAGTGGAAAGAAAAGTTGCCAGCTGTTTGTCTTGGAGGAAGGAAATAACTTATCAGGCTGTCTTTTGTTTACTACACTTCTCTTGGACTCTTTTCCTGTGGAGTGCAACAGGTTTAGCTTGCTGAACCCAAATCGATTCTGATAGCTGCAAATAAGTGAGTAGCATCCAGGGTAAGGCCATGAACAATGGATGTTCCCCTTTATGATAGAAGTCCAAACAGGATATGCCCTTCCATCAGGGCAAAATAGCAATTGGTGCAAGGAGGCTAGCTTCTGTTGAAGGGTGGCTGCTTTGTGTTTGGCAGAAATGATCACATTGGTTAAGGCTGCAGTAAGTGGATCTGGAATCAGACCCCTATGGAAATCTGATTGGCAGACCCCAAGGTTCTTTTGAAGGGAACACTAGACACTCATGAATATACTCAATAAATGTTTGAAGATAGCAGAAGGGTCACCAGTCTTCAAGTCTCCGGACACGTATTACAACAAGAGTCTTTGAGTATGAACTAGACCATCAGTGTAGTCAATGCTGCAATACCTTATACTGTCTGTCTACATGGTTTAGTGTGGAGCTACATACATGGCCAGATAAGGGGCAGGAGGAAAAGTGTCACATCAGTGTCTAAGTGCATGTTGCCAACACGTATATAGTATTTTACCTGGACAAAAGCCAACTCATCTTTATTTGACTATCTCAGACCTGGATGAGACTTAACACTTACCTCGACGGATAGCAGCAAGCAGGTCACTCCTGGCGTCACTCATTGGTATCAGGGGGATCTGAGGTTTTCTTTGTTCGATGTTCATGGCTGGTGAGGAGCCAGTATGAGCAGGAGATGAAACAAAGCTAGGAGGCCCAGGCGGTGGAGGTGGAGGGGCAACAGGGGGGCCCATGGAACCAGTCTTAGGGGGAGAAGCAGCGTATGGGCAAGGAGGTGCCGGAGGGGGTGCAGGGATATAGGTGGAGAGAGTAACAGAAGCAGTTGAGTTGGGAGCCATGGGTGGAGGGGCAGAAATGGGGCTGTCAAATGCAGTCTGAGCAGAGGGAATGATGGGGGGCGGGGGTGGAGGGGCAGGCGGTACAAAGTATTCTGCCATTGTCTTCTGCTGGGGGCTACAAATATATGGAGAAAAAGAAACATCATTAATAAAACATGATATTGATGAATGCGTATTTACTTGTTTACATTTTCAAATAGACACTGATCACTGCAAGGTAGTTATTAGGGGCCCACTGCACCCCAACTGTGGTGTACCCTTGCTACACCTTGTTCCCAGTCAGATATAAAGCTCATGTTTACAGAGAATAATGTATGTTGGCATTAAGTGCCGGGTAAAATAAATTTTTAAAGACAGAGGTTTTATTAGGCAAACAAAAATCATGTGTTGATCACCTGATGGATGACATTCAAGAGTTTGGCCCTTTCGAAGAGATGAGTGAATCTTCCATCTGGGAACTCTACAGTCAAGTTGGGTCTATACTTTGCTCTGGGAGGGTCCACACAAAGACCAGCAGTAGCAGCACCCTCTGGAGTGGCACAGTTTGCTAAAACCAACCGGCTGGAATTTGTCCCAAGTAACTATCAGCCGCTGTGATTTGTCATTCTGGCATGCGATCCATCATTTGTGTTACTCAGCGAGACGCCCTAAGTGCTCTGGGTATACCGAGACATGGGTCGCATGCTCACTGGGCCAAAGGACTTAAGTTGCATCCAACTGATAAGGCCCAACAAAGCCAGAGCCCTCTCGAAATGCCTGTGTCCCCATATAGAGAGGAGGTGGCCTGGCAGTTTTGCTGGACTATTAGAGCTGGGCCAAACTGATTTAGATAATGCTGTCCCTGTCTGTGAGGTCACAATAGGCAAACAATGAAGGACTGGAATGTGACCCCAGTAATTATCAATGGCTGAGGTTAATTGTAGCATTCCATTCATTTCATTTTTGATTATACATACATTAGTAACTGAACCACTTCCTTGTTAAGGAGTAGCATATTACCAAAGACTTCCCCTTCATTACTCTCAGGTAATAGGGTGCACAAAAGGACAGAGCCAACCATTCCCAATTCCTCCAATTTCTGATAAGCGACTAGCTAAGATCTCATTGCCAACAATGTCTGCCCTGATATCTATGCCATGTCTGCCAGCAGGAGCAAAGCAGAGACACTGCTTTTACTCCCTCTCTGAAGATCAACATGGAAAGTGGTCAAAAACAGAGTCCATGTCCTAATGAGGATGGGCTCCCACCTGGAAGTCAGACAGATAGTATGAAATCTCCAAGAACCTTAACATCCGGCAAAACGGAGCACCGATATCAGGATAAAGTTTGCAGGATCACTTGGATTCAATAATGGTTGCTTACGAAGAGCAGAAATGAAAAAAGAAAAATTGATCATATGATAGCAAGGAGGTTCCACATCAGCACTTCATTTAAGCGAAGTAGCTAATTAGGTAAAAAGACTTCAAACATGTTGATGTTTGAAGAAGACATCTTAGTAGGAGTATCATAAATAGATGTACAGTGAAAACAGGTTTATGCACAGTGCTATTTTAAGCCATTCCTTCATTTTACTCTCACAACTGTCCCCCTTATGACATTTAACAGAGTTGCAGTGCACAAGATTTCAAACAAATACAGCAATAGAGATACTACATGGCCAGACTAGGAGCCAGAATTGATCGAGATAAGGCGTGGCGCGATTAACTGCCGCTCACGTGCTGCGAATAACAGCACTGTGACACAAACCATACTGACACAACACTAAAGCTTTGTGTGTGTCAGAGGCATAATTGTATATCCATTATCCCAGGCCATAATTACCCGGGACGGAAGTATAACCTGCAGGAAGGCAACAATTTTTGACACTACAGTGATACAGTCGCGGGTGACATACCCATGGCAACGAAACACGTGTTGGCGGGACCTACTGGATTGAACATTAAATCAAGCATCAATTAATATTGCTGTATTTGTTTGAAATCTTGTGCACTGCAAATGTGTATTTTAAAATCACTTGTTTATGTGTGCTAGGGCATGACAGTATTTACATAGGATCCTTTAGGGATCTTGATAGTGGGGTTGTGGATGATTAACCCTTCCCTGAGCACCATAACGCATTGAATAGAAGAACAGTTGAACACTGACCGTTATTAGAGAAGCGCCATAACCACATAGGGCATAATCATCCCAGTTAGAATTTATTTAACAGAGTTGGATTGTTTCTTTGTGAAATATTTTAGATATCAAGCACAGCCCTGGGTGTTCCTAATCAAATTAACTGGATAAGTCGCAGTTTACTTTTATGTCGCAAGATCTCACTAATATGATTACAAGCCCATATGGTAATTGGATGACTAGAGTCTGAGGCCTGATCGGTGGTTTGTCCTTACGACGATTGTAAAAGATGAAAGGAGAATGAACTGTAGTGGATAAAGGGGTAAGTGAGCTTGATACAGATAGTTAGGTAGGGATGCCATATAGCTTTGTATATTACTTTCACCACTGGGATTGATCTAAAACTCAAAATCTTTCAGCACATCTGAAGAAGGGACACAATACAGCTATACACCCGGAGCGTGTATCAGAATAGGGAAAGAATGATACCCAAAGACGAGCTGTTGATGCCAAGAAAAACACATGTTGGCTGAGGATGGATTGGAAACGAGTCTCAAAATGAAGATACTATAGATATGATGCTCCTACCTTTTTTTTTAAATTCAGAATATGATGGACTATATTAGTTCTTGATCCTGAGGCTATGCTTTTCTGAATGTGATAATTTTTTATAAATGGACGTGTGATTTTAGATCACCAACATGATGATTGCTATGTATTTATATATTTCTAATACAATTTGAAGTGAAGTAATGTGAAGTAGAGATTGTTGAAATATTTATGTGAAATAAGCTCCCTACACAATTTGAAGTGGTTTATAGAGAATGTGTCAATCAGTTAGGTTACTGACCATGTAGGGTGTAACTAGCGCAAGCCGATGTCAACTAATTACCCATACAAGTCACCTTGATATGATCCAATAGCTTTTAACGCTTCTGTTTCTCTAAAAGACTGTGGCGGCAGTATGACTTTAAAACAAACATATATAATCGTTTTTAATGCAAGTATTTCAGTTGTTTACTGTGTGATTCCGTTTTTTTTAATTTCCCAGAAGATATGAAGAAGTCCTTGTGATGTACCCCCAAGCCTAGAGGCGATCAGCACTCTTCTTCTTGGGGAGTGAGATGGTTAAAGGCATTCCTTATTGGCTGGTTGTGCTCTTAAAAGCACTGCAGGAATAAAGCTGATTCCCTACATCTGGGTGACAAATACACTACTCAAAGACATAAGACTCCAACCAATGTGTTTATTTGCACAAAGAAACACCTTGCCGAATATTTTCTAGCTGGAGGTAATTGGCTGCCAATTTCTCTACCAAGGGATCATCCAACAATGGGAGGTTATAGTTACGTTGAGGAGCATAATGACTGTAACCTAGGAGTATAAATGATGGCACTTATTCTGAAATAAGTAAATATCCTGTCATGGTTGATTAAAAACAGATGCTTATATAGATTTTGAAGTCACATAGAGCAGTCACTTTCCTGAACAATGTGGACTTGATTCACAAAGATAACTTATCCTTTTGAATAACTTACACTTTTGTCTAAGATTATTGCTTTTTGGCTATTCGCAAAAGCAGAGTGTACATTATCTCCAAACGTGTATCTTACATGTTTCCTTCCAACTGAAAGGCTTAGGGGGCTATACATGTTTGAGAAATTTACACTTTTGAGTAAGTTTACAACTTTTTCACTATTCACGAAATCTAAGTGTAAGTTCCACTTTCACACTTGGATTTTATGAATCGTCAAAATGTAGTAAACGTACTCAAAGGTGTAGATTACACAAAAGTGTACGTTAGCTTTGTGAATCGGGCCCAGTGTGATTTACTGTGACGTGGCTATTCTAAGATATAAAAAAGCATGGCTGAAATCCATGTACGTGTATCTGTAAACCACTTCAACTACAGAGAGAACATACTTTGAGACATCATCCTTTTGAGACGTTCCCACCATAGCATCCGTTCATCCGCCTCGGTGACATTGCCCCATCGTTGAATCACCTGAAAGACTGACATTTGCTTGAGCGAATTGTGCTTCTAACACTATCCTTCAGAGAAGCAGGCATGATAGGTTGCCGTGTGCAGAGAAAGAAAAGGGAGAATGCTAGATAGGCCATGTCCTCTGGTAGGCTTTCAAAGGGGATGGAGTCAGTGTGATGTGAAACCCTAAAACACAGAGGAGCCATATTTGCCTTTTGTTATCGCTCCTAAAAAGCCTGGTCCAAGGCGGCATGGATGCTGGGACTTTACTTTCTGTTTGCCATCTTGATGCATGGTCCAACACATACTTTTTTCTTCGTTTAAAAACCTTTTTTCCCTGAAACAACCATTGTTCATTCATCAGATACTGCCTACAACTCACTCGCATTTTAATAAACTGTAAACCAGCTTCAGATTTTCCTAAGTGTTCAGATAACCTTTGCACAAAGTCCTGATTTTTTTGCCTGCTGGCAGGAGTACTCCTAAGGCTGGCACCGGCTCCTACCCCCAAATAAACCCCCACAATGTAAGGACGTCCTCAGTTTGCCGAGGTAGTCTATATTTTTTCTTTGGAATTCTAGCATTTTTGCCTTCTTAATACTTTAGGCCTGCTCAACATGTCATCTGTATAAAAGGAAAAACCATTTTAGCCTCATACATGACAATACCTGCCACCTGGAAAATCTAATGTAGGTCCAGAGAGGATTTACGCAGTTTTACAAAATGCAGATATCTGGTATCAGAATGAAGTAAAGCCTTTACACCCTAACACCTAATATTTAGCAGGTTTTCAGAATTGCAATGTTTCTTTTAAACCCGGATTAAAATCCTTATTCTGTAACCTCTTTGGAGGAACATCAGACCCACCTCAAATGGCCAGTGTATAGATAGTCCTGTAAAGAAGGACTATTCGCCAACAATGCTTCAATTGATTTTGAAATATCGTTTTTGGCTGCAGGGATAAACACAATGGGATTCACAATCCTGTCTTGTCCCTTGCTTTTCACACCTGGGACGGATAGCAACAGAGGTGGTTGGCCAAGGCCATCTGCTCGTGAATAGCCTTTTGACACACTGCTATACTGAGTTGGAAAACTAGCCCCAGAAGTTTGGAGTCAAAATCCATATTTCTGGAACCCAGCACAAGAGAATGAGTTTTGGCCAATTTTGGTTTCTCCGTTGAAAGGAACTGTACGATATGTTTCACAGAATGCGTATCCCTGGAACACTGAATGGGCCATTATGCTGCACGAAATGTAATATTTCAGCCCTCATTAGGAGTTGGTTGTTAATTATGGGTGGCAATTAGCATGGGAATATACATTATCTCCAATGAGCCCATACAGAATGAGGAAATGCACACGGCCATCTATTCCACTAACCCAATCTTCACATCTTTTTCCTAAATTCTGACCAATTTTCGACATCATATCCAACTATATGTCAGAGGTGGATGTGTGCTGAAACTACAAAATGTGTAATTACTATAAGTGCTGAAAATGTACGCTTTGGGTCAGATTAGGAATTCCAATCGACATGTAAAGAGGACCTTAGTTTTACCTTTGGAATGCCAAACATGGCCTAGTGCCAGAATAGAAACTCCTGGCTGTTTCACTGAAGAATTCTAAAGTACCACCCTGAGGCTTAGGAAGAAAGGTGCTTGCAACTCTGTTGTGCTTCTCTGGGCCCATAAATCTGCTCTATGGCTCGTACTGCTTGCCCATGGAGAGACCCAAGGACTTAAAGGGCCATGTGCAAGTGCAGCCTGAAGCTCTCACAGAACGCCTCTGTCTCCTGTGGCTGATGAGTACAAAACGTCCTAGAAACAGAAGCTGAAACACTATGGACCAGTTACAACTGGACAGTTCTCAAATCTGCTCCTGTGAAACATCTCCCCTGTGAGATGTTTCTGTATACAAAGGAAGCAAGGTGCTACAAAGAAATTCCAAGGACCAGTTGGAACTGGGCATTTTGTTTTGGACTGAACATTTCTTTCTGTTAAGGGGGGTGGGGAATCAAGTAGTATCTTCAGTGCCATGAGTATACACTGCTGCAACCTTATGCCTTTTTTGGAAAAGATTTGAGGTCATTTAAACCCCAGCAGGTATACTGCCACACCACAGAGGAAGTAGATGACCACTTGCACTGACCATGGGTCGTACCCCAGCCACATCTAAAGATCGCCCCAGCTTAAAAAGGATCAGTTCAACTAAAGTCTTCTTGCTGGCATGACAGGAGTTTTTGGGGGAAAATGTATAATGTGGGCAGATCAACATAATATGACCCTTATGACTCTGAGATGTTATTATCTTCCTTTCATTAAGGATTATTGGAAGGCATCTACACCAGCCAGAATTCTCTTATGCTTAGGGATATGTTCCATTGATGGAATTGGAAGATACCAACAATGCTATAGGTAATGCCACATGGAACTAACCACAAATGCTAGCAATAAACCACAGTAAATCTGGTGTTGCTTATTACAAACTCTGGGCTAGCAGGCAGGCATCAGTTGGAACTTCTGGCTAGGAGAAATAGGAATAAACATAACTATTACGAAAGTAAATGGCTTTTTTACTGTCCTTTCAACAAAATATACTTCCTCCGGAAAGGTATAAACTTTCATGCTACATTTGGTATGAAAATAGACTTTTTTATTGCCGTTTATCTTATATTAAAAACAATACAGTGTGTTATATGATGGTGGCAAAGCAAAGTAGACCAAATTATTTTGAATGGGAAGATCTTTGATCGACATTCCCCCCTAAACCCAGCACACACCTTTAGGTATTCACAGAATATCACAATGAAAAACGTAAGTAGTGTTAAATTTCCATACCCATAATCTTTAATTATTTGAGGCCTGGGTCCATTTAAAATGGCCTCTTGTGGCTGTGGTACGTGAGGCTGCAGGACTCTGTTAAGACTGTTTTGGCGGCTTCCTGTAGATGGCGGGCGGTAGCCATGTTCTTGCAGCTGATTTGCTACCAGCATGATCTCTTTGTTTTCTGTTAGCATATGTGGCACAGGGGCTATCACGTGTTGAACTATATGGTTCGGACTGGCGGGGTAGGAGTGATCACCTATATCTGACGCATATGACCTGCAGGATGAGAACACAACAATCAGAGTAAGAAACCAATTTCAAAATGGAGGCACAAATACAGTTACTGAGACTCATATGATATAAATGCAATAATAAATGAAGCTGACAACAGTAGGGTGGAAAACTTTCTGAACCTAGGTTACTTGACGCTGTCAATTAGTAGTGTGAAACAAATTATCGCTTATTTTTTCAATATAGTTGTGATGTTTCTGAGTTTTCCTAGGAAATATGAGATTCCAAGACATGTACCCTGACGGAAGAAACCTACATCACTAAAACCTTCTCAGGACAATAAGAAGAGAAGCGAAGATATTTCAAGGTCTAAAGATGGAAGAACTTCTTTTTCCATTAATGCTTCCTAACACATGTAAAATTAAAAGGAGACAAATTCTTTATGACAAATCACTTTTATAACGTAGAGATAATTTAGAATCCGGCAACGTCCAATTTTCATCATTTTGTAGAAAGAACCATTGTCTGTGGGGAAGAGACAATTCTAAATTATTGGTGGTAACAATATCTCAGAAGCAGCACCTGCATTGTGGTAATGACTCACTAGACAACTACTGATCTGTAAATTGAAAATCCTTACCTACCAATGTAAAGGCAAGGAGGCCCCCAATACAAGATACCCATTAAATCAGGAAGAATATGCCAGGGCCGGAATTAACAATTTCAGCTTGTGTCTCACAGTGAGTTAACAGGAAGTACCAATTTTGTTCCCGGGAGTGGGGAATGACACGTTGACCCGGGAATACTGGATCCAAATCTGCATGCTTTCTCCCTGGTGGTAGAAGGCCCAAATGGACACACATTTATTGGAGTAGGGGGTAAATTGTACAGCAGTTTTTTTTATCTATGCAGTGAGAGAGGGTGATGGAGCAATGGCACTGCGAGGGCTCCTGCACTATTTTCTGATTTCTCCTCAATGAATATCCTAGCATTTTTAAATTGCACTGATGATAAAGGTAATATTTCTTATTTCAACTGTTGATGAGGATTGAGTTATGACGACAGAGTGTTTTTATTCTTTGCATCTCTCAAACCACCACTTTTAAATCATTGTGTATAACGTGCTTTTACAATCTTTTACGATTTTTAACAAAATCTAATAAAAGTATTATTGACTTGACTTGACTTGACTTGAGAGGGCAGAGAGCCATAACCTCATTCTGGGTAAACCTTTTCTGCACAACAGCTGCCCGCAGCTCCTGAGGCTTCACAGTAGACACAGTGTCTCTAGGGGCTCTGTTTTAGGTGTAATATATTAATGAATGTGATAGAGCAACAATAAATAACAGCTGTTCTGTATAATAATCCCCATATTCTGGAATCCTTTCATCTACTTTGCCTCTCCAGCAAAGACTAGAACTCTCTTTTTCTTCTATTTTGTTAATTTTGATATAGACTTACATGCGTTTAATAGGCTGAGAGGCTACCATTGTATGTGTGTCATTGCCATTGCTGGAATCTGTTTTACTGTGAGGTTTGTTTCATGCTTGGAATTAAATGTATATCTGTGTGTGCATGAGGTGTTTATTTGTTGTTTGGGTGGGTATTGTTGGGTTATATCCTCAGTAAAATAAGTGAGTCACCTGCATGGTGGGTTTGCTGTGGTGTGGTGTCTTCTTTTCGTCTACAAAACCAGGTCTGGTGTCTACCTGCCACACCTTGCATCTTTTTACTTCGGCAATGCAGCCATGGTTGCTGCCTGCATGCGAAAAGGTTCTGCAAGAGTGTAATCAGAAGTTAATATGCACTCTTCGGTTTGAATAATCCTTCTCTGGAGAGAATTTCATTCAAATGTGTCAATGAAATATTTCCGGCAGAAACCTATCTCTACTAGTGGCAAGACTTTTAGTAAACTACTCTAAAACCACTGACAGTTTATAAACACCTGCACACATGTCAATATTGCAACAAAAAAGTAATTTAAATGTGCTTTTCAGCTGAGAAAATAGTGCCGGAAGACATCTAGCACGCACATTACTGAAGTATATAAAATGTGGATGTTAACATGATGTTTTTTCAAAATGTTCCTTTTTAAATCTCTTACGCACTGAAACGCACTTTGCTTACCACGGATTCTATAGAAAGGCATTTAAAATTGAGGTGCTTTCATTTGCAGATTATTTATTTTAAAACCTTTTCGTATCACTGAACACTGAATGAACCTTTAGTTTTGCACATCATTGTTCAATGATCATGATCAACGTGCTGACGCAGACTCGCGGCCTCAGAAAACGGCCCGAGCTGCGTCGCAGTGTATTTTCTAGAAATGGCAATCCCGTCAACCCCTGGTTTGGATGACGTAAAGTGGACGAGTGATGGAACCCAGGCTGGAACCTATCAGATGAGAGATCGGGTCTAGCAGGCAGCTGCGCGCGAGGCGCAGAACTCTGCCACAAGAGACGGGGCATCACGGGAAGGAAAAACCGCACACCTTCGAACCAGAGAACAGTGTGCACTAGTTGCATCTGAAGCCTGTCATTATTTTTTGTTGTCTCCTTAAACGACGAAGCTCTGTGTCACCTCAGCAAAGAGCTGAATAAGCGGCATCAGCCTGCCGGATGGAAGTGAAGAAAGCTGCCAGCTGATGAGTCAGGAAAGCTAAAATGATCAGTTTACGCAGAGACAAACCGTAAGGACTTTGAGTAAGCAAGCATTGGCAAAGCCGAAAGGTCTGGCACTGGTTGTCAGTCCTTTGTCTTTGTCAATGTTTGTTTTGTCAGGGTTTTTCAAGACGTTATTGCTGGAGAGCTGATGGTCTGGGGCAGAGGCGCAACTGGAGCCAAATTTCGGGGGGCTAAGAAATAATTTAGGGGTGGGGGAGTGGGTTAATTCTTCAAGAAATAGGCAGAGTGGAGATGCAGGGGCTCTAAGAAAGGGTGAAAACCAGGGGGCGCGTCCAACCGCTGGAGGAAATGGCCGCTTCTTGAGGCGACGCCATCCAAGCGCACCCGTTGCCATGAATATCCACTACATATTGATCCGTTGGCTGGTGCAGAGAGCCATCGGAGTGCAGCGGAAGACCCCGGGGAACTGAGGAGACCGTACCCGTGAACCTACATCCAGTGATCGTGGAGATCGGGCCGGCGGAAAGACCGGCCTGTGGTAGACCTGCCTCTCCGACTACGTGGCCTGCGTGATGCCGCAGCCTGGATTTTGACTGCCTGCTGAGCCCCAACATCGCGCCCCGCCCACTGTGCCTGAGGCCTGCTGGGACGTGCACATCCGGCGCTTGCGGCAGAGGCGGTATTCCCTGCGCCATACTGACTGCGGAATTCAATCATCTGTTCAACTGACTGCTCATTGCCGGCCGCTGTGAGGTCCTGCCTGCCCCCGTCAGTAACGCCAGTGAGTGAGGATCCCGGTGTCACTCGCCTAGCCTGGGCTGGGCCTGGGTGCTATTCGCTCTGTGGGGAGAAGGTGGGGCCTCCGCCTGTGCCCATCGTGGCCTGACCCCCACGGAGTGACTCTGCATCTGTGATGCAGCTTTATATTTGGACCACCGGTCCCCCCCGCACGGCGTTGTTGGTCCCACCGCCTGGTTTAATTTCAAGGACGCAGTTAGGGCTGATTGCGACCCTCTGCTGCTTGTGGAGTCCCAGCGGAGATTTCACTTTGGTTGTGGGACCGCGAGAGCGGATACACCGTGGGCCAGCCGCCTTTGGCAGCCAGATACTGTTGAGGGTGCTGGGTCCTCTCATCAACGAGGGCCACATGGAACTGTCGGGCCCGGATGGTTTTGGGCCCCGATTGAGGTGGGTCTTGCAGTCACCTCCTAACTAGAGCTCCGGCTGAAAATTACCCGGTGCCTGTGTGCCGATACTCCCTGGCCTCCGTTGCTTCATCAAGACAGGCCTGCTGCGGTTCAGGGGACAGGCCGGACTCCGCATCGTCTACACAGGGCGGGTCCATTGCCCTTTACACCTTGTACTCCATGTTTCCAAAGCAATGGCGGAGGGCCGCAGTTCCAAAGCAACGGTGCAGGCCAAGTTTAACAAGTATGCGTGGGATGGTGGCCCCAGTGAGAACGCGAAAGAGGGTCCCGCTACTCCCGAGAAGCAGCAATCAGGCGGGAAGAAGAAGGAACCTACGTTGGAGGACATAAGGAAGGCCATAATGCTGGTGCATACGTCTCTGGAATCTCGCATCAATGCGGTTACCTCGGAGGTGTCCCTTATCCAGGCTGACATGCGCTCGATGAACTCACGGTTGTAAGGCGTTAAGGTAAAGACGAGCTCCCTGATCGAAGACACCTCTGATCTGCAGGGCAAGATGTAGGCCATGCTGGCCCACGCCGCGAAGCAGGAGGCACAGCTGGATGACTATGAGGGGCGCTCCCAGGGCAATAATGTTCGTATACTTGGGGTGCCGGAGCGGGCAGAGAGTTGCCATCAGCGGACCTATTTGTGAAGGAACTGATCACGACCTACCTGAAGCTAACAGGCCTTTCTAATTTCTTCTCTGTTGAAAGGACTCACCGCGTGGCGGCCGGCCAAAGCCCGGGCCCCCCCACAGCCCTTGCTGGCTAGGATCTTCAACTTTCAGGACCGTGATGTCATCCTGCAATGTGCCTGGTCAACGGCGCCAGTGGCATTCCAGAACAGCCCATCACCTTCTTCCCTGACTTCACCCTCAAGGTACAGCGTCAGTGCCACAGTTTCCTGGATGTGAAGAAGGCGCTCCGTGAACAGGAATTGATGTATGTTATGTTCCTCCCCGCCAAGCTGAGGTGGAATCGGAGGGGAAGGCTTGGTTTTTCACCACTCCTGAAGAGGACTGGGATTGGCTTGATGGCTGGCAACGGCGGGCCAGAGGAGGAATCGTGTTCCGAGAGCAAGACTGGAAGAGGGCGTGAACACATCCAGCCGATGTACTCCGCCTGAAGAGCAAGAGGCAGCGACTGGTGGGCCGGGTGACCGGTCTTTATGTGGGTTTCCCTTAGGATGGGTGGGTTCCTCCTGTTTCTGGGGACTGACAATAAATTTGCCCTCTCCTCTTGTGATGTTGCCAGGCCTTCAGTCTGAAGCTGAGCCCGGTTGGGGAATCTTCCGTCATGGACTTTTTGTGACTTTTCTTTACTGATTCTTGGCCCATGGTTGTGTCCGCATCATGTTTCTGGGGGGGTTATCTGCTGCTTCCAATTGCCTTTATTCTTTATCAGATATATGCACCAGTTGTTAGGTGCTTAGACGGGTGCTCGGTCAGCACTCGCTCCCACAAGTTTGGCAGGGGTGAGCGATAGGCACTCTGCTAGTTTGGGTGGGTGGGAGGTTCCCACACAGCCAAGCAGGGAGGCAGGATGGGGGGTTTTGGGGCTGACATTTTGGGTTGGGGTGGATTGTGCTATTGTATGTTGTATTTTTTGATGTAGGCATGGCACAATCTATAGGTTCCTTCATGTGGGCGGGTGCGGGCTCCTCATCTTGGGTATACAACTCTGTTCATGGCTCACAGCACCTGAGACGGTCCTCCTTCCAGAGTCGCTCCCGGTTGGTCCCTCCGCATTTCTGTCTTACTTCAGATTTAGGTTATGGGTACGACAGCCAGACAGAAGCTTAAACTGATGTCATGGAACGTTAATGGGCTGGGCGACATAATCAAGAAGGGGGTAGTCCTCCAGTTTGTATGGTGACATGCTTCGGACGTGGTGCTCCTGCAAGACACATTTGTTGGGCAATGCCTGCAAAGCCCTTTCCCATTGGGTTTTCCGACTTATGGCCCGTTCGGCTTTTGGTTCTGGCTCCCGGGGGTGAGCATCTTGGTCCGGAAGACATTCTCCCTGACTATAACCTCGGTCCACGATGATGCTCTAGGTCAGAGGTCTTCAATCTGTGGGGCGCGACCCCCAAGGGGGTCGTGGAGTCCTTGGAGGGGGGTCGCAGATTCTGTCAGGGGCATGCAATTCCTGGTGTTTGGCTGATCGAGGGTGCTCATGGCGGAGGCCTAATTCACACCGAGGTGTGAAAAACATCAAAGGCTCATTAGAAAGTAGAAGGTCTTTTAAAGACATGTCAAGTACTCGGGTGTGGTTGTGTGTGTGTGTCCCTGGAACGGTTTCAGCCGGGCTCACACACACGAGCTGGGGTACGGGGAAAGTGAGTGGGGGTGGGGTCTGGGGGAGCAGGCTGTAGTGTAGCCCTTTAAGTATAATGGATGTTGCACGCCTGGAGCTGTGGGTCCCGTGACACGTCCCCCCTCCCGCCCCCAGCAGGGAGGCACAGAGATGCCCTTCCAGGGAAAGAAGGAAGACGAAGCTGAGATACTGACCCCCTCCCCTCCCCCCCATGAGAGAGGCACAGAAAAGGTGGGTGGATGAATGATGGGTGGATGGATGGATGTAAGGATGAAGGATGGATGGATATGTGAAACGGTGGGTGGATGAATGATGGGTGGATGAATGGATGAAAGGGTGGATGGATGGATGAAAGGGTGGATGGATGGATGAAAGGGTGGATGGATGGATGAAAGGGTGGATGGATGGAAGGATGAAAGGGTGGATGGATGGAAGGATGAAAGGGTGAATGGATGGAAGGATGAAAGGGTGGATGGATGGATGAAAGGGTGGATGGATGGAAGGATGGAAGGGTAGATGAATGAAGGATGTATGGATGGATAAAAGGTTGCATGGATGAATGATGGATGGATGGATGGATGTGTAAAAAGATGGGTGGATGAATGATGGTTTAATGGATGGATGAAAGGGTGGATGGGTGAAGGATAGAGGGATGAAGGATAGATGTATGGATGTAAGGATGAAAGGGTGGATGGATGAAGGATGGATGAATGGATGAAAGGGTAGATGGATGGAAGGATGAAAGGGTGGACGGATGGAGGATGGATGGATGGATGGATGAAAGGGTGGATGGATGTATGGATGGATACAAGGTTGTATGGATGAATGATGCATGAATGGATGTGTGAAAAGGTGGGGGGATGAATGATGGGTGGATGGATGAAAGGGTGGACGGCTAAAGGATGGATGGATGGAAGGATGAAAGGGTGGATGAAGGATGGATGTATGGATGGATAAAAGGTTGCATGGATGAATGATGCATGGATGGATGTGTGAAAAGGTGGGGGGATGAATGATGGGTGGATGGATGGATGAAAGGGTGGATGGATGGATGAAAGGGTGGATGGATGAAGGATAGATGTATGGATGGGAGGATGAAAGGGTGGATAGATGTATGGATGGATACAAGGTTGCATGGATGAATGATGGATGGATGTGTGAAAAGGTGGGTGGATGAATGATGGGTGGATGGATGGAAGGGTGGATGGGTAAAGAATGGATGTATGGATGGAAGGATGCAAGGATGGATAGATGAAGGATGGATGAATGGATGAAAGGGTGGATGGGTGAAGGATAGATGGATGAAGGATAGATGGATGAATGTAAGGGTGAAAGGGTGGATGGATGAAGGATGGATGAATGTATGAAAGGGCGGATGGATGGAAGGATGAAAGGGTGGACGGATGAAGGATGGATGGATGAAAGGGTGGATGGATGTATGGATGGATAAAAGGTTGCATGGATGAATGATGGATGGATGTGTGAAAAGGTGGGTGGATGAATGATGGGTGGATGGATGGAAGGGTGGATGGGTAAAGGATGGATGTTTGGATGGAAGGATGAAAGGGTGGATGGTTGAAGGATGTAGGGATGGAAGGATGGATGGATGGATGAAAGGAAGGATGAAAGGATGGATGGATGTGTGAAAGTGTGGGTGGATGAATGATGGATGGATGTGATGAGGTCTAACAGGCGCATTTATGGTTGTCAAAAGTTGATGATGAGGAGTACCAGTTTCTAGAAACTTTTGTCGGAAGGGGGTCCTTACGCCTAAAAAGTTTTTACAAGGGGGTCTCGGCATCAAAAAGTTTGAAGACCTCTGCTCTAGGTAGATATATGGCCATCTCCGGGACGTGGGAGGAGTGCACTCTTAACTTAGTTTCGGTCTATGTACCACCGGGTCTGCATACCCAGGCCTTTATTGGACCTCAGTGATCTCCTTCTCGGTTTGCCGGAAGGCAGATTGCTAATTGGGGGTGACTTTAACTCTATTGTCTCTGACTCGCTTGACCTTTGTCCCCAGAGGGATCTGCCTCCCTCTAGCAAGTGGATTCATAGCTTTCTTGGCGCAATGGGTCTTGTTGACGTATGGAGGGACTTGCATCCGACAAAAAAAAAAGAAAGGGTGAAAACACAACTAAGCCTCTTTAACAAGCAAATTGTATTTTAAAGACCTGTGAAGTACTCAGGTGTGGCTGTATGTGTACCCGGGAAGCTGTTTCAGCCCTGGCTGCCACACGCGACGGGGCTGAAGCCCTTTGAACCCAATGGGCATTACGCGCCTAATCTGGGGTGGGCTGTCGTATCGTCACTCAGGAAGCACGCAGAGACAGGTATGTTGGCACTAATATTTTATTCTTCTTCCTCGTTGCTGTGCCCACAAGCACGTTTGTGCCCGTGCCCTTGTTCTCCAGGAATGCCCTCCCCACACCCTGACTGGAAGTGGTGTCCGGTTGCTATCCCTTACCAACATTCAGGTCCTAGAATGCAGTGAACAGACTGCCGTCTTTCTGCACTTAGCTTGGCTTTGTCCGAAAGTTTCGGATTTTTGGTGTGCGGTATACGGGGAGGTGAACAGAGTCACTGGGTTGACGCTGACCGCTGATCCACTGTTGGCCCTACTGGGGTATTCTAAAGACGTACCGCCTGACAGACGACAGCTAGTTGACATGGCTTTCCTGATTGCTAAGAGGTGCGTTGCTCTTCACTGGATGCGCGGACCGGTAGCTAAATGGTCATGCGACATGCTATACTGCTGTACGCAGACGGAGCTATATAGCGAACTACTCCCCCCCGCAACCACCCCAAGAACTACTGGGCACTGTATTTGGAGGGGAGGAATGCACAGGAGTCCCTTGACCCGACAGAGCCGCAAACAGTGGAGTTAGGGGACATGAGGGATGACATAACACAACCCACTGTTGCAGTAGCCACTACTTAGGTGAAAGCAGATGTAGACTTCAATGAGGGGACTGTAGAAGGCCTTGGCGAAGTGGAGGTTTGCGCAAGTGCTAGCATGGAACACAGCAATGAGGACTCAGTCAAATTCACTGTTTGCCATGTACATAATAGTCAGCAATAATGATGCCCTAGATTCTTTCGTACCTGCCTTATGCCACTTGATTGTATAACTTTGTAATTGCTGGATATATGCCACTTGTTTGTATGCTTTTTTTTAAAATGCCAATAAAACAATAAAAAAACAAAAACATTTGGGTCCTAGTGCCCTCTGACCCAGGTCCCTGTATCTCCCTTTGTGGAAAGAAAACGACAGAAAGGGTCTAGAGAGAACGAGGGGCAGGGGGGGAGGGAGGGAGAGATAGAGAGAGAGAGAGAGAGCAAGAGAGATGATAGTGTTCCTGATCCCCACCTCAATCAGTCTTTTTGGCCTTTTGCTCACTCTTCTTGGACATGATCCTTCCGTATCTTTCTGTGGTACCTCTCCTTGTCTCTCACTGTTGTGTGCCGTTCTTCCCTTGCTGTCCATAACTTCCTTTTTTCCATGTGTTTCGTTGTTCTTTGCTGCTGTATCTCCTCCATCTTCATCCAATGTCTTTAGTCCCTTGAAGTTAGAACTATTTCTGGTGATCCAGTAGGGGCCCGATGCAGCTGTTCTGGTGGTAAATGCTTAGGTAGTCGAACTTGCGAAACTCCTGTCCTGAGAAAGGAGGACCGCTGTTGGTCTCTACTGTTTGTGGGGAGCTCCAGGCTGTAAATATGTCATCCAGTATCGGCAAGGTTGGGAAATCTGGAGCTCTCATCAAAGACCACTAGCAAGTAATTGCCCATGTCCAATGGCCCATTGAAGTCAGCTGTTAATGTTGTCCACACTGCCCCTGGAAGCTCCGACATCTGTAGCTGTTCTTGCTTTGCTGGTTGTCCTGTTATTTGGCATAGATGGCAATTTAAGATGGTGTTCTCTACCAGTCCTGGGAACCATACTTCTTCCTGTAATATCTTTTTTGTTGCTACCATGCCTCTGTGGGACTCATGTGCCAGGTTGCAACCTGCAGACGTAATGCATTTGGCATTACTATCCTTGTTCCTCGTAGTATGATTCCTTTTTCTATGTCCGAGAGTTCCTTGTGTATGTTTTTGAATGCCAGCATTTCTTCCCGGTTAACTCCTTCTCCCATGGTGCTGTTTGTGTTTATGTGTCTCCATCTTTGCTGTCGTGTTGTCATTTTGACTGTTTGCATTGTGGCATCCCTCGCTGTCTTTTGCTCCAGCTCTGCGTTTGTTATTGGTGCAGGAGTGTTCGGCCTTAACACAAAATTGAGATATTCTTCTGCCATTGATGTGTTCTTTGGTGCCTGCAGTAGGGAATGTCTTCAACAGAACAAGCAGCTCCATCGCACCCCACCTGCGCAACATCATCAATCTCTCCTTCGAGACCGCGACCTTCCCAGAGATCTGGAAACACGCCGAGATCAACACCCTTCTCAAAAAACCTAAGGCAGACCCAAGAGACCTCAAGAACCTCCGGCCCATCTCTCTGTTCCCCTTCCCGGCTAAGGTCATCGAGAAAAGCGTCAACAGACAGCTAACCCGATAACCTCGAAGAAAACAGAATCCTGGACCCTTCCCAGTCAGAGTTCCGCAGCAACCACAGCACCGAGACTGCCCTCATCGCTGCCACCGACGACATCAGGACCCTGCTGGACAACTGCAAGACCACAGCACTCATCCTCCTAGACCTCTCTGCCGCCTTCGACACCGTCTGCTACCGCACACTACGCGCACGCCTCCACGCCGCTGTGATCCGAGACAAGACTCTGGATTGGACCACCTCCTTCCTCTCCGGCAGAACCCAGAGCGCCCGCCTCCCCCCATTTCATTCCAAAGCCTCCGAGATCATCTGCGGCATACCCCAGGGATTCTCCCTCAGTCCGAAGCTGTTCAACATTTACATGGCCCTGCTCGCACGCTTAGCCCGACAGCACGACCTCAACATAATCTCCTATGCCGACGACACTCAGCTGATCCTCTCCCTCACCAAGGACCCCATCACCGCCAAAGCCAACCTCCACGAAGGAATGAAGGCAGTCGCCGATTGGATGAAGACCAGCTGTCTGAAGCTGAACTCGGACAAGACGGAGGTCCTCCTCCTCGGCTCCAACCCTTCAGCCTGGGACGACTCCTGGTGGCCGTCGGCATTGGGGGCAGCCCGACACCCACCAACCACGCACGCAACCTTGGAATCATCCTCGACTCAACGCTCTAAATGACCAAGCAAGTCAATGCCATCTCTTCCTTCTGCTTCAACACCCTCCGCATGCTCTGCAAGATCTATAGATGGATCCCAACAGATACAAGAAAGACAGTCACCCAGGCCCTCGTCAGCAGCAGACTCGACTATGGAAACGCCCTCTACGCGGGAGCCCTGACCAAGCTTATCAAACGACTACAACACATCCGAAACACCTCGGCACGACTGACCCTCGATGTACCATGCCACGGCCACATCACCCCCACCTGAGAAACCTGCACTGGCTCCCTGTCAACAAGAGGATATCCTTCAAGCTCGAGTGGTGCTGAGATACAAGAATTAACACTGGTGTGATTGCACAAAAAAGTAGAGTAACTTTAATGAAAAAAAGTCAACTAGGCTAACAACAATTGCTGATTAAGTCCTATCAGCCCACCTAATGGCGGAGCCTCATCATGTAGGACTTCCGGACCTAGGTCTGTGTGCGATCGCCCAGTTGTATTTTAGCAACGCAACACTGGACCGAGGTACGGTCACCGCAATCGTTCGTACAAAAGGTGGGACTGATGTGTGCAGTGCAAAAATGAAATAAAGTGAAGTGGCTTAAAATGGCTATCAAAGCAAACAAAGACCTTTAATAGTGTTTGCCTGGATGTCAGATTAAAAGATAGTGAGATGACAGTGTGAAAAAATCACTGTCTAACTTGCTCGGTAGAAATCCAAAAAGATCTATATAGGGCCAACATGTTTCTGCCTTTCTGTGAAAAGTCACTGGCATTCGTCAGGGCCAAGCTCTTGTCTGCTACTGCAATAACACTATCGTGTGTGCTTGAATAATGAAAACAAGAAAATAAAATAAGAGTGATCATTCAAGACCATCCTACCACATCTTCTTAGTATTGCTCTGTTGATGCAATAGGTCTTTCCTGTATAAGAACGAGAAAAAGGGGGAGAGTACCATGTAGAAATTATATGTACATGATCCTCAATGTTACATCTTCAACAAGTGCTATGTAGAAGGTGCTATAACTGTGCAAAACCAGTGATAATTCAAAATAAACTCAGCCTGGACCATCACTAATTTATGATAGCCACATTCAAAGTGCATTGTGTCACCAAAAGTTAATCAGTATACAAAAGTTTAACACTTACCCATCAGTGTGTGGGAAGTAAACCTCACCTCACCCGGCAACTGCTCGGACGAATAAGGCACCGCTCTAAACATATAAAGACAGTCTCTGTAATAGATGCTTGCCTTAAGGATTAGACCTCAGTGTACTGTTTAAAAACCCAATTATTTTCTAATCTGTCTAAAACATATACCCCACCGGTGTACCAGATGGCTGCATCGAACGACTTAGGTATGTGACCTCCTTAAATACATTCAAGTAAGCGCTCCATAGTTGTACAATGGCACTTACTATTGCCCATGAAAACAGCTGTGTAATATTGCCGTGTCAAACCAGTAGGAAAAGAACCACACGCTATTATCAGTACCTCAAGTCTAGGGGCCGACCTACAGACTATAACCCCCTATATCCAAACGCACTGGTCCCTTCTTACCTGTCCGTCGGTACCTCGCGGCAGAATCTCGAGCCGAAGGGGAGGCACCGATGGGCAGGTCGGACGTCTATTTATATTACAGCTAAGTGGCCGATTGTTTCCAGCTGGTCCACTCAGCCATCTCGATGCGTGTGCGCGGTGCAGAAACACTATACTACGCGCATGCGCACATCCTTATAAGCGTCCGACGCGCATGTGTGTGAGTGAGTTAGTCTGCTTGATCTAATGCGCATGCTCATTAACAATGTACTGACGCCGCTGCCCGGGCCGGATAGCGGGACACTAACGCCAATAATCGCGCCTGCGCGATGACTAGATATTAAGCGCTGTTTGCCGCGTCTGTGCGGTGACAATAAAAACACAAGTGTTTTTTGCAACAAGCGCGGCGGCGCGACTGTCTTAAAAATAGGAAATGTACCCTTTTCTGATTGCCAGTAAGCGGCGATGTTAGCTGCTGAAAACCCTCCAGTTTATTAACTACATATTCAGTGGGAATTATACAGCATGGCCTCAATCGGCAGTAACTGAGAGTGTACTAGGGGAACAGGTAGGGTCAAGAAGTCGAGCCCATGACCCTGAGGTTGGAGATGTGGTTTAAACCACATATCCAACCTCAGTTAAATACCCTAAGCTAGTGACCAGGGGTATAGATGGGCTCGACTTCTTCAGCAGCTAACATCGCGGCTAGTGTTAATTCTTGTATCTCAGCACCACTCGAGCTTGAAGGATATCCTCTTGTTGACAGGGAGCCAGTGCAGGTTTCTCAGGTGGGGGTGATGTGGCCGTGGCATGGTACATCGAGGGTCAGTCGTGCCGAGGTGTTTCGGATGTGTTGTAGTCGTTTGATAAGCCTGGTCAGGGCTCCCGCGTAGAGGGCGTTTCCATAGTCGAGTCTGCTGCTGACGAGGGCCTGGGTGACTGTCTTTCTTGTATCTGTCGGGATCCATCTATAGATCTTGCAGAGCATGCGGAGGGTGTTGAAGCAGAAGGAAGAGATGGCATTGACTTGCTGGGTCATTTAGAGCGTTGAGTCGAGGATGATTCCAAGGTTGCGTGCGTGGTTGGTGGGTGTCGGGCTGCCCCCAATGCCGACGGCCACCAGGAGTCGTCCCAGGCTGAAGGGTTGGAGCCGAGGAGGAGGACCTCCGTCTTGTCCGAGTTCAGCTTCAGACAGCTGGTCTTCATCCAATCGGCGACGGCTTTCATTCCTTCGTGGAGGTTGGCTTTGATGAGGCTCCGCCATTAGGTGGGCTGATAGGACTTAATCAGCAATTGTTGTTAGCCTAGTTGACTTTTTGTCATTAAAGTTACTCTACTTTTTTGTGCAATCACACCAGTGTTAATTCTTGTATCTCAGCACCACTCGACCTGCAGGCTTCGTTGTTATTGAAGTAGCTACACAGGGGGTATTAGCCTGTCTGGTCGTTAAACACCTCCCTCGGACCCTCTCTTACGAGTTGTTGTGATATCCTTCAAGCTCCTCACCCACGCACACAAGGCACTCCACAAGACTGGCCCAACCTACCTCAATAGACAGCTCTCCTTCTACATCCCCAACCGCCAGCTACGCCCCGCCAACCTCTCACTCGCCACCGTCCCGCGTATCCGTAGAAAACCCACCGGTGGGAGATCCTTCTCCCACCTCGCCGCCATGACATTGAACACCCTCCCATTGAGCCTACGACAGACCCAAGACCTGCTGACCTTCAGGAGGATACTCAAGACCTGGCTGTTCGATCAGTAGCGCCCCCCCCCACCCCCCAAGCGCCTTGAGACCCTCACAGGTATGTAGTGCGCTTTACAAATTATTGATTGATTAATTGATGTTGTGACATGTAGTCAGCTGGTTTGTGTTCCTTTACCGGCTTGTGCATGATCTTGAAATCATAATCCATCAGTCTTATTCCCCATCTTTCAATGCGTGGCGGTATCTTTGCTTTTGGGTTTTCATATATTGTCACTAGGGCCTGATGGTCTGTTATAATGGTAAATGGTTTTCCGTAAATTAACATGTGGTAGTGTTCACACGTCCATACCACTGTTAGACTTTCCTTTTCTGGCTGGCAGTATGCCCTTTCAATGTCAAACAAACTCTTGCTCGCATATGCAACAATTTGCCTGGGCGAATCTCTTCCAGGCATGTATTGTGTTAGGATTGCTCCTAAACCTACTGGGCTGGCGTCCACAGTCAGCTCAGTGCATAGCTATGGGTCCAAATAGGCAAGATGATGTGTCTAATGTGTGTCTAATGTCCTCAAATGCCCTACTACATTCCTGTGACCAGAGACATTTCTGACCCTGCTTTGTTAGGTCCCGACGAGGTGTGCTCACTGTGGCAAAGTATTTTATGTAGCCAGCACAGTAGCTTGCCAAACCAAGAATTTACCTCACTTCCGCTACTTCTGTTGGAGGTCTTGCTTTTTCCAGTGTCTCCACTTTGCTGGGGTCTGATCCTTTTTTTTTAAAAGATCTGTCCAAAAATACTAGTTCCCTTCCCCCCCAGTTCGCACTTGTCTTCATTTAGAGTTAGGCCTGCTTGTTCCAACTGGTTGCAGACCTGACATATGGCCTTGTCATGCTCCTCATCTGAACGACCGAACACCAGGATGTCATCACTGTAATTTAAACTGTTCTTCACCGGCCTTATTACTTGCCTCACGATCTCTTGAAATATCTCTGCTTCTGATGATATTCCAAAGCTGAGTCGCTTGTAGCGAAAAGGACCCTTGTGAGTGGAGAAGGTAGTGATATACCGTGATTGCGGATCAAGCTCCAGTTAATGGTATCCTTTGCACAGATCTAGCTATGAAAATCTGCATGTGCCAGTGAAACAGCTGATCATGTCATTGAGGTGAGGCCCACGGTGCCTTTCCCTCTCAATTGCCTTGTTTGGTGCTCTCATGTCAACTTATATGCGAATCTTTGAGGTGTTCTTCTTTGGGACTGGTACTATTGGAGATACCCAGGGGGTTGGTCCTTCAGTTGGCTCTATGATATCCTGTGCCAGCAGGCTTTGTATTTCTTCTTCTACCTGTGATTGCAGATGTATGGGCACTCTTTGGTGATGCTGAGCCACAGGTCTGATTGCTTCATTGATATGCAGTGTTATTTGCTTTTCCTTTAGTTTGCCCAGCCCTTGTAGTATGGCCGGATGCTCTCTCAGAATGTTCTGTCTTTCTGACATGTTGTAGGTGATTGCTAGGAGACCCATCACTTGTACGGTGATGTTGCTTAGCAGACAGGGTGTTGCAATGTCTCCTCGTAGTACATATATTTCCTCTGTGGTTGACCTTTCTTTGTAAGTTAGTGTCTCTGTGAACTTTCCCATGTGGACTACTGGTTTTCTCGAGCCCCAGGTGAATACTAGGCCTGGGCAGTAAATTCCGTTACGCTTGCGGAATTTGCAAAATGTGGGTATTATCGCGTTCTGCGGAGAGCGGGAAATTGCCAAAAATTCCACGATCCGCAAGTTCGTGGAATTTTTTGCTTGTTCGCACTATCAAAATGCGTGTTCGCGAGATATTTCCCCCGAGAACACAAACAGCACTCGCGAACAGGAAAAAAGCATTGCGAACGGGCGGAACAAGCAATTCTGCATGTTTGCAGAACTTTTGCTTGTTCGCAGATGTTTTTTACCGTTTTGCAGAGCTTTGCGTAGCGCAACTATGCAAACTCCGCCCACCCCTAGTGAATACATCAACAGTGGATGATGATAGTGGCGGTTTCACCCTCATATTCTGATATGCCCATGATGTTACATGTAGCTCCACTGTCTATTACAAAGTTTGTGCTGTGACTTCCTACCTCAATGTTCACTATCGCTGTTGTCTTTATCTGGCGTTTTTCTGCAAGATGAATGTGTTCTGGCCTGCAGTCTTCCGTTGGGGCAGCTGACATCAGATACAGTCGTTCTGCAGTCTCTGGCGTGTTTGCTCCATGCGATTCAGCTGAGGGACTGCGATTCTCTGTTTCCACATGCCTTGCGTATCGCTTGTCACTGTCTGTGGTCTTGATTATCTCCCCCGCTGACTATTGAATTGTAAACTCATGCAGGTGCTTGCGAAATGGTTTTTTCTGTTGCATTTCCTGCATTTGTGGCCCATTGCCGGGTACGCGCCAACATGTGGAAACTTAAGTACGCATCAATTGCACGTTCTTTCTTGGTGGCGGTGTATTGTCTATTTTCTTGACGTTTCTAGTTATGTGGTTTGTTTGTTCCACTCTTATTGCCTTTCCCAGTTCCATCTGTCTTGCTTGTGTTGTTGCTCTGGCCTCCGCTCAGGCCATGGTCAGTATTTTCTCTAGCGAGAACGGTTCCTTCAGACTTTGTGCGCGGAACTCCACTGACTGACAACCTTCAATGATGCGCAGTCGTATTGCTTGTTCGTTGTCAAACTTGTTGAATTCGCAATATGTTATTAGTTTCCGCAGTCTGGTTGCAAAATCATCGAGGGACTCCTCTGCTAGATGACACGTGGTGTTGAACGTGTACCTCTTGAAATCTACATTTCTTTACGGGACAAATTTGTCTGTGAGACACTTTATCAGTCCCTTGTATGTTGCTGTTTGACCTTGGGGAAATGTTATTAACAGGTCCTCAACCTCATCACCTAGGAAATTTAGGAACAAGTCTATGTTTTGGTCATCTGTGTATGCCTTGCATGTGGCACTTATGTATCGTTCGAATTGTCTTATCCATCGCTCCCACCTAATGCCTGTTTGTGGTTCTGAGAAGCTGAACGGAAGATTGCATTTGCGCTATTCATGTTCCTTGCGTCTTCTGTCATTTTGTTGTGGTGCCTTTCTTTTTATTTGTGTGCAGCATCTTCCTTTGCTGTCTTTTATTTCTTTGTGTCACCTTTGTCTTGCTGTAATTTCCTTTGGGGCGAAAACTGCTATTTTCTCAATGGCCTGACCTTAAGATGGCCACTGTGTCTTCTTCAGCCTTCTCTTGGCTCTCCCGCCTAACTTCAAGATGGCTGCTGAGCTCTCGCTAGATTTCAGCTTGAAATCTACACGCGGGAGGCTCTGGCTGTCTTTCCAGTCGGCGGTCGGATGTGATCACGGCCGGGTGCACCGCTTCTTCTCTCCTCAACTTCTTTAATTGATGCCGCCGGGGTGGGCTCCCGAATTCGCTGCAGTCCCCTGTACGCGTACCAGGGTAGGCTACTGACTCCACTCTGCTTGCGACTGGGGTGGGCTCCCAATTTCGCTTTTTCCGTGTGGGGGCAGACGGACCAGGATAGGCTCCTGGTTTCATTTTCTTGCGACCGGGGTGGACTCTCGACATTGCGTTTTTGCTTCTTGTATTTGGCAGACTAGGATGGGCTCCTGGCTCTGTTTGGGCATTGTAGGGGGGCATGCGCTTCTGGTGGTGACTAAGTATCCTACCTCTTAGTCGTCAGTTGTCATGTCGTCCCTCAGGAAGCAGGCGGAGACAGGTATGTTGGCACTAATACTTTACTCTTCCTCGTTGCTGTGCCCACACGCACGTCTGTCCCCTTGCCCTCGTTCCCCAGGAATGCCCTCTCCACTCCCTGACCAGAAGTGGTGTCCAGTTGCTGTCGCCGCCTAACATCCTGGTGCAGGGTCCTAGTGCCCTCTGACCCAGGTCACTACAGGCAGTGGCTAGAAGCAAAAAAAATATTTTGGTCTCAGGAAACACACATTGTCTTAGTATATTCTGGTACTGAAGTGAAATGCTGGATGTGCTCCTTCTGAAAGGGCAGAGTGACGTCACTCACAGTGAAGGCAGCCAGTAGCTTTAATGGGATAACCCACTGCCCCAAGCTGTGTGATTTATGAGGCAGAAGAAACATATGAATTGTATTCCTATACCATTCAGATTGTAGTGTGCATGACTACCATTGAAGGAGTTGGGGGAGGGCTGGATTCCAGTGATATTAGAGAAAAAAATCTAGTAGCACATCAAGATGTAGAAGAGCCAGGTCTTAAGTATCTTCCTGAACATTGCATAAGAGTTGCATAGGTGAAGATTCCGTGGCAGGGAGTTCCATAGCTTCAGCCCTAGGAAGACAAAGGGACCGCTCTCTCTCTTGTGGGAATAATGGCTAGATTGCAGTTAATAACTGACCAATGGATGAAGAGGGTTTTCTGAAAACCCCTAGAAGTATATTATGCCTATACGTTTAGTAAAATTTAATAGATCTTGGCTAACATCAGACCTAAAAAAGATACGTTTATATAAGGTAGGTTTTGTTACTCAGCCATTAATGTACAGCCCCTATAAAGCAATACACTTCATTTAAAAATGTGCTGCCAGCAGTTTAAAAATAGTGTTAAACATTGCTTAAAATGACTGACCCTTTAAAATATGTTTTTCTTTCCAAAATCAAAGCATGCTATATGAATATAACCGTGAATTAGTTGAGTTATTTTTATCCTCCTTATGAGTGTCCTAGAACAAGGGATTCAATGATTCACAGAGATATTTTCATTAGTCAGAATCTACGGACATCTAATCGCCATGACTAAAAATAGTGGGGAAAATGGTCTGGTCATTCCTGTGGAAACACAGGTTTGTATAGGGATCAGAATGATGAGTAGCGTGCCAGCAAAAATACAGCAAAATAATCAGGTGAACTATAGAGAAGAAAGTCAAAACATCCCAGCTTTGGTGAGGCAAAAACTTTAGGCCCTCATTAATGCTCCCCCACATACCAGAATCTTGCTCCTATAAATGTTAGCAGGGCAAACCTGCCACCATTTATCAGGGATTGGGGAGGGGAGGGGGAGGAGGGCAATGCCAGGTAACTACCTGGCAGAGGCGCAACTAGAGCCATATTTCGGAGGGGTGGAGGGGGGGGGGGGGTGAGGGGTGATGAGTGCTCCAAAAATTTTTCAGGGGTGGCTAATTCTTCCGGCAATAGTCAGACTGGAAATGCAGGGGCTCTAGAAGGGGTGAAAAAAACATCAAAGCCTCATTAACAAGCACGTGGTCTTTTAAAGACCTGTGAAGTAATCAGGTGCCCAGGAAGCTGTCTCAGCCTGAGCTGCCACACACAACAGGGGGGGGGGCTCTTTGAGCCCAATGGGCGTTGCACTCCTGTTACCTGGCATCAAAATTTTGGGCAGTGAGCATCACAGTTTGTGTGTCATGACCATTAACAGGGACAAACTTGTAACTGGGAAATATTTATCTGACATGATAAATTCCGACCAAGTAGAGTTAGATATCATGGCCAATAACCATAGGCCCAAACACTGGGCCACTCGTCATTAGGGCTTTACTGTGCCTGTTATGTTTCTGCCTAAAAAACTGGGAATAGGAGGTGTATCCATCCCGGTAACTATCCCTACTTAGCATTGAGCACCTATATCTAATTTCGAGGAAACTGTATACATTACAGAAGTGCATAACACCATTGTCGTATTTTGACGATGGCTGGGTTAGCGCTTAGCTTTGCTACACGTTTCCCGCTTAAATTAGCTATACGTAGAAACGCCATTTTGTATGAAGTGGCGGCCATCTTAGACCATGAGCGGCCTCGTGGCCAGCGTGCCCTTTAGTCCTTTGTCCGTTCCACTGACCACTCGAGTCTGCCCAGCAACAAGCTATTTTTTAGTATTGGTCAAGCTCACACATGCGCAGTTCACACTGACCAGTCACTCCTTAGGAATGTGTCGCAAACTGACCAGTGGGTTTGAAACCCTCCAATGAGCTGGCAGTATTCCAAAACATGCCCTTATATGTACATAATGTTCTATAACTTTGTGCTGCGTGTTCATTTTATTACCTGTGGAATTGTATAAAAGAGGGGGTCACACCGATGTTCGGTGTGATACCTCTTGCATTACCGAAGGGTGTTGTATGAGTGTACCACCACCCCATGGGGTCTTAATAAACTTGTTCTTTGACTTTTACAGTTTCCGTGCCAACAGTTCTTCCAATGTATGTGGGTTATCTTCGGAACATGTAGGCCTTGGGAACCCGATACAACAAATTGGCGACCACGAAGGGACTCATCGGCGACTCGGATGCCCGAAGGAGAGGTCGTGACGAAGGTTTGGACACTCGCCATGGACACGCGCTGCCACTAAGTGACCCGAGTCTTGGCTCCCACGGTGTTTTTTCCTTTCCTTCCGATCTGACCTTCCAGGTGGCGCCGGTCTCCGACTGAGTTTCGATCGTCTGTGTTGCTGGATAAAGTGCCGTTTGGCTGATTCGATTAAAAGACCTTGGCAGTTGGAATCTGGACCTTTGAGATTTTGGGTAAGATTTGTGATCGGTAAGGTAGTCTGCGGACGCTTACTGGAATTCTATGATTTGTGATCGGTGAGGTAGTCCTCGGACGCTTGCCGAAATTTTGTGACCTATGACTTTGATTTGAGTTAGCTAACATTTGTGAATTTGTGAATTTGTGAACTTTGAATCTATATGTGTAGTGCACTTCACATAGGCAGGCATGTAGAGATGTTTCTCTAACTTTGTTTTTTTTCCTCTGAGCGGCACATTTGTGTGAAGTACTGTAAGTGCCTTTTTATACGGTGTCACGCTTTCGTGATACTCTTTGAACATGCCTGTTTTTAGCACGCTTTGAGGGATGTGCTGTCTTGGAAATGGTACCACAATTAGGTTAGCAGAATCACAGCCGGCTCCCCCAGAGGGAACACCAAATCGCGAAATGTACATTAAACATGGTCTTCCCCCTATAATGTACAGTAAACTCTGGCACAAGTATACCAAGTCGGACCCTGAATTGCAATGGCCACTACATGGGTCGTTCGATTTGCAAAAAGTACAGTTTGTGGAGCAATGTCTGTTTCAACGCAGGTCTAGACAAAACATGTTTGATTGTGTGCGAATGTGGGAGAAAGCGGTGCGTGAGCGAATGAAACGTGAAGTTGCCTTGGCGGATAAAGAGCAGCGCAAGGCTGCTCGGGATAAGGCTTTACAGCTTGAGGAAAAAGAGGCTCAGGAGAAAAGAGAGAGGGAGGAACGGGAACGTAAATTGCAAACGACGGGTCAATTCCCTATTCGTCGACCGCTTTATCCTGTCCTTAATAATGAAATTGATGATTTTTCGTTGCTAGATCGGTCACCGCCACCGTATGTTTCGCCGACGGCTCCAGCTGAAGATTCGGGTGATGATGGGCAGGATAAGTCGGAAAAGAAGGGTATATCTGCTCTCAGGTTTACTACGGAGAGGTCCGCACATTTACGTAGTTGGGCTCGTAAAGTGAATAAGAAATGTGTTTCTCAGGATGAGGTGATTGCGGAGAGGAGTAAGTGGTCGGATCTTGAGTTAATGTATTTCTTGTCTACTCTGGCGGATGAAGTTGTTGCCGCGTATCGTGACCTTTCAGACACGTTAGAACCTAAATCTGTGTCAGTACATCGTGAGAATTTGGATAAAGGTTTATTTGCTCTTTCAGATGTTGATGACCTTTTCAAGCAACTGATCCAGCTGCGGGATGAAACAACCAGTTTGCGGGAGGAGCGAAAAAGGAGGCAAAAGGAGTCCGAGTCGAAGAATAGCGAGCAGATTAAGGAGTGTTCTCTCCGGGGTTCAGATAAGAGTTCTGCATTGCATGTTATGCCTATGCGTGAAGCCGCACCTTTGTATGTCCCTCCTAAAGGGCAAGGTACAGATGAGGATAAATTATCTAAGGATGCGAAGGGGTATTTTGTATACAATTGGGTGTACACGCCCTGGAATAGAGCAGATGTTATGGCATTGAAAAATTCTCTACCTGATCTTCGGAAAAATCCAGCGGCATTCTATGAAGGGGTGGAAGGGGCTATCTCGTCTTGTGTGATGACTCTTGTTGATATAGATTTGTTTTTTGGGTTAATTCTTCCACCTGATATGTGGAGGCAAATTCGTAAAAATAATGATGAAACAATATTGGGGGGAACATGGAAAGAAAGAAATGCTGCCGATTTAGATAGGGAACCGGCATGTAAGCCTTGTCAGTTGATTTTAGACCTTCCGGCGGCTATCTTGGTTAAATTAAAAACGCTTGTTCCTTCTAAAAAGATCGATTGGACTATGTTAACTTCGTGCAAACAAAAGCCCGATGAAACGGTTTCAGATTTCTTTACACGCTTTGAGGAGGCATTCCATGATTACAGTGGTCAATCTTTAACAGACGATACAGGCCGGCATTTGTTCGTAGATAAGTATGTGGCTAATCTCCTACCGGAGATTGCAAAACGATTGAAATCGAGTGAAAGTTCCTGGGCCACGGTGACCCCTGCTTCTTTGTTAACGATGGCTCAGTATTATGAGCGGCAGGAGATAGAGGCTAAAGAAAGTGTTGATAAGAAAGCGAAAGAATTGAAGACGAAGGTGATGTTGGCACAGGTCCGTGGGACTCAGTATAGAGGGAGTGATAGAGGAAGACGAGGTGGAGGTACTACGTCGTATGGTCGTACGGATATAGCGGAGGATCAGTGTGCCTACTGTAAGGAGTTTGGGCATTGGGCTGATGATTGTCCGGTACTTCGTGATCAGCGTAGTCAGCGTGGTCGAGGAGGTGGTAGGTCGAGAGGAGGTTATACGGGAGCAAGAGGTGGCGGAAGTGATCGTGGAAGGGTTGAGGGCAGGGGCCGTGGCCAGGATGAACGAAATACTTTCGATAGACGAAACCAATATCAGATATCGGAAAGTGAGAATGTGGAACACCAGGATTATGTACATGCATAGGACTGCGTAGGATGGGGTGCGGAACCAATTGAAGTGCCTGTAGATCAGGAGGGTCCATATGTAACAGCGGGTATTTTGGGTTCTACTGATCAATTCCTAGTTGACACCGGAGCTACCCGTAGCGCTTTGTCTAAAAGGTTGGTTCCGAGGGCTCCCCTGTCTGGCGAAATGATTACATGTGTAGGGTTTGATGGCACACCCTCCCCTAGCCCATTGTCAAAACCCCTAGCGCTTTGTCTCGACAAATTTTTTAGTTTTGGCCAATTTTTGTTATCGCCCTACACCCCAGATAATATCCTGGGCATTGATTTGCTTAAATATTTTCGAGCAACGATACGGTGCGCTCCGGAGGGAGTGCGTGTCATTCTCAATGACAACTATCCTGACCCAAATAGGTTCTATACTATACAAGATATTTCAGCTTTGGCCTCTCTCCCGCACACGTTATGGGCGACCTCAGACACGGATGTGGGAGAGATGCGTATTCCACCTATTCACATTACTGTTAAGGAAGGGGCTTCTCTGCCACGTGTGCCACAGTACAAGATTTCGAAGGAAGGAGAAATTGCCCTGACACACATTGTCCAAGATCTGATTGCGGCTGGGGTGGTAGAAGAGGTTTCTTACAATGTTTGTAATAGTCCTATTCTGCCGATTCTGAAGAGAGATACTGACGACAAAATTTATCGGTTTATTATTGACCTGAGAGAGATCAACAAAATTGTCGTTCCCCAATACCCGGTGGTGTCTGATATTACAACCTTGCTTACGATGGTACCACCAACGGCTACGACCTTTAGCGTAATTGATTTGAAGAATGCCTTCTTTTCTATTCCTGTCCATCCTGATAGTAGATACCTATTTGGCTTTACGTTAAATAATAAATCGTATAGATTTTGTCGTGTTCCTCAAGGGTACACTGAGAGCCCGAGTATCTACAGCCAGGCTTTGAAAAGACAGCTTGACTCTTTTGTGTTGCAGTCGGGGGTTGTCCTTATCCAATATGTGGATGACCTCCTGCTTGCTGCTGACTCTTATGCACAATGTGAAGAAAGTATGATTGCGTTGCTTTCTTTTCTGGCACAGAACAATCATAAGGTTTCCAAGAAAAAGCTTCAATATTGTAGACCCAAGGTGACCTACCTCGGTCATCTTTTGTCTAAGGAGGGGCGTGCATTGACATCAGATCGAATCCAAGCAATTTTAGACACACCAGTCCCCCGCACACAGAGAGATGTACGTGCCTTCATAGGGTTGACGTCCTTTTGTAGACAATGGATCATGGGGTTTTCACACATTATAAAGCCCTTGCTAGCGTTACTGTCCAAAGCCACACCAATGCCCCTTGAATGGACAGATGAATGTCAGAATGCTTTTGAACAGTTGAGACAGGCCCTTTGTTCTGCACCTGTGTTAGGCACACCAGACTACACGAAACATTTTACATTGTACGTGCACGAGAATGATGGGTGCGCGTTGTCAGTGTTAGTGCAATTACACGGGGATAAGCAGAGACCATGTGCGTATTTCTCTGCCATTCTTGATCCTGTAGCACGAGGATTGCCTGGGTGTTTCCGAGCGGTAGCAGCTACAGCAGTAGCCATACGGCAGAGTGAGGGAATAGTGTTATCACATAAACTGTTGGTGTTAGTTCCTCACGCAGTAGATGCCCTGCTAAACCAAACGAAAACCCAATATCTCACGAGTGCACGGTTAACAGGATATGAGCTTACACTGTTGGCGCCACATATTACACTGAAAAGATGTGCTACTTTGAACCCTGCCACTTTATTGCCCTATCCGGTCGAGGAGGGTCAGGAAGAAAAACATCACGACTGTGTTTTCCTGACCGAGGAACAGACAAAGGGTCGTATCGACTTACAGGATATGCCACTTCCAGATGTGGATGGGGAACTGTGGGTCGATGGGTCGTGTCTAAGGCTGCCAGATGGCACGACTTCCGCAGCTTATGCGATCACGACACTTAAGACAGTGGTGGAAACAGCTAGAATACCACAGAAATCGGCTCAGGCAGCAGAGCTGATAGCCTTAACAAGAGCCTGCGAATTGAGTGCTGGTTTATGTGTGAACATATACACAGACAGCCGGTATGCCTTCGGAGTAGCGCATGACTTTGGGCTACTCTGGAGAGAACGTGGGTTTCTGACTTCTCATGGAGAACACATTATGCACGGAGAACTGGTGCGTGATCTCCTAAATGCGTTGCTTTGTCCGAAGAAGGTAGCGATCATAAAATGTAGTGCCCACAAGAAAATCTATACTAATATAATAAAGAGAGAGCCCAAACCTTTGAGGCGGGTAAACTCAGGAACCACAGCACCAATCACAACACCCAATACAGTGTTGGAAAGGGCAGTTGCAGCAGAAGGACATAGGCTATGCAGATGCCCACCATATACATTTAAAAGGTAAAAGAACCGTGCCAGCAAAGTAGTCCCTTGTGGGCGTTTATGTGTTGTGCTGTGGGCGTGTGCTGGGGGGCGTGACAAACGCTGGGGGCGTGTGGTGCGTTCCGCCCTTCATGCCATGTCTCATATTGTGTGCTGTGGGCGTGTGCTTGGGGCATGGGTGTGTGCGTGTGCGGGGCGCGGGATTACAGAAAAAAAAGCGAGCGTTGTGCCCAATATTTCATTGTTTTTTCTGCCCAGGTTCTGTACATTCCAGCTCCGGGTGTCCACCCTGCTCCCTTTAAATACCCCTGCACCCCATAATCATAACCCACCCTTACTCCTTAAAATACCCAACACCCTTAAACACTAACCCATCTTAACCCTATAAATATACCCTGTACCCCAAAACCCAAACCTATCCCTAAACCCTAAAAATACCCCTGTACCCCAAAGCCCAAACTTACCCCATAACCCTTAAAATACCCCTGTACCCCAAAACACAAACCTACCCCTGAACCCTTAAAATACCCCTGTACCCCAAACCTAGCCCTGAACCATAAAAATAACCCTGTACCCCAAAACCCAACCCTACCCCTGAACCCTAAAATACCCCTGTACCCCAAACCCCAAACCTAGCCCTAAACCCTAAAAATACCCCTGTACCCCAAAACCCAAACCTAGCCCTGAACCCTTAAAATACCCCTGTACCCCAAAACCCACACCAACCCCTGAACCCTAAAAATACCCCTATACCCCAAAACCCAAACCTAGCCCTGAACCCTAAAAATACCCCTGTACCCCAAAACCCATACCTATCCCTAAACCCTAAAACTACCCCTGTACCCCATAACCCAAAACTATATCTGAACCCTTAAAATACCCAAACACCCCAAAACATATACCTCAGTACCCCAAAACATATACCCCTATACCCATACTTACCTTATCCAAACATTAAAAAAATATATGCTTTTACCATTCATGCATTTACAACGAATTTCGTTGTAAATGTATGCGTGGTAAAAGCATATAAAATGTAGTGCCATGCGTTATAATGGCATTGCAGAGTCATGGTACTTTCGTAATGAAAGTATGCGGAGTGATGGTATGCGGAAAGAAAGTTGCGGAATAATGGGTGTTTACCCTCCCCCGGTAAGTACATTGGTGGCATGGCGGCCCACATCTCCAGCAACATACTCATATTTTTTCACCACCGATTTGAAAAATGCACAGGTCTCTCTCATTGATGGCCAGCAGCAACATACACTTTTAGACATACCTCCCCCCACAAGTTCTAGAATTGCGAACTTTAGAGCTGGGGAACTACGTTCGAATCTCGGCATCAGCTC
Organism: Lissotriton vulgaris; assembly: GCF_964263255.1. NCBI lineage: Eukaryota > Metazoa > Chordata > Amphibia > Caudata > Salamandridae > Lissotriton > Lissotriton vulgaris. The sequence continues at coordinate 135,134,598 of NC_141691.1, forward strand.
AACATCTTGTGATTCCAGGCAAATCGCTTTGTCTCCCTGTGCCTACCACAAATGAATGTGTTCTTCTGTAATGTAAATTGTGCTCATGCCACGTTGTCGAGTTCGCGCTATATAATATTGCAAGGAAAAATAAAGTAGGGAAACTCAAGTTCACACACTACGGAACGCGCACTCTTAAGTGCATCAGCAGTGCACTGTGAATCGGAGCGTTTCACAGGCCTGTCACAGATAAGAAATGCTATCAAAACAAAATCCTACAAAACAATATACTACTGGCCGGCAGCAATTCATACCCGGACAACGTCGGGACGGGCTGCTAGTCACTGATAAAGTGGGTCAGGGAAATGCCTTTGCGGATAGTATAGCAAGACAAACGGCTATGTTTCGAACTGACTCCCCCATGTACGTGACAAAGTCTCAAGCTGAACGATGGAATGATGCTAGAGCTGAGATATTAGATATTCAAAAATCAGCTACTGAAGCTGAACTTGCGGCATGGGCAGTAGATGGGGTGCTAGATGATGAAGGGTGTTGGAGAAGCAAAGACATGGAGAAATGGAAATTGCCTGCAGCTTACTTGCAGGTGATGGTTCAAATGGCACATGGGTTGGCACACGTGGGGGCTCTTGCAATCACTCGACTGTTGACACGAGTTTGGGAGCATCCCGAGATTGCCAATACTGCTAAGAGAGTAGTGCAGACCTGTCTGATATGCTTGCAGCACAACCCTGGAAAGGGGACCCATACTCCGAAAGGAGGGTTCGTTCCACCTTCTGCACCATTCGAGGTACTCCAAATGGATTATATCCAGCTTGAGCGCTGTAATAACCTGAAGTATGTTTTAGTGGTGGTATGTGCTTTTAGCAAATGGGTTGAGGCTTTCCCTACGAAAGACAATACTGCTTTGACAACAGCTAAGGTTCTGCTCAAGGAGTACTTCCCTCGATTTGGAATTTGCAAATATCTGTGGAGCGACAATGGGCCTCATTTTGTCGGGAAAATTGTGGAATATGTGTTGAAGGGGTTGGGGATTCAGCAGAAGTTCCATGCTGTGTTCCACCCTCAGTCGGCAGGTCTTGTTGAGCGGTACAATGCCACGTTGAAATTAAAACTGGCCAAGATCGTGGCGTCCACGTCATTAAAATGGCCGGATGCCTTACCGCTAGCATTACTCTCTCTCAGATCAATACCCCATTCTCGAACGGGCCTCACACCATATGAAGTGGTGTTCGGAAGTCCGATGAATATCTGGGGGGTGCCTAAGCCGCGATTGATACATGATGTGCCTTGTGTAATGATGAACGACTATTTGGCGCGATTAACAAATGATTTGCTTTCTATTCATCAACAGGTTCGAGAAGCGCTCCCTGACAACTCTACTGGAGAGGGCCATGATCTTCGTCCTGGGGATTTTGTGATGATTCGGTCGTTTGAGAGGACGAATAGCTTGGAGCCGAGGTGGCGTGGCCCTGAGCAAGTCCTTCTCGCCACTCGGACAGCTGTACGAGTGACCAACAGGAAGCGGTGGATACATTCAACCCACTGCCGTCGTGTTTCTTCTGATCTGGCAAATCCTGTTGTGTTGACCGATTATGAAGAAATTTTGGAAAAAGAGAAGAGCCCAGCTGTGACGTCGGCCGAAGTTGAGGGAGCCTTCCCGGACCACACTGCTTCTGGACGAGAGCGTTATAATTTACGGCCACGATAAAGAAGAGTTTCTTTTTATGTTTTTTTTAATGACTGGTTGGTTACCGCTCCAGGTTTGTGAAACAGAAACCGGGAATTCCAAGGGGGGGGGATCAGTTCTGCCAGTGTAGCGACACCCGTCTTGGCCCGGAGAAGAAAACAACGGCTACCTCGGAGTTCAGCACCATATTTTTCTTTTTAGGTATACACGCATGTGTATTTGAGACTTTGTGACCAATTCGAACTAGTTGAGACTCTGAAAAAACTTTTCTGAACTATGGCATCATCAGCATCACGAGATAAGCGACTCTTGGGTGCCATTCTCTTTGTCTTGACTATTGTGGTGATTGCTGTAATAGCCTGGGTAGTTGAACTTGTGGTGCCTGCACGCGAACATTTGCTGCCGACTACCCCGGCTCCATCTGAACATTTTCATTTCACCTTGCCTTATCACGAAGAACGGCACCGACAGACTTATCTGAACAATAGCTTTATTCAGATCCTACATCATACGCACAATATGACCAATACCTCTAATTGTTGGGTGTGTGGGATGTTGCCCGGGCACCAGAAGAAAGGGGGTACTCCACTCATTCCTCTCCTGTTTTCGCATAATGGATCCTGCTATGCATTTTACACTCTCCTCTTTACTTTGAGATGGCCCACGAAAGGGGGAGTGCTTTTCCGTTTGAATAAATTGTGTCATCATGACCGGGATGGGTATCCACAAGCTGAGGGTACTCGATTTGAATGGGAGGAATACTGCCCTGATAATGTGTCTGCTTCACGAATTTACAGCAACCAACGAAATGTCAATGTATCGAATGCACATGTCATTAATGTTATTGCTACTAAAGCAGACCTATGTATACGTAATAAAGGTGTAATTTCTGTTGGGAAAAGTGAATGCAACACCACACTCACGTTTGATAGTCCTACTGGCATATCGTTTGTGACATCCCGAAATACTTACTTCATCTGTGGAACGAAGGGTTATCACCAGCTTCCTTTGGGATGGTCAGGCACTTGCTACGTGTCTTTTGTATTACCGCCTGTATTCATTGCCCCACCAATGTATCACAATAACTACATTCTATATCATGACTTTGTTTTAAACCGTGACAAACGCTCTGTTGTTTTGGATGATATAGATCAAACGGACACTACTTTGCAGCAGTATGTGGACTTTAATTTGGGTCTGTTCTCCTTCGTTGGGGCAGCTTTGAACAGTCGAAAGATCCGACGACTAACACGTGTTGTTGAGGCTGTGGCTAATGATACTGCAATAGCACTTGGAAATATCACTGAAGAAGTACAGATTTCTAGAATTGTTGCGCTTCAGAACCGGATGGTTCTAGATGTAGTGTTAGCTGACCGTGGGGGGGCATGTAGAATCATCGGAAGTAGCTGTTGTGTCTATATACCTGACAATTCACCATCTGTATATGATGCTATCACTAAGCTACATAAGATAGCCGCTGAAATACATCCGGATAATGGTACCTGGACTCTGTCAGGATGGTTCTGGTCAATACTCTCCACCTGGGGATGGAAACTGTTAACGATTCTATGTGTCATTGTGGGGATTCTGTTCTTTGTATGTTTATGTATCCAATGTGGCCCAGCTTTATGTTCCATGTGCTTATCAGTCTGTGTACCATCGAGACGAGCTCTTGCTCGTGACAAAATGATGCTTCATAAAGAAGTAACACAAATAATGCTAATTGATATAGAAGATGAACACCCTGACTATGTCCACTATGAGGTAGCTTCAGCTAAACGCTAAAAGGGTCGTCTGTCGTATTTTGACGATGGCTGGGTTAGCGCTTAGCTTTGCTACACGTTTCCCGCTTAAATTAGCTATACGTAGAAACGCCATTTTGTATGAAGTGGCGGCCATCTTAGACCATGAGCGGCCTCGTGGCCAGCGTGCCCTTTAGTCCTTTGTCCGTTCCACTGACCACTCGAGTCTGCCCAGCAACAAGCTATTTTTTAGTATTGGTCAAGCTCACACATGCGCAGTTCACACTGACCAGTCACTCCTTAGGAATGTGTCGCAAACTGACCAGTGGGTTTGAAACCCTCCAATGAGCTGGCAGTATTCCAAAACATGCCCTTATATGTACATAATGTTCTATAACTTTGTGCTGCGTGTTCATTTTATTACCTGTGGAATTGTATAAAAGAGGGGGTCACACCGATGTTCGGTGTGATACCTCTTGCATTACCGAAGGGTGTTGTATGAGTGTACCACCACCCCATGGGGTCTTAATAAACTTGTTCTTTGACTTTTACAGTTTCCGTGCCAACAGTTCTTCCAATGTATGTGGGTTATCTTCGGAACATGTAGGCCTTGGGAACCCGATACAACACCATGTACAGCCATTTGAATGAACATATGAATAGGCATCTCATAAATAGTTGTATGCGACTAGTATAGATAACACAGAACCAATAACGCTAAGTACAATGATGTTTTTTAAACATTATTTTAACATGTTTTTATTCAAATTTCACAATTCAAAGTGTTATGTATACAAAAGTGAATCACCTCGTCCAATCACCATTGTTGCTATGTTAAAAAGGTGGAAGTACTGAAATAAGAGGTTAGTACTGCGATATCGCATTCAAGTTAAACTGTACACACACTAAAAAGTGGAGGTTTATTTTAGAGATATTGGGCTGGAGCGGGTGAAGCAGAGCCACGTGGTCCATAGGTTCTCACACATTTTTGACCATGATTACAAAGGGAGCTATCGGCAATAATTTCTGTTTAAAAAGGGATATTCATTTCATCCCTGGAGAAGTTCCTGCCAAATGTACTAGAAACTGGGGTGCTAGAGGGCGCACAACCAAAATGGCCACGCGCTAGTAAGGCTCCTGCCAGTTCGGGCGGAACATCAAACATAACCCCCATCCTGAGCTGAACAACTTGCCTTATAACACCTGCACGGAAAGACGAAATAACGCTGAATGCCATGGTGTACCTTACAGCGCTCAGGAGTGAACTACAGCTGAGAACTGAGCCGGTGAATCTCCGCACGGAAATAGGATGCGGAGCGCCGGAGAGATGCGGCGGCCGTGGTAATCAGGCAAGAGTGGGGGAGACTGGGCCCCGCTGGAGAAGGAGTCGCGGGGGTAATAACGGCCTGAGACGCTGCGGATGGTGGCTCGGACGACACACGAGACGAAGCATCATCAGCATGGGGCACACAGAGGCTAAACAAGCCAAGCTTTCTGTTATAATTGACTTTTGTCTCTTTTCCCTGGCTGGCATTTCCCTGTTGCTTAGATAGTGTGAGTGGTAGAATGCTTTGTGACATAATGAAATGTTTGGTGCATGACCTGTGTGTAGAGTGGCAGTTGATGGCAGGCAGGCCGAGCGACAGGGAGATCACTCCTGGTGGTGTTTTCCCAATTTCCATCTGTCTTATCCTGATGAACTTTACCTGGAACTTAACTCAATAAACCTATCCTGTTTATACACCAGGCTCAAGAACTTCTATTTATAACATTTTGGCGACGTTTGGAGAACCTACAGCTCACAGAATAGAGCCTATATACAAAAGAACCTACAGCGTGCAGAAAAGAGAAAGAATTAAGAGAACCTACAAAGAGAAAAGAAACTGGAATTACTAAAAGAACCTACAACTTTGCGGAGAGACTGTGTTTAAAGGAGCCTAATGAAACTAAGCATCTTACTGAAAAGGAAATGCCTTGCTCAAACCCCACCAGTGTCATTTGCCATCTTGACAGCCTGCAGCCCAAGGCGTTTGACCATTTAAGGAGTAAGTACAGAAAGGCAGAAAATTCCCAGGGGTGAATGGCCATTGGTGTGTCTGTTGCACACAGAGAGGGCAGAAGAGTCACGGTTCATGTGTGCAGGCCTTGTGTGCAATTCTGCAATCTGCTTGCTGCAGTTCAAGGCGTTTGACTCCCTACAGCCAGTATTCATCTAGATACTCTGCAGACTGATGCCCTCCTGTTGCCCTGCTGGCGTTAATACAGTTGTGAGTCATCCTACTGACTTTAATTGACATTGCTAACTGTTGCTTGGGAAGTGGCACCAGCGACGTGCATTGAGAGAAACCGGCACTTTTGTGAAGCGTTATATTTATAATGAGCGCTTAAATTGAGAAGATATAAACCTTTTGAGAGAAGTGTTTTTATTGGGAGTGACTGGCAGTGAATGGATTGCATCGTGACTATCCAAGCATCTTGCTCAATGCGGGGCAGACACTACTGGTAGTACTGTTTGGTGAATGTAAGTGCTTTCCACTAATTTTAATGCAGGTATTATTGCCCCATGACAGTTCTACCGCTAGTATACATTACCATTTTTCACAAGCAGAGCGCGCGCTGTCTTACCTGCGTCCTGCCGTTCTTCTATTTCTCTATGAGAATCTTCTGTGACGTATGGCTCAAGCTTGCGGTGCATCTTAGTGCACGGTGATGCCGGGAGCCATCCAGCGCGGCATCACCGATGGGTGCCGACATTTTGAGTTGCGATGTACTCCACGTATATTGCTATTGAACACTTCACGGAGTGAATTGAAAGTATTCGGACCACTGGTGAAGTTAATTCGCAGTTCTTCACACATTAAAAAGCAGAAAAAACACCAGTGCAAGATCTAAGAAATTGGTGAGACTCTTTTTAAATCTCCAGTTTTTCAGTCTTTAAAGCGAGCTGCATCCATGCGCTTACATTTGTTGATTGCAGTGGAGACATTAGTGATTTTTTTCTTGCTGACTCTCCCATCTATATCTATTTCGGACATCCAAGAAGTGCTTTATTTTTCTATCAACATTCTTGAACTTGGGTTGAAAAGTAACAGCTGTGTGCAGCGTTTGGAATAGAGTTTCCTTGTGCATCTGAACATCGGGTGAGAGATCTCTCACCGGGGCATGAGGTTTTTTTTCACTTCATTTAAAATTATTTTCTTGCATTTTCAATTGTTGTATTTAAATGTACCTTGCTATGTTAATGTACCTACAATGTTTGGGTGTGTAGTGCCACTGCACGGTTTGTTTGTCTGGTGAGCATCTATTTACTTAGTTGCTAGAGTGTTGTGTGCGTTTTTTTACAGTAAGGTGTGGGAGCCAAGTGCCCCAAAATTTTGTTGCTAGGGTGTTGAGTGTTTTTTTGCAGTGAGGTGTGGGAGTGTTGCGTACAATTGTGAGGTGGTTGTGGGAGCTATGTGCCCGTATTTTTGTTCCTAGGGTGATTTACCCTTTTGCACAGTGTCCCAGTTATGTTCCACAGGGCGTTACGTACCCTGTTACGATTAGGTTATGGAGCGATAATTACTCCAATTTTTGTTACACAGGGTGGTGTATACCATGTTACATGTAGGTTGTGGGGCAGTTTGTGTCCCAGTACTGGTTCACAGGGTGGTATGTACCCTGTTACATGTTTGGTTGTGGAGCGATGAGTGCTCCAATTTTGTTTTACAGTGTGATGTATACCCTGTTACATGTAGGTTATGGGTCAGGTTGTGTCCCAGGACTGGTTCACAGGGTGGTATGTACCCTGTTACATGTTTGGTTGTGTACCACAGGGTGGTGTGTACCCTGTTACATGTAGATTGTGGGGCAGTTAGTGTCCCAGTGCTGTTCCACAGGGTGGTATTTACCTTATTACATGTTGGTATGGGGCGGTGCGTACCCCATTCTATTTCTCCGTTTTTTGCGGTTGTGTTGTAGTTTTCCCCAAGGGAGGGGGATGGGGCTAATCTCAAATGTTGCTAGTTTTGAGAATGCAATGTCAATGTTTTCTTTTAGAATGCATTGTATATATTCATGTTTATGTTTCTTTCCTTAGCTTCAGTTTTGTTGTTCCCTAAGGAAAGGGGATGTGTTATAATTGACTTGTGTCTCTTTTCCCTGGCTGGCATTTCCCTGTTGCTTAGATAGTGTGAGTGGTAAAATGCTTGGTGACATCATGGAATGTTTGGTGCCTGACCTGTGTGTAGAGTGGTAGTTGATGGCAGGCAGGCTGAGCGACAAGGAGATCGCTCCTGGTGGGGTTTTCCATATTTCCATCTATCTTATCCTGATGAACTTTACCTGGAATTTAACTCAATAAACATATCCTGTTTATACACCAGGCTCAAGGACTTATATTTATAACACTTTCGCTTGACCCCCGCAAAGGGCAGAGATCGAGCTCGGCGGAGCAGAGAGACAAGAGCCCAGCGGAGCACCAAGAGGATGACTGGAAAGCAATCCTGTTAGGCATGAAACAAAGCCTCACATCTATTGATGCTAAAATAGATAACATGAACGCCAGAATGGACGCTGTTGTGAACAAACTTGAACAGCAAGATCAGAGAATCAAAGAGGCTGAAACTAGGGTGTTGTAACTGGAGGATGGCGCAGAGAACAAGTACTACAAATGGATAAACTGCTAAAAGTGATAGCAGATAAGAACGAAGATTTGGATGCACGCTCCCGAAGAAATAATGTCCGCGTCTTTGGGCTGGCGGAATCAACCAACACTGGCCGAATGGAGGTCCTCATGGAAAAGCTGGTTATCGAACTGTTTGGCAAGGAAGCCTTTTCGGCCTACTTGACGGTGGAGAGGGCCCACCGCTCGTTAGCGGCGCGTCCACCACCAGGAGCACCACCCTGACCTGCAATAGTGCGTTTTTTAAACTATCGGGATACGGCTACAGTGCTACATTTGGCCCGGGAAAAGAAACAAGTGTGATATGAGAACACTTCCCTGACGTTCTTCCCGGATTTTACGCAAGTAGTTCAAGAGGCAAGATGCAAATACGCCACAGTGAAGAAAAAACTATTGGTACAAAACATCGTGTATGCCATGATGTACCCTCCAAAACTTAGAATCACCCACTTAGGGAAGCAACATTACTTCACAACCCCCCAACAAGCCAAAGAATACCTCAGGAGGAATCGAAGAGCAGCATCCCTGGAGACGGAGGCACGCAGACGCTCTAGGTCCCATTCACCCATGTAGAACCCAGACTGAGGAACTGGAATGGGAAAGCGTACTATAGACTGGCACGGCCGATATGTGCTTTGTGGACATCTCCAAGTTGGTGACGTATTAACAATGTTAATGTTATACTATTAGTTCTGCCCGGACACTCCTCTCTGTCCCACTAATGCAGCCAGCTTAATCGAGTGGCGCTGCGGGTGGGTGAAATAGTGGAGGAGAGAGGGCGAGGTGTGGGCCCCTAGTGTCCCCCATATGAGGGCTAACCTTTGCAGTATTGAGGGGGGGAAGGACCATATACCCGGCGAGTTGGGGAAGCTGGTGTGGGTGGGGGAGGGATGGGGGGATGTGGGGATGTGGGGAAGTTCATTGGTAGAGGGATGGACAATAGGCACAGCATGCATGTACTAGGCATAGGCAGGAGTTGGGATAATGGATGATGGAGCAAATGCTGTAAACGAGATTACTGTTTTATCTTGGAATGTACGTGGACTGACCGGCCCAAGGAAAAGGAGACAGGTACTCAGGTATTTAGATAGACACCATGTCCAGGTGGCCATGTTGCAAGAAACTCACCTTGCCCCGAGGAACCAGACCCAATTCGTAGCAAAGTGGGCATCCCATCACTGTTTCGCATCAAACTCTAGCTATTCTAGAGGGGTGGCCATTCTTGTTTAAAGAGGGGTGCAGTTTGTGCAGGGAGGAATGGAACTGGGTGTTAATGGAAGATACTGTCTGCTCTGGGGGAGACTAAATTCCCTTGACGTAACGATTGGCAACTATTACAGCCCAAACACATATGACACACATGCCTTACTTGAAGTATGGGGCAGGATTCAGACGATTGGCACAACTTATGTGATCTGGGGGGAGACTTCAATACAGTCGCAGACCCAACGAATGACAGGTCCTGCGTCAGCCCCATGCATTACACCAATACGCAGCGGACATTAAAGGATATCATAACTACCAGTTACTTGCTAGACACGTGGAGATGCAAGCACCCCACACTGAGAGAAGGGACACACTATTCTGCGGTGCACTCGTCCTGGGCCAGGCTGGACTATGTACTGGTGTCGGTGGGCATGGTGCACTGGGTAGGGAGGGCGTTCCACCTAGCCCTCACATATTCAGATCACTCGCCAGTCATGACTACACTGCGGACCCCGTCCTACAATTCCCCATATATTAACTGGCGGCTCAATCCTCTACACCTCCAAGACTCAGTGTTTAAGGCCGAAATGGTGCAGGAAATTCAGGAATTCTTTTAGCGTAAAATGGACCCGGTTTCCAGCTTAACAACAGTGTGGGAAGCATTCAAGGTCACGGTACGGGGCTGGTGTATCTTTAAAGGGGGAGGCATCCTAAAAGACCTATGCAGAAGCTTACATAAACTGGAAGGGGAACTTAAAACACTCGAGAGGGAATTATCGGAGGGGGGTGAGGTAGGAGCCACTCGAGCTGCACTACACACTAAAATGACAGAGTATGAAGAAGCAGCAGATAGAGAGTGTCAATTTAGGGGGAAAGCTCATGTGGCGCGGATATATGGGAAGGGAGACCGACCAGGGAAGGCATTGGCGAATGCGGTACGAAACTCTAAATTTGTGAATTACATTGTAGAAATACAGGATGAGGATGGCCAGACGCATAGGAACCTGCCTGAGCAACTAAACACGTTCGTGAACTACTACAAAACACTTTATACCTCCCGGAGGGGCTCCCCTTAAATCTGCAACAATATTTTGAAGATACGGCCCTTGCGTGGCTGGGAGATACCCAGCAAAAGTTCCTCAATTTGGAGCTGAAGGTCGATGAGATCACGGAAGCAATTATGCATATGAAATCGGGACGAGCGCCGGGGTCTGACGGACTGCCAGTGGAATTTTATAAAACATATGTGTCAATCCTGGCTCCGATTCTAAAGGCAGTGTACTATGATGCGATGGAAGAGGGGAGGTTACCAGTAACCATGAGGGAAGCCAAGATAATTTTATTACTAAAGCCAGGAAAACCCCCAATCTCTTCCGATTCCTATCGTCCATTCTCGCTGCTAAACTGCAACACTAAAATACCTACTAAGGTGCTGGCGACACGGCTCAACCTCCTGATGGAGAGACTTGTTTTGCCAGACCAGACGGGCTTCGTCCCAAACAGAGCTATGTCCCATAACCTCAACCTTCTTGGCAGTAATGCAAGATATAGACCCTAGCAGTTCTGCTGTGGCAGTCTTTCTAGTATCATATGGGAATGCCATATACCTTCCTTAATTGGGTGAAGCTCCTGTATAGCAGGCCGCGAGCCTCGGTGTTACTGAACGGTACTAGATCGGACAGCTTTCCTATCTCAAGGGGCACGAGACAAGGATGCCCGTTGTCGCCGGTCCTTTTCGCGCTGGCAATTGAACGGTTGGCGTCAAAATTGAGGCAACACCATAAGCATAGGGCTCTAGTGTACCCGGCTAGGCAACTACTTATCTCCCTATATGCGGACGATATAACACTATTCATACATAAACCCCAGGAAAACTTAAGTCCGGTGTTGAGGGAAATCACTAAATTTGGAGCTATATCGGGGGTTCAAATTAATTGGGACAAATCCGCGGTATTGCCATTGACTAGTAAGACTGCTCAGCACCAGCTGGACTACCCGTTGCAGTAGGAGACGCAGGATTTTAAATATTTAGGAATACACGTCACCAGGGACAAAGGCGTACTAATGCACACAAACTATGGTAAGGCCATCGATAAAGTTACGGACAGCATATCCAAATGGATAAAGCTGCCCTCTCGATGGCGGGAAGGATAGCCCCTATTAAGATGACGATTTTACCATACCATACTACCCATGCAGTTTCTCCTTCTGCACGCTCAAAACACAGTTGGTAAGGCTCATATGGGGAGGGAAACAGGCAAGGCTGAATTTTGCGACGCTGATGTTACCATACCATCAGGGCGGATATACCGACCCCAATTTTGAGCAATACTATTACTGTGCACAGGCGCATTTTGCTGTCTATTGGATACATCCACCCCCTTTATGGCGCACTTAGCGGTAGAAGATGGATATATGGCTTCAACGCCCTCGGAGGGATATTTATTCACACAGGTGAGGGAACGAGGACGGGATCCATCCACCGTAGACTGTACCGTGGCGGCTTGGAGATGGGTGACGCGTAAGATGGAGCCCCTCTAATGTATTCTCCCAGGATGCCGCTATTGCATAATCCAATGTTGCAGGTTACATGTGAGGGATTGGGATGCAGAATGCTGAGTGCACTACGGTACACCACTTGGGAAGACCTATACACGGGGGGACAATTTCGCAATAAAGAGCAGTTTTCTGGAGGACACACGCCCACAATTATGGACACATTCCTGTACACCAGACTTAGGCAGAGCATGAAATCAGTAACCCAGCATTTGCCCCACTACACGCACTGCTGCAGACTGAGGCCCCCACACATGTCATCTCCCTACTGTATAGATAGGTCAGGAGTTGCCCCCCTCCTGGGCCCCTGCGGGCTAGAGCAGAATGGGACGAGGACTTGGGAGAACTGCTAACGGATGACCAATGGGAAATAAGTTGTACGCAGACGGAAGCGATCACTAGCAGCAGTAGGTTAAGACTCATACACTTTAAGTTCCTCCATCGCCTGTATCATACCCCAGCTAAACTGCACAGATTCCAGCTAAGGGAGGATGACAGATGTGAACGGTGTTGGAGGGAAGGAGCAGACTTCATGCACTTGGCATGGCGGTGCCCGAGAGTGGCAGCTTACTGGGAAGCGCTGTTTGAAGGACTGTCAGCAATGATAGTTGCCCAGATTACAATGTCCCCGCTCATAGGTCTCCTGGCCCTGACACAAGATATACAGACAGTACATAAGAACTTCCTAGCTATGGCAGTCCTGTTAGCGAAAAGGAGGGTGGCATGCAGGTGGGAAAGGGGACGGGCACCTAAATTTAAAGATTGGGTGCAAGACCTGTCCACTTGGCAGGAACAATTACATAATTATGCAGACCTGCTACCAATCAAATCCCGCCCCAAAGATATCTGGGGCCCCTGGTAAGATATCTCCGGGCGCAGAATGTAAGCAATGAGGCAGAGCAAGTGGAGGAGGTGGAAGTATCGGAAAGTGTGGGGAGCTAAGAGGGCAGATACAAAGTGATATGGGCACTAAACGGGATTTTATGGGAAGACCTGGAGGGAGAGTGCATTGCGAAGCCCGGTACTTGCCTGGGCAAATTTTAAGATAGCGAAACATGAATGTCTAGCTAATGCAATGTATACTGACATTAATGGGCGGTAGCAGGGAGTCGTACACTTCCAAGATACCACAGCGCACCAGGCCCTGTAACACTTGATATGCTGTAGTATTTGGAAGTTTCAGAGTGGGGGGGTGGGAGTTTGAGATGTTATCTTGAAGTTGATGCGAACTGAGACAACGTATCTGATTGTACAATGTGTACTAATAACCATAAAGAACATACATGTAATGTGCATGACTCTTTTGATTTTGTGTCTCAGACATCAGAAAGCCTATTCTCTAGAGAACTTCACTTACCATCAAAACTATTAGTAGAGTTTGGTTAAGTTGAAGAAGACTAAAATAAACACATTCTTGTTATCTTCAATTGTATAGATGTTTCTAGCAGACACCAGTATCTCCATACTCGGTAGCTCCTCTTGCTTAACCTCAATAAAACGTGTTATTTCTATAGAACTGCAGTACAGAGCTCAGGGATTGAATAAACCTGGCACTCTGCACCAGGCCATTCTGCTTGGTGGGCATCTATATAAGTGTGTCTATGTCACTCACAGACTTTAGGACCAACATGACAGGGCCACCAACCTGTTCTATCTCAGAGGAGCTTTGCTGCAGCCTAGACGTTCTGTAATTCAATCCAATCCTTTCTCTCCCATGGTTTCTTATCAATTCATTCAGTGGGGTAATTCTCTGTCTTCTAGGTCTTTAAAAGGCACATGTGAGATCATCTATGGGAATTTTCCAGGGACATCACTGTGCAGGAGTGCTCCAAAGCGTTCCCTCGTTCCATTTTATGCACAATTTTGATTTGCTGAGCAAAACCTCCTAAACAGCACCTCCATGTTAGACTAAACAGTTTTTTCTGTAGGAGTAATTTTACCCATGTAAGCATAACAATTAGAAGGGTTTGAGTTAATGCAGCGCATCAGAAGCCACTCATTTTGGATAACTCTTTAATCATTTTCAGAGTCTCGTCCAGACACTGGGCACTTCAAGCGTTTGATAGGTAAATGTAGGCCCTTGCCTGCTGATTCCCACTATTGCTTTTGTGACCTCATGTTGCCCACTTTTTACATTGGATGTTCACTTTTTCTATTACCAGCTATCTGCCTCTAGATAAGATAGGAGTCTCACTGCATGCATTCTATGTTGCCCTGGAACTCACTATGGTACTTCAACACGCACTCCCACTACCACCCTCTGAAGTCGTGTGGTCATGGACCCTGCTTTTAATAGGGCCATAATCAGCTGCAGTCTTCTGAATTCCTCCTCTCTTGATGCTGCAACTTAGAGGCCAAGACCTTGTGGAGTGACCACGTTATCCGCAGCCATGTTTATGCCACTGGCACTATCAGCCAGCTCCCGTCTTCTGTGCTACCCCCCACAGTGCACGGCATCTCTGATCAGAGTTCAACAGCCTTTGAGGAGGCATCTTGATATCACAGCAGCATTTGAAGTAAGGGTAGAGAGCACAAGTCTTCTTAAAGAGCAGCAATTGGTCAGTTCCTCTCTTAAACACAGATCGTCTTGATCAGCACAGATTCCTCCATCCGGAGTTGGGCTGTACCACCTAGTTGGTCTTGTCCTCTGCTTGAACAAAATCGTTTTTGCAGTCTGTGAGGAAAGAAGTTGTTTATTGTTTTTAATGGCAATTTTGAGTCTCAAAATTACGTAACTGTTTCCCATTGGCCGTAGATGTTAATTTTGAAATGCTAGTATATAAACCCTGATTATTTCAGTTGACACAAATCTGCTCATTCTGTGTCTTAGTGAGTACCTGCACTCTATTCGGTTCAACAATTTTTTCAGTGTTCTGCTGTATCCTTATTCAAATTGCTCCTGCACCTTGGATTCTGCCCATCTATGCCTGCCAGCCTCAACCTTCTCTTAAATAGCTATCTGGCCTTCTCCAAGTTTACATGGAGGGCATTTATTTAGTGCACCATGTCTTACTTACGATTTAATAGCTGTTGTGGTGGCTGGCCCACAACTACTACTCTGCCAATGGCCCTACCTTGCAATCTGCAATTAACTTGTCCATGCAGACTCCAATCTGTGCCTTGGTTTTAGGTCTGCTCCAATTAGTTGCTTTTCTCATGCCACTTTGACTCATAGCTGCGCCTTGATTTTACATTTGCCTTAAAAACCTTCGATGGTAGCTCACCTCTGGTTTCCTTCTTCAGCCTTGTCTTACCCATCACTAGCTTGTAGTGGTCTTTGAATTCCACGTCTCTTTTTACTTCCTCAACATGCCTGTGCCTTTTACTGGTTTTTTTTGTATTCCAGGTTAACCCATTGTTTCTTGATTGCCCTTTGATTGGGCTTGATGTCTTAGGTGTGTTCTGAACCTCCTCTTGCTGGACGAGATAATGCAAGGGAAGTCCATTTGGCACCTCAAACTAAGACAAGGCTTGACCACAACTAATCAAGGAAGGCAGGTGGCCATCCATCTGTACTTATTCTAGGTCTAGCTTTAAACTCTGCTTTGGTAATCATTATATATGTATTGTGTGATTCACTGACAAAATATCAACTACAATAATATTGAGGTACAAAAATATTGTGACAAAAATATTGATGTCAAGAATATCTACATCTTATCTACATCATGGTAAGTACAAAAATATAGAGAAAAAAATATCAATGTCTAAGATATAGTTGTAAAAATATTGTTTTTTTAAATGTTAAAATAATGTAAAATAAAGTAAATAATACATATAATTAAAAGAAACAGTTACACATATTCATTAAAAAATAAATAATAACTAATACATATATTGTTAAAATAAATGTAACATATACATTTAAAATATAATATATATACTTAATATTATCATAAATAATTATTTTAATAACTTATAAATTGTTAACATTTTATAAATTATAAATACATATATACACATACAAAAATACTATAAATAAAAATATAAACAATATATAGAACAAATTAAAAAACGATCATATTTTTAATGTTTTTAAAATAAATTATATACAACAGTAACTAAAACAATACAGAAAAATATTGGATAGCAAAGGGAAACAAATTACTATTCCCACTCACAGAGTGCAACAGTAGGGAAAGTGTTGGATAGTGTAGGGGTAAAAATTAGAATTCCAACTCCAGAGAGTGCAACAGTAGGGAAAGTGTTGGATAGCGTAGAGGTAAAAATTGCTATAACCACTACAGAGAGTGCAACAGTAGGGAAAGTGTTGGTTAGCGAAAGGGTTAAAATTACTATTCCCACTCCATTGAGTGCAATTGAAGGGAAATTGCTGAATAGCATAGGGGTAAAAATTACTATTCCCACCCCAGAGAGTGCAACAGAAGGGAAAGTGTTGAATAGCATAGGGGTAAAAATTACTATTCCCACTCTAGTGAGTGCAACAGTAGGGAAAGTGTTGGATAGAGTAGGGGTAAAAATTACTATTCCAACTCCAGAGAGTGCAACAGTAGGGAAACTGTTGGATAGCGTAGGGGTTAAAAATAACATACATATCAATAAAATTAATTTAATTAAATAATGATTTATTAATACATAACAATAAATTAATTCTAAATACCAATAAATTAAAATAATATTACTTTAATTACATTAAATTACTTCCAACCCTATTCCCCAATAAACACACAACCCACTCCACATAACAATCACACTATTAATATAATTAGTGATCAATTAATAAAAATTGATTACTAATTAATAATTAACCATGAATTAAGTATCAATATCAATAAATATTAATTAATAAAAATAATTACCAATTAATAATTAAATAACACTAAATTATCGATACCAACAATTATTAATAATTAATGATGTAGTTATAATAAATTACTTCCCACCCTATTCATCTATAAACACACAACCCGCTTCTAAACTAAATTAACACAATTAATGTAATTATCAATTAATTAATTAATACAAATTAATTACCAATTAATAATGAATAAACAATTATTATTCTGGTCACCGATCTTCTTGATGGCGATATTCTTTCCCTACGATATTTAAAACTCGATATTAATGTTGGTCGAAATAAAAAACTCAGTGTTTAGTCTGTGCACCGTCTTGTGTCGTGCAAAGCCACATGAATCCTGTTGGTTTCTTCTTGACAAAGGAAAGTAAGCTGGCAGACATCTCAGTGGGGTTAATGCTCTCTGGTGACGGTGCACAGACAAAATATCGAGTTTTTTATTTCGACCTACATTAAAATTGAGTTTTAAATATCGTGAATAGCTTTAGGTTGGAAAGCTGTTTGATAGGAGCACGTACTGATGAGTTTGCAGGCAAAGGAGTTCCAATGTTGGGGTGAAGACGCAGTGAACACGGTCAAGCGGTTCTAAGGGCCTGAAAGGAAGGCTCTGAAAATTACTATGGTGCTCGGAGATAACTTGTACAAGAACGAGATAGACATACAATCAGTCAATTTGATTAGGAAAAGCATACCTGTCAACCACTTGGCTCACGAAAACGGAGAGGCCAGATTTGGAAGAGGGCAATGCTATTAAAGTGAATGGAGAAATAATTTTTGGGGAGGGTGATACAGGCTTGAAAAAGGGGTGACATAATTGATGTCTATGGAGGCACGTTGATTTTCAGGTGGATGTATGCTATAGAAATGAGGATGACGGGCGGGGACACTGGGAGCGCCGCGCCGGACACACTCATTGAGCACTGCGTGCCACAGCGGCGAGATGACATCTTATGAGGGGCCATGCGCGCTAAATGGTGGGAACGGAGGGAAGGGAGGACGTGGGTTGGGGGGGTCGAGAATGGGGGCAAACGCTGATAATGTATCTTGGTGACAGTGTCGCAGTTAGCTGTTATGTTTCTTTTCACGTGTTATTTATCCGTGGTTGAGTTGGGAAGGCAAACCTTGTCCCCTTCCTTGCTGGAGGGGGGGCGTATTAATCTCTTGTTCCTAAATAGAGGACGCGTCTGGGCTCTCATATCCTGCATACGGACTGATTGTGTATTCCACCTTCACGCCCTTGTTAACCATGATGCTGATGTAATGCCGCCCACGAACACTCGCAAAGTCATATTGATTGTACTACAGTGCCTTTTGTATTGTTGAATTTCTATATAAAAATGCCAATAAACAGATTTCATAAAAAATAGAAATGAGGATGACACCTGCCAAATGAGGGTGAGTTGTGAGGTCTGAAAAAGTATTTGTGTTGGCCTTGTCATACAGATTTCCAGTAGGAGACATACAATTTTTTTACATTCAGCTCTTTAACCAACATATAACAACATTAAACACTGCTTCATTTGTTCAGCTAGTCGCCGTTATCACTTGGTGCCTGGACTTATTTTTCATCATCCGCCTTTGGCCCAGAGCAAGAGGGAGAGGCAGTAAAGGGTGAAAGAAGAAGGAAACGAAAGAGAGAAACACAAAGAGAAAGCAGATATTGGAAAGACCCAGCAAGAGTAAATATACTGGAAGTGTAGGGAGGTAGACGAAAAAGGGAAGAGGAGCAATCCACTTGGGGGAAAAACAAATCATTGGCTCAAGCAGTTATTTAAATTAAGCACTACTTGTTAGAGAATAGTTATTGATACCAGAAAGAGCAAAGTGCCTGATTTATATCTCCCCAAATTAATGTATCCTCTTTGTATGTCTCCCCATAAAGTCTATTTAACAGAAATGTGGGAGATGAGAGGTGATTTCCTGAAGCCTTACCGGTTCCTGAAAACGAGAATGGATGCATAAAAATCCCCACCATTAAAGCAACCAAACACATCTTTCATGAAACCTGCCTAGTATCTGGGGACAGTGATCCCTCGGATGAGGCCACATGATATGGAGATGGTGAGAACCTGTTATCGGGCCTGAATTCCTTATCATATGCCATCATGTTCCACTCTAGGCGTCGGTTACGAGCCTTCCTCACTTTCTTCACCTCGCGGGTTGGGTCTTCCACCAGCCGCTGTTCCTGAAAACAGACATGTCCAATATTTCAGTCAACAATATGATAATTTCAATTACATGTTAATGGGTTTCAAACACATGTTACACTCTTTTAAATCAATAACTTTCATTGATAGGCAACTCCATGGGCACCAATGTTTTCAGAAACATTTTGATGTTTGTTGTTTCTGTAATTTTCTATGGTAGCCTGAGGCCACCTCAGTGCATTGAAGGGCGACAAGAGATAAAAAGGAGTAACCGAGTGAGGTAAAAGGAGGACCCAAAAGAGTCCTTGTGAATGGAAGATATTCCTCAGAAAACCTGACCTCACCCTTCCTTGTGAATGGAAGATATTCCTCAGAAAACTTGACCTCACTGAGCAATAGTGTTCTTTAGGTTGTCAACCTCATCCATCTTGGTCCAAATGTATCTCTATTGAGTTTTATTATGGTGCTGCATTTACATATTTTTTATGATGGGCATTTCTTTGCACTGAGTCATCTGTACTGAAAAGACCATAACGATGTAAAATACAAAGGTTTGAACTCAGAATTTGCATAATAATATTATTGGATCTATGCACATTCTGGTGGTGTAAACTTTACTCCACATCACTAAACACTTGCATAGTATATTACCATTAACTAGATTTGGGATCAAAAGTAGTTTCCTTTCCAATGTAAAATAGTGATTAGAAAAGTAACCAAAAATTACAACAGACAAACGGTGTGTCTCAGTGAAAAAAGGCTATTTTTTCTCAAATGCCCAGCATTATCGTTAGACATGTCTCCTGTACTAGGTGACTCACTGGATTAGATCAACTGTATCTGGACACTCCATAGAAGAGTGAAATATAAAAGTTTTCTAGCAAGTCTTTGCCACTTGAAACTGGTATTTTCTCAAAATATATTGGATGGAAACTCTCTATTTTAGTGACCGAGAGGTCAGCCAATAAATGAGTAATGTTGTCAGATATTTACTAAATGTTTCATGGGCCAGAGGTAATCCTTCGATTACCCTACAATTTAGAAGATGGCCAAATCATTTCCTTTTCGAAGGAAGACCATTCAATCTTAGCGAAAAGGATCAAAGCAGATACACTCAGCTGCCTTTAGCCATCCTGGATGTCAAGGTGAGGATCCCAGCAATAGGTCTACAACTGTGGTTGTGACTTGGACCTCAACTGACAATAATACTGCTAAGATATGCAACACTTTGTTAACACAAGATATAGAGTCTTTGAGAATGAAGAAAGTTCATTGAACAGTTTAACAAGCAGGTGGGAGGAAACCTTGACTCACTCAGCTAATCATGTTGCTTACAAATAATGATCTACTTGAATAAATAATTGTGATTGGCACACTATGAAATGGAGAATTTCAATTTTCATACCAAAATGGACAGACTTTGTTAGAATCGGTAACATATACTCATTGCAAATATAGCTTTCAGAAATATCTAAGACAATACAGAAATATAAATAGACACAAGGATGGCGAAAGGAGTTAAAACCCTCTTCAATATCAATGATGAAAACTCTGGGAACTAAATTTGATGCTGAATCGACTTTTAGGACCTGATTACGAGGTGGATGGTTAATTCCGACCTGTGCGTAAACACATTGTTGCATTGCACTAAAAGCCACCAACCAAATCCATTAAAAAATTACAGTTGATACAAAATTCAGCGACAATGCCTAAACTTAAACCCAAGTGATTGAATGTTATGTTTCCTTTTCTTGGTGCGTTACTTTGTCTTCCAGAATCAGTATTATATGATTGTGCCCCATTCTGAGGTGTTATATGTTTGTGACACCCTCCACAAAATCAAAAGACTGTATCATTTTGCTGTATTACAGAATTTTTCGCTGTTCTACAGTATTGCAGCCTACCTTTACAGGCTCAATCAATCAATCAATCAATGCATTTATATAGCGCACTACTCACCCGGAGGGTCTCAAGGCCCTAGGGGAGGGGGGGGGGTCCGCTACTGCTCGAACAGCCAGGTCTTGAGCTGTTTCCTGAAGGCAAGGTGGTCCTGGGTCAGGCGGAGGTGGGTCGGGAGGGAGTTCCAAGTCTTGGCGGCCAGGTAGGAGAAGGACCTTCCTCCTGTGGTGGCTCTTCAGATCCGGGGGACGGCGGCGAGGGCGCGGCTGGTCGATCGGAGCTGGCGTGTGGGAGCGTAGAAGTTGAGGCGGCTGTTAAGGTATGCTGGTCCTTGGTTGTGCAGGGCTTTGTGTGCGTGGGTGAGGAGACGGAAGGTGATTCTCTTGTTGACCGGGAGCCAGTGCAGATCTCTCAGGTGTCCGGAGATGTGGCTGCGACGGGGGATGTCCAGGATGAGTCGTGCTGAGGCGTTCTGGATCCGCTGGAGTCTGTTCTGGAGTTTGGTGGTGGTTCTGGCGTAGAGGGAGTTGCCGTAGTCCAGACGGCAACTCCCTTGCTTGCTACATTGTTGCGGTCCATTGTATGTGCTTCAATTTGTGCTCCTTTCTACAATGTTGTAAGACTGATCCTTGTTTTTTAGTATTTAAGAATTTTAGAATATTCTGTAGGTTTACAGAATTGTCCCTTGTACTATACTACTGCATCGTTTTGTCACATTCTATTGAGCTCCAGTGTATGTCTCACTCATTCTTCAATACCGTAAAACTCTCCCATTGTTAAAATATTACTTCAAAAATTGCTTCTTCTACATTTTTGGAGGACTATACCAGATTGTACAGCATTACAGGGTGGCCTCTTGTTCACTAGTGTTTGAGGCCTATGCGAGGTTTTAAGGTGTCACACGATTGCATCCCTTCCAACAATATCAAAAACACGTGCCACGGTTTGTCAGTGCTGCATATTGTTTATGTCTGTACAGAGTTGCAATTTTGTCACCATTTATACATTGTTAAAAGATGCTGCCCAATTTTGCAGTGTACCACCCAATGGTGCAGTGTACCATGTTTTCCCCATTCTGCTGCATCCTCACCAGCTATCACTCCTTTGGTCTTTTTGTGTTTAATATAGTAGAAATATATCCAGGGCTGAACCGACCATATGAAGCACAGGGCAAGCTCCGGGTAGGCTAAGGACTACGGGACTACTTTCAGGGGTGGATTAACCAATGGATTCCAAACAGCCCTGATGAAGCACACTTTTTTCTTGTATGCAGTTTATAATTTACCTCCCCAATACCCTGGAAGCAGTTGGACGCACTTGGTACACTCACCTGGTAAGCTATGTGTCGGGTATCACCACATTTTCTGGGGATACCATTAGCTCCTGGTCAACCAATGATTTATCCCATTTTCAGTGTTATATAATTGTTGCTCACCAACAATGTTTAACGATTGCCTCGAGGCTCTCTTAAGCCAGGAAAGAAGGGTATGGTTTACAAAGGTTTCCCACAGCTTTAGGCAGTCTAAATGTATGCACTCATGGAAAACCCGTGTATCTAAGCCTTATTCTGGCCTCAAACTAGGGGACGACTGTCATAAACCAGGACAAAGCATTCAGGCACATCTTTGTTTATAGTAGTAACACAAGTCAGGAAGACTCAAGCCCACTGGTAGGTGAAGTGGAACAATCACGTTCCTGATGAATCTCAGCCCAATTTACCTTCTGCCTTCTTTTCTCCTTCCTTTTGTCTTCCGTGGCCTGCAGCATCTTCTCCTTCCATAGGTTGAAGAAGTACGATGGGTCAGTGTAGAACTTGAGACCGTCCTTCCGGTCATCCCTGAAAATGAGCGTATAATAGAGATCAGTCTCTGCAGGTGTACCAATGTAGATGTCGGTGGCAAACACAGAGGTCCTCTATTATGGAAATTAAGAAGAAAATAATATGTCACTACCATAAGGCAATAGTTATTTCATTATTCT
Organism: Lissotriton vulgaris; assembly: GCF_964263255.1. NCBI lineage: Eukaryota > Metazoa > Chordata > Amphibia > Caudata > Salamandridae > Lissotriton > Lissotriton vulgaris. The sequence continues at coordinate 135,157,294 of NC_141691.1, forward strand.
GCATGATACTTCTATATTCACCTATTTCCAGTAGTACAACATAGTATGAATTTACTGCACAATCCAGGATTTTGAACAAACCTTTAATGTCAGTAGTTACCAAATGACTCTTGAGTCAATAGGCAGATTATATTCCAGTCCTTGGCTTTCATTTAACAACCCAGTGCATTCTGGAATGTGTAGTCCTGATTCATCTTACTTGAACTAATTGGACTGATTTTCAAGATTGCAACGATTTGTGGAAGAAAAACTAGACTGAAATATGGTGTCCTCCAAGAAATGGAGCCATCTAGTAAATATAGACATTTTCAACATATAGATAATATTCAAATTCACGTTACTATGTATGAGCATGCCACCCTCTTTTTACTTCTCCTCTATGTGTCCCCAGTCCTATCCTGGACCACATTTGGAGCATGGTGGGTGTTAAAAAATTCAGCAGATTGTTGAGTGTCAACAGAAATTACTGCATCCACGCATTTAACATCATCACCTCCTGTGCGGTAACACTTACAGTAAATCTACCAAGATAGTAAGTTGTCCAACAACTTGTAAATCTGGTGGGAATGCCTAAAAATTACCATTACCCAAAAGCAGGCAGTAAACAGCTCCCCATCCTCATTACAATTTTCTTATAGAACTCAAATGTCACCCATTGACAGGCTCCTGACAGCTAAGATCACAACGGTTGCTGTGCATTTGTGCAAATAAAATATGTACAAAATTGTGCACTGTTTCTGGTCAATCTTGCAGGTTTGCATCCCCACAGGAAGCACTACTATTGTGTCACGCAATTCTGTTAGATGGCATGGCACTGCCATCATTGTCGCGTAGTCCTTCCATTGTTATCTTTGAAGGCGAGTGCTGTTCACCACCAAGACAGTGCTGATGGTGCTCCAAAGCATGTAGTAATACCAATGTGGTCTGACCACAGTTTTCAACACCGTAGCTGAGCAACGTTTTAAAGATGGGTATTGCGGCATCCCCCAATGAGATGGCAGTATGACTTTATCCTCTGCAACCTGCAACTTTTTCCTGAAAATACATGTATAAGGTTATACTAACTGTGTGAAGGTAAACCTATTGGTACAAAAGGGGTGGTGATGGACGGAGCATCTGACTCAATCAAACACTCACACCCAGTCAAAAGATCTGGGTTTAATCCATCACCGTTCTTTAGCCCACTCTGCCACCCCAGTTCAGACATGGCTATATGCAAATCAGTCTGACCCTGTGCCTCATGGGAACAGTCCAGCCCGAACTGCCAAGCCATGTCTTCCCTGGACCGGAAACAAGCTTCCGAGGACCGGTTTCTGGCATTCCAGCCGTCTTCAGCCCGGCTTGCTTGAATCCAGTGGCACAGTGAGCAAGGGACCCACGTCTGAGCATACCCTGCCACACTTATGGCGGCCAAAAGCTGTACAAAAGGGGGTGGTGATGGACGGAGCATCTGAATCAATCAAGTTGAAGGTAAACCTATCTTCAGGATGTTGCACTCAGTAGATCTCAAGAGTAGCAGAGTATGTGAGGTGATTGTTTGTTTTCATATTTATAAGCTGCTATTACTTATTAATTAAACTGTATGATCAATTAGTAGAAAAACGAATAACAAAAAAATCCTAAGGAGTCTTTACCTGCAGAGAAAATGCTGATGCTAGCCTCACCTAAACCCCACCTACCCACTTTGTTTCCTAGAGGCCACATTTCTTGTGCACAGACCTGCCAAATAACTGCAACTCTGTCTCACAAGATTCTGACTCTTATCACACAGTGACTGGGTGCAGGCCCCTCTGTGGATAGTATGGCACAAAATGGCTCCAGGCCCCACCCCTATCCAGACCCCACTTCCTCCAAGGTTCCACTACCACCTCTCACATGATGAGAATGTTTTTAAAGTTTACACATTCGCGTGCATTCCAGCATGCTGGAGTTACAGGGGCCACAAGTCCACTCCTGATTTCTGTTTCCTAGTCAGTGTGCGTGCAGCCTACTTCTACAAAGCCACAGTCCATAACCCTCTATGTCCACTCATCTGCAGCACCCTCTTTTTATTATTGAAGCAGGTGAAATTTGTGTTGGTGGGCTTAGTTATTTTTTACTATGTCCATGTTCCCCCACTTCTCATCTCTCCCTTGGCGCCCTGTCACTCCACACCCTTATCCTATGCTGTCCCTGCTTCTTCCTGAGTCCCACAGCCACACCTTTGTGACAGAGGTTGCTTTTTGTGACTTACAGCCAGATTCATCATTGTCCCGTTTTGCGAGTCCTTAATAGCGATTATTAAGGAATCGCTATTAAGGACTTGCAAAATGGGATTCATGTAGGAATCGCAAAATAAATTGTGATTCCTACAGCTTCTTTATTTGCGATTAGCAAATTGCTAATCGCAAATAAGGATGCGATTTCAAGGGTGCCAGGGGTGTCCAAAGGACACCCTGTAGCACCCCTGAAATGAAAATGTAGACTGATGTTGCGCACACACATGTCCAAAGGACATGTGTGTGTGTAACATACAACTTAGAAAAATGCACTAAATCGCATTTTTCTAAGTTTTCGCTATTTACCACGAAGTCAAACTTCGCGGTAAATAGCGGCCAAAAATTGCGAATTCGCAAATAAAAAATGGTTAATGAATTGCATTTAAGGAATCTCAAATAGAGATTCCTTAAATGCAAGTCCTCGCAATTTAGCGATTTTGCTATTAGCGATTTTTGCATTTGGGATGATTAATCCCAAATGCAAAAATTGCGCTCGCAAAGGGCCAGATTCTCAGAATCTGGCCCTTTGCGAGCGCAATTTTCAATGATGAATCTGGCTGTTAGTCCGTATCTGGCACTGCTTTGTCTCCTCAGCCCCACTTTCTGCTTAGACTATCCTCACCCCTTTCTGCTCACCACAGATGCTGTGCTGGCAAGCCCAAGTTATTGTTAAGTGTAGCTTCACCGCGTAGCTGTATGCAAGATATATTTGACCGGATATATCAATATTAGGAATAACGATTACCTAGTTGCTATTCTCTGTGATTCGCAGTTAGGTAATCACCATTCCGAATGTACGAATGTACGAAACTCAGAGTTTCATTTAGAGATTCCTACAAGGTTGCAAATTAACCTACCTGACGGATACTGATCAGGTAGGTTGCAATTTGCGACCCAGTCAGCATTGCCAGGGGCCGTCCGACGCATGGAAGAGGTTACATGTGCACAACACACACTATTTTACTCTTGGTGTTAGAAAGGTCAATAAGATTGTGTTCCTGACCTTTCACAGTAAAACAAAATTATTATATGTTGGTGAATAACATTTCCAATACAATCTGGTGAATGTGTATACTTTTCATTCTTCCCAAACCTTTGTAATTGCCCTGCCATTTGAGGTACCGTAGTATTGGAGAAGCCTAATGTTGGATCCACCATTATACGTCACAAATACATAACATAAACATGCACTTACCACATGCCACCTGTGTGACCTAAGGACATTAATTTAAAGTGTTGCACCAGACATCATTATTGAAATGCAGTCACTGTAGAATTAGAAGACACTGTGTGCCTTAACCCCTTCGGTGCTGGCCGTCCCACGTCACGGTGGGAGTGTGCGGAGGACGGCTGGGGGCCATCCAAATCCCGCCCACTCGTTAATTTGCTCGCAAAGCGGAAGAATTAGCGCAGTGTGCAAGGGGTTACCAATAATACATAAGTTATTCTTTAGCGACTTAAAGAATAAACCGCCCGCACCTATTTAGAATGCGTTTACTCTAGAAACAATGATGAATTTATGTAATGTGGGCACTAATGTTTTGCATACTTCATTTAACATGTAGCTCATAGCTATACGTACACATATTAAGGGTTTACTGATTACCTCATACAATATGAATCTAATGTACTGACACGCTTTATTCATTTGTGCCTGAAAGTGCACACATATATAATAAGCATTGGCAAAGCCAATAGACCTCGCCTTTGCAAGTGTTTCTAATTTTGTTTTCGCTCTTCTTCAGTAGTTGTGTGTATGGAAAGTGTCGATTATTTGTGTCTGTGTTAATAATTGTTTTAAAAATGTTTTGCTGATTCAATGATGTATGTTGAATATTGTGACTTTGTAAATAAAATGTGTCTTCAAAGGGCTGTTGTAATCAGATTACCTTTGGGGTGTAAAAGCAGCATGCTCTAGTGTTTTCTGTTTTGTTTGCATAGTGTTAAGTGGGGTTTGTGGCGTTTAATAGTGTTCCTTATTAAGTGTTGTATGCGTGAAGCCATTCGTATGGTAGTGAAATATTCAATTAAATTGGAGTCTTTGCCCGGTTGGACGGAAACCAAGCAGGCACTTATAATGCAGTGAAATATAAGACACCACTGCTTTAAGACGACCAATACGGCTGGGGATATGAGACAGACAGGGTCATACTCAGTTCGTTGTGAGCGTAATGGGGCATTTGATGCGCCGATAATGCGCGTCAACAAAGAAAGAAACAAACAAGGACATAAACTGTTGTAAAACACACGTGCAAACGGTCCTGTGGTCCATGTACACTGATCGTTTATCCCTGCCTGTATACAGCGAACTCAGATGCCTGCACATGTACACCTTGCACGGATGCATGTATGTGCATACTGAGCCACGAACCATGCATGATTACCCCGATCCTTGGTCCGTACACATGTACACTGATCTCTGATCTGCAATTTATATCCAAGCCCTGATAGGTAATGACAGGGTTGGTGGTTGGCCCCCAGAAGGCTGTGCACCATGAAAGCTCTTTCAGTCCTAGAGTCTTCAGTAAGAAGGTTTGTCCCTTGATGATACCGCATCACCGCCCAGATCTCCTTGTAAAAGGATTTACCACCAGACCGAGCAACATGAGAAGATGCACAAAAACGCAGATTAATGGATGAAGAGCACAAGCAGACTTTGTAATTACATGTCAACACATAAAATCCCTGAGCAGAAACAAGAGCTATTGCAAAAGCTTGGGGGAAATGTGTTTGAAGCGTGTTTTTTTTTTGCTTTTGTTTTTACAATGTGCTTTCTTTATCAACACAGTAAAGCCTCACTAAACAAATAAAAAGAACATGTTTGGTAAAAAAGTACAAAAACTCCAGCAGCACGGGAAAGCCTTGCTAAACCAATAAAGCACATTGTAAATAAAACTCTTCGAACGCATCTCCCACAAGCTTTAGCACGACAACATAAGAAAAAAATGGAACCTTCCTAAAACGTGGGCGCTCTTCAACAAAAAAAAAAAAATGCGGCTGCAAAAGTGAAAGCAACCCTTGAAAATATGGTACAGAACAGATGGCACCCTGCAGGCTGCCACACATACAAGTTTTATGAAAAGTCTAGAGTGATTCCAAGAGGCCCTCTCCTAGTGCAGCACATGAGAGCTGCACTAGGCTCAACCTAAAAATGTACACCATTGATTTAATACTCTAAAGTTATGCTAACTAGGACTGTTTTCTATTCTGAATAATCTACTGTTTTCCATTTCTGCTTGTATGACTTTTTCCTGGCAGGTACATTCACATAGATTGTTAGTCTGTGAATAGATACAACACTGTACTAGCGATAATGTGAGTGAGACTGAGAAGAACATGGAGAGCCAGACCGTTAACTGAAAAGTCATATTCAGCAATTTTGCAGCTTTGCTTAAACAAGGACGATGTCGTTCCCATGTCCAGTGTGGGACATTTCATAAATGTTGCAGCTTACAGAGTGAGAATTGAAAAAGACAATGGAACCCCTGATGAAGCGAACAGAAGGGTGATAACCGAAAGATGCTAGTGCAAATAACTGGAGTCTACAGTGTCTGAGGTTGTTGTCACTTTTCCTTGGACTTTGAGAGATTTAGAAAGGTATGCTTATTTCCTTTCACTCTTGTTGAATGTAGCTTAGGCTAACACTCAAATTCCCCTGACCTAAGAAGACTCTTGATAGAGCTTTTGAGATGCTGACACTTTCCCTTACTTCCCAAACTTTCCTGTATGTCCTATTTTTATGCATTCTCTGAATTTTGAGATGTCTTGGACTATTGAACCATCTCTTAGTTTGGACTTTAATCCAGATGATTTTAGATTTTACTCTCGTATAGAAGAGAGAACAAGAAACTATTTTCTGAGCACCAAATGTTGTTTTTGCTTTTCTGTATTGCTGTGACTGAATAACTTGTTTGTCTCATACTGGTAAGCCTAAACCTATTAGGAGGTTGGTGTTTCCCTGTTGTTATTCTTTATCTTTATAGCATGGTGCTAAGAATTGTCTACCTTAACACAACAGCTAATTTTCTTGACTATAGTGACTGATTCCCGGTCCTTATTGTGTAGTCAAATGGGTGACACTGTTAATTGAATTTGATTGATGTAATGATAACTCCCCATCACCTCTCAGGTGGAAAAAAAAAGATTAATCGGAGGACAAATGGTAAGAGGGTTGGCCCAGAGAGCTGAATCAGTATCAATGTGTGTGAAAGACAAAATGTTGAGATAAAGTTTCAGAGAATGTACTGGGTCATGCTGCACAAATTGCTTTTTTGTAGCCACTTAATTTAGTTAACATTGCTGTATAATTTGGGCCTCCACTCTTAAATAATTCTGATGAGCACAATCAGAACTTTATATAAGGGGGCCACGAGGAGAAGAGGAATTCTGCCTGTTATATCTGATTTAATCTTCCTTTAAACTTGGATGAGTGGGCATTTTAAGAAACTTGCATTTTCTTTCTTTTATCCCTATCATGTTTTTTTTTCCTCAAAACAAATTTTATTGATCGATTGCACCCAAAGTGCAGCTCTTCACATTCAGAAGAATACTGCTATAACAACAGCAGCAAAATACTAACAATCTATACATCTTTTCGGCTTCTCTCCCTCCCCCCTACTCCCCCACTGCCAACTCCCCCACCCCTGATCCCTCCCTAGCCCACCGCACGATATCGTCTCATTCACAACTAGTTTTGCATGTAAAACAGTGTACACAGTTCCTCAATTACGGCCCCCGTCCTGTACTTCCGACCAATCTGCACACTCTGCCGGTAGATCCAACCACAGACCCCTATAGTCCGCCCACCTCTTCCTAGGGCAGCCCCGGGCCGAAAAAAATTGGACGCTCCAACCCCATACAAAAGTCCAGCCCCTTCTTCCACACCACTATTGGAGGTGCCCGGGTATCCTTCCAAGCTTGGGCCACATCTCTCTTGACGACGGTGAGGCCCAATAGCAGCAGATGCCTTTTCTATATGTTACCTCCCACCCCCTCTAGAACATGCAAGAGACCTAATTGTGGGGTACGTGGAAGTTCCCAGACCAACACTTCAGACAAACAGCCCCACACCCCCTTCCAAAACCTACCCAAGACACTACAGCTCTATACCGTGTGTAATAGGGTGCCCACCTCTCGACCGCACCTCAAACAGTCAGAAGACGCAATCAGACCCGCCCGCCACAGCCTCTCCCTAGTGTAATAAGCTCTATGGAGATATTTAGATTGGATGAGACTCAGGCGTATTGCAATAGCTGCACCTTGGGGAGCTTCAAGGGCCTCCACCAATCTTCCTCTTCCAATGTTGCGACATCCCTTTCTCTGGATTCCCTCAATTTGTGTAGGGAAGATGAACAGTGTGTAACTAGAGTCTGGTAGATGCGGGATATTTTCTTATCCTCTCGGTCCCCAATAAATATCTTCGCCTCTAGTGGGCTAAATTCAGGTAAGGAGTCAAGTCCCTCCAGACTAGGTGCAATGGCATGGCGGAATTGTAAATATTTGAAGAATTGGGTTCGAGGCATGCCTTATTCCTCGCTAAGATCCTGAAACGATTTAAGGGCCGTGCCAGACATCACATCACCCAGTGTTGAAATTCCTATGCGGTCCCAACCCCTAAAGCCCTGCAGGGACGCCAGGGCAGGGAGATGACCATTATGCCATAGGGGTGTCTCTCCGTTAGCGTACCCCACCATCCCATACGACGCAGCGCCTGCCTCTAGACCTGAAAGACCACCTGGGTAGCCTGCGGCAACCGCACCAAATACAATATAGTGTGCAGAGTATCGGTCCCCATAAGATAGCGCTCAAGAGCATACGGTGGGTCCCCCCTATCTCATACCACCATTCATTCAGAATCAACAGATGGGAGGCCTGATAGTAGGGTGGATATACGCGGATTCAAATACAGACCAGATGTTTCACCAAAGATTTGCATTATATGCGGTCCCGACCTATTGATATCAGTAATAAAAAACAGAACATCATCCGCGTACAGCACAATCCTATCTGAGGGTCCGATCTCCCATTCAAAGCCTTTCAATTGCGCGTCTATGCGCACCCACGCCGCCAACGGCTCCATGGCCAGAGCAAATAGATACGGCGGCAGGGGGCACCCCTGCCGAGTACCTCATCCTATGTGGAATGTGGTAGATGTGCCCCGGCCACCCTCACCGAAGCCGTCAGGTCTGTATATAGGAGTTTTAAGTACGACAAAAAACGGGGCCCGAGGTTAATGTAATGTATGTGTCTTGTTAAGCGCACTGCTGCCCTGAGGCGTCGTGGCGCTGTAGACCGCTGGGGAACCCGTCCTGGCTATCCCTGTGAGATGGTCCCTACTGGGTATCTCCAAGGTGAAACCAGGCATCCCCGACGAATGTGGGGGGCCATTGTAGAGATGAGGCAAGCTAATGCTCACGCTCAGACTGTCCCCGGGCCAGGCTTTGAAGGAGTTGTTGGTTTATAGACCACCAGGCCCTGTGGGCTCCTTCCTGGAAGATTTGCAGACAGCTGTCTCTGAGCTGGTGTTGACCACACAGCATTGCGTAGTGGCCGGTGATTTCAACTTCCACCTTGACGTGACGGACGACCCGGATGCGGCCAAACTGCTGGATATTACATCTCCACTGGGTCTTATACCGTTCGTGTCAGGGCCAACACATGAGAAGGGGCATACCCTGGATCAGGTGTTTTCGTCTGTCCCTCTTATGGAGGTTGATACCCTGCCGGTGCTCTGGACTGATCACAGGTTGATCAGATTTTCGGTGCTGGAGAGTACGCGGCTGGATAACAGCGCCTCTACCTTTTCTAGACCGGCCTCGAGAGCGCTGCACAGAGTGACACCTGACATGCTGGAGCAGGCGCTTCTGGATCACCCATGCCATCTTTCGGGCGATCTGGAAAGCGACACTGAGGCTTTGCAGCTATGGCTCACTGATAGGCTGGACGATCTGGCCCCCAAGGTAGCCCCCCGGTCCACGGTGGCACGGCAATCTGCACCGTGGTTTACGGAGGTGCTCCGGGTGGCCCGCAGTCAATGTAAGGTGGCCGAGAGGGCCTGGCGCCTTCTGTATGATGGGGAGGCTAAACTCGCCTATAAGGCGGCGGTGAAGGCCTACCATCGGGACATCCTGGGAGCGAAGAGGAAATATTTGGCTAGGAGGATCGAGGCATCTGCGAACTCCTGTAAGGAGATCTTCACCATTGTAAAGGAGTTCACGACCCCTAGCTCCCAATCGCTCCCTTTAGTTTCTTCGGATGCGTGGGCATGTGATCTTGCCGGTTTCTTTACCAATAAGATCAAGGCGATTCAGGCCTCCTTTGTGGAGGGACCGGAGGTTGGAAGCGGCGTCACAGGGGCGGGTTGCGGACCTCCGCACACACCTGCGGCGGTGTTGTCTGTTTTTCCTGTTGTTTCCAGCGATGTGTCCAGGCAGCTGCTGGCCAATCTGAAATCTGGCTCGCCACTGGACCCCTGCCCCGCCAAATTTTTGGCTGGGATGGCGGCGGTGGTGAACCCGCTGGTTAATCCCATCCTCAATGCCTCTTTGAGGGAGGGGAGGGTCCCTAGCTCTTGGAAAAGAGCGATGGTGATCCCCCTCCTTAAGAAACCGGGTCTCGATGCCGAGGTCTTGGCCAATTATAGGCCAATTTCACTTCTTCCGGCCCTCGCGAAGATCACGGAAAAACACGTTCACGGTGTCCTGTCGAGCTTTTTGGAAGCTAACAATCTGCTCCACCCATCCCAATCCAGTTTCCGTCCTAATTTTAGTACGGAAACGGCTTTGCTGGAGGTCACCGAGATCATCAGGGAGACTCTGGATGTCGGCGGGAGGGCCATGTTGGTCATGCTAGACCTATCGGCAGCCTTCGACACCGTCCCCCATAGGGCACTCTTAGCGAGGCTTTATGACATCGGCCTGAGGGGGACGGCGCTCAGGTGGTTCACATCTTTCCTTGAAGGCCGCCGCCAGACGGTCTGGGTCTCCCAGAGCTCTGCCGAGATGCCGCCACTGGGAGTTGGGGTTCCACACGGCTCTGTGTTGAGTCCCACGTTGTTTAACATCTTTATGTCCCCTTTGGCGGCCTTGGTGGAAGCATATGGGGCCCAGATCGTCTCCTACGCCGACGACACGCAACTCCTCTTCACATGCGGGAAAGACCAGGAGTTTGATGGAGGGAGAATTCGGGACTGCCTCGCATTGGTCTTCGACTGGTTCCAACGGAACAGTCTGAGGGCCAACTCCAGCAAGTCCGAGGTTCTATTCTTTGGTTGCGTCGCCGATCCGGAGTGGCAGCAATGGTGGCCGTCTGACATGAGCCCTCCTGCACAGTCTTCCTTGGTGGCTAAAAATCTGGGTGTCAAGCTGGACAACCAGCTGTCGCTGAGAACACATATCATGGGTCTGGCTGGCACCTGTTATGGAATTTTGAAAATGATCCGTAAATTCCTGCCCCTGCTGTCTGAGGAGCACAGGCGGATTACTGTGCAGGCTCTCGTGGGCTCAAGGCTAGACTATGCTAATGCCCTCTTTCTCGGCCTCCCTGATTACCTATCAGCGCATACAGGCGGTACAGAACTCTTCCGCCCGGGCTATTTTTGGCCTGCGCAGACGCGCCCGAGCCTCCGGGCTGCTACAGGCGCTACACTGGCTGCCGATCCGGAAGCGGATCCAGTTCAAATCCCTGACTCTGATGCACAAAGCCTTGTTTGGATCAGGGGCTGGATACCTGCGGCGGCGTCTGGCCTTCTATCGACCAGTCCGCTCTTTGCGTTCGGAATCTCTTTATAAAGCGGTGGTCCCGCGGGTGAGGAAGGCCCGCGCGGGAGGGCGTTCATTCAGTTGCAAAGCTCCCCAGCTGTGGAACTCGCTTCCTCTTTCGCTTCGCAGCACTGCCAATTTGTTCCAGTTCAGGAAGAGCCTGAAGACCTGGCTTTTTAATCTTTAGGCTGTTTTTACTGTTTCTGTTTTAGTTCTGTTCTTATTTTCGCTGTGTTCTGTTATTTTTACTCTGAGTTGCAGGTGGAAAGCGCCGGGACACTCTTTTCGAGTAGCCGTGCGCTATACAAAAGCGTTATAACATAACATAACATAACATAATGCCCAGAGTTGCCGAGTGTGATCCCTGGTTAGAGTAGGCACTGAGGCGAGAATTATCGAGTCTGCTGACCCTGGTCCACGACACTGCCGCGTTGGGAATTGAACCCTGGTCCCGGGCCGTTCTCTGCTTCCGGGTCTGCCGCCTCTAACCACTCCACGACGAGGCAGAAGTGAAAACAGGTAGACCCAAGTCAGCGAGTCAAACGCCTTATCAATATCTGCCAACAGGAACACCGCCTGCTCCCCAGTGCCTCTAACCGCCTCTACTGCTACATGTGCACATCTGATGTTATGCTTGTCGCCCTACGGGGCATAAACCCAGCCTGATCCGGATGGACCAGTTCTGTTATGTACAGGAGAAGACGATTCGCTAGCGCCTTGGCCAGTATCTTCGCCTCAACATTTAGGAGGGATATGGGCTGGTAAGACTCATGCCTCTCCGGAAGCCTGCCAGGCTTGTGGAACACCACCACCTCCGCATGCCTCCGGTCCGCCGGAAGGCGACCCTGTTCTCTAGCCGCTTCCAACGCCACCCTGTAATGTGCTCCCAATTGGAAGTGGTATTTCTTAAAAAAGTCACTCGGGAACCCATTGAGCCCGGGTGCCTTTCCGGTATTAAGCTCCCCCAGAGCCGTGCCCAGCTCTTCAACAGTCAGAGGGAGTTCAAGATGCTCCTGCACCTCCTCAGACACCGCACATGGTGGTAAGTCCGCAATAAACGTATCTACTACCTCTGCAGGGAGGCACTCCTGCTGAGCATACTCTGCTGCATAGTATAGTGCGAAGCTGTCCGCTATCTCTTTGGGGTCTGTGATTGAGGCCCCGGCCGCATCAGTGATCCCCGGTAGTGTCTGCGCTTGTAGCGTATTCTGGCAAAGCCTATGGAGGATAGTGCCTGACTTATCCCCCCACTGATATATTCTGCTACGCGTCGCCAACCACACCTGTTGAGCCTAGTCCAGTAACAAAGACGCATAATACTGCTGTGCCAATAATAGCTGTCCCACCTCCCTGCCCTCCCCAGTTCCACTGCATCGCCCCTCTAGTGTCTCAACATGTGCTGCGGCCTTCACCAACGCCTCTCTACGTTTTTTCCGGGCTGCTGCACACCAGGCGATATCCACTCCGCGCAGTGTGGGCTTCAGGGCCTCCCAGAGTGTCACTACATCAGCCACCGACCCCACATTATCATCCCAGTAGTGGGCTATGGCCTCCCCCATGTGCTTTCTATAATTCTCCTGCTGGAGATACCACGTGGAGAGACGCCACCGGAACGGTTTCCGCCCTTTACCCAACCAAACGTCGACTGCAATCGGAGAGTGGTCCGAAAGCCCCCGTGGTTATATAATCGCCGATTTCACTCTACCAACTGCTGCGCAAACAAGCAGTCCAATCTAGAAAAGGACTTATGGACTGCGGAGAGATATGTGTATTCCCGATCATGTATGTGAAGGTATCGCCAAGTATCAATCCAGCCCATTCCCCTAACCATGTCGCCTAGTTTAGTGGGAGGGTCTGCTATCTGTCCACCCCCTGGTCTATAGTGATCCATCCGACCATTCATGACATCATTCCAGTCACCCCCAATCACTGCGAGAGCCTCAGGAATTTCTGCCCACACCGCAAACAGCTTTTTCACTAGCGACCACTGCAGTAGGGGGCGGAGCATACACACTCCCCAGCACCAGGGGCTTCTCACCAATCATCCCTTTAACAAATACGTATTGGCCTTGAGAGTCGACCCACTACTTCGAGTGGACGTAGGACAACCGGCTATGCACTAGGATGGCCACCCCCCTGGACCCCCTAGCAGACCCAGCATGATAAACCTGTTGGTATCCATAGCGCTGTAGGCTAAGTGTTTTGTTGCCTAGCAGATGCATTTCTTGCAGCAGCATAACATCCGCACCTTCCTTTTTCCCCACCACAAAACTGCCCCTCTCTTCACTTTGTCAAGCACTCCCCTCACATTCCAGCTAAGTATCCGCATGGACGCCCTGGGGATCATAGGCTTGGTTCCTTCAGCCGCCATTCAGGGGGACGCATGTCAAGAGCCCAACAGACGGGCCAAGATGACGTGTACACATCAATCGTTGAGACCTCAGACATATTGTGCAGATCAAGCCAAACTCACCCCTTCTAACTCCCACCCCACCCCCCACCCCCTCAAACCCCCCACCCCATACCTCAAAAAACGCTGAAGTACCTGTTGCGGCCTGGGCAGCCCCTGATCCCAAACGCAGGACCTGAGGCTGTCCACACCAATGGATCCCCAATAAACTACCCATTCAACCAAACCCCCCCCCCAACAAGCCTTAAGCCCAGGAAAGTGGTCAGCCCTTTAACTACCCCCCATCCAATCCCCAAACGCCCCAAATCTTCATATTCACTGTCATTTTGTTGGCGCAATTGCCCCTCTTGGCCTTGCGGCCACCTCAGGAGAGCGTCCCTCACACCTACACCCGCAGGGATATATGCACACCAATGTTCCGCCTCTCGCCGACTGAATGTTCAAGGATCTGTGAGTGGATGCTCCAGGGCCGTCGCTCCGCCGCCTGCCGCTCCCGCAGGAGAGGAACGCCTCCGGGACCTGGACCTCCCATTACCCCTACTCCGCGAACCCCGGACGGTCTGTGCCTGTGAGCCGCCCAAGGAGGAGTCTGAGTCATGGCCCGGCGGTGTATGCGCCGTTAGTTTCACTGTTTCATCAGTCCAATGGAACACTTACTCTGGGGTATCAAAGAAGTGGGCACGAGATTGAAACACCACCCGTAGGTGGGCCGGATAAAGCAAGGCATAGGGGAGCTTAAGATCGCGGAGGCGCGCCTTGGCCGCTGTAAAAGACTGCCTCTGCCATTGGACCAGCCTAGTATAGTCTGGAAATATCAGGATTCTTTGGTTCTCACACATGAGTGAGTCCTTCGCCCTTGCCTCTCGTAGGATGGTATCACGATCGTGATAGTTCAACAACTTGGCTATTACAAGCCTGGGACGGGCCCCCACTGGCGGCTTCTGTACCAGAGCCCGATGGGCCCGCTCAATGACAAAGCAGCGTGATAAGGATTCAGGAGGGAGCCAACTCTCCAGCCACTGAGTCAGGAAATGCTCCATGTTGCCCTTCTCGCAGCCCTCCGGGAGCCCCACAAGTCTGAGGTTGTTGCGCCGGGCCCGTCCTTCTGCATCTTCCACTCGAAGGGCCAGCCCCTTCTGGACACTCTCCATGTCGGACACCTTGCGTTTAAGGGTCGCCACATCATCTTCCATTCCAGAAATCCTGGTTTCGGTCTCCGTGATGCGAGCCACCGCGTTCCTCAGGTCTTGGCGCAACAACGTGACATCTGCACCCACGGCGCCTATTTTCGCATCCAGCATATCTCTTGACTGGGTTATCGCCGCCATCAATGCCGCATTATCCGGCCCCTGGCTGTTCTGGCCCCCAGCGGCCCCGGCTCCTCCACTGGGCCCTGTATATTTATCAATGGGCCCCTGTTTCGCAGGCCCACCGCCACTCCTGCCTCCGGTCATTTTCTTCTGAGGCCGTGGACAACCTCCACCAGGACTGGCCACCTGTATACCCGGAATGCACCTCTAATATCACCGATGGGCACGTGCGTCAGGACCCTCTGTGTCTCTCCAGGCCGGTCGCTATATCACTCTCCCAAAGTCCAGAAAAACAGTGCCGCAGTGCTGCGCACTGCCCTCACTCTGCTGGAATGTCCTCCACTAGGCCTCACGCTGCCAGGCGACTGCCGTCTGACACTATTTCTTGCCCAAAGCACTCACACTGAAGCTGCCCTCGCCGAGGCCAAGCCGACCCTGCAGCACCCGTAGACTTAATCCGGTGCATGGGCCATCCCCTCGGATTTCATATGGCATCGGTCTTCAATGGCGCCACCCGTCACTGGGCCTTACCATGCAATAGCCCCTGCACCTTGGGCCAAACAGAGAATATGTCGCCACTTGGTGGGCCCTAGGGAGTCCTCTGGGGGCACCAACTGCTCCACTGACGTGGCCCCAGGCCTTGGCAGCACAGGGGGCCCACGCCGAAATCAGCCCGCCTCCGGTCCTCCGGCTATTTCTTTCAAGCCCAAACGCTGACTGTGCACCCCCCGGAGACCTCCATCGAAGGCCGACCTGCCCCCCGATCACCTGCAGCTGTCGTCCGCCGTCCAGGCGCGCCTTGATGAATGGCGCCTAACTCCAGTTCCCGGCTGTGCTCTGGATACTAGGCCCCGCCGCGGGAGGGCTCCGGCCCCACTCGCCCAGAGTTCCAGCCCCCCTCGCCAGCAGCGGCACTCTGATAGCCGGGTCACCTCAGTCGGGGGCCTACGCTGCTCTTCTGAGACATGTCGGCCTTCCGGCACCCACCGGCTGCACCCCGCTGCTCACCGCCGTCTCCGGCGCTCCCGGGTCAGGGAGCACGAGACTCGAGGTCCCGGCTGCATTCGCCCGGATCAGGCCTCTGTGCGTCCCTCCGGTTCTCGCGTCGCCCGGGGCCTCAGAGCTCCACAAATGTCACCGGAACAAAGCCACCTAGT
This sequence comes from Lissotriton vulgaris, assembly GCF_964263255.1. Classification (NCBI taxonomy): domain Eukaryota; kingdom Metazoa; phylum Chordata; class Amphibia; order Caudata; family Salamandridae; genus Lissotriton; species Lissotriton vulgaris. The sequence goes on from NC_141691.1 coordinate 135,173,188, forward strand.
TCAGGGCACTACGCCGTCCTCTAGGGCAGCGGGATCAGGAGGGGAAACAGGATAATCTGCGGATATGTGGCGGGCGGGACGGAGCTCCTCTAAGCTACGTCCGCCATTATGGCCCGCTAAGCCACGCCCTATCCCTATCATGTTTAATCTTTTAACTTGTTATATTTTATGTTTTAGATGCTTGCACTGATTTTTTCAATGCTTTTTTTGGAATCTAATTTTCTATAATTGCAAAGTGATTCATTGAAAAATGAAATTCATATTTTGGAATGAACCGAAAACTGCAGGATATCTTGAGTAAGCTTCTTCTATCAAGACATGCCCATATTGATGCTGTGACTAGATCTGCCCCTCATAAAAAAAATACTTTACCCCCCACACTGCCTTTATCCATATTAAGATCTCTGCTCCCTTCTACGCACCCCCTTCTGCCATCCTTTTGAAGCATGCCAAGGTCCCTCCACTATGCACATCTTACATAAACACCTCACTCGTCAGTCTATGCTAGGTAATGATTACATCTGTCATCTCTTCTCCCTTTGAGCGTTTGTACCCTTCAAAGCACACAAGTTTACTGTCAAGGGCTAAGAGAGACTACTCTCAAAAGATTCATAATGCAGTCATCTGCTGCATATCACAGCATGCAACTCAACTGCACTGTCATTACAATAAAAAACTCAGTCCATTTTGGCATCATTGCTGGCTGTGTAGCCCTGTTTCCTATCCCCCAGTTATTACCCCTTCCATTCTGATGCTTCTGCATATTTTTTTTCTTCTTCAAAGAAAATCTGTGGGTCACACCAATAGTTGCACAAAAAAGATAAACAGTAGATCAATTTCTAAAAATAATTGTAAACAAGGAGTACTACGAACTTCAACATTTTCTATGGCCTCAATATACTGGTAATGATATCTTGTGCTATCAAAATTCCATCTCGAAATTCGGTGGGGGGGGGGGCTGACCACGCCGGATAGTATATGGGGGGAGTGTCACCTGCTAATTTTTTAAGATCTCTCGGGTTGCCTTCGAAATTTTAAACCATCACATTGTACTACAAAATGTATAGCATCTGAAAATCCTTAGGGGGCAGATTTACAATAACTGGTGCATCCCTGCATATGAGCAGGGAAGCACCAGTTATTTTGCGTGACGTTAGGAACCTCTTGCGCCACCATTGATGCGCCGCATTTACAATGCGGAGCACCGTGGCGCCAGGAGAGACAGATGCGTGACGCATCTTACAGTGTATTGGTGACGCAGTGCTGGAGTCGTGTCGCAAGCGCAACGCAACTCCAGCACTGCTGAGGGGCATCCTATACTTGCAATGCTGCGTCACTCCTCACGCCTGCTACAATTAGCAGGTGTAAGGTTTTGACGTAGCATGGACATAAAAGTGACTCAGTGAAACCTCATAGATTTCACGGCGTCACTTTTACGGGGCTTCCTTGCGACAGAACGCCCACCCTATTACATTATACCTGACGCTGGGTATAATGTAGCGCAGGGCTTTACAATGTGACACATCTCACTAGATGCGTCACGTTGTAAATCTGTCGCATGGAGGCGCATGGTTTACGATGCCGCTGTGTCACAAAAGTGATGCAACGGCGGGGTAAAGATGACACAAGGGGCCTATCTTATATTCTAAAATATCCTTTTTTCACCATAAATGACAAGTTGTAAAATCTGGATCCTACATTTAATTTTGTAACCAGTATACCTCACATGCGCACTTCTCTCTGCTTTCCCCTTTAATTTGAACTTGTCATCAATTGTGCATCTTCTGTATGAGGGTATATTCCTGTTCATGTATGCAGATGATGCACGCCTCTGTTGAATATTCTTCTGTTGAATATACATTCAGTGGAAGTCCCTAAAGTATTTGCTCTACACTTTGCTTTAGCAAACTCCCTGTGGAACCTAAATATTTACTTTTTTTATTTGAATGCTCCTAAATTTGAAATTTTACACAAAAAAAACAATTTCATTACTGCAACATGTCTTTTTGGATTATGTCAATGGGGACGTCTCAATGGCACTTTCCAGTCATTACAAATCTAGGAGCATAGCTTGTGACCTGGGACTCTTTCTTCAGGATGTTGGAAAAATGTAGGTTTCTGTAGGTACTCACGAGGTTATATGCTTGGCTTTATAAAAACACTTCAGCCCAAGTCCTTATAAACAATCTGTGCACTGACACCGTGTTTCCCAGCAGAGACACCCATCAAGGTTGTACCCTATTATGTTTACTTTATTTATCAAACCTTTAGTCTAATATTTTCACTCATATGAGATAATTATATCCTCTATAGCATGCATAGCCAAAATTATATTATGATGATGTTGCTCTTTTATGTCTCCCAAATAGTCATAACATTGAGACTGCTTTGCAAACTGTACAGAGATTCACTAAACTGGGGGGACTACAAAATCAGTTAATCTAAAACTGAGTCACTTCTGTTTAATACCACTCCTGATATTTTCTACCCAAACATAGGGCTAACTAAGATCAAAACCCAGAAAGGTATTTAGGAGCTTATTATTCAGACATAATTATGGACTCCTATTGAATTTAATTCCACTTTTATCTAAACTTCAGTCTCTTTCTGTAGTCTGGAAATCTCTTCTTTCAAGCAAATCTCTTTCCTCTCTCTATTACAAGTCCAATTTCTCTTATTAAAATGTCTATTTTGCCCCTTTTTCTATTTCTTATTTAAAATGCTCCCTGTAAACTTGATGTGATTTTTTATAACTAAATTAAATAGCTTGATGACTTCATATATATGAGAAAATAAGGCCAGAGTTAAAAATTTGTACAGCAACCAAAATTTAACGGCAGTGTGGCACTCCCCTATCTTAGGTTGTATTATTGGGCAGTCTTTGTGTTACAGATAAGAAGACTTTTGATGCAGACATCCAAGTTTGATAATTTGGTCATTTTATAGATGCTGAATAATTATGGTAATAGCAGTTTGCCTGGGGCCAGAAAGGAGTTAAAGGTACCAAAAAAGCTGAGCTAAAAATCCCTGCAAGTGCTATTGGTGGCTCAGCGCCATCTGTTCCAGAAGTTAAATATTCCAGCCATATATGTTGAAACATCCTTGGATAAATGTAAGCATCTAGCTACCTATCGCTCTGCGGAGGGGGAGGGATGTAATAAACAGGTGGTGGGTCATCAAGATCAGTAAAGTTGGAGATTTGTCTGATGGCACCATAATTCAATCTTATGGGGAAATATGCCTGATCAACATTCAGTATAGAGCCATTTATAGTTTTTCATACAAACAGATTGACTCGGTCCTCAATAATTTATACTCAGTAGATATAGTCAAGAAATTGTAAGCAATAGATGAGGTTAATGATTTTTTTAGATTTTGGTACAAGGATCTTCACCAAGATCACACCCAGGTTATTGAGGAGGTAGGTGATAAATGGGGAGCCGTATGGGCATCAACATTGACATGGATATTTGACAGATGAATTTCAGCTTTCAGTTTTCGTTACTGAGAGGTGCACATTTTCATAGAATGTTGCTCTTAATGGCCGGATGCTCGACCATACCTACTAAAATGTTTCAGTTGGACAGCAAAAAAGTGCCCCAGATGTGATAAACTAGGGGATTGAGAGTACATGTTCGGTTGTGCAAGGCAGTGAGAGACTATTGGGAACAGATTGTCGCTCTGATCTCGATTAGGGTAGGGAAAATGGTTAAACCTTTGCCCTCCCTATCCTTACTGGGCCTTGCAGACCCATCCCTTTCTTGGAAAGAAGGTACAGAGTTTCATTTTATTTCAGCGATAGGGGCTCAATCTGTTATAAAATATTAAAAATCCCTAAACAGCCACACGTCTAGGGAATGGTCTAACAGGATGAAAACAGTTAGTGAAAGGGAATTTTGCTATCATGCTTGGTTCAATAAAGTATTATGCTATAGGAAAGAAATGATCAGCTTTGCTGTGGAAGGAGCTTCATAAAACAGGGCAAACCATAGCTGTAGACTGCACGTGCACGGCCACTTTAAGAAGTATCATAGGACCTTTCGAAACAAAGGTTTAAGATAGTGGCACTTAACCATGCACAGACACTTTCAGTAATTTTAGCAGGATGAACATGTGGGAAACACTTCTGTCTGACCTTTCAGAAGATGGATGCTCAGTGAGCAACTTTCGAGTCTGGCATAACACAATACTCAAAGTGTCCGAGATGGTTCCGAATGCTGTCTTCCACTCATCCCCTTCCTCTATTCACAATAGATAGTAGACTCCATGGAGGTCAAGTCTGAAGAAAATCTTGGCTCCTCGAACTGATTCTAATATTTCCTTGATGAGGGGCATTGGGTAGTAATTGATAGTAATCTTGGTTAAACCCCTAAAATCAATACAAGGCCTGAACTCATTTGTTTTTGTGGGAACTAAATACAGAGAAGTCACAGCAGGAGAAGAGGATCGATTTATTAGCCCATTCTGCAAGTTTTCCTCTAGACATTGTCTCAGGACCTTCATCTCTGGCTCAGACAGAGAATAAACCCGACCAAAAGCACTACAGCTCCTGTTTCTAATGGCATGGCACAATCAAAATCTCGATGTGGTGGTAAGGACGCTTCCTTTCTTTTATGAAAAAAGGATAACATAGGCTTGATAAGTAACAGGAAGCACTTGGATGAGATTGATTGAATTACTGTCAAATCTGGAATTCTTTGGAATTTCCTTGGGATTCCATTAGTATTCATTAGCAAAATAAAATCGATGACTGAACTGAGAGGACAAGGAGATAGTACTGGTCTCCCAAATCATGAACGAATTATCGCCAGCACCTGAAAGCGTCTAAGCTTGGTGCCAACCAGAAGGATTCTAAAGGATAAAAAAGTCCATAGGGCAGAAAACCTCCTGATGGCAGGAATGTCTCATGAAGATAGTAGCCAGAGGCTGGAACCCAAAAGGCGGAGGAAGACAGAGAAAGATCCGAAGAAAATCAGGGGTGAACAGCTGAGGCAACAGGAGCAAGGAGAAACAACCACAAGAATGAAAAAGTGTTGCACCTTTTATACGGTTAGAGGCAGAAATGCATCACAGGAAGGCACTATCCGCCATGATAGATTGGGAAAAAGTATGTTTAAGGATATGTTAAGTGGCCATCTTGTATTGGGCTATTCTATAACTCAGAATACCTCACCAGAGGATTCTGGGATGAAGAATCCGTAAGAATATGGCGACGCAAGCTACCCCACAGGCCTCCCCAAGGAGAAGCATGCCTGCATGGGAGATAGTACTGGTGGGCCGCTGCTGCAAGTAAGTTCACACCAGAAGAAGTGTGGTGGCCTGTTGGCCTGTCCTTCATCCATGAACTGCAGGTCTCGCCCGATGACAAAGATTAGAACCAACTATCATCATCTCCAAGGAGATGTTTCAGCAGAACATTTCAAATAAAATCTACTTGTTAAGCTAGGCAATCTACAGGAGAAACAAAAGCAGAAATGGAGCCAAAATGCTGAGAAATTAGTGCATGCTTGTAAATGCACACATTTTTGTAACATGTAGATGTTATTCAACCTATTACCATATGGTTATTTTATTTAACCTATTATCTTATGGTTGATTGTTGTTTTGAAATAGGTACTGATGGAGCAATGGTGACCGGTAAGTTTAGGAGGGAGGGGGCGGACGGTGACACACATGCACATATACACACTCACAGCCATGCATTCACATGCACGCACACAGAAACACACTCAAACACATCCATTCACAACATTCATTACCAAACATTCATACATACACGCATGCACCAAACATTAATTAAAAAACACACACACTTACTTGTTGTTCTGCCTTGGACGTCCCAGGAGGCTTGGGACCTAAAGTGAGGCAATGAGGGAAGGCAGCTGTCCCAATGTCATCACAGAGTGGGATAGGTTCAGAGAGACTGCTGACCCCACTCTGTGATAAATTGTCAGTGATTGACACCCAACCCGGGAGTCTTCAAGGCGTAAAAAACGGAAGCGCGGTGGTATGAGTAAATCATTGACGCTACACCTCGTCACTGAGGGGAGGGCTTTAGGGACCTTTGCTGAGATGAGGAGGTCACACCCAAATGAGCTGTGACTTTCTCAGCCCAGCAAAGTTCAGCTCAGGCAGCCAGGAGCCTGTGCATTTAGTGCATGTCTGGGTCCTGGCTGCCTGACACAAAAATGAACAGTGTCTTTCAGGCTGACCTTTGTTCAGCCTGACAGACACTGTGAGGGGCAAAAGGTGAGGTGTGGGGGGCGTGACCCCTCAGGCACAATCGACCGGCTGAGATGGAGAGCATAGAGACTCACATTTAGAATATGTACAGAAAATGACAAAAATTCGAAGAGTTTCACCTTGCAATCGCAGCCGCTGACCAGAATGCTAATATACACAAAGAATTGCCCAAACAGTTAAGCAACCAGAAGTACAGTGCCTATTTGTCACTTGAGACATCAAAGAAAAAACAAATTATAAATAAATAATTTTCAGAACCATATGCACCGAAAAGTCAAATGAAAAGTTACTTTATATAAAGTGAGGCAGGAGAGACATAAAATACAATACAGAATTCTGCACACTTCTCCCAATAGGAACAGACACCTGCAAAATAGTTCATAACTACACAAGGAGCTGTTGCAGTTGAACCCAAAAGTAAGGACATTGAAAAAGATGTCTGAGAAGAGAAAAGATATACTTCAAAGTAAAAAAATACAGAAGGTCGTACAAAGGAGGAGGAGTCAAGAGATAATGATGAATGAGAATCTGAAATGTCTGATCAGGAGGTTATGAAGGTATATGGCCAACCGCAGATATTAACACCACCAGCAGCTGAAGCATTACCTCCTCAACAGACCCTGAACAGTGATTGGATGCCGCAGAAGGGAAGGCACCAACTGAGCTTGACCAGGGCCAGACTGGGACCCCAAAGGAGCCCTGGCAAATTTTGCCAGACAAGCCACCATAAGCTGCATAATGAGCACGCCTGACCACTACAAGTGGGCTTGAAAGGTTCTCCCTCCAAGACAATTTGGGGAAAATGGCAAAACTGGTGCATTCTTTAGCACATTTTTCATTATATATTCTATTGCATTAGTTTTTAAAGCATAGAAAATGATGACCCTACAGTGCACCAGGATACGGCAATGTTAGTGTGCCTCTCATCACTCCATAGCCCCTCTCTCATGTGTATTTCATTTGTTATATAGCGTCTTTCCTACCAGTGTAGGGTGTTGGATCATTTTACATCACACACACACACATATACCGAGACAATGAATGATACATGTGTAAATCATTTTATAGAAAATGTTACATAAGAGACAAGGGACAAGTTGTAGGATTCACATGTTATCCATACTGGTAGGCATTTTTTCACAGTGCTTGGTCTGGGGAAGCACAAACCCAGGAATCAGAACGTAACACAGTAGTTAGGGTCACTTTACTAATAAGAATGTATTTCATACCAAACAAACCCTTTTTAGCAGAATTATGATAATGAAAAACTGGGAGCAAAAACTACTTTCTAACCTAGATTTTGATATTAATTTATGAACTGCACATTAATAAAAGGATCTTTGTGACAAAAGCGGTAAACCACTGAGCTTGCAAATAAAATATTGTTCTGTGATCTGAATAGTACACACTCTTTGCAGCAGGCAAATTAACCCTCTGCACTACCTTAGATGAGTCAAAACTGCCACTAGGCAAAACTCCACTCTGAATGGCATACGCCAAGTTAAATGGAATTGCTGCAATGGATGATCCTTACATGTTTTTGAGGGCAGGGAATGTTTTATGGAGGGAAGAGTGTAGCAGCCATGAAATACACATTTTGTTTCAGTCATAAATTAATTGTTTACAAGTGTCAGGATACGTTTGAATGCTTACTGTGGGCTTCTGAGATTGCACATTAAATGTGAGTATTTACAAATGTGATTCAAACATATTTTTGAATTCCTTAGAAATGCTCATCTGAGCATATGAGTCTTAGTACAAACATTTCAGACCTTGATGGATAACTTGTATCTGAAAGTCACAATCAGCATTCATAATTGAAGGCCACAGACATGTTCATGGTATCCAATGGGATAGGAGTAATTTCAGACCTACAGGCCTGCCAACTCACAGGATACTACATTGTGCCAAACGATACTGGTTCCCTTCACACGGTCTCCCAGTGAGGAGCAATATCACATAATGGCAGGCAGTTCTGGCTTTAGGGTGGTGTGACTTCTGCGGCCACACTGGGTGCTGACCTGGTCAGGGGGGTGTTGACCTCAGGGGGGCAGGGAGGGTGCTGTGTTTAGCAATAACTCACAATTTAAAAACACCTTCTGCAGAGTTCCTTGTGCATCCAGCTTTCAGGCAGCAATAAAAATGTCAATATAGCTCTTGAGATTAATATTCCTGCTAGAGAGACAGATATCTGAGTTTTGTCCAGTTGCAGTTTTGAATCGCTATAAAGTAGCACAGAGGGTTATTGTGCCTGCTGCAAAGAATGTGTACTGTGCAGATCACAGATCTCTATTTTACATGGATTGCTGAGTGGATCACTGCATTTATTAAAAAGATCCTTTTATTACAGCAATTCATAAGCTACAACCCTAATAAAGAACAATTACTGTTACAAACTGTCGTCAAAAAGCTGCATGCAAACTACAAAAAATAGGTTAGGACTTTATGTTTTTTACCCAGTTTTGTAATTATCTATTCCTACTGTTTCTAAAAAGAGTTTGTTTGGGTGGTTTAAAACATATCGATCAACAAAGGGAGAGACAGGGTTCAGAGGCACTCTTAGTCCCCAATCAATAGATATATAAACAAAGGAAGAGTGTCCGTCAGTGAGACGTGGGTGTGATCAAGATAGCACGTATTAGTATGAGGCCAGCTGTAGTTGGTCAATACACTGGGCTAACTTTCTAGAAAAAACAAATTATTTCTTCAAGAAACCCTCACTCACCCTAGTGGTGACATGCTTCATCATCGGGTCCACTCGGGAGATCGAGTACCTCCCGAGTGTGCTACGACGCCAGGAGACTGCGGAGCGGGTTGTTGTGAGAGTGAATGTGAAAAAGAAGGTGTAGTTAAAAATGTCAGAGGTTGTCCCAAAAAATCATTTATTCGCTGGTCAACTTGACATATTAAAATTAATGCTATGTGCAGGGAAACTATCCACAAGAAATACAGGTGTTTCCCTGTTAGGGGAAGGTCAACATGTTTCTGCCCTTTAAGTGTGTGAGTTTACAGGGCTTTCGTCAGGACCAGTAAGTGGGTGTTACCTCAACAGGTATAGGCGCGCTAAGGCCTACCCTGCTGTAGGTGTGAAAGTTAAAAACAGTGGCACTATGTGTAAAAAAGTGCGTGAAAATACAAACCAAAGGCTGGGGATTTGCCTCAGTTGCGAGGAGCCCAAAAGTCTGCAGGTAGGTAAAAGACAGACAGACAGACAAGACACGAAACATACAAATGAGCAAATGGTCATTGATGATCACGGTTTTGCCATGCAACTTTAGGTGTGGCGTGGTACGTGCTATCAGACCTATCAATGGCCGTGGTCAGTTGGAGGAGATCACGTTGTAAAATGAAAGTTGTGCCCAAAAACGGTGGTGATGGGCCTCAACTAGGGCCAAGGTAGTGTGACCTTGCGCTATTTACAATGGAGTGGTAAATGCCACGTGGGCTTGCAGTGCTAAGTTCGGCCGTGTGGGCAGCCCTGTAGACTGTCCATATTAGTAACATTACCTATGAAGAAAGTATCGGGAATATTACCCGAAGGGTGAATGTAATATACCAAGGCTGCGTAATAGTAATGCGCAGCCCTGCTGGCCGTGAATTAGAGAGCTTAAGGTGGCACACTAAATGAAAAAACGGTGGCAGAGTCCTCACTTGTATTCAGTATGAACCACGCCCCATAGATTCAGAGGGGGGGTGGGAGCGACAATGGCACACCCTGTCAGGGTAAAGATAGACACACACACAAAGGAGAGATTAAGAATGGTAGGCAGGAGCTCACACCCAAACACTTATCTTGTACTGAAGTCTGGTCGCTTGTACATACGCCCGCAACGCTCAGCACCCTCTCGGCACCTAGCTGTCCCCGCTGGATCTCGTGGATCACAAGCGAGGGACGAGCCCGGCGCTAAGAGGGGGAGGCGTCGGGACGCAGTCCAATCGCGAGCCTGGATTAGAACGAGGCTTGAGAAGCAAGCCTCGCGTAGTCGCGTAAAGAACTCTGTCACGCGTTAGTTGGCAGAGAGGCAAGAAGCGCACAGTCAGTGCGCCTGCGCGTGCAGGAATTGAGTTGGCCAGATCGAGGCTTGACACGCAAGCTGTCAGCCGGGGATTAGAAACGAGGCTTGGCCCATAAAAACAAATGAACGAGTAGGGGAGCGGACCCGCTCAGAGGGATATACATCAGAGGTCCGCTATGTTAAAATGTTATAAAATTAACATTTAAGAGTAACTTAACAATGAAGGTGGATTTAGGTTCATTAGCTGCTTGGAGATGTGCAAGACAAAGTGTTGGAGTATCCACTTTCACAGTTGTCATATGGGAATGAATGAGTTACGCCCACACATATTAGTGTACTGTGTATTTAGAAGGAGTTGGTGTAATCAGGGAAGTCGCAAAATTGGCGATCTCATCAACCGGGAAAAATCCAATCCAGGCAGTAGGAAGGTGTTCCTATTTAAGAACGCTGGCCCAAGGTATTTGGTCATTTAGACCATCATTATGAGTGTTGAGTCTGTAGACCCAGCGTTGCTCTTTTTCGAACAGGATATTGTCTCTGTTCCTGGGGTTGTTGACCTGTTCAATTACCGTCCAGAACATATCATTGGGGGTATGATTTGCTTGCAGAAAATGTTCGCTGAGTTTGGTCGTTACTTTCTTGCAGCGAACATTGCTGCGATGTTCGCCAATGCGTGTCTTGATGAGATCGCCAATTTTGCGACTTCCCTGATTACACCAACTCCTTCTAAATACCTTCTCATGGTGTTAATCACCCATACCGACTAACTGTACCCCCGTGGTATAACCCACAGTACACTAATATGTGTGGGCGTAACTCATTTATTCCCATATGACAACTGTGAAAGTGGATACTCCAACACTTTGTCTTGCACATCTCCAAGCAGCTAATGAACCTAAATCCACCTTCATTGTTAAGTTACTCTTAAATGTTAATTTTATAACATTTTAACATAGCGGACCTCTGATGTATATCCCTCTGAGCGGGTCCGCTCCCCTACTCGTTCATTTGTTTTTATGGGCCAAGCCTCGTTTCTAATCCCCGGCTGACAGCTTGCGTGTCAAGCCTCGATCTGGCCAACTCAATTCCTGCACGCGCAGGCGCACTGACTGTGCGCTTCTTGCCTCTCTGCCAACTAACGCGTGACAGAGTTCTTTACGCGACTACGCGAGGCTTGCTTCTCAAGCCTCGTTCTAATCCAGGCTCGCGATTGGACTGCGTCCCGACGCCTCCCCCTCTTAGCGCCGGGCTCGTCCCTCGCTCGTGATCCACGAGATCCAGTGGGGACAGCTAGGTGCCGAGAGGGTGCTGAGCGTTGCGGGCGTATGTACAAGCGACCAGACTTCAGTACAAGATAAGTGTTTGGGTGTGAGCTCCTGCCTACCATTCTTAATCTCTCCTTTGTGTGTGTGTCTATCTTTACCCTGACAGGGTGTGCCATTGTCGCTCCCACCCCCCCTCTGAATCTATGGGGCGTGGTTCATACTGAATACAAGTGAGGACTCTGCCACCGTTTTTTCATTTAGTGTGCCACCTTAAGCTCTCTAATTCACGGCCAGCAGGGCTGCGCATTACTATTACGCAGCCTTGGTATATTACATTCACCCTTCGGGTAATATTCCCGATACTTTCTTCATAGGTAATGTTACTAATATGGGCAGTCTACAGGGCTGCCCACACGGCCGAACTTAGCACTGCAAGCCCACGTGGCATTTACCACTCCATTGTAAATAGCGCAAGGTCACACTACCTTGGCCCTAGTTGAGGCCCATCACCACCGTTTTTGGGCACAACTTTCATTTTACAACGTGATCTCCTCCAACTGACCACGGCCATTGATAGGTCTGATAGCACGTACCACGCCACACCTAAAGTTGCATGGCAAAACCGTGATCATCAATGACCATTTGCTCATTTGTATGTTTCGTGTCTTGTCTGTCTGTCTGTCTTTTACCTACCTGCAGACTTTTGGGCTCCTCGCAACTGAGGCAAATCCCCAGCCTTTGGTTTGTATTTTCACGCACTTTTTTACACATAGTGCCACTGTTTTTAACTTTCACACCTACAGCAGGGTAGGCCTTAGCGCGCCTATACCTGTTGAGGTAACACCCACTTACTGGTCCTGACGAAAGCCCTGTAAACTCACACACTTAAAGGGCAGAAACATGTTGACCTTCCCCTAACAGGGAAACACCTGTATTTCTTGTGGATAGTTTCCCTGCACATAGCATTAATTTTAATATGTCAAGTTGACCAGCGAATAAATGATTTTTTGGGACAACCTCTGACATTTTTAACTACACCTTCTTTTTCACATTCACTCTCACAACAACCCGCTCCGCAGTCTCCTGGCGTCGTAGCACACTCGGGAGGTACTCGATCTCCCGAGTGGACCCGATGATGAAGCATGTCACCACTAGGGTGAGTGAGGGTTTCTTGAAGAAATAATTTGTTTTTTCTAGAAAGTTAGCCCAGTGTATTGACCAACTACAGCTGGCCTCATACTAATACGTGCTATCTTGATCACACCCACGTCTCACTGACGGACACTCTTCCTTGGTTTAAAACATATGACATGTACGTAAGAGAGGGGCTATGGAGAGATGAGGAACGCTAAAAGCCGGCCCTGATGGCAGGGAAAAAGAGCTGTAAACCACTGTACACAGTCTTTTTTTCAGCCCCGCTTTGGAGGCTCAGAGCAGCCGATGTCCATTAAAATATATGAAAAACACCTCATGGACATCGGCAGTTGATAGGTGAAGGAGGAAGAAGTCCCTTTTAAGTACTTCTTGGCTCTAGGATACACCCCTTGAAGGCCACGCCACATCCTCACATGGTCAAATATTTTTTTAAGTTGCCAGGTCTGCGCCTAATCAACATGTGCTGTAGACTGAAATTCATGAACATTCTGTGTGGCATCCTTTGTACTGGGGAGACTAGAGGTTGTCAGGCCGCACTCGATAAGAGACACAGCCAAAGTAAAGCTCTTCAGAACTGGGTTATGGTGTGCTCTCAGTGACAAGTAAGATTGAAAAAGAATTTTAGTAACAGGTATATAAACATTACACAGAGACTTAGTTTGACTTTCGCCTGCAAAAGTTTCATGAGTAATTCCATTAGAAAGGGACCATGGTAGATCTTGAAACGTGTGATGGTTTTGAGACAATCTTCTTATGCAGTTCGACTACTCAATTGTGAGGGTCTCAAGGCACTGAACAAATTAAATTATTTAAAACTTTGTAAATGAATAAAACATCAACTTTTAGATTAAACTCTAGTAAGAGAGTGTGTGGTAAAGGAAAAAATGTGGCATGGAAACTGATTGCTGACTGGGCTAAACAGGACCACCAACAAGACCGCCGCCCGCCAGATTGCGAGTAATTTCATGGCAGCGGGGCAGTTCTGCACTGGTGCAGTACAAAGGCTCATTTGTGAGACTTAGAACTGCACTGCTGCTGGACCACCAATGTAGGTTACCATGTTCCTGCACAGCATGGACTGTGCAGTCAATGCTGTGCAAGAACAGTGGTGCATGCACCCTGCATGCACCCCTATACACAAGGGCATGAGAGAGTCCTGTAAGCTCCCCTTTGTTTCCTCACTTCCACCAGTTTGATGGCGTGAGAACCGCCATGAAACTGCTGGCGGTGAGGCAACTCGTGATATGTTTAGCAGTGCAGCAGTGGCACCACCATGCATATTGCGCCCTCAAGACCGCTGCACCGCCAACAGGACTTGCGGATCCCTGATGGTTGCAGCGGTTCTCTGGAGTTCCAACCTCCATACTCGTAATATGATGGTTAAACCGCTGGTGTGGCTCAACCGTGAGTATTGCTTACTACAATTTACCACATCAATAACAGCAATAAAAACGGGTGTGAGCACAGGAGCACTGTGCTGCATGACGAGCATGACGAGCTGCATGACGAGTTGAGCTCGTCATGAGCATGGAAGGGGTTGAGAGGGTGTTCAGTCTCGGATTGTGAGAAGCCTATGAGTAAGAGTTCTGTGAGCCAAGAACAGCCATCACTTGAGTTGAAATTATGTTCGATGCTGAAGCTGGCATATTTTATTGTTGCTCTTTTTACTGATTTTGACTACTGCTTCGCTTTCCGTGCTAACAGGAGGTTGAAGAGACGCACCATGAACATTTCTGAAAGCCTCGAATAAAAGCATTGTTTTTATCTGAGGACTCCAACATGGCGTTGCCTGACTAAATGCCCCCACCCACTCTACAGTGACTTAAGGACTAGAAAGGTGTATGAATCTTCCCATATTAAATAGAGGAGGAGAGAGAAGCAAGGGTCTGTGGTTTGCATAAGTTATCTGAGGTTATTATATTGACTCAGCAATACAGAACATAATATTATGATGTTGCAAGGCAACTAGGGAGTTCTGAACTACTTTGTCAGGGATGTGTAATGAAAACTGTTTGGGGCATATATTTTATTCATTTTTACAACAGTTATGATTGTGGAGCTATCCGTTATCATAGTGATAACTTACATTCATATGATATATATTAATTTGGTATTACATTACAATATAATAAACACAAATGTATAAAATACCAAGGGCCAGATGTATGACCCTTACAATTTGCGAGTCGCAAATTGCATCGCTCTGCAACTCACAATTTGTAACTCACAAAATGTTTATTTTTATTTTATTTTATTTTTATTTTTTTTATTTTGAAAGTTTTATATAGCGCGGACAAGATCCTTGCAGATATCAGAGCGCTTTACAAAGAGAGGTACACGAGGGAGCATAGTTAGACAGATAAATCAATAGGTCAAATAGTACAAATAGGTGGCAACAAAGCCATACATGAGTACAAAATATTACAAATAGGTGGCTACACAGCCAAACATGTGCGTAATAAGACAGTTAATACAAATAATCAAGAGGGTCAAACATGTAGTATAGATCGGAGCAGAGTACTAACAGTGTTCGAGATAGTAGTTCAAGTGTATTTAGCCATGAGGATAGCTTTTACTTCATTTTTAAAGAGTGTGGTGGAAGAGATAAGCCTGGTGTCGGGGGGGAGAGAGTTCCAGATCCTAGGCGCCATTCCTGAGAAGGAGCGCTTATATGTTTTTTCCTTCTGGAATCTTCGAGGTTTCAACAGAAGATTGTTTGTGCCTCTGGTGTTTCTAGCTCCTCCAGAGATTGTCAGTTTCTGAGCGAGGTATCCGGGTGAGTTTAGATGTACCGCCTTGTGTGTCATGCATGCGATTTTCAGATGTATTCTAGCTTCAAAAGGCAGCCAGTTCAGGGATTTCAAGTCAGGGGTAATATGGGAGTGTTTTTTTGACCCAGTGATGAGTCTCGCTGCAGCGTTTAGAGAAGCTCTTAGGGGTGCGGTTGTAGTTAGGGGGAGTCCACAGAGGGCGATGCTGCCGTATTCAATTCGAGGGATGACTAGTGCTTGTACTGCGGTTTGGAAGTCTTTGGCTGGGAGGTAGGGTTTAAGTTTCCTCAGAGTGTTGATCTGGAAGTTTGCTCCCTTTGTTGCCTTGCTGATATGTTGCTGCATGCTGAGATTGGTGTCGAGTGTTATGCCTAAAGATTTTGCTGAGTCCACGATTGTGGGTTGGACATTGAGTGCCGTTAGGTCTTTAAGCCAAATTTGAGTGGTGGAGACCTTCGCTGGAGGTGAGATCAGAAGGAACTCTTTTTTCAGGGCATTGAGTTTGAGATGATTATCGGCAAGCCAGGATTGGGTGCATCTGATTGTTGAGTTCAGGAGCAGGATGTCCTTGGGGGACTGTAATTTGAGATAAAGTTGGGTGTCATCTGCGTACATGTGAAATTGTACATTGGATGCTTGTAGTAGGGTGGTGAGAGGTTCCATGACTAGGTTGAACAGAGTTGGGGATAGAGAGGATCCTTGGGGGACACCTAGCGTTACGGGTATTGGCGAGGACATCAGGTTGTTGCTCTTGAATTTCTGCGACCTGTTGTGAAGAAAGGAGGTGAACCACCTGAGAACAGTTCCAGATAAACCCATTCTTGTGTTTAGAAGCTCTAGTAAATTCTCATGTTTAACGGTGTCGAATGCTGAAGAGAGATCAAGGAGGATGAGGAGGCAGGTGTCGTTTTGGTCTAGCATTTGAAGTGCGTCGTCAATTATGTGAGTCATAGCAGTTTCTGTGCTGTGCCCTGCTCGGAAGCCTGACTGGTGAGGGTTGAGGAGATCAAATTGTTCAATGTGTTTAGTTAATTGTAGTTGTGCGCATTTTTCCAGCAGTTTGGCGAGAGTGGGAATATTGGTAATGGGACGGTAGTTGTTGAGATCAGAGGGGTCGGCTGTAGGTTTCTTTAGAAGAGGTGTGACCTGACCAACTTTGAGGGAGTCAGGTATGCTTCCTTGTTGGAGTGAGCTGTTGATAATTTTAGTCCAGAGAGGGATAAGCAAGGGGGTAAAGTCTTTTACTGCTGCAGCAGGAAGGGGGTCCGTGAGGCGATTGGATGGTTTCAGGGTGCTGAGCAGTTTGCCAATTTCTTCTTCTGAGTATGTGCCAAAGGTTGACCATGTGGCATTGTTTTTTGGTTCAGTGGCTGCTAGGCACTGGGGTTTGGAGTAGAGGCTTGCGTCAGTGAGGAGATCGCTCTTTATGTTGTCAGTTTTTTGGGTAAAGAAAGCAGCGAAGTCTTCACAGGAGGGTGCCTCACGTGCAGTGGTGAGAGGTTGGGGTTGATCCTTGGATTGTGATCTGATTAGTTCAAACAGTTTTCTCGGGCGGTTTTTTGCTTGGTCGAGCTGGAGGCTGAAGAAGTCTGATTTTGAGCGTTTTATTTTCCTGAAGTAGGTGTTTCTCTTTTTCTTCAGATCTTGTAGGTGCATTGCCGAGGGAGCTGATCTCCAGGTACGCTCTGCCATTCGCATGTCTCGTCTATCATCATTGAGTCTACCGTCGTACCATGGATTGGAGATTTTAGTAGAGGCTCTTTTTAACTGCATAGGTGCAGTCTCATTAATTATAGAGGTCATAGCGTTGAGATAGTGGTCAGTCAGTGTTTGAACGTCCGTATCGCCTGTCGGTGGCAGTAGGAGATTGCACCTGCTAGGGGGCAAAGAGCCTGGGTTGAGTTTTTTCATGTCTCTTTTCCAGACTTTGGGCTTGGATAATTGAGCCGGGTTAAATCTAACTTTTTCATTGATAAAGAATGTGACAGTATGATGATCTGACCAGTCACAGGGTTGGATGGACTAGAGTTAGATAGACTCCTCTTTGGAGATGATCAGGTCCAGGATAGAGCCTTTCTCGTGGGTCGGGCTGTTGCATATTTGGGTGAGGTTAAGGGCATCGAGGAAGTTTTAAAGACTATTTACCACCGCGTCATTGCAATCGTTCCAGTGGAGGTTGAAGTCACCAAGGTATATTTGGGTGAGCTGCCGTCCGGAATTGGTTGAGATCATATCCATGATTTGTTGGGAAAAGGTGAAGTTGTCCCTGGGTGGGTGGTAGATGCTGTGAAGAGAGCATATCGGTTTGCCCTCACTAATAATGTCGAGGCAGATGTATTCCCAGGATGTTGGGGATGGTAGGGATGTGGAATTGACTTTCTGAACAGAGAGGTTATTCCTGTAGATGCATGCGATTCCACCACCTAATTTGCCTGCTCTGTCTAGCCTGATAATGTGGTAGTTAGGAGGAACCAGAATGTCCATTATAGGTGTCGAAGATTCAGTTAGCCAGGTTTCTGTCAGGATGATTAGGTCAAGGTCCGTTGATAAGAGGAGATCAGCAATAGCGGCAGAATGTTTCGAGGCCGATCTGCAGTTGAGGAGAGCGCATTTGAGACGGGGGGTGTTGAGGGTGGTAGACGGTTCTAGAGAGAGAGGGACTTTTCTGAGGTTATTGGGGATGGAGAATCTGCTGTTTAGTGTGGGGGGTCTAAGGGGATTTGAGTGTATCGTGGGAATGTTGAGGTGTGGGGTGGTTGTGTGATTTTGGGGGGCTGGGTCGTAGGATCGAGAAGGGTGAGTGTGTCGCGGTCAGAAGTAGAGTTGTGTGTGCGACGAGGGCGGTTGTTGCGATTGCTAGCTGGGAGTGAGGTCAGGTTGGGTGAGAGTTGAGTGAGAGAGTTAGTCGGAAGGGTGGGGGACCCATTGGGCGGGGAGGTGTAGTTGTGTGATGGGTTGTAGGGACGACGAGGGGGACGAGGGCAGTTGCTGTGCCTATGAGCAGGGATTGACGCCAGGTTTGGGCCGTGTTGAGTGAGGGAGTCCGCTGGAGGGGTAGGGGACAAGTTGGGAGGGGAGGTGGGTGAGGGGTGTATGGGGAGGGTGGCGAGTAGTTCCTTGATGTTGTGTATGTCTTCTTTGATCTGAGTGAGGGTGGCCATGATGTTGTCCATCGTGGAGTAGGTGGTGGAGGTGGGGGCGGCAGTCAGAGGTGAATGGCTGACCAGGGAATTCGTGTGCAGGTGGGAGCGTGGGCGGGTGTTCGAGGAGGTATGCGTTGTGTTGGTGTACGGGAAGGTGTTAGGGAGGAGAGAGGTTTTGGGCGGGAGGGGTGTGGATGAGGTAGGGAGGAGGTTGGTGGTATGAGTGAGGGCATTGATGGTAGGCAGGGGGGTCGGGGTGTAGGCTGGGAGACTGATAGTCGTGGTGGGGGAGCAGGAAGGGTAATGGGGGCTGAGAGTAGGAGGGGAAATGGGATAGGGGATGGTTCTGATGTGGGGAGGGGGAGTTAAATTAAGAGAGGAGGTGTGTTCTGCGTGGTTGGTTAGAGGGTAATGGGGACTGAGAATGGGGGGGGATGAAGGGAGGGATTCGTCGAAGTGCGTGTTGTTCTGGTGCTGGACTAGGTTAGGTGTGTTGTGGGTGAGAGCTGTGCTGTCAGGGGTGAGCGGAGTGTTGATGCCCGCTGTAGGTGTGAGAGGCGTGTTGATGGTATGTGTGGAGGTCTGGGGGTTGGTAGAGGGGGTGGGGGTGTGAGTGGTGTATGAGTGGGAGCGATCTGTGAATGTTTGAGGCGTGTGTTACAACTGCATGGTGCTGAACTGGGATAGAGGTGTTGTGGGTGGGAGATGGGCGACCAGGGGTGGTAGGTGTGTCCCTGATTGAGGAGTATGTAGCTGTGAGGTCATGGTTGGTGGGGCTGGAGGGGATATGAGTGTTGGACTGCGAATGGGAGAGGTGCTCTTTGAAGGTGGGGAACAGGTTGTCTAGCAGTTCCAGGTTCCTGTCTGTGGATTGAGCTAGGACAATCCCGTTATTGTAAATGGTGATGGTGGCTCTGCCTGGAAAGAATTGGGATGGTGTGATGGAAAGAGTTAGGCTGTGAGCGGATTTCCTGGTGGAGGAGACGGTGAGTAGGGCGAGGAACGCTTTTCTCCATTGAGCTCTGCGTGTGGTGTGGAATATGATATCAGTGTTCAGGGATCCATTGACCTGTGAGAAGTAGGTGTCCCCAAGTGTTATTTGCAACAGTGTCTCAGACACTGTTTGCGATTCCTAATGGGGTCGCAAATTGCCTGCGTCATTAATATTCATGAAGAAGGTGCTATTTGCGACCATCCAGCACTCCCATGGATGGTGGCCTGCTCTGGTCAGCAGACCACCATGTCTGTGACTGATTTTTAAATAAAGCAGTTTTAAATGCATTAAGGAAAATGGGCTGCATTTAAAAAAGGAAAATGAAACGATTTGATTTCATTTTTAAGAGCAGGCAGTGGTCCGTGGGACCACTGCCTGCTCTTAAAATATATTTTCGCATAAAGGGGAAGGGATGCCCCCTGGGGACCCCTTCCCGTTAGCGAGTGGCTAACCACCTACTTGAAATAGATTGCAAAACAATCTTGCATTGCAGTGCGAGTCGCTATTAGGAAGGGATGCCCTTGGCACGCCCCTTCCTAATAGTGAGTTGCAGACCCTATTTTGCAAGTCTGTAAAAGGTTACCGACTCGCAAACAGGGGTTTGTACATGGGGCAGACCAATGGGCCAATTTCCCGTTTGCGACTGCAAAATATGATTGTACATCTGGCCTCAAGTTTCTGAATATACACATCTCCATATTTTCAAAACCACTATGGGAGGTAGATCCTTCTCCTACCTGGCAGCTAAAACCTGGAACTCACTTCCCACTCTCCTTCGCCTTACTCAGAACCACCTAGCATTCAGAAAGCAACTTAAAACTTGGGTATTCGACAAGTAATTCCCCACCCTCCCTCTAGCGCCTTGAGACCCTATGGGTATGTAGCGCGCTATATAAATTTCTTGACTTGACTTGACTTGACTAAGCAAACCTAGTTTTTGTTTTCTCAGAGGAGGCAAAGGCCATCATTGTGGGCCCTGGAAATCTTTCTGGTTGTGATCCCCCAGAAAGGTGTATTTTGTGACAGCAGAAACAGTTGTTCTATACTTTCATGTCCCAGTTTATGGCCTGCAAATGTACAAGCACAGGTTTGTGAGCTGGACCAAAGTCTTTTCTCAAAGTTGACCAGCAAGTAAACCCCTGATGAAATATAGCATTCCCAAATCATTTTACTATTGAATGATACCGTCCCTTCTCAAATGTCATATTAATATGTTTCAATGCTGTACTTAGAGGTTTATTTGGCCCCTCAGGTTGTGACATTTCACTGAACCATCACTCACCGTGACTATTATATTGTTAGCCTTGTCCTTGTTTGCAAAGTAACCCCAAGGCACACCCTTAAGATTGCTGAACAGGAGGAGCTGCTCTGCTATGGCGGAGGAGCGTCGCCCCACTGCTTTTAAGCAGTGCACTGCAAAGTAAAGGAAACATAAAATGATATTAACTTTGAGTTATTATCATTTTATGTTTCCTGATGCTTTGCGGGTGGGAGGAGCCGCTCTGCTCTTGGAGCAGGGCTGGGTGGTTTGCCCACTCCTAAGTGTGCAATGACTGTTTGGTCCGCCTTCTTGGGCCACCCAAATCAGTCATACCCACTTTCCCCCATTCTCTTTGCCGGCTGCATTACAGCCTGCATGGAGATCCAGCCCATGCCCCACTCCCTGGTTGAGTGTTGAACCTGGACGCTCAAAACCAAACACAACACTGCATTTCAAAATTGTGATTGATCAAGGGAGCCTGGCCGCTTACCAACCACAACAATGCATTGCAGACTTCTGATTGTTCAGGGAAGCCTTTTCTGTGCTTCCTGTGCATAGGTCTGATGGAGAGAGCAGGAGCAGAGATGTGGGACTGGCACAGCAAGGTAGGTGTTTCTTTTATTTTTTTACCGTTTCCATCCGAACACCATTGGGGCCCCTCTCACGGCCCGTACCCGCCCTGCCACCCACGAACCATGCCGGCCACCACTGTTACAGAATCTGATTTAGTGATGTGCAGAAGTTCTGGAAGAAAGTGAAGTCAATCAGTATGCCAGTTTCTTACCTGTAAGGTGTGAGAATGTTGAGTGGGGGTGGCTTGTCACATCGATGGTACATCTCCATCACTGGATTCGGAATCGAGTTCCGAGATACCACCTGTTGATTTTGCACCATGGAACTTTTGAATGCCTTCCTCATGTTGATGTCCTGCAGTGAAACTGTTGGTGCAAAAAGATAAACATATAAGAGATGCATAATTAGAAACTCTGAAAATTACATAAATAAACACATTGTTAATGATAGGATATTTCATTCTGATATTTTTTGAAAATAATGTTATTTGCTCTACAAAATATCAAATCACACATCTAAACAATTTAGAAAATTTAATTTTGCCCATCTTTGCCTTCTATCAGCAATGGCAAAAGACAGACTGATTAAGGTACGAATTGGGGTAGTTAGACAACTTTTAAGATCTTTGCTCCATAGTTGATCATGCACAGCTGTTCTTCTTTTGAGGAATATTATTTATTTAGCTTCAAAGTCTCTCAGTTTTACATTTTTTTACAGAAATGTGTGCACATTCAATCTGCTCTGCATCTAGAACTTACCAAATTCTGATTGGGGTGCATATATGTGATATTTTCACTGATCTCAAGGTAGAACACTCTCCCTAATTATGTAGCTCCATTTTATACTAGACTTTCGTAAAGCTATGCCCTCATGTAGAGTTTTTTCGTACATTTGATGTAATATTACAAATCTCTACTAGTGTTACCACACATGGCTTGCATGTATTGCTGGGAATTTCAATGAGGAAGTAATGGCCCAATTCACAAAGGCAATCTGAGACAAAAGTCTGACTTCACGACGAGTGCAAATTGTGAACTGCATGCATCAAAATGCACAGGAGCAAACTTTTCTGGGATGTGATATAATGTCTGGCCATATCCATTTCCCTGCCCAAACTGATTTTCAAGACCTCCTCTACCATGTATCTCACCTTCCTAATGTTCTTTTTTGTAAAAATTGAGTTCAGGCCCATTGATTACACTTCATCCGGTGCGAGTCAGGGATTCTCTTGTCTCAGATTGCCTTTGTGAATCGGGCCCTATGTTTCTGCAGGTTTTTCCACTTTTATTGGTGAAGAATTAGCACCAACTCGCTGCTGGTGCTAACAGCTAGGCATTGTTTTAAATTGAAGAAAAGTGTTAAATGTGCGGTCTAGCGCTTACCTGCATATTTAAAAAGACCATCTAGCACTAGGTCTGAAGGAGGGTCTACTAAACTATTCCACATCATCATGAATTAGGTTGTAAAAGTGCATGACACCAATAATACCAATAATCTCACATTGATAATATTGCTCAATGATTACAGTGTTTTAAAGCATCTTCAGATACAGAATGGAAATGTGTTGCCTTTAGGAATTAGTAATGTAGAAATATCCAAAACAAAATGTAGACAAAGCACAGTATAATATCCTATACTGTGTACACAAGATATGGTAACATATTATATTTTTTTAATTAATCTAAACGCAAAGGATGGAGTGGAAAGGTGTACTCGCCATAGTTTGCAGCCTAATAGTCGGTGACATCTGAATACAGAACTCACCGATTATAAGGCTGAAATCCACTTCTATTCCTTCATCTGGGCGTTCTGCTTTTGTGGAAAAAAATGTATACATATGTGTTAAAATCACTTGTGATCACACAGCTTGTTTACACTAACAAAAATGTCAACATGACTGCTTGTGGTCAGCAGAGGTTCCTTCTCTGCTGTAATTTATATAGAGGCCACTTATGGTAAGAAATCTGTCCAACAACCAATTCATATCATGCAAAGAGCACATACACCTAGCAAACTTACAGACACCACTAATATTAAAATCAACTGTGGTCAGAAAATAATCATCCAACATCACGAATGATAATCTGTACATGACACCATATGGACCAACCCACCTGTCTTTATTGCCTTACATTGGAACAGGGCCAAAAAGGGTGGGATACATAACTACACAGTATACAAAGGACCGTTTAGATGATAATTTGGTCAGCTGTAATTGGAGGTCTTTCTAAAGCCGTGACAAATTCATGGTTGCCAGATGTGAGTAATAGCAAGAGAGCCAGTACACTCTGCAGATTATACTAGGTCTACTAATGACCTTGCAATGCAAGTCAACCCATTTCATTGTTCTTTGTAGACTTCTACAACAGCCTGAAAATAAGTACAGTAATAAAATACTTTAGGCTATTCACATATTACACTAACTGGAAGCCGCAGCCCCATCCATACAAGGTGGATGTAGATGAGATGCCTTGGGAAACACAACCTGCCGCAAGAAATGTACTTCCACTGTTTACGACAAATGGCACAACCATCATCCAGGCATGTGATCTCGACATGAAACCGCATACAAAGAGGTACCAAACCTAACAAGGTCAATGATGACAAAGGGGAACCTTCAACAAGAAACTGTCCCAAAAATGCATTAATGAATTCAAGGAGCCAGAGTTTAGCGCATTCATGATCATCAGGGTTAATGCACAATACTCACAGCGCAGTATAAGATTCTTACATTTCACTGCAGCAACCCTTAGACCGCTCATCTTGCTAAAGAGACTCTTGCTGCTGCCTTATGCAACCTTGTTAACTTTTGCTTTGACTATTTTAGGTTCCTTCTTATTGGGAACAAGCTCTGTTAGTATCTCTGCCAAAAACCCTTCAGCTGACCCTCCCTTCCCAGGAGCTATTTGTGGCTAATTTGTCAGTAAGGGAGGAGACTCTCCAGATCTCCGGGTTTATGGACACATATCACCTTTTAGATACTGCTCAAGCTGGCTTCTATGGATTTATTGTTGATCTTAAAATCAGATGGAGGTGGAGAAGTGTGGCTCACTGGTTAGAGCAGGCAGACCCTGAAGCAGAGGTCAGACCCGGGACCAGGGTTCAATTCCCGACGCGGCAGGGTCTTGAGCTCAAATGTCCATGGACTCGATAATTCTCGCTTCGGTGCCTGACCTAATCATGGGTTCACACTCTGCAACTCTGGGCATTAAGCTTGCTTAATCTCCACAACGGCCCCCCCGCGGCGGGATGCCTGGCTTTCACCTTGGGGATACCCTGTAGGGGCTATCTCACAGGGAAAAGCCAGGACGGGTTCCCAAGGCAAGAGCGGAGATACCCCTTCGGGGGTCGATTCAGGCGCTATATAAGAAACATAATAATAATATAATAATAAAATCAGGATCTCCTTCCGATCCCTGTATGCCCAGAACATTACAACTAGCTCTGGGCCTTATTGCTAATTTACTGCAGATGGTGTCGCCCAATGTTATTCAATGGAAAAGGTAAAAAGGGAACAAAGGCTGCAGACTCGGGGATGGTGATTCTTTAGGTGCGACCACTACTTCGAGAGGTAAGTTGGGATCTTGGAGAAGAGGTAGATACCCCAAAGGAAGGCACAGGGGGCTGCAGGGAGCCGGGTACAGGAGTGTCCGTTGGTGTCTGGAAATCTTACCCTTGGCTGGTTGCTGATGGGGGGGTCTCTGGTTCAGAGGCTGCAGGCGTCATCTGGTTCGTCGAGGAGGGTCTTTGGGCACTTGACTTTGGGTTCCAGTCGCCGGGGGGACGTCCTCGTGGTCTTGGTTCACTCGGGCATGGGCTGGGCTCGGCGGTTGCAGAGTGGGCTGGATTTGCAGTTCCTGGCTGGCACCTGGGGTGTCACTGTTGGAGCAGAGCCTCTGCTCGTGGGAGTCCCAGTCTCTAAGAGGGTCAAGGCAGGCAGGTCCTCTGGGGTTCTCGAGATTGCTGCCCGCAGGAGACGCCGGGGTTAAGCAGGAGCAGGTTCAAGGATCAACAGGCCGGTAGGGCTGCTGCCAAGCCAGTTGTCGTCGTACTTTTGTTAGCAGATGCACGGCAGGTTGTCCTTCTTCTTGTTCTTCTTGTTTTTCAAAACGGGATCTAAGGAAGGAAGGTTCAGGGAGCCCCTAAATACTGAATTTAGGAGCGTTACAGGTAGGGCAAATACAGGGACCAATAGGTCCCTGTCCTGAGTGGGTACACCCCCTAGTCTGCTCCTCTCCTGTGGGAGGGGGGCAGGAACCTAGCCGTGATTGGGCAGGGCTCCCCATCTTCAGGATTGCCGGAGCCCGGGGTCGTGCTTCACCTCGCCTCTCCAACCTGAGGGGTGGGGTTGGCACAGGCTGGCACACCCCCCTTCCTGATGTAGGGGTTCCCGCCAGAGTGGGGTCAGAACTGGTGGGGGCCAGTTGCTGGGTACAGCAAATGGTCTGGGGAAGCTCACAGAGGGGGCAGGCCTAGCACCTCACCCAGGATGTGCATTGTTGCAGGCCCAGGAGAGCGGGGGGCTCTCCACCCAGGGGTCGAGAAACATTTCTGCTGTGTGGCAGCCTAGGCAGCCTTTCAGTCCAGACGTGGATTATAGGTTAGATTCCAGGGGGCATCTCTAAGATGTAAATGTAAATGTATTTGAGCTTATATAGCGCACAGCTACCCGCAGTGGGTTTCCCGGCGCTTGCTTAGGGAACCCGTCCTGGTATTCCCCTGTGAGATATCCCGGCAGGGTATCCACAAGGTGAAAGCCAGGCATCCCGCCGCGAGGGGCCATTGTGGAGATTAAGCAAGCTATTGCCCAGAGTCTCAGAGTGTGAACCCGTGAGTCGAGAAGGCACCGGAGCGAGAATTATTAAGTCTGTGGAATTTTTTGCCCAAGACCCGCCCAGGCGGGGAATTGAACCCTGGTCCAGGGCCGATCTCAGCTTCCGGGTCTGCCGCCTCTAACCCCTGAGCCACACTTCTCCATAAGATGCCCTCAGGTGCATCTTACATTAAACCTCACACTGGCATGAGTGCGTGTTTAATGTGCTGAGCAGTTTGATACCAAACTTCTCAGTCTTCAGTGAAGCCATCATGGTGCTTTGGGGTTCGTAATGATGACCTCCCAGCACCATATACTCTTAAATGGCAGCACTGCACTTACAGTGCCCAGGAATGGCCCTGGGTACTGAAGGGGCACAGGGCTCATGCACCTGTGCCCACACCACTGGCATAGGTCACCCAGGTAGAGGGGTGACTCTTGTATGCCAGGGCAGTGGGGTTGTGGGCATGGCATACAGCGATGTGTGCCATGTCCACTCTCTGTTTAGTTCTCAGCCTGCAAAGCCAGTGTGTGGGTGTCAGGGTACAGGGCCCCTAAGGGTGGCACAATAAGTGCTGCAGGCCTTAAGGGTCTTCTCTGGTCACCATGCCCTGGGTACCTAGGGTACCATTTACTAGGGGCTGATAGGTGGCCAGAGAGGCCAATTGGGTTTTTGTTTGAACACAGCTTTAGGGAAGGAACACAGGTCCTGGGCGCCTGGTTGGCAGGAGCCCAGGGCATACTCAGTCAAAGCACATCAGCAGTAAAGCAAACAATGGGGGCATACCAATGCAAGAAAGATGGCACTTTCTCACACCATCTCAAAATGGGTTTCGGACTGGCCAAAGCACTGAGACTGCCCTTAATGTGGCAGTAAACAGTATTCATTGCCAGATCGATCAGGGCAGGGAGGCTGTCTTGGTAATGCTTGATCTGTCTGCAATATTCAATACTGTCTTGCCCGTATAGATGGTTCAATATCTGCAGCAAGCTGGGTTTAATGACCGCCTTGAAGCTTCTCCACTCTTTTTCATCCAATAGGGTGCAAACTGTCAGCTGTGGTAGTTTTAGGGCAAAGGCATTAAGCCTTCCCTGTGTGGTGCCTCAGGGCATGTCCATGACCCAGACCCTCTTTAATCTGTATGTGAACACACTGGCTGAATTTGTGCGTTTACTCGGGTTTCAAGTGCTATCTTACACAGACAATACTCAAATTAACGTATCCATTTCCAACACCCTGTCCTCAATTGTAAAGAAATTAAACCAGTGTATGTCTACCATCAGTAGCTGGATGAGAGACAATTCTTCGAATCTTATTACAGACAAGACTAAGGTGCTATTGTTCAGTTCTCGAGACTCTATCTGGTCTAACATCTTGTGGACGGAGGCCTGTGGACCTCTCCCCACTCCAGTTAAGTCAGCTAAAAATCTCGATGTCATCTTTAATAATACCTTGAGTTTTGACACGCAGGCTAGTCGTACTACTCAATCAATCAATCAAACATTTGTAGAGTGCACTAATCACCCGTGAGGGTCTCACCGCGCTGAGGAGAGGAGGGGTGCAGCTACTGCTCGAACAGCCAGGTCTTGAGATGTCTCCTGAAGGTCAGCAGGTCTGTCACAGGTGGGTGGGGAAGGTGTTCCATGTCTTGGCGGTGAGGTAGGAGAATGATCTGCCACCGGTGGTCATCCTGTGGAGGCGCTGAACGCTGGCGAGGGTGAGGTCGGCGGAGCGAAGCTGAGAATTCGGGGTATAGAAGGTGAGTCGTTGGTTGAGATATACTGGTCCGGTGTTGTGGAGTGCCTTGTGAGCGTGGGTGAGAAGCTTGAAGGTGTCCTCTGTTGAATGGGAGCTAGTGCAGGTCTCTCAGGTGAGCTGTGATGTGGGTGCGGCAGGGGATGTCGAGGATGAGGCGTGCAGAGACGTTCTGTATGCGTTGTAGTCTTTTTCTGGATTTTGTCTGTGGTTCCTGCGTAGAGGGCGTAACCGTAGTCCAGTTTGCAGCCGGTGAGGGCCTGGGTGACTGTCCTTCTGGTTTCAGTGGGGATCCATCTGTAGATCTTGCGTAGCATGAAGAGGGTGTTGAAGCAGGAGGAGGAGACAGTGTTGACTTGCTGGGTCATTGAGAGCTATGTGTCCAGGATGAACCCCAGGTAGCATGCGTTGTTGATTGGTGTCGGTGCGGATCCCAGTGCGGTCGGACACCAAGAGTCGTCCCAGGTGGAAGGGGTGGAGCCGAGGATGAGGACCTCTGTCTTGTCCGAGTTCAGTTTCAGCCACTGTTCTTCATCCAGTCAGCGACGGCCTTCATTCCTTTGTGGAGGTTGGTTTTGGCCGTGGCGGGGTCCTTGGTGAGGGAGAGGATCAGCTGGTTGTCATCGGAGTAAGAGACGATGTTGAGGTTGTGTGATCGGACAATGTTGGCGAGCGGTGCCATGTAGACGTTGAAAAGGGTTGGGCTCTGAGGGATGATCCTTGGGGTACGCCGTAGGTGATCTTGGTGGCTTTGGATCGAAATGGAGGGAGGCGGACCAACAGGGTACTGTCGGTGAGGAAGGAGGTGATCCAGTCCAGGTCTTTGTCGTGGATACCTGCGTGGTGGAGGCGTGTACGTAGTGTGTGGTGGTAGACAGTGTCGAAGGTGGCCGATAGGTGCAGGAGGATGAGGGACACAGTTTTGCCATTATCCACCAGTGTCTTGATGTCATCGGTGGCAGCGATGAGGGCAGTTTCGGTGCTGTGGTTGCTGTGTGAACCGGATTGGGACGGGTCCAGGGTGTTGTTCTCCTTGAGGAAATGGGTCAGTTGCCTGTTGACGATCTTCTCGATGACTTTTGCCGGGAACGGGAGCTGGGAGATTGACCGGAAGTTCTTGAGGTCCTTTGGGTCCACCTTGGGTTTCTTGAGTAGGGTGTTGACCTCAGCGTGCTTCCAGCTTTCCAGGAAGGTGGCGGTCTCGAGGGAGCTGCTGATGGTCTTCCGGAGTTGGGGTGCAATGATGGAGCTCGCTTTGTTGAAGATATGATGAGGGCAGGGTTTAGATGGTGAGCCGGAGTGGATGGTGTTCATAATTTTGATGGTGTTGTCGTCGTTGATGTGGGTCCAGGAGAGCAGGAGGTTGTTGTGGTGGGTGGCAGTGAGTCTGCAGTGTCTGTGACTTTCGGGAGGGGCTGGGTGTTGAAGCTGTCGTGGATGTCTGCGATTTTGCGGTGAAAGAAGGTGACTAGGGAGTCGCATAGGTCTTGCGACGGTGGGATGTTGTTGGAGCTGGAGTTGTCAATGCGTTCCTTGAAGGAGGTCTTTTTGGTGGCTCGAATGAGTTGGTGGTGCTTGCGGCTGGCGTGCTTGAAGGCTGCGTGGTTGTCTTGTGTCTGTTCGTGGCGCCACTTTTTCTCGAGTTTTCGGCAAGCCCGCTTGGATTCCTGGAGGTCGGTGGTGAACCAGCTGGCCTTTCTGGCTGTGCTTCTGATTGAGGGTTTCTTGATCGGGCGAGGGTGTTGGCACAGTCCTCGATCCACTGCCTGAGGTTGCAGGCAGCTGTGTCGGTGTCAGTGGTGTCGGTTGGTGGGTCTCGGGTGAGGGTGGTGATTAGCTGGTCTTCTATGACCTTGTTCCAGCTGCGGTGGGGGATCCGTTGCGGGCGGTGGTGCGTGGTGGGTTTTAGAAGGTGATGTGGACGCAGTGGTGGTCGGTCCAGCAGAGTTTAGTAGTGTGGCTGAAGGTGACATGGTTGCTTGCGGAAAAGATGGGGTCGAGCGTGTGTCCCGCGGAGTGGGTGGGAGTCATGATGAGCTGTTTGAGTCCGAGGTTGGCGAGGTTTTTGGGTGGTGGAATTGCTGTCGTTGGTGTTCTCGAGGTGGAAGTTCAGGTCTCCGACTACTAGTAGCACTTGTTTCCATATTATAAGGACTTTGAAAAAGATCTTTCCTTAAATCCGATCAGAACTGCACCAATCAGTCATCATTGCCCACGTCACCTCATGGCTGGATTATTGTAACACACTGTACCTTAACATCAGCAGTTCTTCCCTGAATAAACTTCAGGTTGTGCAGAACGCAGCTGCCTGCCTTATCTTAAACATTCCCAAACGGTTCTCGGTCAAGGTGGGAACCGCTCCCTCCACTGGCTTCCAGTTAGGAAACAAATCTCCTTTAAGCCTCTGTATATAGTCTTTCTGACTTTGCACCAGACAGGCCCTAGCCAACTGAGTGCAATATTTGATTGGTACCCTCCTAGTAGGCCTCTCAGATCATTGTGCTGCAAAAAGCTAGATGCGGAGGGTGTTCCTTTTCGGTAGCCACTGCAGACTGTGGCACAACCTAGCTACCCATATCTCTGAAGCAGACTCCCTTACGTCTTTTTAAAAATTATGAACACCTGGCTATTTTCATCATAGACTCAATGATTTCTCGGTTGCTGGGCCTTTGTTGACCAGTCTGTCTCACATCAGTGCTTTGGTACATATGGGTTTTAGTGCGCTCTACGAATATTTTTGACTGGAAACAATAGCTCATTATCATGGCGTCCGAGCTGGATACCCAGAAGGCACTGGGCGCTAAAGCTTTCTTTTCGGCATCCAGAAACAAAAGCAGCGATTTGGCTGAAGGAGCCAACTCAAGTCCAACAATACACGGCAACTGGGGAGATTGGAAAAGCTGTACAAAATTGAATTGAGCAAGTGGTGGAAAGCTACGTCCCCCCAGAATAATCTGGACACCAAGAAAATACCTTGGGCCTGAGAATTTGTATTATACCTACATATGATGACCCTGATCCCATGATGGTAGAGGAATGGGGCCAACATCTGACATCAAAGACTGCTTACAGAAAGAACAAGATCAGATTGCAAAGTTCAAAGTGGAAATGAAAAAAGGTAGGATCAACTGGAAGGTAAAATTAACATTTGTAAAAAATGGAAATATGCATGAAAGGGGATGAATTCTGACTTTCAACAACAAGTTTGGTAACACCTATGGCACAGTCAGGGGTACTGAGGGTAATTACAATTGTGCAGAAAAGAAGGGAATTGGTGTCAGTGGGGACACAGTGGAAGCATCTGACATATCAGATG
This sequence comes from Lissotriton vulgaris, assembly GCF_964263255.1. Classification (NCBI taxonomy): domain Eukaryota; kingdom Metazoa; phylum Chordata; class Amphibia; order Caudata; family Salamandridae; genus Lissotriton; species Lissotriton vulgaris. The sequence continues at coordinate 135,204,494 of NC_141691.1, forward strand.
CAGGTAAACAAGTGCCTCAGAATGTGAAAGTAGAGCTGCACCTTTTTTAGAACAATGTTGTCTCCTGAGAAAGGCACGAATAATAAATCAACACTCCACCAGAGGAAAAGGAACAAGAGGGCAAGGAGGAGGCTTGAAGAGGCAAAAAACAGAACTGCCAATGGAAAGGAAGGAACCACAAGATTGACCCCATGGGAATGCACAAGATCAGTCTACAGATGGGACATTGAATATAATAAAAAGTGCTACAATTTATTTGTCTAATGCTATGGCCTTTCCTTCTACCCTACAGAGAGGTTTTATTTTGTCAAAACAAGGATTGACTTGTTCAAAATGATTAGATGTTTGGAGTTAAAAAAAAGCTTTTTAAACTAGGTATGAAGACAAATATTTATTTATTTATTTATTTTATAGTATTTATAAGGCGCGCAGCTACCCACAAAGGGTTTCCCGGCGCCGAAAAGGAGGATCACGAGCCCAGCTAACCAGAAAGAGAATCCAGGGTACTTATAGGTCAAACAACCAGGTCTTTACACTTTTCCTAAAGATCCTGTAGTTTTCCTCTTTGCGTATTTGAATGGGCAGAGTGTTCCACAGGGTTGGACCCAAATGTGAGAATGATCTCCCACCCATTTTGGACCGTTTATACCTGGGAACCGCAAACTTTGCTGATGTGGCTGAGCGAAGATTGAGATTGGGAACGTGGAGTTTGGCAAGATCTAGGAGATACTTGGGGGCTGTCCCGGCTTTAATTTTAAACAAATAGCTCAGCGTTTTAAAACGAATCCTGTTTTCGACTCTGAGCCAGTGTAGATCCCTAAGATGTTTTGTGATCCTGGCATGTCTGGGTATTCTGCAAAGCATTCTGGCTGCGGCGTTTTGCACCAGTTGTAAGCGTCTTACTACTGCTTTGTTTGCACCCAGGTACAAGATGTTACCGTAGTCAAGCCGAGAAGTTACTAAGGCATTGACTACGGTCTTCTGGGTGGGGAGTGGCAACATCCAAACAATTTTACGGAGCCATCTAAGAATCGTAAAACATATGCCCGCTACTTTGTTAGCTTGCTGTGACATTGAGAGGTTGTCATCGATGATGACCCCAAGATTTCTGACCTGGGTGGCTGGAGGTGGTAGCTTGCCTAATGATGTCGGCCAATGGGGATCACTCCATAGGTCCTTATTATTTCCTAGCAGGAGGACCTCTGTTTCGTCCCCATTCAATTTAAGTTGATTGGCCGACATCCAGCGGAATATCTCATGGAGGCCTATTTTGAGTGCAGAAGGAGCAGACGTATCCGACTTAGAAAGAGAAAACACAATCTGGGAATCGTCGGCATACGTCATCAAAATAAGACCAGAGTTCTCAGCAAGGTTAGCTAGAGGACGGAGATACAAGTTAAACAATAGGGGACTCAGGATGGATCCCTGTGGTACGCCGTGGGGAGAGCAGACAACATTGGAGCTGGCCTCAGCAGAGATGATCTGGAAGGTGCGTAGGGATAGGTATGATTTAATCCATTCTAACGCCCTGCCCTCGACACCACACTCTTCCAGCCTGACAAGCAGTCTGGTATGAGAGATGGTGTCGAAGGCCGCACTGAGGTCTAACAGGACCAATGCTACCGTTTGTCCATCATCTCTGAGCTCTCTGATCTTTTCGATTATCCCGAGCAGGGCTGTCTCAGTGGAGTAGCCACTCCTAAAACCCGACTGGGAAGGGTGAAGTAAATCATTTTTCTCCACGTATGAGGAAAAGTGCCTCAGTGACAAACCAGAAAGAACAAGTGGCTCAGGCTGAACTCACCCGACTTTGTAATCTTAGCATAAGTAATGTTGATTTTTTACCACCTTAATTGAACTCCAAGAAGATGGGGACACAAAATTCAAGAATCTCGAAAGTATATTTGATGAGCTGGGTATTGTACATGATAAAAATGCTTGCACTAATTTTAAGCCCAAGTCCAAATTTACACTGATTTTAACATTTGATATGTTTGATGCCTTTTAGGAGATAGTGGTATCTGATTTCAAGAAACTGAGACAAAAAAATACTTACAAGAACAACAAGGAGAGGGAATGTCATGTGGTGCAAAAGCAAGGCGATTGATTCACTTGTCAATGACAAAGAGATAGTGATACACCCTGCTGACAAGGGAGGAAATATTGTCATCATGCCCTTAGAGATGTATTTAGCAGAAGCCCAGAGACAACTTGATGACAAGTGATGCTATGAAGTAATTAGTCATGTTTAATACACTAACACATTTGAAAAAACTGGAAGGTTCCCAGTACTTCGAAAGATTACGGTTTGATTCAATATGAAGATTATCATTATTTAAAGAACAATCACCCTCGGGTGCCAGTGTTTTACTTGCTGCCTAATGTGCACAGATCTTTAGCTCATCCTCCTTGTAGGTCAAGTGTGTCCACCAGAGATAGCCTCCTATAGAAAACATCTTAGTATACTGATCACTTTTTGAGACTGTTAGTGTGCACATTACCGTCTCACATTAACCACATCGATGTTAGTGTTATTTTTCTCCAGCGCTGGATTCTCAGATTTACCATTGTTCATGACGAGCTCAGCTCGTCATGAGTGTATGGAGGTGTACACCATGACGAGCTGAGCTCGTCATGAGCGTCCAAGGAGTTAAACACTAAGGATTTCCTGAAAAGGATTAAGGGCATTCATTTGGAAGAAAACTTTTACTTGTGACACTTGATGTGAGCTTCCTGTCTACAACATCAGGATGGGGTAACTGCATGTGAACAATTTATAAGAGCAAGGCCCATTTGTTAATATGCCCATATAAAAATGTTGCTTAATATTGAAGAGCGGGGGTCGGGGGAGGGTGTTACTGTTTGAATAATAATTTTATTCTCTTTAATAGGATTCTATACAGACAGATTCTGAGGTCTGCGATGGGCACATGCTTTGCATCCCCAGTTGTGCCAACCTGTTGATGGGCTGGTGGGAGGAGCAGGTGTCCATTGCACCCAATTTGGTCCAGGATATGGAGAAGGTGGTATTAAGGGGCAGATTCATCAATTACCTGTTTATCATCTGACAGTGCAGTGAGGAGGATGTCAAATAAATTGAATCTTGAATTCACATGGAATATGAGCTGGGAACATATTGACCCACAGAGCAGGACACACCCTCAACCCCATCTTCGCTGCAGGAAGCAGAGTCCACTTCAGCCACACAATAGGCACCTTCCCAGACGACTGGAAGCTCGCAGAAGTCAGGCCACTGCTTAAGAAGCCTTTATCTGACCTCACCGACCTTAAGAACTACCGGCCTATCTCGCTCCTCCGCTTCACAGCCAAGGTTGCAGAGAAAACAGTCAACAGAAAACTGACACGATTAATCGAAGATAACGCCATTATCGACTCGTCGCAATCCGAATTCTAAAGTAACCACAGCACCGAGACCACCCTACTCGCTGCTACAGACGACATCCGCACCCTCCTGGACCAAGGTCACTCCGCAGCCCTCATCCTACTTGAACTATCAGCGGCCTTCGACAAGGTCTCCGACCGCACACTAATCGCCAGACTACACAATGCCGGCGTTCAAGGAACAGCCCTGAATTGAATCCGATCATTCCTCACCAGAAGAAGCCAAAGGATCAGACTGCCACATTTCCTCTCCAATCCCATGAGAATCACCTGCGGAGTCCCACAAGGATCATCACTGAGGCCTACCCTCTTCAATATCTACTTGACCCCCCTCGCAGCCATCGTCTGACAACACGGCCTCAACATTGTATCCTGCGCTGATGACACCCAGCTTATCCTCTCCCTCATCAAAGATCCCACCACCAACAAACTCAGCTTCCAGAAAGGAAGGCAAGATGCTGCAGTATGGATGGCCAACAGCTGCCTGAAGCTCAACACTGAGAAAACAGAGTCCTCAGCCTTGGAACCACCCTCGGGAGACCAGCACCCCCCTCCACCCCCCCTCGGACCACGCCAAAAACTCCGGCATCTTACTTGACTCGTCACTCACCATGAACCGACAGGTCAAAGCTGTCACCTCAGCTGCTTCAACATCCACCGCATCCTCCGCAAGACCTTCAAATGGATCCCCCCCGGAGTCAAGGAAGACTGTTACCCACGCACTAATCACCAGCAGACTGGACTATGGAAACACACTCTACGCCGGCATCAACCAGTCCCTACTCCGGAAATTCCAGACAATACAAAAAGCTGCCACCAGACTCGTCCTCAGAATCCTCTGGCACCAACACATCAGCCAACACCTATGAAGTCTCCACTGGCTCTCTTTGGAGAAAATAGTCACATTCAAAATCCTCACTCACGCCTTCAAAGGCCTACACAACAATGGACCCAAATTCCTCAACAACAGAATCAACTTCCTCGTACCCAAAAGAAACCTCTGTTCTTCCAACCTCGCCCTGGCCGAAACACCGTGCATCCACAGATCCAGAGCAGGTGGAAGATCCTTCTCTCACATCACAGCCAAGATCTGGAATGAGCTACCAGCAGACATCAGACGCGCCCCCTCCCTGAACACCTTCAAAAAGACCCTCAATACCTGTCTCTTCGGCTAAAACAGACCGGCGGACCCCCCCCCCAGCGCCTTGAGACCCTCACGGCTGAGTAGCCATTCCCTGATTGATTGATTGAGATGTGATTGTGGAGGAATCAGGTTATAAATTGGTATCCAAATTGTACAGGAAACCAACGGTTGGTAATAGCCTACAGTATACACTTAGTAGCCACTCGAATCACCTGAACTGAAGCATACAGTACAGTGCGTTAATTGGAGGTCCGGAGAAATGCTAAACTTTTAAGATGAATACATTTATATGAATGGGGATATTCTAAAAATCTGGCCTGAAATCAGCCTTTCAGGACCGACTTTGGAGAACCCAGCTCTATGTAGAGGTGTTCCACCAGCTTGACTTTTACAGTTCAGCCAGCACCAGTGTAACAAAGTGGTTCCAATCAGCACACCAATGCACTTTAACAAAGCTGAAGTTGGGACCTTGATGTGAACACCTTAGTTATTCACAGTGTATCCCAGCGAACACCCAATTAAAGCAAAACATTCTTAATGCAGTTGTGGGTGAGTTGCTGCAATCGGGGCGGAATCTCCTCAATGAGAATTTTCACGCCCCGCGTGAGGAAACTCCCCATAACTGCAGGGCGTGCCTGCCACGAGTGCGGAGACCCTTTGTGAACCATGACCTGAGTATTTGCCACAAAGCAGCGTTCGGGCAGAGCCCTGAATTCATTAGGCCAATTTTCTCATTTCACCAACCTCCTCACAAACTAAGATTTTTATCTGCCATACTTTTGAACATTTCCAAAATTCACAAAACGCAGTTGGGTAGGTTACATTTCTCTCATCTTCTTCAAAAAGACTGAATATTTCACCACCCCCTTTGTTCTTTGTAACTGATCATCTTAAATACAGGAAAAAACTCAAACCCTATCTATTTTAACAATACCCCGCCCTTGCTGCCTCTTCCAGCTTAGCTACCACCAGGCGATCTAGCATGTATTTGTGTAGTGATCAAATGCATACATATATAAATAAATAAATAAATATGATTAGGTACCGAATGAATACTAACAAGAGAACGGTAGGATATTACGAAAACAGGAGTGATACGCTAACACTACAGCACCAGGAGGACAAGGCCTTACGTAGAGCTCCAAAAATCAACCCTGCTTAGGGAAGGACGGTAGTCGCAATAGCAGAACACACTGCTGATTGTTATATGCTAAACATATGCTGATGCACATAGTTAACAGCCCCAGGACAAGTGTGCAGCATACGGTCGATGCCCGCCCACTTCCCCGGGAAAAGGACTTAATGACATAAAGTATAGACACAGTGGTGCCATATCATCACTGCATGACAAGGACCACAGGAAGATCCTTCCCCTACCTCGCCGCCGCCAATACCTGGAGCTCCCTGCCTCTCCACCTCAGACTATCCCCATCACTGACCCAATTCAGGAAGGACCTCAAGATCTGGCTCTTCGACTGAACACTATCAGCGGCGTAGCTAGGTCTTAGGTCGCCCGTGGCGGCCTCTGCATTTGCTGCCCGCGGCAGCCTGATTGAAGAGCGGGGGTCGGGGGAGGGAGTTACTGGCGATTTATGCGGCCCTGACGGCCGCAGGTAAGAGCGGGAGGGTTAGGTTGGGGGGGCAGGGTGCTGCCGATTCTTGGGGCCGCGACGGCCACAGGTAAGAGGAGGGGTAGGGGGGCTGGCCGTCACCCCCAAAACTTGTTCCGACTGGGGTGGTCCCACCTACTGCCCCCCCTAACTACGCCACTGAACACTATAGCCTACAGCAGCCTCCCCCCGCCACCCTTCTGGAAAATTAATACGGTTTGGTAAACATTATCTGCGCCATCTTGCCTTTTCCCCCGATGCCACACTTTTTGTCGTACACACCCGCCATTTTAGGTGCCTTGGTCAGAACCACACTCTGCACGCCACTGACCCCTAGCACGGCTCTTCGCCCTCACAAGCACATCCCCCGCACGCTGACAGCCCCCGCTCTCACAATGCCTTGGGTCATAAACCCCTCTTCCACGCAGCTCTGCCTCGGAACCCCATCCTGTTCCCAGCGCGACACTTCCCTCCATCCCTTTCATGGTCCCAGATCCCTTGATAACACCCCTCTTTCCTTTGTGCCCGTACATCAAAGGGTTGACAGAGATGTGTTTTATGCAATAAAGTAATAAACTCGTGTATAAGAGTCCAGGCCTCAGGGATGCGGTTAGAGCACCTCGTGACGATACTTGCTGTCCGAACTGATGTGTTCTCCTCCGGAGAGAATAAACCCTTGTTTCCAGCCTTCCAGTCTCCAGCGCCTGCCTCTTCATTGATTAATATTTTGTGGGTTAAAGAGGCGACTCCGCCGGGCAACACTTAAGGATCTTTGTTTATTGGTTGCTTCCTACCTTTTTACAATTGGCGTCCCAAACGTGGGGCCCATCAGCGACACGTGGATCCAGTGGGAGAGGTCCTGACGACAGAGTGAACGACTGCAACGATCGGGAGAGCTCCTGCCCAATAGACCCTCGTCTGGCAGCCGATCATCCGAACTTCACTGGTTCCGAATCGACCTCTCTCGAGTGATCTACGGTCCTGACTGGGAACCATCAGGAGTGCCGTGGCAATATCGGAGATTGGAGGACGATCGGGCGCTGGACGCGGAAGACGAGAAACAGCCCATGTGGTCCGGGTAAGGTCGTGTAAACACGACGAATTGCGAAATGATTATTTGATTGGTTGGAAAATACTAGTATTACTCTTTGTTGATTCGTTTTGGAGATTCGCTGTCTGCAAACGGAGAAACAACAGGCTCTCTCTTTGCAAACAGCGAAGGATAGGTAACGCAGACTTTCGTCCCCATTGTAATCCATCGTGCCTATCTTTCTCCCCCACTGATTGATTGTTTGAACCCGAACTACGGTTCGTGGATTGTTCTCTGGAGATTTCCTTCTCCCCCACTGATTAAGTGATTGAACCCGAACTACCGTTCGCGGATTGTTTTCTGGAGATTCTCTATCTACAAACAGGAAAGAACAGATTCCCTCTTTGCAGATGGTGAAAGGGTAGGTAACGCAGACCTTTGCGGGCCTACTTATTCTCCCCACTGATTGATTGACTCATTGACAGATTGATTGATTGTAAGGGTAGCTCCCTGTTTTATTGTCAGAATAGATTTTGCTTTCGAGATATTCACTATTTGCAAACCACGTAGAATAGCAATATTCTGTCTAGTCTTTGCAGGTAGTGAAGGATAGGTAACGCGGACCTTTGTCCCCATAGTGATCTGTCATGCCTATCTTCTCCTCACTGATTGGTAGCTGGTTCAACCCGGACCGTCTATTAGAGGTGGACCATCTAGCTCCGCTGGAAGGCACCCCTAATAAAGACATGTTCACAAAATATGGATTAGTTACCATAGCCTATAGTAAGCTGTGGCATAAGTATACCAAAGAAAAACAAGAGAAACAGTGGCCACTGATAGGATCCTTCGACCTTGATAAAATAGAAACGTTAGAAATAGCCCTTTGTAACAGTAAGACAACGCCTGTCATGCTCGACAGTCTAGGTATGTGGCGCAAAGAAGCAATGCAACGAAAGAAAAGAGACGAAGTCAGAGTAGGTAAAGAAACGCGACAGACAACCTTCCAAGCATCTGGTAGACCAAAGGAAGGGATACGGTTCCAAGGAGTAAACACAGGAAGGGAACGGTGTAAAGGGATATACCGACAGGACAACCCCAAGACACAACGACCCGAAAGTAATCCCCCGACACTACGCACAGGACGAACAGACTTAGGACAAAACCAATGTGCTTTTTGTAAATATTCCAGACACTGGAAAGCCCAATGCCCGACTCTACTGAACACGGGTAAGAGCAGAGGGCCGACAGAAATAACAGGCCGCCCGAAAGGGAAAAGGCGTGAGACAAAGACGGATCAGACTGACACGGACAGGCCGGATAGAACCACCATGTTTGATTACGCCCGATGGCACAGATTTCGCCAGACAGATTTCAGCGACATGTTTGAGTTCTCATAAGTCGAACAACGCTAAGACGGGAAACCCAGTCAAGCTCTAGGTTACCCGGTGACGAACCCGGTACTACCGCTACTGTTCCCGAACACAAAAGCCACCCTTTCGGATAACATACAGGAACAACACACAGAGTAGTTTCAGACAGATTAGTACACAAACTTTGAGTGCAATGGGACTGATTACTCTCTGTTGCCCCCCCCCCCCCCTCCCCCCCCACTCTGTGGACAAAAGCAATTACAGGCCTGCATAAACAATCCCCCGTTCAGGAAAACTGTTCTTGTGGACACCCCACCCCGCATTACCCAGGCATGCCTGTCCCGCCTCCTACCACGCCCCATAGAAAAGAAAAACATGAACAAAGAATACCTAGCCCCACTCCGGAAGTTCCCGAAATGCAGCAGGTCACCGGTCACGCCCATCCGGAAGGTGAAACACACAGCACGTGTGGGGCGGGGTCCTGCCGACAGCCAGCGATCAAAGAGGTCGCCGGTGCGATGTCCAGGAGGCACCATGGGCCCGGCATGTCCCATCCTCTTCTCCCATATGGTCTAGCGGTTAGGATTCCTGGCTTTCACCGCCGCGGCCCGGGCCACGAGTAGGGAGGGGGCGGATGCAGATGACCCCCTCCCTCGTATCTCCTGGTCCGGCCATCACAAATACCTCCGCTGAAAAATTGGTGCAGGGTGGGCTGGGAGAGGGAGGCGGCGCGAACGAGCCTCCCTCGCCTCCCCAGGTGGAGGTTTCCCAGCCCCGGCCCGGCGCAGAAATCCTCCAGCCGGGCGACGACCCTACTTGCGCAGCACAGAACATGGAATGGCCGGCCACCCTACTTGCGCAGCACAGGACACAGAATGGCCGGCCACCCTACTTGCGCAGCACAGGACACAGAATGGCCAGCAACCATACTTGCGCAACACGAGACATATGATGGCCCTCAAGTGTACTGGTGGAGGCACCACAGCTGCACCCTAGCGCCCCGAGCCGAATGTCCTGCTCCTACGGCACAGTTCCATTTTTTTCGCCCCAAGAAGTCTATGTAACTAGGACGCTTGCCCACCTGGGCACGAGTCCACACCTCCGACAGCATCTCCACGACCTTGAAGATTCTACAAGAGTCCCAGGAGCCCTCGGCCCCTACAGGCTTCCGGTGGGGAACAACTGCTTTAATCACTAACGACGTAGCCACGAGATGGTGGTGCTCTCGTGTCAGCGCCAGTCTGAACCATCCAGAAAGATTGTGGGCTAACAAATTCGAGCAAGTTCCGGCTGAACCTCAACGTGACCCGGTAGGGGAAATTTTGCTTCCCTCCCCTTTTGATTGATGGTCCACATTGCCTGCCCCTTCTGTTAGCACAAGTCTTTTTGAACTGCCGAAAGGGACTCTGGTCCAACCGCCGGTTATTGGAGACATTTTGTCCCTGATGCTGCTTCCGGACTAACCCGGCCTCGCCCAAAATGGCGCCGGTGCCAACAGGAACTCACGAACACCTTGTGGTGTTTTTTAGCTAATAAGACTTGATGTTCTGAGATATGTATATGATCCTTTGTACACTTGACGAAAAAGAGGGAGGGTTCACTTGACGAACATGTAAAAGGATCCCGTTAAAATGTTGTTTTCAATGTACGATTTATTATGATATTATTGTAACTGATACATAACGTCGCTTATGACACACGCCCACGGTATGCATATAGGAAATTTGGTTACAACTAGTCTGACTATGCTTCCAATAATGAAATGAATGCCCCCTGATCCCTCAACTATTGATAGATGTTTTTAGTTTCCTGCAAATAACTAATAAAAGCTTTTAAAATGTTTTTAATACTGCAAAATAGCCCCCCGCCCCCTACTGTACGCGCTTCAGCCAACGCCGTGTCCAGCCAAATACGATTGCACTCTCATATTTACATGCTGAACAATTGTGCAAATAAAGGTTTTTCAAACTATGAACAGGTATCGTATACTTTTGTAAATGTGGGATCAGCGGGAGGGTTTTCTGTGCGATCTGTTTTGTTCTCTTTTTAAGGTTACTAGAAAATGGTTGCTTAGCCCCGGATTGATGATCGAATCTAAGGCACGATACGCTGCCACCAAGTGTGCGACTGGCTCAGGAACAAACGCATGGGGAAGGACCTCGACTTCTGAGAACGGGTAAAGTAAAGCGGTATGAACGATAAAATGTTATAAGGGTATGGTACTCGAAGGTACTAGGGAACAGGGTTGGCCGAAGAGCTGGTATGCCTTAGGACATCACAGCATTGGAAATGATTTAAGGATCCCGATAGCTAGATACATCTACAAACAAGGTACCTCGCACTAAGCGCCTCTGATCTCTAACGTTTCCCTACACACGGCCTATAATGCCACGCTCGGACCGTCTCCCTCATGATCAACTTATCGCTCGCCATCCTTACCACACTGCCCGCCCCCCCCTGGCTTCAGAAACCAAGACCCCAGGGATTACATCCCGAGGAGATAAGACGAGTATGTGGTAAGTAAAGGACTTTCGTGCCCGTACATTTGATATGCGCGAATGCTGTCCCCCTCTCCCTTCCCCTCTTTTCCTCCCCCTACAGGTTACATTGGAATCACGACTGGGGTATAATGAAGATCTGAAGCCGCGCCATGTCTGATACATGAAGCGGACTAACGCTGCAAGGTGGCACCTACCATAAGGACTACCCACACACACACTTCTTCCACCTGAACTCTTTGACAATCGACTCGAAAAAGAAAAGCTGCAGTCAGATTGAATAGGGTTTTGTTGCAAACTAAAATGAAACTTGGGTGCCCTGTCTAAGGTACCCATGAAAGAACACTTAGGACACAGGGCGAAAAAGGACCTTTTTGACCAGAAAAACGAGGAAAAGGTCGTGCCCTGCAACGCAGGACCTGGAATAGAGCTGGACGCATAGCTCCACCGCCGGTGCTCAACAGTGCCAACAGAAGACGACAAAGAATGCTGAGAACTCACTAATAATGGTCCAGGACAATAAGACAGTGGAAAAAGCAACACCCCTCCTCTTCGAGCAGTGACACCCCTGATTATCGTTTTTACTACGTCTAATTTCTCTCCCAGCCACCATTGTATTGATTATGCTCCAACCAAGTATGAAATGAACTTACATACGTAATAACCTATCAGTTCATATTCCGAATGACTATAAGCATCTATGAAATGTACCCAACGCTATCACTACAGAATCATTTTTATCCGATATTGCATTACTATGACTTTCCTGCAACGAGCTTAACGATGGGCTCGCCTCCTAAGATGAAAGATTTTAAATGTAATGTTTATGCACAGTTCCTTCGCCTAGGTTCCTACTTCTTTACTTATGACTGCCGCAGTAGACATGGATAGGAAATAGGCCAGCAAGATGTCTTGTGAATGTTAAAGGGAGGACTGTGGAAAATTAATACGGTTTGGTAAACATTATCTGCGCCATCTTGCCTTTTCCCCCGATGCCACACTTTTTGTCGTACACACCCGCCATTTTAGGTGCCTTGGTCAGAACCACACTCTGCACGCCACTGACCCCTAGCACGGCTCTTCGCCCTCACAAGCACATCCCCCGCACGCTGACAGCCCCCGCTCTCACAATGCCTTGGGTCATAAACCCCTCTTCCACGCAGCTCTGCCTCGGAACCCCATCCTGTTCCCAGCGCGACACTTCCCTCCATCCCTTTCATGGTCCCGGATCCCTTGATAACACCCCTCTTTCCTTTGTGCCCGTTTGTCTCACTCGTTCCCAAGCCGCCACCTGGCCCTGCGGATACTGTCATTGCCCCCTTCCTCCTGTACAGTAGGAAACCCCCCCCCATCAAAGGATCCTCGAGCTGATCAAAGCCCCCACCCCATGAGATCCGATCAACCTCACACATTCCGTGAATCGGCGGAATGTCCAGCTGCGCGATAATCATCATCTGTTGTGACCGGGGTGGGGACTTCAACTGTAAATGTATGTGGGAACGGGCCTGAAGCGGGGATTCCGAGGATGTCTTTCCGTACATCAAAAGGTTGACAGAGATGTGTTTTATGCAATAAAGTAATAAACTCGTGTATAAGAGGCCAGGCCTCAGGGATGCGGTTAGAGCACCTCGTGACGATACTTGCTGTCCGAACTGATGTGTTCTCCTCCGGAGAGAATAAACCCTTGTTTCCAGCCTTCCAGTCTCCAGCGCCTGCCTCTTCATTGATTAATATTTTGTGGGTTAAAGAGGCGACACCGCCGGGCAACACTTAAGGATCTTTGTTTATTGGTTGCTTCCTACCTTTTTACACCCTCCCATCACCTGGAGACCCTCATCGATGAGTAGCTGCGCTTTATAGACCCTGATTGATTGATTGATTGATGTCAATGCTCGTGTATCACCGTGGGATGCCCCCACTGGCGCCAAACCAGTTTTCTGCTTCTGTGGGCGGGGCTGGGAGGTGGGTTGATTGGGACTGACACTTTCAGCATGAGAGATGGGTGGGCCACCGGGACTGACATCACGAATGTTAAAATTTGATTTTTTTTGTTTTCTCTCTGGTTTCCTGAGGTCTTGGCTTAAACTTTTGTCTCCAATTTTCCGTTGTTATACTGGTGCGGAGAAGACAGTGAGCACTCATGTTTGTTTTGATATAATGTATTAAATGGTAAATAAAGTTAAAAAAAAAACAACAACAAAAACAAGTTTTCTGCTGGATAGCAAATTCAAAATAAACCTTTAGCTCTGGTTTGCATCGCTTTTGTGTTACAAACCATGGCAAAACGTTAATGAGTGGAGAATCAAGGTACTGACTTTTTCCCCATCATAAAACTCCTCCGGTGGAGAACATTTCCTAGTTGAATGGCTCCATAAATTGGAGTCTTTACTGATTTTAGACCACCACATTACCACCCACCTTCGAATCACGCCATATACATTTTCGTGCCATTAAATGACATGCTTTACCAAATGTGCCAAAAAGACGACAAAAACAGCCCCTCTTTCTTCAAAAATGTTAAAGTCATGTACCACGAAATTACTATATGTACCTTAAGAAAACAGTACAAAATATAGACACAAATAAAACTACCGAGTCCTGTACTGTACTAAAATGAAAAGGTAATAAAAGTCTAGAAATGCAGACACCAGTATGTCATATATGTTCTTGGTGACAACTAAAATAAAAGCACGCTAACTGGTACACAATTTACAGGAATACAAACAAACAGCAGGTCAAACTGTCTCCTTTCTTCTCTCTTAACCCCAGCCACATCTTTCTAACTCACGGGTCTTTGGCAGCTAATGTGTACGGTCTTGGTGTGGGTATTGCGCCACCTACTGGTTCATTTAAGACTACGCTTCATTTCATTCATTAGTGGTTGAGTTTGCTACGCCACTTTTGACAGTATACTAGTGCATTTTCATTTCATAACTAAGTTACGTGTCATCAGAGGACAGTCCCAGCCTTTCATTTAGCAAACCAGTGCATTTTGGGAGTTGTTGTCCTCATTCACTTCAACTGAAAGAATTGGGATACAGTTTATATTACAGTGTTTTCTAGAAGGAATGGGAATTATTTTCTTATTATTTTCAAGCTGCAAGACGGGTGATTTTTTTTCTCGATTGCACAGCTTCATCATTATCTTTTTCTGAGTAGAGCACAGTCGTATTAACTGGCAAAGTATTGAATCTGAGGCAGTGTGCATTTTGTTTTGCGCTTAGTAATGAATGCAGATAAGATAGCATGTAACCCCTGGGAGTGAGGCCTGTTGCCTGGGTTACCATACAACTCCATACGACAAGGACTTTTCATTCCCAGTACTAGGCTTTCATTTACCACACAAGTGCATTATGGGACTTGTAGTCTTGGTTTATTAACTAAACAGATAAAATACATGAAAACAAAGATTTGTAAAACGAAAGGCAAGGACTGGAAAGTTGTGTCCCCTCGGCATGGGGTCATATGGTAAATGATCTGTTTCCATATTAATAATATTGAATTTTGAGTTTTGCAGCTGCTTCACTTAAGACGCGTATTGATTATCCATTGCTGATTTTATTGTTTCCATACTGGCAGAAGCGGTTAGTGCAGGTAAGGGTGGTAGGGCGGTGGCGCAGGGTTTGGTGGGGGGATTTCGACAAACGATGATGAGGGAAAATGTATTATTTATTTAATTTTCCCTTGTGGTCGTCTGTCGAAATCCCCCCACCGCTCTTATGTGCACGGGAGGCTCCTGCATACTGGCCCTTGTAGATTTGCTTTTAGCCTTTTGATGTTGTTCCGCAAGCTCTAGAACTAAATGAAGAATGACCTGACTGAATGAACAATACAAGGCTAGCATTGCAAAACCGAGATATCTGACTGACTGAGCAACGAGGTTATCTCACCCCTTCTAATTTACAAAGTAAGCCTGTTTCAGAGCATGCATGTGAAAGAACTCTTCAGTCGTTTAATGCCTACTCAGTTTTAGAACCAGAATCAGAAAATCCTTTATTCGGATACAAAAAGCATCCATAAAAGTGCATAATTCCAGTTAAAAGAACATCATTAAAATATAGTAATTAATACTTATGAAACATGGTAATTCACATAAAATATCATCAGTCCATATTCAATAAAAACATAAAATGATGACAGAAATTCATAAATTACTCGAAGTGCATTAGTGCTACGTGACTGTGCAGCAGATCTCAGGAAAGAACCAACATGGAGGCAGCAGTCAGCATCCGCCAGTTGCTGTCGGAGGCAAAAAGCCGGTCGCCATTGCCTGAAATTACGTGATCTGATGAATGGAATTAAAAACTGTTTGCTGTATTTTATATATTATTTGTCTTAACATATTGTCTTCTCCCCTCTGAATTTTAGACCATGTATTTTAGCAATTATAATCAATGAATTGTTCAAAAACTGCTTATGTATCTTTATGTGCTTTGATGGTTAAAACTAACCGAAATAAAGTTTCTTTGAATTGAATTGAATAATATTTGCAAAAGGAAAGAAAGTGTCACATTGTTTGGACAGATCTTTCATCACAGGGACATGTGCGCCTGCTAAGACTTTATTTCCGAAAGCCCAAAGGGAAGCAAAGTAAATGCTTAACAGTGTCAGCCCTAATACGGAATAATGGGATTAGTCCTATGCTCATAATGAAACCATGCCAAGCACTTACTCCAGTTTCTGTGTGGTAGATTAAATTAATAGGTGTTAGGTGCGATCTTTCGTGGGAGAGAGGGATCAGTGAACTCTTGCATTTGTTGCGGTATTAATAGATGAGCTACAGGAGATTAGGTATTGTTAGATTGCGGGAGTATGACTCTTACAGGAGAGGCTGGGATCTCTGAAGTGAGGTGTGGGCAATTTGCGGAGATTAAATAACAGTGATTAAAGCAAAAATACATGTAACAGAATAGGCTGTGCTCAGAGAGAGAAGGCAAGCCGAGGACAGAATGGAAGGAGTCAAACTCAGTTTTCATGTAGGGGTTTTAGGAATATTTTGGGGGCTTTCCGAGATTCCATGCAAAATTGTTGTAAGAAAAAACATTATTTGCAATCACCAAATTAATATTACAAGTGTAATTGGTTATTTTTGAGAGTGGGAACACCAATGCTGAATGCTCAAGCAACATGACATATGCCATTTGTTTTGTCCATAATTCTATTCATGACAATGCTCTATTGTTTTGAGCTAGTGAATACAATGGTACCCTCCCAGAAAATCCCTCCGGTCATCAAGCCAACTACTTCTGAAAGCTTTTAAAACACCTAAATTAGGTGGCAGGAGTTTATCAGATCTTGGGCCTGATGTAATATGAGTTATTGCAAAAAGTGCTCACAAATTGTGCATCAACCTTTTGTAACCAGTCTTTAATTTAGTTATGCAACCCTTGTTCTATTAGGTCCCTTTGCAAAATCTCCAGTTGCATGGGATCGCAGAATGACCTACCTAATGAATATTAATGAAACAAGTTACTGTTTGTGACTGTCTGCGATTGGCTACAAACACGAGAATGGTGGCCTGCAAGGATCAGAAGACCGCCATCTCAGTGTCTGCATTCCCACACAGGATTTCTTTTTTATATTCAGACCAGGGGCCTTATTTAGGAAGGCCTTGCGCCACCGGTGCGTCACTTTTTCCCATTTTAAAAGTGACGCACCGGTGGCGCAAGGCCTTCATAAATAAGGCCCCATGTTTCTAAAGGACCTGTTGCTGCTTAAAAAAGAAATCCCATTTGGGAACACATAAAGGGAACAGGCAGTGGTGATGTGTACCACTGACTGCTCCCCCGAAGTCAAAAGACGCAGTTTTGATAGAGAAAGCTGTTAAATAGAGACTTGGTACCCTGTGCAGATCAGTTAACCCGTTCGCTGCGCGCGTCGGCCAACTGCCGTCACGAGCATTACTTTGGTAGTGCTGCACACGTCCGTTGGCTGACGCGGTCACGCCCACTCTTTCAAACTGTGGCACCGCGGCGGAATTCACGCCATTGCAGTCTCAAACCACTGATACATACCGCACCAAATCACAATCAGGCAAGGCTGCTGCTTTTTAAAATCTGATCCCCTATTGGTCCGCAAACAGATTTTTAAGGTCGGAAATGCTTTTCTGCACACAAAATACGTTTAATACATACCAAAAAGCAACTTGGATGTTGCAAAAACTGTTATCTTGTAAATTGCAGGGTTTGTAACTGGCTTGGTACATCACGCCTAATTTCCACTCTCGGCAACTTCAAGACAATCATTCTTTAGACTGATTTCTGAACCGAGAGTGCTTTACAAACGCCTTCAAACCTGTTTTTTCCGCATCTATGCTTGTGTATGGTTTGCCCTGCTCTTTGGCTGGCCTCTCTTTTCTCTAGCACCATGAAACACTCATCTTTTATAACAATGATTAAAAAAAAGAAATCTTAATACATAGGATGAGAGCATGGAACAGCGATGATGTGTGGTGTGCTGAAGCAACCCCCTCCCACATTCACTCATGTGAATTCACAAACAAAATAAAAATCAGCACCGCACGTTTCCGATCTTTCACGCCTTCCAATTTTTGCTACTTGGCAATTTGCTAAAATGACCCAGGTTATGCCAGGAAACCTGCAACAGCCATTAATCTCCAGGCCTACTTTTATTCGAATTTGCAACTAACCAGCGGCCTCTCTGCATGTATGATGGTACATAGAGAATAACAGAGCATGAGGAAATCCCACTGCCTTTTTGCAATGGCACGGTTTGAATATTTTTTTACCTTTATGGGAGAAACATTTTTATCCATAGAAAACCTCCTTACCCTACATCTCAATCAATTTTTAAAGTTTTCACTACCCACCATGCCTTTTAGACAGTGGCTTAACGAATTCAAATTCAAAAGCTTTATTACGACAATTAAGTCTTAACGCACATACATATAACAGCTTAAAAAACAAGCATTGGAAATGCAATAGGTCTCGCATTAGAAAAGTTGGAGCTATTGGTCTTGTAAATGACAAATATTTTATTTATTTCTTGGTTTTTAAAATAGCTAAATAAATAGCTTTGTCATTTACAATGCCAATAGTTATAACTTTCGCAAATGTGACACCTCTAGCATTTGTAATGCAACATGTTTTGTATTTACGTGACTTAGAAGTATTGATATTACAAATAACAATGGCTTTTAAATAATTAATTTGTAAATAAAAGTGATTTTATTTTTTAATTGCAATAGCTTAAACTTTTTTAAATATCTTTAGTTAATTATGTTCTGTGTATTTTATTGTGACGAAAATCCAAGAACAGAAGTGAAATATTAACATCTTTTTTGTCATTTGTAATAAAGCTTGAAACACTGAGAGAACATATTTGAACCAGTGATGCTGTGGTGATGCTGAGTGAGGCTGTGGTTGCGCTGAGTGAGGCTGTGGTTGCGCTGAGTGAGGCTGTGGTTGAGCTGAGTGAGGCTGTGGTTGCGCTGAGTGAGGCTGTGGTTGCGCTGAGTGAGGCTGTGGTTTGCGCTGATTGAGGCTGTGGTTTGCGCTGAGTGAGGCTGTGGTTTGCGCTGAGTGAGGCTGTGGTTTGCGCTGAGTGAGGCTGTGGTTTGCGCTGAGCGAGGCTGTGGTTTGCGCTGAGCGAGGCTGTGGTTTGCGCTGAGTGAGGCTGTGGTTTGCGCTGAGTGAGGCTGTGGTTTGCGCTGAGTGAGGCTGTGGTTTGCGCTGAGTGAGGCTGTGGTTTGCGCTGAGTGATGCTGTGGTTAGCGCTGAGTGATGCTGTGGTTTGCGTTGAGTGATGCTGTGGTTGCGCTGAGTGATGCTGTGGTTGCGCTGAGTGCATCCCTGTAAATCAATATGTGCATGCAAAAGTGTGGGGTTTTGAGAATGTATTACAAATGTTCAACAAAGGAATACTCAAAATGTATTTATAAACACTTGCAAACATCTAATGTGCTACCACTTGCACTTCTGCGAAGGATTACTGCAGGTCAAGGGTCAACGTATTAAAAGAGAGTGTTTGGGATGTCTGCTGCCACCAAACAAACTAGAAGCTTGTTTGATAGTTAGAAGGCTGAAGGCAGAAGAGCAACGGAGAAAGCAAAGGTCATGGATCAATTTCCTTTCTCTGCATGTAATGACCACACGCTGTGAAGCAGCATAACGTAGATACTATGGATCAATACAGCAGATGCCCTGCACATTGTCACCAGTAATATAAACGCAAACAGATCTAAAGTTGCAGTTGTTTTTGTCTTCAATTGACACGACTAATGTGTGGTACAGAGATGAGTTAAGGGATACGTTTTGAGAGACACACAAACCACATGTGCTATTATTCTTTCTTACTAACGCAGGCATTTTCCTCTTTCCAAACTTGTAATGGCCCATTTTCGCCATTCTATACTTGTGCTATGGAAGCATGTGTTACTTATGCCCTATGCTTAGAAATGGTATCCCCTAAGAAGTTATACTGAGATTTGAAACAATGCTGTGGTTTTAAGATTTAACAGTATTATTGTTCTCTCACATGAGTCACAGTACAGGTGTAAAATTAACTAACTTGTTGAGCAGCAGCTAGTGACGGTGACCAGTGCCGAAGCACTAAAATTAACAGGCAGCGACGAGCGGGAAGTGGTGGTGGTGGAGGGGAAGGCACGGGGATCTTAAGTGACTGCAACGGGTGCTGCAGCACTGAACAATAATAGGCAGCGATGGGTGCGGAGAGGGGGACCACGGCATGGGATATTAAGTCACGAAGCATTGAAAATAACAGGCAGTGACGGGCGGAAAGGGGGTGGGGCGGCAGAGGGGCATAATTCCTCAAAAGACTGTGTTTCTTCAGGCTGGGGACAACTGCACGGACACTCGAGAAATGCGAGCGAGGGAAAATCCATGCAAGGCAGGCGGCGAGAGAGAGGGGAGGTGCTGGCGGCTGGGGAGGGGGGAGGAGAAAAGTCACGAAGCGGTGGCCGTGAAACTGCAGGGAGAGAGAGGGGAGGTGCTGGCGGCTGGGGAGGGGGGAGGAGAAAAGTCACGAAGCATTGAGCATAACAGGCAGTGACGGGCGGAAAGGGGGTGGGGCGGCAGAGGGGCATAATTCCTCAAAAGAAGATTTACAGACATGTTTTCAAGCCGGGGCAAGCTTTGCTTTTGATTGCAAGAAAAATCGCTGCGTCCATGAAGCGGGCTGATACACGAGCCGAGGGAAAGAATAACAAGCAGTAGATTAAATTAAACTCCAGACCGTGTTTCTTCAGGCTGGGGACAACTGCACGGACACTCGAGAAATGCGTGCGAGGGAATATCCATGCAAGGCAGGCGGCGAGAGAGAGGGAGGTGCTGGCAGCTGGGGAGGGGGGAGGAGAAATGCGAGCGAGGGAAAATCCATGCAAGGCAGGCGGCGAGAGAGAGGGGAGGTGCTGGCGGCTGGGGAGGGGGGAGGAGAAATGCGAGCGAAGGAAAATCCATGCAAGGCAGGCGGTGAGAGAGAGGGGAGGTGCTGGCGGCTGGGGAGGGGGGAGGAGAAATGCGAGCGAGGGAAAATCCATGCAAGGCAGGCGGTGAGAGAGAGGGGAGGTGCTGGCGGCTGGGGAGGGGGGAGGAGAAATGCGAGCGAGGGAAAATCTATGCAAGGCAGGCGGCTGGGGGCATGTGCACGCGCTTTCAAGCTCAATGCGCATGCGCATTGAGCTTGAATTTCACGTGCACTGCAAGGAATCGCCACGATTCCTTGCAAGTTAGTTAAAGAGTGGTTAAGCCCCCATAGTCTCGCAAGCTCGATGCGCATGCGCATCGACAGGCGAGACCTAAAAAGAACGAGTGCATTAAAAACCATGAATTACAGAACAATAAAATATGCAGTATAAATATAATAAAAAGAAGAAAGGACATTTAATCCATTTGAATAAAAGGTATTAAAGAGAATCAAAGTGTAATACAAAGATAATTAATTAAAACTGTTATTGTAATCAGGGGAGTTTAGGTGTTACTCAGCTTTAGATTCCACCAATGTGGCGCATACGTATACTCCATGACCAGCTTAGAAATGTAGCAATTGCTATGGCAATTGGTGATGCGGGATCGGAACACAGTTTCTGAGGCCCTGTGATTTAGCTATCGGATTTAGCCATGCACGCCGAGGAGTAGAGTATGCAGGGCAGACTATGAGGACATGGGGTACTGTTTCGGTTTGGTCTATGCAAAAAGGGCATTTGTCGCTCTCGCCTTTACCCCACTTTGCAGTAAATGATCTGATTGGCAAAGTGCCTATCCTCAGCTGGAAATATAATTTCCGGTCACAGGGTTTAGTTATGGTGTCTCAGTATTGCTCAAGGAAGGGAGAGGATTTGAAGTCCATAAATTGACCCATTAAAGATAAAGAAGATTGACTGCGATATGTGTTGCAGAATACCATTTCGAAATATTTTGCTTTGAGAACTTCTTTGGAGGGGAAATGCGCATTGGCAGGGTCCGTCCATAATACCCTCATGCCCATCATTTCAAGAAGGGACTTTATTTTCTCGAAGCCATTTGATTCTATGTTGATCATCTGCCAGAATAACGTCCATAATGTCTAACGCATATTTTTTTGTAATTTTGTTTTTATTTGTAGGTTTGTATCGCGCTAGAATAAACTTCCGGAGGAGTATCTCTGCGCCTGTGACCTAGAGAGCGCTTTCAACAAGTCCAAAGGAATGAATTATGACTGAAACAGAAAAGTCTTTAGTTGTTTCCTAAAACTCAGATGTTCTGTGCATTTCCTGAGTAGCAGGGGTAGTCCATTCCATAAGGTGGGACCGGCTACGGACAAAGCCCTACCGCCCTGCCTTACTTTCTTGGCAACTGGCACCGTTAAGACCAGCTGGTTACTGGACCTAAGAGATCGCATCGGAGTGTAAGGTATAAATTTGTCTGTCCAGTATGTTGGCCCAAATCCATGTAAGCTCTTATGGATAAGGCAGCAGATCTTAAATATCACCCTTTTATGGACAGGGAGCCAGTGTAATTTATCCAAAAGTGGTTTGGATGGTGTTCTTGGAGGGGCATTTAAAACCAGCCTTGCTGACGTATTTTGCACAACCTGGAGTTTGGCTTTTCGTGGCAGACAGCAGGAGCCCATTGCAATAGTCTAAACGACTAAGAATCAGAGCCTGCACCAAGGTTTTTCTGGTGGCATCTGGTAGCAGGGGGAAGACTTTTCTAAGAAGGCCAATCACATGAAAGCAAGTGCCCACCACTGAGTTGGCATGTTGCTTCAGGGAGAGATCTCGGTCCAGGCGTACCCCCAAGTTTTTCACGACCAGTTTGGGTTGAGGAACTGGCCCAAGATCCTGCGGCCACCAATCTGGGGTCTACGCGATCTTAGCTTCTCCAAGAAGCAGGACCTCTGTCTTCCCTACATTGCATTGAAGGCAGTTTGATGACATCCAATTGGCTACTTCCTTCATGCCGTTAGAGAAGGAGACCTTCACTTTGTTCGCATTGAGTTTTAATTCCTTTGTAGACCAGAGCCTCCGCCAATATAAGAGGGGGCGAAGTCTGGCCAGGTCCGCTACGGGTTTCCTGCCAAGGTCATACAACAACGGGCCTGAGGGGGTACTTTGCGGGACGCCTATGATTTTCCTTAAAAACTTTGTTTCTGCAACAGAAATCGCCCTAAGGTTTTCAAAGCGCCACAACTCAGCCCCATACAACGTAGAACTCAAAACTTTCGAATCATAAATTTGAATGACCGGACTTATAGGTTTAGTATGTGACAGCCTATGATTTGTATAGATAGCCACTGCGTTTTGGCAACATTTCAAAAGAGACAGATCCATTTGGTCCTTCCATCCCATATCTTTTTGTAAAGTTATGCCAAAATATACAAAAGACTTAACCTGTTCCAAGGGGAGGTTATCAATTTTTATACCGCCCCTAAATGATCTTTGCTGGTTAAAGAATATACATTTTGTTTTAATATTATT
Source organism: Lissotriton vulgaris (assembly GCF_964263255.1). Lineage (NCBI taxonomy): Eukaryota > Metazoa > Chordata > Amphibia > Caudata > Salamandridae > Lissotriton > Lissotriton vulgaris. Next base: position 135,227,483 of record NC_141691.1, read on the forward strand.
AATCTCCAATCCCCGAGAAGTACAGAAATCGTTAAAACACTTCAGGGCACGTTGGAGGCCGCTGGGAGTTTTAGATAAAATGAGCGTATCGTCCGCAAATAGTAAAATAGGTGAGCGGATACCGGCCACAGTTGGGGCATCAGTGGCTTAATGTAAAGAGAGAATAGTGTTGGCGCTAACACGCATCCTTGGCGGACTCCACGGGCCACAGGGAATGAGTCTGTGACACTGCCCTGATCACCCCATCTTATGTGGGCAAAGTTTTCCTCGTGCAGGCGAATGATTAATGTTAAAAACTCAGGTGCCATCCCCAGCTCAGATAGGACAGACCATAATTTGCTGCGAGGAACTAGGTCAAAAGCTGACCCAAGATCAACAAAAGCAGCGTAAAGTGAACCATTCCCCAAGACCACAGTGCGCCAATATAGTGTTATAAAACGAAGGATCTGTTCCACTGTGCTGGTTTTTGACCGAAGGCCCACCTGAAAGGGTGACAGAATTGCATGTTCGGCAATCCACTCCTGAACAATATTCAAGACCATGCGACCCACAACTTTTTGTAAGCAATCTATCAAACTTATGGGCCTGTAATTTTCTGGTCTTGACTTTTCACCTTTTTTAAAGATGGGTACAATTTCAGCCCCTTTCCATGATGTTGGGACTGAAGCACCTTGAGCAATGGCATTAGCCAAAATGTTGATGTACAGAACCCAGTTAAATTTACCGTTTAAAAAAAGGTCAGCCGGGATTCCGTCAATGCCTGGAGCTCTACCTTCCGTCACAGCTCCAAACGCTCTCTCTGTATCGGCCGGTACAAAGGGTGCATCTCTAAAAAGAGTATACACACAATCCTCCGGTGCCCTCACATCATCGCCCTTGCAGGCATACTGAGGTTTGAAGAAATCCACCCACTGGTGTTTGTCGACATGATTCTGCGGGCGTGACACAGTGGCATAACACAAAATGATGAGGCCCATCTGCAGAATGAGATGATGGGACCACTGTGTTTCATACCTCACAGTTCCAGTGCTTAATTTGAGCCTGTGGTTTCCAGGGCTCCGCGCCATCACCTAATTGTCAACACCGGCACTTAAGATAGTCTGCCACATGGTGGCGGTGTCTGTCTAATTCAGAAATGAGCACAACAACAGTAGTGCATGAATTCAATATACATCAAAAAGGACTTATACCTGCCGCCTAAACCATTCTTATAGTTTTGGGCACCTGGAATAGTCAGAATTGTCAAACTTGTAGTAGGAGTGTGATTATCAGTAGTTGAGTTGATATTGTCATTGGCAGTGTTGGGATGACAATGGGTGATGCAAGCTGCAGTGGCCTCCTGACGAGGGCCCTGGCACTTATTGTTTTACCAATTCAGCACTGCACAGATCTACATTGATCTTGAGTTGAGTGGGGGCCCTCTGAAGGGCTGGGTCCCCCTTACGCCACAGGGGCTGCAGGTGCCTGCATTATACTCCTGCTTTGGGAGATGTCAATATCGGACATGTATTTCCTGCTTTGTAACAGCCCTGAAATTGCTCCCCCTCCTCCCTGGAGTGGGATTTACTCTTGCGCAATATTCCATCATGGAATAACGGCTGTCTTTATTGCCAGCACTCCAGATTCAGGCAGCTCCACTACAATAACGTTGAAATGGGATATAAATCTCTCCCAATTTTCTATCTAATTTTCCTTCTTATGAGCTCTCCAATATTGGCATGTATTGGGTAGGAGTAAATGGATCTAAAAGAGTAAGATGGCCTTCTGTGAATATCTTGTACTCGTTGTAGTGTCGCACCGGTGACGTAATGGGGTTGACTCGGACTAGTCTATTGGTGAGGCGGGTCCGAGGGGAGCTTATGTTGAGCCCCTTGACTTTGTACAATGTGTAGCATTCTGTGCCCCACGTGACGGAATGAATAAATGGGAGCCAGAACGGATGGGAAAACAACACTTACAATGCAACTTTTACAACGCACTACCTTTACAACGAAACTTTTACAACGCAACATCCATTACAACGCATGCCATTACAACCCAACCATTACTACGCATGTCACTACAACGTATACCACTACAACACATGTCATTACAATGCAGTCATTACAATGCATACCATTACAACGCATACCTACACTATCCAACACTTACCCTACTGTTGCACCCCCTGGAGTTAGAATAGTAATTTTTACCCCTACACTATCCAATACTTACCCTACTGTTGCACCCCCTGGAGTTAGAATAGTAATTTTTACCCCTACAATATCCAACACTTACCCTACTGTTGCACTCCCCTGGAGTTAGAATAGTAATTTTTACCCCTACACTATCCAATACATGCAATGCAATGGTATGCGTTGTAATGGTATGCGTTGTAAATGTAGTATGCGTTGTAGTCGAATGCGTTGTAAAGGTAGTTTTAAAGAATTTGTTGTAATGGCATGCGTTGTAATGGAATGCGTTGTAATGGATGTTGCGGTGTAAAAAATGCATTGTAAAGGTATGCGTTCTAAAAGTATGCGTTGTAACGACATACATCCGAACGGATGTGACGTCGGGGATGCACATACGCCGGGGCTCCGCGCACAACACACAGTTGGGCTCTGAGTGATTCTTTACTGCGCCATTGCCTTCCAATTACCGCGCAGTGCGGTAATTATCTATTTAGTGTCGGGCGGCGCACACACGCGTCAACACTACATTGGTGACGAGGGTGTGAGTAAAACACCACCACACCTGCTCCATGGCGGCTGCGATTGCGAAGCAGAAGCACACGCGGTGCTCGTGCGACGGAGCACTCTGAAAGAATCAAAGCCTCCACTCGGGCAAGCTCTGTTTGTTTGCTCCAGAGGGGGCCCAAAAGAATTCACCAGCAGGGGAGCCCTCAGCGTGTTAACAAAGGCAGAAGAGCCTACAGTCTAGCACACCACCTGAAGCCACATCCGCCCAGGAGTGCTGGAAACCTGACAGTCGTCAACATGGCCCAACACAAAGACCCAAAACAGGAACACAACCAGGGAGGTGAGCCAGGGCACACGTGGCATGACACTAGGATAACTTTGTTAAGGCAAGTCGGTGGGCCCACTATCACAAACTCACAGGGGAGGCTACCAGTGGTACTCCAAGGGGAGTTCCGCACAGTGGTTGGTGGTGTGAGACTCTGGTTGCAGGCGCCCGGTCGCACAGCAGACCCAGTTACAGCATGTCCTGCTGCTACTGTGCGCAGTGTTAGAAGAGGAGAATAGCCCCGATATCGCCCGTCGAGTCGTTCCTGGTAGAAGGTCCGCCCTCGGCCCAAGCACCCAAATGGAAAGAATGGGTCTCCTATTTTTCAAGGCCACCAAGATAGACAATATCAGAAGAGGGCCATGCTCCTGCATCTAGGGGGATAGACATCTACAGGATTGCCAAGTCGATTAATGAAGCTGCCCCCAAGACACATCTCACACTGATTGCGGCCCTTTCAGCACACTTTGAGCCCATGGTGAACCAAGACTACGAGCGGTTCGTCTTTCGGCAGGCGTGCCAACAGGCAGGTGAATCGATTGATACATTCCACGTTCGCCTAAAGGACCTAGCAAGCACATGTGGATTTCATGATGAAGCGGAAGAGATAAGGGGTCAAATAATACAAGGATGTGCCTCTGCCAAGTTCAGGGAGAGAATACTCAGGGAGTCGGGGAAACCCCTGGCCGACATCCTAACCCTAGGGCGGACTAAAGAACTGTCACAGGCCAGGGCGGCACACATGGAGGAAGCTCTACAAACCCCAGTAACAGTGGAACCGGTCAATGCGGTTGTGACCCGCCCAGTAAACAAGCCAGGCAAGAAGGAGTACCTGAAAAGTCGGAGATGTGGGTACTGCAGAGGAAACCATCGTGGGTCAACAGAATGACCAGCTCGCGGAAAGAGGTGCACGGGATGTGGGAAGATGACCCACTTTGAGCGAGTGTGCCAATACCGGAAGAACCGAGCGCCCAGGCCCACTGTTAACCTAATCCCTGAAACACAGAGAGGAAATAGTGAAATGGATGACAATTAAGGAGAAGAACACACTGTTCACACAGCATACATGATAGGCGCAGCCACCCAGACATTGTGTCGACTTCCACAATGTCAGGTGTGAGTCGTAGATCAAGACATCACGGTTGTCGTAGACACTGGAGCGACTATAAATATCATGTTGGTGGACGCATACGAGGCATTAAAGCAAACACCACCTCTGAGGCCACAACCATGAATGTATTTTCGTATGGGCAAGATAAGCTGCTCGCAATGAGGGGGAAATTCAAGACAACCATCTCATACGGTTCCCACTCCATAAGATCACAAATATATGTCGAGGAAGATGAGCATGGCATGCTGCTAGGATGTCGGGCAGCGGAAAACCTGGGAATTGTGACGTTTGCCTTTGGAATCCACCAGGAAACAGTTCAGCACATCTTAGCCGAGTTTCCGGCAGTCTTTGAGGGGATCAGGTGACTGAAAGGAAAAGAAGTGCACCTGCACATAGACCCCACAGTACAGCCCGACACATTGCTTTCCATCTGAGGCCTCTGGTTGAGAAGGAACTGGCGAAGCTGGAATCGTCTGGAATCATCGAGGAGGTAAAAGGGCCTACCCCGTGTTTTTCACCTATTGTCGTCACACGCAAACCAAAACAGCCTGGAGAGGTGTGGGTCTGTGTCGATATGAGACTGCCCAACGCCACTATAAAGAGGGAAAGACACATCACCCCCACGATAGACGATCTCTTAGAGGAACTGAGTGAGCGTGTTGGTTTTCAAAACTAGACCTCCTATCTGGATACCATCAGTTAGTGCTGGACGAAGAATCGAGATACATCACCACTTTTTCCACCCAGGTGGGCCTGAGAAGATACACCTGCCTGAGGTTTGGGGTGTCAAGCACGGCCGAGGTGTTTCAGAATGTAATCCATGAACTGCTGCTGGACCTTCCTGGAGTGGTGAACGTCAGTGATGACATTCTCATATACGCTAAAACCCTTGCGGAGAACAACCACCAGGTAGACTCAGGTGCTGCAGAGAATCCAAGAGTTTGGCCTTACTCTTCATCGCAACAATTGTGAGTTCCTTAAACGGCATCTACAATTATTTGGGTATGCCTTCTTGGCCTTAGGTGTTACCCCGGATCCTTGCAAGGTACGACACATAAACACGGCACCTGCTCCTACCAATGTCACGAGGTAAGGATTTTCCTCTGCATGGTCAACTATTGTGTTGCCGGTTTATCCGAGATCTCACTACCCCCACTCAGCCACTCCGGGAGCTAACCAAGGGCTCCGTCCCCTGGACCTGGGCAGTGGAACATGAAACAGCGTTCCGGGCAATCAAAGATACCCTATCCTCCAACACCACATTAGCCTTCTTTGACCTGCACAACCTGACGATGGTTGCTGTTGATGCTGGTCCTCAAGGACTGGTAGCTGCCCTGTTGCAATGGAGCCGGGCTGAGGAAGATTAGACCCTTGTGGCATTTGCAAGCCGCTCTTTAACAGACACGTAGCAGAGATATTCCTTAAATGAAAAGGCGGCTATAGCTATTCATTGGGGATGTTGACACTTCCATTTATATGTATATGGACATCCGTTTGTCATGGCAATGGGCCACAAGCCTCTTCTTCCCCTGTTCACTGGCATTGCCTCCAAACCACCTCCTCGAATTGAAAAATGGATGTTCCAATTGCAGGAGTACAACTGTCGAGTGGAGTACCATCCTGGGGCTGTGAATCCGGCGGACTACCTATTGCGTCATCCCCGGGCGGCTACCCCGGAGGAGGATGACGCTGAGGACACAAAGGAATATGTTCAATGTGCCCAACCCCCTTGTCCCTGGAGGTGCTAGGGGAAGAGACACACCGGGATGAATGTATCCAACGAGCCATCCGAATCATGAAGCATGGCCATTGGCAGAATGCCAAGAATGAATGGAAGGTGCTCGCTCCAGAAGCAAAAAGGATCATGGAGAGTTTGTACCACGTCCGCAATGAATTGAATGAGGACTCTACGGGTGCCTCGTCCGAGGCCATCGACCTAGTCATTCCTACGGCCCTGACAACACCTGTTATCCAACTGGCCCATGTGGGGCATCAGGGGATGGGAAAGACTAAGCCCCGGCTGCGAACCAAGGTGTGATTCCCCCTGATGGATGAGAAGGTAGAAAAGTGGTAAGGTCTTGTCAGTGGTGCCAGGTCACCAGCGAAGTCAGTCCACGGAACCCCGACCAAGCCGCCCTTGGTCCTGTGTTAGCCTGGATTTCGGGAGTCTCCTGGATAGGAGACACACCTTCATACTGATCGATAATCACTCAAAATATCCAGAAGTAGGGGTTATCTAATCCTTGAGTACGAGCAGGGTCATTCCCAAACTGGAGAAAGTGATGGCCACTCACGGATTCATCCAGGAGCTGAGAACGGATAACGGTCCTACCTTCCTGGGACAAGAAATGGCCCACTATCTTTCCTCTCTCAGCATTGCCCACAGGAAGGTAACACCAAGGTAGCCTCAGGCTAACAGAGAGACCAAGAGGTTCATGCTCATGTTAAACACGGTTATCCGCATTGCTCATGAACGTCACCAGTCTTTGGAGTTGGCGATTTTTTCATTTCTTTGAGTGTATCGGCAAACGCCACATTCCACAACAGGAATAGTCCCAGGTCATCTGTCCATGGGGTTTGTGGTTGCAGATTCCATCCTGCATCACCCTCTGTGGCGTCCGGAGACCCTGAACGAAGACCAAGTTCAAGCTCCCATCAGCTTCGGAATAATCATGCCAGTCGACGATAAAGAGCCCAGCTGCCCGACATCAACGTGGGTGATTTCTTTCTCCTACACAACCGTGCCCTGGGCGGCAAATTTAGACTACCTTACGAGAAAGGGCCTTGGGTTATCAGACACTGGAGAGGCACGTGGCACTGAGACTGTCACAAGGAATGTGTCATTTTTCAGAAGGTTTCACCCCTCCAGGGGTGGAGCTATGTACTCAATGGGGAAGGGTCCTGATCTGGCAACCACTCACGAGCAGGAAGAGTGGGGAGGTTCTGAGCGGGACTCACCGGTGACTGCTGCACCTGCTCCGGAAGTCCCTATGACCAGTTCCGGTACTTCAGAAAGTTCAGCAGTGGTGCCTCCCGTCACGGTGCACCCGGTACAGCCTGAGAAGAAACTCTGAACCATCCTGTAGACTGAAGGATCATTTCATGTAAGACTGTTCCATTTCACATTTGTGTGCCAAGTCTGTATTTTAGGGTTATTTGTATTTGTACAAATCTTACATCCCCCCCCCCTCCTTGGTGGGCTGTTGGGTGGTATTAGTTTTTGTTGGAGTTATTTGAGAATGATTAGCTTGTTGGTGTAATCTGTTTGGGGAGGAGTGTAGTGTCGCACCTGTGATGTAACCGGGTCGACACAGACTAGTCCATTGGTGAGGCGGTAATTATCTATCTAGTGTTGAGGGGCGCACACACACGCTGACACCACACTCGTAAATCGAGTTTTTTTCAGCACGTACCTTAAATACACACAAGAAAATGACTGTGTGAACCGGCCTTGCAAGATGGTTTGCTGCCTTTCAGTCTTCAGACTGCCTGAGCTGAGAGGGGCTCTCTGTCCTCCCCCGGCCCCACTGCTTCAAGCGGCCACAGGACACAGACAGCAAGGGGTTAATGCAAGCTCTCTCATAGTCAAAGCCCTTTCTGTGGGTGTGAGCTCAGGGCTGGCTCCAGGCAGGCACTGAGGCACGACTTGTGTGGGCAGCAGCCTCTCGGAGAATGAAGACAGCCAAGGTGATGTCCTCTGCCCACCGGGGGTTTATGATGGATCACACCTGACACAGTCCTTCTCGCAGCCTCCCCCCCCCCTCACCCCCCCCCCCACGGAACGCAAAGTTGATTGCACACGGAGGGCTGAGGCAGAGAGGCGCGTGGGCACACACTGCTGCAGACCTGCTGGTAAAAGGAAGCAGGTCTGCCCTCTGGTTTTCATTTCTTTGATCTATTAAGCAAGCAATTCGTGTGAAGTTACCGTCGGCGACAGAAGTTGCTGTCATACCGACAGAGCTGATTTCTTCAGTTCCTTAACCACCAGATGCCCGGCTGGGCATAAAGGTATAAGGCTGTCCCCCCCGTCCACACAGTCTTGAGGAAGACCCGCCGTGACGCCAAAAAGGGCGCTTTCTGAGGGTCGAAACGTCGACGTATAGCATACCGGACCTATAGTGGCAAATCCCTGTATTAAATATTGATTAAGGCGGTATACAGTTGGATATTGTACAATATAGGCCCTGTTAAATTCGTCCTTTTACATTTCACTTGTATATCTATACTACTATTATAAAGAGAGAACTTGCACCTTTTGGCCAGGTAAACTCGGGAACCACAGCGCCAATCTACACACCCGATACATCTATGAAAATGTCAGGTTGTGTAGAAGGACATAGGCTATATAAATAAAAAAAAAAAAGTAAATTAAAAAAATTAAGTTTGAAAACAAAGTAGTCCCTTGAAAGTAGCGCCAGCCGGGACCTAGCGCTGGCCGCGACGCGACATGCGTGAGGACCGCGACACGACGTGCATGATGACGACGAAGGAGGAGCGGCGGTGCAGTGACGAGCGGCTGTGCAGTGACGAGCGGCGGCACAGGTAAGGAAAGGGAAAGTTTTCGAGCTTTTCCTAAACTCTCAGTGCGAGACTGTGTGATGCAGGGGGAGGCATCCCAGGGGGTGGTGAAGTGAGGCAGTCGGAGCGGGAGTGAGTCGGGCGGGAGGGGAGCGGGAGTGAGTCGGGCGGGAGGGGGGCTGGAGGGAGTCTGGGCAGGAGGGGGGCCTGGTCCGTGTCCGTGCAAGGGCATGCACAGACAATGTCGGGGCGGGCGGGGGCCTGGGCGGGCGGTTGGCCCTGAAGCCTCATTGCTCCCAGGCAACGCTGGGGCGGGCTGCTAGTATTTGTATAAACTGTTGGTCACACTTGTGCCGTGTGCACTGAGCACTTTATGTCACTTTGCACTGTTTATTCACCCTTCAGGCTTTTTGTAAATTGTATAATTGAGGTATACATAAATGACTATAATTCATAAAACATAATATGAATATATATATGGTTTGGATTCTGTTTCTTAAGAAAGTGTTTTTTATGAAGAATCTTTTGTTGAAATGCCTGAATTGCTAAAGTGTTAATCGAATGTCAGAAATGTCATTGAGATATTGAAAGAAATACGTGGCACCCGTATGAACCATTTGTTGTTATTATTGATTTGCTGCCCAGGTTCATAAGGGATACTGGGTTAACCCCATTGGTTATAAGGTCATACCGGGGTTACTAGCAAGTTACACACGATGGGCTCCTCCCTGAACTCCAGGAGAGGAAAGGGAATGTGGTGGAGTATGTGAGTACATAAGAGAAGAAGTGAAATACGTAGGGGAAAGAAAAACGGTTTGCAATACTTTATTTGTCCTTCCCTGTCGCACGGCTAAAATTATTGCAATCGGGGAGCTGTTCAGTCCAGGACCCATAGTATCCTATTTGTGAAAGCTTTCTCTCATCTTCTATTAACGACCTGTGTATGCAGATATTTAGAATAACCTGGCAGATTAGTAAGGTTGCATAATTATTATCTGTGTCAAAAACAAATCCCTGAAAGCTCCCTATTCCATATTACAAACCAGAGGACTGCTTGCCTTCTGGTGGTGTTTTTATATGTCAGCTAACCTGTACAGGTTATTCCAAACAGGCAAGGTGTAGCTTTCTCTCAATCACCATATGACTGATTACCCTACATAGGGGCAATGTTAGGGACAGTGAGGACCATTTTCATCCTGATGAATGCCCAGGACTAGCGCTGAAAACAGTGGGGCAGAAACATGTTGACATTGACTCAGGTTCTACATTGAACTCCTGCCTGAGTGTATTTATGTTAGTTATTCTAATAGGAGGAATACAAGTACTAGTCTGTGCGCCAGGTAATTTTGTGTTACATACCAAAGGAGAGAGGGTGTACCCTGAAGGATTGTAACTTCAAACTTTTCCCCCTTTCTATGGGCATTCATTGCTGCAGATCGTAGGCCAAAAACTGTGATTTGTATTTAAAAAGAGATTGTTATATTGTATAGTTATGTAAAGAAATGATTTATGAGTTAAATGGAAGGGCCAAGTCAGGCTCAACTATCCTGGCTTGCTATTTGTTTCCCAAATGTGTACAGGAACAGTAGCAGGTGCAAGTCCACTCCCACAGGAAGGACCAATATCAGTAGGAGGTGTGCTGGACTGTCTATAAACACTACACACCCAATCCAATTCTAGGGCTTCCTCGGTATAGACAATGATACAGCTTTATCAGCAAGCCTAGAGAAATAAGTATTACTAAACATGATTACAAAGTGGCACCTACTGCACTGCAGCACCTTGTATAACCACTAGGGGTGTGTGATTCACAAAGGCATTTATGAGTACGTTTCCCAGCTGCATTAAGTTTCAAAAACTGCCTTTATTAAGTCATCCGGTGGATACAATCCAATTATTTAAAATGTAATACTGACAATACTGCCAAAACTGAGATCATGCTGCTTGGAAAGTCAAACTCTTTTGCCCCATCCCAAAGGTGGCCGCCTTCGGTCCCACCTCCCCCCACCGCCCACTCTTGCTCCCATTGGCTACTAGAAAGACAGTTGCTTTGCCCTGATAACCTCCAGATTAGATTGCTGCAATAGTCTTTCTGCAGGATCCTCAAAAGTAATTATCCTTAAACTCCAGGGGCCTCACTTATGAGGCTGTGCGTCACTTTTACGCCGCCGGTGCGTCACTTTTTGTGACGCACCAGTGGCGTAAAATATGCACCTTGTTGCGCCATATTTACAAAGTGACGCATCTAGGTAGATGCATCACTTTGTAAACCCCTGCGCCACATTATACCTGCACCAGGTATAATGTATGCAAAGGGGGCGTATTGTGGCAAGGAAGGGTCGTAGAAGTGACGCAGTGAAATCTATGAGATTTCACTGCGTCACTTTTAGGAAACTGTTGCCTCAAAATCTTGCGCCTGCCTCACAGCAGGTGTAAGACTGATGCAGGCCCTTTCACATGGCTGCATTGCTGGAGCTGCGTCACTTTTGTGACACACTCCAGCAATGCGTCACTTTTGCGCTTACAGATACGTCAGAAATACTGACGTATCTGCAACTCCTTGCGACATGATGCGTCATACATTAAATATGACGCATCAGGAATGTCGCAAGGAGGGCACACTGAGAAGTGACGCATCGCTGCTTTCACGCAGCGATGCGTCATTTCTCATAAATGAGGCCCCAGGTTCTGCAGCATGAGGCGACCAGACTTGTACTGAAACTCCCCAGACGATCTTCTGCCTTTGCATCTTTGAAGGCTTTACACTGGCTCCCAGTGCACAAAAGGGTCCTGTTTAAAACTAGTTTGCTAACCTTCAGAGCTTACAGGTCCTCTGGGTCTAGATATCTAACTGCCAGATTTACCCACTATACAACTAAAAGAACGCTGAGCTTGTCCCATGCCAACCTCCTTAAACCCCCTTCTTTCAGACTCAAAAACCAAGGCTTTAAATCTTTCTCAGTTTCAGGCACCAAAAGCACTTACAGCGCATCTGTACACTTTGTTTTACTGTCTTTATTTCTTTGGTTTCTTCACCTCTGAGAAATTTGGACATACTTTTTTCCTTTATGGTCATGAAAGTCACCAACAATGATAATGTTGGCAAACTGGTGAGTACCAACCAGCAGCTCCCCTGGTAAAACTAACGTGAGGTACTTTCTGACCTCTCACTCATGTTTTTTCACAAATCTTTCATATTTTCATTTTTTCTTTTGACAGTTGAAATGTAATGTAGTATATTGACAAACTTATTGAACAATTGGATTAATATGTGAATGGCAATGAGTCCGCCCCGTGAGGGAAGTTTAATATTTTAAAAGTCCCCCTGTGTGCCAAAAAAGATAATTGTTCATAACTAATCAAGTCTTTTGGGGTTCTGAGTGGGGTCGACCTGATTATTAACCCCCTGTTGCTCATTTTCTGTGTATTTTTTATTGTATTTTATTTATAAAGTTTTATATAGCGCGAACTTGGTCCCGAAGGATATCAGAGCGCTTTACAATTTGAGGCAAAGGTAACAAATTAGAACATTAGTCTAACATGAGGAATGCTTGAGCCTGGGAGGTTAACCTTTCCCTTTGGCTCCAAGAGAAGGTTTGCACTAGAGGACGGGGGTCTGTCCTCATTAAAAAGGGAATACCCACAAATAGAACTTAAAATGCCTCATTGCCCAACCTATAACTGAGGCTGCTCTTTCAGTACAGGAATTTATTTATAAAGTTCTGCACAGCGCCAACCTGATCCCGAAGGACACCAGAGCGCCCCACAACCTGAGGCGGGGCTGCAAATGGCAATGTCCCCCAGGCATGTATTTTGGGTGGAGTGTAGTGGATGTATGAACAGAGACACAGCTGCAGCACTGCCTAGAGGACTTAGAATGAGGACCAAAAGCATGGAGCCAACTCCCCGGCCACCTAAGAGTCATCCTATCTGAAACAATGTTTAAAAAGCAGCTGAAGACCTGGCTCTTTTCAGCCTCTGGTGCGCTTTATTACTCTCTTATTCTTTCATTTGGCATCCCTCCTGATTTTTCTTACCTCTTGATTGAATCATTTCTGCTGTGTAGTGCTAGGCTGCTCCTCTGAGATTGACAGTGTGCTATACAAGTGCTTAACCGCATCGCTGCTGCGGTCATTTTTGCGCTGTGCAGCTGTTTTCGCAAAACCGTGTTACATGACGAGCTCAGCTCGTCATCTGCACACGCCACCCGTGGCTGATGACGAGCTGAGCTCGTCATCAGCATCGAAGGGGTTAATTCATTCATTCATGTGAAACGGCTACTATTTCTGCAATTTCTGCATCGAGTGTAGAAAGGGAGGGGTAATGCACGAGAGCTGCCATTCTCATTGTTGGCATGGAAGAATGCAAGGAACGATGGAATCTTGTGCTGCCCGGCACTATCAGGGGCCAGCTATTGTAATTAACCAAATGATAAGTATGCTCAGTTAATTAAAAGGTACCGGCCCCTGACAGTGCTCTTCAAAGAAAGTTTCCCAGCAGGGGAGCTTTAGTGAGAACCATGTCTTCCAGGAAAATCTTGGAGGCAGGCCCTGCAAACAGACTTACTTGCTAGGGAAGTTGCTTTTAATTGCACTGTTGGGGGTAGGCAGTGTATCTATCTTAATGCTATTAGCTTGAAGGTAAATACATTGTCCAGCACATCACAGTGCTTCAGAAAATAATTGTGCTTTTTGGGTGCTTTTTCTTCCCACAGGTCCAATTCTTTCTGTGAACAGACAGAAAAACAGGGGCAACATTCCCGTGTTTTGCTGCCTGTGTGGAAATTTCACCCATCCCTATTTATGAGTGCAGGAAACAGTTCTTAATGTCAATGCCTTTTGTAAATTGTTACTGAAATGTCCAACTCTCTATTAGTAAAAGTACAAAGAGGGCACAGTCCTTTCTACTTGTACTAACTGCATGTCACTATTGCCTGAACATTTCTATTTTATTCCCATTTTAGATTTTTTGCCACCAATTCACTAACGCCTTTAAGATTATACAAGCTAGTACTATAGAAGGACTACTTCCCGTTCTCATAAATGCCTTTTAGAATGAATCCTATATATTCCACCATGCTATCATACTGCTGCCATGTTTTGTGTGATATGTTAAGGCTATTCATGGCTAATTAGCTGACAGCATCTTGTATTCTTGCACACGTAGTTTTGCTTTTAACACTGTAAGTATAGTGATGTTTGCAGTCGCGGATCCCAAGGAATGGTGGTGGGGAAGGGCGGGGGGAATAAAAATAAAAAGAAGACTTTCCTGTGAACGGCTGCTGTCTCTCCTCCATCCTCTTCTCTTCCCGGCAGCACGGAACGGAAGCGCACAGGCTCCCAGACTGCCCTAAGCCTGTCATGACGCTGCTGTCACCAGCATGACAGCAGCGTTGTGATTGGTCTGAGCGTCCTGTTTAGCCACTCAGGCATTGCCTGGGAGCCTGGAAGAGTTCTCCACCTGGCAGTTCAACACAGCCAGATGGAGAAATGCTAAGTGCACATGTCTGTTTGGCCTGCCCAAGACACTCGGCTAAACTGACATGCGCACTTATGGTGTACATATTTCTTCCTCCCCCTGCTCTGAGAGTCTAGCCCCGCCTGTCCTTAACCTGGCTCTGAGTCCGCACTGAAAAATAAAATGATAATAACGGTATGTAACTGTTACCACAGATTTTTTACAACACATACCATTACCACAGATTTTTTACAACGCAGGTCATTTTACAACGGATACCTTTACAACGCAATACACTACAACGCAGATACTATCACAACGCATACCATTACAACGTTAGTATAATTATAGGTAAGTTTATCTTTTTTTAAAAACATTTATTAGTGGTATTTTGTTATGGGGTACAGGGGTATTTTTAGGTTTTAGGGCTGGGTTTGGGTTTTGGGGTACAGGGGTATTTTTAAGTTTTAGGGCTGGGTTTGGGTTTTGGGGTACAGGGGTATTTTTAGGTTTTAGGGCTGGGTTTGGGTTTTGGGGTACAGGGGTATTTTTAGGTTTTAGGGCTGGGTTTGGGTTTTGGGGTACAGGGGTATTTTTAGGTTTTAGGGCTGGGTTTGGGTTTTGGGGTACAGGGGTATTTTTAAGTTTTAGGGCTGAGTTTGGGTTTTGGGGTACAGGGGTATTTTTAGGTTTTAGGGCTGGGTTTGGGTTTTGGGGTACAGGGGTATTTTTAGATTTTAGGGCTGAGTTTGGGTTTTGGGGTACAGGGGTATTTTTAGGTTTTAGGGCTGGGTTTGGGTTTTGGGGTACAGGGGTATTTTTAGGTTTTAGGGCTGGGTTTGGGTTTTGGGGTACAGGGGTATTTTTAGGTTTTAGGGCTGGGTTTGGGTTTTGAGGTACAGGGGTATTTTTAGGTTTTAGGGCTGGGTTTGGGTTTTGGGGTACAGGGGTATTTTTAGGTTTTAGGGCTGGGTTTGGGTTTTGGGGTACAGGGGTATTTTTAGGTTTTAGGGCTGGGTTTGGGTTTTGGGGTACAGGGGTATTTTTAATATATATTTGCAAATAATAAAATTAAAATTAATTTTATTAATAAAATTATTTAATAATTAAATAATAAATAATTAAATTAAATAATACAAAAATAATTATTTACATTATATAATAATATTATATACTTACCTATACTTACGTTGTAATGGTATGCGTTGTAATAGTATCTGCGTTGTAGTGTATTGCGTTGTAAAGGTTTCCGTTGTAAAATGACCTGCGTTGTAAAAAATCCGTGGTAATGGTATGTGTGCTAAAAGTACGCATGGTAACATCATATATCCGATAATAACATCTCGTTATCATCATTTTATAGTTCCTTTTTTGCACTTCTCATAGATCAGTCGGGCGATGCTCTTCCATCTTAGCGGAGGATGTTTGCTAAGAAGCTGGGACTGGCTGAAGGTGCCGTACAAGAAAAGGGGCTCCACAGCACATAGTTGAGTTTCAAGAATTCAATTAGCCCTAGAGCACAACCGCATGGAAAACTGGTCAGCCAGTCGAAGTGCTGAGCAGGCAGTGCGGATGGCCGGTTCAGTTTAAGGCAGGCATACATTTGGTACTGCGCATTCCTGGTGTAAGACAAGGCTCATTTGATTGCTGTTGATGACCAGGATTGGTAGACAGCATACGGTCTACCAATGCACATGGCTGCCAGGTGGCATGAGTATTGCGTGCTGAGCAGGGGTGTTAGGCAATAAGCTGGGCTGCATGCACCTTGGGCTGTTGGTGCTGCACAAGACTACCTGCGTGCACAGCTACTAGTACTTACCTGCCCTCCTGGTTACTGGTAAAAGAAGCTTTCTTGCTGCTGTGGTGTCTGTGCACACCACAGCTTGCGTGCAAGGTTGCCTTTGTGCCACTCTGACCATGAGTAGCATTGTCTTGTGGTATGGCTTTAATGTGCTGCCCTGGGATCTCACAAAGAAATAGGGGACCTCAGATTACACATATGTTTAGTTTCAGCTTGCTATTGCACACAGCCCCCAATGTAGACAGTACCATGCACGGGGCTTCCATTGCAAAACGCCTTTACCTTGGAGTAATAGATTGTTTTCAGTGTTTAAAAGAGAACAGAACACTCACAAAAAGATAATATATGTTAAAACGTCAAAATAGTGAAGTAGTCCTGCCATAGAAAGTGCTGCATTATGGCGCTTAACTTGTGTTTACATGTCACATAATTTAGTCAATCCTTCTGCATCATTGGCCCCCCATTGCCACATAATTCTAAGTCTCAGGTAGGGCCAGAGAGAGGCTCAGGACTGCACTTTGAAATAGCAAGAGGAGGAGGTCCAAGACAAGAAGACCACACCCCCCTCAGGGCCCCTGATACTCAGACAGTTCATGGAAGAGCCCTTAACCTAGAACAACCAAGACTGCAGCAATAAAGCATCCACTTAGTGCATGGTGCAATAGGCCGTTGTAACAATGAGGCTAACAATCTTCGTTCCTCGCCCATATTGTGGGTCGACTAGTTACTCACCAAGAATCAGCGGCCTTAACAAAACTTGGGGGTGCCCCCTGCAAAGTACATGGAGGGGGCCCCCATGCTCTGGACCCAGTCAGGAGCTCCCAGCCACCGCTTGTTCACAGTGCCTGGTGGGCCCCCTGGAGCTCGGGCCCCTCCCCCGCACCGCGAGGGCTATTGTTACACCACTGGCATGAATCATGAAATTCTAAAGTTTCTACAATGGGATCCAGTTTCTTCCTTCCCCTTCCGCCTGCTGGTCTTTGGTAACTTCACAATCTACCACTAGTAAATGCTAAATCAGTCGGTATACAAGCACGATATTATGTAATCTCTTTAACTAGCTAGGATTTAAGGATTGAAAGGATGCGGCTCCATTTAGGATTAAACTTGACCAAGCGCTATGGCTTTGGTGGGCTGTTACATGTTCTGTGGAAGTGAATACCAGAGCCAGCATGCCGATGAGATAACTATGGAGCGCAATCTATCAGCTGTGCCAAATTATGGAATTGAGGTTGTAACAGTGCATAATTTGTGTCTGTGGGTGGATTCGGTGGACACCAGCTAACACTATCGGAGATCAAGAAGACTTATTTTTCATCACCAGATTTTGACCCAGAGGAAGAGAGAGAAATTGGTACAATTCTTACAAAGTGAGCACCTGGTTGAAAATTGACTTTTCTTAGCAGATGGCAGGTGCATCAGTAGGCACAATTGGGCTTTCTCCAGAGCGCTGAAAACCCTTGCACTTTTCCTGGTGGGCGCTCCACAAAGAGTGTAAGATTCCACTGCCCCAAATGGATAACTGAATGTGTGCAAGTCCATCAAGTTGACTACGAAACCTTGTTACTCTTATTTCTAGCTCAAAGCTCCCAATAAGGGCATTTATGTGCAATAAAGAAAAAAAAAAGACAAGGCTGTACAGTGCGCTGATAGGAGATCATATGTAAAAGGATGATGCTTAATTCTATAAATTGTTTAAATTAGGATGTATTTGTGCAATTTCATATTTGTGTAAATTGGTCTAAAACATTTACAAAGAATATATTTTTAATTTTTGCAAATTGTAAGATTTTTTAACCTCACATAAAATATATTATTCTCTTTCAGAGAATCTCCATTGTTAGTCATAAGCAATGAATAGTCCTGCCTATGTGCAGGGATTTAGGATCACTTTTCCATAATATATCTTCTTAAGTGTGGATGTTCGCCATTCTTCAGGAAGGCCTCTAGAAACACTTACGAGAAGAACATTATGCAGCTTACAAGGAAGGCTAAAATGGCCAAATTCTTCAGATTGTACTTAAAAAAGGATCAAGAAACTAATACATGTCTATATTTCAAAGCCAATACTTTGAAAACCGCTTAAATCTCTTTCAAAAACCCTTCTTGTAAATTAGAGTGATGCAGGATAGCAGGACAGTCCAGCCCCATAGGCTGCCATTATATCAGAACACAAACAGCATCTGTGCCTTCAAGGAGCTAGAGACCACCAGTATCGCATCATGCTCAGCATGTGGCAGTTGCTTCAACTCTTTTTCTCGGCTCCTGGAGACAGGATCGTGGAGCAATGAGCGTGGTCTTTTAAGATTTTTCTCTTCAAAAATCTCAAGTGGATTTTTGTGACAGTTTCTTCGTTCGAGGGTTTTCAACTGTCTCTTTAATTTTCTGTCTTTGTCTTACAGGAATGTGAGGTATTTTGTTAAATAAAATGCCATCTTTATTTGGCAAGTGCCTTGCCTGTGGAAGAAAGAAGGCCAAGACAGACCCTCACTATGTCTGCATCATATGCCTTCCACAAGGCATGTTCCTGACAAATGCCAGCACTGCAGGAAGTTTTCAAGGCATACCCTGAGGGAAACTGAGAAGAGTCACCTCCTTGGCACAGAAGAGCGACACAGGCGCAGTCTAAAGGTCGGACATCGGAGCGAGAAGAGATTAAGTCCTCTACCAGGGCTCTTCCATCTGTCTCTGAGGACCCCAGGTGTGGATGGTCCAAAAAGCAGAGTTCAGCCCAAGAACAATGTAGTTCCAGGTCGACGTTGAGAGGATCGATGTCGAGACAAGGTACAGCAGCAACTTGTTCTCTGTCAAGGGCTGGGTTGATGTTGTAGGTGAGGCGAAGATTGACGTAGAGACAGGGTAGGTCAACATCGAAGGTGATTACACTGTTGACACATAGAAAGCGGTCAATGTCATGGAGTTTGTCAACGTCGAGACATCAAAGCATGCAGAAAGAAGGAAATGAAGATGCATTTAATCATCTTCTGATTCTGAATACTCTAGAGTATACTCTCCTTCTCCAATAGTGTTGCCAGACTCCCCTACTCCTCCACCACCATCTTCTCCGCTGCCTCCACCACTTCCATCGCCACCTCCTCCGGCACCTCTTCTACCGGTGCCAATTCCTCCCCTTCCACCTGTGGAGGCCCCTCTGCCAAGGCCTAGAGTTTTTCCACACAGATCATGATCCAGAACAAGCTATCATCATTGCCACATGTCCCGGCGCTCTTCCTCTCATCCATTCTCATGGTGCGCTCACTATCATCATGCATCCTGGTTTAGATCAAGATCATGCACAAGGTCTAGACATCATTCCTACTATACCACCTCCACTTCCAGCACAGGAAGATATTCATCAATGCTATCAGACTCTCCACCACCTTGGGTTGCTTCAATGGATGATGTACTGGTGAGAGGGGCTGTGTAGCTAAATACCCCGATGGTGCTTCCAACTTATTCCACATTGGTTATATTTGAGAAGCTTCACTATAGATCAGCATCAATACCTCTCCTTCCTTTGTTTCTGGGTCTGTTGCAACCAATGATGGAATTATTCTTGACTCCAGCCTCAGCTAAATCTGCTTCATCAAGGCTACAAAAAAATACAGACCTCCAGAGCAGGATCTACTTCTTCTCTGCTGCAGCCCACCTCCAGGCTCTGTGGTCATCTTAGCAGCTAAAAAATATTATGCTACAATTCCATCGTCAACAGTACCACTCGACAAGGAAAGCTAAAAGCTGGACTCATTGGGTCGCAACATATGCAGTACAGCTATGACCACTATGAAGGCAGCGAGTGCATCGGCTCGTCTCGGCAGGGATGAGAGGGCTTTATGGGACTCCTTAAAGAAGTTTGCTGACAATTTCCTCAGTAAGAAAAGAGAGGACTTCTTAAAGGGTTGTCAATAAAGGGATGATGGCCTCCAACCAGGTCATCAGTGTAGCAACTGATTCATCCTTGCTAGTGGCACGCAAATACTGTCATGGGGTGGCATTTCAACAACATTCATGGCTCTGTCTCATGGCCCTTAACAGTCACAATAAAGGATCCTTAATCTGTCATTCTCAGGATCCATTCTCTTCACCAGTCACATTGATGATGAGATGACTCTGTTGTAATCCAAAATGGAGACCCTAAAGGTAGTTGGCCCAGAAAAGCAAAAAGTACAAACAAGGCGCTAGAAGCCCTATTAACAGCTTTCCTTTTTTCTCAGGCTTTCCCCTCTTAGTTTTCCTGGTTTCCCTCTGTGAGCTCTGACCAGGTTCCCAGCGCCAGGAAGCCGCTTGGCCGCAGTGCGCTTTATTAAATATTTTTTTTTCATTTTTTCATTTTCAATAGCGTTCGTTCCCTATGAGGGTACAAACCCCTCACTGGTACCAAGGTCGCCAGCAATCCCAACAGCAGAGGCCTTACCAGCAACAACAGCGCTGGCCGTCTAGAGGGAAAGACACTCAACAGCCTGCTTAAGGGGGAAAGCCTACTGCGGGCTCCAAGCCATGAGTCTTTCCTTGCCTCTCTTCTGTTAGCCACTCTGGTAGGGGGAAGTATTCCACTTTTCACAAAATAAGCCTGTGTAATAAATATTATTTGGAATGGGTAATGTCTCAGGTTCACAAATCCTCCACTGAATATACCACCAAAACCATCTAATCACCATCTACAGATACTACGATCGGAAGTCAACATCCTTCTGCAGAAGCATGTGGTGGAGACTGTTCCTCCCAAACAACAGGGAACTGGCATTTATTCCCAATACTTTCTAGTAAAGAAAATAGCCCCCAGAAATTAGTTTAGATCCATTCTCTATTTGAAACTGTTCCAATACAACTATTTGAAAGTGGATTGGACGTGAAATGTTTTGAATGCTGATACTGCATCAGATCTATCCCCACTTACACCAGGGAGACTGGCTCTGCTCGATAGACCTCCAGGATATGTACTTCCATATACCAATAGCCAAGAAGCATTGCAAATTTTTGAGTCTCGTCGTGGACAAAGATCAACATCAGAACAGGGTGCTTCCACTTGGCCTCAAGTCAGCCTCCAGAACTTTCTTAAAGTACCTGGCAGTGGTAGCTGCCCACCTCAGGAAACATTGAGACTCATCTACCCCTACCTAGATGATTGGCTCTTCAAAGCGTTGACAACTCAGTAAGCCCTTCTACATTACCAGTGGACAAGCAATGTCCTTCAACGCATAGGGCTACATATCAATCCCAGCAAGTCAATGTCTACTCCTGGTCAGACACTGCATTATTTTGGACCCTCCATTGACACCAGTCAGGTAACGGTGTGTTGTTCAGAGGACAGCCTGTTATCAAACCATTAAGTGTCACTGTCTCATGAAAGCCTCTCATGCCACAGTGAGGACAGAGTCCTCTCCACAGCTCAATGGCTTGATGTATCTTCCTAACTCCAAATGCATGTATCCACAGGTTTTCTCTTCAGAAACGTCTCGAGGATCAGTGGGACCAACTTATGGGCAATTGGGAGGACAAGATCACACTCTCCCCATGCAACACAGTCTCTGACATTGTGATGCTCTCTGACGAATCTGCTTCAAGGGATGCCATTTCATCAGGATGTTGCCTCCCAGATCATAGTAACAAATGCATCTTTACTAGGATGGGGAGCACACATGAATAACCTCCAAACCCAAGGAACATGGCGTCCGAGTGAGATGACCTACCACATCAAACCCCTTGAGCTACGCACAGTTCACCTGCCACTGTTAGCTTTTCACCCATCATTCAAGATGCTTCTACCCTGCCCCCTTTTTGAGTTCTACACGTTTGTTTTTCTGCTTTCTTCTGCCTCAGTCTACCGAGGCACAAGATGGCTGCCAACAATTTCTGTTTTGGAGTGTTGACAGACATTGGCAGCCAATCAGCATGCAGCTCACGCACGTGAAGGTCCGCGCACGTATATATATATATTATAGTTAGCTGGACATTTTGCTCATGCAAAACCATTGAACTTCCCCCGTTATAGTTAGTTGTACTCACTATAACTTGCGCGCCCGCAATCCACTGCTGATGATGTCACATATTACATCATTCATGACATGGTCAGTGACATCACTGATGACATCTCAAATGACATCACAGATGACATCACTGATGACATCATCCACGTGACAATCACATACACCTTTTCATACACTAGTAAAATCTTTCATCACTCTTTGTAAAATATAGAGTATCATATTTGAATCCATTGTCACAGCAATACAAGTATCTAAAAACCCACTCAGTGATTCATAGATGTATACACACATCTAATCACTTACCTGTAGATTCACTCATACATACAGTCAATGAACAATAGAACACTATCAAAAATACGTATACACCTATATAGACATTACACACCAGCACACATCTTATTCACATATGAAGTCATCCTACTCACTTATGCAAACAATGGATCATACTTACATATTTACTTAGCTACACACTTATACAAACACAACTTCATCTATTCATTTAGATAGCAAGTCATACTTAGTGAATTATAAAATCATTATTACAAGTATACAGTTATCCATACAGTCACTCACACAATCATTGAGTCTTATGTATACTTATTTATATACAACAACTGACACATACACTGCTTTTATTTTTCTAGTTTGTTGGACATGTACCATTGAGAAATATATTTGCTCATCACCACACCCATAACGATATTCACTCACCCAAACAACTGTTAGAACATATAGTTTTAACTTCATATATCTAGTGAATCAAGTATTCACACATCTTTGGGCAGTCACACACCCCCCACCGAACCACACACACATTCACTCTCCCATACAAATACTCAGTTAACTAATCAATAACTAATATAGACTTTCACATAGCTCGTTACCAACTGGAGAACCAGTTTACACAACAACTGACAAAGTGATACAGATATTCACACAGTTTAGTCACTATCCACTATATTTAGTGAGACACTATAAATTGGTCAAGTAAACAGTCAATTACAATGCTACTAAATCCTCCATCCAAATATTTATTTTTATATATCCACTCATTCTTCAATGCAAATTGCTATATATATATAATGCATATTTAAATAACGAAGCAAACCACATTCACTGGATGATGGCATCAGTGATGTCATTTGAGATGTCATCAGTGATGTCACTGACCATGTCATGAATGATGTAATATGTGACATCATCAGCACTGGATTGCGGGTGCGCGAAATAGAGTTAGTACAACTAACTATATAGGAGCAATTTCAATGGTTTTGTATGAGTGAAATGTCCAGCTAACTATAACACCCCTAAAACTGATAGTTTTTTGAGTGAATTTTAAAGGTTTTTTAAATGCTAATTCCTAACTATATAAGGCCTGAAACCTATGGTTTTTTCAGTGAATATATATATATATCGCACCTCTCCATTTGGTTCGATATTGACGATATAGGCAAATTGTCTTTGGAGGCTCACCCTGACAAACAGTGGTTTAACTTACCGGCTGCACGAGGACGAGTGGTACAACTGCAACATGTTCTGCCTCTGCCGCCAGGCCAGCAAACCGATTTCCGATGAAACGGAGCCCATTTGTGTGAACCGTGGTCCGTGAAACCAATCACGGACAGTGGTTTAACACACCTCCCATCTGATACGCCCGATCCTCTATGACGCAGGTCAACATGCAGGGTGTCACGTATTACGGGGGTTTCTTCTTCCAATGATTAAACTTTCAAATTAATAATGTATGTAAAATACAAGGTTCAGAAACGCAATGAATATGTATATGAACATGATGTAAATGTTAGATTAATACATGCCAATGAACGTGACATATAGAATGTACTATAAACGCCAAAGTATGTCAGAAGCAATGTAAGCAGTCACGTAATTGTGTGGGTGTAACTCATAGTCACCATGGCAACAAACCAATGCCAATTAGGGATGACAATTATGACTCATGTGAAATTTTGAACATGTATAAAAAGCGTTACTTTGTCTGGTCAGATGTTAGTGAGCAAGGCGGAGGTTGCCGCCGAAACGCGTCTGAGCAGAAGTTGATGTAAAATAAACACCCTTGAACTAAGATACACAGAGTCAGCGCCTTCTTGGATGGTGAAGTTTGGTTTGGAGTCAATATATATATATATATATATATATATATATATATATATATATATATATATATATATATATATATATATATATATATATATACACTTTTAGTAAGGCATAATTTCTAAATATGTGGTATCCATGTTAGTTGTTTACATTGGGTTCAGGGTTATATTCGAAAACGTGGTATTGTGGATTGAAAGATATTTTATTGTTTCTGGAACTGTAACAGGTGTCTTTCTCTAGCACTTCAGCCCTTGTCTGTATGATATATGGGCTGTATTCTCAGTGTGGCTAAGTTGCCTGTCAGATTGATTTGGTGGTCCGTGGGGGACAGCCTGAGAAGTGGACAGCAGTAATCCACATTCCTCCTAACACAATGTGTTTTAGGGTAAATATTTGCGCAATAGTAAACAACAACGAGTGTGCCCATGACTTGGTCAAAGAATGAATTGTTGTTTCACTCCATCAATTAAGAAGACAGAGTGGCCTGGGAGGCTCCATCGTTGGATGTCACACTCCTATACTACTTTTTTCACTCAAATGATTCATTTTTAAGACATTCAGTGGAGACCTGGATTATATGCATTACCCCTTTATCCTGCCACCTGAGAAGCAGAAAACAGAACTTCAATCTCAGCCACATCTGAGACTGTAACACCCAAAAGTACCTCTCACCTCTCACCGCTTATGATCCACGAGAGACTACGCAGGTACCATCATCAGAGATCTTTTTCTTTTTGCTGCTGACCTACAGCGCAGAGATAGGAAGTATATTGTCTCTCAGTATTTAGGACAATTAATATAATTTGTTGGTTATTAAAGATGAGCAAGACCATCAAAATTATTTTTAAAAGTTATGTTAAAAAGTTGGGAGCAGGAGCATTAGGTGCTCAAGCGTACCCTTAGGATGTCCATCTGGATCCTTTTGGGGGGGAGCCTGCCAATGAGTGAGGTCCCACCGCAATCCCAGGACCCATGTATATTCCTTCTCCTTTCAAACTCAATTTGATTGGTTTGGCCTTGGCTAGCATGCAGTTTTTAAAACTTTTTGGGGGACACTTGAAATATGAAATAAATGTACAAAAAAACAGTGAAGTGCATTCCCTTTCTGGTGATTGTGCACACGTGATCAGGCAGAATGTGGACAATCATAGTGCTTGACAGCCAATGGCTGAAGTGGACTTACCAATTACCCCATGCCAGCAGGGTTAGAAACAAAATGTGAGTGACATTTGACATGACCAATGGATAAAGAGGGCTGTCCAAAGGCCTCTCTGCAAATACATATATGTATGTATTTTTACCATGACTATTTTGGACAGCATGAGGCTAGGTGGACAGCTAAAACTATCTGTAGATCGAGACAAAAACATTTTCTTTTCAGCGGCAGCTCCTCTGCTAAAGCTGAGGAGCGTCGCCCCACTGCTTTTTTAGTAGTGAAAATTGAAAAATAAAATGATAACAAGGGTTATTATCATTTTATTTTTCCTTTCTCACTTCCTGCAGCCGGGCCAGGACCGGGCACGCCGTCCATTCTGACACGACGCAGCTGCAGGAAGGAGGAGTAGTGATGGCATTGCTTCAAGGGCGCATGACAGTTTGGCCGCTGTCTAAGGTCGGCCAAACCATCATGCACACTTCGATCTCGCCACTCGAGCTGTGCTGTACACAGGGTCATAGTCCCTTAGTGAGCTCCTGACTAGGGCACTCACACCAATCATAGCGCGGCTCTCATGCTGATTAAAACCAGTATGAGACCGGCGTCTGGATTGTCGTAGGGGAGCCTGTGGCATGGCGAGAGTCAAGGAGCAGAGGCCAGAAGAGCACCGACGCTACAGATGGCAGGTAAGCATTATAAAAATAATTTCCCTTGCCCTGCTCCCTCGCGTTTTCCCCTGTGTGCTTCCTCCCCCATACTGCCCCGCCACTTTATTGCCCCAGCAGCCGCCACTGGTTCTGTTGTGAGTGGCCATGTTTCAATGCAAGGTACCATTGTCAAACGCCACTATCCATACCTGTTTGTCCTTCCTGTCCTACCTGACAGTCTTAGTAGGGTAAGGGAACTGACTTTAAATCTGATGACTAGTCTGGCTATCTTACCGTACCCCCACATCACCCGATCCCCCACCTGACATGCATGGCAGCAGATCCGCTGTCAGCAGACGCGCTCGCTCACTATGGTTGCCCAGAATAGCATAATTGCTTTAATAGCGTGCTGATGAATGGCATAGCTGGAATGAATAGTGATGAAAAAGATGAGGGGATAAATGATGGCAAATTATCCCAGAGTCCTTCTTGTTGTCTACACAGACCGATGACAAATACAATCATCACTTAAAGAACATCAGGCAATTTTGTCTGTCTTTTGATTCTTTTTGGCATTTATAATTCAATGCACGTCAGCTTTTTTTAGGGAGAAGGAGGAGGAGATGGGCATCCTGAACAAATAATTAATTTAATTTCTGTTTGACAAATGTCAGCATGTAAGGGGACTGCCAGTCACTGATGGTATGATGCCAGACTTGTACAGGGGGAGTGAGGGGGCACAAACAGGATGACATGTCTCACTGGCCAATCGGTCATCTTAGGAAGCCATAGGAAGGCTACTAAAGTCCAGTGCCTAACCTAGACAATGGGAGGACTCTAATGGGAACATAGACCACTGCAGAAGGACCACAGGGACAGCAAGGTCCACAGCACAGTATGATGGAGAGTAAATCATGTGTGCAGTAGTGCTGGAATCATTTTTAGACTGGCCCTCGACTCTGCCTCATCAATGTAAGGGGTTTGTATAATGTTGAAGGGAAGGGATACTTAAAGGTCAAGCTTAAAAAATGATTCAAACTCATTTAGCCAGAGAGGAGGACTAGGGGGATACAGTGCTGGATTTTGGAACACAATTTCACAAATATATGCCTACACAGGTGTGGTTCCTCCACTGGAGCGGAAGAGGATCGCCCCACTTAAGTGCCCCACCCAGCCGCAGAGATGAAAAATAAAATAGTCATTCAATACCATTGTATTGTTCATTGCCCTGTCAGGACGGGGCAGGGCCTGCTAGGTGACAGGAGGGAGGACTGATGAGCAGAGGGATGCCTTTGCACTGTTTGAAGTGCACATGTCTCTTTGGTCAGCCATCTTGAGACAGCCAGTCACACATGTGCACTTTAAACCTCTCAACCCAGCCGTCTTGAGACAGCTAGGTTGAGACCACGTGGAGGCATCCAGAGCCTCCGGGAGCGCTGGGAGAGGCTGCTCCCACCAACTAGAGCACTGCTCATACGCTCAGCATGTGAGCATGCCAGGATTGGTCGAGGGAGTTTGCGGGGGCCTGCAATGCAGTCCCAGCGTATGTGATTGGAGTGCAAAGGACATCCTCCGACACTATTCTATTGCTTGTCTTTTTTCTTTTTATTTCTTATTTTGTTTGCCTGCCCCCCTCCTCTCAATAGAGGCCACCCACCACTGGCCTACAATGTAGCAGAATATGGTCATTTATAGAGCGCACATTCTCCATCAAAATGGCAAGAAGCAACCTCTGGACATTTGATTGAGGAACAATGACAATGTAGACAATGTAATCCCCTTTTACAACTGATATTAGCCTAGTTTAGAGAAAGACCGGGAGGACCATGCCCTTAACACTAATTGAGATTCAGATCATTCCTGGAAGACCATGCCAACTTAACACTTTTTAGCATTCAGATGGTGAGCCTTGACCCTTCTAATAAAGAAGCGCTATACCAACCTTCACTGGTGATTGGTCCATGTAAATGACCAAGGTGATCTCAATCTGAGTTCTGGTTGGTGTTGGTTGCGCCTACTTGGAAAACTCTAACTAGCTTGACTTTGAAGTAGCCTCGAGGCACTGATAGAGCTATATCAAACACCCAAGCTAACCTGTTTAGTGGTTACTGGATAGCAAGCCAACAAGGGGCTTCCCCTTTGTCTCATGTCCAGGCATCCCTCCGTTTCGCAGTCTCTGAAGCATCAAAAGACTGGCAAAGAAGAGTAAGCGTTTGGAGAGTGGCTTGCTATTTCCATCTGAATTGTAAAAAAATATTTGGATAACTCTGCTGGTGGAGATGCAATAGTTCTCAGGCCCAATTATTTGGTCCCTATCCCGTGCACCCAATTTCCAAGCTTTCTCCAAAATTGTAGACTCGCACACCTGGTAACAATGATTTGGTGTCTTGCCACATGGAGCAGTTTTAACATCGAATGCTGCCGACAAGCGATGTAAATTAATGTTCCTTGGTTTCTTTCAATACTGGTATATTGTTCTGATCGGGTTCCCAGACCTCTTCTGTGGAAATCCCTTAAGGTCAATGGGCGTTCTGTCAATTTATTGACAACCATATTAAGGCTTTGTGAAAACAAGTATGTGCAGGTGCGTTGGGGTAGGCAGGGGGAGCTTACACAATGCATCCCTATCCGCAGAGGTGTGCAGAAAGGATGTGTTCTAGTCCCTACCTTTTTCTTTCTTTACTTTAATGATGTCATTGAGACTATGCTTGAATGTATACCTAACTCCCCAAAAATAAATGGCTCAACTGTTCCTGCCCTATCCTTTGCAGATGGTGCGTTGCTTCTACCAAGTCCTCCTATGGGTTTACGGAGCCTACAGACCAAGTTCAAAGGCTTGTGTCATTCGAAGGGCCTTGAAATGAATCTTCAAAAAGCTTGGGGCCCATTTCATAAAGGGCCTCCGCACTTGTGGTGGAAGCTCTACAGTCATGGCAAGGGGCCTGCACTCGTCGCAGGGGCCTCTGTACTCATGGCGGGACCTCCACAATGAGTAACTGCAGTATATCACACCCGTCATGAGTCTCTGCCGCGAGTGCGGGGTGTCTGCCATGAGTACAGGGTCTCCACCACAAGTGCTGGGGCTCCTCCATGACTGCAGGATCTCTGCTACGAGTGCAGAGGCAGTTTGTGAATTGATCCCAGAGTATATGACCATTAGTTCGCACAAGTCATTTAGAGGACATACTAGCTTGGTATCTACCTGCCTAGAAAGGGTGGAAAGATGTGATTAATTGGAAATCAAAGTTGATAGTAAATTATTCTGGGTCACTCACATTGAGAAAAGCAGGGCCATACGTCAGCACAGGGCTGTGGCAGTCATACATAAAATACAGCATGCAACAATCTCAAAACCTGTTTCCGGGACCATGGAGGCCAAAAAAGCCAACGCGCCAGCTGCTGCTCTGTAAGGAGCAGAAATGTGGGTCTTTGAAAATGCTAAGGTGTTATCTGTAAGAGAGAATGATTTTGTTAGAGCTCGCCATAGCTTATCTCAAGGTACCCGTTTATATGCTAAAGAAAATATAACATCTTGCTGCTTCAAGCCTTTTAGGGCCTCATTCCAATGTCGGTCAGAAAGACTTTGAATGGCATTCGGATTTTCCTAACCCGTTTTGGAACCCATGTTTCTGACTGACCGATTACGATAGAAGGAAACCGTTCGGTCATTCTGACTCAGTTCCGACCAGTCCGGACAAATCCAAGACAGTCAGAGCTGATTCGTACAGCTCAATGGTCAGCGTTTCCGACAGACCAATTACATCGTCGCATTCCGACAGCCTTTACCGAAAAGGCTGTCAGAAACTTACTTCAGGGGCCCGTAGCAGACCTCCTTTACCCAGAGGCCTCCGGCTATGGCCCGTGGGAGTACCCATGGACCTTGGGGTACCCGCCAAAGGGTGCAGTCTTTTCCGCAATCACCCCTTTTTACAATGGGAGCCTGTGTAGTCGGTCGGAACATAGGCTCCCGTTGAAGTCAATGTAAGTCAGACGGAATGGTGTTATGAACTATCACAATCGGTCGGTCGGACTCCCCTAACCTGAGTCTATTGGAAACGATTCCGACAAGGAGTTGGTCGGAATGCTTTCCGATCGACATCGTAATGAGGCCCTTACTCTTTTGGGACAGATCATGGTCAACTGCTAAACCAGTCCCCTGTAGGGACAGTGTAATTAAATAATGTCCCTTGATGCCCAGGTCTTTCTCACATGGCTTTGTCATGTCAATATTTGGCTTTGGGATTCGGAAGATTTTTGCCGGCTCGGGCTTCGATTTCCCCTGCCTACAAGACCTTTTAAAAGATTCATTCTGGACTGATGTAGTCAGACAGTGGCATCACAGTGCTACTAATAGGAGATGAATGGCAAACGTTTTAGGATTTAAACCTTTTCCTTCATTTGAGAAGTTCATGGATGGAATACACCCACATCAATCCAAAACATTATTCTTAACATTTCACCTTGCAAATAAAAGTTTAACAAGCAAGTGAAAAGTCCACTCTGCTGATAGCAGCCTATGCTCTCTATGTAATAACCAGGTTATTGAAAACATAGAGCATGTGTTGTTTTGTCTAGCGTGACCATCGTGCGAGAAGGAAGTGCATTTGCCCCGTGTTTCGCAGAATTGGACTCCTTTAAAGGTGCTCAAATCGGGCACTTCTCCCAGTATTGTGTTTAGTTTAAGCAGGCTCCTGTGCTGTGCACAGCTAACCAGGAAGCGTTAGTGGCTCGATTTTTAGATTTAAAGCTCAATGAATTACTTTTTTTATAATGCATTAGTCTTGCGTATGTTTTTATTCTTTTTTTTATGCATACGCACTTTTAATATGAATTTGCTGCCATTTTAGACTTGTTTAAGTGTATTTTTATGCATGTCCTATGGGTTATCACTCTTTGAACTGAACTAATACATTATTCACAGCACCGTCCAGAGTTAAGAGTATATGTTCCATATTCTTACATCCCATGCAACTGATTTTTCGAGACATTTTCGTCAACTGTATCTGTTGTGCAAACAGACGATTTATTTTTCTTGTATTTGAAAACATACTTTCTCACTTGGTGAACGTTACAAAATATCTCCTTTGCACTCAGAACACCTCAAAGTACACACAAATGTCCGTGTTAAAAGAACTACTGCAAATTATCAGATGAAATTGCCTGACATTCAACTCTGCCTTTAAACTCAGAGCAAACAAGAAAATAAACGTGTCTTGTTATTTCCCTTTCTCTCCCTGGGGACTCAGGGATATGTAGGTTTTTTTTTCTTCTTCCCAGTCAAAGGAAATAGAAAAGCCACTCGTGGTCATCTCAGCTCTTAGATGAACAGGCCGGATGTGGCTTCTCATGCATCCAAGCAACAATAGGTGTGACAGTGCAGCTTCCTTTACTATCAGCATGATGATTGATACCTCAAACTCCTCAAGGACCCTTTTTAGGTCTCGGCATCGAGACCTATTGTTATGGAGTTCGCTCTGAAGGGACCTAGAGCTGTGAACGCGCCGACCAGGGTCTGTGAACGCGCACACACACAGGCAGGCACACACAGACACACACAGACACACACAGAAACAGACACACGCACACACGCACACACACACACCCCATCCCTCTCTGCCCACTCCCTCTCTGCCGCCCCCCCTCTACCCCCACTCACCGGGCTCTTTCCCTCTGCAGTGGGTCAGTCATGGCAGCAGGCAGACTCGGTGTCTTCCCCGGCGATCCTTCAGCTGATGTGCACGCCCACGCTGCGTCACGTGCGCGCCCACCACGCTTTTCACGCCCGTTGATCCTCGGCTTGTTATATACTTTGGCTATGGACAATTAGACCACCGTTTTGCTCCAGTCAATCATGTTTTCTTGGGCTGCGGTGTCTACAAGGCAAGGGGGCAGTGCACTGCACATGGATTTATCCTTGTCACGCCAATCGGTATTGTTTAATTTTATTTCTTTCGAAAAGCATGTTTTTTTGTAATCTCTGGGAGAGCCGACGCTGGGACTTGAACCCCAATCCACAGTGTCAAAGTCTGGACACGGAGTGAAAGAACGTGGCTGTGCAGGCTACCACTGGACCCACTATACTCAGTTACCATGAGGTGGCAATATCTGCCACTCACTTTCCTCACTGCACCTTTGTGTTAGCCACGATGATCATAATCATTTCTATCCACTTCCATAATAGGCTTGTATTTTCAAAGATATCCTCTAATACTGAAAAGAAATTAGGGCAATAAATATCTATACAGCAGAGTACATAAACACAAAATGTCATGACATTGTGCACACTGTTGCAGGTCCGCTGTAGTCAAGGAGATTGTCTTCTGAGAAGTGTTAACATCCTCAAAGTGACTTTCCAGTGTAGAGGACCATTGGTGCACCTGCTTATCTGGCAATATGCCTATCTCACTAATATTTTATCTTCGTAAATAGTTTGTTCACAGTACATTGTAAATTGTTTTCACATCATGGGAGCTCTAAAAATTGAATTCTGTTCATCGCTTCTAAATGAGGCGCTTTTTGGCATTCTTCGACAATGCTTTCAAACTAATTTCTGCTACTGCGGTAGATGGATGGCACTCCGGAGAATATTGTGTTGATCTGTATAGCTCTATAAGCCGTGCGCGCCCCTGGTGACCCTCCCGCCCGACCCCAGGTCTGCCCAGTAGAACGGCGCTCACTTCATCCTCTGTGAGGCAGAAGGTGAGTGTGAGTGCAGAGTGCGCAGAGTGTGAAGTAGTGAGTGCAGAGTGAGTGTGCAGAGTGAGTGTGCAGAGTGCAGAGTAGTGAGTGCAGAGTAGTGAGTGCAGAGTAGTGAGTGCAGAGTAGTGAGTGTGCAGAGTAATGAGTGCAGAGTAGTGAGTGTGCAGAGTAGTGAGTGTGCAGAGTAGTGAGTGTGCAGAGTAGTGAGTGCAGAGTAGTGAGTGTGCAGAGTAGTGAGTGTGCAGAGTAGTGAGTGTGCAGAGTAGTGAGTGCAGTGTAGTGAGTGTGCAGAGTAGTGAGTGTGTAGAGTAGTGAGTGCAGGGTAGTGAGTGCAGAGTAGTGAGTGCAGAGTAGTGAGTGCAGAGAGTAGTGAGTGCAGAGAGTAGTGAGTGCAGAGTAGTGAGTGCAGAGAGTAGTGAGTGCAGAGAGTAGTGAGTGCAGAGTAGTGAGTGCAGAGAGTGCAGAGTAGTGAGTGCAGAGAGTGCAGAGTAGTGAATGCAGAGTAGTGAGTGCAGAGTAGTGAGTGCAGAGAGTGCAGAGTAGTGAATGCAGAGTAGTGAGTGCAGAGTGCAGAATAGTGAGTGCAGAATAGTGAGTGCAGAGTAGGGAGTGCAGAGTAGTGAGTGCAGAGTGCAGAGTAGTGAGTGCAGGGTAGTGAGTGCAGAGTAGTGAGTGCAGAGAGTGCAGAGAATGCAGAGTAGTGAGTGCAGAGTAGTGAGTGCAGAGTAGTGAGTGCAGAGTAGTGAGTGCAGAGTAGTGAGTGCAGAGAGTAGTGAGTGCAGAGAGTAGTGAGTGCAGAGTAGTGAGTGCAGAGTGCAGAGTAGTGAGTGCAGAGTGCAGAGTAGTGAGTGCAGAGTGCAGAATAGTGAGTGCAGAATAGTGAGTGCAGAATAGTGAGTGCAGAGTAGTGAGTGCAGAGTAGTGAGTGTGTAGAGTAGTGAGTGTGTAGAGTAGTGAGTGCAGGGTAGTGAGTGCAGAGTTGTGAGTGCAGAGAGTGCAGAGTAGTGAATGCAGAGTAGTGAGTGCAGAGTGCAGAGTAATGAGTGCAGAGTGCAGAATAGTGAGTGCAGAATAGTGAGTGCAGAGTAGTGAGTGCAGAGTAGTGAGTGCAGAGTAGTGAGTGTGTAGAGTAGTGAGTGCAGAGTAGTGAGTGCAGAGTAGTGAGTGCAGAGTAGCGAGTGCAGAGAGTAGTGAGTGCAGAGAGTAGTGAGTGCAGAGAGTAGTGAGTGCAGAGTAGTGAGTGCAGAGTGCAGAGTAGTGAGTGCAGAGTAGTGAGTGCAGAGTAGTGAGTGCAGAGTGCAGAGTAGTGAGTGCAGAGTAGTGAGTGCAGAGTGCAGAGTAGTGAGTGCAGGGTAGTGAGTGCAGAGTAGTGAGTGCAGGGTAGTGAGTGCAGAGTAGTGAGTGCAGAGAGTGCAGAGTAGTGAGTGCAGAGAGTGCAGAGTAGTGAGTGCAGAGTGCAGAGTAGTGAGTGCAGAGTGCAGAGTAGTGAGTGCAGAGTGCAGAGTAGTGAGTGCAGAGTGCAGAGTAGTGAGTGCAGAGTAGTGAGTGCAGAGTAGTGAGTGCAGAGTAGTGAGTGCAGGGTAGTGAGTGCAGGGTAGTGAGTGCAGAGTAGTGAGTAGTGTGTGCAGAGTAGTGACTGCAGAGTAGTGAGTGCAGAGTGCAGAGTAGTGAGTGCAGAGTGCAGAATAGTGAGTGCAGAGTGCAGAGTAGTGAGTGCAGAGTAGTGAGTGCAGAGTAGTGAGTGCAGAGTAGTGAGTGCAGAATAGTGAGTGCAGAATAGTGAGTGCAGAATAGTGAGTGCAGAATAGTGAGTGCAGAATAGTGAGTGCAGAGTAGTGAGTGCAGAATAGTGAGTGCAGAGTAGTGAGTGCAGAGTAGTGAGTAGTGAGTGCAGAGTAGTGAGTGCAGAGTAGTGAGTGCAGAGTAGTGAGTAGTGAGTGCAGAGTAGTGAGTGCAGAGTAGTGAGTGCAGAGTAGTGAGTAGTGAGTGCAGAGTAGTGAGTACAGAGTAGTGAGTGCAGAGTAGTGAGTACTGAGTGCAGAGTAGTGAGTGCAGAGTAGTGAGTGCAGAGTAGTGAGTGCAGAATAGTGAGTGCAGAATAGTGAGTGCAGAATAGTGAGTGCAGAATAGTGAGTGCAGAATAGTGAGTGCAGAGTAGTGAGTGCAGAGGGTAGTGAGTGCAGAGTAGTGAGTGCAGAGTAGTGAGTGCAGAGTAGTGAGTGCAGAGTAGTGAGTAGTGAGTGCAGAGTAGTGAGTGCAGAGTAGTGAGTGCAGAGTAGTGAGTGCAGAGTAGTGAGTGGAGAGTGCAGAGTAGTGAGTGCAGAGTGCAGAGTAGTGAGTGCAGAGTGCAGAATAGTGAGTGCAGAGTGCAGAATAGTGAGTGCAGAATAGTGAGTGCAGAATAGTGAGTGCAGAATAGTGAGTGCAGAATAGTGAGTGCAGAATAGTGAGTGCAGAGTAGTGAGTGCAGAGTAGTGAGTGCAGAGAGTAGTGAGTGCAGAGAGTAGTGAGTAGTGAGTGCAGAGTAGTGAGTGCAGAGTAGTGAGTAGTGAGTGCACAGTAGTGAGTAGTGAGTGCAGAGTAGTGAGTGCAGAGTAGTGAGTAGTGAGTGCAGAGTAGTGAGTGCAGAGTAGTGAGTGCAGAGTAGTGAGTGCAGAGTAGTGAGTAGTGAGTGCAGAGTAGTGAGTGCAGAGTAGTGAGTAGTGAGTGCAGAGTAGTGAGTGCAGAGTAGTGAGTGCAGAGTAGTGAGTGCAGAGTGCAGAGTAGTGAGTGCAGAGTAGTGAGTGCAGAATAGTGAGTGCAGAATAGTGAGTGCAGAGTAGTGAGTGCAGAGTAGTGAGTGCAGAGTAGTGAGTGCAGAGAGTAGTGAGTGCAGAGTAGTGAGTGCAGAGAGTAGTGAGTGCAGAGTAGTGAGTAGTGAGTGCAGAGTAGTGAGTAGTGAGTGCAGAGTAGTGAGTGCAGAGAGTGCAGAGCTGTGAGTGCAGAGTAGTGAGCAGTGAGTGCAGAGTAGTGAGTGCAGAGTAGTGAGCAGTGAGTGCAGAGTAGTGAGTGCAGAGTAGTGAGTGCAGAGTAGTGAGTAGTGAGTGCAGAGTAGTGAGTGCAGAGTAGTGAGTAGTGAGTGCAGAGTAGTGAGTAGTGAGTGCAGAGTAGTGAGTGCAGAGTAGTGAGTGCAGAGTAGTGAGTGCAGAGTAGTGAGTGCAGAGTAGTGAGTGCAGAGTGCAGAATAGTGAGTGCAGAGTGCAGAATAGTGAGTGCAGAGTGCAGAATAGTGAGTGCAGAATAGTGAGTGCAGAATAGTGAGTGCAGAGTAGTGAGTGCAGAGTAGTGAGTGCAGAGTAGTGAGTGCAGAGTAGTGAGTGCAGAGAGTGCAGAGTAGTGAGTGCAGAGAGTGCAGAGTAGTGAGTGCAGAGAGTGCAGAGTAGTGAGTGCAGAGTAGTGAGTGCAGAGTAGTGAGTGCAGAGTAGTGAGTGCAGAGTAGTGAGTGCAGAGTAGTGAGTAGTGAGTGCAGAGTAGTGAGTGCAGAGTAGTGAGTGCAGAGTAGTGAGTGCTGAGTAGTGAGTGCAGAGTAGTGAGTGCAGAGTGCAGAGTAGAGTGCAGAGTGCAGAGTAGTGAGTGCAGAGTGCAGAATAGTGAGTGCAGAGTGCAGAATAGTGAGTGCAGAGTGCAGAATAGTGAGTGCAGAATAGTGAGTGCAGAATAGTGAGTGCAGAATAGTGAGTGCAGAATAGTGAGTGCAGAGTAGTGAGTGCAGAGTAGTGAGTGCAGAGTAGTGAGTGCCTAGTAGTGAGTGCCGAGTATTGAGTGCCGAGTAGTGAGTGCAGAGTAGTGAGTGAAGTGTAGTGAGTAGTGAGTGCAGAGTAGTGAGTGCAGAGTAGTGAGTGCAGAGAGTGCAGAGTAGTGAGTGCAGGGTGCAGAGTAGTGAGTGCAGAGCGCAGAGTGCAGAGTAGTGAGTGCAGAGTGCAGAGTAGTGAGTGCAGAGTAGTGAGTGCAGAGTGCAGAGTAGTGAGTGCAGAGTAGTGAGTGCAGAGTGCAGAGTAGTGAGTGCAGAGTAGTGAGTGCAGAGTAGTGAGTGCAGAGTAGTGAGTGCAGAGTAGTGAGTGCCGAGTAGTGAGTGCAGAGTAGTGAGTGCAGAGTAGTGAGTGCAGAGTAGTGAGTGCAGAGTAGTGAGTGCAGAGTAGTGAGTGCAGAGTAGTGAGTGCAGAGTGTGCAGAGTAGTGAGTGCAGAGTGTGCAGAGTAGTGAGTGCAGAGTGCAGAGTAGTGAGTGCAGAGTAGTGAGTGCAGAGTAGTGAGTGCAGAGTAGTGAGTGCAGAGTAGTGAGTGCAGAGTAGTGAGGGCAGAGTGTGCAGAGTAGTGAGTGCAGAGTGTGCAGAGTAGTGAGTGCAGAGTGCAGAGTAGTGAGTGCAGAGTGCAGAGTAGTGAGTGCAGAGTGCAGAGTAGTGAGTGCAGAGTAGTGAGTGCAGAGTGTGCAGAGTAGTGAGTGCAGGGTGCAGAGTAGTGAGTGCAGAGTAGTGAGTGCAGAGTGCAGAGTAGTGAGTGCAGAGTAGTGAGTGCAGAGTAGTGAGTGCAGAGTAGTGAGTGCAGAGTGCAGAGTAGTGAGTGCAGAGTAGTGAGTGCAGAGTAGTGAGTGCAGAGTAGTGAGTGCAGAGTAGTGAGTGCCGAGTAGTGAGTGCAGAGTAGTGAGTGCAGAGTAGTGAGTGCAGAGTAGTGAGTGCAGAGTAGTGAGTGCAGAGTGCAGAGTAGTGAGTGCAGAGTGCAGAGTAGTGAGTGCAGAGTGCAGAGTAGTGAGTGCAGAGTGCAGAGTAGTGAGTGCAGTGTGTGCAGAGTAGTGAGTGCAGAGTGTGCAGAGTAGTGAGTGGTGAGTGCAGAGTGCAGAGTAGTGAGTGCAGAGTAGTGAGTGCAGAGTAGTGAGTGCAGGGTAGTGAGTGCAGGGTAGTGAGTGCAGGGTAGTGAGTGCAGAGTGCAGAGTTGTGAGTGCAGAGTTGTGAGTGCAGAGTTGTGAGTGCAGAATGCAGAGTTGTGAGTGCAGAGTTGTGAGTGCAGAGTTGTGAGTGCAGAATGCAGAGTTGTGAGTGCAGAGTAGTGAGTGCAGAATGCAGAGTTGTGAGTGCAGAGTAGTGAGTGCAGAATGCAGAGTGAGTGTGCAGAGCAGTAAGTGCAGGTGCAGAGTGCTGTGTGCTGTTGAGTGCAGAGTGCTGTGTGCTGTTGAGTGCAGAGTGCTGTGTGCTGTTGAGTGCAGAGTGCTGTGTGCTGTTGAGTGCAGAGTGCTGTGTGCTGTTGAGTGCAGAGTGCTGTGTATTGGCAATGTAAATGACAATGTCATTTGTTTATGATTTAAAGAAAAAAAAAGAAATGTCATGAGCAATGCCAATAGCTCTTCCTTTAATGATGCCGAGACCATTGCATTGTAAATGCTTGTTTAAGAATGGAAACAAAGTTGCCCCCTTTAGAGTTGGATGCAAAGAATTTATTTTCCTCGAGGTGTCAGTACAGCCAGGAAATAATTCACACCTGGTACTTTCATGTTTGAAATAGAAATATCTCTGAATCTTGAATGGCATTTGTGACAGATCTATGTGAATACTGAATTCACAACTACAGGATGAGTGAGCTAGTCATTTTTTTTTTTTAGTTCTCTGTCATGTTTTCACACAGTAATCCTGGGATTCAATTAGTAGTTTTAATTGGGAAATAGTGAGCATCCCTTGTAGTGGGGAAAGGCTGCTGGTGCTGCAAAAATCCACCTGTTTCCTGAAACTGAAGGGAAATAATCTGCTGTGGTCTGATTCAAGAACAAGAGCAAGGAGGGACCCTCCCATACAGGGAACATAGTTCAAGGAGTGAACCTAACACATAGCGGCAAAAGTATCATTGGTGTTGAAAATGCAGTTACTGCAGCACTAGGGTGTGAAAGGGCTACTGAACCAGCGGTGTTAGTCATAGACGGTGGCCAACAGAATTTAACAATGCCTTCTACTATTCACCAGGGGGAGAGTGACCCCTGCTCCTTGTTTGCATTATGGTCCGTGTAAGAATATAGGATTATAATTCAGGGGGGGGGGGGCAAAACCCTTCCCAAGCAGGAACCACAATTCTTCTCAGGGTGTCACCAGCAGACCCAAAATGAACCTGTGCTCAACCCTTGGGTAGCTTGGCACACAGCAGTTAAGCTTAACTCAGGCTTAGCCCAACGTGTAAAGTATTTGTGTAACATTGTTGATGAGGGATACTAGGGCCTACGCTACGCTACGTATTCTGCTGCCTTATGCTCAAATAAACTATTACTCAATAGTTTAATCATCTGTTTCCTGCCTCATCGTTACTTTACAATGTGTCGCACACCGGCACTTCAGAAGAGGCTGCAGGCTGTGAAGGCAATGCAATCTTTGTGATGGGTCCGATTCATGAAGCAACGGCGGTGCGTCAGCTCTGCTCAGGGTTACGCCTCACAGCAGATGAGGTGCGTTGGTTATGGTGGATCCAAAGAGGCAGGCAGAGCACCTTAGGCCCACTTCCAAGCGCCCAGAACTGGGGTGGCACCACTTGGCAGGGTAAACCCACAGATGGCAGAGTCCAGGCGCTGGGGTCGAGGTTGGAGCCTTCTGTCCCTGAGGCTCAAGTCAGGAGGCCAGCCAACTAATCCTTGGAGTCACTCTGGGGTCAATTATATCATGTGAGATGCCATCAGTGATGTCATAAATGATGTCATAGAACATGTCATGAGTGATGTAATATGTATGGTAATAAGCAGTGCATGGTGGGGGTTCAAGTTACAGTTAGCAGAGTATAACTGGTGAATTTCTGTGTTATGTTTCAAAACGTTAATGTTGACATATTCGCCCAACTATAACATTAATTTAACCTTTGTGTTTTTTTCAGTGAGTATATGCACACAT
Organism: Lissotriton vulgaris; assembly: GCF_964263255.1. Taxonomy (NCBI): domain Eukaryota; kingdom Metazoa; phylum Chordata; class Amphibia; order Caudata; family Salamandridae; genus Lissotriton; species Lissotriton vulgaris. Next base: position 135,266,877 of record NC_141691.1, read on the forward strand.
ACACACATATGTCATTTTAAGCATTCGCAATTGTCAAGAATTTTTATATTGGTGGCTAAAAATGAAGTTGGTTTCTGGTTTCATTATCATGGCTCATGGAGCAGCACATGACTAAACACGGAATCTAATATGGACAGTTAGTGGCCTTAAATTAAGCACGGGTATGTGCTGCCAAAAAGAGAGCATGCATTAGGATCCTTCTCCGAACAAGACGTTACTCCGTCTTTTGGTAGTACACATGATCTCTCCCTATATTTGGAGTACATTTTTGATTTGCAGTTACACGAAGCTGGGAAACACAAGTTTTGGAGTTATTAGGATTGCACTTTCCAGCATATTATCAGCTGGGTTATAGGAATAGGAACTGAGAGCATAATTTTTAGCCCTGAAGAAGTCTGTGGTCCATAACCACATAAGACGTAACACGTGTTGGCAACGGCTAGATTGCACTAAGAAGGATCACTGCAAATTAAAAGAAGAAGAGAAGAAACACACGACTCGTCATTTGCTTATATATACTCTTTAATGTTTGTTAGCTCAGGATATACTTTGCATTTATGCATTAGGATCAGTTAAAACAAATTGATATGCTAGAGTCGAGCATATTACTTGGTGTTTAAGAAATAAAAATACATTTTAGAATGCTCCAACCTTCCCATTGAGAGTAAAATGTAGATTTTTTTCATTTTTCTTATTTGCAAATTCAATCAAATATTTCATAATTTGTGTAAGTGTTTGATGTATACTTGTTTCTGCGTTTTTGTGTATTGTTTGTAGGTTCAACTCGTAGAAATCGCTTAGGCTGGGGTGCCCAGCTTTCAGTAATAATACAGTGGGGTCCACAGTAGTCAAAAGTTAAGCTATTTTATTGTCTTATTGCATAATGTGTTTTTTTGTTTGGAAGTAGTTTTGCTCCAACATGCACATTTTATTTACTGGGTTAACAAATGTATTGGTTCTGATCGACAAAAAGCCGTAGGAGGTCTTATAGGAGCGATTCATGAGGCGCACAGAATAATCAATTGGGTAATTTAGATGCCGGTGACATTAGGTTCCACTGTTTGTTTTGTCAAGCAAAAGCTTTGCTTGCTGAGCATCGTTGTTAAAAGCAAAGGTTACAAAATGCTTGTAAACTCTCAGAAAGAGGGCATCAAGTCATGCATATGATAGACGACTACATGTTCCCTGACAAAGATGGCTACCAATAATTACATACACTACATGTTCCCTCACAAAGATGGCTGCCAAGAATTACATGCATTATAGAGTACAGATGCTGGAAATGACCTTCATATGAGAGAAGTGTATTGATGTGATGAAACACGATGCTAGTATACATTATGTAAACAAAGTCCGTGAAGAAATATTTTTACTGTTATGTTTCTGACTCAGACTAGACGCCGTTTAGGAGCATTTTGGAAACAATGTGCAACTTGCATGAACTAGACTTAAAACCTGCTCATGAAGGCAGTATCAACATTAATGCAGCATCAACATTAAACACGAAGGCAGTATCACTATTAAGCACATACATCTAGTGATGCACCCTTAAAAGTAGTGAGAGAAATAGCAACAGCAGAAAAAAATCAAAAGACGACTAGAGGTCTCCCATGGTTTTGCAAGGCATGCAGTGATTATTGTTTATGAGGATAAAGAAGTAATGTGAGGTTTAATTAAGTAAAACAAAGAGAGAGGTGGTGGGAGTACCAGAACAAAGGCGTCTCTCGAGAAAAATAGAACATAGTTTAAATGTGAGATTTCTTGAAAGTTCACACCAAAAACACAACAAAAGCCCGTAGTATGGTGCAAGTAGTCATGCCTCCAATGTTTAACCACCTGTGAATGATTTTGGTCATTAAACAAAGACATATTAAGATTTAATGTACAATTAACTCAAAGAAACAAGATTAGTTTGGGTGGTTTTCAGCAGTGCCCACTCTGGGGTGGGCGCCTGTGAGCTTTGTTTTGCTTCAAGATGCAGCAAGTAACCACAGTATTCAGCCTATTCATTATTTGTAATTGAAGCTACCATCAACGTTGCAAAACGTTACACCGACAACAGCAGTGTAAGAAAAAAGCATTCTATTTGATTACCAAAATATTGCCTGTCTGACTTGAAGACATCCTTAATACTTTCTGTGTGATCACCCCATAAACGTTTCCTCTATCCAGAGGCAAATTAACTCAGCTTGATGGAAAATCCCACTTAGTGTCACTTCCTTAACCAGATTAGGGAGTTGGGAATTAAGGGAAATTCTCTTAATCATATAAAATTGTCATTGCAGATGCTTTCCGCTCAAGTATATAGATGGATTACAAATGAGGCAGACATGTTGTAATTACTGCAGCAACTGCATTCTGACTGTCGCGTGAGAGCCTCGATGAACCGACCTAGACCAATGAGTGATGCCAAACGATGATCCCTCTCCCGGTGATAGCTTTGCCAAATCAATCTTGCTCACGCCGAGTTTGGTAATGATAATGCCACGCTAAAGCACGTCACTAGGTAGTGATATTAAGGATAGGGAAATATGCCCTGCAGTATTTTTATGCAAAGCCAAAGATTGCACTACCCGTGGATCTCACGGTAAACAAGTTGAACTATTCAATTACCTGCACAAATGGGACAATTTACACTATTTCGTCCAATGTCATGAGTTTTCCAATCATCGTTTGTCCAATTCGATTGCTAGGTAACTCACAATATTTGCCTCTCTGAGGACACCGTATTAAACAGATACTGTACTCATTGACAAACTGTTCAAATGCTGCATGTTATGCATACAGTAATGAGAAACTGCTCTCTGCCTCCACCACCCCCGCGACACTGCTACATTGTCCCCGTTGCATAGCTTAAATTAAAACTATACAGTATGGAATAATCACTAATGCTCAAAGAATGCCTGTGTAATAAATGCATTATCACCTGGCTGCCAATTTAAAGGTTGACTGGAGTAGCTTCAGCTATGACTACCTTGTCTGTTGCTATCCCTGGAACTGCATTTGCTAACCCTAGCCTCAGGGAACTCAACAGCAGCAGCAGCAACGACATCTAAGCAGGCCTCAAGGACCTCCATTATTTACTTTCTATGGTTAACACTCCTTGCCCTTCTCCTAGCTCCTCAACTGCAAATGGGGGGCTATTAGGGGCTAAGAGTGGGCTAGGTGTGGGAGGGGTCAAGCTTGTGGTGTCTTCAATGTGTAATGAGCCATCCAGCTCAATCCCTTTGACCCCGACACTGTGACCATCCACGCAACCCAATGGCTGAGCACAGCTATGGAGTATAAATAAAGGAGATCGAGACCGCTCGTGGATCCCCCCAAATGTTACATGTCTGTGTGGGATTGTATTCACTGTGCTCAGTGGAGTAGGCCCTCCTGCTGTGCAGCTGGGCATTACACTGGCAATGAGGATCTCTGCCTCAAGCTTCTGCACCAGCTACCAGCAGTCTTCGCCCTGCCAACGTGGACAGCTGTCAGCTGGTTTCCTGCTACGGGACTGGAACACACAGCGCAATGCCGCAGGCCTGCTGTGGCCCCTGCCTACAAACCGGAAGTCATGAGTGACAAACCGTGTAGGACACACCTACGCTCATGAGCCACGTCCTACTTCACGAAGACTCGAAACACCGAGCAGCAGCACGGGCCCCACACTGGGTCCCCCACGTGGCACACTACAAGCCTGGTGCACAGACCCTGTCAAGTGCATCACCAAAAGCTCTACAACGAGCATTCCAGGTGGTTAGAACAACCCCATACCACAGGTCTGATGACCATTTCTGCCCACAGTAAGTAAAACATCCCCAGGGCACAGAGCGGCAGCGAGGGCGCTCTCCTCTGCGCATCAAGGGTATCAGCCTTCACCTTCATCACAGCAAGTAATTCCCATTGGGCAACACCAGCATAATACGATTGCGGATAATGGTGATGCATTGCGTGTAGACTGAACGCAGCCCTTCAGCGAGCACCCGATCCTATCCACTGCTGAGTAGTAGGCCATCCACTGCATGGGTGGGCCACCTGAATAGCTACTTCCGAGCAGCAAGGGAGGCAGATGTTGCTGTTAAAAGGTCATTGCTGCTCCACTATGCTGGAGAAGAAATATAGAAACCTTTCAAGCACCTCCCAGGGACGGGTGCAGACAATGATTTTGGCACAGCCACCAGGGGCCCCAATTCTCACTTTGACCCTCAGCTCAAACCAGACTTTGAAAGGTTCAAGTTACTCCAATGCCGTCGGGAGTCCATATACAACTTCTACATTCGCCTCCGAGAACTCGCAAGCACATGCCCCATTGGTGATCAACCCAAGGAAGTGTGTGCGCAACTAATCCAAGGGTGCAGGTCCATGACCCTGAGAGGTCACAGTCCACACCAACCAGGCATCACCCTGAACAACATCCTGGTCCTCGCCTGGTCCAATGACCTTTCTACTGCACGCACTGCGAGATAGACATGGCACGTACTTGTGACCAAGGTGGCACACAGTCCAGCAATCTACCTTCAATCAAGACGTACACAGTTGATGTGGTCAGGGCATGTACTGTGACAAGTTGCAGAAAAACACCCGAAAGCATGCCTGACACCCGTTGCAGGAACAGCAAGAGGGAGAGAGGCATCCACTGGACAATTGTCCTGCACAAGGAAACAAATGCTCAAACTGTGGAAAACCTAACCACTTTGCAAAGGTATTCCGGAGTGGGCTGAAGACCAGAGGGGGCAGAGGGAGACCGACACCCTTAAAAGTGAACAGACACCTCACGCTCGAAGACAGCAAACAGCAAGTTAAGACATGGGCGCCAGACCACCAGAGGTGGGGTTGCTCAGAAGACAAAAGCGTTCTCCTTATATCCTTCACAGAACACATGAAGCAAAACCGGAGCCCACAACCAATGTGCAACATACTTATTGCAGGGACACCCTTGAGAGCACTCAGTGACACAGGGGCGTCAATGAATGTCATGAGCCACCAACAATACACCAGCCTCTAGCTATGTCTGGCCTTGTCACCCTCACCACCAAAATCTGTACATACGGAGGCCCAGGCCCACTCCCGCTCATAGGAGTAATGAAAGTAAGAGAGCAGGATGGAGACCAGGAAGAGCCAGTCAACATAATCACGGATCATCAGCCACTGGTCTCCCTGCTTGGTGGGGCAATGGCATTTCTTACCACCAGGATTGAGAGGTTGGTAGTGCAACTGCAACAGTACCGATTCAATGTTATCTACCACTTCGGATCCAATTATCCAGCGGACTTCCTCTCACATCACCTCTAAACCCATAGGGACCCTTCAACACACAACAGGTCTCAAGCTGAAGAGTACCTGTGAATGGTGAGTCGAGTGACATGTCCAGTAGCGCCAGGTATCCAGGAAATCAGCCAAGCGACAGCCACAAATGAAGTGCTTCAGAAGGTCACCACCACTCTTCAAGAAAGAACCTGGAAGGCATTCTGTGGATGCCAATCAGCGGATCAACACTGACAAGAACAGACTATAACAGCTCTGGAGGGTCAGAAATTAATATCTCACACCTGACGAGGTACTGCTACGTGGCTATAGTGGTGCCAGAGTCACTTACCGATCGAGTGGTGGGATTGGCGCATGCGGGACCTCAAGGAGCAGCAGAAACGAAGGCCAGACTGTGGGGAAATATGTGCTTCCCAATCGGTAGTCACCGCTGCAAATGTCACCATGGTAACCGGCCGCCAAGGCGAGGTGACGACCATCAGGAATGCATCATGGTTCAAGAAGGTAAAAATTACTAAGACGGAGGAATGCATGTATGTGGGTAGCAGCTTGACCACAGAGTCGCATTAGTGGACCACTATTACCATGCTGAGCAGCCCTGCAGAGACACCAAGCACAGACCCCAGTGAAGATGCCCAAACAGTCAAGTGCCATCTGGAACCAGTAGTACAATCCCAGGCCCAATCCAAACCCCATCCAGAGACATTGTGTGCACCATCCCGCTCAATCCGTAAGATGGTAGAACTAAACTAACGTTGAAGGGGCTATAATAAACCAATCAGCCCAATCCTTTTGACCCTGACCCCATGAACATGCACACAGCCTCATGGCCGAGCGAGGCTATGGAGTTTAAATAAAGGGGCTCAAGACCGCCTGTGGGTCGCTTAAATTGTACATGTCTGTGTGGGACTGTATTTACTGCAAGTGGGGGATCAGGCCCTACCGCCGCACGTCCGCACATTACACAAGACTCAAGTTATGTCTGATGTCCTATCAACTATTTTGTTTAATTTGGTGACACTGGGCATCCCCTGTGATAAGCTATGTTCCAGCTGGGCTTGCACAGTTAGTAGAGCAGAGATTGGGAAATATTAAGTGACAGTCATCATGAAGAGTCATTTTTAGAGGGTTTTTATTTGACTTCTTGGGGGTCTAGCTCACAGAAAATGTAGTCGTTGTTGTCTAATGACTACCATTTCTGTTCAATTCTTACTTTTGCGTATTTTCAAAATATCCCTAATCAGTGCATGAAAATTATAGAGTTGCAGGGATGCCTGAACCTGAAATGACAGATGGTCTGCAGGTAGAGATCCAACTAGCTTATATTAGATATACAAAAGCAACTTACATTTTTAAACTCCACAAGGAAGTTATTTTATATATGCTGAGAAATCCCGAACTTTTCTACGCCTGAAGATATAGATGTGTAGGGATTTGGCACCATGAATTCGCTCTAGTAATCATACATTTTTAATGCCTGAGTGCATGCTTAAAAGGCATGAAGAACAATTTGGAATGTCTATGAATACCCACAAAGAACCTCATTTACAAAGCTATTTTGTCCCCGTCTTCATTTACCTTAGGTATGCATATGACGATTTTGCAGGTGTAAATTGCAAGTGTCGATTAATTGAATTAGAATTTGTGGATCCTTGGAAAATCAATGTGGAAATGTGGAGAATCCAGTAGTATGGTACATTTTCTGCAACAGCGGTGTTAGTAGGTTGGTGACAGAATAGTTAATTGTTGAGAATCTAGTAGTATGGAGGATTTTCTGCAACAGCATTGTTGAAATGGGAGCTTTCAGTTAAGAGGTTTAAGGTTCTTGGAGCAGGAGAAGTCTTGGTTCAATGTTTTAGATTTTTTATCGTCAGGATTTCAAGGGTAAGCATGATGTGATTCTAATGTCTGACTGTTCCTGTAATGTCTAATTTGTCTTTCAGATCAATGTGAAGCACAACATAAAGGTCTTTAAAGATGTAATTTGAAGTATATCCTGGAATGAGTAGGCCACCAGAGGGCATAACTTAACCCCTTCGCTGCGGGGCGTTTTCACCTGCTGTGCGGGGGGAGGGGGACTGCGCGTGGCACCGCTGTGCTTATGACGAGCTCAGCTCGTCATGAGGCACAGTGGAGCTGCACTCATGACGAGCTGAGCTCGTCACGACCACATCCGTTTTGGAACGTTCAGCACAGCGGGGAAATTATCCCCGCATGTGAACGTTCCAACGGCCATGATGAGCTCAGCTCGTTATGAGTGCAGCTCAACCGTGCCGGGCTGAGTTCGTCATGAGCACCCAACGGGTTAAACTGGAAGTGATGTGAAGGAATTTACTTGCGCCTTTTACTAGGACGCAGCAGCAGGGAGGACGACTTTCATTGGGGTTAGGAAGGATTTGGGAGCTTCCCAAATAATGAATTACCACCATTTACATGCGAGAGAAGCAGAGCCTATTGGAATGAGGGGTCAGATTTCAGAGAAGTTGGATGGAATATTTTTGGAATTATTCAAATGAGTTGGTCTATGGTAAGTGCTAGCAATGTGGCAAAAGTGAATAATTTAGGAAGATGCCGGACTCAGAAAGATTTTCAAACCGTTATTTTGCACTGGGGTGGGGATCTTTGTAGTGTAGAAGGAGGAATTCTTTGAGATATGGAGATGTTGCTTTCCAGACATATTAAAGGTTCCATGTAGAGATTTAACAAAGAGGCTGGCTTAGGGGGCACACAATTTAGAAGCTAAGTGGGAGATACAAAGGCATCCATTTTAATGAACTGTGATCTTGACATGATAAGAAAATGTTGTTGATGTGGTCTTCCATTCTCATTCTGATGGAAAGGATGTCGAGAAGAGTTTCATGGTCAGTTCTGTCGAACTCTGCTCATAAGTTCAGAAGCACTAGAAGACATATGTCAACAGTGTCCATAATCAATCAATCAATTGGTACTTGCATAGCGCAGCCTATCACCTGTGAGAGTATCCAGGCACTGAACTGTAGGATTTAGTCCAAAAGCCAGGGCTTGAGTTACTTTCTGAAGTCTGCCAGCTAGGGTGATGTTCGGGGAGAGAGTGGGGGGGGGGGAGTTCAAGGATCTGGCGACAAGGTGGGAAAAGGAACGTTCTCGGGGGTGGCAGTGGCAGATATCTGTTCGAGGGTAGGGTGGGCAGAGTGAAAGTTTCTTGATGGTTGGTGGAAGTTCAATCAGGGGATCAAGTATGCCACTCCTTGGTCGTGGAGGGCTTTGTAGGTGTGGGTCAGTAGCTTGAACTAGCATCTCTTCTGGTTGAGGGACCTGTGGAGGTCTCTCTAATACTGGGTGATATGGGTCCCTTTGGGCAGGTTGAGGATCAGTCTGATTGCTGCGTTCTAAATCGACTGGAGTCTTCTCATTAGTTTGCTGGTAGTCCCTGCATAGAGTATGTTTGTGGAGAAGTGTGGCTCAGGGGTTAGAGGCGGCAGACCCGGAAGCTGAGATCGGCCCTGGACCAGGGTTCAATTCCCCGCCTCGGCGGGTCTTGGGCTAAAAAATTCCACGGACTCGATAATTCTCGCTCCGGTGCCTTCTCGATCCACGGGTTCACACTCTGCGACTCTGGGCAATAGCTTGCTTAATCTCCACAACGGCCCCTCGCGGCGGGATGCCTGGCTTTCACCTTGTGGATACCCTGCCGGGGTTATCTCACAGGGGAATACCAGGACGGGTTCCCTAAGCAAGCGCCGGGAAACCCTTTGTGGGTAGCTGTGCGCTATATAAGCTCAAATACATTTACATTTACATATGTTGTTGTAATTGAGGTGGCTGGTGATGTGGGCTTGTGTCACTGTTTTTCTGGTGCTCATAGGGAGCCATTTGAAGATTCTGGAGAGCATGCGAAGAGTGTGAAAGCAGGCTGAGGAGATGGCTTTGACCTGTCGTTTTATGGAGAGTGTGCTGTCCAGGATGATGCGGAGATTCTGATTGTGGTCTTTTGGTAAGCAGGGGTTGGTCCGACTTCTGATGACCACCAGGTGTCAGCAGGTGAGGCTGCCGAAAATCAGCACTTCAGTTTTGTCCATGTTGAGCTTCAGGCAGTTGTCCTTCATCCAGGTGGAGATGTTTTTCATGCAGTTGTGGACGTTGGACTTTATGGTGGTGGGGTTGGCTGAGAGCGAGAGGACAAGCTAGGTGTCATCGGCGTAGGAAATTATGTTGATGTTGTGGGTTCTGGCGATGCCTGCTTCCGGCATTATGTAGATGTTGAAATGGGATGGACTGAGGGATGAACCTTGAGGATGCAGCAGATTGCATGTTTGGGTTATGAGGTGAAGGGGGATAGAGATTCTCTGGGTGTGCCCCTTGAGAAAGGATGCAATACATCTCAGGGCATCATCTTAGATACCCATATAGTGTAGTCATTTGATGAGTGTGTGGTGGGAGATGGTGTTTTAAGGCTGTGGAGAGGGTCGAAGAGGATCAGGACGGCAGATTCTCCTCTGTCCAATAGGGAGCAGATTTCGTCTGTCACAGGGATCAGGGCCGTCTCTGTGCTGTGCACGGCTCTGAATACTGATTGGGAGGGGTCTAGCAGGTTGCTTCTCTCCAGGTGTTCAGAGAGTTGGAGGTTGATGTTTTTTTCCAGGACTTTGGTAGGAAACGGGAGCAGCGAAATGGGTTGGTAGTTTTGGAGATCGCTGGGGTCTATGGAGGGTTTCTTGAGGAGAGGTCTGATCTCTGAGTGTTTTCAGGCATCAAGAAAGGTGGCAGCGGTGATGGAGGTGTTGCAGATGGAGGTGAGCTGGTGGCTAATCTTGTTGCTTCTGAGGCTGAAGAATCGGTAGGGAATGGGTTGGAGGGTGCTCCCGAATGGATGACGTTCATTAGGGCCATAGTTTTTGGTCTGTTGAGCTGTTCCCATGTGGTGAGCAGGTGGTTGCTGTCGGTCTTCGTGGTGGTGGGTAGGCTGAGGAGGTCGCTGTGTTGGGTATCAAAGCTTCTTTATACGGTGGCTATCTTGTTGTGGAAGTGGTCTGCTAGAGTGTCGCATAGTTCCTGTGTGGCGTGGATTGAGTACTTGGTGGCTTATGGACAGGTGAACTCTCTGTCGATGGTGAAAAGTTGCTTGGTCTGGTTGGTGCTGGCCTCGATGTAGCTTGCCAGGGCCTCCAATTTTTGCATGTCTGAGTCGGTGTTGTGTGTTGAGGGCCGATTTGAAGGTGGCTCGATGGGTGTCGCTTCTGCTGATGCACCATATTCTTTCTAGGTGTTTGCATCTGTCTTTCAATGCGCTGAGTTCTGGGGTGTACCAGCTTTCTGGTTTTGCAGGTCTGTGCGTTTTGGCTGATTCGGTTGGCGGCGCAGGTGATCCATTTGTTGAAGTACTCTACTGCTTGATTCTGGTTGGTGTACATGTCAGGCTAAGTGATGCTGAGGGCGTTGGTCCATTGGCACTGAGTGACTTTAACCCAACGGCAGAAGGAGGCGCTGTGGAGGTTGAGGGTGGTGCAGGGTTGTCCAGCAATGGTGAAGTGAATGATGGAGTGATCTGGCCAGGTGAGATCCGTGGTGAAGTTGTATCTGACTCTGTTGCTTGAAGTGTGGATAGGTTCTAGTGTGTGTGCTGCTCTGTGTGTGGGATCTGAGATCACCTGTGTGAAGCCAATGTTGTCCATTCTTTCCAGGTGGTCAGTCGAGTTGGTGTCTGTGGGGTTGTCCTCATAGAAATTGAGGTCTCCCAGGAATTTGATGGCGAGCGGGTTGATGAATTCTGTGATGGCATCGCTGAGGCTGGTTTGGGGGCCTGAGGGTCTGTATGCTAGGGTGGCATTGATGCTGATATTGTTGCCAGTGTGGAGTTTGGAAGTTGAGGTGAATAATCGGCATGGTTTTGTCTTCGATAGTGGAGCCAATGATTCATTATTGTGTATGATGGCGATGCCACCTTCATGTCTGCTGGTGCAATCCCAGTGTTTCATCTTGTAGCCGGCTGATGTCGCGGTTGTGATGTCAGAGGCTTGATGTGGTGGTTAGCCAGGTTTCTGTGGTGAAGGTCACGTCAGGGGCAAGGATAGACAGGGTGCCCCAGACTTCTGTGGTGGGTATGCGAAAAATGCTGCATTTGGATAGGATCCAACTTGAAAGAATTTAATGAGTTACTTTCTTGTATTTAAGATAGGATTTGCACTGAGACAACTTTTTCAATGATTTTGTGGAGGAAGGACAATTTAAAAATGGACCTATACATTTATAAATCTTTGGGTCTAGGTTTGATTTTTATTTTGGGTGAAGCTTGATCAGGCATGATTTGGGAGAAGAAAGGAATGTACCTTCTTTGAGAGAGAAATTGATAATTCTTGAGATTATGGAGACATTGTAAGCATTCCAAAACTTTCAAAATAGTTTTTCACACCTGTTTTACGCAAACATCATTGTTACCACAATAGGCAGAATTAAGTGTGGGAATGGGTTACAATTCCAATTCAAATTATAGAGCATTTAAAACTCCAGTTCAAAGCAACTTAGTCCTAGGTTTACCTCAGCCAAGGATGGCTATGAAAATAAATGAGTCTTTAGAGCCTAAAGAGCAAAAACTGTTGGATATTCCTTAGGTTGCATGGTACTATTTCCATAATGAGCTACCAAGTACAGCGGAAGGTAGGACATCAGGAGACATTTACCTGCAGATCCCAGTCATCTTTTAGGGCATTATAGTGTGAGGTTGTGCTATAGGTAATTTCCAAAAATGCTGAAAAACATTTTGTGTGCCAGCATGATAACCTTGAATTGTATAAGAGCGTCAACCAAGAGCCAATGCTGGCTTCGTTGAGCTGTGGGGAAACTTGCGGTTTCAGATAAATTGAACACTGCACTTACTGCTGAATTCGGCATTTCGTGATGCTTGAGCATTTTCCTTATGGAGGTACTGACCAGCAGAGTATTGCCATTGTCTATTTTGACCATTGAGTATAATGGGGTAACCCTGTAACCCTCAGAACCTGGGCAGGTAATTAAACAAACTGTTCTGTTGGGAGGAAAATTCAATTCAACATGGTACTTAAACCTTCAATCTCAGTAGTATGTCCCAGGGGGGTACACACGTGGTAGGACAAATTAATAAACACTGACTCAAATGGCAGAAAAAGTACATCTTTAGTATTCAACTTTCTCTGTGCTTTTGACTAAAGAAAGCACTTGTTATGCTGTCCAAAATACAAGAAGACATATACAGTGAAATACAACAAGAGGTAACGATCGTGATTTGTGATGGACAATTACAGGTTACATAACATAGATACATAAAAAGTGCAAGTATTCGAGCTTATCAAGTGTAAACACAATAGTCTTTTGGCAAAATGATTTCTTTTGTTCCTATCAGACTTTGCACAGTTAGATCTATAACGTAGTACGTCGACGTTTCGACCCTAGTGGTGATGCGCTGACTACATGCATCTGGGGTGTGTCTTCATCAGGACTGAGAATAGGTTGGACAGCCTTGGTAATAGATATATATTTCTTCAGTTATATTGCTTCCGGTGCCTGTCAGCCGACAGGGCATACAGGATGTGGTTGGATCACCAGTCCTTGATTTTATGTGATTGATTCTTCAACACCAGCCGGTTGGAGAAATTATTGGTCTAGGAGTGCTGAGTCTAGGTTATGTAGCCTGCAATTGTCCATCACAAATCCCGATCGATACCACTTGTTGTATTTCACTGTATATGTCCTCTTGTATTTTGGGCAGCATAACAAATGCTTTATTTAGTCAAAAGCCCAGAGAAAGTTGAATACTATAGATTTACTTTTTCTGTTATTTGGGTCAGTGTTTATTCATTTGTCCTACTACGTGTGTACCCCCCTGGGACATACTACTGAGATTAAAGGTTTAAATACCATGTTGAATTGAATTTTCCTCCCAACAGAACCATTATTCTTTGTTTAATTGTCTATTTTGACACAAAAAGCGGCTCTGTCAGCAGTAGACTGATCTTCTGGCGACAGTAAGAGAATTGAAAGTTGGATGACTGAAAAATCTGATTGAGTTGATGATCCATTGAAAGGAACTCATCAAAATACACCCCCGGAGTACTGAACTTTCATTTGGTCTGAACATTGAACTTTCCCTAGATAAATTACCTATAGCTTGCACGGTAATTTTTAAATGAGTAGTTTTAGCCAATTAAAATAAACTCTGTTTTGTGTGCATTCAAGTTAATCCAACTTTCATTCGCACTTTCCTGAATATGAGTAAAAACCTCCCAAATGCTCTGTCGGGCTTACTACAGAGGAAAAACACTCTAATATTTAGTGATCCTGTGAAATGGAAGAATTCACACAAACATATGTATCTTGCCTCTAGGGAAAAGGTTATGGTAAGAACCTTTAAATTTAGCTGAAACAGGTGGATTTTCCACTTGTAGAAATCTGCCTATTTAAAATTTGGCTAACACATGATGAACAGTGATTTTCAAAGTTTTTCATTGTTGAGTCAGAGATAGAATTTTGTGAAATACAAAAAAGCAGTAATGAACCAATGAACGTGAAATTGACTCGGTTCTATTTTTGTGAATTAAATAGTCCAATTAAGTATAAAAGAAACATAAGGTGCAATTCTTTAAAAAGTGAGGAATTCTATAACCAACGATTTACAAACTTGCATACACCTGAAAATCTGCAACACTCTCATGTTTGCTGGAGAACTCTGGAAACTTTTGTTGATTTTTAAATGAAAATATACATAGACATTTCCGGGTTTACAATTTTACTTAGTGCATAATGGTGCGTAGACAAATGCAATTGCAAAAGTATTTTTTAATTTTCGTTTTTTTATCTCCCGCCAAAAAAACATTTATTACCCTTTGAGAATACCCTCTCAATACAGTACTACCAGTAATGGGGGTGTACCGCAATCCTTAAAACTCTCTTAACGGATTTAATCTGAAACATTTTTCATGTAATATTGTAAATACCCACAAATGTCTGTTTGTATGAAAGTGCTCAATGTTAAGGGCTGTCTAGTCCCAGAATGTTCTATTACCTACCCATTCTTTGTCCCAGAATGTAGGTTGCCTCATATAAATATCCTTCTATGAGTAAATCCTCTTTCAAGTGTAAAACTAACCTTTGTGAATTTAAAAGTTTACATTTGTAATAAAAAAAAGCTATACTCTTCTCATGCAAAAACTACTTGAAAATGTTTCTAAAGGAGATATAAAACTGCATAGTCCATCTGCATTGTTAAGAGCTATCTTAGGTGGTTTCAATATCCACTACGACCCCCCTCCACAGTTATGCGGAAAAAGTCCTGGGCAGGCTTTTCAAACTAAGCAGGCCATTTAGCTAGATATGGGCAGTTACTGAATGAGAAAATTCAAATGTCTTCAATTTGTAAACTAAGAAAATTCTTTCACTTAGCACATTTACCCTAAAACAATAGAGCAATCAATGATATCTGTTTTATTTATTAGATAGCTATTTTAGAATGTGTTTCTTCGTCTAAATAAAAGTTTGACATCCAAACAGTAAAAAGGGAAATACTATCCCCATAATTTAGATCCTGAAACATAAAGGTAAGCATTCAAACAAATACCTTCTTCCACCGTTGAGTCCAGTTGGGTCACTTTGATCACAAGGAGATCCACTCTCTCCTGTAAGGAGTTCATCCTCATATAAAAACTATTTGCCTCATTGAACAGCTCTCCAAATATGTCCTCAGCATGTCTACCTATGGAGGAATAGGAAACATACAGAGTTATATGAAAGCCCACGCAGTGGTTAATGCTGAATATACGGGCAACCCACTTTTTTCATGTGTCAGCCACAGATTCTTTAGGTGCCCATGATTTCCTTATGTAAAATGAGATATTGCTTTTACTATTTTGTAAAATGTCAAAAGTGATTGTTCTAGAAGCAAACGCTTGGTTAAGAATCACATTACCCCATTGTTTATACTTCATCGAGACAGGGCAACTTCTAAGTAAATGTACACAACTCCCTCAAAACGGATATATATTGTAAAACGTAGTTCCAATTCATTACCATCAAAAGCATAGAGACTTAAATATTTAGCTCATAAACCTCTAAAAAGTGCCCAATCGTTCAACGCAACAAATGGCGTGGTTTATAGTTTGGCAACAGTAGCAGTACACTCTTTGCCAAACCAAAGGTCTGCCCACCTCATTTAGTGTCTACAGCATAGACTACTCTATTTCCGTAACCAACATAAACCTCCGCCAGACTGATAGAGTAAGGTCAGTCGGAGTTTGGCCATGTGCCCGCCCACTCAATTTAGAGTGGGTTGACACACGGCCCGTTTTCACAACCATCTCCGCCTGGCGATAAGGGGCAGTGAAAATTGCAAAATGGGCCTCATGCCATGGAAGAAAACACCAATGGGGGGGCTGGAGGGTGGTTTTATTTTCCAAAACAACATTCCACTTTGAATTTTTGTTTTGAAAAAACATTTTTTTTGCTTGCTATGCCGCGCCACCACGTTGATGGAGCCATCTATCAAAATTACAATGCATTAGAGAGAATCCTTGGCCAGCCGTCATCTCAGAATGTGGCTGGCAGGGAGTCGTTAGGGTGACTGAGTACTTTACTCCATCGCCCTGACAGAGTAAATACCCTCCACGAAAACTCTAAATCAGGCCAAAAGTATCAAATTTATAAAGAAAGAGTTTTAAGACATCAGCAAATGGTGACCAGCCTGATACCTCAATACCACTCAAAACTCTCTGGCTATAGGAGTATCATTGTTATTTCAATAACTGTTTTGGTTGCTCTATATTTTTTATTGTTTATCCTACGCACTCAATAGGACATGAGCTAAGATGCAGTCAGTCCATGGGTTTATATTCCGCTGCAGAGAGACTGCAGGTGGTTTGTAGTACTCAAGGTTAAGACCGACAGGTGCGTTGTAATATGTTGTGATCAGTCTGGAATGGGTTATGGCAATGTTAAGGTTTATGGTTTTTAGACATAGAGAAGAAACCTCAATGTGTACAGTGCTCCAGGGACTGTGCGGAAACAGAGAGATTCTGAAGACTGAGTTTAGGGAAGACTATTGCGCCCATTGCATAAATGCATCAATAAAATACCGAATATAGCTGTGAATTGCCAACAAGTCACAATGTGGCATCCACTCGCTCACAGATTTGACTGCATAACCCTAGTCCAAATCCTCTATTTAAAGTTCCGAGTCCAGTCCTGTTCTTCTGTAATTATATCTCATCCCTAGACTGTTGTGTTTCCAGCAGAGAGCTGACCCTTCCTCTCATTCATTATCAGTCACCCCCACCCAAAGCTTCAGGAACAATGGATAACTCAGTGGTTCAGTATCCTCACGAATTATGTGCAGCCACTGGTACCAGCTTCTACTTAAGGCTTACTGATTGGTACCACTGGCAGAACCCGTGCAGTTTCCATTTCAAGGATCATGAAAGCAGCAACTCAGAGAGTATAAACAGAGGTCGAAAAACCCTATACACTTTATGTAGTTTCCACATCTTTTCATATTGTACACCGTCAGCAGCAAAAAGGGGAATGTTAAGTGTCTAAGACTGGGATAAGAGGTCAATTCTATGATGTCTTCCGAAGTCAATATATATATATATATATATATATATATATATATATATATATATATATTGACTTCGGAAGACATCATAGAATTGACCTCTTATCCCAGTCTTGTGATCAAGCCTCGGCTGAGGCGAAACGCGTCATGGCGACTGGTGGCTGTTTATTCTTCACGAATAAAATGCACTAAACAACGGAGCACGGAGTTTGTGGCTTTACTCGACTCTTTCAGTGTGGCGTGGCGTGGCGTAACTTGGTTTTTGCTGTGCTCGTGCTGAACTTTGCAAAATATATATATATATATATATATATATAAATCTATATATAAATATATATATATATATATATATATATATATATATATATATATGTTCACTGAAAAAGCCATAGGTTTCACACCAGTTATAGTTAGGAATTAGCATTTAAAAAACCTATTTTGGCGGCAGACTGGTGTTGGGCGCAATAAAACTTTAAACACCACGATTTGGGTCTCGTCTCGTCTTTACCTCGATTTGGCTGTATGCTGACTGACCGAGGACAATCTATACTGCATATATATATATATATATATATATATATATATATATATATATATATATATATATATATATATATATATATGTTCACTGAAAAAACCATAGGTTTCACACCAGTTATAGTTAGGAATTGGCATTTAAAAAACCTATTAAATTCACTGAAAAAAACATAGGTTTCACACCAGTTACAGTTAGCTGGAAATTTTACTGACATAAAACCATTGAAATTCCCACGTTATAGTTAGTTGGACTCACTATAACTTGCACGTGCAATGCACTGCTGATGACGTCACTTATTACATCACTCATGACATGGTCAGTGACATCACTAATGACACCATCCAGTGAATGTGTGTCTTTCTGAAAAATAAATATTAGTGAGTAATGTTTAAATATTTAAATATATGTATTAGTGTTTCACTTTGTGTATAAGTGGCTGCATGGGTTGGTGAGTAGCTACATGTGTATGTATATGGGTTATTAGATGTTTTTCTTAGTATCAATATGAGTGTCTATGTGGTTTGTGGGGGTATTACTTAGCACATAGATGCATGAGTGTCTGACTCTCTGTTTGTATGTGTTTTGAAGACAGCATATGTGCAGGACTGTATGGGTGGATGAGTGTGTATATGTGTATGTTAGTGAGTGAATGACTGTCTCACTAGTGTCTTTATCAGTAACTACATATGTTTTAATCTAGTATATGTGAATATTTATGTATATAAGTGAGTATATGTGAGAGTAAGAGATTGTAAGAGTTCCTGTTTAAATAAGTATGTGTTTCTATAAGTGATTGTTTAAGAGAATAAAGATGTTTAAATTTCAATAGAAGTAAGGTGGTAGTGTGTGTATAGCTCTATATACAAATAAATGGATGTTCAATAGTTTATTTGCATGTGTGAGTATGTGTGTGAGTAACTTTTGGATGACTGTTGGTGTGTAACAGGATGTATAGGTGTATCACTACATATGATGAGTGAGTATATGTATGAGTGACTATATAGAACTGTTTGTGAATGAGTAGATGTGTATATAGATGGTGGAATTACTGAATTGGTTGTTGTAACTGATATGGGTATCTTCATTTTTTTAATTAATTTTAGTTTCTATTTTTGAATATGTGTTTCAAGGGTTACATTACAGTGAAAGGAGGTCTGTCACAAGGATGGTGTCATCAGTGATGTCATGAGTGATGTCACTGACCATGTCATGAGTGATGTAATATGTGACGTCATCAGCAGTGCATTGCACGCGCAAGTTATAGTGAGTCCAACTAACTATAACGTGGGAATTTCAATTGTTTTATGTCAGTAAAATTTCCAGCTAACTATAACTGGTGTGAAACCTATGGTTTTTTCAGAGAATTTAATAGGTTTTTTAAATGCTAATTCCTAACTATAACTGGTGTGAAACCTATGGTTTTTCAGTGAATTTCATAGGTTTTGTAATAGCAAATCTCTTTAGGTATGAAATGTAATATTTTTTATAATGAATTTTATATTGTATATTTATGTAATACTATTTTTTGTATGTATATATATATATATATATATTTTTATTTTTTTGCCCCGGAGCGCTCCCGGGGCACGTACCGATGCACTTACCGGTAAGCGCAGTTTTGCCGCGCCCCGGTTCGCGTACCGGTGAGCGCCCCGTTAGCGCTATTGCCGCGAACGAAAACATCATCGTGACGTATTGCGTAGCTGCATGATGCGTGTTATGACGCATGGCGTAAGCGCACCCAGAAGTGCCGGAGCACATACGATCACGCTACGTAAGTGCCCCAGGGCGCGCCCTGACTCGCTTACGTTACGCGCCCCCGGGCGCGCCCCGGGGCGCGTAGCGTAAGCGGGTCAGGTCATGTGACCTGAAAATAACACTTTTCATTGGTTCAGAACACTTTTGGTTTCCAAATGATGAAAGCCCGGGTCATGTAACCTGAAAATAACACTTTTCATTGGTTCAGAACAGTTTTGTTTTCCAAATGATGAAAGCCCCCACCTTTTTTCCTCATTCTCACTTTGTTGTCTAAGTGAGGAAGACCTGCTTCTATTGTTAGAGAAATGGCTACAGTAGCAGCAGCAGCTGGAGCATCTGCACCACCACCACCACCACCACCACAACACCACCACAACATCACATTGGTGGTCAAGAAGAAGAGGAGGAGGAGGAGGAGGAGGAGGAGGAGGAGAGAAGGCAGAGAAGGCATTTTCTGCCTGAAGACAATGCCCCATATAAACCTAAGGAGCACTTTATATGGGAGTTTTTTGAAATCCCAAGGGGTGCAAAGAAGGTAAACGCTGCAAAGGTGACTTGTCTCATCTGTGGCGCTGCACTATCCAGGGGGAACCCTGCAAAAAAATATTCATTTGGGAATCACACAATGATTCAGCACATGCAACGATTGCACCCCAATAACTATTCTGCAGCAGAGGTGAGAGAACTGTGCATAAACCTTCCACAATCGTCTGCCAGCACCTCAACAACCAAAGAACCCACTCCATCGGGTCCAGAGGCAAGTCACATGGTTCCAAACATCCAAACTAAGTTTGGTGATTTCAAATTTGTTTGCATATATTGTGGCAAAACAATTACTTATGGTGAGAAGAGTATTACCCTCATCAACATTGCTGGTGATAACCACAAGTGCCTGAAGAAACCCTAATTTTTTTCCAGTTTTTATTTGCTCCAGTTGAGCCGTTTATAATTTCCTGTTTTTTGTTTCTCCCCATAAAAAATACAAAAAAATATAAAACTGTTCAGAAAAGCCAAAAAAGTAAAACAAATTCAAAAAAACAATAAAAAAATATTAAACAACAAAAAGAAGAAAAAAAACAGTTCTTTTCAGAACTACCTCCAATTTATAAAAAAAAGGCTACATTTTTGAAAAACTCTGTCATTCTTTTTCCACCATGGAACGCTCCCCGGTCCGCTCCCCGGTGCGCGTACCGGGCACTCCCCCCACGCAAACCGAAAAAAAAACCATTTGTTTTTTTTGCCCCGCGGGGCCCTTTTATGGCCCCCACATCAAACCTAAGGGGTCAGGGGGGGTCTATCCACCCCCTTTTGGTCATTCCCCTCTTTGTTTTTGCCACCTCTTGTGTCTCTATCCTACCGAGACACAAGATGGCGGCCGCTCCGGACTGTTTGGAATGTTGACAGACACCCGAGAGCCAATCAAGTTTCCGCATGCGAACTCGCATAGCGCGCTGGTTAGCGCCCCGGTGCGCGTACTGGGGCGCACTTATAGATATATATATTTTTTTGAACCTAAATTACTCAAAATCCACTGGAGCACATATCTTGAGACATAGCAAAGGCACATCGGGCTACCAGTCCCTACAATTTTGCCAAGTTTCGTGGAAATCCATTCAGCCGTTCGGGCTAAAATTGAGGTCGACAGCCCTATGGAAATTAACATAGGGAAAACACGTTTTGGGACCCCCCTTTTTCTCGGCCCCCGCTTCACGAATCCCCCCCAAAATTTCAGGCAAGGACCGGAGCGCTGCGAGGCAAATTTGAGGAGATTTTCAGGCAGATTCCTCAACCGGCGCCAAAGTTATTCCCAATAGAATGTTGCGATTTCCCTATTGAAAATAATCCTAACTATAACTACCTACTGGCGACAGTCAGAAGGTAATATACATATATATACATATATATATATATATATATATATATATATATATATATATATATATATATATATATATATATATATATCACGTTAAGCTCCCAGCAGCATTACAGCACGAACGGAAAAATGGACACTTCTTTAGTTTTCAAGTTGCAGGTATTTATTTTTTTGATTTTAAGTGATCTGCATGTGCCTAACAGACAAGGCGCATTTCTGCGAACTCCGTCGCCTTGATTACTCGCCATATATATGTATATATAGATATATCGTACACACAACTTCACCAGCATGCCGCGTTTCGATCCCAAAGGGATCTTGATCACATGATGCGCTACAGGGTGCAAGACTTGTTTAAATACATTTTTTTGTTTTTTTAAAGTGACACGTGCATAGACTCCTCAATCGTCGATCAAATAGACATAGAAAAACGCTTACATTCTAAAAGGAGTCTTGGAACATGGTTTATGTAAAATATTTGTTAAATATATTTTAAAACCATAAGCTCATCCCTTTAAAAAGCATTTAAAACTACTAAATAAACATACTGCAATGTATTAAAAAGCCGTTAAATCAATCTCATAACATTGAGCAAGATTACAACATCGCTTTTTATGGTGCTGTCTGGCGTCCAGGTTTAAATACCTACTGGCCCCTGCCTTCAACAATTGGTCAAAGTTCTTGTGCTTTAGTAACAGTACAAATTGATGTAAACCTTTATTATATAAACAGATCGACTGAATTGTCCATTTAGTGCAAATTTAGGGGTTGATTAGGATGGCGGACGGATCGCCACCACCATGCAGGCGGTGGCAATCCGTCCGCCATCCGTGCCCGTCCGCAACCAATTCCCCCCCCCCCCGCCATACTACAATGGCAGGGGAACCGCGGCGGACAGAAACACCGTCCGCCGCTTTTCCGCCATGGTCGGCTTGCGACCTTGGCGGAAAGCTCTAATATGGTGGCGTGTCTATCAGACACCGCCAGCCATATTAGGATGGGCTTTGGGGTATGCCTTTCCGTGGCGGCAATGCCGCTACGGAAAGGCATACGGTCTTTGCTTTGGGGGCCTGTTGTGCCCCCCAGGGTGAAGGGGGATAGAGGGTGCATATGGTACCCCCCTGCGTTTACAAGTACAACATGGTACCAAAGGAGAGGGTTAACCCAATGTAGTCACTGGGACCTGGGTATATAGCGTTAAGAAGGAGGGGTCCCAGTGGGGAAGGCGTTTTAGTAAGAACAATTTAAATATACTCAATGAAACGAAAAATGCAACTATAATGTTTAATTCACATTATAGGGGAAAGTAATCAATAACACAAATTACAGTTATAACAGTGCCCCTGGGGGTAAGGGGGACGTGCAGTCGTGAGGGTGGTGTAGGAAGGGATAGTGACAATAAAAACACGTGTTATTCAAACATATATATGAATTCAAATGTCAAAAAAAGGACAGTAGAAAGAACATAAATCAACTCAAAGTTCAAAATACACATGCCCCATTGTCCATACAATGGAAGGATGATGGGTAGCCGGGGGCTGTGTGTCGAGGTGAGGAAGTCGACGTTTCGACCCAGGTAGAGCAGGAATTAGTAAAGTCCTTGCAAATGGGTCTTCATCAGGACGAGATAAGGGTAGGGGGCGGACAACCTGAATTAAATAAATATAATCAGTCAGTGTGTTGTTCTTAAGACTGACCAAATCACAAATAGTATAAGGGTATACCACAACTTATTAAAACATACCTGATTGTATCAGTGTTGATAAGTGCTCATTTCAGAGACTGTGGAATGTTCAGTCCTGGGAGAAAAATCAATATGATGCCTATCAAAACTAAGTTAAACTATATGCTTGCTCATGTCAAGAATTAAGGGACAAGAGAGTTCTTGACTTACTTGAAAAGTAAAGTCCAATATCCCAAAGGGGTATGGCGAAGCGATCCGGGTGCTGGACTGGGGGGGACCACTCTGCGTATACGAGTAAAGGGAACATTGTTAGGGTGGATTCGGCCAAATTACAGATATCTAAGGTAGAATTGCGAGATAGCGATGGTGGGTAGGGCTTACCGATTAGTTAGTAAGGTGTGTCTGGTCCCCAGTGCAGGAAAGGAAAAAGTCTGTGTTAATCGGGATCCGTATCCTAGTAGGAAGGGGACACGAGAAGGGCGTCATTATTAACTAGTGGCAGGGTTAAAAAGCACTAATAGTGTCTTGAGCCGAAGTGCGGGGCGGCCAGGCTTACCGGTTTACTGCGGCTCAGTGTATACTCAGCGTCTCTCTCGGCTTCCTCGAGGAGAACGCCGGACTTCCTGTCGTCGCGGGTGTTATGGCAACAGGAGGTCACGAGGTAGTGAAGAGTGAAAAAAGACTCAGGGAATTACTCGTTGTCTGGGTAACGTATGCTGTGCATCGGATTAGATGATCAGAGATCGGTGATGCAGAGGTACTAAAATTATTAAAACGGACCAACAACATTATTGAAATAAGGCTTAGAGAATATCAAAGATGGAACAACCTCGTGATGAGGAATTACGGCCATATTACAATTCACGGCTTGAGGTGTGGTCATACCTAGGTACTTAACATAATAAGTGTGAATATTCATAATTCACGAATTGGGTCAGTAAGGCATACGTTATAGCGGATTGGCTCAGTCACCAATGAGTACTAGGCAATAGTACGCTAGGCGTAGATCGGAGCAATTTTACTGCGAACCTATCGCATGATGGTTAAAGCAGTATCAATTGACCAAGAGTCAACATACTATAACAACGTGTATGAATTAAGAGATATATCACACAGGAGTACTGGCAATAAAATTATATGAGCAAGAAAACGTAGTATATAAAGCAGGTGAATTACAGTCATATACATTAAAAAACCAACCGTGCATATATATACACGAGAATTGCTGAGTACAACTGCGTACCTATCGCATGATGGTAAAGGCAGTATTAGTCTAGCTAGGGCTATATAGCTAACAAACGAACCTTGAATACAGTAGAGTATAGATTCAGAGATTGACCAACAGCATTCAAGGTAGGGTAGCAAGCTGGGAAAAAGAGCTGTCATGTTCGTTTAAACCCGACTGGATGGAGTTAAAGAAGAACATCCACTTGAGTTCTCTAACATTCAATATGGTTGAAATATTGCCACCCCTGGGGCCCAAGTTGGCTTTCTCAATAACAACCCATTTGAAGCTCTCCGGTGAGTGTGCAGCTGATCTAAAGTGGTGTACAAGGGGGGCCCCCGCCACTTCACATCTTATTCTGCTCATATGTTGTAAGATACGCTGTTTAATCTTCTGTTGAGTTTGGCCGATATAGATAAGGTTGCATGGGCAAACAATGGCATATATCACCATTGAGGTGTTGCAGTTCGTTAGAGCTTTTAGTTGGATCTTTTTCTGTTCGTGTTGGAACTCTTTGGTTTGCATTGTGCTGCTGCATGCTTTGCATTGGCCGCATTTAAAGGGGCCTATCACTGGTTGAAGATTCCAGAGCGTCCTCACAGTAGGTTCCGTCTTGATAGGGAGGAGAGACCTTACAACATAGTCTTTGACACTTTTTGATTTTTTAAAAGCATGGAGAGGGTTGTCAGGTTGTTCAATGTCATCTGCCACCAGTTGCCAATGGCGATTAATAATTTTCTTGATTTGATTACTCTTAGTGGAGAAGGTGGTGACGCATACAATGCGATCCATTGAGTTGTTAGTAGAATCCTTTCCTTTCAGAAGTTCTTCTCTGGGGTAAAACCAGGCTCTTTTTCGGGCCTTAGTGACCAGTCTCTTGGGATATCCACGTGCTTTCAGGCGGTCCGATAGATCTTCCGATTGTTGAAAGTAGTGCTCCTTAGTGGAACAATTCCTACGAATTCGCAGGAATTGTCCAAAGGGGAGATTATCCTTCAGTGCCCGAGGATGGTGACTGCTGTACTGTAGTAGGGAATTCCTCTCGGACGGTTTTCTGTATAGAGTAGTTAGGAGTTGGCCTTGCTGATGATAGATGGTAATATCAAGGAAGTCAATATGATGATTATCTGATTGAATTGTACATTTTAGGTGAGGTGATTGTAGGTTTAACCAACCATGAAACTCAGTGAATGTGGTCAGATCGTTGTTCCAGATTATTAGGATGTCGTCTATGTAGCGGACCCACATATTGAGATGATCTTGAAAGGGGTTCCGAATATTCAGTATGTTGTTGTCTTCGAATGCAGCCATGTACAGGATGGCTACATCCGGGGCAAAAGGAGCCCCCATTGCCACCCCTTTGGTTTGTAGGAAAAAGTCATTGTTGAAAATGAAGAAATTTTTAGTCATAGCAATTCGAAGTAGTGCTGTAATAAATTCCGTTGGGACTTGCATGGGTGCCGGTCTTGAGTCCAGGTATCTGGTGATGACTGCTAGTGCTTCTTCTTGCGGGATGCAGGTATACAGAGATACCACATCACAAGTGGCCAGCAGTTGAGTCGATGGATTGAATGGTGAATTTTCAAACAGATTGATGGTTTGGAGAGTATCCCTCAAGTATGTTTGTGTGGACTCTGCCAGAGGTTTTAGAAAAAAGTCAATATATCGTCCGAGTGGTTCTAATATAGAACCGCATCCTGAAACAATTGGACGTCCAGGTGGGTCAGTCATATCCTTATGGATTTTAGGCAGTGTGTAAATAGTTGCCAGACGAGGATGTTGCTGATTGAGAAATTCAAATTCGGTTTTGGAAAGAAAACCTTGGTCAAATCCTAATTGGGTTATTTCCAAGATCTCGCGGGCTATTGCGTGTGAGGGGTCAGAACGCAATTTCTGATAGCTGATCCCATCTGTTAACTGTCATTGGATTTCAGACTCGTACTTCTTGACGTCTTGGATAACAATTGCTCCACCCTTATCGGCAGGTTTGATCACAACCTCCGTGTTGTTCGCCAGTGATTGAAGGGCGTTTTTTTCAATTCTGCTGGTGTTATGTTTGGTGTAGGTACGATTGAGTAGAGTTGAGTTGACGTCTCTCCATACAACTGCTTCATATGCTAAGATTTTACTAGTCATTGTACACGATGGGGGCACAAAGGTAGATGGGATCCTCAAGCCGGTATGTGAAGGATTCTTATACGGTCCCCTTTCCTAAAGAAATATTTAAGTCTGACCTTTCTGAAGAATTTAAACAATTCCGTACGGACTGTGAAGGGGTCAGGTGTACTGGTCGGGACATATGATAGTCCTCTACTCAGTGCACGTACTTCATGTTCATTTAATGTATACTGCGAGATATTGACAATAGGATTGGTGGTAGGTGTATCCCTTACCAACGGTAGGTCTTGTTCCGTGTGGTTCGTTCCCCATGTTGTTCCTGTTGGTGATATCACTGACCATGTCATGAATTATGTAATATGTGACATCATCAGCAGTGGATTGCGGGCCTGCGAGTTATAGTGAGTACAGCTGTGCACCCTCGTTTTCAATGTTGAATTTTCAGAAACCACCAATCATTTCTTTTTTTTCAAGTGCACTGAATCTCATCCACATTTTTTTCTTAACTCCTACTTTTCAAACTGCCATTTCATTTCCAGAGCCCATCTGAGTACAACCAGATCTCCTTTCAAGATGCTTAGAGTGTGGATTGTGAGACACAGCTATATTTTCTGGAGTGAAAGGTATGCAGCAAATAGATGGTTTCTCAACCTTCATTTACCAAATGTGGATTTTATGTGGATTGGCCAGAGAGGATTGAGATGTCACCAATTGATGCCATTGGTAAAATCCTTTTTGCATCTCCCACACCCTGACCTCATAATTGGGCACTGTGGTGGCAATGACCTAGGTCTTTTGACTGGGGTAGGCTGGAAATGCTTTTAAAGGACGCCTTTGGGCAATTGATGTCACTTTTTGTACAAACTGCCTTTCTATATTCTAAAGGCAAAAATGGAACTGGTCCAACCAATATTGTCCGCAGATTGAGAAAGCAAGGAAACATGTGAATAAGTCTGTTTCTGCTTTCCTCAGAGACTATGGTATGGGTTTTATATACCACAACAACTTGCGTTACAACATGCAAGGCATTTATAGAGGAGACGGTGTACATTTCACAGATGAGGGGAACAGAGTCTTCCTCTTGAACTTTAGACTCTTCATCGGTACCTAATTGTAGGTACAAAAAACACTCAATGAACACAACGGCTCATTTTAGAGCCAACCAACGTCTAAACACTCTAACTAGTTATTTAACTGTATTTTTTTGCTGACGTACGCGCACCGTGCGCATACGGGTGCGTGCACCGTGCACGTACCCCGTGATTTAAAAAAAAAATTGGGGGGCATTTGGGGTCCTTCAGGGACCCCCTGAGAAGGCCTAGGGGGTCAGGGAGTCTCTACCCTGCCCCTTTTTCACGTTCCCCACTTATGTTTTTGGCTCTCTTCTGCCTTGGACACACAAAATGGTGGCCAAGACTTTCTGGTTTCGACAGATTGGAATGTTGACAGATGTCTAACAGCAAATCAGAATTCCGCTCGCGCACACCCGATACACGCACCGTACGCGCACGGTGCTCGCCCGGGGCCCGCAGGGTGCGTGCACGCTGCGTGCTCCTAGATATATATATTTTTTTCTTTTGATTTTCTCAGGAACTACTGGAGGGATTTACACCATTTAAGCAAAAGCGTGATCTGCGAATCAGACTCTACCATTTTGCCAAATTTCTTGTAATTCCGTTCAGCAGTTCGGGCTGTAGCCGTGTCTAATCGTCCTATGGAAAATAACATGGGAAAAACACGTTTTGGGAGCCCCCTTTTTTCTCAGCCCCCACTTGACAAATCCCCTCAAAACTTTCAGGGAAGGAGCGGAGCAGAGCGGGCCATCTTCTTTGAGAAATTTGCGAAGATTCTTCAACCGGCGCCAAAGTTATTCCCAATAGAATGTTGTGGATTTCCTTTAAACTAGGTCCTAACTATAACTACCTACTGGCGATCGCCAGTAGGTAATATATTTTTATATATATATATATATATATATATCTATATATATATATATAGATATAGATATATATATATATATATATAGATATATATATATATATATATATATTGAGAGAGAGAGAGAGAGAGAGAGAGAGTGTGTGCGCATATTCAACCCATATTCAAAAATGCTAATGTCTTCATAAGTTTGTTATATCTCATTGAACCAATAATATAAATGACAAAATCCAATTTTGCTAGTCTGGATTTCAAAATTAAAAAAGCAACAGTATTTGCAGTTCACTACTTTTAATAGATAATTGAGATAAAATGTCTCCACTAAGGGTAACTTACTGAGACTCCCCAGCTGTTTAATGATGGCAGCCAGGGTGCTGTTCGTGACGCACTCGAGTTCGCTGGTGACCCCATTTGGCACAGTCCCTCGGCACAAGTGCCGGGGTTCAATATTTCTTTTCACCAACGGCATGTCTCTGGTGTAAGCTCACTTTAGCATCTGTAAAAAAGCATAAATGCAATATTAAGAAACCATTAAAGCGAGAAGGAGAGACATTTTCAAAATGTTAAAGACTGTTTCAGGCAGCTCCTATTTTACCTAAGAAATAATGTGTTTTTCATCGCCTGAAGAGGCGTTTGCAAAGAGAACTGGCAACAGTTAACCCAGGGTTTAATCAATAAGGGCAGACTCCACTGTGTATGGAGGAAGGATTTTCTTTTATTATTGTTAGAAGTACAAAATACTAAAAATAAATCGGTTATGACTCTGTGCACTTCTTGGTGTGCTGGTTAGAGTGCCTTCAAGCGCTTAACATTCAGTACCAGTATGGCCGAAGTTCACCCCTGTGCAGATGTTTACTAGTCAAGGTCTTTTATTTGTAATCTTCTGAATTTACAAACTCCCTGGTCTCAGGTGTTCATATACATGGACGTCAAATCACCAAAATGCCATGGGTAGCAGAAGTGACATCACACACTCTTTGACCTTAATGACATCACAAGAAGTGATATCATATGTCCTATGACCCTAAATTGCCACCGGAAGCTGTGTCACACGCCCTTAATACTAAAGTCATTGCAATAATTGACTTCACTGAAGTTCTGTAATGACTGCGTGATTATTATAACACAACACAGACAAGTGGCCATTTGAGAAGCCACGTATAGTAGGGTGGTGACATGAATTTTGAAAGTAGTGGGATGCAATACTTACCCTGAATTGTAGTGAGCAAGACCTCTTCTAGGTGAGCTTAGGGGAGGGGGTGGGGAGGGTTCTTCCACTGAGAAAAATGGGACCAAATAGTCTATTCAAAAGCAGAATTTTCACATATTTTTGTTAAAATGCCAGAGCTTTGGAAAGTGTTTTAGTGATATGATGAATATAATAATATAAATTCAATGAGAGACGGTGCACTTGCATTATAAAAAATAATAATGACTATATGCGTTGGGTGATGGCTCCTTATTGCTTTGTGTTGTGAACATAATATTATTATACGGTCATTGTTCAATTTAGATTTTTATATTAATCATATCACTAATGAGAAAATCATGTTCTTTGAAAACACGATATGCCCTGGTTCTAGTTGAGTAATGGTTGTTTTTTTTTCCTCAGGGAGAGCTTAGGGAAGGGCACTCATTCTTATTCAATTTCTTTCAAGGTGTGCCAAGCAAATGAAACATGAAGCTTTTGAGGAGTTCACCCTATTGTTTTCTGAATATGCTATGGATGCACCCTTTTGTCAAAAATCATCTCCCATCATTCCCTCAGGGGTGCCCCTCACATGCAACGTGTGCCCCATTATCCTAAAAATAATCTGCTATATCCCAGTGACAGAATTTTAAAATTAATGTCATCATATACCTTAGGTTACCCTTATGTCAAATTACCTCTAGTACACATGGGCCAGAATTTGCCATGTTTGCCCCCTCTATATATGCCAAGAAGTATCTCCAATGAGCCAGCACCGGCATTTTGTCATGCGTGCTCCCATGCCAACAATTTCCTCAAGTCTGCCAGTATATTCCCATGGGTGCCTATTATGCCAAATTTACATCCTGCATGCCAGTACCAGTATTTTTCACCGGTGCCTGTCATGCTAACAATTGCTGCCAGTGTGCCAGAGGTAGAATTGTTTTCATGGTTGTCTCTATTAGCCAAAAATGACTTTTGGTAAGTCAGGGTCAATGGCAGATTAGCAAGCATAACATCACATTTTCACTCACTCACTCACACTCACTTACATTCATTCGTTCACGCTCATTCTCACTCATGTCCATCGTTCAGTCTCTCGTGCACTCATTTATTCTTACTATCTTGCACGCACTCTAACTCGCTCTCATTCTTACTCTGACACAATCATACTTACTCATATTCACTTACACTAACTCTGTCATTCTCCCTTACTCTCTCTCACTCATTTTCTCTCCTTCATTTATAATCACTCTCACTCACATTCACTATAACACTCACTCATTCTTTCTCACACATGTACAGTCACTCTTATTGTCACTCATACTGACTCACTCATACTCACTGACACTCAATCTCACTTATTCTTACTCACTACCTGCCACTGATTCTCACTCACTACCTGCAAATGACTCTCCCCTCACTTTCACTCACACACCCATGCTCCATACAATCACAAACATGCGCTCTCTTGCACACAAATACACTAACCCACAAGCATGCATACAACATAAATTAAATACAGTTTTTTACTTACAACACCTGCCACTGAAGATCTTTTTGTAGCTCCTGGTGTTCCATTTTTATTACACTATTAGTGAATTAAAATCTATTATTCACTATTAGTGTAATAAAACATTGGCACAAATCGAAGGTGGAGCACGATACCCATAAGGGCGAGCTGCCTCTGCCTGCTTGGCACTGATTTGGCAAACTCCAGCTGGCTCAACTACTTTTAAGGAAATTCCATTGCGAAAGTGTGCAAAAGCTGCAGTGGTATAAAAATGAAATTCCACTTGCAGGATACAGTGTTAAATAATAATATTTAAAAGTAATAACGTAAAAAAACTATCTGTAATTTTGAAGTGTATGAACAAATTCTAATTTGAAAACATATCAGTGGTCATTAGCAGCTAAAGCAAAAAAAAATACATTTGTTATTCCTATTTTTAAGATGGAGGCCCAAGCTTTTGCCCTGCCTTTGATCCTCTATTGTTGGTTTGTGCAGCAGCATCTTTGGTATTGTGTGATCTGTCCTAGGTGCCATATTTGTTCGGGTAAGATCTTATTTAGAAGCTTTGAGATAAAGCAACAGTCTGTTGAGGAGAGGGGCCTTTCTGCAGTGAGCAGG
This sequence comes from Lissotriton vulgaris, assembly GCF_964263255.1. Taxonomy (NCBI): domain Eukaryota; kingdom Metazoa; phylum Chordata; class Amphibia; order Caudata; family Salamandridae; genus Lissotriton; species Lissotriton vulgaris. The sequence continues at coordinate 135,298,138 of NC_141691.1, forward strand.
TTTACATTCAGGTGCTTTTCTTGCTTAGTTTATTAACACATGTGTTGGACCTGCCCCTTTTTGCAGGGTAGCCTCCGGTTTTTGCCTTTCTTTGTTGAACCTGCTTTTTTTGGCCTTTAGGACTCTGCACACTTTACTCCGGCTAACCAGTGGTAGAGTGATTGGGCTCTCCCTTCTAAAAATGGTAAAATAGACATACACCAGATTGATCCATTTAATTTAGTTCCAAAGCTTTAGTTAGTGGTACTACATGTACCGAGGGCCTGTAATTTAAATGCCACCCACTAAACTAGCACTGGAAAACATGTCTCGAGCCTGGCAATGCACCCTGTAGTGCAGTTTAAAACTGCCATTCCGACCTGGCAAAATAAACCTTTTGCCAGGCCTAAACCTTCCTTTTTAATACTTATAAGTCACTCCTATGGTAGGCTCTAACGACCCATAGAGCAGGGCACATATTATTTAAAGGGTAGGACATGTGTAATTACGTTTTTTATTTACTAACAGTAAATAATTCTTAAAGTCATATTTCACTGTACCATGGTTAACTCACGTAGACTAACACTATTGTACCTTATTACGTTTAATATGTGATAACTTCAGTTTGGGACAGATAGAAAAATACTTCTTCCACTCATTTGAATTGTAATTTTAAATCATCTTTAGTGATCAAGCTGGATTTTAGGTTACTATTCTGAAAATACCACTTTTGGCATAAAAGCCTATACCAAATGGGCCTTTCTGCAGGGTATACAATGTTTACCACGCATTTTTTACCACGCACTACACTTACAACGCAGGCATTACCACACATACCATCACAACCACGGGGACTGGAGTTGGAATATAAAATTATACTTTCCACTATCCAGCACCTCAAAGCGCTATGCGTTGTAACGGTATGCGTTGTAAATACCGCATTGTAATGGTATGCGTGGTAATAGTATGCGTGGTAACGTCATACATTCTTTCTGCAGTGTCCCGGGCCACATTACTCTTAATGATTCCCCTGTGGTATGATAGGTATTTTTTCCACATAGGGGAAAAAAGGAGACTGGGTGTAAAGGGAGCGGATCATCTTGGCAAGATGGCTGGGGAGAAGTTGTGCCCTGGCCTGATTACACTTCAAAACAACCCGACACCAGTCCGGCCCTTGTCCCCCTAACCAGGTTAGAGCCAAAACAGGGAAGACGGAATAAGTAGTCAGAACTAGTTAGGGAGTAGTTCAGGAATTGCCCATACAAACAGTCTGGCACTGGGTGTAAAACTGGCAACTCCAGAACCTAGAATCAGAACTTTACTGGTCCTGAGAAGATTTAGAAGAAGGACTGCCCTGCTGTCTAAAGAAGGAAGATTAGACCTGCTTGCCTTGAACCTAGGATCCCAGAAGTGACTCCTAGGGCCAGTTGGCTGACCTGTTTGAACTACAGGGACACAAGAAGTGTTGAGAGGCCTTCCCTGCAACTTCCAGGGTGACCAGCACCAACTGGACCTGCCTGGACCTTGCTACTGGCCTCTGCTGGAGTGATTACTGGCCTCCAAGAGGTGCCTTCCAGGTCCTGGACTGGTGGCTAGAGTCAAAATGTACTCCTCCTACCTGTAAACTGCAAGAATTGGACTCCAGTTAAAAAAACAGATGTTCTGGTCCATTTGTGTTGAAAAAAAAAAACACATTCCTGGTCATCTCGCAAACGTGAGTGGACTTCACTGTGGCGGATGCAGGACCTGCATCCAACAGCCGACCTGACCTTCCTGGCTACATCTCCGGGCTTCACCCATATGGTGCACATTAAGTTGAAAACAACTGCAACGTTTCTCACCAAAACGAAGTTCCGATCGGTGCCAAGCTCGTCACGCTGACAACCAATGCAATGCCAGGGTGAAGTGCCCACTGAGATCCTCTTGTGGAAGTGGATTCCGTTAGAAGGTAAACTCGTCACTGGGACGAAGCGGGTCCGTGTATTTGGACTGCGCTCCATCGCAGTCGGCTGGAATTATTAGCTTTAACCTGGTCCAGGGCGACCAGATAACCACAATTGGTGGTCTGTGTTCTTGGTGCTATTTTTACCCCGCCCCAACAAAAAGGGTCATATTTGCAATTCCAAGCTGTAATCTGGCAGGCATCCGGGGCTGGGTGGGGTGTTTGGGCCCTCATCTTATATCTATTACCCCTTTCTACAAGTTCACAAACACGATTACTCACAGCTCTTGTGTGCCTTTCCAAAACCTCAATTAAGAAAGATGTTTGATGGGCTGGTACATTACAAATCTGTCTCTCACACTAAAGAACAACGCAGACATTTACAACAGAAGCAGATGCACGCTAAAGTGTTGCATGAAAAGGTCGATAACAGAGAGACAGCTTGAATGGGATTTATCTAGAGTGCTCAGGCGTGGGTGGGGTTAATTGCTGGGCAGAACGCATACAAAAGACAGAGAGCCTTGCGTTTGCTGCAATTATGCAAAGACATGCATCAGAGAAAGGCGAAAGGCTGATACAGCAGAAGAAATATAGGGTTGATTCACAGACCTCTTGGGTGGGACTAAATTCATCAGAGGTGACTGAAGGATGGCATTTAGATAGCTCACTACAACAACAGGCTGCCTCTAGGCGCACGCAATAACAGCTCGCGACAGTAAATTCTACACTCTGATTGATAGAATCAGGGGAGGTGGAATCTCAAAAGACAGAATACCCGGCAGTAAGGTGCACTCCCTGAATTTGTACACGTAGGAGCGGGGGGGGGCTGTGGAAGGAGACCCTACAAAATGCACATAGAGCCTACACACTCGTAGATGTGTGGGTATTCACAACCAAGCTGTAGGTAGTTTTCCACACATGAAACTCACATCTACTCCGACAGGGCCGGCTTTAACACTGGTGGCGCCCTGTGCGACAATGTTTGATGGCACCCCCCCAATACCCACCTCTGCCATGGATTCCTGCACTACCACCCTTTAACAGTGCCCCTCAAGTCTCCATAACCACTGTCTCTGAGATCCATTTAGTTTTAAAGCACCACTCATACCAGTGTAAGGTGTCAGAGCACTTTACATCACACACACATTGCACAGAGAAAATCATATGTGTATAAATCAGAGTATAGGAATTGTTACATCAGACAGGATTGGTGTAGTGTATGAGTAACATGTCATCGATACTGGTAGGCAATATAGTTTAAGAGACCTTATTCTGGAAAAGCACACATTCAGAATTTAAAACATATCATTGTTAAGGGTTCTCTTTAATAATAAGAATTGTTTTCTACCCAAATGAACCCTTTTGGCAAGATTAGTATAATGAAAGACTTGGCAAAAAAAAAATATATAACACTAACATTTACTTTGCACTTTGCATGTAGGTCTTTGATGACAGTTAATAGCTCAATGTTCTGTATTTGGATTTTGACTTATAAACCACAAGTAACAAAAGGAGCTCCCTTACAGAAGCTGTAAACCACTGACCTATTTCCATTATATGCACTTTCTTATCTGCATGGTACACATTCTTAGCAGCAGGCATTTTAACCCTCTGCACTACCTTAGGAAGAGTCAACACTTCCACTAGACAAAGCTCCTTTTCTTTCCACGAAGACGATTACACAGGAGTTATCTTTACATTTTAATTGTTGCCTGATATTTGCTGAAGGATAGGAACACGGCAGCAGGTGCTTTTAAAATGATTATTTACTTGTGAATATGACAACCCCACCCCAAGTCAACGCCCGGTGCGGTGGCACTGATCGCACCGCACTAGGGGGCATATTACCAAGGAATAGCGATAATTATCGCTATTGCTTGGTTAGTGTGAAAAAATGATCGCCTAGCTGCGGCGATTTTTATCGCAGATAAACCTTGGTATTAACAAGGTTTATCGCAAATGCGATAAAAATTGGCCGCAATGCATGAATATCGCTGAAAAGTCAGCGATATTCATGCATTAGCGAGCTAATGCTCTTAGCCATGTTGTCCACCTCCCATTGGATAACATGGCTAAGAACTGCTCAGGGCAGGTGTTAGCTTTTGGTGATATTCGCGCTTAGCGCGAATATCTCCAAAAGTTGGTAATAGGAAATAGCGATGTTAGCGACTGTTTCCAGTCGCTAACATCTTGGCACGCCCACTTTGCATGTCATTAGTGATAAATATCACTGACATGCAAAGTGGGGCCCAAGATGGTCGCTATCTCCTACTAGCTGTCACTAACTGGTGTTAGCGACAGCTAGGTAATCGGGAGATACTTCTATCTCTGCTTTCTTGGCTTTTAAAGCCAAAAAAGCGGAGATAAACCCCCTTGATAATATGCCCCTAGAGCCGGCCCTAAACTCCGATGAGTTAGACCAGTCATTGTCTCTGCGGGCTGACTCCCGCCACATGGAGGCGCAGAAAGTGCTTGGGTAGGCACTGAATGCCCTTCTTCAGTTCCCACCCCTGAGCCCGCCCATCCCCCACATTTAAACATATACAGCCTCGTATCTGTCTTTAGGGTGGGCTTAAGCTACCAGGCTGACAATTACTTGGCAGAGATTAGACATGTGTTTCCGAGCTGCCTTGTCCGTCACCAGAAGGTTAGTCAAAATTAGATTTCTGCGACCAAGAATCAGGAGACGAGAGATTACGATTAAAATCTATAGTAGTCTACCTCTAAACCGGGAGGGCAGGGGCGGCATTAGGGCTGGTGGAGCCCAGTGCAATTAACTTTTGTGGTGCCCCCCCTCCTTTTCCAGAGATGTTCTCACTACCACCCTCCAACAGTGCCCCTGATCACTCCATAGCCCCTCTCTCACAAACGAACCCTTTTTAGCAACATTACGGTAATGGAAGACTGGAGATAAACCATAACGTTCTAACCTATATCAAAAAGGCTAAAGTCTTTAGTCCAACTTTTACAGTTTTTGCTTCTCGAAATCTGGTCACCCTCATATACCATGCATCTCTTTGGTGACAGTTCGTAGGTCACACACATTGTGCCATATTAACATTGTAATTTATGAACTGCAAGTAACAAAAGGATCTCTGTGACGAAAGCAGTAACCCACTGAGCTATCCACATAAATGCAGTTCTGTGCTCTGCATGGTACACGTTTGTTGCAGCAGGCACATTAACTCACTGCACTACCTTATAAGGAGTCAAAACTGCCTCTAGACAAAACTCAGATCTCACTCCAGCACAAAAATAATTACTTGAGCTATCTTGGCAATTTTATTGTTGCTCGAAAACGTCTAGACATGCAAGAAACTCTGCAACAAGTACTTTTAAACCCGCAAGATATTTCTATATACAGCGACCTCCCCCAAGCACAGGCCAGGTGCAGCTGGACGGATCGTACCGCCCTAGAGTCCGCCCTGCCGAAGGTTTGGCATCTATACACTTTGTAGCATTACAGTTTCTTGTGTCTTTGCCCACTACACCACTCTAGACAGAGGCCAGCCATATTCAAATCATTTTTGGTCCTGATCAAATAGGGTGAATCCATAGCTGATTTGCACTGGTTCCTGCCTGAGGTAGAGGCACACAAAACAATGGACTGGAATGCAGGCCAGGCAACTACCAGTGAGTGAGATGAGTATCAGCGTTTCACAGATTTCTTTTTTGTTTTCCTCAAGAAACTCATACTGAGGCCCACAGCTAGCACGTTGCCTGTACTGTGATTTTTGCAGAAATAAAGCATCCCCCGCAGTCAGTCCATGATGGCAGCATTTTTTTTGGTATATATATATGTATATATATATACATTTTTATTTGCTTTTACATAGAATACAATCACAACACACATGCTCGTTTCCTTTGAAAAGTGTGCTGGGATGAATAGCCTCCCATTTGTTGAAAAATGGATTCTGAAGCTGTTACGTTGCTAGAGTTATCTGCCTGTTGATGGCGAAGGGGACATCTCAGAATGGCATTGGGGCGCCCGCCTTCAGGGAATGCCAGATGTATCCTATGAGCCTTAAGAAACTCCTATGCGGGTGAGTAGCGTACTCCCAGAAACGCGGGAAGCAACTTTCCTAGGAAATACGTCATGCCCCTTTGATTTTCGGCCTTTGGACCATGGAAATCCTGTCACTGTTCCATCAACTCCTGTCCTCGAAATGCAAATCCTACTTGTGCAAGGACCACATCTCCTGGACTTGTTTAAGGACCATATCTCCTGAACTCGTGCAAGGACCACATCACCTGGATTGTGCAAGGACCACATCTCCTGGACTTGTGTAAGGACCACATCTCCTGGACTCGTGCAAGGACCACGTCACCTGGACTTGTGCAAGGACCAGATCTCCTGGACTTGTGCAAGGACCACATGTCATGGACTCGTGCTAGGACCACATCTCCTGGACTCGTGCAAGGACCAGATCTCCTGGACTCATGAAAGGACCACACCTCCTGGACTCTTGCAAGGACCACATCTCCTGGACTTGTGAAATTACCACTTCTTTTGGACTTGTGCAAGGACCACATGTCCTGGACTCGTGCTAGGACCACATCTCCTGGACTCGTGCAAGGACCAGATCTCCTGGACTCGTGAAAGGACCACACCTCCTGGACTCATGCAAGGACCACACCTCCTGGACTCATGCAAGAACCAGATCTCCTGGACTTGTGCAAGGACCAGATCTCTGGGACTTGTGAAATGACCACATCTTTTGGACTTGTGCAAGGACTACATCTCCTGGACTGCTGCAAGGATCACATCTCCTGGACTTGTGCAAGGACCACATCTCTTGGACTTGGGGAAGGACCACATCTCCTGGACTCGTGCAAGGTCCACATCTCCTGGACTTGTGCAAGGACCAGATCTCCTGGACATGTGCAAGGACCAGATCTCCTGAATCTGTGCAAGGACCAGATCTCCTGAACTTGTGCAAGGACCACATCTCCTGGGCTTGTGCAAGGACCACAACTCTTGGACTTGAAGAAGGACCAGATCTCCTGGACTTGTGCAAGGACCAGATCTCCTGGACTTGTTGCAATGACCAGATGTCCTGGACTTGTGAAAGGACCAGATCTCCCTTTGGAGACTGACCAATTCATTCCAGAGAGTAATAAAGGTACTCCGCAGAGTCAAGTCTGGAGTGAAAGGCAGATTTGTCAGCACAGTTGGACTTTATCTCTGAAATCATCTCTGCTCCATTGACTGTAGACAGACAGATAACTTGTGTCAGATACCTCTCTCGTGATTGAATCCAATATAACCTACGACATGGCGGAATCTATTTGTGTCCGTAGGCCCTTCCTTAGCCAGCCAACAAAGACATTCGTGAGTAGAAGTTATCTATGGAGTTAAAGCAAGGCATGAAGTGTGGGGTGGAGAGTAGACCTTTGATTGTAGTGGGAGTCTGTGCATACTCACGTCTGTATCAGTTATGGACAGTCACCTCACTGTGAGGAGGGAATTCAGGGATTGACCTGCCCAACACCATTCAGAACACCTAAGGAGGAGGCAAGAAGCCCCTGTGCAGTAAACAGGGATCAGAAATGCTAAACGAGAGTGAGGGTCATACCCCAGTGTCTCCATGTGGTCGATCGGCTTGTGGTATGGTGGGAGGGGGAATATCACTGTGATAAAATAACCCCCCAGGTCTGTGCAATTGGCCTCTTAAGGGTTGGTCCTGGTCCCAATAATAGGCATGTGTCATCTTGGAGCCCAGAAAGACTGTGTTGAACCTCAATCCTCAGAAGGCAAGAGTTCAGCAAGGTACAGTCTACAGTTCACTCACAGCTTCCGAATGCTGTCCGATTCCACGCGTTGTGGAGTTTGAGACCCACCAATAGAACTAACTGCCTCCATGATGAGGGGGACCAAGGTGCCCCGGCAAAATAGGATGCATAGAGCGGCCAATTGATATAAGGCCTCATCCAGAGTCCGTCCACAGGTCATCAAGGACTATCCCAGCGATATTCAGGGTCTGTGGACAGTCTGAGCTCCAGATCACCTTCACCTGTCATATACAATGTTTTAAGCGGCTCAGGTGCTGCCAGTCCACGTGCCATAAGATGGCCCTGGTTTACATTTACTCACTCTGGGACACTAAGGCATGCCGGGTATGCCCACACGTGGGTCACTTGTGCACTTTGCCGCTGGGTTCAAGCTAGCCTGGCTGTTGAGGGGTTTTACCCCAAAACCGGTCCCAGGATGCTTGTTTCTGGTTCAAGGAAGACCTGGCTTGGCAGTTCAGGCTGGACTGTTTCCATTAGGCACAGGGGAAGACTGTTTTGCATATAGCTGGGTCTGAAGTGAGGTGGCAAAGTGAGCTAAAGAACGATGATGGATTCAACCCAAATCTGTGACTAGGGGTGAGTGTCTTAAAAGTTTCAGCACTCCATCCATCATCTCCTTGTGTTTGCTTTGTTCGCCCTAAGTTGGCAGGGTATGCCCTGACGTGGGTTCCTTGCTCACTTTGCCACTGGATTCAAGCTTGCTTGGCTGATGGGGGTGTTACCCCGAAAAGGGTCCCAGGATGCTTGTTTCTGCTTGAGGAAGACCTGGCTTGGCATTTTGGGCTGGAAAGTTCCCATGAGGCACAGGGTCAAGATTGATTTGCATATAGCTGGGTCTAAACTGAAGTGGCGAAGTGAGCTAAAGAAGGATGATGGATTCAACCCAGATCTGTGACTGGGAGTGAGTGTCTGAAAAGTTTCAGCGCTCCGTCCATCATCTCCTTGTATTTGTATAATCACAGAAAGCATGGACATGGAGAGCGAGACAAGACAGGGGTGCCACGTGTCCCCTTATGATTTACACCAGCTGTTGAGTCACTGGTGGCGTGCAAACTAAACATGGTGTCTGAAAACTGATGAGCCCAGGTGGGAACCAATACTCATGAAGTTTCATTAAACGTGGATAATGCAATGTGTACCTTTGCAATATGATTTATTCCACTCCTATCCTATTGCATATTTTCGCAGAATACAGGGAAGTATCAGGATTGAATATTAATCAAAGTAAAACTAAACTCTTCGACCGGGCGGGGGCTTAGATGGCTGTCAGGTGAGATGCTGCAGGACCTGCGCTTTTCTTTAGTAACAACAGATTTTCGATACCTGGGATTTCGACTTTCCGATGATGAAGCAGCCAGAAGACAAAAAATAATAAAAAGGTTGCTTACTGGTCTGATAACCACAATTAAGTGCACTCCCACTATCAGCAATGGGCAGCGTATCCTTGGCTAAAATGGTGCTTTTACCACATTGTCTCTGTGTTCTCCAAAGGTCGATCTCTGTGGTGCCAGAGAATGCATTTATGGAACTTGATCAAAGTTGGGGAATATGATTTAAGCAAGATAAAGACGCCGGGTTAAAGTTAAGAACCCTAAAGGAGGAATGGGGCAGAAGGTGACTCGACATTTTGGATTTGGTATATGGCGCAATGGTTAGATGACGAAGACAACTGTGATAAGACTTGGGTAAAAGGGTGACATGAGCGGATGTATGACGTTACAATGCATACTTTCACAACGCATATCATTACAAAAAAACTTTTACAGCGCAGGATCTCTTACAACGCATGCCATTACAACGCATGCCATTACAATGCATGCCATTACAATGCAGATGCTATTACAACGCATTCCATTACAACGTAAGTATGGGTAAGTATTTTTTTTTAATTTTAATTAATGGGAATGAATTAGTAGTGTAAATGTTGGATAGTGTAGGGGTTAAAATTACTATTCTAACTCCCGGCGGGTTGTAATAGTAGGGTAAGTGTTGGATAGTGTAGGGGTTAAAATTAAATTAAATACTTACCCATACTTACGTTGTAATGGCATGCGTTGTAATAGCATCTGCGTTGTAATGGCATGCGTTGTAATGGATCCTGCGTTGTAAAAGTTTCGTTGTAATGGTAGTACGTTGTGAAAGTTGCGTTGTAATGGCTGTTTCCCGACATGAGCATACTCCACTACAAGACATATTGATGATGGGCTGAAATGTCTGTACTCCTATGCCATGTGTAATTAAACATGTATGTGTAACATGGGACAAACTACTCAAGAATATTATGAAACATTCGCCCTTTGGGAATAACATGCAAATATGCAGTGTTCGACTATTCACACAAAAAGCAAGAGATATATTGGTGGTCTGTTGGAAACGCGAATGTGTGATACTTGCTTTTCTATAGCCAGGGAATAGATTCTTTTTGTTTAAAGAAGCACAAGTGCAATTCGGAGTAGGAAGGGACTCTTTTCTGCAATATGCTCAAATAGTTAGTACTGCTAGGAGGAGCTGGCCTACATTCTATGAGGCCACAGAGCCAAATCAAATAATGTCAATCATTGGTGCAAAGTGGAAATTATTAACCAACATGGATACAGCAATCAGATCAGATACACTAAATATAGGTTTAAAGGGTCAGGAGAAATGGCAGCTTAATCTAGTTGAACGGCCTTGAGACCAAGAGTTGGGGCAAGTCTGTCAGAGAGCGAAAACAATTTATAGTACTGCGCGATTTAGGCCAAAATCACGCAGTACTCTAAATTGTTGTAGCTCTCAGACATGATACCACTATGCCCATATGACTTATTTGACACTGATTAAACCAGGATTTATCTGGGCGATTGTTATAATGACATAGATGTCATGATGAGGCAGCGAATTACATACATGTCACATGGAAATATCCTGCAGTCCAGGGTTTCTGGACTAAGGTGGTCGGTAGATTCAAGAATTGCACAGGTGGGCTCCCAGAACTCATGATGAAGCAGTGTTGCAGGTGTTGTTATGAAGCAAAAACAAGTAAACATTACGGGAACTTTGCAGTATTATTGCTAGCAATTGTGCTGGCTAAAACACTAATAGCTGGGTTACGGATATGGTGGAGTGGGCTGTATAAAACATTGCACTTTTATTTGATGCACCGGTAATGATAAATTACTTGCTCAATTTGGAGTAGGCAGGAGTGAATGATAAGAGTAACAAGCTGATGTTTCTAAGATGGGCTGGAGTGGCAGGGGTGAGAATGTAATGTTTGCCAATGAAACCAGTGTATTTTTTTAAGTTTAAACTGATTGTTATTCCTAAAATATAATGAAATGTATGTTGTGTCAACAAAGAAAAAATCAATAGGAGATTTATTTTTAAAATAAGTTATAGTATGGCAGCTTTCTCCTGTCTGGGATGCCCAAGGTCCAGTTTGCTCACATAAACGTCGCCCTGCATGCAGCAGTCAGACTGGTGTCCGAAATTAAATTATTTGACCATACAACTACTTTCTTTATCACACCGCAATGGCTTCCCTTTAAATCCAGGGGAATATTAAAACGATATCCTATGGAAAGCCCTCCTTTTGAGACAACAAACAACTTGGGAACATTCTGTACTGTCTTTGCGCCCTACGACTTCCTTGTCACGGAAAGGTCAACTTTGAACAAAGAACTGTGAGTTAATCCTTCTCAAGAACTGCTTCCAAGGTCTAGAGTTCTAATACTATGGAAATCCGTGTTAACTCTTCCTACATAAAGTTTCAATAAAAAAGCCTTGTAATCCTTTCAACTTTACTCCCCATTATGATTTGCCTTCACGCTTATTGACCTCCCAATCATTTTAACATATTTGTGGAATATGTGGTTTAACCTGTTCTTTATTTATGTGTATTCTTGTTCTCTCTTTAATTTTATTGATGCTCATTTTATGTATGTTCTTATCTTTTTTTTTGGTGTTAGGATGGCCAACCATTGAGTGAAACCTTGATGTTTCCTATTAAAATAGAATAATAGTTTCTCTTCCAATGTAAATGTTGTATGTATGTGCTCCCCCACGACATTTAGATGAGCTTTTTAGCTGTTTCATTAGACTATGGTTTTCCCCAAAAAATCATACATTATATCCATAGAGAAGGACTTTTGCTCCTGCCGACCACTGCAGAAAGGGCAGTGGCTCAACCCAATGTTCCCATTGGCTCCCTACACTTTGACTGCATAAAACCTGTGAACATTGTTCACATTTACGTAAAATACTTTCTCTTTAGAGACAAGTTAGCTAAAAGTACGTTTTTTCATTATATGTTATTCTTATATTAACTTGAAATAACAGTTATTGATTTTGTCTGAAGTTTAGTTGACCAGTTAAATGGTGATTTTGTGTATCCTTAAAGTTGTTATGAGGTATTAAAGTGACATTGTAACATTGCAGATTTGAGTGTGTGGTGAAGTCGTGATTGATTTTTATTTATTACTGTCTGATTCACAAATAACTAACAAAATTCATAGACCACTGAAAGGCTTGTTATTTTAAATAACATCGCTAGTAAAATATATTTTCTTTTAGTGGCACATTCTTGCAATAAACAAATTAATCATATGCTCACCACATCAGTTTGCCAAGCAAGGCCAGACCTGTTGGCTCTGAAAAGCTTATTTTCATTTGTATGCACCTTACCCTACCTTATGTCCATCTCTCCAACACCTCAAGGGTATGATTTTTATTGTATGTAATGGCTAACAAGTCAAAACAATTCCATCACAGTGAAACTGCAAGACTGCGTGACTTGATGTAGCATATTTAATTTGTAAAAAAATAAAATTAAAAAAATAAGTGCCAGGGCCCTCATCAGGATGCCACTGCAGCTTGCACTACTTAGTGCCCCTGCCAGTGCTGCCAATGACACTTTGAACACTACCACTAAGCATTACACTCCTCCCTGAGTGAGAATTCAGAATATTCTAGGTCCCCAAAGCTGTAAGATTGGCCTAAATGGCAGGTATGTGTCATTTGTAATGTATATTGAATTAATGTTGCTGTGCTCAACTCTAAATTAGATAAACAGTGCCACCATGTGGCAGACTGTAATAAGTGCTGGTGTTCACAATTAAGTGCCAGTGCCGAGAGCCAAAAACCACTGGCCCAAATTAAGCACTGAGTAAATGAATGAGTGAGTGGTAAATTCATGTTTTGTAAATACAAACCATGGCTTTGCACTTTTAAATGGAGATCTGAGCTCTCTCAAGTTCATCTTGAGTATGCAGAGACCCAATGTTTAATTTGAGCTGTTGGTTGCCGGTGGGGAGCACAGCACTTATTTTTTGGCGACCAACACTATTTAAAGTTCAAAAGAGAGAAAAACACACAGATCAGAAAGATTAAGAAGGAGAAAGAAGGAAAAAACATCTCAAGGAAAAAAAGCAGGAATAGCGAGAGTGAGAAAAAGGAGTATACTGTCTGGTAGTGGATTAAAGACTATTGGTATTCGCCACCAGACTTTTAATTGCACCAGGTGTGTCTTCTGTGCAGCGCTTAGTGCACCAGCACTCTTTCTTTCACAAATTAAGCACTGCAGATACTTCTATGAATCAAGCTTCGAAGAATAAGCTGTTCGATGCCTCTAACATTCTATCCCTTTTTGGAATTTCTCAGTCTGGAAGGGTAACTTCCAAGTCAACTGACTATTATGTAGAGGATGAATATAGTTGACTGTGATGGTACAACCCTTTATGTTTCACTTTCTTATTGCATGTATTATCTGTTTTTGTCTGTACAGACCACCTTTTACCTTACATTGCTGCATATCTGTGAAGGCTCTGATGAAGCGATCCTAATAGATCACAAAACGCATTCGTCTGGATTTATTTTTATAAATGGAACCAGCAGGATGAATAATTAAAATTATATTTTTTAAAGAAAAGGCTGCAGATAATTTTCAGATCACTGGGTATTATTTTTAATAAAATCTCCAGATTCAGTGGAACCGTATTTACAACCCCATTTGGGTTGAATTTAATGTTAATGGGGTGTCGAAGTGCATGGGACACTCAATCAGGTTGTCTCCATCCCTACCAGGGCTCAGAAGCTACCAAAGGCAACAGGCGGTGCTTTACAAAGCTCCTTAGTAAAATAAATAAATGACCCCATATGTATGTTGATGTCTTATCTCACAGTGCCCCGTGCACGCACTGCATGCAGATGCACCCCCCTCTGGAACAGCCACGATGGAATATATTCGAAATGGTCTGTGATGTCCCACTGATATATTCATGTGAAAACAAACCATGCGCTTCTTGCAAAATCACAGTGTCTCTAACGTGACTATGTTGTAAAACGTTGTAAGGCAAACATGTACAAAATCAGCTATAAGATGTGACATTGAGGTTTTTCTGGGTTGCACGTCCTCCCCTCTACTATTACACCTCGATATCAATTTCATGCAACTGTCAATCAATCAGGTGTCTTGTAAAGTGTGACTACTCACTCATAAGTGTCTCAAGGAACTAAAATTCAATGTCCAAATAAAACATGTTTTCTTTAAAAGTTTTTATTCGTAGGTACATGTTTCTTGAAACATTTTTCTTAAAAGGCAAACGTCATTCCTAACATTAAATTGGGTAATAGTAGCAAGCACCTGTCATGTACAGCTAGCTCCTAGAAGTGTCAGGTGTGATGTGCGAAACGCTATATAAATGACGTCACTGGGTGCAAGCACAGAAAGAAGTGCGCAGAAATATCGGTATCGTCTTTGAACGGTGCTCGTTTCTCCTCGGGAAAGAAGTCCGTGTCCCAGACTCCTCTCTCAGGTATGACTGAAGGAACCACTGCGGGGGCGGAGAAGGTAGAGCCCTTCGCCGCCAGTCACGTCTGGGAGGCGCTCCCCGTCTTCTGTCTCGGGTGAGGAGCATCCCCAGCCCCCGGTAATGGCAGGATGGAGCAGAGAACGTCAAACCGCGAGGCCAGGCACTTAGGTAAAGGGCAGGCACATCCGTCAAGAGAGCCGCCCCCGAGCCGTCTCGGCGTGGGGGCCTCCCACGCTGCCCTTTCAGAAGAATAACCCCGGGAACTACCGCAGAGCTGGATAAATGCATGCCCACGCTGACGCCTGGTCTCTGAGCCACGGGGAAATGTCAAGAAGCGGAGCTCAAGAGCTAACTTTATTGAGCTGAATTCAGCAGAGCACCTCAATCAAACACGTCATGCACTGGAAGTAAGAAGCATATGGCTCTGGGGCGAAGGCTCCCTCCATGAGCCTGTTAAGCACCTACGCTGATAAAATAGCTCAGTGAGCTGATCGATTGATGCTTCAGTTAGTGTCAAATGTACAGATTCGGGCAGGGCACACTCAGCCCTTCATCCTTCCATAAACGATATGCTCGGCGTTTATTTAGACTTTGGCGGATAGTGAACAGCGTCAGAACGTGGTGGATATCCCGTAAGACAAGTGCCATAGGCTATGACGTAGCACAGTGCCAAGCTCTGAACACGACCTAGCTGTGCATGTAATACAAGCAGTGCTTAATTTAGGCCGGTGTTGCCGTGGTAGACACTGCCTCTCACGTTTAAATGCAAGGAAGGCCTTACTTGTCATATTCAAACTTTGACAAAGAGCAAGAGAGAGAGAGGCAGACAAGTGAGCAAGACGGAGGAGGAAATGTGGGCCAATATTGACAAGGAGAGAAAGCATGGATGAAACAGAACCTGCCACAGTTGCGCTAGGGGTCAGGAGGGGAAGAGAGGTGGAAGAAAGATGCAGGAGGTGGTATTCAGTAACTTCGGTATTCGGCAGCAGACTCCTATGAAAAACAATTGGGCCGCTTTTTTGTAAATGTAAATGTAAATGTAAATGTATAGGCATATATATAGCGCACTACTTACCCGTAGGGTCCCAAGGCGCTTCGACCGCTGCGAAACCCTTCCTGGTTTCCCTGAGAGATGGTCCCTTAATGGGTATCTCCAGGGTGAGACCAGGCATCCCCGGCGGTCTGGTGGGGCCGTTAGTGAAGATGAGGCAAGCTAATGCCCAGAGTTGCCGAGTGTGATCGCTGATCAGAGTGGGCACCGAGGCGAGAGAATTATCGAGTCCGCTGACCCTGGTCCAGAAACCTGCCGCGCCGGGAATCGAACCCTGGTCCCGGGCCGTCCTCTGCTCTCGGGTCTGCCGCCTCTAACCTCCCCCTGTATGCTTCCTTCATTCCCACTAAAATATTGTGCACCTTGTTTCTTCTGCCCCCCTCCCTTCTGCAAAATAATTGAATTCATTCATTTATTTTTGCATTACCCCATCTCCACCATCGTGATGGAACATCATTGTCTTCCCTTTAACATCCATACAATCTTGAAACAGTGGCGTAACAATAGCCCCTAGCAGTGCAGGGGCGAGTCCCCAAGCTCTAGAGCACCCCCTCCCCCTGGCACTGTGCATAGGCGGCAGGCTCCTGGCCTGAGAGCTCCTGACTGGGGCTAGATTTGGTGGGTCCTCTCCGTGTACTTTGCAGGAGACCACCTCAAGTTTTGCAAGGCCACTGTTTTGAAAACCGGGTGGCATTATTATTTTCGAAGCCATCATGACCAGCATCCCACTTATCTTGCACACAAGCTCACCATCTCTGGTGACTCTTGGCACACAGGTCACCCTCAGATGGGGGACAAATAACTGTAAAAAATGAAGACAAAAAAAGACAGCAGGTCTTTTTCATCTAATCAACCAGGATCTAGAACAACGTTCCCATAACCATCAAGCCAGCGGCAGCTCCCCCGCAATGGCGAAGGAGCGTCGCCTCACTCACTGCAGAAGAAAAATAAAACAATATTAGATTAGCAGGAGGGGCAAGATGGCGCCTGCACGACAGGCGTACCTGTGAGGAGCTCCGTTTGGCGATCCGTTTAACTACCATATCGGAGGTCCAGCAGTTGTATTCTGTGCTGTTTGTGCTTCCCGCAGTATGGTGATGCTGGGGTCGAGTCGCGGTGGAGTTGAAGCCGGCGTTGGTGCTGTTTGTGGCAAGTTTTGCTGACGAGCTCTGGCGTATGTCTGTCGAGCTTGCCGATCCTGGGAGGAGCCGCGGCTGGGACGGCTGAGACGCTGGGAGACGCTGGGAGACGCCGAGTGTGAGCGAGCGAGGCCGGGCAAGGCAGCTGTGTGGTTTTGGCGGTTGTCGGAACGGCGTTTCGGGAGACGAGAGACGCTAGAACTTGCAAGTGGAAAATTGGTAGCTGAACCACGTTTTAAAAAATAAAATAAACAATACATGCAAAACGAAGATGTTAACAGACGTTACCAGCTCTATTGACTGCGGGAGAAGAGTGAAACTGTCCTAACTGAGCAAAACTGAGCAAAGTGCAAGGTGAAGTGAAATTGGGAAAAAAAGGGCTGGCGACCACTTTAATTTTTTCTCTTTTACAAAAGACTTGAACAATTAGCTGAAATAACTAACATTGGGATTGATATTATCTAAAGGCAAATACGCTTTTGTATGGTGCTGCTTAGTATATTGTGGATACCAACCCTAGATTAAAAGGCAAAAAGACATTAAGATTCACCTCCCTATTACAAACCTCGCCCTGCTTTACCTTGAGCTTACCCAATTTATTTACTATGGGTCCTAAAACAGCCCGCGGTGGTAAAACAAGACCTAGTGGTGAAAACCAGAATGGGACACGCCCTGCTCTCGCGGCTAAGTCAAAACAAGATGGGAGTAATAATGACTTCGATGCTAGCCAAATTGGCACCCCAAAAATACCGCATATGTTTAACACTAAAGCAAAAACACCTGTGATTAAGACTTTGACAGCCGGTGATGGGGGTGATAAAAAATAAAGTTATTGACGATTTGGGAGCTCTGGATGCTGATAATGATCAAGATAAGACTCTGGTGGAAGCACTAGAACAGCTAGTAGTCTCTCCTGTAACTTCCTCAGCGCCCTCGCCTGTGCTCTCCGTATCACAAGCTACCATGGTTCAAAATCTTAATATCAACGCCATCGCCACTGATGGAGACATCGATGTTGAGCTGGTGATCCTATCAGCAGCAAAGATAGTGTATTTTATTCACTCTCAGAACATTCCGAGGGCTCTGATTTGGAAGGTGATTCATAGGATGAAGTGGAGACTTCCTCTTTGGAAAATACAAGCAAGGAAACTTCCGTTATTGCTACAGCAGATTTACATGTAGATAGAGATTGGAGTGAAGAAATCTGCAATGGAGACCCGACTATAGTAGATCAAGAAGATATACTAGATCAATGCCACCAAGAAGATCTTGCAGATTCTGCTGAACGAATTAGCTCTAGCCCTGGGTTTAGTAGCCAGGCACCGATAGATATTATTCTGAAAGCCATTTCAGATCAACGATTGGAGGCGAAAGCTGAGCATTTGAAAACACACAATGCCTGTAAAAAACTTCAAAATACGGTACGACGGCTGGTTAAATCATGTCATGACTTCACAGATAGAATGGTAGGAGCGGAAGGACGCATTTCTTCATTGGAAGATCAAGTAACACATATTAAAACTGACATCGATGGTATTAAGGGTCAGAAAGACGACGTGATCATAAAATCGGTTGATTTGGAAAATAGGCTACGCCGTAACAATCTGCGAATTTTAGGTGTGCCCGAAGGACGTGAGGGGCAAGACATACGACAGTTTGTAATCGCACTTTTTGAAGAAGCCTTTCCAGAGGTTAAAGACTGGCAGTGGTCTCATGAGATCCAGAGGGCACATCGCTTTCCTTTTTGCACGCAAACATTACGGAGTACTCAAAGCCGTCAATAACCTCGAGCTATCCTGATATCTTTAAACAATTTTTTGGCAAGACAAAAACTATACGATCTTGCAAGACCGGACAAAAAGCGCTCAGGGAAGGGTATCGAATTTTTTGTATGCCCGACTACTGCCATGCCACCGTAGAAAATTGCTGGCGTTTGCGTCAGTTGATTGATCCATTTCAGAAGAAAGGCACTCAAGTTTTTCTGCTTCAACCATCCACGTTAAAGATTGTATATGAAGGGCAAAACCGGTTCTTTACCGCTGAGGCTCCAGCAAAAGAATATTTGAATTCATTAGCATGAGTAAAATGTTATAAACCTTAGATTACAATTTTTTATGTATGTGGCATTACTCATGCTTCTTTTTCTTTAGGTTAACGGATACGTCAAACATAAGAGGTGCTCTCACACACATCAACGGGGCGATAGGCCCCTTTGCCCTAGTTTTGGGGGAGGGTCACAGGGGGTGGGGGGGTGGTGTGTTAGGGGAGGGGTTGGGTGGACACGGGGGTGTGCTTGGGAGAAAAATGGGAAAAGTTCAGTCAAAGTCATAGTATGTCATGCTTAAATATATTGTTTTTTCGTTTCTGGTGCAATTGTGTAAAGCAATTTTGTAATGAACCTATTTAGTTGCCGTGGCTAGTTATAATCTGCGTATGTGTTCATTCAATGTATGTGGCCTTAATAATATTCATAAACAAAAACGTGTGATGCATGAGATCCGCCTAATTCAACCGGATATAATATGCCTCCAGGAGACGCATATACCATGGGCAAATAGAAAAGTTCTGAATGATCTTGGGTATATAGTGTTTGCGGCCTCACAACAATCTACTATGAATCGAGGAGTGGCCATATTGGGGCGGCAGTCCATAGTAGCAACTGGGAAAATCAAAGTGGATAGTCTAGGACGCTGGGCAATTGCTGAATGTATCATAGGGAATGTTGTTACTACGATATGTACAGTATACGATCTAATACTGACGACCCTGCAGTTATAGAATTTTTAAATGTAGAGTTGGCTTTATGGGGTACTCCATTATTTTTACTTGGGGACTTTAATATTCATGGGGAGTTGAATACTTGGGATTCGAGATTTAGTAGATACCAGGGTAGGAAGCCTAAGGTATTTAAGGAATTACGCCAACTCTTACGTCAGCATGGGTTGATTGATGGGTGGCCTGTGGCAAATATGCAGGATCCGGGTTATACTTTTTTTTCTTCACCGCACAAGAAATTTGTGCGTATAGATTATATTTTTGTACCTAGGCACATGGCAGAAGGATCCCGAATGTCTGTAATGCCACGTATTACATCTGATCATGCTCCGATTGTCATAGACATGCCTTTACTTAAAACCCAGCGAATACAAAGGTCTTTTACATTCAATAAGAAACTTCTTTTAGATGAAACCTATCTGCAACAAGTTTTAGATTGGGCCCAGCAGTTTTTTTTTATCTCAATAGTAGTTCTACCACCTATGCAATGGTATGGGACTGCTTTAAGGCAGGACTACGTGGTGAAACTTGTAGCTATGGCTGGAATATTCAGCAGAAAGGGAAAAACACAATGGCGCAACTTTTACAGGACTTAATAAATGAAGAACATGATTTAACACACAATATTAGTCTACACCGAGATAGTAGCGCCACACAAGGTAAAGTTGCAAAATGTAAGGCTAAGATTAATGGGGTTTGGAGCCAGGACATAGCACGTCAATATAAAATCCATCGCGCTGAAAGATATGAATATGGGGAAAATGTGGGAAGATGCCTAGCTCAAAGAATGCGGGGGCATCAGACTGCACAACGTATAACCTCTATAGAAAAAAGTCAGGGTATTTTAATTGAATCATCAGAGGGTATTCTTCAGGTATTTTATGAGTACTATACAGATCTTTATACCCAAGAAAATTTTTCTTCTGATTTACTTGATCACTATATAGATAAACTTGACTTAACTCAGTTAGACTCCATGCATAAGGAACAACTAGAGATGCCAATTACAATGCAAGAACTTGAGATCTCCCTTAAAGAACTGGCTCTGGGGAAGGCCTCTGGCCCTGATAAACTTCCGTTAGGGATATACCATGTGCTGTTCCCTATTGTTAAAGAGGATATGTTAGCAACATTTATTGATGCCCAAAATGGGAATCCACCCCCTTCATGGGATGATGCAAGTATAATAGTATTTAGGAAAAAAGATAAGCCTTCATATCTTCCTGGGTCATATCGACCGATTTCACTTATCAATGTTGATGCGAAATTGTATTCTAAAGTCCTTGCGAATCGGCTGATCAAAGTTGTACCTGCTCTTGTCTCTGAACAACAGCACGGCTTCCTTCCAGGTCGTGGTACGATTAATCATATACACCGGGTTATTGCAACTTTAGATTATGCTACTGTAAATCATTCGAATGTTGGTTTGGTGTTTTTAGACGCCGAAAAAGCGTTTGATCGTGTTGCATGGGCATTTTTATGGGCGATCTTGGGAAAAATGGGGTTTGGACCATGATTTATATTTGCTTTACAAGTTATGTATAGACATCCAAGGGCCAAGGTATGTGTGTCGGGCCAAGATTCAGCACCAGTTAATATTACTCGAGGCACACGGCAGGGGTGCCCATGCTCACCTTTATTATTTGCCACGTACATAGAACCACTTTTAAAGACGTTAATGGCATCCCAATATATACAATCCATGAGTCTACCCGGGGGTGATATATGTGTTTTAAGCTTAAGCTGACGATGTTGCGGTCATAACATTTGATCCAGAATCTGCACTATGCGAAATTGAAAATTTGACTCGCGAATTTGGTAATGTGTCAGGGTATAAACTTAATATTCAGAAGACACAGGTTATCTGTTCAGTAGGACTATATTTGGGTATTAAAATTAGATTATCACTTCAACAGTTAATTATGGTGAACTACTCAGATATTTTGCAATCAGCTAGAAATCAACTTGAAAAAGTTGAGTGCTTACACTTGTCATTGGTTGGGAGATGCAATGTTCTAAAAATGTCCATTCTGCCAAAAGTTCTATATTATTTCCGGGCAATACCTTTGGAGATACCTGCATTACAGCTGCGGCAATTACAATCTATAGCTGATCGATTTTTATGGGGTTGGAAATCTGTGCAAAGGGCGTCTAAATTCATGACATTACCAATTCTACGTGAGGGATGGGGAGTGCCAAACTTTGCACTATATTACCTGGCGTGTCTTATGCAAAACATTAAATATTTTGCGATTGGTGGAACTCCACCCATATGTGAGAGCCCTGATATTTTTTCTCTTTTACTTAGTCCACAATCTCACCAAATGCTGCTCTGTTTTTTAAAACCTAGCTACTATAAAAGAACTAGATTTAAATTAGTTTGGTCTGCCTTTAAAGGATGGCGGTCTATACGGAAGCTTATCTCCTTGGGTCGTATTAATTTTTATACTCCTTGTAATTCTATAGAACTGCTTCCGCCAATATTTAGGGATCGCACTATGTGCACATGGCGGGAAAAGGGTTTGATAGCCATAGGCAACATGGTTAAACATGGTACAATTGCTTCTTTTCAGGAGCTAAAAGATATAATCAGGGGTTTCCAAACCGGTCCTGGAGGGCCGGATCCATGCCAGATTTTTGGGATATCCCCATTGAGATACATGTAGTAATTTAAAAAACTGGCATGGATCCGGCCCTCCAGGACCGGTTTGGAGGCCCCTGATATATATGGTCTCTCCCAACATGACTTTTTAAAGTATTTGCAGGTACGCAATTTTATTCTTAAACATCCAAATGCCTTACCGCTTTGTCATAATGGCTTTATCGAAATATTTAAAAAGCCATCACGTATAGGGACTATATATAATCATTTGCTAAATGTACAGCAGGACGATATGGGATTACAGGAATCTAAATGGTGTATTAGATTGGGCACATTGGCAGTACCCTTTCAAGAGTCAATCTATGTAGCCGATAAAATTATTGTGTCTGCTAATCTATATTCACAACATTACAAAACTTTATTTCATCTTTACCACACGCCATTTAAAATGTTAAAATGGGAGAATGCTAATAATGGGAAATGTTATAGATGTCAATCTGATCAGGCAGATATTATACACATATTTTCAGACTGCCCAATACAAAAACCTTTTTTTGTATCTATAGAAAAATGTCTAGCGTATATTACATAGTGTAATGTGATAATCTCAAGAGAGATGATTATTTTTGGTTTATCTAATGATAACAACCTGTTTCCAGGGTATCAAAAAAACAGATATGTTCTATTTATGGCTATGGCTGTAGCTCGCCTATGTATATCTTCAATGTGGTTAAAGCCTGAAGCACCTATATACGAAATGTGGCGAGCAAAGTTTTATAATGTTTTTAATTTAGAATTTAATCTATATCGGATCAAATCCGTCAGGAAGATGCAAAAGGGGTATAAAATGTGGCAGGTAATGATAGACCATTTAGATCCCTAAGAATTATCCTTCTTTTGGCTAAATATGGTAATCTGCTGTTTATATAGTATTTCTGATTCTAATATTGCTTATATCGTCTGTTCTTTATCTTTTCTTGTCTTTTTAAATTATTTCTGTTAAACACTTGCACCACAAATCTGTTTATTGGTATGATGTTTTAATATGTTATAATGTTTTTTTATGTTTTTCTGTATATGTGGCTTTGAACTGAACCAATAACAAAAAAAATAAAAAATAAAAATAAAACAATAATAAAAAAAACTGCACACCATCACTCGAAAGTATATGAGCGCTGTACATGTAAACAACTATTAGTGCAGCATCAGAGAATTCGACAACTTGTACTGAATACCATACAACAACAGAATATACCTGCGGGTGCACTGGTAGGAGACAGAATCTGAACAGGTGACTCGTCAGCTGTCCACAGAAGGATGAGATGTTTGTGTTGATCTGAGGTCACTAACAAGAGCGTTCCAGAAAGTGGGGGCCTTCCCTGAAAATGAGTAGTGTTAAGCATGAGAAGTTTTTGAATCAAGGGCTTTCGGAGAGTGGATCCTTGCTTTACAGACCTTGTTTGCCAGAGAACTTTAGTAGGCCTTGAAGTACAAGTGTCTGTTGAAATGGAGGGCCTTGGAAGTGAGACTTCAGGGTCTGACCTCAACTTTTGCCTCAGTAGGAAGCCAGTGTACTGCAGAGAGGGTGGGGAGAAGTGATCATAAAGACAGGAGTCTCTCACTGGCATTGTCTCTAAGTAGATTGAGTGAGGCTGTCCACACCCACCAGGACTGCACTGCAAAGGTCTGCTCCTGATACCATCAGTGTGTGTGCAGCAGATTGAAGCTGGGCAGGTGTTAGAATAGGCTTAATTTTCATTAAGGTTTGCAGGTGAAAGCTAACTGCTTTTGAGATTCTGTTTGCAGGAGGTACCATGGACAGCGACATATGGAGGCTGAATCCCAGTAAATGAACAGAGAGAGAGAGAGAGACAGATAGAGCAGGGGCGGCTCTAGGCTCATGGTGGCCCTGGGCAGGGAGCGTAGGTAGGGGTCCCCGGAAGTGGGGGTCCGGGCGGGACCGGGCGGACCCCCCCCCCCCCCCCGGAGCTCAGGGAGGTGTTTAGAAGTGGAACAGACAGAGCCGGAGGCAGCCAAATCCCTGCCAGCAGCCGCCATGCAAATATGTATCCACCTCAGAGAATTATTATATTAAGGATATATTTTGGCGTGGCGGCCCCTGCGGTTTGGTGGCCCTGTGCAGGTGCACAGCTTGCACATGCCTAAGGCCGCCCCTGGAGAGAGACAGAGAGAGAGAGGAGAGGCAAAAGGTATGATGATGTTAGTTCCTTAAAAAGGTGCAGATTAAAGCTGTTTTCAATTGTGGGGAAGGACGGTCTAAAGTTAGTTTAGTTTGTAGGTTTCTGCTGTGCGGCTTAACACCCATGAGGGTATCCAGGCGTTGTCCAGGGGCACTGGGAGATGAAGTGACTTGCCTGGAATCAAAGGACATTGCACAGACGCCGAGACTCGAACCCAGATCCCCAGCTCCAGAGTCAGCAGTTCTGGCCACTGCACCACATCCTCTCCCCTAAACCCTCTGTTGAAGTATAGATAACTGTTTGTCGTCTATGTTTGCAGCTTTTGAGCACAGAGCACAGCATGGGGATGCATTGAATCAGTGAGGTGTATGGTAGATGTGTGTGGGGTCGGTGTACTGGTGTAGAGAAGCTCTTTTACCTTCATATACATATCTCTTGAGTTCAATATACTTGATGCTTAGCATGGGTCCCAAGGTAGAACCCTGAGCTATCCCACAGGACACAAAAGGGGAGAGGGAGGTCTGGCATCTGACTTTTACTATTTCAGATCTCTTGAAAGGAAGGTAATGAACCAGGTGAGTGCTGTGTCAATGATTCTCACGCGGTGTTCAAGAAGAACCCAGTAGGAACCCATGGCCAACTGGGTCAAATGCTACTGTGAGGTCTAATAGTACCTGCTGAAAGGAGTCATATACGAGTAAATCGAAAAAAATACAATATTCCCAAGTGTACAGTATATGGACACTGCATGTCACCGTAGAGCAGTGGTTAATTTGTAAAAAGAAAATTATTGCCGGGGCTTTTGTCAGCAGCAGCTTGCAGCAACCCATTTTCTCCTGTTAGCACCACCTAAAACAGAACCAACTGCTAACCATGAAAGTGGGGAGAGGATGTGGCGTAATGGGTAGAGCTGCCGACTTCGGAACTGGGGAACCAGGTTCGAGTCTCGGCGTGGGTTCAACATCTTGTGATACTGGGAAAATCACTTAATCTCCCCATAAATGAATGAACGTGCCCTTAACTGGTGCTAATGAAAAGCCCCGGGGTTGATGAAGTGCAGGTGCTGAACACAGGAAACCACATGTTCAAATTAAGCACTGCAGTGGAGTTCTATTGTTAGATGAAGGCACTTGGTTTGTGGATGTTTACCCCTGGTCACATAACTATTTGGTGTGCTGCAATAGCCTTATAATGAACCCTTGGAGGTACTTCGTCCCATGTATAGTACATGAAAGCCGGCAAACTCTTATTACAGTCTAGTTGTTACATCGCTAGTCGCTTAAAGAAAGTCAGAAAAATACTTTACTGTAATACTGCGATCATAACACCAGCGGCCATAACCAAAATTACACTGTGAAAGATTGGTGACAGAGAAGAATAACACCAATTGGTCAAACAAATGAGAGACAGGTAGCCTTTTAGCTCATTCTTCCCAACATTTTCCCTCTGGAAATTCATCCATGGCAGTATTTATATTTATTCGATTGGAGGACTTCATTATAAGAAAGTAGGAATTTAATCTGCAGGTTACCACACATTATGAAAGTGATTTACATTACATTTCTTACTATATGTGTTTGCAACAAATTTGAGCCTAGATATTGGTGTGTATATTTTATTCATGATACAGATTTCATATTTATTCTACATATATGCAATCATAAGATGCATTTCTTTAGAAGGACCAAAATACCTAGGGGCCCATTACGATGTCGGGCGGATTGCCCCCGCCAGGCTGGCGGTAGCCACCGCAAGCCTGGTGGGGGCAATACGCCCAACATCCTTGCACTAAAGACCCCCGCCATTTTAGGATGGCGGGGGGGGACCTCGGTGAACGGAAAGACCGCTGTTTTTCCACCCCGGTAGCCTTGCGGCCAGGGCGGAAAAGGAATAATATGGTGGCGGTGTCTATCAGACACCGCCAGCCATATTAGGATGGGCTTCTCTGAATGCCTTTCCGTGGCGGCAATGCCGCCACGGAAAGGCATGCAGAGAATCCCTGCGGGGGCCCGTTGCGGGCCCCCAGGGACTCTGGGGGGTAGGGGGTGCACATGGGGGGTACCTATGGTACCCCCCAGCAGATCCAAGCACAGCATGGCAGGCTCAGCGCGGTGCCTGCCATGCTGTGCATGGAAGTGCCCAGCATGCTTCCCTGCCGTTGTGGCGGGCGGTGTTGAGTGCACCGCCCGCCACAATGGTATGAATGCAGGATGCGCCTGCCACTGTGGCGGGCACATCCTAATACTGGCGACGGGACCCCCACCCTTAAGGCGGATGGTCCCTATTACTACGGGGATGGCGGGCGGGCAAAGTCCGCCCGCCATCCTAATGAGGCCCCGAGTATTTAAAAGATTATAGGAAGGTGATGGAATGGAAATACCCATATATTAAGAAATTAAAATTTCCACATATAACAAGCATTTGCAATGCAATAGGTTTCACATTTACCAAAGTCTAAGCTATTGGCATTGTAAATGACAATGCCTTTTATTTATGTTTTAAAAACTAAAACATAAATGAAAGGCATTGTCATTTCTATGCAAATAGCTCAAACTCTCGTAAATGCGAGACCTATTGCATTGAACGGTCAACAACGTGAGACATTAGAGTGCGGTATCTGTGAAGCGGGCGCTGTGCTGACTATTAAAGTTTAAAAAAAAAACAATAATTGTAACTGAGTGCGGTGTCCCTGAAGTGGGTCACATGCTCAACATAAAAGCTAAAAAAATTAATGTTGTAACTGCGCAAAATCAGCTAGATTCATCATGGTTCCGATTTGCGAGTCCTTAATAGCGATTATTAAGGAATCGCTATTAAGGACTCTCAAATCGGGATTCATGTAGAAATTGCAAAATAAATTGCGATTCCTACAGCCTCCTTATTTGCGATTAGCAAATTGCTAATCTCAAATAAGGAATGAATGGGGAGTCATTCCTTATTTGCGATTAGCAATTTGCTAGTCGCAAATAAGAAAGCGATTTCAAGGGTGCCCGGGGTGTCCAAAGGACACCCTGTAGCACCCCTGAAATGTAATCTACATTGGTGTTGCGCACACACATGTCCAGAGGACATGTGTGTGCGCAATATGCAACTTAGAAAAATGCATTTAAATGCATTTTTCTGAGTTTTTGCTATTTACAACAAGGTTTGATCTCGTGGTAAATTGCGGCCCAAAATTGCTATTTCGCAATTTTAAAATGGTTCATGAATTGCATTTAAGGAATCTCAAATAGAGATTCCTTAAATGCAATTCCTCGCAAATGTGAGAATTCTTTATTAGCAAATTTTGCATTTGGGATGATGAATCCCAAATGCAAAAATTGCACTCGCAAAGGGCCAGATTCTCAGAATCTGGCCTTTTGCGAGCGCAATTAAGCTTGATGAATCTGGCCGTTTGTCCCTAAAGTAGGCGCTGCACTCAGCACGCAAGTTAGAGCGGCATAGCGCTCTATAAAAAAAAGCAGCAGCCATTGGTCTGTGTTGGCATGCTGCAAATACAAGCCTGCACCATTGCCCCATCAGTGCCATCCCATCAGTGCCAATAAAAAAAAAATAGTGCTCACCCACTATATAAAACTGACAGTGTAACGAGCCAAGTAAAAGGTCCAGTCGTTCTAGGGGGTAACAAATGCAGACAAGGCGGTACCAAGGAGGGACTAACAAGCCTATTTAGGAATCAGAAACCAGCATTTATGAAGGACAATGACACAAGCCAATGACAAATGTGGGCGGAGAGTGCATACCCCAATACAGCATACCTCGCATGTGCTGCTCTCCGCTTGGCTCGACCTAAAAATTATATTGCTAGTTAAATCAGAGTTCAATGACCATAAAAAAGGAAGGCCATAGAACTCTCCATGATGTGCAAAACACTTTAACTTATGGCATGGTTTACTCTACGACATATTTTACAGAAGTAATCTCACTTCAAAACTTGAATGTAAAACGAACATTACCTCAGTATTATATTATATATATATTATAATAGTTTATTACAAGTGAATATTGACTCAGCCTTTCATCATTTCAGCCTTTTGTGGATTCATTAAGCACTAATATCGTGCAAAAATAACGTGTTGTATACGGTATTCACCTGTTACAACGCATTTTTTACAACGCACTACCACTACAACGCAGGCATTACAACGCATACCATTACAACGCATAGCGCTGGGGGGCGCTCTAGGATAAGAGGTAAGTTTAATTTACTATCCAACACCTTCCCTAGGGTCCACGGGGACTGGAGTTAGAATAGTAAATTATACTTACCACTATCCAGCACCCCAAAGCACTATGCGTTGTAGTGGTATGCGTTGTGAATACCGCGTTGTAATGGTATGCGGAGTAAGAGTATGCGTTGTAACGTCATACATGCTTTGTATACAGAGTGGAGAAATGCCAAACACTCTGTATGATAATATACAGTACTATATATACAAAACGGTATTATTCTTATTGTAAGTGTGAGACAGGGGTTAATGGGAGAGGTTGTAGCCTTACGGTTAGATCGGTCGACCTCGAATTGGGAGATTGGTCGACCTCGAATTGGGGGAACCGGGTTTGAGTCACGGCAACAACGCTCAACATCCTGTGATTCTGGGCAAATCACTTTATCTCCCTGTGCCTAACAAAAATGAATGTGGCCATCTGTAACAAAACTGGTGCTCATGTAAAGCACTCAGATACCCGATGTCTTGTGTCTAGTTCGCGCTATTTAAAAGTCCCCAAAAAATAAAATAAAAAAAATGGCATTTAAACTCTTTAAAACAATTTTTTTTTAATGAATCAGAGGAGCTGTTACTGCCCTTTAAAAACATGGCAATATGTTTCCTAATACAAAAGTGTTCAGAAAATGCTTGTAATAAGAAATATGTCTGTCCCTGCTTGTGATAAATTGATTCATCTAACCTTCGATGTTACTGACTGCCGCATCAATACTTCACATCCAGTTTCCTGTAGTAAGAGGGAGTCTGATGACAACTTGTGGCGCTGCTCTATTGTTCTACACAAGCAGCAACCAATGGTGGCAGTGCAATCATCAGAGTGGGAGCGCTGCCATTCATTCATAGCACAAGCTCCATCAAGCAGCCTCTTTCCACACAACAGGGTATGATGCAGGAGTTTTGTATCTCTGTCACTGCATCTCTCTCCTTCCCTGTCCCTGTCCCTTTCCCTTTCTCTTGCTGTTCCTCTTTCACTTTCACTTTCTCTTTCCCTTTCTTCTTCTCTTTCTCCTCTTTCTCTCAAGCTAAATCTTCCATTTCTCTGTCCTCAAAGCAGAGAAAGTGTTAGTAAAATGAAGCATCACTTGTCAGTTTCACTCTTTCTGTGGAAAACGATGTGCATAATTCCAGTGATTAATTTGGAATAAAATAAGTGCCGGGGCCATGTCAGAAGGCCACTGCAGCTTGAACCACCCATTGCCCATGGCACCACTGCCATAGATAGCACCTACACATATCCTGACCTTAACACTCCTACAAATGCCAGAATTCAGACTATTCAAAGCCCCTATTGTTATAAGAATGGCTTGGGTGGTACATATGTGTCGCTTTTAATGTATATTGAATTGATAAACAACTGTTGTTCTGCTCATCTCTAAATTACACAGACAGCACATCATGTGGTAGACTGGCATAAGTGCCAGTGTTCACAATTAAGTGCTGGTGCAGAGCACTGCATATTTCTATTGATGGAGGTGCAGTAGTTCTGAATACTCACTGTAGGGCCAGTGAGCAGAGGATACCCCCAAACACAGGAACCAATATTGATCTGCCCCCACTGAGCAGCGTTGGTACCTGCAGATGTGGTACAGACCCCTGTGGCCATAATGTGAATGAGACCCAATCTGCCGCTTCCACATTCCCACACACTGAACGGTCCACATATGATGTGTGCTTTGGTCAAAGAATAATTGGTTAATGGGCTTTATGTAGGGTGACATATATAGTTTTTAAAGCATATTTAATTGTGCAGTAATTATATAACAAACACATAATTATAATAGTTTGTGTCTATTTTGCATGAATCTTTTTCATTGCATCTGTCCTAACAGGATGTACAGCTTTTCATTTCCTTTTCTCCTCATAACATCAACTGGACATAACTAACTTTTCCCATAAGAAACATTTAACTGATTTTCCCTTATTTTCCATCTTTCTATCTAGTTTTAATGCTTATTTATTTAATTTACTGTTATATGCCAGGATCCAGCTTTATTTTTAGATCTTCGACCATGTCTCTAATTCCTGTTCCTTTTTTTCTATGGTAGGTTGCATTTGGTCTTTTCTTTTGTTGCCGTTTCTTGCTCCCAATTTGGTTTCAATATATGGATACGTTCTGCTTCAAGGCAGTCTATCATTTTGAGGAAATAATCAATTTCTTAGGAATACTTTTTAAGTCCTTCTTTAATATCCCATCTCTTTTAATCTGTTTTATTCTTAGTTCCTCAATGGTTGACCAAAATGTGAAGTCCTTCAACCAGTCATTCATAGGAGGAGCATCTAATGACATTCATTTAACTTGCTAACACCATGGTCAACTTTTCTGCCTTCCTCATCAATTTGTTTTTTATTCTTGGTGTGGTTAGCCCTAATAAACATGGCTTTTGCGTTTATTGTATTTTTACTTTAACTGTTGTGTCTAGACTGTGGCATGCCTTCTTTCAATATGCGGGTATGAGTGTACAGCCCTGCACCATGTTGTCCATATTTTAAACATTGCTGGTGTGGTGTATGTTATATGTTGAGTTGCATTAATTTGAACATAGGAATGGTGCCTGCCACACTGTGCCGGGATGTTTACAGACATCTGTTTTACAATGGGAGCTTGTGCTGCGGGCCTATTCAGCCCGCCGCACATGCTGCAAACAAAAAATGGATGTTTCCGACCGAAAATAGGGCGGTCGCATCCAGATTCTGAGCACGGAACCGCTAACCTATGGTCGGGCGGACCCAGTCCGCAGTGATGCATCAGACCAACATCGTATTCAGGCCCATCATGTTTTTTAGACTTGGGTATTGTATAAAATGAGTCTGCAGAGCTATATGTCAGATTTTTATAAGCCACACAAAGGTCTTTGCATGGTTCTGACTGGCTTAATAAATCTGGAGTAATGCAACGCAGTATAAATTGCTGCGTTGGGTTAGTCTGCCCTGGGAAGGCATTCCATGGGTTTTGCGTGGGTGTTCCCATTCAACTCTCAATGATTTTGACGCAGCCTCAGATTTATAAAAACTTGCAAACCTGGGTATGTGCCAAAATCTTACACCTTCCTAGGGAGGTGTAACAAGAAGAAGTATCTCTATTTCTCCTCGTTTCTTTCTCTTTGTAAATGTGCTTTCTATGTGCACCCTCCCTGCACAAAAACAATCCTGCATGCAACACAGGCACCCTTGCACCATGATGCAAGGGTATCTGTGTGGACACTAGGCTGCAAAAAGGACGTCAGTGATTCGGAAAGGACAGGAATGCAACGTTTTGACTTAAATACAGCACATTCCTGCCCTTTCCCTATCACTCAGTGGCGAGCAGGAAGGTGACGTGCTGTGCTGCACTGCGTGACGTGGCCCTATGTTTCTTACATGCCCCTGAATATGATCACTTATCCACCGAGGAAAAGGTCACTCATTTGTAGTAGACCCCCACTCTTCCAAGACTCATAGTTCATGCCATCGAATGTGATGATTTATCCACTGAGAAATATTTCTTCCATTTTGCAGTAGTCACCCACTGTACCACGGCTCTTCGCTCATGCCTTCCGTTACCTTGTGGAACAAAACTGCGTTTGGGGCATATAGGTATCTTATTAGTCCTTTGTGACAAAATGGATTGCTTTGTTTTTCAGCTAGTTAAACTAAAAATGGCATATTTTCATCGGAAGTTCTAGGGTTAAGTAACTCCAAGTTAGATGGTAACTACTCTTCTCTTTTCAGAAAACCATAATTATATATACTCATTTGAGCGGTATATAGTACCTTTCATCTCAGAAAGTTGTATTCCAGAACTCTTTTTTCCCCCTTTGCCGGTTTTTTAGACTCCCTCTGTTCCTCATTCCGCCCCACATCTGCCTGTCTAACATTTTGCTTAATCATACCGTATTCTACACCCCCTGCTCCCAGTTGGACCGCCATGTTGCTCTGAAACGCGTCTTACATATTAATGACTGGGTGGGATTCCTGAGCTACAGCATTAAATGCATAAGGCTTCTCCTCAGAAGTGATACCGATGAGCCATTTACAATAATCCGTTCTTAACCAGGTCTCATGGGTTTATGGGTTACTCTTGTAGCATAGCAAGGCTGAAATACATATAGGAATTTCGGTAGCATTATCAGTTTTGCTAAGCTGCCAATTATATGGGTACAATTAACCAAAATTCTATTGTTTTTCCATTGATGTTATGGGTGTAAAGACGTTTAATTCATTTAGTAAGGGAAGTGATCTTTATGGTATGTCATTGGCTGCCCTGCTGTCCACGTGGTCGTTTCCATTACGTGCGTGGTCAGAGGGTACATTAACGATTTGTGCCAATTTAGTTTAAGACTTAAGAAAACTCAGTCCATTTTAGTAACTGAGCGAGTTGGGTTTCTTAAATATACTAGCAGGTCATCTGCATATAGTGATACTGGAGAAGTGTCGCTCAATGATTAGAGCGGCATACCCTAATGCAGAGGTCTAGCCTGGGGCCAGGGTTCAATTCCCTGCCTTGGCGAGTCTTGGGCTCAAAATTCCATGGACCTGATAATTCTTGCCTCGTGCCTATTCCAATCCCACTCTGCAACTCTGGGCAATAGCTTGCTTATTCTCCATAACGGCCCCCACAACGCTAAGGGTGCCTGGCCTCCACCTAGGGGGTGTCCAGGAGTGGACGCCTCACAGGGAAAGCCAGGATGGGTTCCAGCAGTATTCGTACAAGCGCCTTGAGACCCTTGCGGGTGAGTAGTGCGCTATACAAGTATCAATTTACATTTACATAATATATGTGTTGTGTGCCCTATTAGTATCCCATCTGTTCTAACTTAGCTCTCAGAGGGTTTGCCAAAAGTTGCTATTGGGAACAGCAGGCCAGCAGATATCCTCCGAATTCCCATTTTTCAGACACTAGCGAGTTGGTTTTCGCCCTGAAGACCTGGGAGTGTACTATACGTTTGTGTGGTTCTTCTTTTTTTAATAGCCATGTGAGCAGTTTTTAGGACTTATCTCCATCTTTATGCAACCACTGCTTATATGACGTCAAATGGTATTCCTCTAATCTTAGTAATGCTGTCAGTGCCTAATAACTTGGTAAATTTGTGGCCATTTATGGCATTTTTTCCCACTTTGAACAACTGACCTTCTTTGCATTCTCTTTTGTTAGTGTTTGCTTACCTCATAGTGACTTTCCTCTTACATAACCCCCTTATTACTGTTTTCACAGTGTTCCTTTTTTTCCTCTGGTTATTCTTATGCTTGTGGTCCACGTGCATGTCTGATTGCTGTCTTTGACTTGTACATTCTGTTTGGTTTGTGTGTCGCTTCCTGTATCCCAACTCCCTGTCTGATTCTTTGCATAGTGCCTGTGTTTGTAGTCTCCCTTCATTCCCCATTTGGGATTGTTTTGGAGTTTAGACTGCCTCACACTTCTTCCTCCCAACAAACTTATTACTAGCATATACCAAAATAGTAAACTTATTTAACTCCAAACCATATAATGTACAGAAGTAATCTCCGTCTAGCCCCTGTGCAACCGCTTACGCCACTCCCGAAGACCTTCAGAAACCTCTCTAGCTCATCTGCTAAAGAATGCAAGGCCTATGCTGTGACTTTGCTCTGCTGCTGTTTTGTGTTCGGCTCACCTCACGCTGCCGCCTTCTGAACTTAATGACGAGATTTTAAGCCCTTTGTCTCATTCGTCCTACACTGCCAGTAATGACCATTCATCTCCTGTAATAGCTGAGACTGCCGAGCTTTTGTTAATGTTCCATCCTTTTCAACTACAATACTGCTGCCACATCAATCTGTTTTGTTGGCGCCATCTTCAATTGATCGTGTGCTGGTTATGAGTTCCCCTTGTAGTCTTCTAAGGTTGTTCCATGTCTGGTCTCTTTCCTTTGTAGTTTGTACTTTATATCCATTCCTATGATTTTTCTGGATTTCTAAAACATAGAAATCTATTTCTAGGCATGGGCGAAGCGAAATTCAAAATATGCCGTAGTAATTTGAGTAATTTTGGGAATTTCACATTAAGTCTGCGATGCAAATTTAGAGAAATTACATCATTATTTCACATTGGGTATTTACGCCACATTCCCAGTACAATTAGTGCATGAGAACGCGGTAACAACGTGAATGACAGAATGCAAGCAGATGTTGCTCACAGCACAAGTGCTTTTGGTGCCATATTTTTTGTGCACAATACATACATTAGCATTTCTTTTAGTTACATGCATTTTCTCATGATTTTCCAATAATTCCATGCAATTACACAAAAGCAAATTGCACAAACTTCCCACAGCTCTACTTCCATCTGCTAATCTGAGTTTTGCCAGGAATACTGGCTTGTATTTATATCCTAGGTCTCGCAATCACCTTTTAATACTATTAAATGGTTGTCTCAGTCTTTGCACCAACTCTGTGTATTCTGGGAACAGTAGATAGGGTGTATTTTCATATTGCAAGGGGCACATTGTCCTGGCTGTTTGTAGTGTAACCTCCCTGTCTGTGTAACTTAATAGTTTGCAGATAATCACTCCTGGGAGAGCCCTTACCTCTGGAGGGGACACAGGTGCTCTATGCGCTTTTTCTACTCAGAACAGCTTTGAGAGTCCTTGGGGTTTTAATTTCTGTGTGATCAGTTCTTCCATAAATTGTTCAGCATTTTGACATTCTGCCCCTTTCGGCAATCCTACTAGCTGAAAGTTATTCCTGTGGGATCTGCCTTCTGCATCTTCAGTTCTTGCTTGGTCCAATTCTGTCACTTATTTGGCAATTACTGAACCTCGGTTATATCCTGTTTTGATGTGTTTTCCACTTTTGCGACT
The DNA here is from genome assembly GCF_964263255.1 of Lissotriton vulgaris. Lineage (NCBI taxonomy): Eukaryota > Metazoa > Chordata > Amphibia > Caudata > Salamandridae > Lissotriton > Lissotriton vulgaris. The sequence continues at coordinate 135,333,428 of NC_141691.1, forward strand.
CTTTCAATTACCTTTCGCAGGTCTGCTCGTAATAGGTTCAGGTCTATTGCCACTGCATATATTATGGATTCCACTGATCTTCTTGTGTCTTCGATGACTGTTAGCAAATTATTGATAGTGGGTTCATTGAAGTGGGGACTCTTCTGCTATCATTGTTGCAGATGAGTGGGATGTCCATTTTATTCAATTGGGTGGACTTTTTTGCTTTCTCTCTTACCATGTTTTCCCTGGGAACTCCTGCACTGCTTGTATGTTACAGGTTGTCAACTTTCTCTCAGTGTGATTGAACATTGTTCTTTTTCATTTTGTGCTTTGTTACTTATGTATTTTTCCTTCTACCACTTGGGGTGTCCATTATGGGTCTTGTTTTAATTTTACTTGCGTGTTCAGTGTGTCCCTTATGGTATCTTAAGTTATCACCCTCAATAAGTTTTAGATAATAACCCTTTCACTTTATTGGTTGAATTGAGGTAGAGGCCTGTTGAGCTTCTTTGTGACCCATTTTATCAGGCATTCATGCTCGGGGGCAGCTCTATCAAATCTCAGTGGCCTTCTTCTTTTCACAGGTGTGTTTTACCTTCCTGGATATTCTTGACTGTGTTCCAGGTGAGACCAAGATGGCAGCTGTTCCTGCTGTGTCTGGTGGCTTTCATCTTCCTTTTGCTGTATCCTCCTGTTTTCCTCTGGTTATTCTTCCTTTGTGCTCTTGTTTTCTATGTTATTTCCTATAGGCTAACAAGCATTTCTTTTTATATTTTCTTGCCTTGTGGTCTTAGGTTACAGAAAGTGTGCCCAGTAGATGTGTCCTTTCTACAAGACTGTCTACACCGTGTTGGGCGGCATCCAAACTTGGGGTTAAGCTAACAAATATGTACATATTTATAATAAAACTGAAAACTTGGGGGGGCGTGGCCGAGACAGCGATGTAAACGGACGCGTCTCGAGTGAGCTCCGTCGCCCCGCTGTCTCTCAAGCCTGTTCAAGCGACATCCGGGGGTCTCAACTGCCTGGGGGCCCCGCGCTTACTTCTAGCCCATCCAGCGACACCTCCCGACGGCGAGTCCTCTCTGCTGAGACCCTCGCTGCGGACGCCCGGAGCCCCGGGATCTCCGCGATCGGCCTCCGGCCACCATCTTGCCTCGGGCTTAGCCGGGGAGTCCCCTGGCCCGACTCTCCCGGAGCAGGGCTGATTTCAGAGGCCGGCGAGGTGCTGGTGCCTTCCAGAGCCCTCCGCGAGGCGAGCCTTCCCCTGGGGGGCCGATTGTGCCTGGGCACACCAACTAGACGGCTGGCGCTGGGCTTCCCCCCGGCTGGAGGAGCTGAGTCCGCCCGAGCGCGGAGACTACGCGAGGCCCCGGCTTGGGCGGGAAGGAGAGGCCGGGCCCCGAGTGCATGCCGGAGGCTCTCCCCATCCGAGCCCCGGCCCCACACCACACGACCGCCGAGGGATCTCCACGGTGAGCCACAGCCTCTGCGTCGCCCCTTCCCCCTGGCGGTTCCCGGAGGGGTCAGGCCCGCCCGAGCACCGCGACTGCAGGAGGGCCCGGCTTGGGTGGGAAAGCGAGGCCGGACCTGGTCTACACGCCTGAGGCTCTCTGCATACGTGCCCCGGCTCCTGATCGATCAACCGCCGCGGGATCACCACAGTGAGCAGCAGATTCCGCGCCGCCCCCCCCCCCCCCTGGCTGTTCTAGGTGGGGGCTAGCGCTGGAACGGCCCTACCTCAACTCTGACCACCATCTTGACTTTTTGGGGGCTGCTGGTAGGGCTGCATCTGGAGGCGGGTGGCTGGCCCGCATGCTCACAGGACCCCCTGCTACCGATCACACTGCTAATCCAGCGAGCCTCGGCTGAGGGCGGTGGGGCCGCCCGGACTACGCTCTCGGGGAAAGCCCTGATTCACGCGGGGGCGGGAGGCTAAGTCTTGCCACGTCCATTGGAGGCCCCCAGCCCGTGGGTCCCGAACTTTGGCCGCGGTGGGGAGTCTGCCGACAGGAATCCTCCTTCACTCCCTCTGCCTCCTTGCAGCCTTGCCTACCCGCGGGGCCATCTCCCTCGCCCACGCGGCCCTCCTACGCGCCAGCCCCCTGCTGCCCTGGCGTTCTTCACAGGCTAACACCGGGCCAGCCTGACTCCAGGATTGCGGAGACCTTACTGCACCCTGCCATCCCCTGCCTCGAGACCTGGAGCCCCTGATCGTGGACCCTGGGTTGCTGGCCCACCGGGACGCCTGTGGACCTCCCTTGGACTCTCCTCTACCGCGGATCGGGGGTTGCACGCGACGACTTGCCTCTCCCCCCCCCCAACATTGCCCGACGCCCGGCGGGGGCCATGACGCGTGGCAAGGGGAACAAGCCGGACCCCCCACCGGCGGCGACCAGATGTGCGTCGGTGGCTTCCATGTGGGGCAAGTCGGGCTCGCCGCCGTCTTCTTAAAGTCCGAAATCGGATCCCTCAGGACGGAGGTCCACACGTGCGTCAAAGAGTTGCGCAAAGAAGTCACCGACCTCGGCGACCGGGTCGACGGCCTGGAGAAGACAGTAGACTCCCGAACCGAAGATCTGGAGCAGATCTGGCAGAGGGTGGCGAAGAACAACATATCCAGCTCCAGATCAAGCAGGAGGACCTGGAAAACAGAGGACGACGCAACAACCTCCGCATACGGGGTGTACCGCTCGGAGAAGAGGGGACTAATACCATGGCCTACGTAGCCCTACTCCTGCAGGAGGTGCGGGGCGAAGAGGATGCCCCACCACCGCGCCTTGATCGCGCACATCGTGTCTTTGGGGCGGGGAGCAAGGCGGCCTCCTGCCCGACATTGTCACCAGACTCCACTACTTCACGGAGAAGGAGGCCATACTTAAGGCGGCTAGAGACCACCCAGACCTGCGGTACGAAGGCCACAAGATCCAGATCTTCCAAGACTTGGCTCCCACCACGCTCCACAGGCGGAAGGTCTTCCGCCCGATCACGGAGAGACTCCGGACCCTCAATATTTCCTATCAATGGGGTCACCCCTTTGCCCTCATCTTTCGGTGGGAAGGTAAGAGATGGTCACTCCGCTCCTACCGAGAAGCGGCGCAATTGCTCGATATGCCGGGATCCCCTGATCACAGCCCCTCCCGCTCCCACCACCCGGAGAGGGACCCTCCGCGCCCAGACTGGTCCACTGTGCGCAGGCGCCGCCGGACCCCCCCAGTGGTCAGCCTCTCCACCTCGCAGGCCAAGCAAGACATTATCGCTCACATCCGCTCTCTTGAGGGCGACCGAGAGGAACAGGCCTCCCAGCTTCTTGTCTCCGGCACTGAAGGAGGGGATAGCCCCTCAACTCCAGACACCAACTGAACTTGCTTAAAGAGACCCCGGCTGCCCTGAGCATGTCTTCATCACCTTGCCGCTGGGACCTGACCTACCACGCCTCGGCGGCACGTTCCCGCCATCCTTGGAACTGCGACCCCCCTCCTATCTGAAGGACTACCCCCACGGCTCTCCCCCCCCTGAGGGAGGCAAGAAGGAAAGACAATGGGCCGTGCCCCTATCGGGCCCCACTCCACGACGAAGTGTTCATCCGCCCTCTTGGCGATTGCTCCGGACCTGTGGATCCCCTGGCTCGGCGCACCCCCGGACCTCCATGTGACAGCGGGGTGGACGGGCCACGAGACGACCGGACTTCATTTCCCCACTTAGACCCTCGCTCCCTCACTTTGTCCCGTAGGAAGTGACATTCCTGTGTTCATCCGAACCCTCGGGTAGAGGATGTCCGGTACCTGGGACAATGTACAATGGCCCTGTTGGCCGGTTTTGGTTGTGATTCTCCTTTACACCCTTTATCTTCCTTCTCTCTCTCTTCCTCCTACTTTTCTCTCACGCTACCTTCTCTTCCTGTTCTCTCCCCGCGCTTGCGAAGGGGTGGTACGGTGGGACCTGCGGGGGTTGACATGCTGGGGGCGAGGCGAGACAGCCGCTGCTCTGCTTGCGGGGGGGTTTGTCTCATTGGTTCCTGCGCGACGCCGTTCCCCCTTAGTGCGATGACTGCGAACATCCCTACACCCTTGAAGGTCCTATCACTTAACGTCAAGGGGCTCAACTCCCCCAACAAGCGACACCAGATTTGGCGCTATCTCTTGCATCACTCTCCTGACATTATCCTCCTCCAGGAGACGCACCTTCTGAAGGGAGACACCAGGCGTATGGCGCACCCTAGATACCCCACGCAGTTCTGGGCTTCCTCTGACACCAAGACGGCGGGGGTGGCAATCCTCTGCAGGGCGGGCTTCAGACGGGGACCCACGAAACCCTTCAAGAGTGCTGACGGGCGTTTCCTCCGAGCCACGGTGCAGATGGGGCATGCGCAACTCACCCTGGGATGTGTATATGCGCCCAACCAGTCGCAGGACAAATACCTCCAGGCGCTCCTGCGGGACCAGTTCCCATCGGGTGACCCTAACGTGATCCTGGGCGGGGACTTCAACTTAGTATGGGACCCTGAGTTGGACCGAGCGGGAGCCTCCTTCAATGGCATGGGGGCAATGTCCTCTACCCTTAAAATGCAGCTTACAGACTTGGGACTCGTGGACGTGTGGCGCTACCACAACCCGGGGACCCGGGACTACTCCTTCTACTCACACTCCCATAGGACATACTCCCGTATCGACTACCTCTTCACCTCCCTTGAACTGGTCCGAGATTCGTTAGCTGCCGCCATATCTGACATTTCCCTATCGGACCACGCCCATGTAGAACTCTTGCTGCAGGACCCCCTGACCCGTGCAACTCGTGAGCGCAGGTGGGTGCTCCCGCCGGCTGTCCTTCGGGACCCGGAGGACGTTGCCAGCATTCGCGACGCCATAGACTCGTATTTCGCGATTAACGACACCCCTGCCATGCCCTTCCATACGATCTGGGATGCCTTCAAGGCCACCATTCGGGGCCACATTACCTCCCTGGCAGTGGCACGGAGGAGGGAGGCGTTCAAAGTGGAAACTGACCTGGCTAGTGAAATCAAACTAGCGGAGGCTCAGGACCGGGACTCCCCATCGCTGGCGTCCAAGAGAACACTAGCCAACCTCAGGGGGCAACTCCGCACTCTACGCACCAACAAAGCAGAACATTCCCTGCTGGCGCTCAAACAACGCTACTATGAGGGCGGGGACAAAGTTGGACGCCTCCTGGCTGGCAGGCTGCGAGCGCGTGCGGCCAGGGCCCACATCGCCAACGTCAAGAAGCAGGATGGCACTTGCGCCACCTTTGAGAAAGCCAAGCAGGCCGCATTCGTCGCCTACTACTCTTCCCTATATGCGGAGGAGCCCACTTCCGCGGAAGCACGGGAGGCCGTTCTCGCGGATTTCGAGGGGTCTCCACTGTCCCCGGCATGTGCAGCCACGCTAGAGGGGCCCCTGCAGGAGGAGGAAATAACAGAGGCTGTCAAGGACCTCCCCACTGGGAAAACTCCGGGACCAGACGGCCTACCGTTGACCTTCTATCGCCTATTCTTGACCCAGCTCCGCCCGCACCTACTGCGGCTATACGGCTCTTTCTCTGACGCCACTCGGCCGTCTCCCGATATGGGCCTGGCGGAGATCGCCCTGATCCCCAAACCTGGGAAAGACCCCGACTTGTGTGCCTCCTATCGCCCCATAGCCCTCCTGAATACTGATCTCAAGATCTACACCGAGATCCTGGCCAAACGGCTGGACCCGTACATGCCGGGGCTAGTCGACTCGGACCAGGTGGGCTTTATTCGGGACCGCCAGGGGGCCGACAACGTTCGTAGACTGGCACACCTAGTGGGGAAGGTACGGCATTGGGATATACCGGCCTGCCTCCTCTCGCTAGACGCAGAAAAGGCCTTCGACCGGGTCGACTGGACCTTCTTACGGGCGGTCCTCCAGAAACTAGGTCTTGGCCCTAACATGATCTCTAGGTGCATGGCCCCCTATCTCGGACTGCAAGCCAGAATCCGGGTCAACGGCCAACTGACAGCGCCGCTTTCGATTCACAGGGGCACAAGGCAGGGCTGCCCGCTCTCGCCGCTCCTATTCGCCCTAGCGGTGGAACCGCTGGCGGAGCTGATTAGGCGTACTCCTGACATCCATAGAATCCCCCACGGGGGACGTACCAACAAAGTAGCGCTGTTTGCGGATGACCTGATTCTTACTCTTACGCGCCCTAGGGACTCCCTCCCGGCGGTGCACGGGGCTCTCTCACTGTTTGAACAAGCGTCAGGCCTAAAGATTAACCATTCCAAATCTTGGGTGCTTAACCTCACCGTCCCCGAAGAAGAGGTCGCCTTCCTGAAAGGGGTTACGCCCTACCGCTGGGCGGAGGGCCACATTAAATACCTGGGTCTAGACCTAACGCCCCACCTGGATTCATGGTCCACGCGGAACTGGGCATCTTGCCGCAAGGAAGTCCTGGCGGACCTGCGGAAATGGAAGCCCTTGATGATCTCCTGGCTAGGGCGGCTCAACGCGGTCAAGATGTCAATCCTCCCCGTATACTCTATGTTTTTCAGTGCCTACCCACCCCGATCCCGCTCCACTGCATTAGAAGTCTCCAACGAGACCTCACGTCCTTCATCTGGGGGGGCAAGCGGCCCCGTTTTTCGCAGAAAGTCCTGATGGAACCAAGAGACAGGGGCGGCCTCGCCTGCCCGAATCTCCTCCACTACTACTGGGCGGCGCACCTTCGATTCATAATAGAATGGGGGGCGCGCGAAAGCGACAAACACTGGTTCCACATGGACCGGGTGGTCACGGGACGCACCATATGGGACCTGCCTTGGTTACCGCGTGTGGCGCGCTCCAGAAGTGCGTACATGGCGGTCCCAACAAGAACAGTCCTCGACATATGGGACAGAGTGGCAGTGTCAAAGGGCCTAACCACGTTCCCCTCTCCGCACACCCCCATTGCAGGTAACACACTTCCCCCCTGCGGCCCGGACCCGAGCTTTTGAGAGGTGGACACAAGGGGACTGCAGAGTTATAGGGGACCTCTTCCTTGGAGGGGCACCTAAATCTTGGTCAGACTGCAGAGATGAATTTGACCTCCCTTCGACCACCAGCCTCCAGTATGCCCACCTGCGCCATTGGACTATGGGCGATGATATGTACCAGGCTGCCACCAGGGCATACACGCCATTCGAGAAACTGGCGCGCTCCCTCGGGGGGCTGAAACGGCTTATCTCCCAGATCTACAACATCCTGCAACATCCTACCGCCCCGCCTGCGCATCCCTACCAGAGGCAATGGCAGTCGGCGATCGGCGCCGATATCACTCCTTCTCAGTGGGCCCGACTATGGACTGACATCCCTAAAACCTATCGTAGCATCCCGCAGAGGTAAAATGCATACAAGATGCTAACGCAATGGTACTATACCCCCCTAAGACTCAGCAAAATGTTCCCTGCTTCCTCGCCGCTGTGCTGGAGGTGTGGAGCCGCGACTGGCGACTTCGTACATATCTGGTGGGCCTGCCCTACCCTAGCTGTCTTCTGGAAGGAGGTCCTCAGTCACATTAAGAAGGTGTTGGGTTTCCCCCTACCTGAAGAGGTTTGCACGCTCCTCCTGGGCATTCGACCCCCTGCACTTAGGGCCCTCACGCGCAGCGACTGGGTCCTCACCCTTCACATGCTAGGCGCTGCTAAGCAACTCATTGCTCTGTATTGGAAGCGGGCTGAGGCACCGCCGATAGCCTCCTGGTTTGTGCGCCTCTGGCAGGTCCTGACTATGGAGCTGCTTACGGCGCGAGTGCAATCGAGGGGGGTACGCTTCAAGGCAGTGTGGGAACCCCTTGTGCGCCATCTGTGCTCCATCAGCTATGCCCGCCACATGCCCCCTGCAATTATTCGAGGACGCCCTCATCCCTGCTGACCCAAGCAGGTTAGACCCTTAGCTGCCTCCCCCACCACAGCCGCTGTGGCGCTCTAACACTCAGCTCACCAGTTCGCGTCCTCTAGCCCCCACCCGGCGTCTGCAGTCCTCCTCCCCAGGCTCCACTCTTCTTCTCGCTACTGCTCATTCTTCCTCCTACTTTTTCTCCCTTCCTACTTGCCGCCTTGGCTTTCGCCCCTCTACGGGGTAGTTTGGGCCCCGTTGGGTCTTTGGAAAAAGTGACACTACTGCCTTTATTCCCACACGCGCCTCCCCCATACAGCGTTATGACATCAGCGCGTGATTGCCTTCGGCCGTCGTTGCCCCTAAGCCACGCGGCCGGCCCCTCCTGGGGTTGTAGGCAGGGCGCTGTGTTAACACCTCGTCCTCCCCTGGTTACTTATGCCTATCACTTCATTACTGCGCGGCCGGCCTCTACACGGGGTTGTAGGCTTATCGCTGTGTTCACAATAAAAACAGATTTGAACAAAAAAAAAAAAAACTGAAAACTTAGGGGCATATGTATAAGGAAGTGGCAGAGATCTGGTTAGCTCCAAAATTGCTAATGTCGCACTCTGTCACTTTAGAAATGCAGGGATGCACTTTATTTACAATAATACGGTGCACCCCTGTGTTTCTCCCTCCGCTGGCACTAAATTCAGCTGCCTACTGCCAATGCAGGCACCCTTGCAACATAGTGCTACATAGTGCAAGGGTGTCTGTGTTGAGGGAATGATTCTTTATGTGCAGGAAGGGACACTTTTCTCCACATAAACAATAATTCATGGCAATTTGCTGTTTCTATGTGTGCTGCAAAATGCAGTACACATAGAACGGCAAAACTGAGGAGAAATAAAGCATTTCTCCTCTTTTTGCCATCTTAAGACAAGGTTTTTTTTTTATCTTAATTTTGCGCTGCCTCCTATTTACGCCACCCTTGTAAAAAGGGGTCAGCGTCAAAATTAATGGGTGTTGCGGCGGAATGCTCACCACAACACCCATTGCACTAAGTGTGGCATGAAAGGGGGCCTCATTTACAAGGCGGCGTTAAGCCACCTTGTATATAAGGCGAAGGGTTTATCTCCACAGGAAAGACACTCCAAGTGACCTTCCTGTGGTGATAGGGGCTTGTACATATGCCCCTTAATGTCACCTAATATTTGATTTGTGACTGCAGGGAAACATCCTTTACCCCATATTCTCAACAAGGACCAGCCTTTACAACGCAGTCACTACCACCAACTGTGATATTACCACACGTTACTTTAACTTGCAAGTCATTACAACAACTTGTTGTAGGGGGAGCATTGTTGGACTGGTGTTGGATTTTTTAAGTCCAACGCTGTCCTTATTGTTTTGTAGACTGGAGTTGGAATAGTAATTTGTACTATACCAAACTCAGGCGCCCCCTAAAGTAAGTGGTTGTAACGGCTTGCATGGTAAAGTAACACATGATAATGTTGCAGTCAGGATAGTGACTGTGTTGTAAAGGCATGCATGGTAAAAGCATGCAGAGTTCCGTCATACAACCGTGACAGAACCTTATTGAAGAGAATGATATGAAGATATCACGAAAGACCAAGTGATGGGGAGTCCACCTGATACTCTTGCAACTTTTCCCCAGATCACTGTTCAACAAACTCTGGCTCTTCTTATGGGCCTTAAGTCCAGCTGCCCCTCTGACCCCTGCACGCCCCTAACTCTCAAGATGGTCCCTAACCCAATCGCAGACTTTCTATGCAAGGTGCTTAACAACATCCTCCATTCCGGCTACTTTCCGGACGCTTGTTAAGAGGCTATTGTTACGCCCCTGCTCAAGAAACCCAATGCTGACACTCAGAAATTAAAAATCTTCGCCCCAGCTCTCTTCTTCCTGCCACGCAAAAATCTGAGAGAAGTTCATCAACATTGAGGTGATGAACCACTTGGATTCTCAAGACATTTTAGATGAGTCTCAAAATGGTTCCCACGCCGACTACAGCACCGAATCCACCCTTATTGCTGCCACTCTCACATCCGCATGCAGGTCTACCATGGTGGCTCGGTTTTGCTGACTATGCTCGATCTGTCGGCTGCTTTTAACACCGTCTCCTCCACTCGGATGGTCCAACGTCTGCAAGAGGTGGGAATCTCGGGTAAGGCCTCCATTCCTTCCTGACAGAGAGAACTAATACTGTTAGCTGTGGGGGTTTTATATCTCAGGCATTCAGACTACCTTGTGGCGTTCCCCAGGGCTCATCAGTGAGTCCCACCCTCCTTAATGTGTATGTGTCCCCATTGGCGAAGCTGATCAGATCTTTTGGGTTCCAGGTGATTTCCTACGCTGAAGACACGCAGATCATAGTTTCCATCTCCCATGATCTGCAGTCAGTCGCAGGGAAATTTAACCAGTGCATGGCCCGATTTATCAGATGGATGCAGAAAAACTCCTTTAACATCAATGCAGAAAAAACGGAGGTCCTATTTTATGGTCCTCAAACCGCAATCTGGTTGAATGCCTGGTGGCCGAGAGATTGCAGTCCCTTTCCTGTTCCAGCCATGACAGTCAAAAACTTGGGGGTCATTTTTGACGTGGGCCTGACCTTCGAGTCCCAGGTCAGCCGCACTGTCAGCACTTGCTCTTACATTTTGAAGACCTTCAGAAAGGTGCTCCTGCATATTCCATCAGAACTGCAGCGGCCCACGATCATTGCACTGGACACCTCCCGGGTTGACTACTGCAATGCCATGTATCTGAATATTAGCACGGCCTCCCTGAACAGGCTTCAGGTTGTACAAAACGCGGCTGCCAGGCTGATCCTCAATATCCCCAAACAGCACTCAGCGAAGAAGGGGCTTCGTACTTTGCACAGGCTCCCTATTAGGAAGTGAATCTCTCTCAAAGCCCTATGTGCAGTGCACAAGGCCTTGAGTAATAAAGGCTTGCAGCAGCTGAAAACCGTGTTTCAATGCTATATGCCTGGGAGGGCTTTGAGATCTTCTTCCCAGAGAAAATTGATCACCTCTAGAGTCCGCAAAGCCAGATGGGGCCACCGTTCCTTCTCGGTGGCGGCTGCAAAACTTTGGAACACCCTACCTTCTCCAATTTCCCAGGCAGAATCGCTTCCGGTGTTCTAAAAGCTGCTGAAGATTTGTTTTTTTCAGTTTAATCAGCAGCTCTGCACTCTCCTCTCTTCTTCTCTGCTGCCCAGCGCCTTGGCACATACGGGTATTAGTGCGCTTCATAAATCTTCATCCTATCCTATCCTATATATGAATATTTACATTTTAAAGAATCAAATATTCTAATTGAGTCACTTGTTTTGTTAATTTATATCACTCTTGACAGCGCTTAGAGTTTGGCAATCACTATACTTCTGACAATGTCCTCACAACAAAGAACTTAGGTTATCTAAACATAGGTTTGAGGGAACAGGAGCAGACTGTGTACCAGAAGTGAGGGCCAATTAATGGTAATAGGTGATGCTCCTGATGCAAAGTCTGCACAATGGTTAATAAAGAGGGTAAAGGCAAACCTCTTAGGTCATAAAAGAACAACCTACAACACACCAAAACAGTATGGACCAAACGAGACCACAGAGGTACACATAGCAATAGCAAACTCTTTTAGGATACAGTTAAATTAAGAGGTAAAACCATTGCCTAATTTGAGCTGGGAGTGCCAGTGGGGGCCACCAGCACTTATTTTTAGGGACCGGCACTTTTTTTCCTGCTTCAGACATTTACCAAGAGGAAGGGAGAGAACAACAAATAAAATGAAAAGACAGAGGAAAATGGAAAACCCGCCATAAATGGAGAAAGCAGGAAACTGCGAGAGTGGGATAAAGAGGCAGGGAGTGTCTAGTAGTAGATTAAAGAGGCAGGTGGAATAATGACTTTTCGGTTCGCCAAGATTTAATTCACCAGTCGCAGGTTTATGAGCAGAGCTGTGGGCACCAGGACCTATTCTCTTACAAATTAAGCATGAGGTAAAACCGAATAGTGAAAATAAGATTTCTGATGGGTGTTCCCTCCAGATGAAGCGCTTTCTGGGAGTAGAAATAAGGCAAGGTGTGTGGCAATAATATTATCACAAATTTTTAGTTAATTTCTACTCCACTTTAATAGGGGATTTTTTATGAAAGAAATCAGGTTTATCTTGTCACTTATGTGATAAATATACAAATGGTAGGGCAGTTTTTATCTTGTCTGTTCTAAATAAAATTAGTTGAATGGGTCCGAGTCACAAAATAAATCATAACTTAACCCACAGGTTGATTCCCTCCCATGGGACCAGATTTACATTTTGTTTAACTAACGAAGGTTTCAAAGAGTACGTCTGACTTCTGACAGCCTGCAAAATCCGTAAGCTTTCAGGAAAACTCCTGGAAAGGTTTTACGGATTCTTTTTTTGTGCATTTGAAACCAGGCTTGCATGCTCAGTTGTACATGGTGTACAATTGTGAAGGCATTCTAATCTCACTCATGCAATTGCACTTTTATTTCTTAAAGTATTTGTCACCATGGGGAAAATAGTTTTACAATGTAATTAGATCACAACTATGTACTTTTAAATTCCTGAGAAATGGGCCTATGTGGCCTTGAACGCTGCACCATAATTTCGGTTGTTTAGAAAAGCACATTTTGTTATATAGGGACATTTGGGGACAAGGGAGCATGTTTCTGTCTTTTCGTAACGCTTTTCACAACTTATTTACAGATACTGTTTTTGATTGGGTCACAGTTCCGAGACCCAAACAAGTCAATGTGCTTTCTGGCTAGATATTTTAATTCCCAAATATAAATTCAAAGTTTGCAAGTTGTTGCAGTACCATTACTGGTACGTTGTGAGCCAGCTGACAGTAGTAGAGTTCCTACAGCACTCAAATCCATACAATTTCCACATGTGCAAATTCAACCGGTGGAACTTTCAACATGCATAAATCTGCTGCAGATGCATTACAATGCATGTGTATTTGTAAAGAGCACGTTAACCCAGAAGGGAATCTTGGCGTTGAATAACAGATGTTTATTGTTACCCAACTCAATGGTACTCATTTTATCGACTTCAGAAGGATGATAGGCTGAGTGGAACCAGCGGGATTTCAATCTGACCATGAGGTAAAACACAGTAGACGCATTAGTCCATTCAGCCACCAGACCTGGCTCATTAGCACATTTACCTGTTTTGTTTTTCCACAGAAACAATATCTTTCATAGCTTTCCTTGCAAACTCCTACAGGATACCATGAATAATCAATAATGAATAAATCTACTCGAACCAGGTGCAAGACTATCAAGACCTACTGTCTCCAGTACATTATAATATATATATATATATATATATATATATATATATATATATATATATATACACACATTTATATATATATATATATATATATATATATATATATATATATATATACACATATATATATATATATATATATATATATAGTGGGCTTTGGGTCAGCCCATTCCTCATCATTGGTCGGTGTTCTTGTCAATCAAATTTCCTCGGTTTTTATTCAATTGCTTTCCTTTCTTGGGTGTGTCCCTTCCTGTGGAGCATAGAGTCCTATTTCTTTTCAGTGCATAACTTGCATCCTTCAATTTGTTACATTCAGGGAACTACTTTTTTTTCTTTTCCATGGGAATGCATGTGTTTTCTTTCTCTCTCCATTGTGTGCACCTTCCCACCTCAGCGTGAACCCTTTACTCCATGTTGCACCCCCCCCCCCAGCTCAGTTATTCCATGACTTCAGATAGGCAAAGGACATAATTTTCCTGTACCTGAAGTTATAAAATGAAAAATGTTATTATTAATAATGTATTAATGCAAGTATTCATGTAATGAGTTCACCTGATTTCTGTAATTGTTTTCAGAGGCGATCCTGAGCGTCCAATAAATAATGAAAAAGCATTAACGTCATAATTAAGGCTCCCTGTTTTCCGTTTTTACTGATTTTTACAGATAAATACAGACAGAAAACATTCATTTTCTTGTCTGTATTTATTTTTAAATGTGGATAAAAACGAAAATTAGGCTGCTTTTTGGTTAATTCTAAATACTGTCTGACATGACTGCCAGGCAAATAAATGTGTGGATCACTAGATAAGGGAGTTAAAAAAAAAAAGAATTTTAGTAAAGAGGCTTTAAGATCAGTAGATATGCACAAGGTTGATACTGAAATGTGCATATCTTCATATAAGTGCACTGATTTATCTTCTTTGGGTGTTCACTGCACTGAAACCTGGCAGACATTCAAGCATGATTGCATATTTATTGGTTAAATACATATGGAAATATACTAATTTCAGCTTACTTTTTCCACAAAAACCAAAATAAGTATGGATAAATACAGACGTAAATGGCAAAAAAATAAATATCATAAAACCTGGAGCCCTAGTCATAATGGATTTCTTGATTAGTACGAAAAATCTATTTAAAACAGCTGAATAAAGAGTTCCACAATTTGTAGCTACTTTAGGTCAGCGGTACAAGTTTCTCTCTTATGCTTATTATCTTGAGCCTTTCTCAAGGCATAAAATATTTATAATACCAAAATTATACCTGAATATTTATATGATACATTTTGGGTTTTGCGAGCACTTTAATGCATAAGTGGTCCAGCAAACTGGACCACATGACAAAAAGTGAAAAGGTGAACGTGGACAGAGTGTATAAGTATAGAGAATTGTTATGTGAGGAAAGAAGAAGAGTGACACATGTAAACAGTCCATGTTTTTAGACTGAGAAGGGAATGCAGGATTTAGTCATATTTGATGCACAGTTCCTTAATAGTCCTCATTTATAGGTTAGTCACTCCTAAAGACAAAGCGAGAGGACACTGAAGGTACTGCAAAAAGAACCAATCCTTTTAGTCCTCTTGTATGGGTAGAGGAACAGTCTAACTAAAATGAAAGTATCAAATCATGTGGTTCATTTTGAAAAACTGGTCTCATGTGGTTCTTTTGTCTGAGCAGGATGAGGCTCCTACAGTTTCAAATCTACTATGGCCTGACCACCAAGCAGGGTCCGATGCGTGGTGTAGGAAAAGGTCTGCTTTGTTTTGGTTACCAGAAGTGATGTATTGTGTAAGCATTCTCTGCACAGTCCTTTGTTACTATTGTGTTGTGTGGGAAAAGGGCGTCCGTTGTTGTCCAGGTACTAAACTAGAAAAAAAATCATTAGAGTCAATGTGTGCTAAACATGGCGGCCATATTGAAGCGCTTAACGGGGTTGAGTACATCTTTTATTAATTTAGTTATGTTTAAATATCAGACATATATTGGAAGGTGTATCATAATAATCCTCATGAGTTTGGGGGTTTGTATTAAAAGATTTTATAAGAGATTTTGTATTATAAGAGATACAATTTTTATAATTCTACTAATGTATAAAGGGAAAACCCACAGACATGGATCAATTTTATTGGTTGTGGCAAACATATTAAAACATTCTGTGTAAGACTGCTGTCAGTCAGAGAGAAGGTCTATCACGATGATCTGAGTCTAAAGTCTAAGGGCCTGATTTACAATCTGACGGAAAGTACTTTGTCCATCAGGCCGCCATTGGTTTTGAAGGCCGTTCACCAAAATGTTAAATTTATTTTTTCCAGAAACAAACTACCCTTATGGATAACGAAATACCCCCACACCCCAGAGTATTTTACACCGTTCGCCCTAACTAAGACAGGTAGTGAAGTGTCTTTCCTCTGACAGCCCCTACTCCATTGGGCTGTCGAAGGACGTTTTCTGGTGACAGAGCAGACAGGGGCTCTAAATGAGGATGGTAGAGCACGGGTTTTGCAGACAAAGTACTCTTTCGCGTTTGCACAGGAGTATTCCATCCACCAAACCCTAAGTCAGGCTATAAGTGAGTGTGGCACAGGTGGTAGCCAAGTTAAAAAGTGAAGAGTTAATACATGACACAAAATGCACCCAATCAGTATTTAGCACATCCACACAAACATCCCTCAAAACAAAGCTTAAAGATACTGCTTGGGATATTCATTTTGGTTGTTGTGGAGTTTGTCAAATAAAAATGCTAGTTAAAACAATGATAATAATAATAATAATAATAATAACTGATTTAAAAACAGCCATAATACATATACATTTGGCAAACAGCCTTATGGTTCAAGGACATAAAATCACCTTAAACCATTAATAACTTTAATTAAAAAAACAAAATAATGTACGATTTTGTGGTTATAATTCATACTTATGCTTGACATTTTGTATTCATTTTCTTTCTCACTTAGTCATCAAAATCAAGACCTTGTCTTAAATATTTCCACTCAAATTAAACATAACATAAATTTACAAAACGCGTGTTCATGCCTTGTGGCATCTTATCGCTGACTTAGTACATTGTTACCTAACTCAATGGTACTCATTTTACCAACCATGAAAGAATGAATGGCTGAGTGAGCCCTCACTGATTCAAATCTGTAACCAAGAGTTCAAGAGTGGAAGTATTAGTCCAGTGAGCCCCAGACCCGATAATCAGGGGGTTTCAGTATTTATTTCACTTATACCACATCCTGGTAGACTCATGGAAAACCCTTTCAAAACACCTGCAAATGACAGAAAAGATGATTGCCTTAAGTAAAATAACATGCTAAAACCATCCTTCCTCACCAACTGACATGAGTTCACACAAATATTTTCCACAAGCTCATGGACACTCCCCATCTCCTGTTGTGTAAGCCAAGGGTCCATCCTATCTTTAACCTCCACATAGAACCTCTTGGGTCCATTCTTCAAGACAGCAGCATCGGCAGATGGTACCTAACTGTACCTAACATATCTTCACTCAGTCTTCAAACCAGCTGCATCGCTTACCCAGCCTTCAATACCAAGATGCCAGCTTTCCTGAGAAACAAACTAGCCATGTCTCATAGGCAATACCAGTCAGGAACCAATATATGTTTGCATTTGGGCATTCACAATCTCACAAGGCCAGCCATGCCTTGTAACCCTCACTCCCCACCCTTTGCATGGGATTTAGACCTACATAATTGTATGTAGTTGTGGTGTACAACTAATTGCCTGAGTACAAAAGTAAATTTAAAGGAGCAGGAAGCTACATAGAAGTATACAAGATCTGTAGATTATTAAAAGAGCATTTGCAATTTTTTTGAGCCCCCAAAAAATCAGAAACCTACTCAAAATCTTAATTTGATGGGAACCTCAACAGATGATGAGAACCATCTTCAAAATATAGCCTGGAATATACCATATCAAGTAAATTCAGAAATATCCAAATATACTAAGTTAGATAAGCAGGCATTAGAGAACCTAGAGTCCTATAACATCAGAGTACTAAATGGGAGATTCATCGGAGATACTCAACCAGTGTGCACGTTTCACTCAACAAGGTTCAGTAAAATCTTGGATTATACTTTTATGTCACTATCCCTAATTCATCACGTCGTCTCTTTCCAAATAGGGGAAAAAAAGATAGTGACCACTGCCCTCAGGAAATTACATTGAACATCTGCAAGCCTAAATTTGAGCGGTCTCTGGTTCCTAAAGACTCAATTTATACTGTTAATTACAAAAGGATTAAATATTCGGCAGTGAATGAGGGATGCTTGCAAGACATGGTGAAGTTGCACTTTGATGGAAGAATTGGAGCAAGCGAAGTTGAGAAATGGGAGAGCTAAGATTCATAACAACAATGGCAGGCTATTACACAACTCCAAAACTCCAAAAAGGACGGATTGAAAACAACAAGACTTCCTTTTCAAAAGAACATAAAGTGAAGATAAACCGTATAAAAAATGTATCTTTCAAATAATGCGTCAACTTAGGTACTCTCCAAGAGACACAGTGAAACATGACCATCTACGAGAACTGAAGGCTGCTTTGAAAAAAACAAAATGGGAAGCAAATAGCGCAATGGAGGATATCTTGTGGGCTAAATTACATGCAGACACCAAACAGAACGACGGGGCAAAATTCTGAAAATCAATCAATTCCTTTTTTAACCCTATGCTTGATGGAGTATCTTCTAATATCACCGAAGTAGCATGGGCAAACTATCTTAAAGATCACTTCACACAACACAGAGACTCTGATTTAGAGACAGAAAATGATGACAACAAATCAAACCAACTGTGTGAAACTCTTTATAAACGAGAAGGCGGTACTACAATCATGAATATAGGAGAGATAAACCTACAAAAGATAATCACACGCCAAATTAAAAAGGGAAGAAGAAAAGGGGCGCCAGGCCCGAACGGTATCCCTCCCATTCTTTATAAACAGAACTAAAGGGAATGGGCTGTAGCACTCAAGCCACTATTTATGGAAATTAAACAGTTTAATATACTACCTGCTTCCTGGAATGGCTCGATTATTTCTCCAATATTCAAGTCAGGGGATAAATCTCTAGCATGTAATTACAGATTGTTTGCCTTTATGGATAATGAGGCAAAGTATTTTGCCTGTATCTTCTTGGAGGAATTGCAGGCCTGGGCTACAGAAAACTCCTTAATTCCTGCTAATCAGACGAGTTTTGCCAAATCTGTTGGGACAACAACGAATATTTTGACTATGGGTCTGCTAATTGTTAAAGCCAAAACTACCAAAATGCCAATCCACCTGTGCTCTATTGACTGTAAGGCGGCTTTTGACCATATCAATCGGAATCTTCTGTGGTCCAAACTGAAGAAGTGGGGCATATCAAGGCCATTGCTAGACCTACTGATTAACCTGCACAGTGAAACATGGATACAGGTGAAGTTGGTAGACAGTTCTCACCTGTCCAGACGCATCCGAATCAATAAGGGTCTTAAACAGGGATGTGTTTTGGCCCCAACGCTTTTTAATTTGTTCCTAGGAGATCTAATTCCGATTCTCAACAATTGCAATTCTCACGCACCGAAACTAGGAGGCCAAATACTACCAAGTTACTATATGCGGATGACATAGTTCTAATAAGTCATATAAAAATAGGGCTGCAAAATCTTGTGGATGCCACACAGAGGTACTCTGATGGAAATCAACTGAGGATAAATCTTGAGAAGACACAAACAATGTCAATTAACAAAAAAGGGAAAAACTCCACACGGCTGGTTTTGCAACAACATCCGCATAGAAGACACAATAGTGTACAAGTATCTGGGAGTTAAAATCGACAATAGTGGACAGTTTACCACTCAGAAAGCCAATATTAGAGGAAAAGGCATTGCAATATCAATTTCTCTAAAAAAAAAAAAAAATTGCAGACTTTCTAGTCCATCTCTTCTGACCCTGGCACAAGTTATAAGAGCCAAATTTCTGCCCATAATTACTTATGGGAGCGAAGTACAAAGAGGAAGCTGCATACAGGACTATCTTCAGCCTGCCAAATTATACTTCCGCGGCTCAACTTAGGCTAGAGTTTGGTGGCCAAAAGCAGACTCTGGCAAGACAGGGGGCCTACATAACTACGTGGGACAAAGTCCGGAAGGCAAAAAAAGGAACCTTAAACAGCTACTTATGGTCAGAATTAGAGCGGAATCCAGCCTCGCCATCCGCGAAGTATTTGAAAAACAGCTTGGCGAATCTAGGGTTACAGGAGCTGTGGAATACCCCTACTAATCATACTACGATCAAAAGATTAGTAAAGAAAACAATAAAACACCTTTCATAGATTGAAGATAAAGCGTGTGTTGCCAAGAGGTCACATGGGTGGCTTATCCTAAACTCCTACTCTAAACAAGGTCAACAGAGTTACCTTGACCTCGGGTACTCAAGAACTATAAAAAGGAAGTTTTTAAAGTATAGATTGGGCCTTTTACCTTGCGTATGTCATCTTCCACACTGGCTTAAGGGTAATGGGGGTTCCCTCTGTCGTTTATGCGGCATGGCGCCTGAAGACATGCCACATTTGTTGTGCTCCTGTGATAAACTGTTGGAGGAACGGAAACGCTTGTTGAAATTCCAATTTAACCAGCGAGGAATACGCTCACGAAGACAGGCAGTTCTTGCCTGTTTTGCACCCAACAACCCGCAGTTGAACTGTAGCTTGATGAAGTATATGAAGGAGGTAGAAAAAAAGATGCAGAAACTTGACCCTTCATTATGTTTTTAGAGGTTATTAAATTAAGCAGAACTGTTTAACGGTTGTCTAAAAAGTATCACATTTATGGTGGTGGAGGAGAAGAGAATGCCGGAAATAGTCCCTTTGCTAAACTATTAGAGGAGATTACAAACAATCTGATTATTATTTATTAATGTTCATTAAAATGTATTAGCCACATGATTTTTAATAGGAAATATGAAATGGAACATATATTTTATGTAGATGTAATTTTATGGCTGTGGTGAAAAATGTATTGTGTGTAGAATAGTGTTTTTAAGGAGAAATTGCAATGGTTTTAATTAACTATGCAAATAAAATTTACTTACTTACTCAAAATCCAAGGGTTAAGGGCCATATTTATCATTCCAAATTGCGATCGCAAACGCCAAAATTCGCTGAATTTCGGCATTTGCGTTCACTATTTGGCTCAGTGGTATGTAGGGAGAGTGCTATGTATGAAAGAAAAACTGCCTCGCAAAAAAAGGAATCGCAAAATTTGCGATTCCTGATTTTGAGATTGCATTTAAGGAATCGCAGATTGCTATTCCTTCAAAGTGCCATGTGGCGCACATAGGGCATGTATGTGTGCCACATGTGCACACATGTACATTTCAGGGGTGCAACAGGCACCCTTGAAATTGCATTCTCAATTTGCGATTCTCTAATTTAGAATCTCAAACTGAGAATGTATTCCCATTCATTCCTATGAGCCTAGAGGCCCATAGGAATGAATGGGGAGGTATTCCTTAATTGCGAATTGCAATTTGCGATTCACAATTAAGGAATATGTAGGATTCGCTAAATTATTTGCAAATCCTACATACATAGCATTTTGCGATTCTCAAAATTCGATTCTCTAAAAATCGCTATTTGAGAATCACAAAACTAAAGTTTCATACATATGGCCCTTGGTCTGCAGAAAGTACATTTCCAGTTATCATAAATTGTCTTGTGAATTGGTACCAAGTTCTTTCTCACACTCACGAGATGCAGATACTGTCAGTTATTTCGTACATCTATGCTTTCTGACATACACAGTAAAGGTTTTTTCGCAACACTCAGGCTAACGCGAGATGGATTTCATGAAACAAATCTCACATTTCAGGTCATGTTTAATTAGCTAAATCCCTGAATGATGCTTCACATATTTAGCGAGTGTGTCACCTAATTAGAAAAAAGATTAACAAGATGTTTTCGGCAATTAAGTTTTCATTCAGCTATATTAGTTGAGCGGTTGTGACAAAACAGCGCTTCTAAAATTTACGAAGTGCAGGACTCAGTGTGTAGTCATTAAAAGTTTTTGTTAAAGCAACATTTCATGCCAAGGTGCCAGAAAGGATTTATACATACTTTTGTCAATTGAAACCACTCTCTGCTTCACTGGGATACAGCAAGCATGTAAATACTAGTTAACTTTTGATTTGGTTATTGCTGCACCTCACCTTACAGCCACTTGGAGATGCAATACAACACTGAGGAATTTCCAGAAACACTGTCTCAAGTTAGTTAGAATCAAACTGGATGTGAGGCGTGATGGTCTACCAGATAATCAGTCCACGGTCCATCTGAATAGTCATGGCATGAAAGTGAATTTATTTTGTTCTCGGCAAGGGTTGAGGACATCCCAAATTATAGAGCCCCAATCTCAATTAATGGATGCCCATATTTTTTGACCAGGGATCACTACCTGAAGGGATTTAGGGCCATGTGTATCAACACATTTCCCCATAGACACAGAATGGGCAAAACCCTTTGATACATCTGGCCCTTACTTCAGACTCTCTGGTCTGCAGCACATCTAGGGATTTTAGCAGAAGAAAATGCTGGAATCTCTTTGAAGTTGTCTGGGTTTAACTGGTTAGAGGTGGAGGGGTTGTGTGGCAGAAAAAAAATATTCAGCCACAAGTCTGAACTTGGGACCTGATTTAGAGTTTTGTCTGTCGCAAAGATAATTTGCAAACTGGAGGTCCTCCTGCCTCGTTTAGAGTCGGTGGACCTTCAGTATGTTAACAAAAAAGATTACTCTATTACCACCACTGACGTACACCTCCGACGGTCCAATGAAGTAAGGGCTGTCAGAAGTTTTGCCATTTGTCAGCCCTATTTAGAGCGAGTGAACAAATGGCAAGTTTTCACTGTGCGTCACCGCCAGGTAAAACCTGCTGGTAAGGGGCGAAGAAAACTGCAAGAATGACCTCCACACCATCGGATAAAACTCCCAAAGTGAGGGGGGGGGGGGGGGGGGTCATTGCTTTTTTTATTTTTAAAAACAAAATCCAGCTTTGGGATTTTAGTTTTTTGAACATAAAAAATACCACTGAATGTTTCTGGTTCAGCTTCGTCATATTAACAGAGCTGTTCGTCAAACTTTAAATGCATTGACAGCCATTGCCATGCCGCTGGCTTCGACCAATGCTTGAGATGTCTGCTGGGCCAACAAACATCTCTAGATTTGGTGGGCGGGTACTCAATCAGGGCAACAGAGTACTTTCCTCTGTCGCCCTGACTGAGTAAATCCCATCCTCAAAAGTCTAAATCAGACAATTAGTCATGTACATATGGATAGTGACCAGATATTAGATTTCCACATGTAAAGTATATTGGGGGTTATAGTTGTTATCAGGCATACACTCAGCACAAGAATTCCATCATCCAGTAGTAACATGGCAGTCAACGCACTAGCAATTTTTTTGCAAGGTATGGAGCCGGCTGTCTGGGCTATGTTTGAAGGGAAAAAAGGGGTTGGGGCGTGTTGGGGGGGCGATTCTCATTGGAGTACATCTGACCAGTTTGCCGGTCCCATCTTCAATTTCCTTTATTGGGGTATTGTGTATTGAATGTTGAAAATGTCAATAAATAGATCAAAAAAGACAGAACTACAGAATTTTCAGCCATTCAATACGAATCATGTATTACTGTACTATTTCTTAGGGGATGAGTCCTATGGGCGAAATTACACGTATCTTATCACTGCTTTGTGAAGGAAAAATATTTATCATGCTGGAACATGGTGATGCTAATTCCGCCAGAGAAAGTTCATCTTGCTAAAATTCCACTTGTGGAGAAAATTACATTACCACTAACTTTTGAGGATTACGTGTTTACCATCCATCTCTAAACCATGCCCTTAGAGACCATCTTATAACTCTTTAGCCCTTGGTGTCTTCAATATTAAGCTTCCGCAATGTATTGGCTTTTAGGATGAAAGTAGCAGAACTCATTGCCAACCTAGCCCAGTCAAGCGGGCACACCATCTAGAGCTACTTGCGAGCGGTCTTTTGCTCTCCCCTGCTGCAGCTCTGGTTGCTTTCTGGTCTTCGTGGCAGTTTGGGTCTAACTTTACTGGCCTACCTTCTTCGACAGTCTCGCAATGCGGCACAGTTCTATGATCGTGGATGCCAATTTTTGTTTGCTAGGTGTGGTCAGTGTTTCCCTCTCATATTTCACTAATGCAGGAACTCTGAGGTGCTAACATGCTCTGCTAGGGAAATAGCTCTGGTCGGTAGTGTGCTGGCTCTAATCCCTGGCTTTTTCTGGCCTCTGAATTGTGTTGCTGGGAATTAAGGACAAAGGGCAAATCCTATATGGTGGTGTTGCCTTCATGTTTTACGGCTAGGCCTAAGTGGGAGCTGGACTGTTACGGCAGCCACAGTAACAAGCATTTGCAATGCAATAGGTCTCGCATTAGAAAAGTTTGAGCTATTGGTATTGTAAATGACACATTTTTTATTTATGTGTTGGTTTTGAAAATAGCTAAATTAATAGCTTTGTCATTTACAATGCCAATAGTTTTAACTTTCGCAAATGTGACACCTATAACATTTGTAATGTAATATGTGTTGTATTTACATGACTTAGATGTATTGATATTAGAAATAACAATGGCTTTTATTTTTTTTTAATTAATACTTAAATAAAAGCTATTGTAATTTACAATGGCAATAGCTTAAACTTTTGTAAATAACTTTTGTGAAGATTATGTTCATTGTATTTTATTGTGACGAAAATCCAAGAACAGAAGTGAAATATTGAAATCTTTTAGTGACATTTGTACTAAAGCTTGAAACGTTGAGAGAACATATTTGAACCAGTTGTTGTTGAATGGTTGCACAGATTGATGCTGTGGTGGCGCTGAGTGATGTGGTGGCGACGAGTGATGCTGTGGCGTTCAGTGATGCTGTGGTAGCGCATAGTGATGTTGTGGTGCCCCTGAGTGATGCTGTGGTGGTGCTGAGTGATGCCATGGTGATGCGATAGATAGATAGAGTGAGTGCGATAGATAGATAGAGTGAGGGCGATAGGTAGATAGAGGGAGGGCGATAGGTAGAGGGAGGGCGATAGATAGAGTGAGGGCGATATATATATATAGACAGATAGAGTGAGGGCGATCGATAGATAGATAGAGTGATAGCGATAGATAGCGTGAGTGCAATAGATAGACAGATAGAGTGAGGGCGATAGATAGACAGATAGATAGAATGAGGGCGCTAGATAGAGTGAGGGCGATAGATAGTGTGAGGTGGCCTCGTGGTGGATGTGGGTGGACGTGGTGGTGGTAGATGTGGTGGTGGTGGTGGTAGATGTGGTGGTGGTGGATGTAGTGGTGGTGGACATGGTGGTGGTGGATGTGGGTGTGGTGGTGGTCGACGTGGTGGTGGTGGAGGACGTGGTGGTGAAGGTGGTGGTTGTGGACGTTGTGGTGGAGGTGGTGGTGGGTGTGGTGGTGGATGTGCTTGTGGACATGGTGGTGGTGGTGGATGTGGGGGACACAGTGGTGGTGGATGTGGTGGTGGTGGATGTGGTGGTAGTGGACATGGTGGTGGTGGACGTGGTGGTGGTGGATGTGGTGGTGGTGGACGTGTTAGTGGTGGGCGTGGTAGTGGTGGATGTGGTGGATATTGTGGTGGTGGTGGACGTGGTGGTGGATGTGGTGGTGGACATGGTCGTGGTCGTGGTGGTGGAAGTGGTGGTGGTAGTGGATGTGGTGGTGGTGGGGTATACAAGGCGGTGGTGGTGGAAGTGGTATTGGCATTGTGTTGGACGTGGTGGTGGCCGTGGTGGTGGTGGTGATGGTGGACATGGTGGTGGTGGATGTGGTGGACATGGTGGTGGTGGACGTGGTGGTGGATGTGGTGGACAAGGTGGTGGTGGACGTGGTGGTGGTGGTAGTGGTGGTGGACGTGGTGGTGGTGGAGGTGGGTGTGGTGGTGGTGGACGTGGTGCTGCTGGACATGGTGGAAGTGGATGTAGTGGTGGTGGACATGGTGGTGATGGACGTAGTAGTGGTGGATGTGGTGGTGGTGGACGTGGTGGTGATGGATGTGGTGGTGATGGACATGGTGGTGGACGTGGTGGTGGTGGTGGACGTGGTGGTGGTGGAGGTGGGTGTGGTGGTGGTGGACATGGTGGACATGGTGGGGGTCGATGTAGTGGTGTTGGATGTGGTGGTGTTGGTGGTGGACATGGTGGTGGTGGTCATGGTGGTGGTGGACGTGGTGGTGGTGGTGGATGTGGTAGTGGTGGATGTTGTGGCAGTGGTGGGTGTGGTGGTGGTTGATGTGGTGGTGGTTGAGGTGGTTGTTGTTGAACGTAGTGGTGGTGGATGTGGTGGTGGTGGTTGTAGTGGTGGTGGACGTGGTGGACGTGGTGGTTGTGGACATGGTGGTCATGGACGTGGTGGTGGTGGTGGATGTGGTGGTGGTGGTGGATGTTGTGTTAGTGGTTGTGGGTGTGGTGGTGGTGGACTTGGTGGACATGGTGGTGGTGGATGTAGTGGTGGTGATTGTGGTGGTGGACGTGGTGGTGGTGGTCATGGGTGTGGTGGTGGTGGACGTGGTGGTGGTGGACGTGGTGGTTGTGGACATGGTGGTGATGGACGTGGTGGTGATGGACGTGGTGGTGGTGGATGTGGTGGTTGTGGACGTGGTGGTGGTGGACATGATCATGGTGGATGTGGTGATGGTGGACATGGTGGTGGACGTGGTGGTGGAGGTGGGTGTGGTGGATGTTGTGGTGGTGGACATGGTGGTGGTGGACGTAGTGGTGGTGGATGTAGTGGTGGTGGACATAGTGGTGGTGGATGTGGGGGGGGTGGAGGTGGTGGTTGTGAATGTGGTGGTGGTGGACATGGTGGTGGTGGACGTGGTGGCGGTGGACGTGATGGTGGATGTGGTGGTGGTGGTGGATGTGGTGGTGTTGGTGTGTGGACATGGTGGTGGTGGTCATGGAGGTGGTGGTGGTGGATGTGGTGGTGGTGGACATGGTGGTGGACATGGTGCTGGTGGTGGACATGGTAGTGGTGGATGTGGTAGTGGTGGACATGGTAGTGGTGGATGTGGTAGTGGTGGATGTGGTAGAGGTGGACATGGCAGTGGTGGATGTGGTAGTGGTGGACATGGTAGTGGTGGACGTGGTGGTGGTGGACGTGGTGGTGGTGGACATGGTGGTGGACGTGGTGGACATGGTGGTGGTGGATGTGGTGGTGGTAGTGGTGGTGGACGTGGTGGTGGTGGTGGGTGTGGTGGTGGTGGACGTGGTGGTGATAGAGGTGGATGTGGTGGTGGACGTGGTGGTGCTGGACATGGTGGTGGTGGACGTAGTGGTGGTGGACATGGTGGTGGTGGACGTAGTGGTGGTGGATGTGGTGGTGGTGGATGTGGTGATGGTGGATGTGGTGATGGTGTTGGATGTGGTGGTGGTGGATGTGGTGGTGGTGAATGTTGCGGGTACCATGCAGTAATGAAAATATTCCGTTGTTTGTGTAGGCCATTTCTAAATGCTCGTTAATGTTTGCTGATATTAGAACTAAGTCAGGCAAACAAGTGGTGGTGTATGTGGTGGTGGTGGACGTGGTGGTGGATGTGGATGTGGTGGTGGATGTGGTGGTGGTGGATGTGGTGGTGGATGTTGTGGTGGTGGTGGTGGGTGTGGTGGTGGTTGACGTGGTGGTGGACATGGTGGTGGTGGACGTAGTGGTGGTGGACTTAGTGGTGGTGTTGGTGGTGCACATGGTGGTGGTGGTCATGGTGGTGGTGGTGGACGTGGTGGTGGTGGTGGATGTGGTGGTGGATGTTATGGTGGTGGGTGTGGTGGGGTGGACATGGTGGTGGTGGACGTAGAGGTGGTGGATGTCGTGGTGGTGGACTTGGTGGACGTAGAGGTGGTGGGTGTGGTGGTGGTGGACATGGTGGTTGGTGACATGGTGGTTGGTGACATGGTGGTGATGGACGTGGTGGTGGTGGATGCGGTGGTGGTAGTGGATGTTGTGGTGGTGGTTGTGGGTGTGGTGGACGTGGTGCATATGGTGGTGGTGGACATAGTGGCGGTTGATGTGGTGCTGGATGTGGTGGTGGGCGTGGTGATGGGTGTGGTGGTGGTGGACATGGTGGTGGTGGATGTGGTGTTGGTGGACATGGTGGTGGTGGACGTGGTGGTGATGGACATGGTGGTGGTGGATGTGGTGGTGGTGGACGTGGTGGTGGTGGACATGGTGGTGGTGGACGTGGTGTTGGTGGACGTGGTGGTGGTGGACATGGTGGTGGTGGAGGTGGGTGTGGTGGAGGTAATGGTGGACGGGGTGTTGGTGGACATGGTGGTGGTGGACATAGTAGTGATAGAGGTGGATGTGGTGGTGGACGTGGTGGTGCTGGACATGGTGGTGGTGGATGTAGTGGTGGTGGACATGGTGGTGGTGTATGTGGTGGTGGTGGACGTGGTGGTGGATGTGGATGTGGTGGTGGATGTGGTGGTGGTGGATGTGGTGGTGGATGTTGTGGTGGTGGTGGTGGGTGTGGTGGTGGTGGTGGGTGTGGTGGTGGTTGACGTGGTGGTGGACATGGTGGTGGTGGACGTAGTGGTGGTGGACTTAGTGGTGGTGTTGGTGGTGCACATGGTGGTGGTGGTCATGGTGGTGGTGGTGGACGTGGTGGTGGTGGTGGATGTGGTGGTGGATGTTGTGGTGGTGGGTGTGGTGGGGTGGACATGGTGGTGGTGGACGTAGAGGTGGTGGATGTCGTGGTGGTGGACTTGGTGGACGTAGAGGTGGTGGGTGTGGTGGTGGTGGACATGGTGGTTGGTGACATGGTGGTTGGTGACATGGTGGTGATGGACGTGGTGGTGGTGGATGCGGTGGTGGTAGTGGATGTTGTGGTGGTGGTTGTGGGTGTGGTGGACGTGGTGCATATGGTGGTGGTGGACATAGTGGCGGTTGATGTGGTGCTGGATGTGGTGGTGGGCGTGGTGATGGGTGTGGTGGTGGTGGACATGGTGGTGGTGGATGTGGTGTTGGTGGACAAGGTGGTGGTGGACGTGGTGGTGATGGACATGGTGGTGGTGGATGTGGTGGTGGTGGACGTGCTGGTGGTGGACATGGTGGTGGTGGACGTGGTGGTGGACGTGGTGGTGGAGGTGGTGGTGGAGGTGGGTGTGGTGGAGGTAGTGGTGGACGGGGTGTTGGTGGACATGGTGGTGGTGGACATAGTGGTGGTGGCTATAGTGGTGGTGGACGTATTGGTGGTGGATGTGGTGGTGGTGGAGGTGGTGGTTGTGGATGTGGTGGTGGATGTGGTGGTAGTGGACGTGGTGGAGGTGGATGTGGTGGTGGATGTGGTGGTGTTGGTGGTTGACATGGTTGTGGTGGTCAAGGTGGTGGTGGTGGACGTGGTGGTGGACATGGTGGTGGTGGACGTGGTAGTAGTGGATGTGGTAGTGGTGGATGTGATAGTGGTGGACGTGGTAGGGGTGGACGTGGTGGTGGTGGGGGTGGTGGACATGGTGGAGGTGCTGGTGGTGGATGTGGTGGTGGTGGATGATGTGGTGGTGGTGGTAGTGGTGGTGGATGTGGAGGTGGTGGTGGGTGTGGTGGTGGACGTGGTGGTGGTGGATGTGGGTGTGGTGGTGGTGGACGTAGACATGCTGGTCGTGGACGTAGTGGTGGTGGATGTGGTGGTGGTGGATGTGGTGGTGGTGGTGGATGTGGTGGTGGTGGATGTGGTGGTGGTGGGTACCATGCAGTAATGAAAATATTCAGTTGTTTGTGTAGGCCATTTCTAAATGCTTGTTAATGTTTGCTGATAAATTTACAACTAAGACAGGCAAACAAATTGATATGCCCAAGATCACACAGTGTGCCCAGCAGGACATGCTGACATTAGAACTCTTATCTTCGCCGTCTATAGTTGTAATTTAGCTACTAGACGGCTTATTTTAAGAGGCTTAGGTGCACAGGAAAAACAGGAAGTATAATTCACCTCAACTTGTAAAACTATTTTTTTTCCCAGAACAAAAAGGTGCCTATCACATGTCCATATTGTTTCACAGCACTGCGATACACCAGAAGTAACTAACCAATATTAGAGCAGAATAGTAAAGGAAAAGTTGGTCTGCAGAAGTCGTCGGACTGTTTGAGAGGAAAAGTGAACAAGAGCTGGGGAGGGGGTGTCAAATTGTGAGCACTTTCGCTGCCGCTTTGATGTTCTCAGTGGCCGAGCGGCTCACTGAGAACATCAAAGCGGCTGCAAAATTGCTCCAGGCTGCAGGCGGACAGATGGTGTGCGCGTGCCCGGCGCACATGAACGGTGTCCGATCCGCACTTTGGGAGCATTTTTGGGAGCCCTTTCTATACTCTCGCTGAACAACCCATGCACGTTGGTTCAGCGAGACCTAAAAAGTCAGGTACATTTCCAACTATCATATTATAGCAGACACCTTTAACTTAGGTAGATTCAAGGAACATTAGCCTGAAATAATAAGCTATGACAGGTGTGGGCCAATATGTGAGTTTGGATTTTATTTTAGTCTTACAGTAGGTCAGTACTGAAAATAAATGGTAACATACAACCTCTGGAAATCAGAGCCACTTGTTCGGCTTTTACTGTGGGTGTTGCCAAGTTTACCTGTCTTTACAAACTGTGGTATGAAGGACTATATTTAAAAAATAACACAGTGTGGTACAGGTTGATGAAGGTCGCAGACAGTGACTCTTCGTGCTCCCTGTCTTTTCCGATATTTAGAAATGAAGACATGGCTTAACATACATTTGAAATGATTTTGAGGCACTCGAGATTAGAACCCTGGAGTGTCTGTTTGTCTTTGTGAAACCACAGTAGAGTAGTGGAATTATACACACAAATCACTTCATTTTAAATTTTGCAACATGTATTATGCCACCCATGGGAGACCACTCAATTTGCAACTACAGGCCTGCCATTGCACCCTGTGTAAGCTGGTGCTAGCACCACTTACGAAAGATGCAGGTTTCCTATTTCTAAGTTCGCTGCACTTAAAACCTATAAGTCACCCCTAGAGAAGGTTTTTCAATCCTGAAGGCAGGGCAAGAGCAGGACACCCCTGCAACTTGCGGAGTCCATTCTCTCGGGTTGTAAGTGAGAGAGCCATATGACACATAGAGGGGCACCACATCATTACGTGGTGACCATATCGAAACTGGCTGCAACAAATCCTATCATATTTGGTATTAACATGTTAGACTCATACCCCCACACTGTAAACGGTGCGGGAGTTACAGTGTGGGAGGTATGATTCCACACACGCTAAAGCTCCTTTGGGAGGCCCTCGGTGCTCCCAGTACCAGTCTTCCAGACCCGGACAGCAATCCAGGGCTCCTGCCAGCCGGAGACACGTTTCTGCCCTCCTGCTGCTGAGCCAAGCTCGGGCAGGGGAAGGCAGAACCATAGGTATCCTGTCACAGGGAGGTGTGACCACCTCACAGACAGAATTTAGTGTATTGGGGCAGGGTGGAAGTGCTTGCCAGTGCCACATAGTCTGCGTGCAGGGCACACTTGGTGCCCTCCATGCATAGCCCAGTTCAAACCACTTCAGGAAGCGGTTGTCTACCGCTCTGGTGCGAAACTGGACAAAGGACAGCCCCTCCTTTGGGAGGGACCCAGGAATTGTCCCAACCCTTTCCTTAGGGCATTTAAGGGCTTACCTGAGTGTGGGTTCCTAGATTCTTCCTGGGACAAGAGTCATTTCAGACACCACATCTTTTTCAACCATCTGGGCACTCTGGATTTTGCTTGACTTCGTTCTGGGCATCAAGGCTGCAACTAGGAAGACTCCTGCTGCTCCTGATCTTGTTGCCCTGCTCGTCTGCTGCAACATCTATGCCTGTGTACCATACAGGAACTTTCCAAGGCTGGGGGGCATCCAAGACACCTGAAGGAATTTCCCCTGAAGTGAAGGAGTTACTTCACTGCATCCGCAAGCACCACAACTAAGCTTACTGGTCTGCTCATCCTAAGTTCCTATGGACTCCGAAATGCTCAGCAACACAGGAGGTGGTTCTTCACATCTCTCAAGGCCTGCCCTGTCCTCTCACCAAGTTTTAGGCCTGTATTCCTCGTCGGAGCCGCAGGAACTGAACCCCTGTGCACTGCATAGACTTGCAGTTGCAAAGGCTTGCTAGCTTCCTTCCAACATGATCTTTGGGCTCCAAGTATCCCCAACCTCAAGAATCTCTAGTGAACAAGATCTTCATCCTCACTACATCTCTTGCATCATGGGCTTGCATCGTTGGTGAACAGCTTGAGGTCCTCTTGGGACTCCAGTGCCTCCGGCCTGTGGTTCTTCTTTAGGGTCCTCTTTGTATTCTTTGTGTTCCCCTGTTTGCCCGGGTTCTACCCTGACTCTCCTGCTTGTGGTGAGTCTCCTGGACCTTGCTGGTCTCCACATTGCACCATTCTCCACTTCCACATTGGTTACAGTTGCCAAGGCTTGTTGTTGGTCACGCCGGACACCGACCCCTCAACTCTCAACATCCAATCTGGGACAGCTTGTATACAGCTCCTGGTCTTTCACAGTGTCTCCTGGTCCACACAGCTGCAGTTCTAAGATCAACGTCTGCTCCCCTGCAGCACCCATCATCTGTGGGCATTCGTCTTCCATGCCTCCTAGTCACTCCTGAGTGACCTAGACTATATCCCCTCTGCTTGCAGGTTCTTCAAATCTTGACTCCACCTTTGGGTTCCAGCATCTTTATGAAGTCCTCCATTGGAAGCAACAGCGATTTCCGACGCCAGTTCACACCTACCCACCTGGCTTCCATGGGGCAGGTATCCTGGTTCCTAAGGTATACATGGGTGGGGTGGCTCTCCAACCTTTTGTCTTCCACTGGGTTTCTTCAGGATCCGCTGGGAAGGGTCCTTCTTCTTTAAGATTGCAACTGCGACTTACTCATTGACTTTTATTGATCACACGGTCGTGTTCCCACTTAGCACATGACATCTGTGGGGCTCCTAGTTACTTACCTTGGGTGGTTCCTTGGGTCTCTGACACTTCTATGTCTTCTGGGTACAGTCTTGACTCAAGTCGTGGTTCGCATTCCACTAATTTAGTATATGGTTTGGCTCCCCCTGGTGACTGCTGTGTATTAAGTGCTGCTTACCTGTTTCTATTGTAAAGTATTGTGCCCACAGAGTATATCTCCGGGTAGGAAATAACTGTACGTGTTAGTGAGTGTCTTATAATAAATACATATTTTTATAAACATACTGTGTGGTTCTTTTTCACTTAATCTATACTCACAAGATTATGTTCTGGTAAAACAAGCTGCTTTACACTCCTCCTGGACTAAGCCTGGAGGTTGCTCTCCACACCTACCACTTAGAGAGCGTTGTAAGGTTGTCGAAGACCACTAAAATCACCATAAGGGTTGTCTGGATTGGTGCAGGGTGTCCACTTACATAAGTGTGCATCATATACCAAGCCAGCTTCTCACACCTCTTCGACCGCGGTGAGGCAGCTGCCCTGATCCTCCTTGACCTTTTGGTCGCTTTCGACACAGTTTCTCACCACACCCTCATTACAAGACTCCACCACATCGATGTCCAGGAAAACACCCTCAAGTAGATCACCTCCTTCCTCTCCAGACAAAATCAGAGAGTCCGCCTACCGCCCTTCACCTCAGAGAAAAAGAACTTCATCTGCGACGTCCCACATTCCTCAGCCACTTCTTGTTCAGGGCCTACAGGACTCCACTAGCAGACACCGGCCGCACACACAGACTCAACATCATCTCTTACAATGACGACACCCAACTCATCCTCTGCCTTGCTGAAGACCCCGCCACCACCAAGCTTCAAGAACGCCATGACCAATGTCGCCGTTTAGATGAGGTTCAACTTCCTGAAGCTGAACACAGACAAGACTAAGGTGCTGATCTTTGGGAAGAACACCTCACTGTGGGACGACACCTAGTAGCCTACTGAACTCGGACCAACACCAACCCCCTCAGACCACGTCCACAACATCTGCATCACCCTGGACACCAAACTCACAATGAAGCGCCAGATCAACCCAGTATCCTCATCCTGCTTTCACAACCTCTGCATGCTCCAAAAGATCTTCAGATGGATCCCCATCAACACCAGGAAAACAATCACTCAAGCCCTCATCACCAGCGGAGTTGACTACGGAAACACTCTCTATGCAGAAACCACCACCCAACTCCTCAAAAGATTACAGACTATCCAGAACATCCCAGCCAGACTCATCTTCAACCTCCCCAAACAGACCGGCATCAGCCCCCCACCTCAGAAATCTAAACTGGCTACCTGTCCAGAAGAGACATCTACACTCCACCTCTCTCACACAAGTCCCCCGCATCTGCCGAAGCCACAGTGGAGATAGTTCCTTCTTCTATCACGCTGCCAAGTCCTGGAACGACCTCACCCTACACCGCCGAACTGCACCATTGCTCTCTAACTTCAGACAGAGACTCAAGGCCTGGTTCTTTGACGAATAGTCTTCAAACCTCAGCTCCTGGATAGCCCCGAGGTGATAAGCCAAGGTATACAAATACAGCCCGTTTGATTGTAGAAACAGTATTACGTATTCAATCTTTATTGCTGGTTTACTCTATTCCTAGCACTAGACTCCTTTTTGGGTACGCTCTAATTACCCCCGAACAGTGAACTTTTTCCCCAGGTAAATTCTGAAGGATTCATTGTTTTCTATGCCTGACTTGCTGCAGCTGCCGTTTAGAGTTTGCAGGCTCTGGTACAAAGTACCAAGGCACTGGTGATGCTTTATAGCCGATTTTTAACTAGTTAGGGGGTGATCTGACTTCCTGTTCCTTTGCAGCTCTTACAAAATAACAATTTACAGTCGAGTCGCATATTCCAGCAAGCAAGGTTCCTGCTCAAATTATCCTTATGCGTGTACAGAAGCCAGGAAGGATAAGGGGGAAGATGGAATATTCATGCTAGAAGAAGTGAGGGTATATAACGTTTGAGGCTGTAGTCTAGTGATAGCCATTGCCTAGAGACCTAGAGACCCCCGTCTAATGTGTGTATTCTTTTTTGAAGTATAGGCGATTTGCAGAAAAATCTGATTGTGTTTGACGCTCTGCTTTAAAGTGATGTTTTTAGGCGTGGGCAAAGTGGGCTGTGGTCCAGGGCCCTAGCATTTCAGGGGGCCTCCCTGAAAGAGTCAGCTGTCTTCTGTAGAGAGTTTTGCCCTGATAACCTTGAATCATTCTTAAACAGATTGTTTTATATACCAATTTCCTTTTATTTATTTTTAATGTAGGTAATTTTAGAGTCTATTACAGACATTTTGCAGAGTAACGTGTTTAGATTTCATGCAACATCCATACAAAAGTTTCTTTTAGATCAAAACAGATTATTTGCAGTAATATTAGTGAGCTGCTGCTGAGTTATAATATTGAAAACAAGTCACTATCCCTGAATATAAGAAGCAAACATACGAAGAATTAGTAGGAGTGTGCCTATGCCATGTCAGTGATCTGGACAAAGAGGGTATGAAAAAGCTGAAATTGGATCATAAAGTCTGGTCTGTACAGGGGCCCCCCAAATCATGCCTGCCAAGTATCACGCATCGGGTGTGACTCTAATGCATTTAAGTAATGTGTTCCGCATCACCACACTGAAATGCATTGTCACGCATTTTAATCCCATTCACAATCTGCCATACCAGCACTGAACTGCCTTTGCCGGGCTGCTAGCACCCGCACCGGCACCTGCGATACCTGTGCGCCGGCTTTGCTGGCTCCCCCAGACTTGCCAGCAGGCTCAGTAAATGGTTAATGATCTTGTACACTGCTGCCTGCTTAGTGCTACAATGTAACTTTTAGTCCTGCTGTTTTGAAATTCCCGCCTGCTGACGGCGCAGCGCTTACTCATACTGAGACCCAGCGGGGCCTGCCCTCAGCAGTGTGGTTGCATACTAGCTCCGCAGTTAAAAGTGTTTGAGAGGTTGGCGTGGCTGCGTGATAGCGCGGCTTGCGCCGCGGCTGTGAATTTAAATCAAGGATGAGTGACCTGCTCGGAGCTACCACTGCTGTGAGCCTGAGTGAGTCTGATGGGGATCGCCAGGGGTGCGCTCACGTTTGCTATTCCCAATGGAGACGAGTGAAAAGTTGCGACCAGACTCTGGGGAGTAACCGGAATTCTGTGCTCTCCCTGAAAGTGTGTGGTAGACCAGAGTGTCAAATGTTCTTTTTAACGCATGCCTGATAATATGTAGAGTAAACGAGAAAGAGAGACAGAGGGGTGGATTGCAGCCACTGGAGTATGTGTGTGTTGAATTATTTAAACTATACAAATAATTCACTTGGGCAACTGCCTGCAGTCAGTGGGTGCCCCGGCCGTGAAAAAGAACTTGCTCACTCACAACGTCTGCCGGGCTCCGAACAACTGTGTGTTTCTGGCCCCCTTAATATCTTTCCAGTTTCTTTCTCAAATGATCCGCTGATAATCCAAAAGCTAGTTTCTGACAGTACTAGCAGTCAACGTTGTTGTATGTGAGAATACTGTACCAGCCTCATTCAGCTTGTGAGAATAATAAATGGTTCAAGTCAGCTGAGACTCTGACACTTCAGCAACCGAGAGGCCTGCATCGGTCTGTAACTACTTCATGTTGGGGCCTAGCACATCCTTCCTGTTGGACCCGGTCCCACCTTGACAGAGAGAGGCCCTGGAATCCTGATGCTCTCCGGGATTGATTACGACAGGGAGGGGCCCTCTCAGTAAGTAGGCAAAGGCTGGCAATCTCTTGTAATTTATTTTTCTGCTGCCCACCTGCCAACACTAGGCAGCAGTGAGAATGAAGAATGTTGTTGGGGCCTCACATCCTGTTTGGAATTGGGCCGGACTCCACCTGGGACAGAGAGCCTCTGAAGTGATGTTCTAAGCAGCATCATATAATTGTGAAAGTGGGGTCCGAGGGAGGGGCAGTAAAAGTGGGAAAATTAAAACAGAAGAGGGCACCTTGTCATTGAAAGATCCTGCAGGATTTTCAACATCTGCACAAGGTCACAGGCTGGTCGGCCTATTAAAGAGGTAACACGTGGAGCAGATGTTAATAGGGACTTTTTTTAAAGTACTGTGTTAGTATTTATGTAGCATGTTCCATATGATAGACCTGAGCAACTTTTGAGTTGTTGAGTACTTAGGTGCCCCTTCGTGTTTGTCCATTATATAGCACTTATACTCACAGCGAGGTTTCTCTGCGCGCTTTGGATGCATGGTTGATAGGGTGTTGGTAGTGGTACTCTGTATGTGCCATTAGGATTGATTGAGGAGCTTTACCAAACTTCAGATGGTTTTTAATCTTTATTAAGTAATAGTAGCAGCTGAGATCCGCTCTTGCGCCTCTCAGCCAGTAAGTCGGGTGGACAGCTTTGTTTTCAGCAGAACCCTATAGTTATATAAAAGTCGGAGGAACTTCTGGGTTTTTCTAGTGATGAAATTATGTAATTTGGGGTCATTGTGCAAGAAGGCTAAATCAGGTACAGCAAATGTAGGGGCACATGCTTGTCTTTGTTACATCTTCATGTATTTGTCATCTGGGACACCTTGATGAGTTGTTTGTATTGCAAGGTTTCCATTTGTGTGGCCTTGACTGTTAACTACAGAAGCTGGGTTTTTACCATGTATAGAAATTGAAAATTCATAGAAAAGCATAAAAATACTAGTTACTGCTTAGATTTATTTGCTATAAAGTGTCACTCGTTAGGTAGTGAATGCCACTCATATGCACATTGAAACCACTAAAATGCCACACATAAGTAAGCAGTCTGAAAACTTGGCAGCTATGCTGGTCAAGGTGATATAAGAATTAAACACACTCACTGCAGTGTTTGATTGGTTTATTATCTATCCAGCCATGTGCTGCTTGCTACAGAGGAATAAGTGTCACTAGTACCTTCTCCAATCCTTATTTAACCTGTTCCATGCTCGTGACGGAACCGCTCCGTCACGATCCTTGGATGGGCTGTGCTGGTGACGGAGCGGTGACATCGCGTTCTATTGAGCGGACGCGGCCGTGACGGAACCGCTCGGTCACAAGCACAGCCCACCCGAGGCTTGTGACGGAGCGGTTCCGTCACGAGTATGGGAACGCCGCGCGGCCCCCCTCCCCCCTAGCGCTGCGGCGGAATAGCCGCCGCAGCTAAGGGGTTAATTTCCTTTTAGCGTGTTATGCTTATGAACATAAGTAAACAGGGCAATAGGTTAGTGCCCTTCCGTTTCTGGTGTTTGGCAGCAGATTTAAGATATTCTTTGAGTTTTTTTCGTTGCTCAAATGGGTGCAACCCTTGATATTTATGTTTCCCTCATCTTCATTGCTTTCTTTTGCTAGTGAGAAAGTGTCCCTCATAATTACACTGAAATTACACTGAAATTACGAAAGTGTCACACATAGCAATCTGAAACCTTGGCAGCTATGCCAAATAAGTTGGCTCAGAGCCTCAAAAATCCTTAAACTGTCCCTGCTGCCTTCAAATATTATATTCAAATATTATATGTCATAAAACAGTCGTTCATCTCCATGAATTCTTCCTCCAGTGAATCTTCCTATTTCCCTTCAGTAAAAGTACTCAAAGGTCACGAGCGCATCATTAATTTCGAGTGTCTGCAGTGCTGACAGGCCATAAGCCGTCTGCTTTGCAACCTGCTTTGCTCTGCGTGCAATCACAACAGGTGATGGACCGAATGTGGATCAATGTCACACACTCACCCCAGTCCAAAGATCTGGGCCCAAATCCATCGTTTTTTTGCACTCCACACCACTCTGGGTTAGACAATGGCGATATGCAAATCAGCTCTGACCCTGTGCCCCATGCTCTGCGTGCAGCAGGCATGACGCGCAGTGCATCTTGGGAGCAAGGCCGGGAATGGCGCGGAAAGGTGACGCTTCCAGCAGCCTCCGAACGGCGCGCGCGGTTATTTTGCAACAGATGGTTCCAATGTCTGGAAATGCTGCCATGTCTGGGCCGCGGGCTAAACCCCGATTAAGCACCATAAGCTCCCGAGAGCTGCAAACCAAAGGCTCCAGCAAAGTCGGTTCAGAGCTCCCCCGATCTCATTTGACCCAGTGACCAGGATTTTCAACCCGACCTCGAAGCAACCCGGCTACCGCTAGCGAGAGGCCGACAATCCACCGAGGATGAACGAACCCTCAAAGAAAACCACGTGATCATCCTCTGGAAATAATATTACATGCAAAGCTCTATATTCTATTTAACAATACCTCTGAAATCCGAAAGATTAAAAATAGTACAATTTGAATGTACTTTACCAAGATTAAACAAGCATTAACAGAGCCGAGAGGCCTAGCTTTTGCAAAGGGTGTGTAGATGCACACAACGTAGAGGTGCACATGCACGCATACAGCGCATACATATGTACATGGACACATGCAGGCACAAACCGGAGCACACATAGAGCAGCACGTCTATATCTGACACACTGACCAGCATGTGTACAAGTATGCATGTATAATCACAGATCATGTTACATGCAGGCACTCGTGCACCCTTGTGACCAATTTGTATATAGAGGCACATATACACATAAACATAAAATACTCCCCATGAATCACGACTGATAAATAGACGCGTGAATGAATGAGGTAAAGACCTGTGTGTACTGACCATAAGAGTGACTCCCACAACAGATTGTTTAATCTTGCTATTTGCTTAAAGTTCATCTGTTTCGCCTTTGGAGCCTGCACTGATCTCGAAACGAGTGATGCGCTCTTAATCTGGACAGCTTCGAAAGATAACAGATTCTCCGGTGCTGGCAGTGTTTTCACTGATAGTGACATTTTACGGATACAGTCAGTTCAAAAACATACATTGAATGATCTGTGTAATGTATAAGCAGGAGTGAAAAGGCTATCTACATTAGTTCAGTGTACAAAAGACACACACAACATACATGTAATACAAGTTTGGTTATCTGTTATGTTGAAACAAACAACCATAGAGAAATCTTACAAAAACATGTTTCTCCACATTGTGCACAGTCAAAATTATTCCATTGGAGATGTTTCGGTTCTTTTACAATAAATGCAGAAGAGCATCATCAGGTCTATAACTCTTAAAAACGCACTCCTGAATGAAAGGGTTTGCAGAGCTCTATGATCCTAATGTTCTGGAGCACCAGATCAGCGGAGCTATAAGTATCAGGATAAGGGGTAATGGGACGCACAAAACCAATGGGATTAGGAGAGAGACGCGGTAGGGAAAGAGCAGGAAGAAGTCAGATTGGGAAGGCTGGTCAATAGCAGCTGGGGCACAAAAGTATCAGCGGGTCTTCCAGGTCAAAATCACTATTGGGACGGTCCTCTGCATGGTACATGTACTGTTGTCTGCATCCCCAATGCTGATTTTTTATCCTAGGCAAACACGGATCATGCATATGCGCCATGACATAGGACTGTCTCGTGGATTGCGGCCTTGTTGGACCGGAAGGGGCACCGAAAGCATTACCCTCATAGTGGTGAAAGGCTACTGCCTTCACTAAGAGTTCATCAGCACAAGCAAGGTGGTGGCAACATAACATGTAGTGATCAGTAGTAGTGAACAGTTCCTTTTTATCCTGTGTCACTAGAGTGAGGCCTACCGGCTCACTCCCATTTTTTCAAAGTTTCACTGATGAGTACTTAACTCGCCCTTGGCTTACATCAGGTAGATTGGGAGTGCCGCGTAGTGCAGGAGTGGTGAATCTGTGATGATTGTATGTGTGTGTGGGAATAGTATGTTAGAGGGATAGAGCAGTACTGTGTAGTACATGTGATATTACTGCATGTGCTGAGTGTATGTATGCCTGTGACAAATACATTACATGAAAGATGTAGTGCTGTGCAATGCATGTACAATAAAAGTATGTGCTGGGTGTATGTGTGATTGCATTGATGCATGAAGAGTCAAGCGCACATGGTGTGTATGTGTGTGCTGGCAGTGTGTGTGTTTGTACATTATACACCTTGTTAAATATGGAAAATATTCAGTGGGGAACTGTGCGCAGGCTGAGTGTGTAATGGTACAATGCATGAAGGTATTAGTGGTGGACAGTAAGTGTGCTGTGAATGTGCACTAAGTAGGTGTGATTGCAATGGTACATTATATGGAGGACCCAGGGTTCCATTTTGGGAAGCCCAGGCCTGCCTGGTGAAGACATGAGTAGGGATGGGCATGAAACATGTTGGTGCCTTAGGATCATAGGACCATCACATCCTTATTGCCATACATATATATTTTTTAATATTCCCACCCACCCCACGAATAAAGGATACCTTTGGAGTTGGAGCAGAATTTTATCTTTAAGGTTACACCCCTGTACACCAGATCTTCATAAGTGCTCCCTGAAATACGGGTAAGCGCACCCTGACCGTTAGAAGTTGGGGTGAACCCGATGACGAAGCATGTCACTATTAGAGTGAGTGAGAGTTATATTAAGAAAAGGATCCCTCTTCCTTCCCACCCACAATAGCGGGTGTGCTGCCACCTGGTGTACTAGCCATCCCTTAGCCTTTTTCTCTTCCACAAGAACCGCTTTGGTTCCTGAGGGGATACTTTTTGTGTTTTTGAAGAATGAAAATAGACAGTTCAAGAAATTGGAAAAAGATTGACCTTAAGATTAGGAAGAATTAAATGAGACAGCATTGATTCCCTGTGGGAACAGTGAAAGGCAACAATGGAGCATCGCAGAGAGCAAAATAATGGAGGGAGAACAGACGGGTGGAGTGAA
Organism: Lissotriton vulgaris; assembly: GCF_964263255.1. Classification (NCBI taxonomy): domain Eukaryota; kingdom Metazoa; phylum Chordata; class Amphibia; order Caudata; family Salamandridae; genus Lissotriton; species Lissotriton vulgaris. The sequence goes on from NC_141691.1 coordinate 135,374,374, forward strand.
AGGAAACAGAGGAAAACGTAGGGATGGAAATTCACTATCATGTTACTGAATCCATATGGAACTAGTAACCAGGAACGACAAGCCATTAAGTCTCTAGCCTGGACCACGGCCTTGCCATTAACAGTGAGACAGAAACAGAGATGGTCTAAAGGCTGTTAAAGGGCAGTAGATAAGGAGAACATGTGTGGTGCAGTGTAGCAGTAAAAAGGCAACATCCAGAAAATATGTAGGAAGTCGCAGAGACAGCCTATATAAAAGGCGCCTGTTGGTGGGTGACAGATAAGGATAAGCAGGGAGGGGGACCAGGGACACAGAACAAAACAAAAATGGCTGCTTAGTGACTGCAGCAAAAACAAACTGAAAAGGAGCAGAAGACAATGACGACAGACTATGAATTCTTCAGGCTGCGACCAGGCAGTATTAGTGACAAATGTTACAATGGCAGCAGAGACTTTAGAAGGCAGTAGTCTATCCATTGGTATACCCCTTCTTAGTACATTCCCAGGATGAAAATCAGCAAATGCCCTGTTATACTAGAAATACAGTTCCCTGCCAAATGTAGACAGAACCTCTTGTCTAGCTCGGCTGTGGGAAACCCTTTATTTTGATTGCCCATACGCTACATGGCTGCTGGGGTCCCACCGTTGGGAGGCCTGCTCAGTGTCGGACTGGGACATAAAATAGGCCAGGGACCAAAATAAAAGTTGCCCCATTAGTGAATTAGATAGCTAAAACAGTGTCCCATGTCGGTAAACTGGGGCAATTCTGAACTTGTAAAGACATGCTTTATAAGTGTTTTGTATGGTATGGGACAGGGCATAGTTTTGAGCTTGTTGCAGGCAATGTTTGTTTTGATATCAGGGAAATCAACAGTAAAAACCAGCCCACCAGACAATAAAATTGGCGCACAAACGACCCACACGCTGACCTGTCAGAACAGCCTGTCAAGCGATTCCTGGTTCATCTATAGGCCAGACCGACCCCGGGCCTGCTCTAGTCAGCGCGGACATTCTAATGTCTGACATGCAAGTGCAAAAACAACAATTGATGGACAGAATGCAGAACAATGTCATACATTCACCCCAGTACAGAGATCTGGGCCTAAATCCATCATTTTCTTGCACAAGGCATGTCACACTATGACAGGGAACAGCATCCATTGCCCCCATGTTCAAGGAGAAAACTCACTGTGAATCACACCATTGATTTTTTCCGATTTCAGAAACAAGCACCCACTTTAGGCGTATATTTCTGAAATACAAAACTATGTTGACCGGTCTCCATGACATTGCAGCGCACTGAATTTTACGCCTTTCTGGCTGTGTCACTTACAATAAAAAAGATCGGTGAGGGGCTGGTGTGGATCCCAAAATATGGCAGTATAACAGCGCACCGTGCCTAAACCGGGGTGCCAGAGGACCGCACATCGAATTCTCTATGAGCCCAACAGTTTTTAGCAGCGCTGTAGATTGCAGGAGGTAAATCTATTAGCCAGAAGCAACTATTAATATATCAAGGAAAGAGAAATACATCCTCAACCCAAAGATCATTAAATGTAAACATCTTTTTCATTAATCAAGATGATTTTTTTACTTTCTTTAATTATTAATTTTTAGGTTTTGCCTGATATTTTAGTTTTGCTTTCAACATATAGATAGCCCTATTGTTAATGTTGTAAGTTTTATTCTTGGATTGGAAGTATGTAATAATATAGCACTGTTATGCCCTTGAGCTTTTGTGGTGCCTTAGGAAACCTTTAAAAAAAAAAAATTACAAATTGTTGAAAGGAGCCTCTGCAGGAAATAATGTTTGTTTGTTTGTTTATTCATGGGTAATGTGTCATTAATGCCAGAGCACATCGGGCGTCTAAGCATGTTGTGCTTGACAGAAAACAAGTATTATTCATGTGTTGAAACTTTAAAAACAACAGGTTGAGATCCTAGCATGAAGGCTGCAAAGACAAAGACTTATTTAATGTCAAGGATCAATGACAAGAGAAAAATGCTCCATGCTAATGACGCGATAGCTGAATTACCCATCATGAGATGCCTACATTCCCTCATTAAGCCTGGATAATACATCCAGGATCGGACTGGCCTATATAGGACAACCTGACAGCGCCTGACGGGCTTGCCTGACAGATCAGTGTATGGGCTGAATTTGTTTCTTGTATGTGGGACTGCTTTATGGTCTATAGGGCAGGTTTTATTCTTGATTTCTCTGATATCACCACAAAAATTGCTCGCAGCAAGCGTAAATGCCCCTAAACCATGCAAAACACCTATACAGCGTGTCTTTACAAGTTTAAAACTGCCCTGATGCAAATATGGGCCACTTTTTAGCTATTTGGGGCCACTTTTAATTTGGTGCCCAGGCCTGTTTTCTATCCTTGTCCGCCCCGAAATAAGCACAGTTCTGCACTCCAGAAATAAAAGAACCAATTACAGAACATACAGGGCCCGATGTAGGTTATTCTAATTTACCACTTCTTAAATACCGAATCATACCGATTCGGTATTTTAGATGTGGTAAATTAGAAGGGGGGAAATGTAGGTAAATCAGAATCGGTATTCCCCATTGATTCCTATGGGCCTTGAAGCCTATAGGAATCAATGTGGAATACCGAATCGGTATTTACCAATTCGGTAAATTCCGATTGTTGCAAGGGTGCAGGGGGTGTCACTTTGACACCCTCTGGCACCCCAATTCTGGACTTGTGTGCCATGTGGCACACAGACATGCCCTAAGGGCATGTCTGTGTGTCACATTGCACAGGTGCGCATGCACAGATGTGCATGCACACCTTTATTCGGTATTTTACCACCCAATAGGATTGGGTGGTAAAATACCGATTTGGTAAGGCCTGTGGGACTCAGAAGAGTCCCACCTACATCTCAAGGACACGAATCGGTAAAAATACCGATTCAGTATTTTACCGATTCGGTAAATTTACTGAATCGGTAAAATAGGGCCCCTACATCAGGAATGAGCATTTACCGGTCGGTAACGGCCGAAATCGGCCGTTACCCGTTGGTAAATGGACACCTACATCGGGCCCACAGTGTTTAATCCCAGAGAGCTCTCTCTTCTTACTCATTCTATAAAGATTCCCACAAGGTGACGCTAAAGCGCAACAAAAGCCGAACCTAAAAGCGATCCGAAATAAAAAACAAATGCCAAGAAGGAATACAGTCAGGAAAGAGGCCGTTTGCCTCGGTGAGGTCTACCGCAGCCCTTCGATTGTAAAGGGAAGATAATTGCCTTGAATTAAACTCAGTGCAAGGTGACTGCAGCATTCTGCTTGAGCCCAGGTCTTCCTTTGGAAAGCTTTGTCAGAGCAGTGTCATGTTGCAATCTGTACACACAATCATTTTAAATGTAATTCTGGAAAGACAGTGAAAGCTGCTTTTTAAAGTATTGCAGCAGCATGCGTATCCCTGTGTTTGCCCTCAGATGCCTGCAGTCAGTAGAGTATTGATTTATTTGTGAAGTTTCATATAGCGTGAACATGATACATTCCGGTATCAGAGAACTGTACAAAGAGCAGATAAGTTAAACAAGTAGATATGCAAATAATAAATACTGAACATCTCACAACAGGTTACGCCTACAAACGAGAAAAGGGAACAACAAGAATCATAATAAATATGAAATGTTGGAAAACGAGGCAGCATCTGTGAGGCCTGCACAAATAACATGACCACATTTGTCCTTCACTGGAAACCAAACACCCCATTGTAGTGCCTGACTCTCAGAGGGTAGCGTCTGAGGCTTACTCAAGGGAGGTGGTGTGGGCTACTAGTCGCCATTTGCAGGTGCATAAAAATAACACTCAATAATTGATTGTCCAGTCTGTACTTCGCTTTATAAAAGTAAGAGTACATTTATTACACACACACACTACTCAATACTATGCACCAATTTACAAATATGCATAAGCTGTTGGAATTACTTTGTGACATCGCATAACATCTCCACCCCTCCCGCAGGGGGAGGTGGGGTCTAGTACCACCACTCCCATTTATGTACATCATCTTGCCCCCAATGCAGTTAGTTGATCATAACCTGGGGCTTGGGCTCTGCGCACTGGCATTATCCCAGTGGCGACCCACCCCATTACCCCAACAAGCATTAAAAATCGGTACACCTGCCTTGGTGACACATAATCCTGACTGACCATCTTCTACTGACCATAAAGTATGCACCTCTAAATCTGTGGGGCTAATAGTCTGGGTTGTTTCTCACCTAACAGCAGCAGCAAGAATGCATGTTTAAGCATCACTTTAGAATGACAGTACTCATCACATTTGTGTATAATTTAAAATGCATTGCAATTACAGCCCCTAAAGGCATCACAAATGAAATCACAGAATTACGTATATACACCCTAGCAGGAATGTCTGGCAACATAACCCCACTTTGCTTATGACATCACCTTACACAGGCACTTCACATTACACATGTGGCCTTCAGTCCCTCTTAAAAGAAATAACCTTAGTAAATGCATTTTTGTGCAATTACACCTCTTCACCTCCAGGGGATGCCCTTCTCCAGACATCCCCAACTCATCCCTTCACTCCCTGGTGCACTTCTCTATACACCCTCAGCTGTAGAACAAGCATTCCAGCCCAGAAGGTGTTAAATGCTGGCTGAGCCCTTGAGGGGTTATTCCTTTCAAATCCCCAGGAAACTTAGGGATGGAAATCTCTTTGTGCTGGGGGGGAGGAAGGGGGGGTGGGGAGACTGCGCTTCTCCAGCAGCTCCCCCTCAGCACCTCTTCACAATTGAGGGTGCACCCCCTCCTCTGGGGGCCATCAGGCACCAAAACGTTGAATTCCCCATGCCTTGCAAGGCATTATCAGGAGCTTCAGGCTCCTCTCTATGAATATTAGATTAGCGGCTCTCCCGCTGTGCTGGGGAGAGCCGCGCTGCAGCCAGTGGCCTCCAGCCGCTTCTGCTGGCCTCGTTTGGGGGCCCGGTCCCACCCGGACCTCCAGGTGAGGGGATGCGGATCGGAGAGCCCACGCTCTGCCGGTCTTCGGGTCTTCTCTTTTCCTTCGGGGTCCCGGTCCCACAGCAGGACGCCCACGTGCCGCTTCGGTGGAGGGCAGCATGGGGAGCCCACCCCCGGCTGCGCCCGCCGGCCCCCTGTGGGAGCCGGCGCCTCTCTTTGGGTCTGCCCACTCCCTCAGGGCCTCTCAGAGGGGGTATTCAGCAGGAAACTGCCTGCACTGGCTCCCTGCGCCAGCGCAGAGGCCCAGGCTGCTGCTCCCTGGTCCAGGACTCTTCCTCTGGCGCTGTTCAGGGCCCTGGGGGGCAGTCAGGGGGTTCCTCCTTCCAACTGCCCATTGCCAGGCTCCAGCACCCTCTGCCTCAGCAGACCACACCTCAGAGAGAGCTTCTTTTCCTGTGCAAGCACTTTTAAAAAGTTGAGTAGGGGGCTGGCAGTAAGTCTCTGTTTGACCTATCAAACAGCGACACATCACTTCACTGCCCCTGCTCCCTGCTTCCTGTTCAAGATGGCGTCGTTCAGGGTCTCTTGCCACATGGTCTCTGAAAAAGCCCCTTCCCCCTCGCTGCTTTCCATCCTTGGTGCAGCCTGGTACCAAGTGATAGCTGCTGATGGATGAGCCTGTAGCCCCACCCATTTTCTCTTTGTGGAGATGAGGCTTTAGCTTATGGATGAAAGGTTATCAATCTATCCCGCTGAGGTCAGCCCTCAGCCAGGCCCAGGTTATGACTGACTCAGAGAAATGTGACATTTCTGGATGACCCAAAAGCAGTACAAATATGACTTTGGACTCTGCAGAATATTCCTTTTCTCATCCGTTACGGTTGACTTTAGTGCGTGTCTGGAGTCTGTAGGCCATATGAACGTTACTCTAGCCCATGGACTCCACATCCCCATAGGGAAATAATGAAATGAAACACAGTAAAACACACTGGCATTCCCTGGCATGTTTCTACCCAGTGTATAAAGCCTATTCCATGTCACCACCCCATTCTGCATAAGTCCTGCCACACCAGTCTATCTGCACCTGCTCCTTGGCTGTGCATGGTAGGAATCCCCTGCGGAGCCCCTACACTTGTGCACACGCATGTACATATGTGTCTGCATTTAACCAGCCCGGTGTCCCTTACTCCAGCTGCTGAGCAGGGATGTATGATGTTACAGCGCATACATTTACATCGCTGTACATTACATCGCGGTTTTTACAATGCATGTCGTTACAACTTGCGTTGGAGGGCGCTGGACTTAGGAGTAGTATAACTTACTATTCCAACTCCAGTCTACATACTGTAGGGAAGGCGTTGGATAGTAAATTATACTATTCCTTGCCCTAGAGCGCCATCCAGTGCAAGTCGTTGTAACGACTTGCGTTGTGAAAACCGCAATGTAATAGCATTGCGATGTAATCCCCGAGTTGTAAACGATGTTTCCCGATGCGCAGTGGCCTGGTGAAGTCAGGGGGACACCAGTAAAATCCCCATGTAGTCTCTTACATCCTGAGTTCACTGTGGGTGAGTCCCAATTTATGAGGCTCCCCCACAGTGAAAGGTCAACCATTAGGTGCTCAAAAAGCGAAAAATCCGGGCGGCTCATAGTGTCAGAACCACCTTCTAACACACGCCGGGCCCAACTGATTCCTACAGGGAAGAAGTAGCCACTCTACATGGTACACTTCCCGTAGTCAGTGATAACTAGTTATAAGGGGGTTCTGACCAGACCCCTCTTACTAACCAGTTGTCCGCTCAGACCACCTACTCCTCCCATCCATGGAATCTCCACCTATGACAGGGATCCCGGACTACCCTAAGAACCCTCCAGGCCTTAGGTTAGATACCTCTAGGTCACTCATGGTCTACATGGACTCAGCCTAACTAGGCCCACCTTTGCCCTTGCGCAGGCAACACTATGCCTTCCACTTCTCTGGACAAGGGGACAGTGCCTCAGCACTGATGCAGTCTTCTGGGATAGGTCTACGTCCCACCCCTTGGGTCACTAGCTGGTCTCCCTTCCAGAGTTTGTTCCAACCAGTAACCTCTCTCTGTTTGGTCCTTGCACCCCAAAGATGCCACCTCTCTGGACCCTCACCCTCAGCCTGCCGTTGATGTCATACTGCTGCCACCACCCTTTCGGGATGACTGGCCTCCCTAAAGAAGGGGAAACTGGGAAAGGCTTGGGTCCTGTCACTATCCGGCCTGGACCACTCTTCATAAAGTAAACAAACAAAGTAGCCGGACAGCTTGAATTTCAATGATCATTCACCACCTAGTTCGATTAGTTACTAGGTTGGACAAACATGTGTCTTGAATCACTTTTTTATTTTATAAAAAGATTTAGAAAAAGTTTTTTTTGGCGTCAAAAGACACAACGAAACATTAACATACTTTACAAACAATACATTCAATAAATTGAAAGCAACAATACGAAAGATGAAAACTTAGACCAAGGAAATTCAAACAACATAATTTACATAGACAACTGTACTATGCCTCGAGTTAAATAATCTATGAGGCACCAATCCTGGATATGGAATAAACAAGTGGACTAACAGAATAGAATACTAGCCTACTTGTTATCGTCTGCAAAGAATACACAGTGCATTTATCACCAAGTGCTGCAAAATAGGAATTACAAAGAGACTACTCTACAATTTGCACATGTATTAGTTACATTCCTATTGAGCCTTAGGACATTGGTATCTTGCAGGTAAAGACGTCGACGCGTTTCGAACCCAACTGTGTTTAACGGGTTCTCCTCAGGACATGGACTGGGGGGTCGTTGTCACTTTTTGGCGGGGGGTTCAGATCACTCCCTCGAAGATGCGCCAAGGTGGCGATCACTGGGAGGGATGCCGGCACAGATCAGATATTCGATGTGCAGGTCAGGAAAGCTTTGTTATGCGGGCATAAATCCCCTCGTTGACGCGTGTACAAGCGGCAGCCGCCGCCTGGGCTTGTGCGTTCTCTATGGCGTTTAGAAGCGCTTGAATCCGGCACCCAGCTCGTTGTGAAAAGACAGCTTGTCACAGTTGGGTTCGAAACGCGTCAACGTCTTTACCTGCAAGATACCAATGTCCTAAGGCTCAATAGGAATGTAATAATACATGTGCAAATTGTAGAGTAGTCTCTTTGTAATTCCTATTTTGCAGCACTTGGTGATAAATGCACTGTGTATTCTTTGCAGACGATAACAAGTAGGCTAGTATTCCATTCTGTTAGTCCACTTGTTTATTCCATATCCAGGATTGGTGCCTCATAGTATTTAACTCGAGGCATAGTACAGTTGTCTATGTAAATTATGTTGTTTGAATTTCCTTGGTCTAAGTTTTCATCTTTCGTATTGTTGCTTTCAATTTATTGAATGTATTGTTTGTAAAGTCTGTTAATGTTTCGTTGTGTCTTTTGACGCCCAAAAAAACTTTTTCTAAATCTTTTTATAAAATAAAAAAGTGATTCAAGACACATGTTTGTCCTCCCTAAAGAAAGCACAGCCACTTGTGCTTCCCCACACAGAAAAACCACCTTTGGCAACTGGCCCGGCTCCCTGATATGACCTCAGATTGGCCTCACCACCACACTCGCAGTGCCAGGGAGGAAAACTGAGGGTGCCTCATCAGACATCCTATAGCTCATTCCCCCCGTCAGTAGCTCCTCACGGAAACTACCCCGGGAACCTAGACCCCTTTCTTGTTCTCCGCTGCGAGAACAGGGCCTATGCACCCTTCCCTCCGAGAGGCGCGCTCTCCCCTCAGAGTTTCCTTAGAGAGCCTGTGGGCCTCGAGTTAGCTAGACCCAGGCACAACTCTCATGGCTCTCCCCGGTCTCCCTGCAGCGCCTTGGGAGACCGCCCAGGGACCCACATGGTCCCCGGAGGCCTGCACCACCCCTTCTGAAGAACAGGGTCCCTTCACTTAAGATAGGCCCCACCTGCCTTCAGGGTAGTACTACCACTCTCAGCCAGGGACCCTAAAGATCCCGGCTAGGCCTGCACCACCCCTTTGCGAAACACAGGGTCCATTCACTTAAGATAGGCCCCACCTGTGTTCAGGGTGGTACTTTCTTGCAGAAGTCTACCTCCTGCCTCGAGCTAGGTGAACACTCCCATGCTCCTGGTTCTTGGGTTCAAGTCTCACTGGACCTACCAGACTGGTCACTGGCTACCGGACCCGGACACCTCAGGGTCCACCACTAACCCTTCACCTGAAATTTAGGGATCACATCATCCCCACTCAGATCTCCACTGGGTAAGTTACCTAGCCCACCTAGGGTACCTAGGGGCTACCACTACACATTGTCATTCAGGAACTACCCTCCATTGGGGCCACCCCTGGGTTGGTCACCTACCCACCAGTTAACCTGGGGGGCCTGCCGGACAGTCAACTCTACCACACCCTCCGCCCACCGTGGGAAAAGTTTCTTGGGGTCCCCCACCATGGGAACCCCTGGGGTGTTACTCCCCAGGGTAAATAAACCTCCTGCCCTACCCTTCCAGTGGGTTCGGCCTGTGCCAATGGCAAGAAAACTTTCAGCGGGGAAGGATATCTGGGGCCCCCTCTGTGGAAATCCTCCCTGCCCTTTAACAAGCGCGGAAATCTCCCAGGACCCCTTTTTTCCTGTCCCCCATAAAGGTCAATCCACCCCTACACCCCCCTCTGTGATGTAGGTATCAGTTGCTGTCCCTATTTCCTCATGCAGGTGTAGTGCATGTAGTGTTAGGGTTCAAAGGTCTACAATATGGCTTAAAATATTTGTGTGCTATAATTTCCTGGAAAGCACCATCCCGCTCGCACATGATAATGAACATTACTCAGTCATATCAATACAGTTTACCTTCAAACCATAATATCTTCACATGACATAAATGTGCACGGAGCTTTCCTTTCCCATACTTCTAGTTCACACAACCAAAACTTTGATCCCTTCTCAGAGCCTCGCGCTCTTCCATTTGCACATTACTGCATAGGAAATGTGTGGCAAAACTGGACTTACCAAATGCTATAAATGCGCACCAGAATGGGATACAATGTATCCCACCGCTGCCACCAATGTTGGAAAATGAGGCAGCATCTGTGAGGCCTGCACAAATAACATGCCTACATTTGTCCTTTACTGGGAACCAAACACCCCATTGTAGCTCCTGACTCTCAGAGGGTAGCGTTGCAGAGCAATCTGAGGCTTACTCAAGGGAGGTGGTGTGGGCTAGTAATCGCCATTTGCAGGTGCGCAAAATAATACTCTCTGCACTGTACTTCGCTTTATAAAAGTAAGAGTACATGTATTACACACACACACTACTCAATACTATGTACCAATTTACAAATATACATAAGCTGTTGGAATTACTTTGTGATATTGCATAACATCTCTACCCCTCCCGGAGGGGGGGGGGGGGTCTAGTACCACCACTCCCATGTATGCACATCATCTAGCCCCCAATGCAGTTTGTTGATCATAACCTGGGGCGTGGGCCCTGCGTACTGGCAGCATCCCAATGGGGACCCACCCCATTACCCAACAAGCATTAAAAATGGGTACACCAGCCTTGGTGACACATAACCCTGACTGAGCATCTCCTACTGACCATAAAGTATGCACCTCTAAATCTGCGGGGCTAATAGGCTGGGTTGTTCCTCACCTAACAGCAGCAGCAAGAATACATGTTTAAGCATCATTTAAAATGACAGTACTTATCACATTTGTGGATTATTAGAATGTATTACAAATACAGCCCCTAAAGGCATCACAGGATTACGCATATACAGCCAGACACCCTAGCAGGAATGTCTGACAACATAACCCCACTTTGCTTATGACATCACCTTACACAGGCACTTCACATTACACATGTGGCCTTCAGTACCTCTAAAAGAAATAACCTCAGTAAATGCATTTCGGTGCAATTACACCTCTTCACCTCCAGGGATGCCTTTCTCCAGACATCCCTATCTCAGCCCTTCACTCCCTGATGCACTTCTCTATATACGCTCATCTGTAGAACAAACATTCCAGCCCAGAAGGTGTTAAATGCTGGCTGAGCCCTTGAGGGGTTATGCCTTTCAAATCCCTAGGAAACTTAGGGAGGGACGACTCTTCATACTTGGGGGGAGACTGCACTTCTCCAGCAGCTCCCCCAGCACCTTTTCACAATTGAGGGTGACCCCCCTCCTCTGGGGGCCACCAGGCACCAAAACGATGAATTCCCTATGCCTTGCAAGGCATAATGGGCCGCTTCAGGCTCCTCTCTATGAATATTATATTAGCGACTCTCCCACTTTGCTGGGGACAGCCCCACTGCAGCCGGCGGCCTCCCGCCGCTTCTGCTGGCCTCGGTGGGGGGCCCGGTCCCACTCGGACCCCCAGGTAAGGGTATGCGGCTCAGACAGCCCACCCCTTGGCCGCTCTGCCGGTCCTCAGGGGCCCGGTCCCACCCGGGCCCCGTGCTGCTCTTCTCTTTTTCTTCGGGGTCCCATTCCCACCTGGGACTCCCACGTGTCGCTTTGGTGTAAGGGCAGCATGGGGAGCCCACCCCCGGCTGCCTGGCCGGGTCCCAACCCGCCCAGCACTCTTCTGTGCTGCAGCGGAAGCCGGTGCCTCTCCTTGGGTCTGCCCGCTCCCTCAAGGCCTCCCAGAGGGAGTATTCAGCAGGGAGTTGCCTGCACTGGCTCCCTGCATTAGCCTTTCAGCTGTCTCTCCCCTGCGCCTCTCTTCTGCTTGTGCAGAGGCCCAGGCTGCTGCTCACTGGTCCGGGATTCTTCCTCTGGCACTGTTCAGGGCCCTGGGGGGCAGTCAGTGGGTTCCTTCTCCCAACTGCCCATTACCAGGCTCCAGCACCCTCTGCCTCAGCAGACCACACTCCAGAGAGAGCTTCTCTTCCTGTGCAAGAAAATTACAAAAAACTATTTGATGGACAGAATGTAGATCAATGTCTTACATTCACCCCAGTACAAGGATCTGGGCCTAAATCCATCGTTTTTTGCACTCCACACCACCCTGGGTCAGATAATGGCTTTATGCAAATCAGCTCTGACCCTGTGCCCCATGGGAACAGTCCAGTCCGAACTACAACAGCCATATCTTTCCCAGACCGGAATCAAGCATCCGAGGACCGGACCGGTTTCGAGGTAACACCTCTCATCAGCCCGGCTAGCTTGACTCCAGTGGTGTGGAGGCTCTGGGACCCACGTCTGAGCTACCCCAGTACACTCAGGGAGAAAATTACAAAAAACAATTTGATGGACAGAATGTAGATCAATGTCTTACATTCACCCCAGTACAAGGATCTGGGACTAAATCCATCATTTTTTGCACTCCACACCACCCTGGGTCAGATAATGGCTTTATGCAAATCAGCTCTGACCCTGTGCCCCATGGGAACAGTCCAGTCCGAACTGCAACAGCCATATCTTTCCCAGACCGGAATCAAGCATCCGAGGACCGGACCGGTTTCGAGGTAACACCTCTCATCAGCCCGGCTAGCTTGACTCCTGTGGTGTGGAGGCTCTGCCATTGTCTAACCCAGGGTGGTGTGGAGTGCAAAAAAACGATGGATTTGGGCCCAGATCTTTGGACTGGGGTGAGTGTGTGACATTGATCCACATTCGGTCCATCACCTGTTGTGTTTGCATATCCCCCCCTAAGTGCGCTGGGGATGCCCAGACGTGGGTCCCAGGCACTCCACACCACTGGAGTCAAGCTAGCCGGGCTGATGAGAGGTGTTACCTCGAAACCGGTCCGGTCCTCAGATGCTTGATTCCGTTCTGGGAAGGACATGGCTTTTGTAGTTCGGACTGGACTGGTCCCATGGGGCACAGGGTCAGAGCTGATTTGCATATCGCCATTGTCTAACCCAGGGTGGTGTGGAGTGCAAAAAAACGATGGATTTGGGCCCAGATCTTTGGACTGGGGTGAGTGTGTGACATTGATCCACATTCGGTCCATCACCTGTTGTGTTTGCATATCTCGCCCTAAGTGCGCTGGGGATGCCCAGACGTGGGTCCCAGGCAATCCACACCACTGGAGTCAAGCTAGCCGGGCTGATGAGAGGTGTTACCTCGAAACCGGTCCGGTCCTCGGATGCTTGATTCCGTTCTGGGAAGGACATGGCTTTTGTAGTTCGGACTGGACTGGTCCCATGGGGCACAGGGTCAGAGCTGATTTGCATATCGCCATTGTCTAACCCAGGGTGGTGTGGAGTGCAAAAAAACGATGGATTTGGGCCCAGATCTTTGGACTGGGGTGAGTGTGTGACATTGATCCACATTCGGTCCATCACCTGTTGTGTTTGCATATCCCGCCCTAATGGCGCTGGGGATGCCCAGACGTGGGTCCCAGGCACTCCACACCACTGGAGTCAAGCTAGCCGGGCTGCTGAGAGGTGTTACCTCGAAACCGGTCCGGTCCTCGGATGCTTGATTCCGTTCTGGGAAAGGACATGGCTTTTGTAGTTCGGACTGGACTGGTCCCATGGGGCACAGGGTCAGAGCTGATTTGCATATCGCCATTGTCTAACCCAGGGTGGTGTGGAGTGCAAAAAAACGATGGATTTGGGCCCAGATCTTTGGACTGGGGTGAGTGTGTGACATTGATCCACATTCGGTCCATCACCTGTTGTGTTTGCATATCCCGCCCTAAGTGCGCTGGGGATGCCCAGACGTGGGTCCCAGGCACTCCACACCACTGGAGTCAAGCTAGCCGGGCTGATGAGAGGTGTTACCTCGAAACCGGTCCGGTCCTCGGATGCTTGATTCCGTTCTGGGAAGGACATGGCTTTTGTAGTTCGGACTGGACTGGTCCCATGGGGCACAGGGTCAGAGCTGATTTGCATATCGCCATTGTCTAACCCAGGGTGGTGTGGAGTGCAAAAAAACGATGGATTTGGGCCCAGATCTTTGGACTGGGGTGAGTGTGTGACATTGATCCACATTCGGTCCATCACCTGTTGTGTTTGCATATCCCGCCCTAAGTGCGCTGGGGATGCCCAGACGTGGGTCCCAGGCACTCCACACCACTGGAGTCAAGCTAGCCGGGCTGATGAGAGGTGTTACCTCGAAACCGGTCCGGTCCTCGGATGCTTGATTCCGTTCTGGGAAGGACATGGCTTTTGTAGTTCGGACTGGACTGGTCCCATGGGGCACAGGGTCAGAGCTGATTTGCATATCGCCATTGTCTAACCCAGGCTGGTGTGGAGTGCAAAAAAACGATGGATTTGGGCCCAGATCTTTGGACTGGGGTGAGTGTGTGACATTGATCCACATTCGGTCCATCACCTGTTGTGTTTGCATTTCTCTTCCTGTGCAAGCACTTTTTAACAGTTGAGTAGGGGGCTGGCAGGAAGTCTCTGTTTGTCCTATCAAACAGCGACACATCACTTCACTGCCCTTGTTCCCTGCTTCCTGCTCCCTGCCCAGCCTCCCGGTTTGATAAACATGGCGTCATCCATGGTCTCTTGCCACATGGTCTATGAAAAAGCCCCTTCCCCCCTGGCTGCCTTTCCTCCTTGGTGCAGCCTGGTGCCTGGCACCCAGTGATGGCTGCTGATGGATGAGCCTGTAGCCCCACCTATCTTTTCTTCGTGGAGAGGAGGACTTAGCTTGTGGAAAAAAGGTTATCAATCCATCCAGCTGAGGTCAGCCCTCAGCCAGGCCCTTGTTATGACTGACTCAGAGAAGTGTGACATTTCTGGATGACCCCAAAGCAGTACAAATATGACTTTGGACTCTGCAGAATGCTCCTTTTCACATCAGTTACCGTTGACTTTAGTGCGTGTCTGGAATCTGTAGGCCTTATGAACGTTATTCTAGCCTATGGGCTCCACATCCCCATAGTCGAATAATGAAATGAAACACAGTAAAACACACTGACATTCCCTGGCATGTTTCTTCCCAGTGTATAAAGCCTATTCCATGTATCCACCCCATAAGTCCTGCCACACCAGTCTATCTGCGCCTGCTCCTTGGCTGCGCACGCTAGGAATCTCCCCTGCGCTGCCCCTATACGTGTGCACACGCATGTACACATGTGTCTGCATGTAACCAGCCCAGTATCCCTTACTCCAGCTGCTGCGGGGTGGCCTGGTCAAGCCAGGGGGACACTAGTAAAATCCCCATGTAGTCTCTTACATCCTGAGTCACAATTTATGAGGCTCCCCCAAAGTGAAAGCTCAACCATTAGGTGCTCAAAAGCGAAAAGTCTGGGCGGCCCATAGTGTCAGACCCACCTTCTAACAGGAAGTAATAAAATTGCAAAGTGGATAGGGTTCCAGAGCTCTATACACGAAATAATAGTCAATTTGAGTGAGTGGTTGTTGGTCTATTGTGGAATGTATTTAATCAGGAGCAAAGACTACAACATCGTTCAATCAAATTGGCCAGCTGATAACCCATGGTACAGATGTTTAATGTGTGGCACACAATTGTAACACACAAATCTCCATCCATACTACTCCATGTGTACAAGAAACTGGGACCAGAAATGACATTGGAGGAACATAGGAAATTGAAACACCATGGTTGTGGGTCTGTCTTTGGGAAGTGGAGGGCAATATCCGGAAAACATGACCAGTTTAGGTTAGCACAGCTAAGGTTCTCATAATGACCAAAACTGACATTGTTGAAATTGATTTAGCCTCAGTCTCTTTGTGGAAGATTTACAAAGATGTCTATGGTTGAGGTGGATGTAATGAAGAGACACTTGAAAAGGTTGGCTTAGTATCCTTAAGAGACCTTAGACAAAGGTGTGGGACAGTATGAAGAATTTGCAGAAAGGATGGTGCGTAGGCTTAAAGCACGATCTAACTGGTTAATGTGACGCAGGGGGACCACCAAAGAAATTATATTTATAGATTCTAGTTAGTGCCTTGGCTACTTTAGTGTGTGTGAGAAGCTATATTCTAACTCATTGGTTCGTAACCCAGGGCTCAGCGACCGCTACTTTTGGGGTTGGAGACCAGATGGAATATTAAATATTATTAGCAGATTAATAAAATGCACGTAAGTAAAGAAACACACTCTAAAACTGAATTTAAACTTATAAATCTTTCTGTAAATGTGATAGAATTTGAAATTGGAGACTAAAAAAAAATTAAGGTGGTGTCCTTAGCTTGATTTGTTGGAGCAGCACAAGTGCAGCAAACTCAATACAGTATGGATAATGTGTGGCTTCAATTCAAGCGCTGACAAAATGAGAGCATGCAATCGAAGCAAAAAAGACAAAGAGACAAAGCATATCGTTTTGACTTTTAGAATTAAAACAAATTTAGAAAAACTCCAACCTTCCTTTTAACAATTTATTTCCTATTTCTAAATATGTAAATTATGTCAAATAATTCATAATTTGTTTATCAGTTTGATGTATATTTTTCTGTATTGTTTTGAAGTTCAAACTGTAGAAATTGCTTAGGCCATGGACCTTAGCTTCCATTAATGACTCAGTGGGGGGAGGGGGAGTCCCTGGATTCCTGTAATGATTCAGTGGGGGTCCTTGGATTCCATTAATGGTTTAGTGGAGTCTATAAAAGTCAAAAGACCTAGAACTGCTGCTATAACTGAATGGAGATGGGCCTTTTACTAGTGACTGTATCCCGCAGACTTGTTCTGTTTGTGGAGCTCATAGAGACGAATATGCATGTTGATCACCATATGTAGCTCTCAAGAGTTTACAAGATCGAGGGTCATGACATCCATTGATTTCTGCAATGTCATCTACTCATGGCACCAGATAATGACTTGAAATAGAGGCACATCCTTGGGAATTTAAGGGTGTTATCTATGAAAAACCCTAAATTGGAACCTAGGAGATGAACCAAAAATACAATTGGTTCAGAAAATAGCTAAAATCAGAAAGTTTATAATTTGCCTAGAACTAATCTTTACGCAGTAACGACTGAAAGACATCGGACAAGAATCTGCCTCACCAGTGGAAACCTTCTGAACTATGAAAGCTGACTTTTACTCTTCATTCTATGAAGTGATGGAAAGGAAGCGTGTGGCACTCCCTAAAATTCAGAAATTAGTAGATGAATAACGTGATGCGTCTGTACATCCGAGCATACTCTCCTGGTATGGAGGATCCAGTGATTTAATACTGCTGCTTGACTTGCCTGTACCTGTAATGGGTCGTTGGACAGGTCTCTAGGGTCAAGCCCAAAACCACAAAAGAGTCCAAGATCCAGAAGCCCTTTGCGCTTCCGCTCCAGTGGACTTCCATGATTGAGACAGCTGTGGGAGGATGGTGTCATTGGGATGGTGAAAGGCAAGCTGTGAGTGAGAACGGTGAGTGAACCTGGAAGAGGCAGTAAATTCAGGACGGAAGAGGGAAGCTGAGATGAACAGAGATGAAGCGGTAGACGTTGTGGAGTGCGGAGATGATGTGAAGCAGTTAGTTTGATTTATTTATGCAGTTTTCTCTAGCCTGAAAGTAGCACAAGGGCATTAAAGTTCTTTACCAGAGATCAGGAGTTGCATTTTGAATAACAATCCAACTGTTAGGCACCAAATCAGCTCTGTCGTGTTCAATCAGTAGAACATGGGTGATGGACTGTCTTTCTCTTAACAATTGCAATGTAACCCCTCAGATAACAACTGTGATGCAGCCTTGCATATTCTTTCAGTCACCAAATGTGTCTGAGTCTCTGAGTTAACAACTGTGATTCAGTTTTCAGTAGTCTCTCAGTTAACAACCTTGACCTAGTTTCTCAGTTAACAATTCTGAATCCGTTTTTAATAATCTTTCTGTCAACAACTGTGTTGCAGTCTCTCAGTTAACAATTGTGACTCCGTTTTTAATAGTCCTTCAGCTAAGAACATTGATGTAGGGTCTTAGTTAATAACTGTGTCTCGGTTTTTAATAGTCTGTCTGGTGATAACTGCGATGCAGTCTCTGTTAACAACTGTGACACAGCCTCTTAGTTAAGAACTTTGATGCAGTCTCTGAGTTAACAACTGTGACGCAGTCTCACAGTTAACAACTGTGACACAGTTTCTCAGTTAACAACTGTGACAAAGTCTCTCAGTTAACAACTGTGACACAGTCTCTCAGTTAACAACTGTGAAACAGTCTCTCAGTTAACAATTGTGACGAAGTTTCTCAGTTAACAACTGTGACGCAGTCTCTCAGTTAACAACTGTGACGAAGTCTGTCAGTTAACAACTGTGACACAGTCTCTCAGTTAACAACTGTGACGAAGTCTCTCAGTTAACAACTGTGACAATCTCTCAGTTATCAACTGTGACACAGTCTCTCAGTTAACATCTGTGACGAAGTCTGTCAGTTAACAACTGTGACACAGTCTCTCAGTTAACACCTGTGACGAAGTCTCTCAGTTAACAACTGTGACGCAATCTCTCAGTTAACATCTGTGACGCAGTTTCTCAGTTAACAACTGTGACGCAGTTTCTCAGTTAACAACTGTGACACAGTCTGTCAGTTAACAACAGAGATGCAGGGTCTTAGTTAATAACTTTGACACAGTTTTTAATAGTCTGTCTGGGAATAACTGTGACACAGTTTTTGAGTTAATAACTGTGATACAGTCTCTGAGTTAACAAATGTGACTAGGCTTTAATAACCTCTCTGTTAACAAGTGTGTGACAGTCTCTCAGTTAACAACTGTGACGAAGTCTCTCAGTTAACAATTGTGATGAAGTCTCTCAGTTAACAACTGTGACGAAGTCTGTCAGTTAACAACTGTGACACAGTCTCTCAGTTAACAACTGTGACGAAGTCTCTCAGTTAACAACTGTGACAATCTCTCAGTTATCAACTGTGACGCAGTTGACCAGTTAACAACTGTGACGCAGTCTCTCAGTTAACAACTGTGACGAAGTCTGTCAGTTAACAACTGTGACACAGTCTCTCAGTTAACAACTGTGACGAAGTCTGTCAGTTAACAACTGTGACACAGTCTCTCAGTTAACACCTGTGACGAAGTCTCTCAGTTAACAACTGTGACGCAATCTCTCAGTTAACATCTGTGACGCAGTTTCTCAGTTAACAACTGTGAATCAGTTTCTCAGTTAACAACTGTGACACAGTCTGTCAGTTAACAACAGAGATGCAGGGTCTTAGTTAATAACTTTGACATAGTTTTTAATAGTCTGTCTGGGAATAACTGTGACACAGTTTTTGAGTAAATAACTGTGATACAGTCTCTGAGTTAACAAATGTGGCTAGGCTTTAATAACCTCTCTGTTAACAAGTGTGTGACAGTCTCTCAGTTAACAACTGTGACGAAGTCTGTCAGTTAACAACTGTGACACAGTCTCTCAGTTAACAACTGTGACGCAATCTCTCAGTTAACAACTGTGACGCAGTCTCTCAGTTAACAACTGTGACACAGTCTCTCAGTTAACAACAGTGATGCAGGGTCTTAGTTAATAACTTTGACTCCGTTTTTAATAGTCTGTCTGGGAATAACTGTGACACAGTTTTTGAGTTAACAAATGTGGCTGGGCTTAATAGCCTCTCTATTACCAAGTGTGTGACAGTCTCTCAGTTAACAACTGTGACTCAGTTTTTAACAGTCGCTCAGTTAAGAACTTTGATGCAGGGTCATAGTTAATAACTGGGAGGTGGTTTTTAATAATCAGTCTGTTAATAACTGTGACACAGTCTCTGAGTAAAGAACTTTGATGCAGTATCTTAGTTAATAACTGTGACTTAGTTTTTAATAGTCTGTCTGGTAATTACTGTGACGCAGTCTGAGTTAACAACTGTGACGCTGCCTCTCAGTTAACAACTGTGACGCAGTCTCTCAGTTAACAACTGTGACTCCGTTTTTAATATTCTCTGAGCTATTCTCTGAGCTAACAGCTGTGATGCAGTCTCACAGTTAAGAACTTTGATTCAGTCTCTTAGTTAATCATTGTGACTTCATTTTTAATACCCTTTCTGTTAATAATGTCGGAGTCTCTCAGTTAACAACTGAGATACAGTCTCTTAGTTAACAACTGTGACTCCGTTTTTAATACTCTCTCAGTTAACAACTGTGATGCAGTCTCACAGTTAACAACTTTGATGCAGTCTCTTAGTTAATAACTGTGACTTCATTTTTAATAATCTGTCTAGTCATTACTGTGACGTAGTCTCTGAGTTAACTGTGACGCAGTCTCTGAGTTAACAACTGTGACGCCATCTCTGAGATAACAACTGTGACACAGTCTCTCAGTTAAGAACTTTGATGCAGTCTCTTAGTTGATAACTGTGACTTCGTTTTGAATAGTCTTTCTGGTATTTACTGTGACGCAGTCTCTGAGTTAACAACTGTAATGCAGTCTCTGACTTAACAACTGTGACTCTGTTTTAATACCCTCTCTGTTAACAACTGTCGGAGTCTCTCAGTTAACAACTGAGATGCAGTCTCTCAGTTAACAACTAGTCTCACTGTTAACAACTGTCGAAGTCTCTCAGTTAACAACTGTGAATCCGTTTTCAATATTCTCTCTGTTAACAACTGTCGGAGTCTCTCAGTTAACAAATGTGACACAGGCTCTCAGTTAAGAACTGTGACTTTGTTTTTAATAGCCTCTCAGTTAACAACTGAGACACAGTCTCCCAGTTAACAGCTAGTCTCTCTGTTAACAACTGTCGCAGTGTTTTAGTTAACAACTGTGACTGAGTTTTTAATTGACAACTGACACTGTTTCTCAGTTAACAACTGAGACAGTCTCTCAGTAAACAATTGTGGTGCAGTTTTTAATAGTCTCTCTGTTAACAGCTGTGATGTAGTTTCTTAACAACTGTCACGTGGTCTTTCACTGTCATACAGTTGACAATTAGGATGCAGTCTTTTAAGTCTCTCATTTAACAACTGTGACATTGACTTTTAATTGACAACTGCGGTGAAAATATGCAAACCTGATATGTGATTTCATATATGAATGACATCTTTGATTCATGTCTTAGGATACAGATGTATACATTAGAAATCATTTATTTACTGATTACATAGTTGTTTTATCAGTCAATAAATAAGATTCTTTAAAAGTGTCTGGAGTATGTTCCTTCAAATACACAGTGAGTGCAAAGTTAATGTACGCCAACTGTTGTTAGCCCTGTTATATATTGCTCTGGCAATACATCGTTTTTCTCTGATTAGTGAACTATTGAATTGCATTTTAGAAGAAGTGTTGACAGAAATATTTAGATGTGATCCAATGGCGCCATGGTGAAGCTGACTAGGATTCTGTCAGAATAGTGGGTTATTTCAAACTATGTTACAATGTCGAAATGGTTGCTTGAGTTTAACTATAAGGGTATTTCTTCAACTATACAGCTAGCATCAGTAAATAAAGATGCCTCATGCATTTTACCATTTTAAATCTATGGGTTTCCTCATGTATGTCAGGTGGTTTTGTGGGGCCAGGGCTCACTACTTCAGAGGGCTCTTCATAGGATGAGAACCTTTTTAGCTGTTAAAAAAATATGCTGCTGAATAAGAGAAAACAATGGAGATGCTACCTAGTGGTATTATATGACCAGTTATTAATAAACAGGGCAGGTTTGAATTAACATCTATATATAAATAATGCCTCGTGAGTGCAAAATGCCCCCTTGCTCTCCCTTTTTTACAGTAATGGGTTTCCTTCTAATATGACGGCACACCAAGTTGTGGCAGTCACCTGGGACACATACCAGTTGTTAGCACCTAGGTGTTGGTCATATTCTAAAGTGGTTAATTCCTCTTCTGATCTGGCATAGTGAAGAGGCATTTGACGGGTTGCTAGTTATTTCAGGTCTTGACAATTAAATTCCACTGAGTTTAAGTGTACAAGCCAGAAGAGGAGTTCTCCCATTTAAGTCTGTTTCAATATGCGTGAGTGAAGACTGTGGAGATACAATAGGTAGACTGGAGTGGAAGGTGACTAAAACATTGGGTAACCACTAACCTCCTAGCAAAACGCAGCTATATAGGGCTATTTCTTGGGTCCTTGAGAACTTCTCTTGCTAAATGAAAATTGATTGGGAAGTGGAATTCTGCAGGATTCATGCTAGTCTAGAGAACTGTTGCATTACACCATTGATGCATTGTAAAGTATGTGGTCTAGGTTTCAGTATTCCTGACACTCTCCAATCGAACATAAATTTGTTTCATCATTTGACTTGTTTAAAAGCCACAGTCGAGTTACCTATCTGTGTTTATCAGTTAAATGTCAATGTTATGTTAAATACTCTTATAACGCGCAACGCCTACTCTGAAGACTGTCCGGGGCGCGGAATTCAAGAGGAGTCACTGAACTACACCACCATCACTTACGGTAACAGGTGAGTTTTTAAAGGTTTCTTGAAGGCTAACAGGTCTTGAGAATTTTGCAATGGGAATGGAAGGGCATTCCTAGCCTGGGCGGCCTTAACAGCCAATGAGCAACCACCCAACTTGTGACGGATGAAGCGGGGCACCCTAGCTAGAAGGAGAGCTGAAGAATGCAGTTGTCTCAACGGGACATAGAAGGAGAACCCTTTCTGTAAATAGGCAGGCTCACAACCGTAGAGGGCTCGATGAGCAATGACCGGGGATTTAAATTAGACCCGTTCGCCGCAGGAAGTCAGTGGAGGACACAGAGATGTTCACACACGCTGCTCCTCTTAGCGATACCCAAGAGCAGCCAAGCAGCTGCATTCTGAGTGACCTGGAGTCTATTCAGATAATATCCACGGATGCCTTTATACAAAGTATTAGCGTAGTCCAATCGAGAGAGGATCAAGGCACGGATAGCCGTCTCTTTGGCAGGCCTAGGGAGGAGAGGTCAAAAACTCCTGAATGTTTTAAGAAGGCCAAAACAGCTACCAGAGAGCTTTTTCACCTGAGCAGAAAAGGAGAGGTTATCCTCAAACCACACTCCTAGGTTTTTAACGGATTTACCATTAGAGGTTGGTAGAGGGAACCCAGGAGGACAGATCATGTCTCTTAAGCCTGGAGGGAAATTACCGTAGAGTCGGATCTCTGACTTCTCTTTGTTACATTTGAGTTGGGCCACCACAAGCCACTCAAAAACCGAAGATAAGCAGTGCTGAACAAAGAATACAAAGCCCTCATCCTTTTCCCAGGTAAAGAGAAGCTTGGTGTCGTGAGCGTAGGCTATCACCTTAGACTCCAAGTCCTCGGCTAAATAGAGCAGAAGAGTAACATAGATATTAAAAAGAAGTGGGCTAAGGGAAGACCCCTGTGGGACACCAGTGGTAACCGGCTGCGTAGTTGAGGTGGCCGGTGGCAGCCAAAGCTGTTGAGCCCGCCCTTCAAGGAAGGACCTCAACCAGCCCCAGGCAGCGCCTGAGACACCAATCTCAGTGAGTCGGGCGAGCAGCAGGGAGTGCGGGACTGTATCGAATGCTGCCTATAGGTTGAACATTACAAATGCTGCTCTCCCACCGGCATCTAAGCAGTCACGAATGGCTTCGGAAATCTCCACCAACGCTGTCTCATTGCTGTAGGAGGAGCGAAACCTAGACTGCGCTGGATGCAGAACATCAGACCCTTCAACAAACTCTGTAAGTTGTCTGGTCACCACCTTCTCACAGACTTTAGCTAAACTGGGCAGGAGAGAGATAGGGTGATAGTTCCCTGGGGTCATGGGATCAAGAGTAGGCATCTTCAAAAGGGATGGATTTTTGCCCGTTTCCAGGCCTCCGGAACCCGAGCCTCGCGAAGAGAGGTGTTTATGATTGAATTAACTTCGGGATTAATAATCTCTGCAGCTGCGGCAAGCAATCTTGCTGCACAGGGGTCCGCGGGCGAACCCAATTTCAAGCCCTTCAGGATTTTAAGAGAGCTAGCCAGATCCACAGAAGAACAGGCCAGCAGAGCATGCCTGGGGGCAACAGGCAGGATGGCAGTAGGCACACGGACAGAAAGAGGACCGGGCAGGAAGTGAAAGTCACCTGAATCATGCTTATTTTATCCATGAAGAAATTGGATACAGTGTTACACCAGCACTCTGTGGCTGGAAGAGAGCGGACTTGTGCTGCAGGGGGCGTAAAACTCTGAACTATAGAGAAAGTCTCCTTGGTGTAGTTATGTGCTGGCTCAATGCAGGCTGTAAAATACTGCTTCTTAGCCTGTGTTTTTGGAATATAGTAAAAAAAAATGTGCCTGCCCCTGAGAGTGGCCTTAGTCAGGGGACAGTACTCACTGAGGCACCA
Source organism: Lissotriton vulgaris (assembly GCF_964263255.1). Lineage (NCBI taxonomy): Eukaryota > Metazoa > Chordata > Amphibia > Caudata > Salamandridae > Lissotriton > Lissotriton vulgaris. The sequence continues at coordinate 135,398,515 of NC_141691.1, forward strand.
AGCACGTTCAAGTTTTTACACTCCTGCTTAAGCACAGACAGGTACTCGGTAAACCAGGGTTTGGATGGCGATTCCCTGGAGAACCTCGACGAAGTCGGTGTTGCAAGCATGTTCATGAAATTGGATAGCCAATTGGAGAAGCCCGCAAGACTCCCATAAAGATCCGGGGTAAGTGCAGGTCTAGAAGCCACCAGAAGCAAGGCAAGTTTGGGAGGTTCCATTTTTTTGAAGGCTGGTTTCCAGTAGCAGGGGCCCTGAGGGCAGTCCGAGGCTAGCTCCCAGGAAAAGTAGGTAAGAGAGCGGTCTGACCAGGCGACTGGAAGAGGATCTTCAGCAGAGGTTGCGAAATTGGAACAAATAGGGTCGAGAATATGACCTCCTTGATGTGTAGGGCGGGTGACCCATTGAGACAGCAGGGCAAGCTGGAGAATGTCACCAAAAGCAAGTGAGTCCTTCGAATCGGCTTGGTCAAGGTGAATATTCAAATCCCTCAATACCAAGTATTGTGGAAATCGAAGAGCCTTGGAGGTCGATGCATTGCCCCATGATTGCAAAAAGGACCTAGCAGGGCACGGGAGACGATAGATCAGAGAGCCTCCCAACCTAGAATGGGGAGAAAACCTGATGCTGAAATCCAGAGCTTCGCAGTCACCCCAGGCATGAGTGTCGCCCCTAATAAGGCCCCATTTGTCCCAATACAAGATCGCCACTCCACCCCCATCTCCATCAGGTGATCTGCCTGGCGATTTTGAAGCCCTTAGGGGTGGCCAGAGCAACAAATGGGTCAGATGTGTTATTCAACCACGTTTCTGTAACAAACAGTAAGTCAACTGGTCTGTCAGAGAGGAGCTCGAATACATGAGAATGATGCTTTTTTAAGGAGCGTACATTATTCAGAGCCGCAAAAAATAAACCGCGGTCTGGAGGGCCTAGACAAAGAAGCAGAGGATTGCAAATACAAAAGAGAGTCTAAACGTAAACAGTAGCCACATACAGCACAGATATTGTCCTGGGAAGACCGCAGGTCAAACTGAGAATGGGAGTGACATGCTGGTAAGCGAAGGGCCGGTAATTCCTTCCTAGAGTAGCACACCCTCTCAAGGGTGCCGGTAGGCCAATGGGTAGAGTGGCTTGCCTTGGCCACTTTGGGGACGCTGACGGGCGCAGACAGGCTTGCCTTAGGAGCGCTTTTGGCACGCCAGCGGCGCAACTGCGCAGAGTGAATATTTATGGGCCGGCAGCCAGAAAAACTAGAGAGCGCACTGCCTAAAAATGGCGTCTCTCAGTGGCTGACCAGCAAAGCAGGAAATGAGGAAAGCCCCCCTCGTAAGATTCAAATTCCCCACATTATTCGGAATACACAGTAATTTAAAAAGTCAATTTCATAAAAGCGGCATAACAAAATAACACAGTACAAAGTTTAAAATTCAGAACAGCAGAAGTTGTGTGCAAAATCAGCAATAGCGAAGTTAAAGTACAAGCGTTTGTTCAGGGAACACCTCAAGGCACCTGTGTCGGCGCAGTGTGCATATTTTCATGGGCCAGCCGCCAGAAAAACTAGAGAGCGCACAGCCTAAAAATGGCGTCTCTCAGTGGCTCTCAATTAAAACAGGAAAGGTTTCTGAACAACCTGACTTCAGTATGGTGTCAGAACCCCATGGCCTGGAGTCATGGATAATGATAAACTTACAGAAGCAATGGTGGGGGACATTGCTTGATGAAGAAATGTGCCAGTGGAAGGTAGGCAATATGGCACCAGAGTACTCCAGAAATGTCCCACGAGCATGGACCTGCTGTTGAATGCTGCTTATGAAGAATTACAGGATTGTAATGCATCTTGCCCTACCTCACTGAGAAATAAAGCCAGACAAGGTCACAAGCAGGTCTTCTCTATGAGTTGAATTTATTTCTGAGTACCATGAGGGAGCTATCTGTTGAAGTGCAAGCAGGATGGGGCATAGCAACATTGATGTTGAACCTGCAGTACAACTGAATTTACACTTTTGTTACTGTTACCATGCAAAGGGACATGAAGATGTTCAACAAAACTGATTTACTGGCGGAGAAAATAAACGAGGCAAACAGGAACGCTTTGTTTTCAAAGCAACCATGGATGGCCATGCCAAGAAACGAGGTGTATCACAAGCAAACTGTCACCAGAATATTTCAGTTTCTGACTATGGCAAACAGCCAGTGAGGTCTGAAGTACCTGCAAAATGACAGGAGTACTAGTTAAAAAGAATATGGAGGATGACGCCAATGTGACTTAGGGTGCCTAAGGCGTGCACAGAAGAATTTTGTGAGATATCAGATGTTTCCACAGATCCTGTAGCCGACAGAGTTCTGAACTCCCAGACAAATGAGAGTGACCCAATGCAGCTCAGAGAAAGGCCTAAGGGCCCGATTCACAGAACTAACTTAAGACAAAATCCTAAACTTACTACTTTTGGTATTCACAGAAGTTAGGATTTTGTCTTAAGTTTGTCTTAAGACAAACTTAAGACAGGCTTAAGACAGACTTAAGTTAGGATTCTGTCTTGAGTCTGTCTTAAGTCTGTCTTAAGTTTGTCTTAAGAGAAACTTAAGACAAAATCCCAACTTCTGTGAATACCAAAAGTAGTACGTTTAGGATTTTGTCTTAAGTTAGTTCTGTGAATCAGCCCCAAAGAGTGCAAGAACTCTTGCTAGTTCCTGCCAAATCAGAATTAACACAAATTAACGAGAAATTGTCTAGAATAAGCAGAGATGAGAGAATGAGGAGGCAAAAGCAAGTGGCACAGCTGTGGGGTTTACATATTTTTGTTTCTGAGCCTGGGCCAACAGCATAAGGAGGAAAGATTGTGCCGTGAGGATCCAAGACTTAGCCCATCTCTATGGAACTGAAAAGGGCACGTTTTGTACAGATATCATCTTAGCTCAATTTAACTGATATAAGTGTAAGTTTGTGGGGAACTATTCATGATGTGAAATAAGAAATGTGAGTCATGTGTGAACCCTAACAGCCATCTGTAAGGGTTCCAAGAGATGTAGCGTTATGTGCCAAAGGACACCTGGAAGGCCTTATTAGAACACTTGAATCTTGGGAGCTAGTTGAAGACAATGAAGTGCCAGTGCAAATAACTCCCGTTACCTTCTGTTCCAACATGCCAATGCTTTTATCTGTTTGTTTTAGATCATTCTACCTTCAACAGGAAGAATGTTCTAGTAGCATTATAGCCTTTCTGCCTCGGGCTATACCAGTTGTTAAAGGCTATCACCCTTGTTATAGGATCTCGCCTCTACAGAAGTGGGCCTTAAACAGCCATTAGAACTCGAAGTAGAATGTTGGGAGTTGGTCAGCCAATCAGAATGCTTCTTTGCTGGCAATATTTAACATTACAGGCCCACAAAGGTAGAATTCTACGGCTGCCCAGCTTTCAATGTCCATAATGTGGGCAAATAGGGAGCACTGATGGACTGTGAGCAGCCTCCCCTCTAAATGCTCAGGGGATAAAAACAGTTCTTCTGTCCTCCTGCAATACTCACTCTACCTCTTCTAACCGAGCTGCATGTACACAGATTGCTGCCTAAGCTCCTCCCCTTACTTTTGGTGAAGGCAAGCCCAATCAGCCCAAAAAAATTAGAAACATGCAGCATGTTTCTGTTTTTTTAGGCTGATTGAGCTTCTCAAGTATATATCTCACGTGTTCTTTAGGGTTGGAGTTGAGTGCCAATTCGAGTTGAGCCAGGGTATGTTGTTATCCTGGAATATTGGGCTGGTGCTGTGGAGAAAGGTCTGTGTGAGTGTGCATGTGGTTGTATGTGAGAGACAGATAGTTCCTGGGAGAGTCAAAGGAAAGAACCCAGGAAGCCAGGACATTTTAATTATATTCCATTTGCGGTACAATTTGACAGCCTGTGCCTCAAAAGAATGGAAACGGCCAGAACACGAGATTGCTCGCTTCACTCGTGTTTTGTTGATGTGAGGGCGCATTTCACGCTAAAATAGAGTGCTAAATATGGATATGCATTTTGCATAGTGTCGCATAATTTTCCTGAAATTTCACATAATTATGTCAAAGCAAATTATGTGAATTTTGAACACCCCAGGTTCTCAGTGAGGGGCACTGCCACCAGAAAGGTTTTAATGGAAGGCTGCTACCAGCAATGCAGGTTCCCCTCAAATCTGCTGCTCCATCAATAATTGTAAAGTAACGATGAAGCAGGAAAAAGATGATTAAACTATTGAGTAATAGTTTATTTAAGCATAAGGCAGCAGAATACAGGAGCGCAGCCTGCCAGGGTAAAGTCCAGAGGTAAACTGACTTCAATGCGGTTAAAGCATAACTGTGTCTAGAAGATTGTTGAAAATCTCCTTTCCAGCAGTTCCCAAATGACTATATAGAATAGCCAACTTCCTTTTTGCAGAGTACTCATCTTCTCCAATTGCCACTAAGTAGTTTTCAAAACTTATGAACCACAACTTCCATGACTCTTTAGGTTTACCAGGATTATGTAAAAAATGATTTAAATTGACAATTTGTTGACTAGTGGCCATAATGGATAAATTAATAAAGAATAGGAAGCTTTGTAAAATTCTGATAACAGTATATAATGCAGTTGTAATAAATAGACAAATGTCTTTTGTCTTATAAATTTTAAATAAATACCTTTTGAATTGGTTGCGCTCGCTGTTGCAAAATGAGGAAAACAAACTCGAAAATCACTCGTTGAAGTGTTGTCATGGAAACGAGTTAAACGAGTGAATAAAAATGGCCGCGTGAGCGTGGTGACGTTGTTAAGATGATATCATACGCGTCATGAGCCGCTCGACGAATCAACCGCTGAGATGGCAGAAATGTGAAAAGTGAAGAAATCCCTCAGAGCTCAGCGCAGCGCCGTACGATGACGAGGTTTCCAGTCTCAGTAGAGGAAATCAGAAGGTGAAGAAGCGAAGCGCAAATTCAAACACAGGTATTTTAAAAGGAATGTGCAAAAATGGTAAAATGCTGCCAAAATCGCCAGAATCGCCGTAATCCTTGTCGCCAAAATGTAAAGTAACGATGAAGCAGGAAAAAGATGATTAAACTATTGAGTAATAGTTTATTTAAGCATAAGGCAGCAGAATACAGGAGCGCAGCCTGCCAGGGTAAAGTCCAGAGGTAAACTGACTTCAATGCGGTTAAAGCATAACTGTGTCTAGCATGACACGAGGGACGCACTTTTGAAGAGAAACATTCTCTTCAAAAGTGCGTGCAACATAATGGAACACAAAACAGATGTGAATACATGAGCGCGCCGTAGCGTGCCATGTTACAATTTGAATGAACACACTTACATGTACTCTACAATAATCCAACATGTACCGACAGAGAGGTCCAGCTAGCGATGACAGGACCAACACATCTATCTTCCACTCTTCTGCATCACCACTGAATCTTAGATACAATGCCAGTTCCACAGTGCAAGACTGGAGCACCCCTCTGGCCCTCACACTGACAACGGTTCCCATTCATGAACTCTCACAATCTCAGACAGGGATGCTACACAGCACACGCTGCTAAAAGGCCACACTAGTAGTTTGAATGCACCATATACAATAAGGCATTTAAGTATCAACGGGTAAAACACAAAAATCCTCACACCGCCTATCCTCCAACTCGTAAATAACAGCAAACTTTGGTCTATGATAGCATCCTCCAAAAAGGCGCAAGATACGGAGAGCGACTGTTTCCGTGAGGCCATAACAATGGAAATGTACGCCACATAAATATGTACAACTTTAACACATTTAAAATGCAATGCATGTTTCAACGTCAACCTTTAAGAGAAACTACTGCATCCATTCCATGCTGAATGTATGGCACCTTTAGCAAGCCCTTGCTTTTGAGTAAAGAACACGTTGGCAGCTAAGCTTTATGGGCCCACACCTCACCTGCAAGGTTCGAGGTGAACTACAAGTCTCAGAATGCAAGTGCTGTTAGTTAATGCATCAGGCTATTTAAAGATGTCACTGCGATGGTTCTTGTGCTGGTGTTTGTGTAATGCAAACAATACTGGACTTGTAAAATGCAAGCCAGATATGTGCTTGTTTTAGGATCTTACGGGAAAATATAACTAATCGTTACCCTGTGCTAATGTATTTAATTGTCAATGCCTTGGGCGGCTGCACAGTGCGCGTGCCGCAGCCGCCCACCCACCCCCAGAAGGAGACTCTGAGGGCGGCACAGCATGTCGGATGCCAGTTAATGTGATTGAGGGTGTCTTGGAATGAGTGGCACTCTGCCAGGATGGCCCTTGCCGTCGCGCTATCGATCCTTCAATAAATCAAAGGTTACTTAAGCACCGGTTGCCTCGGCCAGGAGGCTGCTTGATTGCTCGGCAGCGCGTGCTTATTGCAGGCAGGCGCTGAGAGCAGGGGAGGGAGCGCGCGCGGACGCACACACGCACGCGCGGTTCAGAGGCCGCACGCGCTGCCATGGCAACGGAGTGAACTGGCCTGCTCCGAATCCCCCTCGTGGTGGCGGTGAAAGGAGGCCCTGGCGGAGGCGCGAGGCGGCCGGGAGAGGGAGCGGGGACGCTGCGCCGTCACCGGGCTCGCTGCAGCTTTTAATGGAGCGGGGGCGGAAATTGTTCCTCCCCGGAGACGGCTTCTGCTGTGTTTCTCCTCTCGTATGCATCGCCTCGGATTATAAACCATGTCAGCATTTCAGGGCCAGAGCCGAGTCATACTTCCGTCAGAATGACTGCACTGCAGGCCCCCTGTGCCCAGGGGCCGGGTTAACCGTGGGGCAGCAGGTGCAGTGGGGGTGAGAGGGCCAGAGCATGTTCTTGGCTGGCTTGCATCATGGTCCAGTCAGTGTCTGCTGCCATCAGTAGCATGCACAGCCAGGGTGTCGTGGGCCTTAGTGCTAGGAACGAAATGGGCTCATAGCTGTTTTTGACTCGTAAAATACTGCAATAATAAGGGTTGAGCGGGCCCTTCAGTGCTCTGTGGACCGGTGCCACTGCACCTGTTGCACCAATAGTAACTATGCCCCTGGATGCTAAAACACAGCCTCCTATGCATGCAAAGTAACACAATTACGAATCAACTTTTCAATAAAGAATGGAGACCCTTTGGCCTTTTGAAGAGTTCAGAAGACGGAAACACTGGTGTCAAGGACTACTCTGCACTGGTTGTGCTTCAACACTCATGCAACACAACAACACTGGGTTATCAAGTACACTGAAATGCATTTACCAGAATGCACTGGAAAGGACAGGGGCGGACGTGTGACCAGTATGGCGACTTCACCCTTTAAATCAGTTATACTCAGAGTATCGCCAGGGGGTCGCATGCAGCCCTCCTGGCCTTTACATGCGTTCTCCTGGGCAGCAGCAGCACTGGGCTGTTGTTTACTCAAATCAACGCAAACATGATTTTGTCTTTTAAATATACAGCAAGCACTTATTTAAAGGTTAATTTGAAGTTAGGGAAAGGAAGTAACTAGGCCATTAACTTTAGGAAATTCCTTAATTCTTAACCCCTTCCACGCTGATGACGAGCTGGGCTCATCATGGCGTAGCCTCCTCGCACGCTGATGACGAGCCCAGCTCATCACGTAACATGCGTTTTAAAAAATCTCAGCGCAGAAGCGGAATTCCGCTAGAGCGCATGCGGTTAAAGACAGCCACTAGATATATACGCTTTGCTTACCCTACACCAAATTTACAACCCCCCTGGCATCAGTGTGGCCCTCGGTCACACCATAAACCAAACTTTGCGGCCTCCAGGAAAATGATGTTAGTACCATTGCTTTAAGTAATGTATGTACCTTCTGCTGTCCGTAGGGGGAGCTGGTGATTGGTTTTCAGAGCCAGTCGTCTTCTCCTGGGAGATGTCTGGCATTCGTTGACAGGAACTAAACAGATCATGTTCCGCCAACAGGCTCCTTGCTCTTCTGAAGCGTTAAAAAGAATGAAACTCTGGTCTCAAGGGCTACTTAGCGCTGGCTACTGTCCAACATGGATGTGACCCATACTACAACCGCAAGTTATGGAGTAACTTGAGCTGCATTTACCAGAGTACACTGGAGAGGACTTGGACAGACCTATGACCAGTGTAAGACTCCACCATTTATACCATTTCACACCATTGTTTAAGGGTGAGATGGAGGAACAGGGTAATGCACGACACTGGGAAACGTTCCCTCTTCCATTCAAGGCTCTGAAAGGACTGCTGGACTGCAGCCGCAGACTAGTATTTAATTGCAGGCATAAGTCCCACTTTAAAGGGAAGGACTGTTATTGGCCTCTGGCCAGGACATTCCTGGGCAGAGACGCAAAAGTGAAAACTTTACCTCTGTCTATGTCCACAAACTTTGTGTATCTGACATAGGCCAAGAAGATCACAGCAACGTGTTTCAGACTTCTTAAAAGTCTGCGCAAAATCTTAGACAGAATTCCCATACAATTAAGGAAAACAGTGGTGCACTCTCTCGTCACTTGGCGATTGGATTATGGGAACTCATTGTTCTTGGGAGCACCCAAATATGACGTCAAGAAACTACAGGTGGCCAGAATGCAGCAGCAAGACTGCCGTGCAACATTCCGGTACGGGAATCAGTGGAAAAAATATCTACTTAAATTACACTGGCTCCCAGTAGAGGCCAGAATAAAATTCAAGACACTAGTCGTTACTCATAGGGCACAGCATAATAAAGGCCCCAAAAAAATGACGACCCTAGTCTCGCCCTATATCCCCAAGAGGCAGCTGCGGTCTAGCACGGAAGACCGTTTAATTCAGACAAAGGTTAGGAGAGAAAAATGAGGAGGACGATCTTTTTCTCACCGAGGCCCAAAATCGTGGAACGTGCTACCATTCGAACACAGACGGCTCGACAGGGAACTTCAGTTCCGCAAAGAGATTAAGACCTGGCTGTACAAGCAATATCTTTAAGGCCTGGCCTGCCGCACTTAACATCTGACCGCTAGTGCTGGGAAGCCTAGGGGTAGCCATGCGCTTTACAAATCCCCATAATAATAATAATAATCTGCTCAAAGTGTGAAGTTTTGAACCTTCCTAGCAAAGGTTTGTCTGCTCCTAGCCATACTTTCAAGTTTCTAAGCAAGCTCACCCTTGAGGATAGGACTGTTAATTCTCTTTCACTTCTTATGTCTTATCACCAAAATAATGAGGGCTCGTAGTGGGTGAAATTGAGAAGTGCAGCTGCTCACCTACAAAACTCATAAAACACCACACAAAATATACCAGTTCAAAAGGTTTTATGTTCTAAGATGTTTTATCACTTTATTATATGAGTTCTTGTGCAATTTCAAAAAGAAAGCAATCTGGGGCTGTATTTTGGAAAAGATACACAGTCCATGTTTGCGCCACGACCCACGTTGAGACAGGTGCGCCCGGGAGTATACAGGGATAGTGTACCCTATTAAAATAAATACCACAACTTCGGGCTGCCCTGGGGCTACGCATTTCATGAAGCACTGATGACATTGCAAGTGGGCCAGAAGTCATGTGAGGGTTAAAGATGTTTTTCTAGTATTTTAACTGAATTACCTATTGTTCTATTGAATCTTAATAGTGTTTATTTTTTGTTAAATAAATAATCCTTAGTTTCGTTTTTTTTCCATTTTTTTTTCTTACAGGCTTGATTTCATTTTGATAATCCATTTTAATTCCTCTAGAAACTTGGGCCTTCCAGAACTTCAATTATCTGAAGGGATGGGGCTAATTTACCCTCGGTTGAGATCTGTGTGCAACCTGTAGTTTATGAGTTGAGTACTGACAGAGATCATTCTATTTTTGTATTCCAAGTTCAATGCATTGACTACTACCAAGAGGACTAATTAACATTTGTTACATACAGTCCTGCAAAGCTGAGGACCCTGCAGTAGCAAGAGCTTTATTACCGTACTAGTTATTGTGTTTTTTAATAACTTTTGATCACAATTGCTGGGTTTTCTGAAAGGAGGAATAAAAGAAAGGAAAGAAACAAGAAATGGAAAGAATGAAAGAAGAAAAGAAACAAAGAAAAAAAGGAAGAAAGACAGAGAAAGAAAAAAGAAAGATGGAACGAAAGAAAGAGTGACAAAAGTATGAAGGAAAGACTGAAAGAGATAAGTATAAAAGATCGAAAGAAGGAAGGAAAGAGAAAGGAAGGCAAGAAGGAAAAAATGGAAGAAACAAACAGAAAAAAGAAAGGAGGAAAGTAAAGTAGAAAGGAAAGAAAGAAAGAGGAAGGCAAGAAAGAAAGGAAGGAACACATAACAGAAAGAAGTAATAGCAGACAGGATTGCAAAGATAGAACACCCTCATGAGCTTATGTTCAAAGTACATGTGAGCTGCTGGTATGGTGTGCAAAAAATCATCAGTCAGATAAACAAAATAATTTACAAAACATTAGCAGGAGACAGGAACTAATAAAGCTTCTATGTGCCCTGTGCTCTCATCTGGAAGAATGTTACAGCAAACAAATGATGGAATGCTGACAATGCAAACATTCTCCCCCAGTCAAAAGATCTGGGTTAAATCCGTCGTTCTTTTGCCCATACGCCACCCTAGTTTGGACCCAGCCATATGCAAATCAGTCTTGATCCTGTGCCTCATGGGAACAGTCCAGACCGAACTGCCAGGCCAAATCTTCCCTGGACCGGAAACAAGCATCAAAGACCAGTTTCAGGGTAACACCCCTCATCAGCCAGGCTATCTTTAATCCAGTAGCAAAGTAAGCAAGGGACCCACATCTGGGCATACCCTGCCAACTTAGGGTGAGCAAAGCAAGCACAAGGAGATGATGGACTGAGTGCTAAAACTTTTCAGACACTCACCCACAGTCACTATTAGATCTGGGTTCAATCCATCATCGTTCTTTACCTCACTTTGCCACCCCAGTTTAGACCCAGCCATATGCAAACCAGTCTTGACCCTGTTCATCATGGAACCAGTCCAGCCCAAACTGCCAAGCCAGGTCTTCCCTAGACCGGAAACAAGCATCCTGGGACCGGTGTCAGGGTAACACCTCTCATCAGGGTATGTCACTGTTACAACGCAACTTTTACGTCGTAATGCTGTTACAACGCAGCTTTTACAACGCTGGTTCCATTACATCGGATGCCATTACAACGCAGGATATTACATAGCAGATGCTATTACAACGCATACCATTACATCGTAAGTATTGATAAGTATATAATTAATTTTTAATTTTTTTTAATATTATATAATTAATTTAATCATTATTAATTTTAAATAAATTAATTTATTTATGTTTTTTAATATTATAAATTAAATATATTAATTTAAGTAATTTTTTAAATAAGTATGAGTATAGGAGTATATGTTTTGGGGTACTGAGGTATATGTTTTCGGGTGTTTGGGTATTTTTAGGTTTTAGGGCAGGGTTTGGGTTTTGGGGTACAGGGGTATTTTTAGGTTTTAGGGCTAGGTTTGCGTTTTGGGGTACAGAGGTGTTTTTAGGTTTTAGGGCAGGGTTTGGATTTTGGGGTACAGGGGTGTTTTTAGGTTTTAGGGCTGGGTTTGGGTTTTGGGGTACAGGGGTGTTTTTAGGTTTTAGGGCAGGGTTTGGGTTTTGGGGTACAGGGGTGTTTTTAGGTTTTAGGGCTGGGTTTGGGTTTTGGGGTACCGGGGTGTTTTTAGGTTTTAGGGCAGGGTTTGGGTTTTGGGGTACAGGGGTGTTTTTAGGTTTTAGGGCTGGGTTTGGGTTTTGGGGTACAGGGGTGTTTTTAGGTTTTAGGGCAGGGTTTGGGTTTTGGGGTACAGGGGTGTTTTTAGGTTTTAGGGCTGGGTTTGGGTTTTGGGGTACAGGGGTGTTTTTAGGTTTTAGGGCTGGGTTTGGGTTTTGGGGTACAGGGGTGTTTTTAGGTTTTAGGGCTGGGTTTGGGTTTTGGGGTACAGGGGTGTTTTTAGGTTTTAGGGCAGGGTTTGGGTTTTGGGGTACAGGGGTGTTTTTAGGTTTTAGGGCTGGGTTTGGGTTTTGGGGTACAGGGGTGTTTTTAGGTTTTAGGGCAGGTTTTGGGTTTTGGGGTACAGGGGTATTTTAGGGTTCAGGGGTAGGGGTAGGTTTGTGTTTAGGGCTAATTAAATTATATTTACCATTTTTAAATTAATTAAAATTTATTTATTAAATTAAATTAATTATATTACATTAATTAAATTTTTTAATTAAATTAATTAAATTAAATAAATTATTTTAATTAATTTAATTAAATTACATAAAAAAAATATTTAACTTAAATTAATTTCATTTTATTAATTTAATAAAATTAATTACAATTTTTATTAAAATTAAATTAAATAAATAGATTTTATTTTATTAAATTAAATTAATTACTATTTTTAAATGTATTTTAATTAAATTAATTAAATTAAATTAATAAAATTAACTTAATTACATTTTTTAAAAAAAGGTATACTTACCTATACTTACGATGTAATGCCATGCGTTGTAATAGCATCTGCTATGTAATGCCATGCGTTGTAATGGCATCCGATGTAATGGATCCTGCGTTGTAAAAATTCCGATGTAACGGAATGCGTTGTAAAAATCTGCGTTGTACTGACACCAATCCCTCATCAGCCAGGCTAACTTGAATCCAGTGGCAAAGTGAGCAAAGGACCCTTGTTTGGCATACCCTGTCAAATTAGGGTGAACAACACAAACACAAGGAGATGATGGATGGAGCACTGAAACTTTTCATACACTCACCCCCAGTCATCTGGTCTGGCAGTTGAGGCTGGGCTGTTCCCTTGGGGAACAGGGTCAAGGCTGATTTGCATACAGCTGGTTCCAAACTAAAGATGGATTAAACCCAGATCTGTGACTGGGGGTGAAAGTTTGACAATGTTCCACATTGCGTCCACCATCTTTTTGTGTTGCATTTTTACCCTAAGTAGGAAGGCTATGCCCAAACGTGGGTCCCATGCTCACTACGCCACCAGTGTCAAGCTAGCATGGCTGATGAGGGGTGATGCCCCGAAACCAGTCCCAGGATGCTTGTCTTGGGATCCAGGGAGGACTTGGCCTTACAGTTTGGGTTGGACTGTTCCCCTGGGGAACATTGTCAAGGCTGATAAGGATATGGCTGGGTCCATACTGGAATGGTGCAGCGAGCAAAGTAACAATGGATTAAACACTGTTCTGTGACTAGGGATGAATGTTTGACAATGTTCAACATTCCGTCCATCATCATTTTGTGTTTGTTATATTAGAACATTCCACCAATTGAGGGTACAATGTCCTGAATTAAAAAGGGAGAAACAGAAAGACAAGCATTGAAATGTCAGAGCAGAAGGCTTCTACCAGCCATTATTTGCCCTGAGCCATTTTGTTGTCTTCAATAGAGCTCTCAACATTCCTATGTTCCGATATAGCTTTATAGCCTGCTGTAGCAGGCTACACCGGCCATTAAAGCCCCACTCCAGCGTTAAAGGCCCAGGCCGAAGGCTCAAGGGAGCAGGCCTTTAATGGCCTGTATAGCCCAGCTGCCGCGGGCTATAAAGCTATTAGAAAATTTGCTCCATCAGGGCAGAATGTTCTAATGAGTAAAACAAAGGCCTCATGGAGCCGGAGGAAGTTGAACTCACCTCAGCTCCAAAGTCTTTGTTAACAGCAGTTGCTGTGAATGTTCTACAGCTAACAGCCTCTCTCAGGGCTACATCTGTTAGCTTTTGAACATTCACAGCAAGAGCAGTAAAAGGGGCTGAAGTCAGTCCCTGGTTTTCCACGGCTTGGTTTAACTGCTTTTTGCAGTCCTGCCAAGCGAGGGAGACCCAGGAGTTGAGCATCATTCACCCCTTCCTCTGTTTGCGGCCCTAGTGCTACTGAGCTACAAGAGAAGGAAAAGGTGAAGGCTGCATTTGTCTTTCTGCATGCCCTCTGCCTTTCTTTTTCCTCTGCCTAATTAATATATTTTTGAGAGGCAGGGGAAAGAGAATGGCTGTTTATTAGGCCACGAAATGTTGAGAGAAACTCAATATACCAGTTCATATAGGCCGCTGCTGCTTCATTGTCTTCAATGGAGCTCTCAACATTCCAATGTTCTAATAATAATTTCCCTCTTACAGGCTCACTTCTCCATTCTCCTTGCCACCTGTTTATATCTTTTCAGACACAACAAACTAAAACGATATATTTATTGCTTTGTTTTATTGCATTTACATACCGCTTATGCTGCAGCACTATGGAAAGAATCATAAACAAGCATTAATGATGGTACATACAACTAAGTACAATAATGCTGCAGAAATGTGCTGTTCAACTATGCTCAAGAGCAGGTCTTACACAAGGAGGCGCATGCTTAATTTGAGCCAGTGATTTCCAGCGCTCAGCACCGTCATTTAACTGTCAATACCAGCACGTATGACAGTCTGCCACATGGTAGTGCTTTTTGTCTTATTTAGAGATGAGCACAATGTAGGAAGGTGGATATCTGACTATATGGTTACCCCAACTTTTTGCCTAGTGTTTTTCTGGTTTTCGACTTAGTTGGCCTGGGACCCTGCTATTCAGGGCCCCAGGCTATCTGCCTTCCCTATAAAATGGACTCCATGTACTTTAGGTACAAACCAGATTGGGTATTGGGTCACCTTTGTGACCACCTGTATAGTTTACCATAGGTACCCAGGGCATAGGTGCATCTAAGGACTACCAGTGGCTGCAGCATGTATTATGCCACCCCTGGCTGGCCCTCCAAACTGACACCTCAGGTCTGTTCACACAGCCTGGGTAAGGTGGTGTAATCACCCCTTACATAGATATAGTATACCTATATCTACCTTATATATAGACACATATGCACCTATAAGTCACTCCTATGATAGCCTCAACAATTCTGGAGGCAGAGTGCTTGGTTTTATGTGAGAGGGTGCCATAGCATGAGCTGAGCCCCTCTGCAGCTTTCGGAACCATCTCCTTATAGCTGTTCTATGATATAGCCATACCATATACTCTTAAGTGCATTATAATCCTCGCAGTTAATGCTAACTTTGGTTTGGCTTTATCAAAACATGTTGTGTAAGGTGTCAAACACTTTGGAATACTACCCCCACCCCTCCCAGCAGACCTGGTGGCAGGGGTAGCATTCCACCCTTCTAGAGGGAGAAGACATGTAGTTACTGCTTTTCCCGGTTAAAGTTAAACAGAGCCTCAGCATCACAAAATGGATGCTGCTGCCACAGAAACGTGTATGACCTCCTGTTGCTGGGGGAAACTTCACCAAGGGCAGCCTGGAGAATAGGTTTCCTGTCCAGGGAGGTGCCAGCACCTCCCCAGACAGGGGATTTGTGTATTGGGGCAGGGAGGGCTGCATTCAGTGAATGCATCTAGACACTGCCTGGGGCACACAAGGTGCTCCATGCATAGCCTGGTTCAAACCAGTTGCTAGGGCACTCCAGCCCCGCTCTGGAGCGAAACTGGACAAAAGGAAAGGGGTGTAAACACCCCCTTCTCAGGTCCACCCATAGGAGGGACCTAGTCAGATAATCCAGCCCCCATCCTTTAGCGCTGAGACACCCGTAAGGGTATTTGCGAGCTTTAAAAATCGCATAAAATAAAATATATGTATAGGAGCTGTGTCCCCAAGACTTTAGATGATCCTGGAAGGAAACTTTGAAACAGAACTATTGGACCTTCGACATTCTATTCTGACTAGAAGACGGAAGACATCTCCCTTGTGGTCAAGGAGTGACCACCGTGTGTAAATAGGCACCATCAGCAACTTTGCCGGTCCCATTTTCAAGGCTCCCGCCGGATCCCAAAGAATCTGTAACACAGGAACTGGACTTCTAGACTTCTCTGACTCCGACCCACATCCACAGCAAAGCTGAGACCCGTGGTGGACACGAGAGATGTAGGACCGGACACCCTGGGCATCCTGCAATTTGCTAACTGCTTGACTCCCGAGGTACCCTCTCAGTTGTGCATTGGGGTACCATAAGCCCCAGCCCTGAGCACCATTTACACCGAAGCTCAGTCCTCCACACTCTACGAGTGCTGCGTGGGGCCTGCTCTTGCATTTCAGCTCAATGCGTCTTCCCAGTTCCTTGCCCGTTGGCTAGTGAGCCCCCTGAAGAGCTTTCTTGGAAACAAACTTGTTTTTTTTGGTTGCTCCAGGCTTGCCCCAGCTTCTCTACAAAGGAGAAGCGGCACACACCTTGCTGGTCTGCAACAGAGCCAGTTTCGACATCCTGCGTGGGTTGCATTTGCCAAGGCTTGTTGGGTCCAATATAGATACCGACACCGCAGTCAACTAGATCCATTGTGGGACAGCTCGAATCCAGCGCCTGGTCATTATCGATGCCTCCTCCACCTCGTGGCTGAAGAGACAAACTCACCTTCTTCACCTGAGATCATCGCGATATCGCCTGGTTCCTTCCTGGTACCTTCCTGGTCACTGGCTAGTGACCCAGACTCTGTCCCGCTGCTTTCAGATTCTTCAGATCTTCGATCCACCCCTGGATCCGCCCTGACACTTTTCCTATGGTCGCCTGCAGCACTTCTTTGCAGATCTTCATAGAAAACGACGACGAAACCCGACACCAAAAGGCACCTATGCACCCGGCTTCCCAGGGTGAGGTAACACGAGTACTCCGGTGCTCCCGTGGGTCTTGACTCTCGAAGTGTCCTAGTCTAAAGGGGTTTTGGCGTAGTCCATCCGGAAGTGCCCTTACACGGTCAATCAATCAATCAGTGCATTTATATAGCGCACTACTCACCCAGAGGGTCTCAAGGCGCTTGGGGAGGGGGGGTCCGCTACTGCTCGAACAGCCAGGTCTTGAGCTGCTTCCTGAAGGCGAGGTGGTCTTGGGTCAGTCGAGGTGGGTCGGAAGGGAGTTCCAAGTCTTGGCGGCCAGGTAGGAGAAGGACCTTCCTCCTGTGGTGGCTCTTCGGATGCGGGGGACGGCGGCGAGGGCGTGGCTGGTCGATCGAAGCTGGCGTGCAGGAGTGTAGAAGTTGAGGCGGCTGTTGAGGTATCTTGGGCCTTGGTTGTGTAGGGCTTTGTGTGCGTGGGTGAGGAGACGGAAGGTGATTCTCTTGTTGGTCGGGAGCCAGTGCAGGTCTCTCAGGTGACCGTAGATGTGGCTGTGACGGGGGATGTCGAGGATGAGTCTTGCTGAGGCGTTCTGGATCCGCTGGAGTCTCTTCTGGAGTTTGGCAGTGGTTCCGGCATAGAGGGAGTTGCCGTAGTCCAGCCGGCTGGTGACGAGGGCCTGGGTGACCGTCTTCCTGGTCTCGGTGGGGATCCACCGGAAGATCTTACATAGCATTCGCAGGATGTTGAAGCACGACGAGGAGAGGGCGTTGACTTGTCTGGTCATGGAGAGGGAGGAGTCAAGGACGAACCCCAGGTTGCGTGCGTGGTCTGTTGGTTTTGGTGCGCTGCCCAGGGCGGGGGGCCACCAAGAGTCATCCCAGGCGGAGGGTGATGATCCCAGGATCAGGACTTCCGTCTTGTCTGAGTTCAGTTTCAGGCGGCTGTTCACCATCCACTCGGCTACGTCTTTCATCCCTTCGTGTAGGTTGGCTCTGGTGGTGGCGGGGTCGTTGGTGAGGGAGAGGATCAGCTGGGTGTCGTCTGCGTAGGAGATGATGTTGAGGTTGTGTTGGCGTGCGATGGCCGCAAGGGGGCTCTTGTAGACGTTGAAGAGGGTGGGGCTGAGCGATGATCGTTGTGGTACGCCGCAGATGACTTCGGTGGCTTCTGATCTGAACGGGGGAAGGCGGACTCTCTGTGTCCTTCCGGCGAGGAAGGAGATGATCCATTCTAGTGCTTTCTCCTGGATTCCGACGTTGCTGAGGCGCTGCACTAGGGTGCGGTGGCAGACAGTGTCGAATGCCGCGGAGAGGTCCAGGAGGATGAGGGCCGCTGTTTCTCCGTTATCGAGCAGGGCTCGGATGTCATCGGTGGCTGCGATGAGGGCGGTCTCGGTGCTGTGGTTGGCCCGGAAGCCAGACTGTGAGAGGTCGAGGGATCCGTTCGCCTCAAGGAAGGCGGCCAGCTGCTTGTTGACGGTCTTCTCGATGACTTTGGCCGGAAACGGGAGGAGCGAGATGGGGCGGTAGTTTTTGAGTTCAGTGGGGTGCGCTGATGGTTTCTTCAGTAGAGCGCTGAGTTCGGCGTGCTTCCAGCTCTCCGGGAAGGTGGCGGTGTCAAAGGAGGTGTTGATGATGTCCCGCAGGTGGGGTGCGATGACAGCGTCAGCTTTGTTGAAGACGTGGTAACTTTGTAACTTCTTTGTTTCCCATTATAAGTCAATGGTAACTCGCGACTGTGTTTAGACACTGCATGCGTCTCCCGTGGGCCTCGTACTTCCTAACCTTTGGTTGTTTAGTGTAGCCCCAGTGATTCCCTAGGCCCTAGGCCTACTCTCTATTTCAGACGTGGTTCTTATACCACTGTCTTAGTATATGGTTCGTGAGGCCCCGAGCACATTACTGTATATTGTGCAACTTATCGTATGCTAATTGAGTAACTTGTGATGTACTTTTACCTCTGACCTCATAAAGAGTGTAGAGGGGTTGTGTTTAGAATAAATACATATATATTTGATATATACCTTGTGTGGTGTCCTTTCATTTGGTATTCAAGGGATTATAATTGGTAAAACAACTCGCTTCACATGCTCTCTAAAGTCTTAGCCTATTGACTGCTGGTCCATGCTACCACTAGGATAGCTTTCTATAAGGTTGACTTTACAACCACCATCAATAAGGGTTGATTAGACTGGTGGAAGGTGCCCACTAGAACTAGTGGACATTATATGCCAGGCTAACTTCTCCCATTGGTGTGCAGCGGATGGGATAAGAGCTTGCTGTTGTTTTCCCATATAATCTTGAGATATAATGAAAGATCACATTAAGGTACCTGCAAGTATATATAAATCAAGTTTCTCATAATACATAAGTTCTACTGAATTTAGCAGCTGTAGGTGGCAAGGGCCTAGCACACCCTGACTACAACTCCTAGAGAGGTTCTAGTAGGAAACATTTAGTGTAGGTAGGTGCACACACCACACCTCACTAGAAAATGTCATTGGAAGCAGGTCCTAGTGGATCCCTGCCAGAAGACCCTCCTAGGGTACCTTCTAAGTATGACACATTTACTTTTCAGGAACTGAGAAGTATGTGTTCAGTCAGAAGACTGAGACAAGGACAGAGTCCAACCTTTAACCACCTGGTAGATATTTTAGTGGAGTATGATGCAGAAAAGGCATCCAACCCAGATCACCCAGGTAGTACAGAGGGGGGCCATCCCTCAACAGAAGATCCTACTGGTGAGAACCAAGGGGACTCTGATGATATTGTAGATCCTAACCAGGCAGAAGTCAGGGAACTGAACCAGGTTAACCTAGGACTGCTTGGGACTGGAGAAGGAAGGATCCAATCCAGACCCCCCAAGTAGGCCTAATGGTGAGTACAGAAGACCCAGATCACTTTCCAGTGCATCTGACCATTCTGATTCATCAGTGGGGTCCAATGTCTCTGCTCTGAGAAGAATGCCTTCACCTCAGAGGAGGGAGCATAAAGCTAGGATGAGAGAAGCCAAGCTTAGGATCAAGAGGCAAGAAGTTGCCCTTGCAAAAGAGACCCTAGCTCTTGAGAGAGAGAACAAGTTGAGTGGGTTAGAACCCACTGGTGGCAGCAACAACCCTAGTGGTAGGGAAAGCTCTTATGACCATAGAAACCTGAAAACAATTGTGCCACCCAATCAGGCAGGGGATGACATCCATAAGTGGATGACTGCTTTGGAAAGGGCCTGCAGAAGGTCCCCAAGGAGCAGTGGGCAGCAATTTTATGGTTCTCCTTTGCAGACAAAGGCAGAGATAAGCTCCTGACAGTTAGTGAACAGGATGCTGAGAACTACAATGTCCTGAAGAGTGCTTTGATAGATGGGTATGGCTTAACCACTGAGCAGGACAGGTTCCTGTTCAGAGACACCCAGAAGACACAGACTCAGGACTGGACTGATTTTGTAGATTGTGCTACTAAGGCTCTGGAGGGCTGGTTACTGGGCAGCAAAGTACAAGACTATACAGGATTATATAATTTTATTATGAGGGAGAAGATCCTTAATAATTGTCAAAACCAGCTTCTACACCAGCACCTGGTGGACTCTTATCTGACCTCTCCCCAAGAATTAGGTAAGAAGGCAGACCAATGGGTCAGAACCAGGGTTAGGCCTAAAAATCAGGGTGGGGACCAGAAGAAAGATTCTACCAAACCACAAGAGAAAGGTGGGGATAATTCAAAAGATAAATCCACAGCAGGGCCCCAAAAATCCTCTGAGGGGGGTAGGTCCCAAAATCCTTCCTCTACTGTTAAGAAACCTTATTGCCATGTATGTAAGCAACCTAGCCACTGGAAAACTGACAGCAGTTGCTCAAAGGCCAGCAATAAGGAAAATATTCCTCCAAGCAATACTCCAACACCTCCCGTTACTACTAGTAGTAATCCCCCAGGTGGTGTGAGTGCCCCCAACATTTTGGCTGATTTTACTTGGGGAACTCAGGTGGACTCTGGCCTAACCAGGTGCCCTACTACATCAACTCTAGTCTGTGAGAATGGCATGGGGTTTGCCAACTTCACCGCTTGTCCCAATACCTTGGGCAAGTACAGACAGGAGCCCCACATCAATGGTCAGAAAGCTGAGTCCTATAGGGACACAGGGGCTAGCATCACTATGGTGACTGAGAGGCTAGTCCCCTTAGAACAGGTTTGTTTTACCTGGGTTCACATATCAGGTGACCAATATTGATGGAGTGCAGAAAGATCATGCCACAGCAGTAGTAAATCTCAGCTGGGGAGGTGTCACTGACCACAAACTTGCCTGTAGATTGTTTACTGGGCAATGATCTAGAGATCTCAGCCTGGGCTGAGATAGAAAAAGAAATACATTCCAAAATGATATGCCTTCCTGAAAAGGTTGGTAGAGCTGTGATGGTCACAGCCCAAACACAGACAGATTTTAGTGATGTGAAGCCTGAAACTATGGATCACTCCACTCAGACAGAGATCATTGGGGAGGAAGAAAAGTCTCCCTCCCACCAGACATTAGGTGAGGGTCAGCCCCCTCAGGGAACTGACCCTACCCCCTGTGAAGGAACTTCCCCCCCCCCCCGAGGTAGTCAGGCCTGGTATGGCAAATCCCCTGATGTCAGTGGACTGGGTACACAAGGTGGTACCCAGTCTGGAGCAGGTACCCTGCCCCTCTCTACCCTGCCTCAGTCAGCCCAGGGCTGCAGAGATCAGGGAGGCCAGTGGACCCCAAAGAGCCCCCTGTCCAGAGGAACCCCACCATCAGCAGATTAGGGGCACCCAGTCTAGCAGCCCTAGCCAGGTTAAAATTCCTCAATCCTCTGAGGGATCTCCCTTACCCTTGGGTAGGAACCTCCCCCAGTGGCCCCAACATTTTGGCTGGGTTTACTTGGGGAACTCAGGTGGACTCTGGCCTAACCAGGTGCCCTACTACATCAACTCTAGTCTGTGAGAATGGCATGGGGTTTGCCAACTTCACCGCTTGTCCCAATACATTGGGCAAGTACAGACAGGAGCCCCACATCAATGGTCAGAAAGCTGAGTCCTATAGGGACACAGGGGCTAGCATCACTATGGTGACTGAGAGGCTAGTCCCCTTAGAACAGGTTTTACCTGGGTTCACATATCAGGTGACCAATATTGATGGAGTGCAGAAAGATCATGCCACAGCAGTAGTAAATCTCAGCTGGGGAGGTGTCACTGGCCACAAACTTGCCTGTAGATTGTTTACTGGGCAATGATCTAGAGATCTCAGCCTGGGCTGAGATAGAAAAAGAAATACATTCCAAAATGATATGCCTTCCTGAAAAGGTTGGTAGAGCTGTGATGGTCACAGCCCAAACACAGACAGATTTTAGTGATGTGAAGCCTGAAACTATGGATCACTCCACTCAGACAGAGATCATTGGGGAGGAAGAAAAGTCTCCCTCCCACCAGACATTAGGTGAGGGTCAGCCCCCTCAGGGAACTGACCCTACCCCTTGTGAAGGAACTTCCCCCCCCCCGAGGTAGTCAGGCCTGGTATGGCAAATCCCCTGATGTCAGTGGACTGGGTACACAAGGTGGTACCCAGTCTGGAGCAGGTACCCTGCCCCTCTCTACCCTGCCTCAGTCAGCCCAGGGCTGCAGAGATCAGGGAGGCCAGTGGACCCCAAAGAGCCCCCTGTCCAGAGGAACCCCACCATCAGCAGATTAGGGGCACCCAGTCTAGCAGCCCTAGCCAGGTTAAAATTCCTCAATCCTCTGAGGGATCTCCCTTACCCTTGGGTAGGAACCTCCCCCAGTGGCCCCAACATTTTGGCTGGGTTTACTTGGGGAACTCAGGTGGACTCTGGCCTAACCAGGTGCCCTACTACATCAACTCTAGTCTGTGAGAATGGCATGGGGTTTGCCAACTTCACCGCTTGTCCCAATACCTTGGGCAAGTACAGACAGGAGCCCCACATCAATGGTCAGAAAGCTGAGTCCTATAGGGACACAGGGGCTAGCATCACTATGGTGACTGAGAGGCTAGTCCCCTTAGAACAGGTTTTACCTGGGTTCACATATCAGGTGACCAATATTGATGGAGTGCAGAAAGATCATGCCACAGCAGTAGTAAATCTCAGCTGGGGAGGTGTCACTGGCCACAAACTTGCCTGTAGATTGTTTACTGGGCAATGATCTAGAGATCTCAGCCTGGGCTGAGATAGAAAAAGAAATACATTCCAAAATGATATGCCTTCCTGAAAAGGTTGGTAGAGCTGTGATGGTCACAGCCCAAACACAGACAGATTTTAGTGATGTGAAGCCTGAAACTATGGATCACTCCACTCAGACAGAGATCATTGGGGAGGAAGAAAAGTCTCCCTCCCACCAGACATTAGGCGAGGGTCAGCCCCCTCAGGGAACTGACCCTACCCCTTGTGAAGGAACTCCCCCCCCCCCGAGGTAGTCAGGCCTGGTATGGCAAATCCCCTGATGTCAGTGGACTGGGTACACAAGGTGGTACCCAGTCTGGAGCAGGTACCCTGCCCCTCTCTACCCTGCCTCAGTCAGCCCAGGGCTGCAGAGATCAGGGAGGCCAGTGGACCCCAAAGAGCCCCCTGTCCAGAGGAACCCCACCATCAGCAGATTAGGGGCACCCAGTCTAGCAGCCCTAGCCAGGTTAAAATTCCTCAATCCTCTGAGGGATCTCCCTTACCCTTGGGTAGGAACCTCCCCCAGATGGACTCTGTTGGGCACAAGCAAACCTGGGACCCAGTGGCCCCAAACCTGCCCTGTCCCTCCAATAGTCCAAACATAGGGACCCAGCCTCCAGCTATAGGCAGCCAGAGGTTGACCCTGAGAGCACAGTGCAACTCAGTCATGGAAAGAAAGGCCTTTATGGTGGATAGTGATTGGAGGAAGCAGAGCTCAACCTTAGTGGAGCCTCACTTCAGTACTCCATCCCAGCACCAGCCAAAACACCCAACAGGTAGAGATTCCCTATGGTGGAGACCCTCTGATACCCTTAAGGTGAGGGATTGCTTAGTGGACCATAAGACAGGGGGTAATCATGCTAGTGCAGGTACTTCCTTATATAGCCACTTAGTCAATATAGACGTACCTGGACAAGGATAGCCTTATCTCCTTTTGTTTGGGGGGGGGAGGGGTTTATGTAGAAAGGTGGATATCTGGCTATATGGTTACCCCAACTTTTTGCCTAGTGTTTTGCTGGTTTTCGACTCAGTTGGCCTGGGACCCTGCTATTCAGGGCCCCAGGCTATCTGCTTTCCCTATAAAATGGACTCCATGTACTTTAGGTACATACCAGATTGGGTATTGGGTCACCCTTGTGAGCCCCTGTATAGTGTACCATAGGTACCCAGGGCATAGGTGCATCCAAGGACTACCAGGGGCTGCAGCATGTATTATGCCACCCCTGGTTGGCCCTCCAAACTGACACTGCAGGTCTGTTCACACAGCCTGGGTAAGGTGGAGTAGTGTGGCTCACTGGTTAGAGGCGGCAGACCCAGAAGCAGAGGTTGGCCTGGGACCAGGGTTCAATTCCCGACACGGCAGGGTGTTGGGCCAATGTCAGCGGGCTCGATAAATCTCGCCTCAGTGCCACTCTAACCATGGGTCCCACTCAGCAACTCTGGGGAATAGCTTGCTTAATCTCCACAAACGGCCCCATCAACGCCGGGGATACCTGGCTTCATCTTGGGGTGCCCAGTAGGGACCATCTCACAGGGAAAGCCAGGACGGGTTCCCCAGCGTTATACAGCGCCAGGAAACCTACGGGTAGCAGTGCGCTTTACAAGCTCAAATACATACATACATACATACTTAGATATAGTATACCTATATCTACCTTACATATAGACACATATGCACCTATAAGTCACTCCTTTGGCAGGCCTCGACAATCCTGGAGGCAGAGTGTTTGGTTTTCTGTGAGAGGGTACCCTAGCATGAGCTGAGCCCCTCTGCAGCTTTTGGAACCATCTCCTTATAGCTGTTCTATGATATAGCCATATCATATACTCTTAAGTGCATTATAATCCTTGCGGTTAATGCTAACTTTGGTTTGGTTTATCAAAACATGTCGTGTAAGGTGTCAAACACTTTGGAATCCTACCCCACCCACCCCCCTAGCAGTTCTGGTGGCAGGGGTAGCATTCCACCCTTCTAGAGGGGGAAAACATGTAGTTACTGCTTTACCCAGTTAAAGTTAAACAGAGCCTCAGCATCACAAAATGGATGCTGCTGCCACAGACACGAGTCTGACCTCCTGTTGCTGGGGGAAACTCCAGCAAGGGCGGCCTGGACAATAGGTTTCCTGTCCAGGGACTTGCCAGCACCTCCCCAGACAGGGGGTTTGTGTATTGGGGCAGGGAGGACTGCATTCAGTGAATGCATCTAGACACTGCCTGGGGCACACAAGGTGCTCTATGCATAGCTCGGTTCAAACCAGTTGCTGGCGCACTCCAGCCCTGCTCTGGTGCGAAACTGGACAAAGGGAAAGGGGTGTAACCACCCCCTTATCAGGTCCACCCATAGGAGGGTCCTAGTCACGTAATCCAGCCTCCATCCTTAGTATAAGTATAGGAGCCGTGTCCCCAGGACTTCAGATTATCCTGGAACGAAACTTTGATACAGAACTCTTGGACCTTCGTCATTCTATTCAGACTAGAAGATGGAAGACATCTCGCTTGTGGTCAAGGAGTGACCACCCTGTGCCGAAGAATCTGCGACACAGGAACTGGACTTCCAGACTTCTCTGACTCCGACCCACATCCACAGCAAAGCTGAGACCCGTGGCGGACTCGAGAGACGTGGGACCGGACACCCTGGACATCCTGCAATTTCCTAACTGCTCAACTCCTGAGGTACCCTCGCAGTTTTGCATTGGGGTACGAGAAGCCCCATCCCCGAGCATCATTTGCACCGAAGCTCAGCCCTCCACACTCCACGAGTGCCGCGTGGGGCCTGCTCTTGCATTTCAGCTCAACGCGTCTTCTCGGTTCCTTGGCCATGGGCTAGTGAGCCCCCTGAAGACCTTTCCTGATTGCTACAGGCTTGCTCCAGCTTCCCTACAAAGGTGAAGTGCCACAGACCTTGCAACAGAGCCAATCTCGACATCCTGCATGGGTTGCGTTTGCCAAGGCTTGTTGGGTCCGATCCGGATACCGACACCGCAGTCAACTAGATCCATTGTGGGACAGCTCGAATCCAGAGCCTGGTCATCGTCGATGCCTCCTCCACCTCGTGGCTGAAGAGACAAACTCACCTTCTTCACCTGAGATCATCGCGACATCTCCTCGTTCCTTCCTGGTCACTGGCTAGTGACCCAGACTCTGTCCCCTCTGCTTTCAGGTTCTTCAGATCTGCGAACCACCCTTGGATCCACCCGGACACTTTTCCTCTGGTCGCCTGCAGAACTTCTTTGCAGATCTCCATAGAAACCAGCGCCGAAACCCGACACCAAAAGGCACCTATGCACCCGGCTTCCCTGGGTGAGGTAATACGAGTACTCAGGTGCTCCCGTGGGTCTTGACTCTCGATGTGTCCTAGTCTAAAGGGGTTTTGTCGTAGTCCATCCGGAAGTGTCCTTAAACAGTAACCTTGTAACTTCTCCGTTTCCCATTATAAGTCAATGTTAACTTGCGACTGTGTTTAGACACCACGCGTCTCCCGTGGGCCTCTCACTTCCTAACCTTTGGTTGTTTAGTGAAGCCCCAGCTATTCCCTGGGCCCTAGGCCTACTCTCTATTTCAGACGTGGTTCTTATACCACTTTCTTAGTATATGGTTCGTGAGGCCCCCAGGGCATTACTGTATATTGTGCAACTTATCGTATACTAATTGAGTAACTTGTGATGTACTTTTACCTCTGACCTCATAAAGTGTGCAGAGGGGTTGTGTTTAGAATAAATACATATATATTTGATATATACCTTGTGTGGTGTCCTTTCATTTGGTATTCAAGGGATTATAATTGGTAAAACAACTGGCTTCACATGCTCTCTGAAGTCTTAGGCTATTGACTGCTGGTCCATGCTACCACTAGGATAGCTTTTTATAAGGTTGGCTTTACAACCACCATCAATAAGGGTTGATTAGACTGGTGCAAGGTGCCCACTAGAACTAGTGGACATCATATGCCAGGCTAACTTCTCACACACAACAACAGTAGTTTATTGATTCAGTATACATTAAAAATTGCTAATGCTTGCCGACTAAGCCATTCTTATAGCTTTTGAGGCCTGGAATGGTCTGAATTGTCACACTTGCAGGAGGAGTGTGATGGTTAGTAGTTTTGTTGGTACTGTCATTGGCTTTGCTGGTAGGGGCAATGGGTGGTGCAAGCTGCAGTGGCCTTCTGATGAGTGCCCTAGCATTTATTTATTTACAAATTAAACACTGAGACTGCACTTGTTCCAGGCCCCCCTGAAGCTCCCTGTGGCTTTTTTATACATCACAAAAACAGGCTTGCCTATCTGTTGTGATCTATTCTCAATAGCCACCATTAGGTGTTGCCATAAAACCAGACAAGGGCCTGTTATTGTATGTGGGTTCTTGATTGTGTAGAGCCTTGTGTGTATGGGTCAGCAGCTGGAACTGGCCTCTCTTCTGTCTGGGAGCCAGTGGAGTTGCCTGAGGAGTTGTGTGATGTGCGTTCATGGGGGAAGGCCGAGGATGAATCTGACTGCGTCATCCTATATGGTCTGAAGTCTCTGTAGGAGGTGTGCGGCGATTCCTACGTAGAGGGCATTGCCATAGTCCAGCCAGCTAGTGATCAGGGCCTATGTCACGGTGCATATCGTGTGTAGCAGTTGCCACTTGAAGATCTTATCTAGCATGCACAGTGAAAAAGAGGCGTAGGAGACAGCGTTGATCTGTGATTTTATGGTGAGCTTACTGACCTAAAGCAAATGCATATGTTCACCGGGGCCACCTAGCTGATACCCTCTTCACCTCCTATCTTGTCACGATTGAGAAGTCTTCATGACCGTCAACTTTGTAGTAAGATCTTCTAAAATTCTAAGAGCCCCAGGCCCATTCCTAGAGAATGGAACAGCATCATCACAGTGCTTACTACTAGCTGGAATTTTAAGCAGCCTACCCTCAGCACGCATGCTTGACAGGTGAGTGTTGTGGTGGCGGCGGTATTTACTGTGTGGGTTGTTCTGATACTATCTCTAAAGTGGGCACGTGTACCCATGTCTCTTTGAAGCGGATACCGTAACCCCAAATCTTTGACTCTGAACTGCGTCCGCCTGGGTGGCGTAAGCCAGAACTGTGCAACTTCACATGCACACAATCCAGACTGGTGCATCTAAAAATACCAAAAGCAGTTTTCCGATCTGCTTGGATATTCCTGTGTTAAAGAAAGATACAGCCAGTAAAGAAACCCTGCTTCTGCGATTCCTCGAAAACAATCAATTAACCTGGTGGTGTAACCTGAAACCCTAGAGACTAATTTGTTCTCTTTCCACTTGCTCAACTAGGGCCCGATTCACAGAATGAACCTAAGACTTGGGCCCTGATGTATCAATATTCCCTTTTGCGATTTCTTATTTGCGATCTTTTGCATTTTGCAAATACGGAATCGCAAAATGCGATGTATGTACTTTTTTGCGATTATTCTGCGATTCCTTGAAAGTCTGAGAATATATTGCAATTTTTTTGCGATTTCTTATTTAGCGAATTTCGCTAATTAAGAATTCACAAAAAAACGTGAATCTGCTAATGCTGGAAACAAGTGATGAAATCACAGTGTAGATACCTCTAGAATAGAGCAGTAATGGGGCACACAATTCAGTACTCCAGTAACGAGGCATACCTGTAAAATGAAGAAAATTCTGCCTGACATTCTTAAAATGAAGCCAGCAGATACTCTCTCACATGTGTCTAGCAGGGGAGGCAGGCTGCCATGATGGCCCTTGGGGCCAAGACAAAATGTGAGGATGCAATGAGAAACCTGACCTCCCCGCGTTGAGAATCTCGCCAGGAGGTTTATTTTCCACGCTTGCGATCGGCAACTTGATGTTGCTGATCGCAAACAAGGAAAAAGTCTCGCCGGGATGTCACTTTGCTTGCTCGCGGTCGCCAAATTGAAGTTGAGGACCGCGAGCAAGCAAAAAATGACAGTTGCACTATGCTACGCGTGTTTGCACTGTGCTACATGCAGTTCGCGTAGTTCAAAGTAGCGCAAACTTCGCAAACTATGCGAGCCTAGTGTAGTGCTTTGCCCAGGGTTAGTTTTAATGATGGCTCTGGCATCCGTATGTAAAGTAATTGTCCAATCTCGGACTCCAGTTGAAAATGTTTGTGCTATTTTATCAGCACACTTTGCCTTTCGTGCCTCCATTCCTGCTGGTGCAGGCATTTTTCCAGTATTGCCAATTTCGCTACTTTTTGGATACAATATTGGAGATATGTCTTTGTTTGCTGTCTGAATCCTGCTTTATGTAACACACTGAACCGGGGCAGCAGAGTTAGTGCTCCCACCGTCCCTCAATGTTTACAACACAAGCCGCTTTGGTGCGTTTCCCTTCGCTTTACAAAGTTTTGGGAACGTTTGCCTGTTGAGAGGTGAGTACTCCCAGAATGCTTCATTATGGGCTGTATTGGGAGTAATATAAAATGGCCTTATGGGTAATTGTCCTCCAACCGTTAGCAAGGCCATTGTGGCTGAAACTCGTTGGTTTGGATCACATACGAGGGTCCTGGTGGTGGTTTGAATAAAGGAACTGATCTTTTGAATCCTGAGTGCAGGGCAACTTTGTTTAAAAATATCTATATATCTATATATCTATATATGTATATAACAGAAACAGTCCTAGTTCACCATACTAGCAGCAAAAAGCAGGTACGGACCACTGCATAATGTTTTCAAATAAAGGGCTTTATTGCGGAGATTTCAGCATCAGAGTATATATATATATATATATATATATATATATATATATATATATATATACACTTATGTATATATATATATATATTCCACAACGTCCTCGTTATTTGAAAAAACGCAACAACAGGTTTGCTGGTGCAAAAAAGTGAAGTTTAATAGCAGGAAACAACGCGTTTCACCTTTCGGCTTGTTCACGTTTCAAACGCCATGATGCTACGTGTTTTTTTATATACACAGTCAACTCACACCTCTACGTGCTGTTTGCTGACCAACGAAAATGTCAGCCATCTTTGTCATGAGCAGGACTACGGAGGGGCTGCCACCTCTGAAGGAGTATAACTATAATAGGAACTGCAACTACCAGAAGGCTTAGCAGGAAGGAGGAGTTATAGTCTATTTAGTAGCCTGCCTCCTGAGGCGCTGTGTACGTGATTTTGATTGTTACCCGGAGTTCGGAACCAGTGGATTCTCGCTTAGGCTGTTTTCAGTCTGGGGCGGAGCTCGTTCGAGAAGAAGGGCGTGCGGCGGCTGCCGTGCGCTTCAGCATTGTAGCGGTGTTTGTTGACCTTCTCTGTATCGCCGGTTGGAAAGTTTCCCGGCGGAACCGCAGCTGTTTCCAGTGGCGGCCTTTCTACAGGTCTTTGTTCCCTCGGCCGAGAGAACACGAGCGGGGAGTGGCAGCTCTCCTTTTGTGCGTTCAGCGGCTGCTGTACGCGGTTCTGACACCGGCTGGTGTTAGGAAGCCCGAGCGAGGAGTGAAGGAGTGGACTTCCATTAAAACCTCGGATCCGTGAGTTGTATATAAGTAGAACTTGTGAGCGCGAAAGGCGTTTATGAAAAGAAGCTCAAAGCTTTTGGAACTTCTTTGTTGCAATCTGGACTATAGCATTTTCTTTGATTCTTGGAACTTTGTCATTCGAACCGGATTGTGGGATAGTGAACTCGAGACTATGTTTTGCTGTGTGTCACATGAGAGACTGTAAAACTATTCAAGGCGTTATTTTTTGGAGCACTCTATTTTTTATTTGGATTCACGAAGGGTTATAGGGAATATTATTTTGGTGCTTACCCAGGAAGGCTGGAAGGTGTGTGATTGTAAAACCGCATTGGAAGAATGTTTGGGGTGTGAGGAGGTGTCCTCAAAGCTGACCTTGTTCCTTGCTTTCTAGAGTGGTGCAATTAACGGAAGAAGGCTTCCACACTACCTACCGGGAGGGAGAAGAAAATATAGCTAGTGCCCGTGGTAGGTGGTGTCCTAGCGAGAGATAATGAGAGTAGTTAGTAGTGTTATGTACTAATGAAAGGTTTGTTTTCTTGTCTTCTCTCCTAACAGCCTCCTGTCCCGTTCCAGTCCCTTCCTGGTTCTTTTTTCCCTCGCCTGATTTCCTTATTCTCTGTTGATCTTGGTTTCAGAGGATAGGGCAGTCTGGAGGTGGACCCCTATATAGCATCGCCCTGATCCTGAGGATACGCGGTCGTGACAGAATCAAGTACCCACGTATTGATATCCTCCTGGTCAGGGGGTTCTGTGGGGATGGCCACTCTAGACGATGTGTTGCATGCCTTGGGTGTGGTTCAACATGAACTTGAGGCTTCTAGAGCAGAGACGGCAGCATTGAATGAGCGGTTAGATAGACAGACACGCAACCCCTTTGATGCTACTCCGGGTGGTTCGCCGATACAGGTTACGGTGTCCCCACCGATACCGTTGGCTAGTCCAGAGAGGTATTCTGGGGATCCGGCCACAATTCAGACCTTTTTGACCCAGGTAGCCATACACTTTTCGTGTAGGCCTGCGTCTTTCCCTACTCACATTTCCCGGGTAGCCTTTGCCATTTCCTATCTCACAGGGGATGCTGCCAATCGGGCAGTACCGCTGGTGAGATCTGACTATGCCCTTTTATCTAATTGGGAAGAGTTCCGTGTGGAGTTTGAGAGGGTCTTTAATAGACGGGCCACTACCTTGAGTGCGGATAAGGAGTTGTTGGGGTTGCGCCAGGGGAAGAAGGAACTCGTCACATATATGACGACCTTCAATAGATTGGTGGTGGAGACGTCGTGGCCTGAGGCGAAACGAATGGCCTTATATTATCAGGGCTTAAATGAGGATCTTAAAGACGTGATTGCACAGATAGACCCCCAACCTAAGACCTGCATCGATTTGATCAATCTCACTTTGAGGTTGGATCATCGTATGTCAGATAGAGGCGGAGAACGTAGGAGAGGGGATCGATACGGGGCCGGACCACCTCCAGTGAGTCGGCCTAGTATCAAGGAAGTGGGATCAGAGCCTATGGAGTTAGGGGCGATTCGTCCACCACTGACAAAATCTGAGCGAGAGAGCAGAAGGGCTTTGGGTCTCTGCATGTATTGCGGACAAAAGGGTCATTATGTCAGGGATTGCACTATGAGACCTAAAAAGACTAGTTTTTTCCCTCCAGTTAAACAGTAGCGGTGACTAAGACAGCTGTCAGTGATGAGGGGTATACCGAGATGGAGGGTTTTTCAAGGGTAAGGAAGCCATCGCTTGAGTGGAAGATACCGTCTTTGGAGGTGCCCACATGTAAGAAGTCTGAGACCCATATCCTGTTGTCCATGTTCTTGAACACTAGCCATGAGAGTCATCCGGTAGTGTCTATGATTGATTCTGGGGCAAAGGGCAACTTTATCGATCAAGGGTTGGTGGGCAGGCTGGGGTTGGTGAAGGTGCCCATTGAAATTCCTGAAATGGTGTTGGCCGTAGATGCCACGCAGTTGAGATCTGGCCCGGTTACAGCCCACACTGAGAATATCGAACTGGTTATGCCCAGGGGGATGGGTAGTCACAGAGAAAGGATTGTGTTGAACATAATTGAGGCTCCTCAGTATGAGGTTATACTGGGGATGCCCTGGTTGTGGCAACACAATCCTTCTATCGATTGGAGAGCAAGAACAGTTGGTTTTGAGTCCGAGGACTGTGAGGCTGGTTGCTTGTTAGCATCGGCTTCACATGTGTCCTCTTTGGCCGCAGGGTACACCATAGCTACGGCGTTGGAGAAGGATATGGAACTGCCTACCGCATACAATCGTTTCCAGGATGTCTTTAGCGAGGTGAAGGCGGAAACATTACCCCCGCATAGGGATTATGATTGCCAGATAGACTTAGTGGAGGGGGCAGTGGTACCATCATGTAGAGTGTATGCCCTTTCAGTGTCAGAAACCGAACATCTGAGGAAATACATCGAGCATTTTAGCAATCTGGGGTTCATTCGTCCCTCACGCTCCCCTGCTGCCTCGCCACTTTTTTTCATTGCAAAGGCCAATAAAGGGTTGAGGGCTTGCATAGACTATAGACAGTTGAACAAGGTGACAGTGCGAAACAGGTATCCGCTTCCTCTCATTTCCGTTCTTCTGGATCAGGTCAGGGAGGCAGGGATTTATACTCGCCTGAATCTAAGAGGGGCTTATCACCTGGTTAGGATCCGAGCTGGCGATGAGTGGAAGATGGCGTTTAAGACCTGTTTCGGTCTTTATGAGTATCTGGTAATGCCGTTCGGGCTATGCAATGCCCCGGCGGCGTTCCAGTTTTTCATAAATGACATAATGAAAGAGTACCTGGATAGGTTTGTTATCATCTATATTGATGACTTATTGGTCTATTCAGTGACGCCAGCTCAACATGTGGAACATGTATTGTTGATCTTACAAAAACTGCAGGAGCATCACTTATTCTGTAAGTTGAGTAAGTGTGAGTTCGGTGTGGAAGAGGTGGAATTTTTGGGGGTGATACTTAACCCTCGTGGGTTCAGAATGGCTGATAGAAAGGTGAAAGCGGTTTTGGAGTGGCTGGTCCCTATGAATGTACGTGACATCCAGTGCTTCCTGGGGTTCTCAAATTACTATAGCAGATTTGTGTCACATTTTTCACAGCTAGTCTCTCCTATTACTCACTTGCTACGAAAGGGATTACCTTTTTTGTGGACACAGGAAGCCACGGTGGCATTTGAACAGCTAAAGATTGCATTCAGTACTGCTCCAGTGTTAAAGCACCCTCAGGTGGATGTACCGTTCATCGTTGAGGCAGATGCCTCTGACGTGGCAATAGGGGCGGTACTATCGCAGCGTGATCAAACAACAGGATTGCTGCACCCTATCGCCTTTCTCTCGAAAAAACTGAACCCGGCGGAAGCGAATTATACCATCGCCGAAAAGGAACTGTTGGCAGTGAAAAAGGCGTTTCAGGAGTGGAGGCACTACCTGTGGGGGGGACAGCATCCAGTGACAGTGTATTCTGATCACCATAACCTGGTGTACTTGAAGACTGCCAGACACCTGTCACAACGGCAGATGAGGTGGATGCTGTTTTTCGCTGAATATGAGTTCACCATTACCTTCCGGCCGGGGGTAGAGAATAAAAAAGCTGATTCCCTGTCTCGGTGTGTTAATACGGACTGTGCTACGAAGACGGCTCCCAGGTCTATACTATCGCCTGAGGTGGTGGTGTGCTCGATCCAGGTGGAACATTTTCTGGAAGTGGTGGCTAAGCAGCGG
This sequence comes from Lissotriton vulgaris, assembly GCF_964263255.1. NCBI lineage: Eukaryota > Metazoa > Chordata > Amphibia > Caudata > Salamandridae > Lissotriton > Lissotriton vulgaris. The sequence goes on from NC_141691.1 coordinate 135,432,465, forward strand.
ACTCTGCAGCAATGGGAGGAGTGGGCGGCCGTGTCGGCTCAACGGTCCCTCAAACATGGACTGCCTATGGTACTGAACAGGTTGTTCCTTCCAACCCATGCGCTGCGATTAATGGCATTTAATTGGTGCCATAATGCTTTGATGGCTGGACATCAGGGACATCAAAAAACGGTGCATGAAGTACAAAGACATTTCTGGTGGGATGGCCTGGTAAGGGACATAAGACAGTGGGTAAACCAGTGTGAAACCTGTGCGAGAGCTAAGAACACTTCATCGAAGCCAGCAGGGCTACTCATGCCGTTGCCGACTCCATCGAGACCGTGGCAGGTCATCAGTTTGGATTTTGTGGTGGGACTGCCCATGGATAAAGGGAATGATGCCATATTGGTAGTGGTGGATAGTTTCACAAAAATGGGACATTTCATCCCTTGCAGGAATCTTCCCTCAGCCTCTCAAACAGCCCAATTGCTCTTAACTCAGGTGGTTCGGCTTCATGGGGTTCCACAAGTTATCATCTCGGACAGGGGTCCGCAGTTTGTGGCCAGGTTCTGGCGTACCTGGTGTAAAGCTTTGAATATCTCTGCGGCCCTGTCGACCAGTTTCCATCCTCAATCTGATGGTCAGACAGAGAGACTGAACCAAACTCTGAAAAAATATCTTCGCTGCTATGCAGATGAGGCTGCGGATTCCTGGGTGTCTCTGCTGTGGCTAGCGGAACTGTCCTATAACAATGCTTGGCACTGTTCTACAGGGGAAACACCTTTTCGGGCGAATTCTGGATTTAATGCTAACATCCTGCCTGTGACCATTCCTTGTGACGTGGCAAATCATCCAACGGTGGCTAGTCAAGTGAAGGCGCTTTTGAGGATCCATCGGAAGGTGCAGGCCTCTTTGGATAAGGCAAAGGTGTCTTACAAGAAATGGGAAGACAAGCATCGGAGGGAAGGGCCAGAGTATAAAGTGGGAGACAGAGTGTGGCTCTCAACAAGAAACATCCGTTTCCGATTCCGGAGCGTGTTTCATCCACGCTATATAGGGCCTTACACAGTGGTGAGACGGGTGAATCCGGTGGCCTACAAACTAAAGCTTCCAGCTTCATTACAGATTCATCCTGTCTTTCATTGCAGTTTACTGAAGCCAGCCCTCGCTGCTCGCAGGAAGGCAGTCCCTCCTGTATTACGCGATGGGAACCTGGAATATGAGGTACGCAAGATTCTGGACTCTCGTTTCCGGCAGGGGAGGTTCTGGTTTCTTGTGTCCTTGAAGGGGTATGCAGCGGAGGACGATTCCTGGGAACCTAGTTCTGGGGTTCATGCGCCTATTGCTGTCCGTCGCTTCTTTGCCAGCCATCCAGGGAAAGCCTGGAGCAAGTAGGCGCTGGTAAGGAGGGATATACTGTCATGAGCAGGACTACGGAGGGGCTGCCACCTCTGAAGGAGTATAACTATAATAGGAACTGCAACTACCAGAAGGCTTAGCAGGAGGGAGGAGTTATAGTCTATTTAGTAGCCTGCCTCCTGAGGCGCTGTGTACGTGATTTTGATTGTTACCCGGAGTTCGGAACCAGTGAATTCTCGCTTAGGCTGTTTTCAGTCTGGGGCGGAGCTCGTTCGAGAAGAAGGGCGTGCGGCGGCTGCCGTGCGCTTCAGCATTGTAGCGGTGTTTGTTGACCTTCTCTGTATCACCGGTTGGAAAGTTTCCCGGCGGAACCGCAGCTGTTTCCAGTGGCGGCCTTTCTACAGGTCTTTGTTCCCTCGGCCGAGAGAACACGAGCGGGGAGTGGCAGCTCTCCTTTTGTGCGTTCAGCGGCTGCTGTACGCGGTTCTGACACCGGCTGGTGTTAGGAAGCCCGAGCGAGGAGTGAAGGAGTGGACTTCCATTAAAACCTCGGATCCGTGAGTTGTATATAAGTGGAACTTGTGAGCGCGAAAGGCGTTTATGAAAAGAAGCTCAAAGCTTTTGGAACTTCTTTGTTGCAATCTGGACTATAGCATTTTCTTTGATTCTTGGACCTTTGTCATTCGAACCGGTTTGTGGGATAGTGAACTCGAGACTGTGTTATTTTTTGGAGCACTCTATTTTTTATTTTGATTCACGAAGGGTTATAGGGAATATTATTTTGGTGCTTCCCCAGGAAGGCTGGAAGGTGTGTGAGTGTAAAACCGCATTGGAAGAATGTTTGGGGTGTGAGGAGGTGTCCTCAAAGCTGACCTTGTTCCTTGCTTTCTAGAGTGGTGCAATTAACGGAAGAAGGCTTCCACACTACCTACCGGGAGGGAGAAGAAAATATAGCTAGTGCCCGTGGTAGGTGGCGTCCTAGCGAGCGATAATGAGAGTAGTTAGTAGTGTTATGTACTAATGAAAGATTTGTTTTCTTGTCTTCTCTCCTTACAGCCTCCTGTCCCGTTCCAGTCCCTTCCTGGTTCTTTTTTCCCTCGCCTGATTTCCTTATTCTCTGTTGATCTTGGTTTCAGAGGATAGGGCAGTCTGGAGGTGGACCCCTATATAGCATCGCCCTGATCCTGAGGATACGCGGTCGTGACAATCTTGTAATGTTAAAAAGCTCCATACATTCAATGGCGATGTTACATTTGTATCGCATTTCTGTCACCCAAATTGTATTATTATTTTCATACATACAATTTGAATTGATATCCCAAAATTATAGCATTCATTGGTTATTATTATAGTTTACACATCAAAACATAATAACAGTCATTATTTCTGTGTACCACCATTGAGCACATACTCCACGTTACTTAAATCATTTTGTAACGTTTCTAGGCAGACAGAAACCCGCAAAATTTCATTGAATTAATATCGCATTGTGTGTAAGCGAGCTGTTTGAATAAAGTAAAAAAAATTGAGAAGGAAGAAAATGCCAGTTAATAAGATAAATCTTTCTCTAAAACAACTGCAGGCAATTGAGGATCTGAAGAATGACAATCAGATAGTGATACACCACTCTGATAAGAATGGGAACGTGGTGGTTTTGGATAAAGAAAAATATCTAAGGGAAGGCATTAGGCAACTTAATGACACCACATGTTACTACACCTCTAGTTATCCAGAGATAAGAAATTCCAACACTGAATATGGCAAACTACTTATTGATTGGAGAGAGAAAGGACTTTTAGAGTAGGAGGAGTACAACTATCTTAAGTGTACTCACCCCCGAATTCCCATCTTGTACCTCTTGCCCAAATTACATAAGAGCGCAGTGGACCCATTGTTTCGGTAATGGGTTCCCTGTTAGAAAACACTTCACATTTTATAGATCAACCTTAGATCTTTCGTGTTCGCAGTACCTGCGTATGTAAAAGATATTACACACTTTCTAACCATCATTGATGGTATCCAATGGGAAACAGCTTATACGCTTGTTACGTTGGTTGTAAGTAGCTTATACACAAGCATTTGACATGATCTGGGAATAATGGTCATACAACACTACCTCAAAACACGGTCCATTTCCTTACATCTACACTCTCAGATGTTGGTTGACATGATTCTCTTCTGTCTCAAGAACAACTTTTTTATTTTCGATGATGCGGTGTACCGGCAGTCACAGGGGACGGCAATGGGCACCTGCTTCGCCCCAAGTTATGCCAACTCATTCATGGGCTGGTGGGAGGAGCAGGTGTCCACGCAATTTGAGGAGTTTGACAACAACGTAGTCCTGTGGCTGCAGTACATCAATGATGTTTTTATGGTGTGGAGAGGAAGCATTGAAGAAGCCAAAACCTTTGTGGGGAAATTCAACAATAACAACCTTAATTTGGTATTTTCTGAACAAATGAGTAAAACAGAAATAGAGTTCCTTGATGTGAAGGTCTCAATACAAAATGACATAGTAACAACAAGACTGTTTCGAAAGAAAACCTCGGGAAACAGTGTCCTGATGGCTAACAGCGCACACCCTCGGAACCTGGTTGACAGCATATCCTATGGGGAGCTGCTCCGGGCAAAGAGAAATTGTAGCTTGGAGGCAGCTTTCCAAAGTGAAAAGAAAGTAATGTGCAAACGCTTTAAGGAGTGTGGGTACAGAAATTCCACTATTGAAAAGGCTTGCACTCGTGTTGATTCAACCATCAGGAACAAACTACTCCATCCCAATAAGATAAATGAGACAGAAGACACCATTAGATTTGTAACCACCTTCTCAGGGCAGGCAAATGAAATTAAAATGATTTTTAAAAAACACTGGCATGTTTTAAATACAGATGAACACCTCAAAAAACATATCAGTAGTAATCCCCAAATTACTTTCAGAAAGTGCAAATCCCTAAGAGACGACCTTAGTCGTAATCATGTCATGTCACCAACAAAATTGCAAACCGAGATAAAGCAGGGTTTATATGTTGCAGACACTGTGCAGACAAAGCGTGCAGGAAAAGTGTGGATTGTGAGTATCTGGAAATTCCTAACTCTGACAGGAGATTTGAAATACGTAAGATGCTAAGCTGTGACACCATGTATTGTGTCTACATATTAATCTGCCCATGCAATAAATTTTATGTGGGCAGCACTATACATCGGGCTAAAAAATGAGTAATGGAGCATGAGTGTGCTATCAGAAACAATAATCCACAGTATCCGGTAGCACGTAATTTTTTCGATTGTCATTTCCAGAATGAAGATCTATTGAGGATGGTGGTTATAGATATGGTAGAGTTGGGCGCAAGAGGAGGGAATAGGGAACTAACCCTGCTCAAACTTGAGTCTAGATACATCATAGACTTTGACTGTATGACCCCCAATGGCTTGAACTTGAGTGAAGAGCTAGCTGTCCATTTAATAGAATGAAATGTGAGAATTTAAAAGAATCTGTAAGAATCTATCTGCGGTCTTGGATATTAATTGTATATTGTTTTTAATTTTTTAGGTTTGTTAAAAGCGGGCCTTCGTACTTGGCAGTTATGATATAAGAAATTACATAGCTCTACAGTGGATGAAATGGTACATCACTGAAGCGCCTAGGATTTGTTGAATATAGATGTTAACACAATTTGTAGATCTTGCCCATTTGGGCGGTACTGTGGTGTAATCATGAAATATTGGCCCATTCGGGTGCAACTGTCTCAGTCATTAAGCATTTGCCCTGATTGAAAATTCTGTGTAAAACTTTATTCAAAGAGTTCGCTTACACACAGTGCAATATTAATACAATGAAATTTGGCGGGTTTCTGTCTGCCTAGAAACGTTGCAAAATGATTTAAGGAACATGGAGTATGTGCTCAATGGTGGTACACAGAAATAATGACTGTTATTATGTTTTGATGTGTAAACTATAATAATAACCAATGAATGCTATAATTTTGGGATATCAATTCAAATTGTATGTATGAAAATAATAATACAATTTGGGTGACAGAAATGCAATACAAATGTAACATCGCCATTGAATGTATGGAGCTTTTTAACATTACAAGATGGCTGCCATTTTCGTTGGTCCGCAAACAGCACGTAGAGGTGTGAGTTCGCTGTGTATATAAAAAAACACTTAGCATCATGGCATTTGAAACGGGAACAAGCCGAAAGGTGAAACGCGTTGTTTCCTGCCATTAAACTTCACTTTTTTGCACCAGCAAACCTGTTGTTGTCCGGGTACGTTTTTTCAAATAACGAGGACGTTGTGGAATATGGATTAGGGCAACCAGTGGCCCCAACCTGGACCGTCCGTGAGCTAGCTCGGCACTTTCCTCTAACCGGATTTGTTGTGTTTTATATATGGACAGCAATGGATTTTTCTTTTAGCCCATCGTATGCCTGTCTCACGATGGGGCTATGGGAAACAACTTGGGCATGGAGGCAAGAAAATGATCGGTTTGTCAACAAGACAATTGCGTGGTTAAGGTATATAGACAACTTGCTATTTATCTTGGATGGTACCAGAGAGGAGTTCTCTGAATACTTTAAGATACTAAACAACTCAGAATTCAATCTAAAATTCACGTATGATATCAGTGAGGAACGAGTTACATTCCTTGATACAATGATCTATATTCTGGACAATGAAGTGCAGACCACCCTACACCGCAAGAGTACCGCCACAAATGCCGTGCTACATGCTGAAAGTTTTCACCAAAACAGTCTAATCAACAATATATCCTTCGGTGAGTGCCTTAGGATTAAAAGAATCTGTTCCAAATCAGAAGAACGGATGAAACATCAGAATCAGGCAGTAGACCGCTTTAAGAAACGAAAGTACAGGATGGGAGCGATTGAAAAATCAAGACAAAGAACAGAGACAATGAATAGAAGTGACTTATTGAAAGAAAAAAGCCCGGATAGAGAGGAAAATAAAATTCGGTTGATAACCACCTACTCCACAGCTAACCAACAGCTAATGAGGATTATGCGTAAGAACTGGCACATTCTACGTATGGATGAGACAACAGCAAAAATAGTGGGTGACCATCCAAACATTACCTACCTGAGGGCAATGAACTTGAGGGACAAATTGGTCCGCAGTCACTTTCAACAGCCAAAAAAACAAGAAATATGGTTGAAACCAAAAGGTTTTTACAAGTGCTCAAATTGTAAAGTGTGTGCAATTGCCCAAAACACCAAAGAAATACAAATGGCAAATAAACAAATGTGGAAAATTCAGCAATTAATCAATTGCACAAGTCAATTTGTGATCTACATCATAGAATGTCCCTGCTCATTGAAATATGTGGGTAGCAGGAAATGTGAGCTGAAAAAACTCATTTTGGAGCATGTGAGAGCTACTATAAACACAGATAGGGCCAACGCGGTAGCGAAACACATGGCGGAGGAACACGGAAACAATTGGAAAGAACTGAAATTCTATGCTGTGGAGTCGGTAGACATGCACCCCAGAGGGGGGGACCGTGAAAAGATCCTCAGGCAAAAGGAATCTAAGCACATCATTAACTTTCTAACATTGACCCCGTATGGTTTAAATCAGGACGAGGAGTTAGATTACCATCTTTAAGAACAGGGATGATGAAACTGAAACCTATAACAATAGAAAAGGGTTAATACTGGTCTTCTCTTTAGAATTAAATGCAGATTTTAACATTTTTTTTCTCTTTTTTAACTAGAGTTTTTTGATTTAGTACTGTGAAGAATTTGTGAGACAAAAACAGTGAGCTGGGGGATAATATAGGGAGACAACCCTATTGTATGTGTACTGGCAATACATGATGTGGGTGATTATAATTACATTTATGGAATACCCACTGGAGGGTGATATGATGATAGAAAATCACTGATAAAAATGATTGGGTTTGAACATTATTCAGATATAGGAAAACCCACTGGAGGGTGATATATCAATAATAGATTGGGGGACTATGACAATAGAATGAAACCAATGGAATACAGTCAGTTACCACACTAATCATCCCTAATAATGCAAACTATTCAATAATAGTAAGATAACCTTGGTTTATTTTTGCATAAAACTACATATACCAGATTGCCTAGCTCACACACACAGGATGTGATGTCATACAAAGTTTGTAAAGTTTTTTTTTATAATGCACGAAAAAATTGTGGTTCCATGTCAGTCTCGTGAACAAGGTCTCAGTAAAGACCGAAACGCGTAGAGTTGTTGCTGGCTGAGCTGTAATGAATTAAAGAAAACTTAACCACATATTGGGAGTGAATCGTTGTATATACCCTATGTGGAGTGCATGAGCAAATCTCTGTGGAGAACAGGAATACATGTTGTAATGGCTGGGCTCTGCCGTAGCTTGTTTGCACTGTCGAAAGAGCGCCCAATTAAGCCTGGAACTGGGCTGCTGGAGAAAGGATATATATATATATATATATATATATCCAAGATATTCTCCTCCAGCAGAAGAAGAAGAGACCACAGGCGGGGACGTTTTGGAGGCATTTATTCGGAGCACAAAAACGGCAAATGCATTTCGGCATACACAACAGCCTTCTTCAGTGCCTTGAGGTGTTCACAGGATGCGCGACTCATTTCGCGGCTTAAAATACCCAGCTGCACCCTGTTGCGTGGTTGGTAGCTCCGCCCCCAGGGTGAGTCAAATATGTGGCAAGTTCAATAACGCCTACATGTCCCAGAATGCCAAGTTCAGGTAAGTTGGGGATGTAGGGGGAGGAAAAGGCATCACGAAGTTCAACACCCTCAATGTCAGTGTGCCTCCCAAAGTTCATACCTCCTCGCGTCCCCATGTCCGCATAACCCTCCAATCCTCCGGGCAAAATGAAGGCGGGGGCATCGGGAATGGATTCCATGTAGCCCGCCGCCCAGCTCCTCCCGAGATTGAAGGTGGGGTGCAGCGCAAATCCAGTACCCTGGAAACCAGCAGACCGTCGAAACAGAAGCCAACAACACGGCACCCACTTTGCAATGCGGGGGTCTCTGACGCGTGAATGTTGGCGTTCACGCTGTAAATATCCAAGATATTCTCCTCCAGCAGAAGAAGAAGAGACCACAGGCGGGGACGTTTTGGAGGCATTTATTCGGAGCACAAAAACGGCAAATGCATTTCGGCATACACAACAGCCTTCTTCAGTGCCTTGAGGTGTTCACAGGATGCGCGACTCATTTCGCGGCTTAAAATACCCAGCTGCACCCTGTTGCGTGGTTGGTAGCTCCGCCCCCATGGTGAGTCAAATATGTGGCAAGTTCAATAACGCCTACATGTCCCAGAATGCCAAGTTCAGGTAAGTTGGGGATGTAGGGGGAGGAAAAGGCATCACGAAGTTCAACACCCTCAATGTCAGTGTGCCTCCCAAAGTTCATACCTCCTCGGGTCCCCATGTCCGCATAACCCTCCAATCCTCCGGGCAAAATGAAGGCGGGGCATCGGGAATGGATTCCACGTAGCCCGCCGCCCAGCTCCTCCCGAGATTGAAGGTGGGGTGCAGCGCAAATCCAGTACCCTGGAAACCAGCAGACCGTCGAAACAGAAGCCAACAACACCGCACCCACTTTGCAATGCGGGGGTCTCTGACACGTGAATGTTGGCGTTTACGCTGTAAATATCCAAGATATTCTCCTCCAGCAGAAGAAGAAGAGACCACAGGCGGGGACGTTTTGGAGGCATTTATTCGGAGCACAAAAACGGCAAATGCATTTCGGCATACACAACAGCCTTCTTCAGTGCCTTGAGGTGTTCACAGGATGCGCGACTCATTTCGCGGCTTAAAATACCCAGCTGCACCCTGTTGCATGGTTGGTAGCTCCGCCCCCATGGTGAGTCAAATATGTGGCAAGTTCAATAACGCCTACATGTCCCAGAATGCCAAGTTCAGGTAAGTTGGGGATGTAGGGGGAGGAAAAGGCATCACGAAGTTCAACACCCTCAATGTCAGCGTGCCTCCCAAAGTTCATACCTCCTCGGGTCCCCATGTCCGCATAACCCTCCAATCCTCCGGGCAAAATGAAGGCGGGGGCATCGGGAATGGATTCCACGTAGCCCGCCACCTAGCTCCTCCCGAGATTGAAGGTGGGGTGCAGCGCAAATCCAGTACCCTGGAAACCAGCAGACCGTCGAAACAGAAGCCAACAACACGGCACCCACTTTGCAATGCGGGGGTCTCTGACGCGTGAATGTTGGCGTTCACGCTGTAAATATCCAAGATATTCTCCTCCAGCAGAAGAAGAAGAGACCACAGGCGGGGACGTTTTGGAGGCATTTATTCGGAGCACAAAAACGGCAAATGCATTTCGGCATACACAAAAGCCTTCTTCAGTGCCTTGAGGTGTTCACAGGATGCGCGACTCATTTCACGGCTTAAAATACCCAGCTGCACCCTGTTGCGTGGTTGGTAGCTCCGCCCCCATGGTGAGTCAAATATGTGGCAAGTTCAATAACGCCTACATGTCCCAGAATGCCAAGTTCAGGTAAGTTGGGGATGTAGGGGGAGGAAAAGGCATCACGAAGTTCAACACCCTCAATGTCAGTGTGCCTCCCAAAGTTCATACCTCCTCGGGTCTCCATGTCCGCATAACCCTCCAATCCTCCGGGCAAAATGAAGGTGGGGGCATCGGGAATGGATTCCACGTAGCCCGCCGCCCAGCTCCTCCCGAGATTGAAGGTGGGGTGCAGCACAAATCCAGTACCCTGGAAACCAGCAGACCGTCGAAACAGAAGCCAACAACACCGCACCCACTTTGCAATGCGGGGGTCTCTGACGCGTGAATGTTGGCGTTCACGCTGTAAATATCCAAGATATTCTCCTCCAGCAGAAGAAGAAGAGACCACAGGCGGGGACGTTTTGGAGGCATTTATTCGGAGCACAAAAACGGCAAATGCATTTCGGCATACACAACAGCCTTCTTCAGTGCCTTGAGGTGTTCACAGGATGCGCGACTCATTTCGCGGCTTAAAATACCCAGCTGCACCCTGTTGCGTGGTTGGTAGCTCCGCCCCCATATATATATATATATATGTAGGTCATGTGATCAAGGGCCGTTGGGCTTGAAACGCGTCATGGCGGAGGTGCGGGGAAAAGCACAATAAAAATATAGCACCATCAAACTTCTGGGTCTGCTGTTGTCCTTTGGATTCTTTGTTTGACGACTTTTTCTGCATATATATATATATATATATATGTGTATATATATATATATATATATCCCTCATTAATCTAGCAGTAAGAGACTACCCTCCCCATCAGTGAAACATTAATTTAGCTGAGAAAAAGTCTGAATAAAAAACTGGGGCCATTTAATAAATAAGTTCTAGATCAAAAATAGAGTTTGAAAGATGTATTACAGAATTATTAAGAAAACGATACAGATTATCGCATAAGTGTCCCATGTAGGCTCAGCTACAAAACAAAGAATCATAAATCATAGTAAAATATCTATTAAGACAATAAAATCTCTCTAGTTCCTTAGTATCAAATTCATAAAAAAACTGGCAGTATTCTAAGGGAGGAAAAGAAAGTCTCAAAATGATTGGACAGCATCTTGAGAGGAAAGTTAGAAGTTGCCTTTGTCCTGCAAAACCAGAGTTTTTATACACATTTTATGCATAGCAATTAATAAAACTGCAGATTCAGCATTGTATGGTCATGGTTAGGTCATATCAGCAAATCAAAAACAGCTTCATAATTATAAAAATCTTTAACATAAATCTTTTACTTGCTTCCTCAGCTACTGCACTCTGGAGATGTAAAACATAATAAGAAGCATTTCTCAAACAATAGCTCATAGAAATATGTTCTTCTGCACCCCTGTATTGGAATTTCCAGCAGAAAGCCTTCGAAATGAAATACCAAGGACACAATGGAAATTTTCATTCACAATACACGCTTTCTAATACAATAGCCCTTTGGCGTCATAGCACTCTGTGCTCCACGGAAACAGCGGGGAGAGATGACTCGCAGGGTGTCACTGTCTGGGAGAGAGAACGAGTAGGAGCAAGATGAGCAGAGCACCAGAAACTGCATCTATTTCAAATAAATGGTGTCTCATATCAAAATGTGGCATAACTATACTACAATATTAATCATACTTCTAAGCAAAATAGTCAAATAGTTTCAAGTGCAACATCATTAGTTCATCAGTTACGAGTCTGACCATATGCCTCGTTAAAATCACTAATTTGCACAAATAATTTGTCAGACAAATTCACATAAAAAAAACTTCTAACATTGTTCTGGCTAAACTGATGTGTGGTGGGTGGTCACCAGAACCTGATCCTGTCAGTAAAGCCTGAGTGCCCTCTGTAACACTGGATATGAATGCTAATATCAGGGTGCTGCCGGCCGCTTATGGCAGGTGCCAGTAAAACCAGAACGCTACATGCAAACTAGAATACTGTGAAGAATAACCTGGTTGTTAGAAATGGGATTTCTGGTTGGCTAAGGCTTGCGCCAAAGCCAGGCAGAAACCACCCCTCTAGTCAGGGCAAGGGAGTTACACGCCAAGATAACCCCTGCTCACCCCCTTGGTAGCTTGGCACGAGCAGTCAGGCTTATCCCGGAGGCAATGTGTAAAGCATTTGCGCACGGCACACAGCAACAACATCCCAGGCACACTACAAAAGGAACTCTACACAAGTTTATGTAAAAATAACTTTTGTATTCTCAAAACACAACAGATAGTAATCACACAATATACATTGTGCCAACTGGCACAGGCAATATTCGCAAGGGATTATTTTCACAGGACAGGGCCACGTGGGCCACTGTCAGGATCAACACTTAGCAGAAATTGGGACAAGTACCATAGATCATACACCTACAACCAGTAACTACTGGTAATCACTTTACCACATCAACCTGTAACATAAACTACACTATGCACAGTCACCTCCAGCACGAATTACATTCTGCGCCAATCTCACCAGCATAAACACATTATGCCATCTCTCACTAGTCTAAACACATTAGACCCTACCTCCTAAGTATAACTCACATTTAGGGGCGTAAAGCACAGAGTGAAGCACAATCTCACTAACACAAACCTACATGGGTAAAACAACCTCATAATCATAAACCACAGTTTTAGAGGTATCAGATACAGGGTGCGCAAAGCATACTATAAACTATACATTTCCTAGCACCACATTTAGAACACATCAATCACATTAGGGCCTTGCGCCCTATCCACATACCAGCTCCCTGGCCAACTGGCCATCTCAAGAAGGGGGATCAACTGCCCTTTGTCCAGAATGTCAGGGCGTGCTGCTAAGGCAGCGCCAGTCAGGGGTGCGCCATCTGCGCAAACCAAAACGTTGAAGCTGGCCTCTACTTGCTGGGAAGCTGAGAACAAGAACAGGCCTAAAAGCTGCAGCTGGCACTAAGTGCTGCACATCTGAGGAAGGCCTGGCACATCTGTGCCACTTCTGTCCCTCTCAGGGACTCTCATTCAAAGATTCTGCCTAACGGTGCAGCTGCCCACTACTTGCTGGGCAGCTGTGAAAGTCACAAATGCGACATGGGCTCTCAATGGCTCTTAGGACAAACTGCGCCAAATGCTGGAGCCCTCTAGGCTCTGACCATCATCAGCAACGCGGTGGAGCCCTCCAGGCTCTAGGAACTGCTTTTAACCCTGTGAATTTGCGCTGATCACTAGCAAAGTCAACAATTAGTTACCGCCTGTAGCGCTGATTTCTAGCTCGACACGCACCTTGAAATCGCCGTATTTTAGTAATTTTATTTTCACTCCCCCCTCACTCACTTGTCTCCCTGTGCTCCCCTCTGCTGTTTTCGCCCCCCTTCCTCTGCTCCCTGGTCGATTTCATCCGATTTCCGGGCTGACTGCCGAGACCTGGGCGGAGTGCAACCTCAGCGGACATCTTGAGTGGGAGGCACCAGGACCTTTAGCGGTCTAGTCCTCCTTACTTAAGGAGACGGTTATGTCTCCGCGCAGCAGACGCGCTAAGTGGACGCGCCGTATCAGCGCCGGAGTCATGCCTGAGTCCTGCTCGGCTGCACCTGCCCGCACCAAGGAGGCGCCAGGGGCTGGTAAGGATTCTGGAAAAACTACTCCTGTCTTAGATATTCATTTCTACTCTCAGGATACTCTCCTATCCCTAAAACCCCCCTGGAAGCCCTGCCATCACAGGTTCACCCCCCTAACACTATGCAACGCTCTTAATTGCTGTTCCACCGTAGGACCTATCAATCATACTTCGTTAAAAATGCTCCAAAATCATCCCTGCCTCTGCTAAGGAATCTGGTTTTCTTATTAACGTCCGATCATTGGTTAAAAATAACATCACTTTTAACAATTTTGTTTCGGAAAGAAGGCCCTCATGGGTCTTTATAACTGAAACCTGGGCCACTGACTCCTCGAGGCCTGAACTAGTAAATGCTGTCCCTGATGGCTACGCCCTTGCAAGACTGGACAGAGAAAGGTGGAAAGGAGGAGGTATTGCCATCTTACATGAATGCTCTACTATCTGCAGGATTGAGACCCTCTCCTCCCCGCTGGACTCCTTTCAGGCTTTACATTTTATGCTAAAATTCACCTCCTCTGCCTCCTTTGCCAGCATCCTTCTTTATAGACCACCTGGTCCCAGAGCTACCTTTACTCTTGATCTCCTGGAATTAATGGAGCCTTATATTGATAAAATTAACTTTACCATTCTAGGTGATTTTAATTTTCACCTAGAAAACCTTAATTCTGCGGAAACCACCCCCCCTGCTCGACTCTCTGGCATCCTATGGCTTTTTGCAGAAAGTAAGGGGCTCCACTCACTCCGCAGGGCATACCTTGGATGGAGTATTTACGAACGACTCCAGGCTACTTATAGGCCCTCCCTTTCCACTATCTTGGACTGACCACATGGCAGTCCCTCTTGAGCTCACCTCCTGCTCCTCAACCTCTTCCGATAGGCCTACCTGTCATCAGGTCTCCAAAAGGAACTACAAGGGCCTCAATAATGAAACCCTAGCCCCGTTTATCGCCAGCCTTAACATCTCTTCTAGGTCAGATATTGATACGGCCTCCCTTGAACTCTCCAACTCCATTGCAAAGGCGATTGACACTCTGGCTCCGGTTAAATCTTACTACTCTGTCAGAAAGCACCCCTCGGCCCCCTGGTACACCGATGCCCTCAGACTGTTTAGACAGGACTGTAGGAAGCAAGAAAGGCTTTGGAGGTCCCATCTAGATCCTCAGGAAAGAACTAAACATAAGGACATGCTCAAAAGTTATAAGGCCGCTGTTAGACCTGACATCATTGGCTTGAGTCTCTCCTCCATTTTTTCTGTTTGCCTCCACTGTTTTACTATGTTTTGCTGGTATACGCTTTGGGCGCTGTGCCACTGCTGATCAGTGCCACAGCGCAAGTGCTCCCGATGTTAAATTGATGTATCGATTGTATCCATGTTTGGCTTATTTGGTTTACTGTCAGTCCCTAGTCTAGTGCACCAGGAGTGCCGGGGCTTGTAAATACAAATGCCGCTCGTGGGCTTGCAGCACGTGTTGTGCCACCCACAAGAGCGGCCTCGTAAAAGAATGTCTACGGGTTGGTCATTGCGAGACCCACGTGCAGTCTGGTACTGTCACGCGGGCTGCGCAAGTATACCTACTTGCCAGTCCCTCAAACCTCCCCTTAACTTTATGTTAGCCACCCCTATGGTAGGCCCACGGGCAGGGTGCATTGTAAGTATAAGGTAGGACACGCCTGACCAAGTTGGCATGTCCTAATAGTGAACTACAGCCATCTTCGTTCTTCACTATCGCGAGGTAGCCTGCTCTCCATTAGTTAGAATGGGTCGCCGGGATTATTAATGCTATGATCCTAGCTGGCTCGGGGAGCATGGTGCAATGTCGAGTTTGGTATCCCTGAACTCGGGGTTTAATTACGCATCCGTTGGTATAGATGGTTTTTGGACTCTGGGTTTGAAAATAGCACTTTTAGAAAGTGTCTATTTTCTTGTCTATCCATTTCTGGTTTCTGCTGGTTTGGTGTGTGTGTGACAGGAGCTGGGTGGCTCCAGAGGTCTGGATGAGTCAGTGTGGGATGAGTGGGACATTTGCGTTGAGAGTAGGGGGAGAGTAGTTGCTGATAGCCTGCCCTGCCTGATACAATGCTGGCTCCACCTCCTGCCAAGCGACTGATGGCTCTGTGCCTGCCATGGATGATCCTAGCCCCACCTCCTGCCATGAAGCCGATAGCTCTGCTCCTGCCAGTGACAATGCTGGCTCCACCTCCTGCTGGGCATCTGAGGACCCAGCCCCGCTCAGTGGATAAGCCAGGTGCTTCTGCCTGGCTCCACCCACAACAGACCCAGGATGTTGGGAAAGTCCCCTGCATGGACAAAGGGATCAAAGCCGAAAAGGGGTATAAGAGAAGGACCCCTGAACTAAGAAATCAGATCACTTCTGACAAGGAACCCTGTAACCAAGGACAAGAGGCCTGCTGATCTGAGGACTTGCCTACCCCTTCTGCCAGTGTGCTGTTTGCTGGGGGGGAATCCTGCAGTGCTTCTTTATTTTTGCCTAGGAACCAGGAGAGAGGAACTGTGTGTGTACTCTCACGCTTGCTAAGAAAATCTCCAAGGACTGGAAGAGTGCCAGTCTCCTGCTGAAGTCACAGGGCTAAAGGACTTCATCTGCTTAAAGTGCTATTTGCTGGAACCTGTGAATCCAGCACCTCTGAAAGAACCAGCAATCTCGACGCCGACGGACGTCGCCGAATCCAGCTCGACATAGTGGGTAACGGCCCCAGTGTCCCGCTTCCTCGACGCCGGCCGCCAGGCCCGATCGACGCCAGCAGCAACGCCAGTGAGTAGTGAGTACGGCTCCAGCTCCAAGGGACCTCGTGTCTGCACCGCTGCTGATTGCATCGCCCTCGTGCCCTCTCGACGCCGTGAGCGCTGCTCACTCTTTTGCAACGTCATCATCATCAACGACTGCTGAGGCCTGATCGACACCGAAGACGCGACGCCGGATTGCTCGACGCCGCTGATCATCGTGTGCTTCATTTTCCAAGGTACTGTGTTGTTGGGGGTCCGTGTGACTCCGGGCTCGACGTAGCGCTCCTCGCGGTCGACGCCGAACCTTTGGATTAACTTTGCCTCGACGTCGTGTAGCTCCCGTGTGGGTTACATTGTTGCTAAGAACTGTGTTTCCAGGAAGAAGAATTGCTTTGATACAAAAGACTTTGTGCTGAAGAAGAAACTACCTTTGAACTATTATTTTCCCTTCCAAAAGTATTTATTAAGATTGTGTATATTTTTGTCATTATTTGGTCTTGTGCTAAGCCTTATATAAGCCTTATATAAAAATCCTTATTTTATAATACTACTGAGTCGTGTCCATTTGTAGTGTATTCCCTTGGTTACTGTATGTGGTCATAAATGCTTAACACACAGCCTCTGAGATAAGCCTGTTCTGCTCTGCCAAGCTACCAAGGGGGTGAGCAGGGGTTATCAAAGGGTGTGATCCCCTTGCCCTGACTAGAAAAGGTGTGTCCCTATTTGTCAAAAGTGCATACCTCTGCCAACTAGAGACAGCCGGTTCTAACAGCCGCAGTTCTATTCGAAAAAATGTCTTATTTCTCCAATCTTACCACCACCCTCAGGTCACCTAGAGAACTATTTAAAATTGTGGATAATCTATCCATGGTCCTCCTCCCTGACCCAATTGTACCATCCCAAGAGCTGTGTAACCAGATTTCCACATTTTTCCACAGTAAAATCAAGGATATATACACAGCTCTAGAAGACTGCAATCTTAATAACAATATTGCTCTCCTTCCGACAACCCCCTCCCCTCAAGACTTGATGGCCTTACTTCGCAGCAGTATGACAAATTTTCCCCCCTGACCCTGGAGCTTCTTTACCAACTCCTTGATAAACTCAAGTCTGGCTCTCCCCTTGACCCCTGTCCCTTAGAAATCCTGAAGGAGTGCAAAGAGGTTCTCCTGCCCCCTCTTCTTGACATCATGAACCAAGCCATCTCCAAGGGCGTTTTCCCTGCATCCTGGAAAATGGCCACTGTCAAACCACTACTCAAAAAAGCCTCCCTAGACCCTACCATCTTAAAGAACCTCCGTCCGATATCCCTGCTACCTGCCCCTGCCAAGCTATTAGAGGCCCACCTCAACTCTCACCTCAGCGCCTTCTAAATCCTGCCTGCTAGATCCTTCTCAGCATGGCTTCCGGAAGGCGCACAGCACAGAGTCAGCTCTCACAGTGGTGGTAAACAGCATCCGCACTAAGGTCGACAGTGGTCAGACTACTCTTCTGATCCTGCTCGACCTTACAGCTGCATTCAACACCTTGTCCCCTGCCATTCTGATTGCCCGCCTCAGCGAGATGGGAGTGGATGGTCTTGCTCTGAGCCTCTTGGCCTCGTTCCTCAACCAACGCATGCAGAGGGTTAAACTGGGTGACTTCCTCTCCCCAGCAATGTGGGGTCCCGCAGGGCTCCTCCTTGAGCCCCACCCTTTTTAACATTTACGTGGCCCCCCCTTGCCAGGCTTGTAAGATCATTCGGCTTGGAAGTATTGTCGTATGCCGATGACACCCAGATTATGGTCTCCCTCAATCAATCTGTGGAGACCGAAGCATCCAATTTCAAGAACTGTATGAAAGCTGTAGCAGGTTGGATGACCAAATTTTTTTTTTTAACTAAATGGGGAAAAGACGGAGGTTCTGGTCTTCGGAGGCAAACACGAGATCTGGTCTGCTGACTGGTGGCCATCGGCCCTCGGAGTATGTCCCACGCCCACCCTCGCAGCGCGAAATCTAGAAGTTATACTTGACACCACACTTTCCCTTGATAGACAAGTTAATAGAACTGTCTCCACCTGCTGCGGGGTGCTAAGGATCCTCCGTAAACTTTCAGACTATCTTTCCTTGGACTCCAGGAAACAACTTGCGGTGGCCCTTACCTCCTCACGCCTAGATTATTGTAATGCCCTTTATCTGGGCATAAACAAGAATCTGATTCAACGTCTGCAAGTCGTGCAGAATGCTGCTGCCAGGTTTGTTGTCAACGGCCCTAGGCGCTCTTCCAGCTCGGCCATAAGAAAACATCTCCATTGGATCCAGATGTTGTCCAGGATAGATTTCAAGGTGTTCTGTCTAACTCACGATGCCCTTCATCAATCCGGTGCAGAGGACATTAGGTCCCTTGTATCTTTCTATACCCCTGGCAGGGTCCTGCGCTCTGCCAACAGGAACCTCCTGTCCACTCCCCGGACGAAGAAGGCCAGATGGGGAGGGAAGGCCTTCTCTGCTCTTGCTCCGAAGCTTTGGAACCTCCTCCCGGATAAGCTCAAGGGCCTTGCATCACTTGATTGATTTCGCAAAGCCTTAAAGACCTGGCTCTTCATTAGAGCTTACCAGTAGTCCCCTCTTCCGACCTGTGCATTGTTTCCAGCTCTTCCATCCTATGCGCCTTGATGCCCCTGGGCAAAGTTCTGCGCAATACAAATCTATTTTCATTCATTCATAGGGGCAGTGGAGCCATCAGGCTCTAAAATCAACCGCGCCCCAGGAGCCCACTGACTCCTTAAACACTAAGGTGCCCCCAACAAGGGAGCCTTCTGGCTCTGAAACAAAAACATGTTTACGGAGCCCTCTGTTCCTAAACTACTTGTGCGCCCATCTTAGACGCAGCCCTGAACCCCAAACACTGAGGCATCCCCGGGGGATTAGCACAGGCCTCTCGGGCCTTTCACTGGCTTTCTGAAACAACTGTGCACCTTGGAGCCCTCTAGGCTCTTAAAACAAATGTGCCCCAAAAGGTTGGAGCGGCCCACTGCCATCGGGCCGCTCTAAAAGAAATGGCCCTGTACTGTTATGGGCGCAAGGCGGGGGGGGGGCGGAAACCGACAACGTGCCCCGACACCACCCCCCTTAAACAACAAAATATGGGCCCCCCTCGGCCTGAGTAAACACTTGGGCGAAACGTAGGAGCAGCCCACTGTAGAAGCTTGGCTGCTCTGGGTAAGGGCACCGGCAGGGTGCCTCGACGTCCCTCCCTCCCTCCCTGCTTCTACTCACCGGCTCGTTGGAGGCACTTCTCCGCTCTTCGCCCGGTCCCTCCCCTGGGACCGGGACTTCACCGTGGAGCCTGGAGGCTCCAGTGCTCCTCTCTCCAGCGCGGGTGGGGGACTCGGCCCCGAGAAGCTCTCGGTGCTCCGGTCGGGCTCCTCCCTCGTGTCCTCCCTAGGCGGGGCTCTCTCGTCCTTACGAGAGCCCACGCCTGTAATCTATGTCAGTGCGCAGGGCTCCCCCTTCACACCGGGAACCCCGGAGCATCATGGCCACACTTCCTCTTCCGTCCTGCAGCCCTGCCCACATCCAGGCGGGCCGCGAGCGGCAGCAATCAAGGCATCACAGGGTAGACTCCCTCGGTAATAACGATAAACAGCGGGGAGGGCCCCCGCTTTACCACGGTTATGAAAAGTGGGGTAGGCACCCGTAATATAAGTAAAGAAGCGGGGTGGCACCCAAAATAAGCAAAAAGCATAGGAACTCCCTATAAAGGGGATTGCAGCCCGGCACTGCGAGGGACAGGCAGGAGCGCTTCCTTCAGGGATAACAACAGCGCTCTGCCAACAAGAAAAAAATTAAGTGCTCACGATGCGCTGGGGGCACTAAAACCCCAAAGTCCCCAGGAATTACCCCCTAAAGCGAAAGGGGGTCCCAGCAACAAGGTCCTTCGGCATCCAAAGCATCCAGGGGCTGGGCAGGCCCCAGGGAGGCAAGCCTTCCCCTGGGCCCCAGCAGTAGCCCCCCTAATAGTTTCAAGTTGAACACAAGAACATTTTCATGGGGTCACAGCCCCCTTTTTATACACCAAAATCCTTTGTCTAGCAGGTTGCAGGCTATGGGAGAGCCAGCTACAACTGGTTATGGGGAACTCCTGAGCACTTTGTTTTGCTCTGCCCCTCTCCCCCTTTCACTGGCCAGGCAAGGGACATCATACACACCCCAGGGGGTGGAGCCAGCATTGTGGAGGGAAGGCCCAGCCCTATTCAGGACCCTGGTGCACTCCTCCCTCCCATCAACATGCAGATCTCTTCATTCACCACTGGGGCAGACCCATCCTGACTCCTGGAGCCAGGCACACCAGCCAGCTCCAGCCAATCACAACCCAGACAGCCAATTCACATATACTGCACAGACATGCCAACTTCTAAAAGTGGCACTTCCACACTAGACACAATAAATCTGCACACATCATCGCGCAGCATTTAATCTCACGAGTTCGCACATACCAAACTCGCCCCTGCGCTCCCCACACATCAGGAACTACCATGGACACACATATTCCCCATGCATTCCTATGGGAGGGCAGGCCAGTCTCACCACACATACACAGAGAGTTCATGCACATTACACTGGACCACAGTGAAAAAGTGCGCAGAGGCCTAAAATCACCAACACCAGGTTACAGAAACAGGTTAGGCAAATGCAAAAAGTTTTGGGGTGAACCTGCCAAAAGGACCAAATCCAACACTGGGAAAAACAAACTAGATTCCGTTTCACTCTGGGGGACTCAGAGGACATGCAGACATGACCCTTGACCTTTATTTTGCTCATGCTACCTCTCTCTTTCGTCCTTTCTCTATAGTAGAAACAGTATTGGAATAGTGGTGGATCTAGCCAGATCCCAAACCAGGCAGCAGACATTGACCTGAATCAGGGAAGGCCCCAGTGAAACATGCTGAACGTGCTCTCCTGCAAGCTTTTTATCCCCCAATGTATGGGATCCCACAGTAATGTTTTCCATTTTCAGCACTGAGCAAACGTTGATGCTACTCAAAGTATACACAATATGATGCAACCAAAAGTACTTTATTGGCATGACAAATCAGACAAGTGTCTACTATGAAGAAGTTCTAATGTGCAACCACAGACAAAAAAGATGTGACCCACAATGCTTAATGCAGGAGCTAAGTGGAGCTTGACTGTGACCCCAAGATTAGATATAGGGATGATGGATTCAAGAATTCTATGTGCCTTCTATGGGATCAGTACTTCCTCTTTGGCTTTAGATCTCAGGACAGACGCAATGAGGGAGATACAAACTAGTTTAGTTCATATATGCATTGCACAAAGGTAATTTTTTGGTATTTGTGTAAAGGATCTTCGCCATTGAAAAGGTAGGAAATTCATGACCAGTAATCATGAAATCTTGCACAGTATAATATTGTCTTAACGAAACTTGTGTTGGTTTAGTTTTTTTGGGAAGACATTTGAGAATTTATTGGGGAATAAAAGATTTGGCCTCCATTGGAGAGAGTGTATCACCTTGTTAGTATCACAAGCTATTTAAAAAGTCTAAGGATACTATGTATTAGTCAGGTTATAAAGATATTAATTGGTCTCAATTTGTTCTTAGCAAAAAAGCATTGTAAACCAGGAAGCAGTGTAAGTAATTATCTTTCTAAGACTTACCTCTCACTCTACACTAGAAGGCTCTTGAAAATCTGTGACTCGTTTATTAAAACATCTACTGAGCACAATTTTTTCAACAAAGAAAAAAAACAGTGTCTCTCAAAAAGTTACCAAGTGCATGAAAGGGGACAATAAAATCACTGTAAGTAGCAATTCACAGGCAAGAGAGGTATTTTCGCTCACAAGCCTCCATCTGCAAGAACAGCCTGAGAAAGGAAAACTTGCAATGTCAAAGTCAGATAGTAGAAGACACTCAAATTTGACATGCCTCCAATATGCTTTGTTAATATGGAAAGTGATGAATTTATCACTGAAAATTATGTCTTGTCTTTATTAACAGAATCACCGCTGTGAACTCTACATTATCTCCGACTCGCAAATATGTATTCTAGCAAGCTCTCAGATCAAGGCCTGGGATAGGCCACATGTGGGAGGGTGCGTAGCTAGTAGGCTAACACACGGGGAGGAAACTCTTGGTAGAGACCCACCAGTGGTAAACATTGGAAAATTAATCTATGACTACAAAGGCAGCAACCAACATTCCTCACCATATATGGATCGAGGGAAACATTTACAGTCCAACAAGTTTTGTATAAAAGAAGGAAACCTACAGATTGTAAATTGAGACAGTTCTAAGACCTTGTGTAACTGTTCTTCCGGCCGTAATGTTTAATTAAACAAACTGTTCCTGTTTTGCCAAACGCCTCTTGTCTTCTGTTTTGTAAAGGGATGTCCAACTCTAGCAACATTTTGGCGCGCCACCATTGGAGCTGATTGGGACCTTGAATCCAACTGCAACCGAAGGAAGGAGACCTTGCCTAAATGGATTCACAATTGCACAAACAAGAAAGGTGGGCAGACACCGCATTTGATTGGAAGTACCGCTAAATCCCCAGGGCGTGGGTCCATCCTGAAGCAGCCGTGACAACGGGTAAGAGACTACATCGGAACCTAAAACATAGTCTAAAGCATTTGGCGTATGGTAAACTAGGGAGAGGTGTAAAAAGTTCAACCTAAGCGCCGTGCCACGATCTTGCATATTACCTATTTTATATGTCCTAACTGTAGCAGTCGTAAGATGGCCTTGGAGGCGTTCCCACGCAAGTCACCTTGTTTTGATAGTTGACCACGCTAGAGAAGGTGAAGATAGCCCTTGATAACTCCCAGAATTCTAATTTGTGTGCTACGGATACCCTGATTGGGCGGAGGTACTACCTCAGTCTCATAGTTTTTTAGATTCAACGATTTCTCAGTGCTAACAGGTTTCTTAACACCTTTAGTATCTGGAAAGAGTGTGGGAGGTGCATCTAGCTTGGATGTTTTTTTTTAAAAAAAATTAATTTTATTTCCACACACTTCTGGTATACAGTCTTAGGCCTACATCCTCAGGGGCCGGCCGCAATGTGTATTAGCAGTTAACTAGTTAGCTCTTGTGTACACAGCCCTTCAGCCGACAACCCGGGGGTCTGGCGGCGTAGTTCTCCAGTGCCCTTGCGGAGACATCAGATTCATAGCTTGGATGTTTACTCTGGGTGTTTAACATGGTGGAATTCAGGTACAGGGAAAAAATTGGACCCAGGAAACTGGGTGTAACTTGTGTGTGGCCAATAAAGGCCTGTTATTCCAGAGGTATTAAAATACAGAGACTATGATTACCACCTTTGTCTACAAGCAGATATCGGCAGACTATTCAGCTCACTGTGTTCCATGCAAACCATCTCTGTTTACAGGATAACCTGTGAATGTACACATTTTTTGACTAAGTAATTTTTTCTGTCAACTATTATTGAACTGTATTGTGTATGTGATTATGTTGTGCTGAATATTAATTGCAAACTGTTTTTTATGCAAAAACTGAGATATTGCAGATGCTGTTCTAATGTATCGCATATTTGCCCAATGTTGTAATACTACATATGCATTTTTTATCTTGCATTTATTGAAATTTTCAGTCAAATTGTTTGATGCATTATTGTAAAAGCGCTGAGCTCCTAGTATGTAATTTGTAAAAGTGCCTCACGTACGATTGTTTTATGATTCGACAAACAAAACTGCAAAACGATATTTGAGTTGATTTTCATCCATATTTCATAGAATTACCATCGCTTCCCCATCAAACTATATGCAAACTAGGTTTCCCCAACAGATAAAGAGAATTAAAAAAAATATATATATATTATTAAGTTTTGCCAAGAGTGCTATTTACACACAATAGCACACACATTTCCCTGGCCCAAGGAGGGAACATTTGACACAAATTGAATTGAAATATAATTGAACGTACAAAAACACATATCAAAACAAAATATACAGGTCAAAAGAGAAACAAAAGAGAGTCAATATTAGAATTATGGGCCATTTTGAAGAAGCTAATACCGATAGCCTCCTAATGCTGATAGTGAGCAAAGTGTTGGCGCATCCCCACCATATGCATGGATGAATGTACTAAAACGAACTCCCCCTGCATTAGAATAATCAAATCGAGCCAGTAGTAGAAGCCGACAAGCCCCCTACTGAAAAAAGAACAGTTAGGTCTAAGCCTGAGAAAACCAAAAGCAAGCAAGTCCAGATACCTCCAGTGCAGCCCAAGTCCCTAAAGAGAAGGTCCCGAAAAGCTCAACTCCCCGTCCACAATGCTCAAAATTTGACACCTCAAACTTAAACTGGTTCAAGTGGACGTAAACGAGTATCAGGACAGTTTGTGGGGGTTCTTGATAGCAGCTCAGCGAGCTCGAGGCAGGAAGTTATCTCCAGTCCCCAGACAACAATGTGGGGTTACAGGGATTGCCCAGGAAGTAGAGGAGGAAGAAAAGGATAATGAATCTGAAGGTGATGTCAGATCAATTAAAGCATCGCGTAGCTCTGAACAAAAGAGACAGGCCAGGCAGTGTGAGGAAGAAAGGAGTGAGATGATGATTGAAAGAGAAGTGGCCCATAACCAGGAGTTAGCGGACGAATACAGGAAAGTGCACTTTTTTCATATGGGTAGAGTGCCAGGCACAGGTGCAGTGCTGGGAAGAAGTAGAGGTAGATGAAAGGCTACTAGCAGGGCTCATAGCCACACCATCCAGTCAACAAAAGAGAGGGGTTGATCAGGAAATAAGGGATCAAGGCAGCCTGGTACTTACTCACCCGCAATGTAGAAAAAATAAAATGGCACCTGTGCGTGGACACGCGAGAAGCAGCAACGAGGATATACGGTGCTGCTCCCTGGTACATGACAAAGATAAACTAACCCCAAGGGACATAATAGCCCAAAAGGAAGGCAAGACTTTTATATACCCTTTTTGTGACCTGTTAGCAGACTGGACTAAGGAGAGGTACCAATATGACATGTCTTGGCCGAGGAAAGAATTGTTTGACCCAGAGGACATGATGGTAGCAGAGGACTGCATCAAGCAAGAAAGAGGAAACCCCAGTTGGAACTTCCTCTACATGCAGCAATGTCTCGTAAGATGGGAGCGCTATGTTGAGGAGAAACCCATAGAGTCACCTAGAATGAGAATGTATCTGCTACTACAGAAGGGTGAGGCAGAGATTATATACATGCCATTGGCCCAGATGAACAAAGAGGGGTTGAGAACAAAGTTACTGTTACTGCTCAAAGAGCAGGGAAATGAATTGCATGCTTCGAGAAGAACATCGAAGGTATCACACTAGCGATAGGTGACATTAAGCAGCCTAATTGGGTAGCAGACAAACACAGTGTTCACCCAAGCTCGCATTACAGCAATCACGTAAACAGATACCCAGCATCACAGGGCTGCATTGAATGTTTTGCAGTCACCAGATATGGACCGCCCTAACAGAAATATTCCCTGATCGCCCAATGTAGGAGGTTTAATGGCAGAGGTCATGAAGCCAGAGGAAAGAATACACTATTTCCAAATTAGAATGAAGGAAATATGGGGACAGGAAACCAGACAGCCATGGGCCAACAGGGGCCCGCAAGTCACATTTTTCTATATTATTTTGAAGAAAGGGTACCCACTGAGATACAGAATTAGCGGGACAGCGTAGATGGCTTAGATACCAAACCCTGGCAGGAAATACAAGCTCATAAACTCCACTACCATAAGAAAAAACAAGAAAAGGATAGAGAGAAGTATGAGCAGATTCAAAGAGACACAGCAAAATTAGTGCAGCATAAGCTGAAAAAGACTTGCCTTGAGGGAGCAGCGATGGCCGCAGCCGTACAGATGGTGCCAGTCTCAATGGGGTTCCAAACAGGTTATGGTAGAGGGCAGGGAGGCTGGTAGCAACCAGACATTGAGCAGAAAAAGCAGAAAAGGTTAGAGACCAGCCGCCACAAAACACCATGCAACAGGGTACGGTTAACGTCCCTCCCCAGAACCAAGCACAGGGTAATGAGAACATAGCATACCCTCAGTCGCAAGGAGTTCTGTTGTTCACCACACAACCGCAGCAGGGATCAAGTAATTGAGCGAGCACATGGCAGCAGCAACCACTGATAGGGAACGAACCCAGCACAACAGGTACCGGAGCTACAATCCCAGCAAGGAGGGGGGGGGGGGCAGTGTGGGGAGGTAGCACCTTCACGCAACCACAGAGCCAAAATTTGTAGTAAAATAGACCCGCAGTAATTAAGGATAAGTAATAACAATTCAAGCTACTTATCCCCACAGTAATCACCTCTGGTGATAAAGACAACCAGTACCCCACTACTGTCTCCCCCTAAAAATTGTATCAGATCAAAAAAGAACTAACAAATAGCAGTGGGGATTTAACATTTTTTTTACTTGCATCTTGGAATTCAGGGCGGCTGTGGATGTCTTCATCGGGTGTCCACACTAAGTTTGGCATCAATGCTTATTCCACGAGAGCACAGAATAATCGGGTTGCCTAAAGGTGCTGACGGGAATAGGCCCCATTCTGCTGCAGATCCCCCAGGATGGGGTTCACTGCCCCCACCCCAGGGGCAAGGCAGTCTGATCAGGGGGCGGTATAGAAAACTGTTCAAAAAAGAAACAACCACGTCCCGCAGCCAAAGTCTAGTGGGACACATTCCAATCACCAATGCAGAAGGACCCCATTTTCTTGCATCGCTTCCAGGCTTGGTGTTTCCTTCATGGTATGTAGTCTGACTAGCACCCCCAAATGCTCTAGAGGTTCCAAATCAATGGAGGCCTTCCTTTCATTTATAAACAAAGTCATCCTCTGTGTCTGGAACCATGTTCTTCTTGCATCTGGCATGATAAGACCCTAAACCTCCACTGCCCACACACCTGAGAACCAATAAGCGAAGAGGACTCAGCATGATGACGAGTTCAAGACTCCAGTTGGGGATTCACTAAACATTTCATCCTTCCAGAGATCGACCGATGAGCAACAATTTTGTTAGGCAATAAATTACATTATCTAATCTGAGGAGCTAAAGAGACCCCAGCCAAAAGGCTAGGGACAGCGGGTCACCAGAAACACTGATAGAAGGCGCGATGTGTCGGAGGGAGACGGGATGCCAGGGATGGAAGCATCCAAGCCTCTACTCCTTCTCCAGACGGAAAGCAGGGCTCCGGGTTCACCCCTTCCAGGCTCTATTTAATTCCAAGCAAAGTCCGCTCACGATGCTCCAAACTTGCAGTCACCTTTCAGGAAAATTAGCCAACCCTAACTTCTGACCCCACAGGGGGAAAGTGGGCCACAGAGTAGACTTTGATCCTCTCCCTGGAGAGCAAGGGAAACAATGGATTATGACAGAGAGAAGGAAAAGTTGGTGCACTATTCCAAAGTGCAGTCAAGCCCTTCCATGATGACATCACCATAGGACCAAAAACTGTAACTTTTACATACTGGTCAGAAGGAACACAGCTACCTGAGGACCACACACAACTCCCAGGAGACCCATACCCAGACCTACAATGTTGCAACAACAGATTTGTATAATTGTATGGTTCTGCACGATCTGCTCATTATGGGTAGTCCCACACTTGAGTACCACTGAGGAACTGCAGAGTCAAAAGAGTTTCGCTAAAAGGGTACCAGAGTGCCTGTGTAGGGATTTCTCATATGTCACCTACAATTGGACTTGTACCGGTTAAGGAAAATGACAACCTTGCAACACTAAGCACGTGAAAGGAGAGCTGCGGACTTCTCTGCCTGGGCACAGTTCAGAGATATTCCAGAAGAATTTAGACTGTTCACAGAAGCACAGCAGGAGGCAGCGGGGGTAGAAATCCCTTCTTCCTCTGCAGACAAAAGCTAATGCCTGATGGCTACAAATTACCTAGTGAGAGATGCTCAAAATGATCTCGGCCGTCTCTGTCAGCATTTTTCAAAGAGCGTGTTTAGAAAATAAGCTTTTATAGTTCAGAAAAGTCATTTTAGCTGTACTGTTCATATCACTGCAACTAGAGACAACTGTTGTTTTGTACTGGCATTCCAGCCACCACCAACCACCCATGCATAAGGCTTGTGGCGGAAAGAGCTAAAATAAATAGAGTATGATCTCTCCCATGCTGCCTCTTCTTTTTTATTTCAGTAATTTTTTATTGAAAATAAAGAGCATATTTACATGGTACAGGGTGAAACACATGCAGGCATAACCTAGACTCACTCTCACAGAAAGCATCACATTCAATTCAAACCTAGTTCATAATATTCAAAGCGATTAACCAGCAGAAGCTGCCCTGTCTGATCAATGCACTCTGGTTGTCACCGGCCACACTGTGTTATGTCTTGCACGATTTGAGGAGCAATCATGAAACAAGCCTTCTCTGTGCATGCAACCAGATTCTGAGACCAACTCCCCACATCTTTAAGACTCATACCCTCTCACCTACAGCTAATAATTGTTCTCAACAAAAGTAACTAATTAAATATTAATTCTCACTGGAAAACCAGTACTCTCAAAGCAAAGGCGCCCACCCGCTGGAAACTCCAAGATTCCGTGATCAGAAAGCTCTGTCCTAATCCTTCTCTAACCCCCCCCCCCGAAGCCGCACTATCCTCATCAGACTCCTCATCATGGTCAAGTCCTTTCCACCATTCATCAAGGAGCCTGATTGGTGGGTACCCTGCTAATGTGAATGTTAGACTTGTCAGCCATAGGGTGGTCTTCCCCCAGAATTTTTGCCTTCACATCCTGTTTTTCTGATTTCATTTTTGTTGGCCGTAGGACTCTGTGCACTTTGCCACTTGGATTTCACCTGATGGGCATATTTAATTTACGTTTAAGAACCTAGTAAAGTGGTATACCATATACCCAGGGGAGGTAAATGAAATGCTACTGTGTAGGCCTGCAGCACTTATTGTTCCTCTCACTTAAGTAGCCCCTAAAATCATGTCTGAGGACTGTCATTGCAGCCTTTATGCGTTTTAAACAAAATAACCCCTTTGTCAAACCTAAAACTCCCTTTTTATTAGATATAGGTCAAACCTGAGGTTGGCCTGAAACAGCGAATAGAGTAGGGTGCATTCTATTTAAAAAGTTGGACACTGAGATGGGTTGGTGGCCAAAGATGGTGGTCACAAGCAAAGTGAGTTCTGCACTGCACAAAATATCCTTTTATAATCCTCCCCAAACTTGCACCCTCCTAACCATGCTGAGGGCACTTGTGCCTGCCCGGTCATGGCGGTTTGCACATGAAGCTTGGGTTTGGACCCACCAGCTAAGTGGTGGCCTGAGTTGGATGGGATTGCAGCAGGACATAGTGCCCAATGGTCTCTGGTGGATCCCCCAGCCAGATAGACCGTCAAGGAGAAAAGAAGTAAGCGAGCGGGGCTTACCGGGAGCACCGCAGGTTGGCGGTGGATCCCATGCCCCTCTGCTGGCCTAGGCCAAAGCGGCCTTGAATCCGGGGACCCTGTAGTGGCACAGCACGAGAGGCTATGTCAGGCCAAGGAGAGGAGGGTGGGCAAGGCCTATGAGGAGCACCACGAGCTGGCGGCGGCCATGCGCCTCTTGCTGACAAGGCTTGAGTAGCCCTGATTCTGGACCCCGAGATGGGGCAGCCGAGTGGGCTGAGCTGAGTTGGGAGGGGGTATCGGGGCACCAGAGGGATCCTTGGGGAGAGTGAATCCCCCCCCAAGGTATTCAGTGTGACGTTCTCCCACCCCATCCTTATCAAACAACATCGGACTCCAAGGACACACACTCCTATGGATCTGCTCCTTTCTGGCTGGAAGGACCCAGTCAGTTGGTTTGAAACCGTACACCTCAGATGTCTGCAACCTGATCTGCAGAGCTCTGCAAGATACCTCCCTGAGCCCAACCTCTTCAAACCCATACATGATCCCTCTAGCCAGCATCATATGTTCTTACAACATCAAAGTCCTCTCCTATGCCAGGAACACACAGCTCATTCACTCCCCCAAGGACAAGACGCCCTATACTCAAATCAAGTTTGACGCATGCATGAGTAAAATCGCCCTCTGGATGAAGACCAACGTTCTGAAGCTTAAGACAGACAAAACCAACATTGTGATATTTGGAAACTCCACCTCTTGGCCAACAGAGCTGAGACCGACACCCACCATCCACACCAAGTACCTCAGGATTGTCATCAACAGCAAACTCAACATGACCGTCCAAATCAATGCTGTCACCGCCTCATGCTTCCATATATTGAGGCTGCTGAGGAAGATTTTCAAATGGCTCTGAATCGGCAGCCAGAAAACCATCACACACGCCCTTGTCGCAAGCAAGCTGGACAACGGGAATACCCTCTATGCTGGGAACAACAAAAAACTCAAAAAACTCACCTGACGGCTGCAGGCCATTCAGAACTCGGTGTCCAGAATCACTCTAAACCGCCCACGCTGCACTCACATCACATCACACCTGAAGGTGCACCACTCCCCATACACAAATGAGCACAATTCGAACTCCTCACTCACAACTTCAAGGCACTACATTACACTGGCCCAGCTTACGTCAATAATAGCATCTGCTTTCACAAACATTGCAGACACCTACACTTGTCCAGACTCCTATCTGCACACATCCCAAACGCACAGAAAACCAGATCTAGCGGACGAGCCTTCTCCTACATCGCCCCTAAAGCGTGGAATGACCTGCCGCTACATGTAAGAGCCTTCTCCTCACTTCTAGAATTCCGCAAGAAGCTGAAGGCCTGGCTTTTTGAGTGGTCCCAATAGGCCCGAGAGTTGGCTAAACTCACACCTGCTCAGCACGAGGATACTCTCCCAGGTGTTAGTGCGCTCTACAAATCTGTACAACTTAACATAACAAGTTAACCACTCAAAAAGTTAAAAGATAATTGTGAGAAAGTAAAAAATCTATTGCTCCTTCCTTAAAGGAAGTCATAAAGACACCCACTTCACCAAGAGGTCGATAAAGTAAGGTAACATAAGTAACCAGGCAAGGAAGATGGGTTCATGAATTCAACGATCAGGACTTATCCATGGTAAAGTTATAAGAAAGTGGGGTACCCGCAGGGAAGCGGGGATCGCAGGTAGTGTGGGAGCAGATGGCAGAGGGGAGTAGAAGGTTCATTAAGCCCCAAGCCCTTTCCAGGTCCCTGCGTTCCTCAATCAACACTTATTTATAGGTTTTGTAGTGCAAGTAAGCCTGTTGTCTTCATTAAGAATGAGGCAGATTACATGACCAACCTCAAAGCTGGTGATGGTGCAAGACGCCATAGATTCCCTTTCCCACCGATATATGTTTTTAATACTGAGAAAGAGGTCCTTATGACACCTGGAAAAAATGTAAATGTAAATGTGTTTGCATTTATATAGCGCCTTCTACCCAGAGGACTCTTAGCGCTGTATTCATACCGCTGTGGAACCCTTCCTAGCTTTCCTGTGAGTTGTCCACTCCTGGGCACCCTCAAGGTGAAGCCAGGCATCCAAGCGCTGCTGGGCCTGTTGTGGAGATTAAGCAAGCTATTGCCCAGAGTTACAGAGTGCGACCCATGATTAGACTAGGCACCGAGGCGAGAATTATTAGTTCCGGGGAGATTGAGCCCAAGACCCGCCGAGGCGGGAATTGAACCCTTGTCCCGGGACAGACCTCTGCATCAGGGTCTGTCGCTCTAACCATTGAGCCACGTTTCTCCACAAAAAAGGGTACAATCATTCAGAAGGCCTCAAATTAAGCTTTGGCCCAAGGGCTCACACTATCTTCTGACACCCCTGCCTGAAACCCATTACTTCTAACTGCAGCCAGACCCTCCCTGCATGTTCCCCTGGTTTGGTTTAAGCAGGTAACAGCAGTGCAGGTCACTACTGTGCCCAGGCCTAAACCACTCTCACAAGCACCTTTTTATTGCACATACCTTTCAGCTGCACTGTCTGATATACCTCATTGCCAAACAGTTCTCTGTACTATTCAAAGGTTCTTGATTATCGATAATGTGTTTATTTCCAGATTTACAAAGCGCTTACAAGGCCAGCCAGGCATCCCACCTCTTTATGGAGAATTCTGGACAGTATTATGCAGGATGCAAAAATACCAACCAAATAGGAATGTTATGGGCCTATGATTGTAGTACAGGAAAACAAAACGAAAAAAATAGTCGTTTGCTAAAAGTAACTATTTATGTGGAAGCCAACTTGACACATGTTTCAAGCAGTGCAAAAGTGTAAGCTACAACATACGCAAAAATGTGAAACACACTATTCTATGTACGAGACTGGAGCATTAGGTTATCATGAATGGAGATGACCTCGAATGAAAAGAATGTTCTATTTATACATAGCAGGTAGGGCCTGAGAGAAGGGAGGTAGATGCACATTTGAATTGTACTAACGTGAGCTGGGTGTCATTATGTATAAAACCAGTTGCTTACTAATCCTTCTGTAAGGTATTCTTTTGGGGGTCTGGTTCAGATTCTTGGAAAACATAAATAAACTATAAAAAGTCACAATATGTCTTCTTATAATGTCTGCTTCAACAAAAGAAGGGTTCCAGCATTAATGTTCAGCGTTAGACCACATCTCATTGGATCCGGAATCTCTGATCCAGGCGACTCTTGCCATGGTTATGTCCCATACCGACTACGCCAACTCGTTGTATTTTGGCATCCCTTTATATTTAACAAAACGTTTGCAGCTGGTACAGAACCAAGCTGCTTGCCTGATTTTCCATCACCCCAGGAACCATCATGTCACTCCGCTTCTGAGTAGGATACACTGGCTTCCGATTACTCAACGCTGCGCCTTCAAAGTCTGCCGCCTCATTTCCAAATCTCTAAATGGAAGAAGTCCTACATTTTTGAACAGCCTGATTATAAGGCATGATCCCACATGCGACTTGCGCTCGGCCCATAGCAATTCCTGTCTACTCCCTCATATAAATTGAAGCGTGTAGGCGGTGCAAGGTTTGCTCCCCTGGTCCCTAAACTTTGGAATTATCTTCCTTCTGAAATTCGCTTTTGCACTGACCTCTTAGGTTTTAGGAAACTTCTTAAAACGTGGCTGTTTCGACAGGCTTTTGAGTTACCCCTAGGGCACAGGTATCTATCAGGGTAGAGCCATGAAACTAGCCCGGTATATAAATTTGTTTTAACATACCATAACATAGCATAACATTGCAGTTGTGCAATGTTTTCCTACCCCACTTTGTTTGATAAGTATATTACCTCATGAGACACAGCACTAGGTAATGAGAAACGGTGCAAGGATTTTCAAAATTCCAGGTAAAATAGCATTTCACCTCATGGAGGACTTCACACAAACTAACAAAAAGGCCATTTTCTGGGCCCTTGGGTGTAATTTGACACAACCATTATGAGGCATGCTAGGGCTGCTGCCTTAGAGCACATTAGTATCTATGTATGTATACATGTATGTAGGTTGTGTGACCCAAATTTAGCCAAAAGGCAGCGGAGCGATGTACAGGGTCAAAGACAAGCATAAAATTAATGAGTGATAAGAAAGGTAGCAGATTTGCAGGCTGATAATGCACCGTAATACTGCAATTGTTTAAAGAACCGAGTCATTCATTATTTCTTAAACTGGAACAGCATTGGGATGGCCTTTAAGGCTATGAAGAAGTTGTTCTAGATCATGGGTACTCGTAAAAATGTTCACAGGGGCCAAAACATTTGGTCTGTGGTGTGCCGAAGGGCCGCATTTATTTCAGCAGTGTGGCAGTCGGGTGAGGAGGTTGGGGTATTAGTAGTAAGGTGGATGTAGGCAAAGCAAAGAATATACGTCCGGCTGAATTGAACAATGTGAAACCAGAAAAACTGGGATTAATTCTGGCTTCCCCTACTTAACCATACTGTGTGATCCGAGGCAACTGTTTAATTTCACTTTTCCTCCATTTTCTTCATTACGAATTAGAAAGGGACCTCGAAACACATGATTTCAGGGTGTGCGCTGTACAAGGCCTTCTCCTTTGTTTGATTTAATAAACTATAATGTTTTACTTGTATAATAGGAACCCAGGCCACCCAAAGAGTGCACATAACAGCTGACTTGCATCTTTATTTCACTGTTGTCATTGTCATTATGGTAAGTGGAAGAATTAATGTTTCTAAATTCATGTTTGAAAACTCACTTTTAAATCAACACTTTTCAATGCACTAATATAGTCAATTGTACTAAGGTGAAACAGTTCTGCATGTTAATTAAATACACGTTTTGAATTTTGAAGAGATTGTCATATTTTCACACTTTTGCTACAAGAGATCTTCAAAAATTAAGGTGTTTTTCGAAAGGTAAGTGCAGGACTTCCCAGTTGCTCTTTCTTAACACCAATTAACCTTGAAATAAATGCTTGACTGTCTATTTAACATCATTTAATGTTAGTGCTGTGTTGGGTAAACAGCAGCCCAGTCCTCCTGTTAACCAGGGAGTTGCATGTAAAGGTCAAGGGGGCCGTATGTGGACCCCGGTCCAAACTTTGAGTATTAATGTTTTAGATCATGGGTGCATAGGTGGAAATGGTCTTGTGCCTTTTTTTTTCTTTTTTACACTTAGTCTGCAGTTTGACGGTGCACTGGCTGTGGATGTGCCGAAAACCATCAGAGATGGAGAACTTGTCTGCAAGATAAGGAGGGTTGCTGGGTGTGATGGCTTTCCAAATGGTGCATCTGGCTTTAAATATGGTGCAGGCCAGAAAGGGTGGCCAGCGGAGTTCAATCAGGATCGGAGTGATGTGTTCATATTTCTTCAACCACTGATGAGAGGCACGGAAGCAAGTATGACGCCCTTAATGGTGCCAGTGTGGAGTTTGGGAGACCATGGAGCAAAGCATTACAATATAAATGTGAGAGTACAAGGACTTGAAAAGCAGTTCTCGGTTTCTTTATGGAAGGAACTTATGTTAGAACAAAGAGCAGGTACCAGGCTGTCTTTGTGTGTTTGGGAATGAGTTCCTGGCGCGTGAGGCTGGCATCCAGGGAGAATCCAAGTGACTTGGCACCGGGTGAAATTTATGTGTCAAAATACATGTCACTGAATCAGGTTTGCACAGTTTCTTGTTTGTTTTTCCCAGCAAATAAGACAAGTTCTGTCTTGGTTTGTTTGAGCTTCAGGTAGGCGTTGGAATCCAGGTGAGAGTGATGTGCAGACAGTGTTCGAGGCTTTGGATGTCTGAAACAGAGTAGACATTCAAGTAGAGTTGAGTGCCATCAGCACATTGGTGAATCTTGATACTGTTATCTGATCGTAGAGCACCACACACCTCCTGTTAGAGGGTGAAGATAGCAGAGAGCAGCATGGAACCCTAGGGCACTAATAAATGACTGGGATCCTTTAGGGCCTAGAGGTACAGGTCGCACTTACCTTTCCCACACCGTTGAGTCCTCAACCAGCCCATCCAGCATGGCCAGCCCTTCACTAATCCCCCTTAGGTCTCCAATCACTGACCACCCGAACCACTACAGCACGTCTCTCAGCCTCGCCAACAAAATCACCCCTAGACCTTTGGTCCCCTCTCTACTAGCGCCTCAAGTAGACTTTGTCACTGGTACGCCCCCAAAGACTTATGATACAAGTCTTGCTTGCCCTTCCTGCCCTCATTCCAACCCGCAAAGGGGCTCCTACATATATCCTATGGCTTACAACTAGGGCTCCCGGTTTTATGGTATTTTTTTTGTTGCCATTTCCGTCTGTATTTATCCATTTTATTTTTTGGGCAATTTTTCTGTATTGATCCACATTTATTTTTGCTACAAGCAAAAGATGATGCTACAGCTCGTATTTTTTCACATTTATTTAAATCGACAATGCACACATGCACTCGGTTGTTATGGGAAGACACTGTCAATGTACGAGAGGAGAGTCCTCGGAGGGCAATAGCTGCTTGCATGGATGAGGGAATCCATTTTGAGGAATTGCAATCAATTGCTTAGCTAGGGCTCTGCTGGAGGGGTTTGTGTTCTATTTGGTCGAACTGTAAGGATGAATGTACAGATATGTAGGGAGCTGTCTCCCCTGCATTGTTTTACAAACCAGTCAAAACATCCATGCCAAGCACTCACATTGCGCTGACTAGTTTCCAAGTGATCAGACCTCATTAGCATGGATTGTACAGGTTCCCGGATTGCACAGTGGAGCCATTTCTCCCACCAGGCACACAACACCCATTTGGCTCAAAGGGCTTCAGTCCCCTCCACCCCCCTGTGTGTGTCAACCCAGGCTGAGACAGCTTCCCAGGCTGGCATCCGTCTTCTTGCAGCCGCACCATAGTACTTCACAGGTCTTTAAGAAGACCATTTACTTGTTAACGAGGCTTTGTTGTTTTTTCCCCCCTTCTTAGTGCTCCTACATCTTCACTGGACTCAAACTTTCCTTCACAGCCCCTTGGCCACAGCACGCTCCGGGATGATTCTGCTAACTACCAATCACTTAATGGTAGCTATTTTCTTAAAAATAGCCCTGAAAGTATTCAAACGCTGTGAGACGCTGAAAGTAATAATATGCAACTGAAGTCAGAGATATTTGACATGATTCAAAATCTGGAATCTGTTCTGAGTGGATAATAAAGTTGCACTGCCTAGTTAAATCACAATGAAAGCAAGGATATGACTATTAAACAATTGGCGCAAGATCACGCAGCCAGTGGTATAGCAGCGGTACCTTGGGCCCTAATGCAGGTTAAAAAAATGCTCCATCATCCACGTCCGAACTTAAGGTGTCACCTTAAGTTTGGACGTGGATGAGGGAGCATTTTTTGAGCTCGTGTGGCTGAAATCCTAGCATTGTTTTTGCAGCCTCCAGCGTCCCCAGTAATCCCTCCCTGTGCTAAAACCTCAGGAAAGCAGCAGGTTTTCAGCAAGCAGCGTAAGTAAACACTGGCGAGTTTGGAAGTGGGCCTTGTGCTAACATTCGAAAATACCTCGTGCTCTTCTCAGTTCCATTTCAAGCCTACTATGTTTGGTCAGCATGGCTAAAGGCTACTAGTTTATGTTATGTTATGTTATGTTATGTTATGTTATATTGATTTATTATGCGCACAGATACCCCAGCCAAGGGGCGTCCCGGCGCAGAGACAAGGTAGAACATAACACAACAGGAAACTAAAAACATGAAAGCAGCTAAAACAGGAAAGTTTTTAAAGCCCTCCGGAAAGTCAAGAGGTCCTCGGACCCATTGGACTTCGAGCATCCCATATTTGTGAAGGTACAGCTGTACTTTCTAAAAACCTAACACAGCCTGCAATAAAGCAAACTACAGCTAACACAACATTTTCTAGCAGCATAGAATGTACAGCACCTAGATTGTTCTCCCAACAGCACCTATAGCCAGACCCTGGGACTTTCTCAGCAGACTTACGTTTCTAGCTCTACAACGCAACGCCTCTTTTGTTGGGTGCTGCCTGAGAGCCCTTTATTTGGACAGGGCAGTGAAAGGATGGGGAGAGACAGTGGTGAGTTCAAGTCAAATGTGGTGAAGAAGAATGGACATGGAGACAGGTCCTGATTTAAATGCAGGCAGTAGCAAGAACCTCTGGAGTAGTAGTGAACAGCCACGAGGGGCTAGAGAGCAGGGATGATGCTAGTGAAGGTCGTCCAGCCGGTGGCTGGAGGAGATTCTTTTCCTCTGTGAGCTGCTGGACTGAGCAGTCTTGAGCAAAGCCTGCAATTCGCTTTAATACTGACAGATACATTGGATAAGATCATAGCTCCACCAGGAAAGATATATTCTGATTTTAGTGACATGAGCATTAAGAGCAAAATAATGAAAACTTAAGTTAATATTAAAGAAAAAACTGGTCTACAACACATTTGTTGTTAGAGAGTGTTTATGTGTACGTGCCTCTCTATTTGCAGAGTCTTTGTGCGTGTTACTATGGGTATTGAGACTGTCTTTGCTTGGCTGCCTCTCTTTAATCCTGGACTCGGTGGTGAATCTGTCTCAGAGGGTAATTGAGGACTGATTTATAGCGTGTACTAGATAACTCATAGGCCCCCCCCCTTCCCCCCCCCCGCACCCTGCTTGTGTGTCAGCCCGGGCTGAGACAGCTTCCCGGGCACACACACCGCTTCATCTGAGTACTTCAAGGCGTTGTTGTTTTTCTCACCCCTTCTTAAAGCCCCTGCATCTCCACTGCCCTCAAACTTTTCTTCACAGCACGCTCTGGGATGATTTTGTTAAAGACCAAATCGCAGCATTGTGCGCATCCCAAATGCTTAATTGATTGTGTCTGGCATCACACGTGATGTACACTGTCTTGTGCACTGAAGCCCGGCAAAATGTGCTAGTATTTTGCCGTTTCTAAATATAAATACAGACAAAGGAAATATAGTTTTCCATCTGTATTTATATGTATAAATCCGTAAAAACAGAAAACCGGGAGCCCTACTTACAACACAGGCCATACTAATCCTTTCCCCCTATCACCGATCCACGTTATCAGAACTGCTCCCGAACCACTGCCCCCCTGCCCTCTAGCACCTCCTTCTAATAGGGACATCGATTCTCTGCACGCCAAAGCTGTCAAACTTACCCCGAGCTTTCACATTTCCATCCTGGAGCTAATGGACATCCTCCACCTCTCTGAACTCTCCCCTGCCAATCGCCATCCCCCCGCATTTGACAGAGCTCACTAAGCAACCTCTTCCACTATCCATGAGACATCTTTGCCCCGCAAGCACCCATGCCACCTCTCAGAGGAAGAAACCTGTGCTCTTGTCCTATCCTACAACTCCACCTTTGCCACTCCAAGCCCACTAGATCTCACTGAAAGGGAAATCCTTGCTACCCTCCGAGACTACAACTCTACCCCAGCTATTCCTCATCCTGTAGACGCAAAGGCCGAACACGCCATCTGCACGGGCACTATCAACCCCAACAGACCAGCTACCCTTCGCAACAGAATTGTGGTCAAGAGTAATCTAGCATCTGTTCACCTGTCTGCCTAGACTTCCGAACCCCCCTCCAAATCCTCTCTATCTGGTATTTTAATTAATTGCCGGTCGGCAGCTAAGCACACCGTGGATATTGCGGATCTTGTCCTCTT
Organism: Lissotriton vulgaris; assembly: GCF_964263255.1. Lineage (NCBI taxonomy): Eukaryota > Metazoa > Chordata > Amphibia > Caudata > Salamandridae > Lissotriton > Lissotriton vulgaris. Next base: position 135,471,691 of record NC_141691.1, read on the forward strand.
CAAAAACTTCGACTTAGTGATCCTTATGGAATCATTGCTCAACGAATCCTCATCTCCATACCTGGACCTCCTAACAAGAAATGAGGAGGCATTGCTTGCATCTACTGCTCTAACCGCATGGTCACGTAACTTCTGGCGGACACCACTGATTTCTGCAAATACCTCGCCCTCGCTATTCACAGCAACTCCACCCTACTGTGCAAACTGCACATCTTTTACCACTCCCCAGGCATGAACGACTCCTTCACCGACCACCTAATGGAAATCATCACAGTTAAGAGTCCCAATAATGCCAATTTTATTTTCCTTGGTGACTTTAACTTGCACTGGAATGATCCAAAGGATTCACATGTCAACGCCATCATGGACCTCCTGGCCGATCAAGCCCTGACCCAAGCCTGCTCACTACCAACTCACTCAAAAGGGGCCACCCCTGACTGCATTATCTCCAAAGAATCAACAGTCAAGCTCATCTCAATAGACCCATGCGACTGGTCTGACCACCACGCCATCACCTTTCTCCTACCGGGCACCCACAAGATAAGGGCACCACAACCGGTGATTCCTAAACGCTGGATCAGAGACACTAAGAACCTAGACCACAGGGAACTCGAGGCTCGCTGCAAATCAGACCTCCCCCCTCGCATATCACAACAGTCAGCTGCCTCTATTCTGCGACTATTTCAAACATCCTGGATGATCTAGCCCCACTAAAGCTGAAAAGAACCCAAATCAAAGACAGAAACCCCTGGTTCATGGGATCCCTTAACAATGAGAGGAGAGTCCTCCGACAAGCTGAAAGATCCTGGAGGCAGCACCCCTCTGCCGCACATCTAAAACTCCTCCGCCAGGCCAGAAATGCCTACAACAAGAACATACTCAAGTCCAAAAAAAACGCCTTCAGAACTGCACTAGAGAAGGCCAAGAACAGACCCCACAAGCTCTTTCAACTGGTCAAACACCAATCTAACAAATTGGCCAAAACTTCAAAAGCAACCCCCTAGTCTCTTATATCTTCAGAGGAATTCTCCTACTTCTTCGCTGACAAATCTCAGCCCTTGGAAATGAACTAAACTCCATCACATACCCCCAAACACCTCTCAACCGCCTCAGGCTTCACCCAAAAACCATGCTCACTGGACTGACTTTAAACTGGACTCAGTGTCCAAAATCCGACCTTCCCTAAACCCTAATAACCATTTTAATGACCCGCTCCCTTCCAACTGCCTATCTGCCGTCGCCCAATCCATTATTCCTAGCTGGACTACAATAATTAAACGCCGCTCTCCGGCAGGGAACTGACTCTCTAAATGCTGGTCCTCCCCATTCTGAAACAGTTGTCGCTGGATCCAGCTTCCCCTGACAACTTCAAACCCATCTCCAACATCCCCCTCTTAGCCAAAGTGATGGAGAAGTGTTTGCAGCAGCAGCTAATTCAACACATCAACAACATTTAACCTGCTCGATGACTTCCAATACAGATTTAGACCAGGGCACAGCACCAAAACCACTATGCTCCACATCATTGATGGTCTCCAAGCCCTTCACCAAGGCAAAACCTGTCTCTTAATCCTCCTGGACCTATCCTCGGCCTTCGACACGGTCAACCATGAAAAACTACTCGAGTGCCTCAAATTCAGAATGGGTTTGGATGGCACTGTTCTAGAATGGTTCAGGTCCTTCCTCCAAAACCGGTCCCAGAGATTCCTTGTCAACTGCAACCTATCAGAACCATCCCCGGTTGGAGTCCCTCATTGATCAACACTGTCCCCCACCCTATTCAATCTTTACCTGGAAGTACCACTGAAGTGCTACGCACTGCTAATATCTCCTATCATATGTACGCTGAGGACACTCAGATCTACATCAAAACATTATCTCTCAAAGAGATCCTCTCCCTGAACGAAGCCTTGAACTCACTGTCCAATGGCTCGCATCCAATCAACTCAAACTCAATGCAAATAAAACTGAATTTCTCCTGATCGCCCCGCCAAATACCAACCCTGAGATTCAATCATGGATTAAGGCTATCACAGCTTTGAATTGCTCACCGACCATCATGGATACGGCCAAATCCCTGGGAATCACCATCGACAGCAATTTGAACAAGCGGGACCACATCAATTTAATGGCCAAATCAGGCAGATCCCACCTGAGCTACCTTAGGAAATTGAAACCCTTCCTCGATGCTCCCAACCTAAAAATAGCAGTCCAAGCACTTGTCATCTCTAGACTGGAATATGGCTGTTCTACCCTCTCGGGTCTACCCAAGATCTCCCTGGCACCTATAAAAGCTTGCCTCAGCGCGGCCGCCAGACTACTCACCAGCACAAGGAAATCCGACCATATTTCCCCGCACTTGAAAGCTCTCAACTGGCTTCCCCTGGAGGCAAGAATACAGCTCAAAGTAGCATACATCATGCACAAGGCCTTATATTCTAGCTCCCCAGCATATCTGAGGCAGAAACTTGTGATCTCCGGAGGAATCAGGAACTCCCGATCTGCCTGAGACCTCCTGCTCCAACAGGCACGCTTTCAGAAAAAAACTTACAACTGAGCTTTTTCCGGGGCTGCTCCAAGAATATGGAACTCTCTCCCACCTGACATCAGAAGAATACCCTCTCTGACTCGCTTCAAAAAGGATGCCAAAACATTACTTATGGGTAAATTTCTTGTTTAAACTTTGCCTGTACCACCACGGCCCTGATCTATGGCCATCTATTGCCTCCCTTCGGATTATCTAGCTCACTCCATCTGAAACCGGGGCCTTGTCTCGAACATTGGTTAATGAAATCTATAAATACATTATCTCGTCTTGAGTATTTGGATATTTGATCTGTAAATACGTGCCCTATCTCCCTTATGTATCCTGCACCCTGCCCTCTCTCATTCGATCTAGAACTGGATGATGCTCTTCCTATTCTGTACATGGCTGTGTTTTCCTGTAAAGCGCTCTGATACCCTAACGGGTCAAGTTTGTGCTCTATAAAAACAGATTAAAAAAAAAAGTTAAATAAATAAATAGATGCTCATGTAAACAAGCTGATGTCCGTTGGAAAGGTAGGAAAAGAACCAGTGAAGGACTAAATTCAATTTGAGACTCCAGGGAGCATTTGAGGGTCTGATGATCAACTGTGTTGGAGGTAGCGGAGAGCTCCAGCAGGATCAGGAGGCGTAACCCTCTACATCTGTGGTCAGGAGGCCATTTTCTACCATGTGTAAGGTATCAGTACCCTTGAAGCATCATCTGAAGCTAGAACTGCAGTTGTGCAGAAGGTGGTTAACAATCTCACATTGGAGATGAACATTGAGTGCATTTTCAGTGATCCTATCGATGAATGGTAGGTGCATAATAGGAAGGTAGTTGACAAAGTCACCAGGATCTAGTCTATGTTTCTTTAGGAGTGGATGGATCTGGCCTGCCAAGAGAACTTCTAGGAAGAGCCATGGGTGAGGGAGGAATTGACCATGGTGAGTAGGGATGAGAGACCATCCCCAGAGAGAGCTTTGGTGAAGGAAAGTATTTGTAATTCTCTTCCAAGTATGCCCTCTAACTCAGAGAAGCTGCACTCTGTAACCAGCTGTCTGTATGAAGTAGCCATCTGTCCAATGAACAGTGCTCTGCTACCTTCCAGACTGAGTTTACACCCTCAAAACATCCTAAATCAAACCAACATTCAAATGTTGCTCCTGCAAATGCCAAATAAAGCCAGCAAAGTCGATCACAACAAATAATGAAGAAGATGTTGATGATAATCTGTGCAGTGTTAAAGAGGCGCGCTTTTTACCACCCTAGGTGGACCAACATAGCGAGCAGGCTGAGCCGGCACACATCTGAGCTTGAAGCTGTGGTAAAGAACGTCAGCGACAGAAACAAGAGGCTGTTCATCGTGGGAGCAATCTATCTAGATGGCGACGAGGAGAGCAATGCCTCATTTAACACATCCACTCTCTTCATTACCGTGATTATAGAAAGGGCATGATGCTTTAAATATCAAGAGACCCAAATCTCCTAAAAGCTCACTCTGGTGTTGAGGCAAAGCAGGGAATGCATCTTCATGGGGAACAGAGATGACAGAGCTAATGAGCATCTTTTCTATTATGCAAAATGAATCATGCTGCTTGGGCTTCTCAGGGTAGACAATGTTTCCTATAGCTCTCATGATGTCCTCTCAAATACACTTTAAAAGGGGATGCTTAATTAAATGTATGGCCTTGACATGAAAATGGCAGTAAGTGAAAATTATAGTTAACATTAGTGGATCAAACCATATGAGAAAAGATATACATTACACTAGACATAAACCTATACATTGATGTATGTATGTGTCTGTACTTGCATTATCCAAGCTGAGCTAAAAAGAAAAGGAGCGCTGTACAGAGTGGGGGGCACTCTTCATGAGGCATCAGAGGGGGGTTGCAATGGCTTGAATAACTTACGAACAAACTATTTGAAGAGCTCCTCATGGAAGAGTGGGAGAGCTCACCTGTCTGTTGTTGAAAGGCCTCTTATGGACCATATAAAAAATGACAGTGGGCTTTGTGCCATTCAGTTGCTTACCATTGGTTAGCTTTCTTGTCACTCATTCGTTTTTACCTGCTTCTTATTTGATGGCTTTCCTTCTACTTTTTCTGTTTGTCCCTCCCCTGGAGCATGGCTTCTTTGCCATCCTTTTGCCTGGATGACTTGTATACTTTCAAGAGTGACAGTCAGGGACCTGCACTTTCGGTTTCATTCAGCACTCTGCGTGAGTGCTTGTGTTTTCTTTTTATTTTTTATATATTTTGAAAACCTTTATTTATTAGCAAGGTGCACATAGCTATTCAGCCGAACATCCCGGAGGCACGGCAGCAGGATTAGAGACCAGAACTGTGTCAGTACCCACGAATCTTTGCACAGGATGAAACGAGGTTAATTTAAAATTTTTATAACAGGATATTTACCGTTAAAAGGAATGCATTTCAATATAATAACAAAAAAGAGCAGAAAACGAGAAAGAAAGGAGGGATCAGTCACAGAATCTAGATCATAGAAAACAATCGGGCGTGTGAGCAAGCAGATCAAACATATCTATCGGCATCTTTGAGGCGGGCAGTCAGTATACGCATGCAAGCAAACACTAAGCACACCAGGCTATTTCCCGTACATGGAGAGGCATAACGAGGAACACTTATAAGCGAAACCCACAGTCCAACATCGAGAATTCAAAATCAGGTAATTTACTGTACCGATCCCAGAACCCGGAAAGAAGGAAAAGGAGCAGACTATCCAGTTAAACTAATGAAGAAAAAGAGGCCATAGAAACAAGAAACGGAAAAACAATAATACCTCATTCCCCCCCCCCCACCCTGCACCCCTGCAGATGGCTACGGCCTACCCCCCTAGCAGCGTGCCTATCGCCCAGCTTCCAAAAACCCGAAATATAGCAAGAAAAGGGAAATATATAAAGATAGAAAAAGGAAAAAATAAGAAAAGGAAAAAAAAAGACGGAGGAGGAGAAAAAATCACATTTGCCCTCGGTCCCCTTACCCCCCCCCCCCCCCCCCCCCCCCCCCACGACGCACAGCCCCAGTCCTAAGCTTAGCAATTATATAAGCAAATTATTGAGTATAAAACCCAGGGAAGGCGTCCGACACCGCCCCACCACCCGTAAGCTGCTTGTGTTTTCTTGCTTTCGCCCCCATGTTCTGCTACCGCCCCCTACACCCTACCCCCAATGTCTATCCCCTTGCTCTCGGTGTTGCCCTCCACCCTTTCAAACTTGCCTGTAAAAGCACAGAAACAGGTATATTCTGAGAAGGTATGACTAAAGAACAGTATTTTAGGGATGTGTTTGTTTATTTCCTGCATGCCACAATTTGTATCAGAGCACAGGCCTTGGCACGCACAGATTTTCATGACACCAGCAAAAGGCCAGATGCTGCGCTCACCAAGTTGACATTTGTTTAATTTCTGAGTCTTGTGGAAAGTAAATTAGGCCGTGGGAAATGTTTTCATTTAGATTCTAAGATGTCCTTATTCTCTTTAAATAATTTTCAGAATTTCCTCAGTGAACAGTATTTGCAAAATAAATTATGCCATTTATTTAAGATTCAAAATATTGAGTTCAATGTATCATTCTGAGATATCTTAAAATAAGTGTTTGCTTTACTCCAGCATTTTGAAATATTTTTCTTTTGCTTTTTTAAACAATGATTTCAGGCAAGCATTGGCAAAGCCAACAGCTTGGCACTCACATTCTGAAAGCGAGGCCTATTAGCGTTGCCAATACTGGTTGAATCATGTGCTACAGAAGGATGCCTTTCAGGGCAGTGCCGTGGAAGACGTGTCTGCTGGCAAGCAAGCCTTTGCCTCTGTTCTGATCTACTAATTCAATGGCTGTGTGTTCTGAGACTGCTGAGTAGGGAGGGCTGGTTCCTATCTGCCTGTCTTATCTTAGCAATGCCTTTCTTGAAGATGAAACAGCTGAGCGATCCATGGGACCTCCAGTTCATCCTTCCATTTTGTCACTTTACATTCCTTCTTTGTCACTGCAGATCCTACCTGACTCTCAGCCACAAAGAACTGGTGCAAGGAGACGTGAAATTGCACCCCCCCCCCAACCCTGGAGCCACCTTTTCTGATTGTGAAATCAATTTGGGAAAGCTTCCTTCACCTCCTGCTTATGGTGTCCTTGGACCCCCGTACTGCAGCCCCCAAACTGGGAACCAAGTACTGTTTTCAGTACCATCGCTCAGGGTAGCAAGGCAGAGCAGCCCAAGGCTTACTCAAGAGAGGAGCTGTAGGTTACCGAAGACTCACAACTCAGCAATGCAACGAAAACATTTCATAAATCGCTGTCCAGTCAATGCTTTTACTTTTAAAAAGAAAACATTCTTTATTAAACACAAAATTAAATACTACATTCAGATTAATAATAATATACAAGCTGGCAGGTGGAAATTATTTCATGTGGATGCCCATTAAAGGCCCTCACATCCTATAGGATCCACAAAGAAAGACATGACGTACAAGTCAGGTAAGCCCTAAATGTACCCTGGTGGTACTTCAGCCATTCTACACAGCAGAAGACCCTAATCCCAAAACACAATACCCGACCGTGTGCATAACACAACCAAGAGCAGTGTGTTGGGACAAAGGCAGGGCAACTGGGTGTGTTTTGATGTGACCTATAACTCAACAGTAGACCATAAACTATGAATGTTTACAAAACATTCCAAAACACATTTTGTTGTTAACTTACTTTATGTTATGCTAAAAGATTTGTAAAGCGCACCTCTACCCTTGGGTGTCTTCAAAAATATGCAGATTTCGTTTCAATTATAGCAGAAATATACATTGGTTTTGAACATTTGCAAAATAAGCCATTACAACAGCGCAAATGCCATGACAGAGTCTTATTTCTACATTGGACAGGGTTGCCTAGTAACCGCAGAGAACCTAATAATAGCCCATGCAACCCACATCCTCTGAACAAAAGCCCTAATTCCAGAAGTTATTGTGAATAGTGTAAACTGCTCCTGGGGCCACTCTTTCAGTGACTCAGGGGATTTGGGGTGGCATTTTCAAAACTGATGGGCTTTACAGGGGCCACCACTGCCTTTGGGTGGCCCCAAGCTCAGCTGTGCCTTTCATGCAGCGCTCATGCCCGGTTGGGCCACTGCAAGGCAAACATGCTAATTTTCACAGGACCCTCGTGGTGGCTTACTTTTGGAGTTGTGCTGCCTCTGGCTTCAGCTGCCTGACATTGCAGCCAGTAAATATTTCTGGGAGCCTAAGCCCATGTGGTTAAGATTTATTTATTTATTTATTTAGTGTGTTTTGCATAGCGCACAGCTACCCCAACGGGGTGTCCCAGTGCTCCTGTGCGATCTTAAGCTGAGTTAGATGTTTTTTAGAGAGGGGGTTAGCAGACCAGGAAAGTTTTTAAGGCTTTCCGAAAGGGGAGTTCTTCCTGGATCATCCGGATGGAAATTGGTAGCTTGTTCCAGAGGGCAGAGGCACATACTTGAAAAGTTTTTCCGCCTGAGCGGGTTTTTTTGAATCTGGGAGTGGTGAGAAGGTGTTTTGAAGAAGAACGAAGGAACCTGGTATTACTGTAGGGGGAGAGGCAGGTGGATAGGTAGGCAGAGCCCTTACCCCTCATTGCACGATGGGTCAGTACTAATGCTTTGAATTCTGCCCTTTTTTGTATGGGCAGCAAATGTAGTCTACGGCGGTGGGGCGAGATGTGCTCACGTAGGGGAATGCCACCGACCAGCCGTACTGCAGCATTCTGGACTGTCAGGAGACGATGGCATAGACCTACAGACAGTCCAGTGTATAGGCCATTGGCGTAATCCAGATGCGAGGTGATCAGCGCCTGGACTATAGTCTTCCTGGTGTTGTTGGGTAAAAAAATTGATGAACTTTTTCACCATCCTCATTTTGGCAAAGCATGCAGCAGAGACCGCATGTACTTGTTGTTGGAATGATAGGTTAGAATCCCATCTAACCCCTAAATTTTTCACCGATTCTTTAGGGTGGGGAGGGGCACTCAGATCAAGAGGCCACCAGATGTTGGGATCCAATGGGGACGGCTGGTGAAAGAATAATACCTCCGTTTTCCCCGCGTTAAGCCGGAGGAAGTTATTGTCTATCCATTGGGCAATGGTACGCAGGCAGTTTTTTAGTGGGTCAAAGGTGGATTGGGTGATACTATAGAACGAAAATAAGAGTTGAATATCATCTGCGTAGGAAGTGGCCTTTATTCCAGTTTGGGCGATGATTTCAGCGAGGGGTGAAAAATAAACATTAAATAAGAGGGGGCTCAGTGAGGAGCCCTGGGGGACTCCCCACCGAAGCGGACGACTCTCCGAGGTATAGGGGGGGATAACACTGCCTGCGTGCGGTTGGACAAGAAAGATGCAATCCATTTTTAGGCCGTGCCCTGGATGCCTTTGGATTGTAGGCGGTCCAGGAGGAGGGGGTGGGAAACGGTGTTGAATGCTGCCGACAAGTCAAGCAGCACCAACACCGCTCTTGATCCCTCGTCCATCCTCCAACGTACAGCATCGGCCATCTCAATTAGTGCTGACTCAGTGCTATACCCTGGTCTAAAACCGTGCTGAGAGTTGTGAAAAGCACCATATGTTTCTTAAAAAGCTGCTAGTTGTTGCTGAGCGAGTTTTTCGAGCACTTTGCAAGGAGCTGAAAAGAGAGATGGGCCTGTAGTTGGAGGGTTCACTGGGGTCGGCATTAGCTTTCTTCAATATGGGAACCAACTGGGCATGCTTCCATGAGTCTGGGAAGACACCCGTATGCAAAGAATCATTCCATATCCCATTCAAAATGGGGTTTAGAATGGGTGCCAGGGATTTGTATTGCTTAGCAGGCCAGGGATCAAGAGGAGAACCGGATTTGCATTTTAAAAGTTCTTTAAGGGATTGATCCAAGGTAATCTATTTAAAGTTGGAAAACGTACAGTCTGATCCAATGGTGACAGTATTGGTTACATGATTGTCTGGATTAGTATTGCTGGGAAAGGAATCGTATATGGTGGCAATTTTATTTTTTTTAAAAATCGGAAAGACTATTGCATAGTGTCTGAGACACCAGAGGAGGACGTTTTAGAGCCAAGGGGTCAGTGAAGGTTCTGACTGTGTTAAATATTTCCCGGGATGATCCCTGTGCACAGTTAATTTTTTCTTCCAGAAAGATTCTTTTGTGTTCAATTATTTTTTTCCTATATTCTTTTAGGTCAGATTTATAGAGGAGCTTGCGGTCGGGAGAATAAGTTATTCTCCAACGTCTCTCAAGGAGCTTACATGCCGATTTGCATTTTCGGAGCTCATCGGAGTACCAAGGGGCAGATGGAGCGGAGCGATAGGTTTTAACGGGCCTGATAGGGGCGAGGAGGTCGATGGCGGAAGAGATCCAGCCCTTGAAGTTGGTCAGTCTGTCGTCTAAGTTAGGAACCGTATCCAAAAAATGGATAGGGGAAAGATGGGCGGCTAGACTATCAAGGGAGATCTTACTCCAGTTTCTACCTTGTAATTTAGCCGGGCGTATATGACGGTCTTGATGGTGCAGAGAAAATGAGAATGGAATAAAAAAGTGATCGGACCAAATCACCGGGAGGGGTTCACTTATGGATAGTCCATCCAGGTTGGAACAGATCAAGTCGAGAGTATGTCCGGCCTTATGTGTTGGACTGCTAATAAGTTGGTTTAGCCCTCCATCTGATAAGGTGGATAGAAAGTTGGATGTGATGGGATCCAAGGGATTATCAACATGAAGGTTGAAATCCCCGAGGAGGGTAAAATTTGCATAACGCGATGTTGCTTGTAGAACATAGTCTAGGAAAACTGGTAAATGGGATGTTTTAGAGTTAGGGGGGCGGTAAACCAAAAGGCCAGAAAAGGTAAAGTTGGCCGCTATTTTGATACAAAAGGGGAGTGCTTCAATGCGTTCCAATTGTTTGTAAGGGAAGGAGGAGATAGTCCAATGAGATCTATATATTATGGCAACTCCACCTCCAGAACGAGAGCCCTGTCTGTTAACACAAAATATACTGTATCCGGATGGTATGGCTAAGTGTATAGCGGGGTTAGTTTCGTCCCCCAACCAGGTCTCGGTTAAGAATAGGAGATACCACTTTTCCTCTTCCAGAGTATTGTCAATGTCGAGAGAGTGTTTTACTAAAGAGCGACAGTTAATCATACCAGATTTTATTGATAAAATGTTTGTAGTGGGAGGGGTAGGGGCCAAAGTTCGTAAAATGGAACATTCGTTCCTTATATCGTCATTAGTCTGTCCTAGGCTGCAAGATGTAAAAGGCAGATGAGGAGTGAGATCTTGAGGTGAAATTAGTGTTGAGGTACAATGATTGGGCTTAAGGTTCATAAGCATAGCCCTATCATGGGAAATGAGGGAAGGGGATTGCAAAATGTAACACTACTTACGTCTACGGCCGCTTCCTGGTCGCGGACGGGTGCCGACGGGCAGGACTCTGGCACGACTCCGGCACAGGGCCGGCGCGTCCGCTGATCGCATCCGCTGGGCGGAGGCATGACCTTCCGTTTTTATAGTGGCCAATAGAGAGCGTGTAAACGCTGCCCCAAACAAAGATGGCTGCCAAAGTAGATTCAACCTGCCCGGGATTCGGCTGTCTCAGTGCCCAAGTTGGCTGAAGTTGGTCCGAGTGGCAAGGAAGAGTTGGTAGCCCTTCTTAAGTCAAGCGGGGGGCAGGAGGATAATTACCACCACTTATTAGTCGAGCTGGGTAAATCACACGAGGTCATACAAATTATTCGAATAGTGCTGCAAAGCTTCGTGGTCAAGCTAAGTGCAAGTGATATCAAAAGCTGAGGATACAGTGAGTTTAAACGGGTGCAGAAAATAAGAAGACTCAAACAAATAAAATATGGCATCTTTCCTCTTCAAACATGAGCAGGACAGCGGACCCACTAGCACAATGGCGGAATACATAGCTAACATAAAAAAAAAGCTAGATGACATGGCCAGTATTTTTGAGATTATTAAGGATCAGACCCGACCATGGGTACAATCTCAAACCTGCACTTGCCATCCAATATTGGAAAAATTAAAGAATTTGCCATCGATACTCACAGATATACTTCAGGAATGCAAACACGCGAATCACAGTGACAATAACACACCAATTGACTGTGACCTTATCCCCTTTGAAAATTCCAAGACTCAACAAAACGAACATGCGGACCAATCAAAAGATTCAGTAAAGCAAATACCAATGGGAAAAACTGCACTGCATAAGCTGCATTTGAAACCTGTCGATATATCAGAGGAACCTGAAGCAATCGGCGCAACATCCCTTATTGCACAAAACAATTATCACAAACAACTAGGACCACAACCACAAAACCGAGATGGGTTGAATCAAAATGATCAGAAATGCCTAACCAAGAGGCAAAAAAAATCGGGCAAGGAAGATCAGAAATCAGCTGTCAAACTGCCCACCAGCCAGCCAACAGATATTGAAAACATTCCCTATCTTTAATATGGCAAAACCCAAACCAAAGCTAGAACGGGGCCCCACACCGGGGAAACATAATCCATTGCTTAAGACACAGATGGAACATAAAAACTACAAAGACATGAGGATAGTCAAATACGACCGTGGACAAGCCCCAAGGCCATATCTCAAGCTATAACAAAAAAAAGTCTTCACAAATCGAGAGAGTGGGACCGGTTAAAAACTTAGAAGCAGGGAATGCTAGTAATGCGGAACTTTGGAGTGCAACATCCATTGCGAATATCACTGATAATAGCATGGGTCGAGGGTCCGGAGTAGCTACCCATTTAAACAAAACCCAAGATAATCTTCAGGACGAATCCCGAAAAACTGAGTCCGTTCTCAAACAAACATGATGCACCACTTCGGATGATAAAAGGAATCCCTCAAATAAGGCGGAGCAAATGAATAGATATGATCTATGTAACAAGAAACCTCACTGGGCAGTACTTAAAGACACGAACAAAAATCAAAAAAAATGTCTCCTCCATTCGTGTCACATTTCCAAGCATCAACGCAAACACAGGGAAAAGTATCATCATTCCGCCTGACCATCAAACTCCGGGGAAAAAGTGACTAAAAGAGTCTTAGGCAAATAAGAATAAAGGCTGATAGTCATATGGATGACCAACCAAAACTTACAATACACATTGGTACTAACGGTACTCAAGCATTTTATGAGACTGCAAATGCGGAAAGAATAGGTCAATGTCTTGGACCTGTGACTACATCTAGTGGGCACCACAGAGAACAGGCGGGACCCAACAGATTAGCTTACGGGGCACAAACCACGACAAATACGCCACTAGTACTAACTCAGAATGAAACGTACAATCAAATAGGGCAATACCTTCACCTTAATGCAGAGGCTTACAATGATCAGAAATCTGCCACTAATGAAACAGCTCAGATCAGTAGTAAAGCACCCTCCAAGAAGGAAGATATTGTTCATCCCCAGCTACGAGCCCCAAGGCACCCAAGACTACCTAAACCGAGGGAATATTCTCCACCTTACATCCTCCATTCCCAGCCTAACCCATCTAACGTCGGCTGACTTATCATCAATCGAATTCATCACGTTAGGAGAGAATGCCTCTAGGGAAGGCACACTTACCACCTGGAGGAGCTTAGAAGTGACAAAAAGCATCCTGGCAGAAGTAAATACATTTGAAGAGTGGGGAATATCTCTGAAAGAACAATCAAAAAAGGGCTACCCATCACCATTGCTAAAAAGATGTAGGAAAAGAGAAGACTACACAATCCCGACCACTCATTCAATTCTACATGGTGCCAGGGGGGCCGAAACATCAATAAAAAGTCACCAGAGACAAATGCAAGCCATTAATGATAATTGAACCTATCACGAGGCCGGTAAAACTGAGGAAAATGTCATAAAACTGCTCTCATGGAACATCGCAGGAGCAAAAAATATCCTAAATCAAAGCAGGAAAACAGCTACCTGGGATCAATACGATATCATAGCGCTGCAGGAAACTTGGTCAACTGAGCCAATTGATGTACCGGGAAGATTATGCTTCCATGAAAACGCGACACGCTGTCAGCGCTACGGCCGCGCAAGGGGAGGTCTATCTATTTACGTTTCCACCTCATTAAATATCAATGTCTTGCAAATGCCTGCTTCAGCAATGGATATGCAAATCATCAAGCTGGAGAGCACAATCAAACGAGTGCCAAGGACAATTGTCCTAATCAATATATACGCCCATCCGAAAAAACAGCAAAAAAAATAACTATTCCAACGTGTAGTAAATGTTGTAACTTCCATCCGTTTAGATCACCTAAGTTGGGAGATTATTGCTACGGGCGACTTTAACTCCAATCTTTTGCATCAATCGGAGGAAGAGGACAATATTTCAGTGGCAAATGAAATGTGGACTGTCGAACCTCAGGAGATTATATCGCCCGTGAGATCAGACCAACTGGGTAAGCAACTGGTTTGGGACCTGGAACAACTCGATCTACGGGTATTAAATGGAAGATCGAAGCAAGACAAACCGCCAGCTGCTACATACATAGGCCATAATTCAAACTCAACTCTGGACTACACATTAATAACATTGCCCCTATTGAGCCTGGTCAAAAAATTTCAAATAATTGGCACTCTAGACAGTGATCATTCCATGCAACACATTGAAATTAAACTAAGCTCCCCTAAGTATATAATGGCTCCAAAAATACCAGGTCAATTTTCAACCTTCAACCTGAAGCGGCTTAAGTGGACAAGCAAAACACTATTTCAAATAGCGTTGGATGCCAAGAAACTATTACAAATGGTCATGGCAGAGAATGACCTTTGTTCAGAAACCTGGGCTAACTTCGTAGAAAAATTGCCAAAATCGAGCTGTAAGGCCAGGAGGCATAGCAGTCCCACGACCAAAACCAAATTTGCAACAACCACTCTAGTTATGAAGACCCATCTTCAAAAGCTCACAAGACGGGTACAAGGATCAAGGACAAAGCAAAGCACCTGGCAAGAAGTTCGGTAGATTAGGAAAGAATACAAAAAGTTAGTATGGATGGAAAAAAGGAACAAACACAATTGATGCATAACATTAAAAAATCAGACTCCAGAGCGTTCTGGATGCAAATTAATGCAATCAACAAAGCAGTACAACCCACAAGCATGACATGCGTCTCGGAATACCTTTGGGTCCAACACATAGTGGATACATTTGCGATAAAACCATTGGAGCTCCAGGCCACGATGACTACAACAACACCTGAAACTACAAGAACTAGGGTCAAGGAAAACAAATCCTCTTCCAGTCCCAGAGCCATATCTAATGGCAAGGAGGGCTTGGACCAATCAATCAGGTCAATTGACGATCAACAAATATGCTCTATAATAAAGAAAGGCAAGCAAGAGAGTGCACCGGGGCCAAATGGCATCCCGCAGGCGATCTATAAAGAGGATCCTGAATTCTGTGCACGCAAATTTAATCTTCTATTCCAGTCCATTAGCAACTCTGGTCGGGTGCCTGAAAGTTGGAGGGGTGCTATCATCAACCCCATCTATAAAGGCGGAGATCGCAAAAATCCATCAAACTACCGCTTAATTGCCCTGATTGATGCAGAGGCAAAATACTATGCATCCCTGGTGATAGCCGATCTGGTACAGTGGTCTGATATGAATAGCAAGGTCCTGTTAAACCAGACAGGGTTTAGTCGCGGAACTGGCACAATGGCTAGTGCAATGGCGCTGTGCATGATTGGCGATGCAGTCTACTTAACCATCGGGAACTATATACCTGCTTTGTCGACTTTAAAGCGGCATTCGACCGTGTTAATAGGAATTTGCTATGGGCCAAACTAAAAAAGCAGGGCCTGCCGGAGTCAATCCTAACGTCGATCATTGACCTGTATAGCAACACCTGGATGCAGGTAAAAATCAACAATGGGCAAAGGCTAACCAGGAAGATACACACCTTTGATGGGTTGAAGCAAGGTTGTGTGCTGGCTCCCCACCTCTTCAATTTATTTATGGCCGATTTAACACCAAGGCTCGATTTGGTCAATGCCCACCCGCCTCGGCTGGGGACGCTTTGTGTAACTCACCTATCTTACGCCGATGATGTGGTCCTGTTAAGCCAGACTCGAATAGGCCTGCATCGGCTACTACATGAGCTGACCCGCTATACAAAACAGAATATGATAGAAATAAACTGCGCGAAAACAAAACCCATGGTCATAACCCGACGCCACAAACCGCCACAAACATTTACTATAGACAATGTCAAACTTGAAGCGGTGGGAAGTTACAAGTATCTCGGGATACTGCTGGATAATCGTCTTAACTTCCAGGCACAATTCAACAGCATGGAAAAGAAGGGCATGGCCCTAATGCACGCCTTTACGAGCTTAGCTACCGAACTCAAAGGTCCTTTGGTCTTGCCACTGCTAACAATAATGAAAGCTAAACTTATTCCAACAATAGCTTACGGGAGCATATTGCACCATGGCAAGAGTGCACAACTTTTGGATAAGGTGCAAATGAGAATTTACAAGCGCATCTTTGCGCTACCAAGTAAAGCATCCCTGGCCCAGGTAAGCCTGGAACTGGGCCTAAAATCTCAAGTGCTACTGAGGAAGTATCAGACCATAAAATTCTGGTATAATGTCTGGATGCACCAAGAGATCATGCTCTATCGTGCTATGTGGGAAACCATCATCAAATGTCCAAATTCAAACTATGCCAAGTACCTCAAAATCTCATTGGAATCCACAAATCTGGTTGAACTCTGTGAAACCAGGCTCCAAGTACCTTTATTCAAACAGGTGGTCAGGAAGGCAGCCATCAAACACTCATTTTTGGATGACAAAATAGCTTTCAGTCTCATGTCACATGCTTGGATGACTATCCAATCATACAAAAAACTAGTGCCGGCGCACTACCTGGACCTGACCTTTTCGCCTTATATCAAACATAAATATCTTAATATAAGGCTGGGTAGTTTGCCAACCAACGCTGAGCGTCCGAAGTGGAAGTCCCAAGAAAGTGAAGGGTGTGGGCTATGCGGTGCGGCAAGGCAAGATTTTACCCACCTGATTTGCATCTGCCCGGCTCTCATACAGGAACGTCGGAATTGGTTGAAAGCCAAGTTCAAGCAGTTTGGAACACGTACCTGTAGGTCTGCGATTATACAAACATTATGTACCACAGACCCCCAATTCATTTGCAGATCAATCAAATGTATCGAACATTTCGAGAAAAAGCCAAGATCATTGGCAAAATATTGACCATGGACATTGTTTTACCCCAGAAAGACATTTGTTTTTTACTACCAATTTTAAATTCTATTACTCTCACATCAGTGTGTTTTTAGTATATTATCATATCTGTATTTTTGTAATGGTTTTATTTAACTATACAATAAAGTTTCTTCTTCTTCTCACTAGCACCAATCGCACCAAACCCAGGGCTTTAAGTGGGATAAAAAAATTGGGGGGGTGGGTGGGGGTCTCTCAAAGGGGCGTGTCCAATGTAATTAAGGGTGTGACTTTAAAACATGTAAGCTAAATCTGTGCTTAGCATAGTGTGCCGTCGGACTTGTATTTGCTTTTTCTTTCACTGCATCCAGCCATATGATACAACAAGTAACATCAAAAATAGAACAAGTCAGGACTATTGGCTTTGTCAATCGTTCTTAGTTGCATAAGATAAATAAGCAGCAACTATGGCTTGTATAGAATATTGAAAACACTTCCACTTGAAGCTCTGGTGACACCACGACAATGTTGCCAATATCCAGAGAAAATGACTCTAAAGGATTTCACTTCCCCTACAACGCTTACCTGGCATGACGTCATGCCGTAACTTATCCACAAGTGAGAAGTGAGCAGTGTGTGCAGCGCACATCCATGTGCCTGCTGTCACTGAAGTCCGGAAACAAACGGTCGGCCTGTGCCAGGGCACAAAACAGAGCCCAAAACAGAGCCAAATAGAGACCCGTATCAAGGCCTCCTTGAAAAAACAGCCGCTGCTGAGACCCGACCCACTTAAAGCCCTGCCTAACCTACATACCCCCAAATAATCAAACATAAAATATACTTGATATGTGCATTCAATATCAACACCTGCTGTCAAGGTGCGGTCCAACATAAGGATTATAAATATGTAAACACACAGTTACAGCTGTCACATATATCTTTCCCAAAAGAATTCTGAAACAATTTACAGAATAAAAAGAAGATTTACATACAATTTGAAACCCCTTCCTTTTGGAATGCTTATTTGTTAACAAAGGTCCTCTGGTGCACCTCCCTGTGTGTTTGCATCTTTGCTCTGTGAGTGCCCGCCCAGCTGGTGGTAAGCAGATTCTCTGCACCATTTCTGGGACCACCCGTGCCACCACCGGGCACATGGACTGAATGCCATCTCTTGAGCTGCAAGGTCCAGGTAAGCTCCTCACCCATCCATCACTCACTCCCTGGGTGCTGGGAAAGTAGGCCTGAAGTCCCTGCTGCTCCTCGCTTGTGGGAGGTGGGGGAACGGATGCAATGCATGTCTTTGCTCACGTGGAGCCCCTCTCATCACAAGGCCATGGAGATCAGGCCCATGGGCTGCCTGAGCACCGGGAAAGGTGCTGGGTGAGCTTCCCTACGTTTACTGTGGAAAAGATGTTAGAAAGAGTGAGAGGCGGCTGAGGCCGGCCGGTGCCCAGATAGACCCAACAGGACACATACACCTGAGGGTTCTAACTAGATACACCCCAGGATCTAGTAACACGCGGAGGTGCCCCCAACCTCCAGGGCACCATTGCACCTTATTACAGTGCTGCACTGAATGTTGATACCGCTGGCTCAGGTGGGCCTTTTGTGAGCAAGGATTTCAGCTTCTTGCTCCTTGGTGCACTACAGCCAAAAAGGGGTATAATGTCAGGTCCTCCTGGCATCTGAATTTTTGGCATGTTTCTCTTGTGAGCTTTGTTTCAGGAGTTTTATTTTAAGACTGCTTTTCCTCCCTTGAGGATGAGTGACATGTCCCAGCCTCCAGCCTCCAACTCCTGGTAAGCTCCTGGCCCATGGTCTCTCGGCAGCAGCCCTCCATGGCCATTAAGGCATCTTACACTCTCTGCCTGTACTCCTCAGGCCCCACAGCCTCCTGGACACTTGTGGGGTGCCTTTGTGTCCAGAGGGAGTTAGAGAGACTCCCTCTGGAGGCATCAACAGAGGGCCAGTCCACAGACGCTCCAGAGAACCCTCTTCTCCAAGGTCCCCCCTACACCACCCCTCAGAAGGAGTGGGGGGGCTAGTGCCTCTGGCCCTGGAGCACTGGTGTCCATGGTCCAAAGATACAAGTTGACAGTATCTCTCCTCTCCAGACAAAGGTTTATGCACACGGTCAGTCCACCACCTTCATTCTGTTGTTCCCTCTTTTCTCAAAGTCACCACTTCTGTGCAGGGTTTTAAAAGTGGAGTTGGAAAGTTTTAAAAGGTGGGTGTGTCTGTCAAATTCAAAAGAGGACACATCACTCCCCAAACCCAGATATCCTTGGATCAGTCCAAAGACTGAACCGCCCTTCTGCAAAGCATCCTGTGATTTTTGAAGATAATAAGCTGTGGTCGGCAAGCCTTCTCTGCATACTTTACTCACCTATCGCGCCTAGAGCATAACTGGTTCCTTCCCTCCAGCACTTTAAAGGTCACCCACCGTGACTTCTGCCGTACTTTGGCCTGTTCCACCTTTGTGCATGAGAGAAGAGCACTCATGTCAGTGAGTGACAGCTGATCATCCTATGCAGACTCCTCTATCAACCCCTTCATCTGCCAGAAAGCTGATTCTCCCCTTTCCCCCCAAGTGGGCCTAGTATTCGGGTGAGGGTCTGAGCTGCCAGCTGGCCACCAGAGGAATTAACTTGGTCCAGCAAGGCAGGTGAAAACCAGAATCCCATGAGGACTGGCTCAAGAAAACACCATAAACCATAAAGTACATGAATTAGAACAAATATAACCAGATTAGTATTGCTATGTCCTCTGGGCTCTTTTAAAGATAAGAGAAATTGTCAATTAATATTCTGGGTTAAGCCTACCCCAAAAAATGTATTTTGAGGAGTTTTCACACCAAGTGTAGATGCACTTAACCGCTACATGCTTATACTTTATCCAAGAAAGAAAGGGGATACTTCTTCTTGGATGACAGATTACATTCTATGGCTTACACATGCCATAGCCTATTTAATCTGGGTCCAATCTGCAACATTGCTGCCAGTCCGCAGATACTAGGCTGAGTCAGGCAGTGTTATTCCAGGCCAGGGCAAAGTTTTAATTAAGATGGCGTAACTCAAGTCATTTTTGTAATGTAGCTTAACAAAAGCCCTTTTATAAGTCTCACATTTAGTAAGGCTTGTGAATTAAAGAAAAGGTATCCTTAAAATGACCTCACAAGCCCCACCCACTGCATTCAGCCCCACCCTTCCCACTTCCCCAGTCCTTGCCACAAAGTTTTGGAGGGGGCCCAACTTCAAAACATTTTGCTTGGTGGGTCCCAGAGAAAAGAGCAAAAAACGCTTGAAGACCTCTGCTCTAGGCCAACATTTGTATTCTTTTAACCCCGCCTCTTTTCCTTTCCCTTGTAGTCTCATCGCGCCCAGAAGCCCATAGCTCCTCATTTGATTCATCCTCTGATGCAGGGATGTCGCATACCATCCCCCTCTTGGGGTTTCAAATTAATTTATAGTGAAGAAACACGTGCAGCAACTTGGAATCATTGTAGGCATAAGACACCTAAAGTACAGAATGTACCCAACCATACCCAAAGTGTCCCTATACTAACCCCATGAACATTCTAAAACTCTGCGCGCGCGCACACACACACACACTTGGCATATGGGAGTAAGTGAGAGTGGGAAGGCAGAAGCGAAACTCAATCAGACAATGTCAGTGTTCACACAAACAACGTGTGTGGATGTTAGAAGTCTGTATGACGTGGGAGTGGCTTTGTGTGACGAGCACATTGCACTGTCCTATGAACTGTCCCATTTTGTGCATAAGCGTTCCTTCAACATTCCAATTTGCAATTGACATATATGTTTGGATCTGCCTTTCACGCGTTGCCCAATATCATACTCACATGGGACTTACTATTCAGTAAGTACCTATTTTCAATTACTACTGGATTTGAAATTTGCTTGGTGGATCCTCAGGAGTATGGGATCCATATACTGATGTATACAATATTCTTGCACTAATTACATCCTAACAAAGTGACATGAAACAGAAAGTACATTTGCTTATTTACATTATTCAGATGCCAATTGCAACTCCTTTCCAGTGGTTGAAAGCACAAATTGTTACAAGCACCTGCCTCATGTAAAACTGTGCTACTAGGAACATTTAAGTCTAACCACCTTATAGTACGGCATTTGATATAACTAGAAGTTCAAAAGTGTGATTCCATCTGTAAAGTTTTGTCAAGGCGAAAAACGTTGCACCTCCTCAACACCTCTCCTGCAGACACTATTTACTCAAAAAAATGTGTGGGATGTTTTACGATATTCCTACAAAAATGCAGATTTTGTAAGTTTTATTCTCAAAGAAAATCTACATTTTAAGGGATTTTCTATGTTCTCAGATTTTAAAGGGAATGTTCCCATTTCGTTAAGTAAGTGTTTTTCTTTCAAACTAGTTTGCAAAGTAGGGAAAGTCCGGCTTTGCAACTACCAGTCCAGCGCTAACAACTTTTTGTCTCGATTTTTGCATTTTTTATTGGCGTGAAGACAATATCTGCTGAAACACACAATAATGTCGCACGAGTTTCACCCAAACTGTTTCCCTGGAAGTCAGTTAAAACCTTTTCCATACACACTATAATTTTGTTATGCGCAAAACTGGGCATGCCCTCTCTGTATCAAATCAATCAATGCATGGAGACATTTCATAGTTTGGCGCCCAAACAACAGCGGGAAGTTAAAATAAAGCTTTAGGCATGCACATTGGGCGCTCTTTGAAATATCGGTACATATAGTAAATTAAAGTCACTCAGCAGCTGCTTAAACAATCCTGCATCAGACTGGTTCACGGACCACATTGTAGCCCAGAGCAGAGGCAAACGAGCGAATACTTACCCAAGAACCGGCACTGTTCCTCCGAAGAGCAGGCAGCTGGTGGGGAGTCCGGCCCCTGCTCCACATCCTCCGCCGGTTAAAGCTCACATCCTCTGCCTGCTTCCTCCTGGGTTATCCACGGTGAGGAAACTTAGGGCTCTCGGAAAAACTTCACGAGCTCCCAGCACCCATCCCACCGCTGCTGTGGCCCCTGTGCCTCTCACACTCCTGCTGTGCCCCTGTGCCTCTTCCACCACTGCTGTGGTCCCTGTGCCTCTTCCGCCGTTGCTGTGGCCCCCGGTGCCTCTCACACCGCTGCTGTGGGCCCCTGTGCCTCTCACACCACTGCTGTGGTCCCTGTGCCTCTTCCGCCGCTGCTGTGGCCCCTGTGCCTCTTCCACCCCTCCTGTGGTCCCTGTGCCTCTTCCACCCCTCCTGTGGTCCCTGTGCCTCTTCCACCCCTCCTGTGGTCCCTGTGCCTCTTCCACCGCTGCTGTGGCCCCCGGTGCCTCTCACACCGCTGCAGTGGGCCCCTGTGCCTCTTCCACCACTGCTGTGGTCCCTGTGCCTCTTCCGCCGTTGCTGTGGCCCCCGGTGCCTCTCACACCACTGCTGTGGCCCCCTGTGCCTCTCACACCACTGCTGTGGTCCCTGTGCCTCTTCCGCCGTTGCTGTGGCCCCCGGTGCCTCTCACACCACTGCTGTGGCCCCCTGTGCCTCTCACACCACTGCTGTGGTCCCTGTGCCTCTTCCGCCGCTGCTGTGGGCCCCTGTGCCTCTTCCACCCCTCCTGTGGTCCCTGTGCCTCTTCCACCCCTCCTGTGGTCCCTGTGCCTCTTCCACCGCTGCTGTGGCCCCCGGTGCCTCTCACACCGCTGCAGTGGGCCCCTGTGCCTCACACACCACTGCTGTGGCCCCTGTGCCCTTTTCTACCACTGCTGTGGACCCTGTGCCTCTTCCGCCACTGCTGGGGCCCCCAGCACCTCTTCCGCCGCTGCTGTGGCGCCCGGTTCCTCTTCCACCGCTGCTGTGGCCCCCGGTTCCTCTTCCACCGCTGCTGTGGCCCCCAGCACCTCTGGCAGCAGTTGAAAGCACGGCCTGGATGCTTGTCTGCTAAGGCAAGGGGTGGCCAGCCCACCCCTTCACGGGGAGGCCCGTGCTCCCCGTACACCCACCCAGCTGTCCTGTCACTCCAGACACATGTCACACTGAACAGGCTGAGCACGAAGAATGTAAAGCTCCCTCCCCCGTCGCCCACCTTCCTGCACTCTCTCCGTTGGGAGCCCATGAAGAACCCGGGGCTTCCCTCTTCCAAAAGAACCAGATCACTCAGCTGGAGGACTCAAACGTACCGGAGAACTGTTAAACCACACAACATAACACAACATAACATAACACAACGCAACGTAACATTGCACAACATAACGCAACGTAACGTATCGCAGCATAACACAACATAACACAACACACCAAATACAACAAACACAACATAACACAACGCAACATAACACAACATAACATAACACAACACAACACAACATATCACAACACAACACAACATAACACAACATAGCATAACACAACGTTCTAGAGAACTGCTAAACCACATAACATAACACAACATAACATAACACAACGCAACGTAACATTGCACAACATAACGCAACGTAACGTAAGCAGCATAACACAACATAACACAACACACAAAATACAACAAACACAGCATAGCACAACGCAACATAACACAACATAACATAACACAACACAACATAACACAACACAACATAACACTACCCAACATAACACAACACAGCATAACACAACATAACACAACACAACATAACACAACGCAACATAACACAACATAACATAATACAACATAACACAACGCAACATAACACAACATAACATACACAACACAACAAAAGATAACACAACACAACGCAACATAACACAACATAACATAACACAACACAACATAACACAACACAACGTAACACAACACAACATAACACAACACAACATAACATAACACAACATAACACAACACAACATAACACAACATAACACAACACAACATAACACAAAGCAACATAACACAACACAACATAACACAACATAGCATAACACAACACAACATAACACAACCCAACATAACACAACACAACACAACATAACACAACGCAACATAACACAACACAACATAACACAACGCAACATAACACAACACAACATAACACAACACAACGCAACACAACACAACACAACATAACACAATATTACACAACACAACATAACACAACACAACGCAACATAACACAACACAACATAACACAACATAGCATAACAGAACACAACACAACATAACACAACACAACATAACACAACGCAACGCAACGCAACATAACACAACGCAACGCAACATAACACAACGCAACGCAACATTACACAACCCAACATAAGGCAAAGGACCATAACACAGCATAACACAACACACCAAATACAACAAACACAACATAACAAAACGCAACGCAACACAACATAGCATAAGTATGTAGTATAACGTTGCATGTCTTAGCCAGCTCAACCTCTCACAAAACCCAATACACACTGTCCAAACAGTACCACTAAATAGCAATACTCACAACCTTCCAACACAACATATTATACAGCACAGCTCACCCACATCCAACAACGTACAGATATCACAGTTATGCGGGCATCAGCATGTCCACAAAAGCATCCACCCACAACATTAATGCACAACATACAACAGACCAGGTCGAAACAGAACTGACATCCCACCTCACACGGTCCAGAGGAGCCAGCAGATGGACAGCAGAGCTCGGAAACACCAACCCATACCTTCAGTTAATTCACCTACACACAACCTCCCGGGCAGTGCGCAGCCACACAACCCCGTGAGCAAGGAAGCACCTTGGAATACCAGCCTGTCACATCTCACAAACTCACAACACACCTAATGATCAACAAGAAACCATCAAATATCCTGACACTGGTTATTACTTATTACAATACCGACACAACACCAGGCCATGTAACCAAAAATCCTGAACCCACTGGGCGCTACAAGGATGAATGTCTGAGGTAGAAATAAGTGTGACACACCCTAACATGTCTCCAGCCGCTCACAGCCACAGCACACGTTACCAGCCTATGTTAGACATGCTTACTACTCGGGGGTCTTCACATGGATGTCAGATTCACACCTCACAGGGACTGTACAATGTGTCCACAAGATCATCTTTTCTGTCCCTCACTCGCTGGTGGGGCTCACCTGCCAGCAATTATTCTGAAAGTGCCACAGTCTGGCCTGAGGCTCGTGTCACCTTAAAACAAATGTAAAATGATTGATACAGCTTCCAATCTATACAGTCTGGGCGATCCTCGTTGTTTATGCTTCATGCATTGTGCACATACCAGGGCGAATACCAGGCTCTGCAACAAATGCATGAAACCACGTGGATGGCAGGGTCCATCTTGTGCTTCATGCTGCACTTCTGTGTGTACTTTGCAAAAAAGAAGGTAACCCACACTTCTAATGGTTTAACACCATTCTGTTTACGGTGAACAGATAAACAAAACTTAATATGTTTATCAAGGCGATTATTTGCGCCGTTTTTATTTTTCAAATTTTGTGGAAAAATTGTATATGTGTACAGAGAAATCACACTGCCATTTACATAATAACCAACCAAATTTAGCTACATAAATCATAAATTTACAAACATAAACAATATAAAAAACAGTGCATGAAAAGTTTTATATATATAACAAAGTGAACATGTATCATGAACGTGGGGAGGGAAAGATGTCAAAATATTTTTCAATAACATCAACAAACGCAATTAAGCAAACTTTTTCAAACCATAAAGCAATTATTGGCCAAGGAGCAGCCTTTCAATGAATCTGCATGAACAACAAAATAACCTCTCGGAAACAATGTTTGTAAGGTTATAGATTCCCAAGTGTTTTAGCGTATTTCCAAACTTAGGACGTAATCCTGTTCGCCTACGCGTTTCGAGTTTGCAGGGTATCTTCACAAACTCTCTTCAGGGCCAAATGAATTCTTTCCCCTGTTTCTCAACCTCAGGGGACTTGAGGTAAGATCCGTATGTCCGGAATGTAACGACAGGATTTTTCGAGTCTGTGCGTTTTCTGGATACGTAATTCGGGAGGAATCAAGTGGATGCTTCAATTCTATGGTCAGTGTTTGGCGTTAGTTCTATTCGCAACCTTTTCGTCGAGGGAGGGTCCAGCAGCGGACCGGTGTCCCTTAACTGATCCTTATCTTTGTCTGCTAATGTGTCAGCATGTTCCACTTCCTCATTCCATCGGTTAGTGTGAGCGGCATACAGCTCCAACCAAAAACAAAACTTCTGTGTGTAAGCACAACGAATGACATAATGACATATTATTATCAATGTGTGGTTCTCCATATAGCGGCATGTCAAGGAGTCCGAATTAGGGAATAACATGTATATCTAACTCACTTATCAGTATCACCGCTGCGTTTATAACGAAACTAATGCACCAAACGCTGTGTACGAATAACTTACATATCGAATCCGTACTTTATTAGTACCGAGTAAAACAAAACAGTACGACCAGGCAAAGAGAGGATCTGCCTGGGAGTACGGACAGCCTTCCGACTAACGTGAGGTCGTCGGTAGCGCACTCTCTTATGAGACTATTGATCTGTTCTCACTCTTCACAGCTGTAAAGTAACTTCCAAGTAGAGAAAGGAGGGCGTGGGAGGAGGGGGTCGAATAGGGCCAGTCCTGATGAACCTAGGAGGGTCGGTTGGGAAAGCGCCAAGCCATGATTCCTTTACTTCCCAGCTAGGTTGGCGCTATTAAAAAAACTCGACATAAATACATACATCTCCATCGCTTCTTGGCGCAGGTGTATGCCGAAGACTAAGCTGAGCAAGAGGGACTTTAGCTCTCACATAGAGTTCATAAAGCAATGTTCTTTGCCGAGATTGAGAAGCCTTATGTACGTAGGAACCCCTCCCCCCCCCCCCGCCCCCACCCACACACACACACTTGTGCCATCTAGGTCTAGGAAGAAGGAGCAGTTCAGTTTATGTTCGGATGCTACGATAGCTCTAAAAACTTCTAAGAAGGATTCATAATAACTTATTTGATGTAGTTCTCCATACCGCATTTAACTGTTCTGTTTTTAACAGCACGTGTTTCTATGCACACCTTAGTGGCATTCGACCTTGGAAGGATGACAGGCTGAGTAGGCCTTGCTGGCATTCCAGCTTGTGCTCTGCAGATCACCACGTGTTTCAGAGATGCTCTTTCAACTCGCTGAGCTATCCCTGTCCGCAGGACGGGGCAGATCACCAAATGAAGCGGGGGTCCGAAGAAGAAACTATCACATCCTACACTGCCTCCGAGAAGGCCTGCGTGTTACAGCCAACATTTGCGGGCAACAACACGTGCTCCAGTGGCACGCTGTGAGGACTGGTGGCACCTGGCCAGTGACAACCCCCAGCCCCCCTTTTCCCGGCGAAACTTCAGAGCTGCTGTCAGTGCTGTGATCTTATGAAATCCAACCCCTCGTGTGGGCAGCTGAAAGCTCTGAGCATGTGCAACGCCTTCCACCTCTCGCTGTCACATATTTTCTGCCCACCCCCTGCCAGGCACTACCCTACAGGAAGTAACTCTCACCACATTCCGTCCAGCCCTTGCCACTTGTGAAGTACATTTTCCCTAGCATCTTTCTGGCCCCAAAGCTGCTTCCCTTTGCCCCTCCAGACCCTAAAACCGGGAGTCCAGTATTAGCATCCCCTTTTCTTTGCTACTTACTAGTTAAAAGCAAGCTAGCAGATGCGAGTAGGTGCATTTATGTTACTTTGCTGCATCCACACGAAAATCCTGACTTTTGCAACACGTTTTGCTAACTTGATGCTATTGAACAGTAAGCAAGTGGTTCTGCATAAGCTATATTTCACAGGCAAGAGTACGTGCTTGACTTACAGTTTGCTGTGAGGGGGTGTGACTTACTCCTGTGGCACGCCTGCATTCCAGTGGTAAGAAAAGTAGTACTGCAAGAGTAAGTCACAGCAAATTGTTTGTGAGTAGAACTTCCAGTGTTCTTGTACTCAATGCCTTTGTGAGTATAAAAGGTCTGCAAAAGGCAAGCTTTCAGACAACATTTCTGAATACCTTTTCCATCTCTCCAGGGTTGGATTTAAATTAAATGAATTCATAGATGTAATTATGTTGCTCTGCTGAGGAAACAAAAAGTTGAACTGAGAAAGGTTGCAACCTTTGTGTTAGACCTGGCATCTTATTGCATGATTCTCCTGTCTTTTTGCTTTCTGCCCTCCTGGTTTTGACTCTGTCTTTGCTAGGTTAGTGTCTCTGTGTACTGCTCTTCAGTGTTAAAGTGCAGTGGCTCTTATTGTAAATTGTGTTATGAATTGGTTTTTCTACGATTGGCGAATTTGATTTACTGCTAAGTCCCTAGTAAAGTGCACTAAGAGTGCCAGGGCCTGTAAATCAAATGCTGCTAGTGGGCCTGCAGCACTGAGTGTGCCACTAAGACAAGCAGGCTTTCAAAGAGTTCTCAGACCTGCCACTGCAGGGGCTGCGCACAGGTTTTGCTGCCATGTCAACTTGGCAAATGCACCCACTTGCCAAGCCCTAACCTTCCCTTTTATTACATGTGAGTAAGCCCTCAGGTAGGCTCAAGGTACCCCTATTGGCAGGGTGCAGTGTATGTGAAAGAAAGGAAATCTCCTGGTGTGTGACATGTCCTGATAGTGAACTACAGTGTAATTCGTTTTTTTCACCGGTGAAAGGCTGTCTGTCCAATAGGATAGAATGGGGAAAACTTGGTAACATTTTACAAGTGTATCTTCCCATTGGGACAAGATAGAGAAATGGAGTTTAGTATGCCTGAACTCAGAATGTAGAAATGCATCTTGTAGAAAAGATGATTTTTATGTTCTGTGTTTGAAAATACCACTTTTAGAAAGTAGGTATTTTCTTGCTTAGCCATCCTGTGTGCCTCTGCTGTTTTGTGGATTGACTGTCTGGCTTTGGAGTGACAGGGGCTGGGGATGTGAGTTCTCTTCAGACAGCCACTGGGGGGGGGGGGGCGAGGTGTGTTCTGCCTTTCCTGGAAGAGGCAGGGTTGGGCTGAATAGACCTGGGCCACATTTAGAGTAGCGGGCAGAGATTTCCTTGCAACTGAATGGGTCTGGTCTGCCTTGGACAGTGCTGTCTCCACCTCCTGCCGGGAAGCTGGACAAGAGAAGACCGAACTGGTTTGGACTGCGCACAGACACTCTCTGCCCAAAGGAACAAAGAGAAACTGAGTATAAATATTGGGGCCCAGACCCCAGAACTTTAGAACTGGCTTGGATCAAGGAACGTGCCAATAAGAAGAGCTGGAAGAGCTGCCAGGAGGAGTACTGCCCCTTTGCTGTGTTGTCTCTTTGTTGGGTTGGCCTGCAGTTGCTGGTTCTGCCTTGGGCAGTGAAAGGACTGGACTGAACTTTCTCTACTTGTTGCTGAGTATCTCCAAGGACTTGAAATAGAGCTTGCCTCGTGTTCACGAAGTCTCAGGGACAGCAAAGACTTCACTTATCTCTGGGTTCCGCCTCTGGAACCACGGGTTTCAGTTGCCACAAAGAGGGAAAGCAGCTAAGACCGTCACCAACACTGCTGCAGGCTCTGTGCCCTGAAGGCACCGCAGAGGGCACCGCCGCACTATGCACTGCAACCCTGGTCTCACCGGCGACGATGATCACTTCCGCCATTGAGTCTCTGCTTGCACCGTGACCTGTGGGCACCGCACTCCCCACCGCCTCACTTCACTCCGCCGTTCTGGTCTCACCAATGACGTCGCTGCCCACTGAACGTGACACCTGTGACCACACTGTGGTTTGGGGGTACCGCTCGTAAGTTACACAATACTTCGCCCATCCCGCAGCACAGTCTTGGCTGCCTGATGCCAGCTCTCATCAACTGGCACTGTCACTTGCACCGTGACCTGTCAGCATTTCCACGAGCACCTCCTCACTTCGCACCGCAGCCCTGTTCTTACTGACGCCGCTGGATGACAGTCACCGAGCCACTGCCTGTACCGCAACTTGAGGGCACCGCACACCGCACCACTACACTCCACATCGCAATCATGACAGTTGCAATGACTGGTCTGCCTGACGAGGTCGGCCGGAACCAAAGACACTGTTTACAAGACTCCTGACACTAAAACTGCCCGCACCACCGCAGTAAGCCAGAATTGTTGAATTTTGTTGTTTTCAGCACTGCGGTAGCTCAGGACGAGTTACCGGCTTCAATCAACTGAATTTTAAAGTGATTTCTGCAAAGTGCCTATTTTTGATTACTGTATGTTGGTCTTTTTTCGTTTTGGTCTTGTTTGCGATTAATATTGGTTATTTTTCTAAAACTGGTGTGATGTCCTTTTGCAGTGTTTTCACCGTGTTACTGTTGTTTATGTGCAAATACTTTACACACTGCAACTAAGATAAGCCTGACTGCTAGTGCCAAGCTACCAATGGGGTGAACAGGGGTTATTTCAGTAGTGTACCCCCCTTATCCTAACTAGAAGGAAGGGTTCCTACATTGCCAACTAGAGACACCCTTCCTAACACTTTGCAACAGGAAAAATTTAACATTTCCCAAAGGTTTGCTAGAAGAAAGGGCAAGCATTAGCAAAGTTGTTAGGGTTGGTCTTGATAAGCCTGCAGTGCTATCTATTTATATTACACACATATGCAAACATGCATTGGCAAAGCGAATAGGTTTCACCTATGTGAGAGCTTTAGGCTTAGTAATGTTGTACAAAAGCGTGGCTGATGTTCAGCATGGCTAAAAGTTTGTGGCGTGATGTAGAGTAGAATGGTGTAGAGGAGAGTGGAGTTGTGTAAAGTGCGTAGAGTGGCATAGAAAAGCGTGAGTGGGGTGGAGTGGCCTAGAGTCGAGTGACATGGAATGGTTTGAAGTAGTGAGAGTGGACTGGCATAGAGTAGAGTGGCATGGAGTGGTGTAGAGTGGCATGGAGTGGTGTAGAGTGGAATGTCATAGGGTGGAGTGGCATACAGTGGAGTGGCCTAAAGTACAGTGGTGTACAGTACAGCGGTATAGAGCACAGTGTTGTAGAGTACAGTGATGTAGAGAAGAGTAGAATGGCCTAGAGTAAAGTGGCATAGACTGTAATGGTGTACAGTAGAGAGGCGTAGAGTAGACCAGCATAAAGTGGAGAGGCATAAAGTGTAGTGGCATACAGTGGCGTAGAGTGCAGTGGAGTGGCATTGTGTGTCGTGAAGTGTCATAGAGTTGAATGGCTAAGATTTGAGTGGAGTGGTATAGAGTGGGGTAGAGTAGAGTGGCATAGATTACATTGGTATAGAGTTGATTGGTATAGGGTGGAGTGGCATAGAATGGCATATAGTAGGGTGGCATAGAGTAGAATTGCATACAGTAGCCAAGCGTAGAGTGGTATATGGGTAGAGTGGAGTAAAGTGGCATGGAGTAGAGTGGTGTGCAGTAGAGTAAAGTGGCGTAGAGTGGAGCAGTGTAGAATGGCATAGAGTAGAGTAGAGTGAAGTGATGTAGTGCAGAGTGGCATAGAGCAGCATGGCAAAGAGTGGAGTGAAGTGCCACAAAGTTGAGGGGTGGAGTGTTTCGCAGAAAGGTGTAGAGTGGTGTAGAGTGGAGTAGAGTGGTATAGAGAGCCGTAGAGTGGAGTGGCATGAGGGCGGAGTAGCATAGAATAGAGTGGCATAGTGTCAAGTGGCATAGAGTAGAGTGCCATAATATGGGGTGGCGTGGAGTAGAGTGGCATGGAGTAGAGTGGCATGAAGTAGAGTGGCATAGAGTAGAGTAGAGTGAAGTGATGTAGTGCAGAGTGGCATAGAGCAGCATGGCAAAGAGTGGAGTGAAGTGCCACAAAGTTGAGGGGAGGAGTGTTTTGCAGAAAGGTGTAGAGTGGTGTAGAGTGGAGTAGAGTGGTATAGAGAGCCGTAGAGTGGAGTGGCATGAGGGCGGAGTAGCATAGAATAGAGTGGCATAGTGTCAAGTGGCATAGAGTAGAGTGCCATAATATGGGGTGGCGTGGAGTAGAGTGGCATGGAGTAGAGTGGCATGAAGTAGAGTGGCATAGAGTGGAGTAGAGTGAAGTGATGTAGTGCAGAGTGGCATAGAGCAGCATGGCAAAGAGTGGAGTGAAGTGCCACAAAGTTGAGGGGTGGAGTGTTTCGCAGAAAGGTGTAGAGTGGTGTAGAGTGGAGTAGAGTGGTATAGAGAGCCGTAGAGTGGAGTGGCATGAGGGCGGAGTAGCATAGAATAGAGTGGCATAGTGTCAAGTGGCATAGAGTAGAGTGCCATAATATGGGGTGGCGTGGAGTAGAGTGGCATGGAGTAGAGTGGCATGAAGTAGAGTGGCATAGAGTGGAGTAGAGTGAAGTGATGTAGTGCAGAGTGGCATAGAGCAGCATGGCAAAGAGTGGAGTGAAGTGTCACAAAGTTGAGGGGACGAGTGTTTCGCAGAAAGGTGTAGAGTGGTGTAGAGTGGAGTAGAGTGGTATAGAGAGCCGTAGAGTGGAGTAGCATAGGGCGGAGTAGCGTAGAATAGAGTGGCATAGTGTCAAGTGGCATAGAGTAGAGTGCCATAATATGGGGTGGAATGAAGTAGAGTGGCATGGAGTAGAGTGGCGTGAAGTAGAGTGGCATAGAGTGGAGTAGAGAGGAGTGGAGTAGCACAGAGCAGAGCTGCATAGAGTAGTAAGGTTGTGGGTGTAAGTTACTAAAGCGTCAATAGAGATGGCACATAGGGAGAACGCATCATTAATAAGAAGCTGTATGCCTATATTTAAATTAGTAATGTACATTGCACGTCCAGACATAATACTGAAACACAATAAAATTAAAAAAATTGTCTGTTGCGAAAAACTGAGGAACAATACAAGTACTTGGTCCATGCTCCAGAGAGTAGCTAACATAGGAAAGGAAGGGAAGCCTACGGGTGTGTGTCTAGGTGGAAGCATTATGTGGTATGGTAGGTGTACCTTACCATGTAAAACTAACACAATACACAAAGATGAACACCATGTTGTCTCTAAGTATACCTTCTTTCAGTCCTGGTAGAGTGTCAAAGAGTAGATAGGCTACTTAGAGGAACATGTGTTAAACATTTCACATCACCAACATGGGCGATTAGTAATTGGCAAAACTCGAGAGAAATCCAACACCAATTTATAAAAAATATCTCTGATTTTTAAATATTTTTGAACACCAAAATAAAATCAATACATACAGTATAACCAGAGTTATCAATTTTCAATCAATAAATAAATTAATATTTTGCTATGTAAAAAACATTAACGTTTCAGTCAATGGTAAAAGCACATCTATGCAATGGATACTTTAGAGGGTGAGTTCAATGGAACCCACTCAGAGTTAAGGTCTCTGGAGACTTTAGCCCAGTTCACAACAGCTGGCACAATTTTACTTGGCTCAGGGGAGCAGGGTGCAGTGAACTTTCAGCTTCAAATGGAGCTGTCAATCAGACTCGCTGTGTTGAAGTGGTTACCTTAGCAAAAAGGTATTTGCGGGCTGAGTTGAGCAAAACCCTTTGGAATTAAAGGAAGGAGCTGGCCCTGGACCAGGAATCTCCAGGCAGATCCGATCTCCGGGCTCAGGGGACTCGAGTTCAGAGCTGCTCTTGTCTATCTGTGGTGCTGAACCGGATCCACAGCCAGAGGAGCTGGCAGACGTGCCGAGAGAGGGTAAAAGCAAGATCTTTATGATGGAGCCACTGGAGTGGTTGGTTTTTCGAGCAGAGGAATCTCTTCTCTTAAAGCGTCGAATAAAGCAGGTTATAGTCGGACTGACCACCAACAAGCCTTGGCACCTTCAGCACTCTGGTGAGAGAAATCTTTATCCAGAGGACCAGGGGAATGGTGTTGAAAGCTGATCATTGCTGAGGGTCGGGAGTATAGTTCCCAGAAGCCACCTGCACAAGGACTTTGAGTAGTCACGTCGGGTGGTTCGGTTGCAAGACTTCAAGGACATGGACTTTGCAGTTTGTGCCTGCCAACTGCAGGGGACTAGTTCCTCTAGCCCAAGATGTTCGGTTGCAGCCTGGAGTTCGCAAAGGGGTCCACCTTTCTTTTGGAGCTGGTCTCTTCCCGTAGTCGAGTCAAAATCCAGTGGGTGCAGGGTGGCTACCACAGGTGCAGAGCTTAGCGCCTAATTTTGAGGTGTCCTGCCTTATTTTTATTTATTTATTTATTTATTTCAGATTTGTAATGCGCATGGCTGCCTTAGCAACAAGGCGTCCCAGTGCAACTAGAGACCAGAGACAGGAACCTGAGAGTGCAACATAAAGATTAAACAGCAAGAATAGGGAAAAGCCAGGTCTTTAAGGCTTTTCAAAACGCCAGATGGTTCGGAGTGGCTCTTATAGGGGCTGGGAGTGAATTCTAAAGTTTAGCCGCCAAATAGCAGAAAGAGCGTCCCACTGCCCTCGCTCTCCAGACTCAAGGGGCGCGGACCAGTGCGAGATCAACCGATCGCAACGAGCGCCCAGGCACATTGGGCTCCAGCAAATGGAGTAGCCCTGCTGGGGCCTGGTGGATCAAGATCTTATTTGAAATTCACAGCGCCTTAAACTGAATGCGTTCTATAACAGGTAGCCAGTGGAGTTTAGGGAGCGTATGCGCCACCGTGCAAGATCTAGGCAGTGCGACCAAAAGCCACGCCGCCGCATTCTGAACCCTCTGCAGGCGCTTGATACTCGCCTTATTTGCGCCCAAGTAGAGGGAATTTCCATAGTCCAGCCTGAACAGAATAGACACCTGGACAATGGTCTGGCGCACCTTGGAAGGGAAGAAACCCAGCAGCCGTCTCAGGCCTCGCAAAAGCCCGAAGCAGACCCCTGGGACGGATTTCGTTTGTTTATCGAAGTTCAAGCCATTATCAAACTACACAACCAAGTTCTTCACAACCTCCTTAGGAAGTGGAGCGTGTTTAAGGCGATCCGGCCAACACTGCTCAGACCATGACTCCCGGTCCTTCCCGAACAGCAAAATCTCCGACTTACTGGCATTTAACTGTAAACAGTTACCCTGCCATCCAGTCTTGGACGGCCAGAAGATCCTCCTTGAACTTACCCAAATTGGTATTGCATTTCTTCAAAAAAGCAATCACCAATTGGGTGTTGTCGGCGTACGACACCAAAGACAGCCTTGTCATGGAAACGGGTCTCTTCTTGGTATCACATTTAATCTGAGGTTCTGGTTTCTGGGGTGCCCCTTAAATCCTAGATTTAGGGGGTGTTAGTGGGTGTGAAGACTAGTAGCCAATGGGCATCTAGTCCTACGGCTAATCCACCACAGTAGTGATAACATCCTGTGGGTGTATGTCACTAAACCTAGTCGTAACCTGTTTCTAAGCCTAAATTCAAGTTGGCCAGAACTATCTTCGGGCATACACCTCAGGCGCTTGTACCTGGAGGTGTGGTCAGCCTTGTGGAGGTGGATGCCTCCTGCATAACTAATTTCCCGCCAGCCCGTAAGAAATGAGTGCCTGGGAAGGGAAAGGCTTTGTCCTCAAGTGATAGACAGTTCCTTTGTCCACAGGCACCAGTGAAGCCTTTGAGGCTGAACGCTACACTGGTGCAATTCACTAGCTATTCTGTGTGGGCAGAGGTGTCACCTCCTGCTCACACACGTCCCTTGTCTATGACCTCTGGAAGCGGCACACCCTTCCCAGCATGGGGTCATATTTCTCTCTAGGTGGAAAGGCTTTGAAAATGCCCGCCAAGGCACAGGAACACAGGTTAAACTAGGTCTACTGTGCCACCTGGGTACATGCTGGCATAAGGCACCCTGCCCCTTGGGCTATAGGAGGTCTATCATAGGGGTGACGGACATATATTAAATGCTGTGAAATGACCCTGTCACACATGATTGTGCAGGTCTAACATGACTTGTAGGCTTTCACTTTACTTGGGTCACTCAGGGTGGCACAATAAGTCATGCAGCCCTGGTACCCCTTTACTATCCCTGCCCTGGGTACCACAGGTAGCATATACTGGGGCCTAAGTAGGATAAGAAACAAAGAAACAACAGGCGGAATCGTGAGCTACTAACTAAGCAGGAGCCGCAGGTGCACTGAATAAGCACATCAACCATGAAAATTACTGTTAGTTGGAAAAGGAGAAAACAGAGCTAAAATAGTATTAGAAAATAAAATGATTAATCAAAATGAGCAGGACAACAGCTGTATGAGGAAGGTGAGTACAGTTGGAAACTTCTGGAAAATGAAATCACTAAGGGCCATATGTATCAAGCACAAATGCGTTCGCAAACGCCGAAATTCGGCGAATTTCGGCGTTTACAAACGCATTTTTGCTAAATGGTATGTATGTAGCAAATCTGAGTGCAAAATAAGGAATCGCAAATTTGCGATTCCTTATTTTGCGATTCCTTATTTTGCGATTGCATTTAAGGAATCGCAAATTTTGCGATACCTTAAATGCAATGTAAGAAGCACCAGAAAAGTGCAATTCCGCATTAAGGAATCGCAAATTACCACCAACTTCAAGGTGGTGGTAATTTGCGATTTCTTTCACAAATGCACTTTTTTGCATTTGTGAACGTGCCATGTGGCGCACATACATGCCCTTAGGGCATGTATGTGCGCCATATGCGCACACATGTGAATTTCAGGGGTGGATCAGGATGCCCTTATGACACCCTTGCACCCTTGAAATTATTCTCAATTTGCGATTCTCAAATTGCGAATCGCAAATTGAGAATAACTTCCCATTCATTAATATGGGCCTCCTGCCCCATAGAAATGAATGGGAAATTATTCCTAATTGCGATTTGCAATTTGCAAATCGCAAATAAGGAATTTTAACAAATCGCAAAAAATGCGATTTTCTACATACATCCCTATTTGCAAATCTCAAATAGCTATTTTAAATTCGCAAATCAGGATGTTGATACATCTGCCCCAAGATCCAAGATCCTCAAACCCAAATATCTACCTGTGACCAAAAACAAATCAAACAGGCTTTTCCAGAAGCACTTCGAAAACATTTATAGAGAAAGAGAGACATATCACATGCATCTATCTTTGAATACTTATGTCACTGGAGTCTTGACACTGCAAACGATACCCCCTGGTGAAACTGAAGGATTAATTAAGGAAATTACACAAGAAGTACTAATGGAGGTTATCTAGAATGTCCTGAGGAGTAAAGCGGGGAGTGAAAACGGCTTTGTCTCTGAGTGGCATTAGAATTTTATGGAGGAGGTAAAGGCCCCAATGATGCAACTTTTCGCAAGGCAATATCCCTCCATCATTTTTGAAAGTGAATGTAAGCTGTTTCTTTAAAAAATGGAAGGATCCCGTTAATCTAAATTAGTTTCGTCCAATAACCTTACTTACAATGGGTTGTAACATTTTTGTGAAATTAATTGCTATGAGGCTGGCAACTGTAACATCCCAAATAATTCGTAGAGATCACAATGGTTTTATGCCAGTCTGCCAAGTTTACGCCAATACCCACTTTGTGGTATGCGCAATTGATAACATATCGGTCAACAAGGTTCCGGGGGAATTTTAGTTTTTTAGACGTGAAAAAAGTCATTTGAATTGGTACTCTGGAACTTTCTGTTTACAGGACTGAAAAAAGATGGACTCCTGGGACAATTGATATGTGTGTTAATGCATCTTTATACTGGAGCATCTGCTTTGCTTACAATTAATAGAAGAACTACAGAGAAAGTTGAATTATTGCTTGGCACTAATCCGGCGTTCCCCTCTACTAATCCGGGGTTCCCCTATCTCTAATCCTGGTTTCTTTGTATATTGAACCGTGGCAATAGCTATGTGAGCCTCTTTGGAGATTAAGACAATCGTTTAAGGCGCACTGAAACTCAAACTCTGTGCAGGTGACCTAGTTCAACTATTAATATAAAATATCCGGAGCCTATTAAGTAGTCGGAGTTATCTCCTTACTTCTATAACTGGTAGAACAGTGATGATTATAATTAATATACCTCTTTTAGTACCATTCCAACTCTCTGCACTCCCCTGAGTAATTCATGAAAATTCTATTTGGTTCTTTTCTTTAGAACAAGAAGTCTACATGAATTGGTCTGAAAACACTTCTATTGATAAGTAGTAGGGGACTTTGGCTTTCCCGATTTAAGTTATCATATTTATAAAAAGGTCTTGGCTTTTGTTCCCTGTCTGTACAACTTGATAAGGAACATGGTATATGATAACTACTTTTTAACCATATCATATAAAGATTCAGCTAGCCACCAGCGATAAAACAACCACTGTGGGATTCTAAACTGGTGCGAGATTGCACCCTGATCATTTGTAGCACTCAACGAACACATTTATTGTGATTCTTGTTGATACTCTGCTTCTATGCCCAATCGTCAGTGAAGCCTATGCTCCGGAAATAACCACAGGCATTAGCAAAGCCAATAGGTTTCGCCTATGCAAATTCTACTGACTTTGTCAATGTTTTTTTACATGTTGCACAGCAGCTCAACTGCCAATAGATTTTGACTATGCTTGTTATAGTTACAGAGAGAGCAAATGTAACTGTTGCATTGCTCCGAGAATTCAGGCTTTATTCTTAATAGTTTCTTTTTTAATTACACCTTAAATTTAAACACAATTTATGACTACAAAGTACATGTCATTTTTTTCTTGCACACAGAAAGTATTTGTGTTTGCAAGCACATTTCCATATGCACAAAAGCACCGCATGCAACTGAAATGCATGAATGATTTGTACAGAAAACATTTCTCTATTTCCTATTAACCCTTTGAAAGCTCATGACGAGCTCAGCTCGTCATGAGCCACGGTGCTCGTGTGCTCATGATGAGCTGAGCTTTTCATGACCGTTAGAACGCTCGCACGCTGGGGAAATTCCCCTGCTGTGCGAACGTTCTACACAAACGGGTGTGGTCATGACGAGCTCAGCTCGTCATGAGCACACGAGCACCGTGGCTCATGACGAGCTGAGCTCGTCATTAGCACCGGGGCGCTGTGCGCGGCTCCGAGCACAGCGGGGGAATCCGCCCAGCATACCAGTGGCGTCACTAGGGGGGTGCGGGGGGTGCGGACCGCACCGGGTGACACCTTCACATGGGGTGACACCCTGAGCCACTCGGAGGCTTTGAGGACTTCTGTATTGGAAGTTGTATGTATCTAGTTTTTCTTTTTTAAAATACACGCTGTGCAGCAAACAAAACCCCTCCTACAAAAGCTTTTGTTTATTCTGTGTACAACAGATTTCCTTCCCCGCCGATCTTCCTGTGTACTGGTTTTCCTTCGTGTAAGAAGGTTGAGGAGAATTGACATAGACTGCTTAACACTTTAGGAGAATTTTAAGGGCATGGTTGGTTCTCGCACTATCACTTACTTCTGCAGCCGGTATTTAGCTAACAATTCCTTGCTGGATCGTAGTAGAACTGTATTAGCATTTCACTTTATTGCTTAGATATCCGGTTTTGATGAAAAGGAAATCGCGCTTTATCTGTTTTTCCGCACTGTCACGTTATATTGTTAGTTATCTGGCCTATGCTAGGCCTCTCACGCACGGTAGCCCCATTGCTTCTAACGGCCACCTGACCGTTCATATTTGTACTGTATTCTGCACTTTATTTTGTGGTATACTCTCCAGGTCAATTTCCGGCCTTCGGCGCTTAACGCGGAAGGTAACATGTTTAGTTATGCATTGTCACTTTATTAATTACCGGCTGTATCCCAGTGCTGTCCTTCCATGGCCTCTTTACAGTTTTGCACATTTTGCACTTACATCTTCCGCCGGGGGAGATTGAGGAACTGCCTACTCACTACATTTATAATTTTGTCTGAAATTATCAATATTGCTCTATGACGAGACGTGGCATCAAGCGTGCAATGAATGTCACTTACAACTCGAGGCAATGGGAGCTGTCTGTGCAGGGAATGTAGCTACAGAGAGCAATGGAAGTGAATCTAAACCCGCCCTCTCCTGCAGCAGAGGAAACAGTCCCTGGAGCCACAGCTCCCAAAATCCCACGCGCAGGAGGGACTACCATACAGGAGGGACATACATATCTGAGGGGATAGTGGCAGCAAAGAAGCAATGGAGAAGCAGACAGAGTGGCGGCAGATAGGTAAATAATAAACGGATGAGTAATTCGAAGAAAGAAAAAGAAATTAAAAGCAGGGAGAAAGATGTGAGCCAAGGAAGAAGGGAAGCGTGCAAACATACAGACCGGCAAGGGGGATACATTCAGTAGCTATAGACCTGAAGACAGGTCTTGGGCATGGGGAGAAACGAAAAGCGACTAGAGCTAAGTATATATGTTTGGAGAGTGGCAGTAAAAAGAAACCATCAAAACGTTTCAGAGAGCAAGTTTGCAACATATATACAAAAAATAGTAATGCATGCATGCTCCCTTTTTTAACTTTGGAAACTGTTTTTACACTCTGCCACTTTTAAATCTCATCAGCCACCACTGAGGCACGCGCTGCCGTCCAGCCAATTACAAAGCTAAGGAAAGTGGACTATCAAAATCTGGGCCTCACCAGCACAGTGCAGCAAACCAGAGCTGAAACCCAACTGGAATGAATTAATAAAAAAAATGTACGCCATATCACGGTGGGCAACATAGCATGGTGGTTTGCCGGATACGTTTCCCTTCTATGAAAGGTGTTAAGTCTCGGGACTTTTTTTCCCTTTGTGCCATGCCATGCTTTGTGCACGAGGGTACAAGTCCTAAAAAAAGAAGTGGGGGGACGCTGACGTCACGACGGGAAGTAACGTCACGAAAGGTGGCTTGCACCTTCAGACTCATTGCCTCCCCCTCGCTCACCCCTTAGATGCTATTGCATCAGAGAAGCCAGCGCAAGAGCAGCGTTCTGAATGAGCTTCGATCTCGCCCCAGAGAGGCCAAAGCCAAAGAGTGAATGTGTGGCTCCATTTGCTCCAGTTATCGAGCTCCCGGTAAAATAAGTCGGGGGACGCTATCCACCCCAGTGGTACCCCGACTCGAGCCCTGGTGCTAGAGCGTTATTTGGCACTGGTGGTCTCGGAGGAGGTCCACCATGGGATAAGTCGTGAGGGGGTGACACCATGAGTTACCGCACTGGGTGACACCAACCCTAGTGACGCCACTGCCGCATACAAGGGGTTAATGCACTCAGGGGCGACTCCTCTGCTAAGGCGGAGGAGCGTGGCCCCACTGCCTTTCAGCACGGCAAAAAAGGAAAAATAACATGATAATAAAGCAATTATTATCATTTTATTTTTCTGTCCTGGACAGTTTTGTGGGCAGGGCTAGGTTGCGTAGGGGGGAGGAGTGGTAGCACCCTCCAAAGGGCGCATGAATGTTCTCCACCCAGGCTGCATTGCAACCTGGGTGGAAAACATGCCCAGGCTCCAATTGCCCATCTGAGCGCCAAACCACGCGCACGGAACAATCACAGCGATGCATTACAGCGTTGTGATTGGCTTAGAGGAGCCTATCCTGCTTCCTGTTTGAACAGAAGCCAGGAAGAGGACGGAGAGGACAGAAGAGAGTCGGTAGTCGGCCAGCCGGCAGGTAAGTGATTATTTAAAATATTTTTTCTTACCACCTTCCTCAACCTTCCCCACCCCACTACTGATTGGAGGAAGCAGCTGCAACCGAATGCCCTTTCTGTGAGACTTCTGTTGGAAAGAAACATTTGGTTTCTTTGACAGATCTCATCATTTGATACAAACGCTTTCATCAATTAGTTCGGGATTGTAATTAATTAGCAAATTCACAGTACTTGTTTGTGCTCTCACAAACTTTCCACCTGAATTCCTGAATGTACAAATTACAAATAATCCTTTGCGCTATCTCGTGCTTAATTTTGAGGCGCATGTTTTAGAACATCAAATACAGCGCTCTTTTACGTAACATTTCAATTATGTTTCTTTGTATGAAGACCATTTCATAATTTGAAAGCAGGCATGGAAATGTGCTGTGCCGAACAATTTGAAACTGAAACATTTATTTTTGTCCTACCCATTTTAAGCATAACTACCTGCTGAATTATTGATTTAATACATCTACTGCGTCTCAATGCATTCGACGGGAGACTACCAAAATAAAAATAATGTATTTTGGGCATTTAACACATGCACGGTGTCAGTTGAAAAAGTACACCTTTATTTCTATATAGAACTAATATTTCATTCCTAACACGTTTAAATATGTTTAGTCTTCTCCTTTCACATACATTAAATGCACTCCATGGCCACATTGGTAATTACTCTAGTAGACTGGGCAATTACACACATAGTATGAACATTTCAATGAACAAAACCCTTATTTCAGTCTCGGCGTCACTGTGACATTTGGTGATCTTGGGCACTTCACACTGTTAATGGCTCATTCACTGTGAGACTTCAGACATTGTTGACGCAAATGATGAGATCTCTTCACAGGAAAGAGGCTTCCATCCTTTAAAACAATTCTCAACAATTTACACTCAATCAGATGTATAGAGCTCTGAATAATATTTCTCCGTAATATAGGCAAGGTGGATACTGTAAAACCTACTGCTTCAGCGTAATATATCTTCAAAACAAGTATCTTTCCTTTGAAGATCAGCTACTGCGTCTCCTTCCTACAGACAAAGAGGGCCACAGAAACCACCGTCTACAAGCCAATTGCCAAAAATGGCAACCTGAAACCTCTTTCCAGATTCTTCCCAAAGATTAGGAAGAAATCAGCCCATTTAACTTTTCTGCCCTACTGGAAGCCAACTTTAAAAGTAGGCAATCGTCGTTTGCCCAATGGCAGGTATATTATACTCCAGCTTTTTTAAACAAACAAACCCCAGCTATCTTACCTAAAAAACCCAAAATATGGGAGAGAAGGGTTCAAAGCTCCAAATGATGTGGATGTGTAAAGGCTTACAAGACTTTTAGGAAAAGGTTTTGGTCATATTAATGGGTAGCTCAAGACA
The DNA here is from genome assembly GCF_964263255.1 of Lissotriton vulgaris. NCBI lineage: Eukaryota > Metazoa > Chordata > Amphibia > Caudata > Salamandridae > Lissotriton > Lissotriton vulgaris. The sequence continues at coordinate 135,514,322 of NC_141691.1, forward strand.
ATTTGGGGTTAACATTTAAAGGGGCAAGAAGAAGAGGGTGTATTACAATTGTGATCGTTGTCATGGGTAATTGGCAATCAGAAGAAGTTCCAACATTTAATCAATGGATGGGTAAATTGGACATAGTATATAAAAAAATATATATATTCTAAGTGGGTCAAAGCTGTGAAGAAACTGAATAAGACATGGGCCTTTGTAGAAAATTCGTGTGAGGTGTTAACATTTTATTTTTTGCATCATTGTGGTGTGATATCACTATTTTAAGTTATGAATTCGTAGTCTCAATGGCGTTCCTAATAAAGTGTGATAATTTCTCTTTTGACTTAAAAAAATTATAAGTTGTTCCTACTCCAGACAAATGTTTGTGTCTCTGAACCTAACCAATAATTTAAAAAAAATCCATCACTTTATAGTTCTATGCCCTTATGAAGACACTCCCCCTTCGGCCTCATTCCCCTGTATGGCCACGGAACTCCTCTGTGACTTACATTAGCCTTTAATGTACAAAAGGGAGTTCCTTAAACCATATATGTATGTATTTTTATTCATAGTTGTTTGGGAAACTATAAAGCTAGTGAAACAGCTGTAGTCAACGCTGTCTCCAGGCCAAACCTAAAACGTGCACACTTTTACCATAAACGCAGGTCTTTCATTTTTCTGACTATATAGTTTAAGCCAGTAGGTGGTCATGGATCAGGAGGTACCTCACTTAGGGGCCGATTCCGATTCCGATTCGGGTCGGAAGGGCTCCGAACCATGGTCGGAGCCCTTCCGACCAAATCGGTCATTGCCGGCCGGATTCCATTCCAAGCGAGCCATTCCGATGGGCTCGGTCAAAATAGAATCCGACTCGGATTTCCGGATGGCCTTTGACGGGCTCGGAGAGCCCGTCTGCCATCCGGAAATCCTCCAGTACTCCCCCGGTCGCCTCTTTATGACAGAGGGAGTACGATGGCAGCTTTTCACTACCTTTTCGTGTTGGTCTATCCGGCACTAAAAGGCATTCGGAAGCTGTCTCTAGGGGCCCCCAGCAGGGCCCCCATGGGTGTGGGGCCGCCGAAAGGCGGCCTGGGGGGCAACTATGGAGCCCCTCCGTTGATCCCCACACCCGGTGGCAGGCACCTTGGGGTGCCGGCCACAGGGTGCAGGGATGAACTGCACCCCTACCTTCAGCAATGCGAGCATGCTTTCAGACCGGAAAGCATGCTTGCATTGTGAATTATACAAATGCGACCAAACCCTGTTCGGTCGCATCGTATTACCAGGGCAGTAACCCATGACAGCAGGTCAGTGGTTTACTGTTCCTGACCGATGTCGGACAGACTCAGGTGCGTCTGACATCTGAATCGGCCCCTTAGTAGATCAGACAGCACCAGGCCTGGGTGAACGCTTCATGCTTCCTGAGAGGTGCCTCTAAGACATACGCTGCTATAGGTACACCTTTCTTCTTAAGTTTGCCTTTCTCAGGACTTGGTGCTTCTTAGGTTCCAGAACAGACCAATAGGAGGGTTGCGCTTTTTGTACGCCCCATGCAGTAGGGTTGTAGAGAGGGGAGACAAGGCTATGGACTCATAGCTGTTATCTTTCCTTGTTGGGGCACCACTCATCCCAACATTAGAAAGTCCGAAATTGGGGTATGTTGGGCACGAAGCAGGAACAGGCTGGATCTCCCAACTGTATTGCGAAACATACAAATAAGGGATTAGGGAAGAAGCTAAATGCACTAAAATGACAAGATTAGGATCTCAAAACCTACTGGAAAGTTTCATCCCAAAGATGGACAAGAAGCACTAAAATTCAAATTTCATATAGATCAGTGTTGCACGTTCTACTTCAAATTGACAAAAAAAGAAGCGCACACTGTGTGTATCAATGATGGGTTATTTCAACTTTTCATGGCAGCCATTGGGCACATCTTCCTTCATGACACTTTGACTTATCTTGCCCTCAGCCATCCTCCCAGCATCCTAACTTACCAAAATCTATGGCACAGAACCTGGAATGCACTGGAGTACATGTACATCACACTCTCTACAATGATGCTTTAGACTGAGAACTGATCACATCTATACTAAATGACCAGAGAAGTTAGGATTTCCGAGTGTGTGTCTTGGTTGAGGTCTCTGGGGGACAGTCGTCAGCCGGGGGCAGACTTCATTCCAAGGGACGACATTAAACCTCTACCTGTGAGACTTCTGAGGCCTGATGGTTGCTTGACACCCCCTTTGATTTGACAACTTTCAACCTGCATTGAGATGTTTTGGTGGGAAAATTCTGTCCCTCTTGGTAGTTCAAACCATCAGTGGCCGTCTGAGTTAAAACCTGCTTTGCAAAAGTTAAATACTTGATTAAAACAAGTGCTTGTTCTAGCACAGGACTTCTGCCCGCCTAGCCTTGGGACTGAAGGTGAGTTTCATTTCTATGTAATATTTAACCTGTCATTTTGAAAAGAACTCGTGGAAAACAACAGCCAGGTTTCAGTGACTAAATATATTGCCGTAGAGTTGATTTTAAGGCCTACGTTCTTCCAGAAGAACTACTCGCGTTAATACGAACTCCCTCGAAGCAGCAATGGACTGCTCACTTTTAGCCACATAATATTCAAATAAACGACATTTGAGGTCAGAAAGAAGGTCATGATCTGAAATATCGCTCCAGTGCTCCGGGCTAATTGATTTTTAAAAGAGCAAAGGAGGGAAATGGCTCAGTGGATGGAATGTTCGGAGCTGACCTCTGCTGTGAACTGCAAGACACAGCTTCTTCCACATGGACGGTATCTACTTCCGGGGCATCTAGCGCTCATGGTGAGCCATGGAAGTGTATTTGATCATTCACGCATTCACTCTTATGTGGAGCTTTAACAGGTATAAAGTCTGAATTGTAGATAGTCGATCAATCAATCAATCAATGACACTTATAGAGCGCGCTACATACCCGTAGGGTCTCAAGGCGCTGGGGGAGGGGGGGGGGGTGCCGCTACTGCTCGAACAGCCAGGTCTTCAGCTTCTTCCTGAAGGAGAGGTGGTCTTGGGTCAGGCGGAGGTCGGTCGGGAGGGAGTTCCAGGTCTTGGCGGCCAGGTAGGAGAAGGACCTTCCTCCTGTAGTCGCTCTTCGGATGCGGGGGACGGCGGCGAGGGCGTGGTTGGCTGATCTGAGGTGGCGTTTGGGAGCGTAGAAGTTGATCCAGCTGTTGAGGTAGCTCGGGCCTTGGTCGTGTAGGGCTTTGTGTGCGTAGGTGAGGAGGCGGAAGGTGATTCTTTTGTTGACGGGGAGCCAGTGAAGGTCTCTCAGATGTCCGGAGATGTGGCTGGTTCATGGGATGTCGAGGATGAGTCTGGCTGAGGCGTTCTGGATCCGCTGGAGTCTCTTCTGGAGCTTGGCGGTGGTGCCGGCGTAGAGGGCGTTGCCGTAGTCCAGTCGGCTGGTGACGAGGGCCTGGGTGACGGTCTTCCTGGTCTCGGTGGGGATCCACCAGAAGATCTTCCGTAGCATGCGTAGGATGTTGAAGCACGCCGAGGAGACATTGTTGACTTGCCTGGTCATTGAGAGGGAGGAGTCCAGGATGAAGCCCAGGTTGCGTGCATGGTCTGTCGGTTTGGGTGCGGTGCCCAGGGCGGGAGGCCACCAGGAGTCGTCCCAGGCGGAGGGTGAGGAGCCCAGGATGAGGACCTCCGTCTTGTCAGAGTTCAGTTTCAGGCGGCTGGTCGTCATCCACTCGGCTCTTTCATCCCTTCGTGCAGGTTGGCTCTGGCGGAGGCGGGGTCGTTGGTCAGGGAGAGGATCAGCTGGGTGTCGTCGGCGTAGGAGATTATGCTGAGGTTGTGTTGGCGTGCGATGGCCGCGAGGGGGCTCATGTAGATGTTGAAGAGGGTGGGGCTCAGAGAGGATCCTTGAGGGACGCCGCAGATGACTTCGGAGGCCTCTGACTTGTACGGTGGTAGGCGGACTCTCTGAGTTCTTCCGTCGAGGAAGGAGATGATCCATTCCAGCGCCTTGTCCTGGAGTCCTTCTGAGGGTTTATGAGGACTACTTTGGCCGAGGGCCATCGGATAGGGTGTGAGGGGGGCTCAAAGGGGCCACTACTCCCCGGGCCCTCTGCACTTGAGGGACTCACGCTTGAGCCTCAAAATCCATAGACTGGGAAGCAAGCCTGCACTGTGCATTCACAGAAGCTAACATGACTACATTCCCCAGGTGGAGAAAGATGCTGTCGCTGTCCTATTTCCTCTCTCCCTGCGAACATTTGTTTATTTTATAATCAGGTGCTTGTCATATGTGGGGCCTGGCAAGACGTATTTTTCCCTGACCCCGCATAAACCTTGGAAACACGCCTGCTTTGGCTCCTTCACAAAGTATCTACAAACTGCTCTAAAAATAGTAAGTACTTTTGGTATCAGTACTAAAGGTAGAACCAAATTGTTGTCTGACTGAAATGGCAAAGCATGACCAGGAAGGCATTTGTGCACTGTGTACAGGACTTTAAAGTGACTTTGGCCATGGTTAGGGAAACATTACTTAATGCTATTGTAGTGCCAGCTTCTGAAGCCACTGCAGATGAGAAACTGATTTGAAAGATTAGTGACACTAAATAGTAGTGATCAAGGTGGCTGTTGACCCAGGTCCCCATCACTTTCACTCTGATGAAGGTAAGTGGACCATCTTTAACCCCTTCGATGCTGATGACGAGCTCAGCTCGTCATCAGCCACGGGTGGCGTGTGCGGATGACGAGCTGAGCTCGTCATCTAACGCGGCTTTTAGAAAAAAGCCGCGTAGGGGAAAAATAACCGCCGCAGCGATGCGGTTAAAGGGATTGTGCAGTTTCTTCATGCAGCTTGAGGATTACGCTCATCACTGCCCAATGGCTGTTCTCCTCACTTAGGCACATCAGACCTTCTTGAGAGTCCGAGAGACTGAAGGGGAGGGGTGAAGGAAGTAGGACGAGGAGGAGTTGGCATGTGCGTGTATCCCAGTATCTACCTCTCAATCTCAAGCTGCTGGACAAGAGCCACCACACCTCACTCTTCCAGCTTCATGGCACTCATGGGCAGCTGCACTTGTTAATGGTTCATCACATCTGTGGATCACTACACCTCATCTTCATTTCTGCTCCGCTTTCCATTTCAGGGTCATCCCGCCTCCACAGCTGCCCCGCCCCAGAGCTTTCTTTTCCCTACTACACACTCTCTTGTGAGTTTATGTCGAAACGGCAGGGTCAAAACAAGGGAATGGGGTCATGACCTTGTAGATCAATATTCTGCAATCGCAGAGAGAAACAATTGTTGGGACCATCTAAAACAGTGATCTCCAGTGTCGGTTCTGGTGGGCTGGGTACGTGCCAGATTTTTAGCATAGCCGCATTTAGATAAATGTAGTTACCTTAAAATTCTGACAAGGATCCGGCCCTCCAGGACCGACATTGGAAAACCCTGATCTAAAGGACAAGAGGCCGGGACCTAATGTAAAAAGATAAAGTAAGGACGGCTCCATATTGGATAAGGACAATATTTGGAAGGTTAATCTCTGAAAAGTCTGGAGTCTGGGTCGCAAATTCAAAGTTTTCAGGTGCTTTTGAAAACCAGATGGCATGGACAGCTCTGCTTCCTCACATAACTGTTACAATGAGAAGCAACAATGGGACTTGAACCTACTAGGCGACTCAGAGTGGCAAGAAATGTAAATACAACAATATTTTTACTGCTTAAAGACAAGAGGTGAGCATGTAGATGAAGACATATCAGAACTTATCGCTTGGTGGTAACTGCCGAGGAGCAGTTGAGTTTGCAAGATACTCCCCAGCTTCAAGACAAGCTAGAGTTTGGAGTTCTAATCAAGGAATGATCAGCCAAAGAGCAGATGGCGACATGAAAGATATGATTTGAGACGTGGATCTAACCATTAGGAATAGAATCACGGTATTCTGGTAGAATTTATTAACTTCTAACAGAAGAGGTAAATGGGTCGGTTGGAAGTAGATACACAGAACTATTTAACAAAGTGAGGATACATTAAGTGACTATGAAAATTGTGTCTGACCATGCAGGATATTATCACTCAAGATAGATCTTTAAGTCCGTGTCAAATTTAATTCCACATGCCTAATTTAAATAAAGTGTGAAGACACATGTGGCACTTAAAAAGTGAAAAACATTATTTAAAAAACTGTAAATTGGTACTACAGAAAGGTACTTCACCTACACCACACCAAAAATTACTTTTAGCAGTAACAATATCTAAAAATACATTAAAAAAACAAATCTATGATATGAGCACCTCATTTCCACATTAGATTGTCGTATTATACATATTATTTCTGTTATAACATAACTTACCACTGTGGCAGCCGGGCAGATAGAATGATTCATTTAATCACCTGTGAACACAGAAATAAATACTGTAAGAATCAATAGGTATGTTAGTGTCACTTAAAAGAAACAACTATGAAACATATGAATATAAAAGCAGAACATACAAATATACAACGCTTATTTATAAAATAAAAAAGTCCATAGAATACGTATCAAATTGTAATAATATTGAACATTTTAGAATAGGACTGTCAATACTTCTCTAAGCGTGTTTCAATTCAACCGAAAAGTTACACATGATCATTATTACGAACATAGCACTAAATCAATGCAGTCAAAAAAGCATCTGTTAATTGTATTGAAAACGAAAGCATATCTTTAACAGATTCAACTCATCATATTCTAATGAGGTCATTTTACCACAATATGTTTTTACCCAATAATGTACAGCTATCAAGCCCTAGAAAGAAAGGCTGCATCAAAATAAACACGAGCCAAACCACATTTTTATTTTGGCACTTCCTGAAAAATGCATTCACTATTTCAGTATACTACACAGACTTTCCAAAGTACTTAATGAATTATGTATTTCAAGTAGTTATGAGGAAAATATACAAAAACAAGATGAGGACAAATATCTTCGTCTGATATTTCTTTGCTCTGATAAGGTGTTTTTTTACTAAAGTAAACCATGTTTCTCACACACATATTTGTATCAAAGAAACATTATTCATAATTCATGTGTGAAATCACATTAAAGTTCAAAATTGACTTTTCGGAATGTGCATATTTTCCTATTAGACGCATGGGAACAAACAAACAATTGCAGCTTAAAACAAGCCTTGACAAGTACTGGCAAAGCCAATAAGCCTCATCTAGCCATTTTGTATGGGCGCATGGCTGTGCAGCATGGCTAAAAGTAAAGTTAGAGAAAAGCAATGTGACATGGCACTTTTTTTCTTAGGGCAGGTGGGGCTAAACTAGCAAAGGGGGTGTGGGAGGGGTAATTTACAACATGGATGGGAGGTGGGAGCGGAGAATTTCCAACACAAGCAAAGGGGGATGAGAGAGGGTATTTGCAACAATGACCAAGAGGTGGGCGAGGTAATTTGCAACACAGACAATAGGGGAGGGGTGGGTAGGGGATGTAATACAGACATGGGGGTGGGAAGAGGAAAAAGCAACATGGACAACAGGGGTGGGAGGGAGAAAAGCAGCAAAGACAATGGAGATTGGGAGCAGGTAAAAGCAACATGGAAAACGTGGGGTTGGAGGGGGAAAAGCAATACAGGCAATAGGGGGTAAAAACAACGGACCCTAACTTAAGACAAAATCCTAAACTTACTATCATTTTGATATTCACAGAAGGCACTTACTCATTTTGGTATTCACATAAGTTTGGAGTCCTAACTTTAGGACTCCTAAATGCCTTCTGTGAATACCGAAAGTCTTAAAATTAGGATTTTTCTCAATTTAGTAGTAGTAAAATTAGGAGTCCTAACTTTAGGACTCCTAAATGCCTTTTGTGAATACCAAAAGTCTTAACATTAGGATTTTTTTTCAACTTTACTACTACTAAACTGAGAAAAACCCTAACTTTAAGACTTTCGTTATTCACAGAAGGCATTTAGGAGTCCTAAAGTTAGGACTCCTAACTTCTGTGAATACCAAAATGAGTAAGTGTCTTCTGTGAATACTAAAATGAGTAAGTGCCTTCTGTGAATACGAAAATGGTAGTAAGTTTAGGATTTTGTCTTAAGTTAGTTCTGTGAATCGGGCCCAACAACACTGGCAATGAGCGATGGAAGGGGTAAAAGCAACACAGTCAGTGGGGGTGGAAAGAGGTAAAAGCAACACAGACAAGAGGGGTGGGTGGGGGTAAAAGCAACATGGACAAAAATGGTTGGGAAGAGGTGAAAGCACCATGGACAACTATGAGTGGGAGGAAGTAAAAGCACTATGGACAATAGGGGTGAGAGAGGTAAAAGGAACATGAACAATGGGGGTGGGAGAAGGAAAATGCTCCACTGGCAACGGGGTTGAAACAGCAACATGGACAATGGGGCAATCATTAACAGACAAGCAACGATAGGGGAATAAGAAATAAAAATCCTCAATCCCAACACAAGACAATCAATCTGTACTTGGTCTCTACACCCAAGGAAAGTACAGGAAGTAAATTTGCAAGCACTGCTCAATTAGGAGCCAGAAAATGAGTGGCAATGAAGTCAACAAATGGTAAGCAATGGGCGAGCTCCAAATTCCTTGCTGCATAAATGTCTCTTGCTAGCGAGAGTGCATGCTGCGCATGTGCTGTCGCACTTCAGACCTAAAAAGGCAAATTTGCAAAACACGTCTCAAAGCAATTAAAACCTGGACAGGGCAAAACAGCTAAATATTGAACAGGCTAGAAACTAGGATATTGGTCAAAAGTCATTTCCACCTCCTCAAACAACTCAACACACCGGGGCTGATTCATAAACTGTATTTTAAAGTACATAAAGTAATACTGCAGTAGAAGTACTCATGTACTACAAAATGTAATTCCCAAACCTATATGCAAGGACCTTTGTCTCTTCTATCTTTTCAGGGTGAAGAGCTCCGTCAATAAGGCAGAAATCTCCGCTCACATAGGTACACATTTTTATAGTAAATGTGATAGGGACTGGGGTAGTGGCTGAAAAATGGGTATTACTGACTATTTAATGAGAGAGGTTTAGGAACATTTAAGGAGTGATTTAGAGAGGTGTAAATAGGGGTTTGGGGAGGGACCTGGTAATACAAGCACTCTCCCACAAAAGACTAATGCCATTGGTATTCACAAACGACAGTATTTAACATTTAAATGTTATGATTTTAAAATTTGTTAGTTAACTTATTTAAAAAAATACCTTTGAACTTTTTTTAAACGTTAACATTTAATTTACATAAATTAAACGCAACTTTGATAACATGTAGTAAATATTTTTAAAAACAGGAATGAAATTGAGGGTTGCTTTTCTTATTTAAAAATGAATGTTAATAAAATAACGTAATATCCTTAAATTATTTAATTATGTGATAAACATTAATTGTGAAAAGTTAATGCGCTCTAACAGATACAAAATTAAAAAAAAAAATTACATTTATATAGGGTGAATCTCAGCACTCCCAGAAGGTGGGGAGGCTTGCCTGGCACACCTCATAAGTATTAGATTGTTTCATTCGTCCCCTTGAAGAGCCTCTGGATCTTTTAGCCAATGTATGTGAAAATTGAGCAACCTTCCTGAACAACCCCAATAGATGCCGGGCGTGCTCCACTTGGACCAGTTTATTGCAGGCATCACTTCTCCAGCAGCCACTGGAAGCAACAATGATTGCATTTTTGTTTACGCTTTAAAAACGAGCATATGGCTTGTTAATATATGCTACAAGGCAAGGATATTTCAATGATGTCATTGCTAAAAAATAAAATAATATTCTGACCATTCAGTGAGCCAACCTATTGGCTCTGAAGGAGCTATAGAGATCAATGAACCACAGCTGACCATGCATTCTACCTGGGGACAGGTGAGGAGCCCATGCATAGGAGGGAGGGATACATGGTTTCCATATTTGCAAAGTGCACTGTACCAAGGTACAACGCATGCTATATGTACCTCACTAATTCACAACAGAATTCAGTGCATCTCTAGTCTGCAACAGGATACAGTGCATGAGAGGAGGTGAGCTGCACACTTACAAAATATTAGTTAAATAATTGAAACGGGACCAAACCTGAATACAGCTCTTGAAGCAGAAATTGAATTTCTTAGAATTTATGGTCTGAGTCACCCAAAAAGTATTAAAACTATACTTGCACTTTTACATCTACACTCAAGCGTAGTTTTACTACTTTGGCGGAATTGCTGATCTCCTCGTGGAACCCAGGTGAAAAGGAGGGCCTGGAGCAGATTTCCAAGTGGATTTCTTGCGAAATCAGCGTTTCCCTTGCTGAGAATGCCTTTCCTCTTTATGAAATTGTCCCCAGCAGGGAACTCTGCACAGGGGGAGTGGGTTCTTCTATGTAAATGACATTTTTTGTTTCTTCTTTCTTCCACTAGCCCTACACACTCCAACAAATTTGGGGGAAATGTATTCCCACCCTATAAGGCAGTGGTGGCTCTTTCTTATAGGTCCCAGGGTTACATGGTCCTTGTTTTCTGGCCTGTTTTTATTATACCAAGGGTGAATAACAACCTGATATTCACTCTTGGTGTAGTAACAAAAAAATGCAGAGCAACTTCGGGTCCAGCAGCAGCATCCTGAGGCAGCCTGTGACACTTTGTGATGGCCGGCGCACGTGCATGAAGACGTCAACCATCAGAGAGACAGTCCAGGGCTGGAGAAGTCCCCGCCCTTGGCCTCAGGGCCCTGGCCCGCCCCAGTGCCTCTGGATCTGTGAAGCATCACTGATAAAGCCCTGCAGTGCTGGTGCTACATGCCAATCAGCCAGTTACCCCATGTGTTCCCACCTCGTTGTGAAAGAGCAGAGACTGAAACCGGGTATCTGCAACAGAAAAGCTGCCCATTTGTTCACACTGAGGATTGTGCAAAAAACATGATACCTAAATAAAACTTTATAGAAAATCATCTGTATTCATTTTTATCATTGCCTTTCTGGCATTATTTACTAGAAGTATCAGTCAGGGATGATGAAGGCAGCTCTGGAACACTTTTAAATAGCTTTCTTATGCTTACTGTGCAAATGATGTACCGAAAAGAGGAAAATATACTGGCTTTAGGTGGTTTCTTAATTTATTTTGCTAGCCAAGATATTAAAATACTGCCCATGCCAGTAAAAAAACGGTCGGGTGTCAACCCTGTGGTCCAAGGATAAATGAAGAGCAGGAGTTCAAACTGCACCTGCAAACAAACGTTTTCTGTATAAATTACAGTTGTACAGAGAAATCAACACAGCACCATTACATTACATAGCAATCACGTTTTGTAAAGTTCCAGAGATGTTGACCGAAGTGGTTCGGATGTGATTATCGACTAGGGGGTCGGATTCAAGGTACGGGCAGGTGGGGATGAAAACGAACGGTTAAAGCGGGCAGTGAATTAACAATGCTATGAGCAGAGGAATTCCGCTATATCGTGCCTATATGGTAAGAGGCGCAGCGAGATTGGCTAGCCGAGTGTTGCAGAGAGTGCGGAAACAATTGCCAGAGTGGCAAGTGCGGGTGGTTAAGGAGACGGGATAAGCCTTATCGCGAAGAGAACTTAGTAAAAATAGAAGCAAGGCTTACCCGGGCACTCGTGTGTGACCGGCAAGGGAGTGTAACCTGTATTTGGTTCAGCAGCCCTGTAATAAGGGAAGTTGTTAGAGAGGGAAGGGCAACCAGTGGTAAACAATTACGCGCTGGTTACCGTGGGAAACAGCTTACCAGGATCAGGCGCGTTTTGTACCGTGTTACAATATCGTAATCCGACGGTGCCAGGGTACTACCTGTCGGAGAACAAGAGCCATCAGTATATTGCAGCTAAGAACGTTCTTAGCCGCAATATACTGATGGCTCTTGTTCTCCGACAGGTAGTATCCTGGCACCGTCGGATTTTACTAAGTTCTCTTCGCGATAAGGCTTATTCCGTCTCCTTAACCACCTTAACTAACTTAACTTAAAACTGATACTTACTTGCTCCTTCCCACGTATTAGGCTTAGGTCAGGTACACCGGTGTAGGTGTATCTTAGAAGCACCAGTTGAGCTTGTTAGTTTATCCGTTTTAAAGTATCATATGGCTAAGAAACCATATCAATGCTTTTACAGTATTATTTCATAGTACTCCTTTTACTGTACGCACTTTACATCATGATAAGTATTGCAAATGTGGCAATCCATTTCTCTTGCATGAGAAAGAAGACTGCTCAATAAAATAACATCTTTCTATTTCTCTACACCCTGGTGAAATTAAGCATGCACGATTGACTGAGTGAAATAGCTGTCTATTGTTTTTACACAACTCTGGAGATACACTCCTTATTCTGGGGGAGCAAAGTTGTCATGTTATATGGTTGTCAGAAGCTAATCCCTTCTTGTCTAAATCAGGGAAGTTAACCCCTCCCTATTCATTCGAGAAAGTTTCTAGTGACCTCTGAGCTAGCTGGCAAAACTAATTAAGTCTAACATAGTCAGTAGAGCCCTAGATGGCCTCAGTCCTATGTCTACACTGCTGTTTATGTTACTCCAATGCGCAGAGCCTATTGGGAATATAGGAACTACACTACAAGGTAAGACCCACTGCGAGAACACGGCCACTAGAGTACTTGGCGCTCTAAGCCTGTCAATGCCGCCCTGGCTGTTTCTGTGCCTTATTAGTCCAGCTTCTCTACGGTCCTTTCCTAAACTCTCTGTGGCTCTCGTGTATGCTGCCTTTTAAAGCACGGGCGAGGAGTTTGACAACCTGGTTTTCTTTCCCTATCCGCCGCTTTGCAGGACAGGGCTCACACGCTCTGCACCCACAAGCGGTAAAGGCTATGGGCTGCCCCTTGCACCACTGGGTATCATAACTCTTGAGATGACTGGGAGTGAAATCCATGGGATATCAGGCCACACTTACTCCTTTATTTTAAAGTCTCTGCATTTTCATGCATTAACCTGCTGCCCATGTTGTTTGCCCTAACTAGTCCAATATTATGTTTTGAAGGTATCCGCGTTGAAGACTAATGTTTATGTTCCTAGCTACTGTGTTGCTTTGTTACAAACTGTGCTATTCTCCTTGGAAAAGCCTATGCTGAGCCACTGCCACCCGGGCATATAAAGCCAAAGCCTTAGCCGACCAGTTGAACGATTTGCAATTAAGCAGAGGTGGGCGAGCTAAGAGAGAGAGTCGATCCAGAGCCGAGCAAAGCTTCCAGTTTGACGGTATGAGCCTGTGTGCGAGCAGAGTCTTAAAAATAAACAGCAAGCATTGTATACATTATAATGAAGTTTCTTAAAAAAATATATATATCATTAGCATGCGGAAACTTCACTTTATTATATCACTGATTTCAGAGGCATTTATTTAAAGTGCAAGTGGTAGTTGTTAAACATAAATTTAGAAACATTCACTCAGTGCCCCTGACAATGTCACCAGTAAACTAAGAAGCAAGTCAGTTGTTGTGTATGCGGTCTAGATTCTTATTCTAGATGGAGCAACATTGTGATCTATTAATTCTCAATTAATCAATCAATCAATCAATCACTGCATTTCTAAAGCGCGCTACATACCCGTGAGGGTCTCAAGGCGCCGCAAGATGTGTCTGTAGGACGCACATTCTGAACTCGCCTATCTGAAGCTTTTTTCATGTGCGTTAATGAAGAAAATGGAGGCTCAGTGAAATAAAATATTTGCCCAGGATAACACAGTTTGGTCAGGTGGGGAAGCAAAGCTTGACCTTGGGTCTTGTGGTTTCACATTGTGCACTCGAGCCACTAGATCGAGGTGTTTTTCTTTGGCTGTGTTATTTTATGTTTTTTACATCAAGGTCACTGCTTTGTTTTTAATTACATAAGCATGAGGTTATAGGCTATATATAGCATAGGTGGCAGGCGGAAACCAGGTCGAAGCTACGTTCGTTTTGGTTACTTGTTCCAAGATGACCTTGAGCTGATCAATGTATCGAGCGTTCAGTGGCTTAAAAATGTAAGCAACAAATTTATATGCAGCAAAGTTTAGAAATAGATAAGAGAGAGAGTTATAATTGAAGTATCTTGACAATTTTGTTCCCCTAATCATACATGCACAGGAATTAGTTATAATAGGTGGGGGGGGGGGGGGCGGGGGGAGAAAGTTAAATTAAAACCATTTTTTTAATTAAAATTCTATAGTTTCCTTCCCAAATCAGAAGTGCTGGCATATGTGTTTGTCATTTAAAGTATGATCACCCTGCCGACTAGGTGAGTCAACAAATTTACAGGGAGTGACGAGCCACAGGTCTGGCTTGGCTCCAAGAGGATGTGCACGCGCTGAGTCCTGAAAATGTTTGACAGGCAGTTCGCATAGCAAGCAGGGCTCGAGTCGGAGTACCACACAGGTGGACGGCATCCCCCCACTTGTTTTACTGGGAGCTCGATTACTGGAGGAAAATGGAGCCACAAATTCACTCGTTGGCCTCTCTGGGGCCAGATTGGAGCTCATTCAGAACGCTGCTCACGTGCTGGCTTCTCTGATGCAATCGCATCTAAGGTGTGAGCGAGGGGAGGCAATGAGTCTGATGGTGCAAGCCACCTTTCATGACGTCACTTCCTGTCGTGACGTCAGGGTCCACCACTACTCTTTTTAGGACTTGTGCCCTGACAGCAAACATCATGTGAGTATACGATCAACGGTCTTCAATATTCAAAAAAATATATAGCTTTAACACATAGAAGTTTTTTCACCTTGTCCATCATATTTTATCACTGCATTTAGATGCATTTATTAAGAGTGATACTTTATAAATACATAGAAACATCTTTGCCTCCCGACCCTCCACCCCCCATGCTCATATGCCATTAGTGAACAAAGAAGCAAGTAATTTGTTGTGCACCCAGTATGTGGCCTACATTGTTGTTGTGATGGGGCAACATACTAGTCTACTAAATCAAATACAAGATACCTATTTGGCAACATCCTAGTCTACTAAATCAAACACAAGAGACCTATTTGCCTACGGTCATATAAGTTGGTAAAGAGAGAAGCCAGGATTGATCCCAGGTTTTCTGCTTTCACATTACACAAGTCAGCGACTAAATGGGTAGATCTCTCATTTTACATCAACAGTTAATGCATGTGTTTAATTCTTGCCCCATGAGGTCACTGTGTGGGTGGCAGGTAGAAGCCACATGAAAACTCAGCTCATGTTTGGCTCGAGGGTCTAAGAGGAACTCGAGCTGAGCAAGAAATCTTTCGCAAGACTTCATGGCTCACTAGCTTCTGTCATTTAATTTAGTGACATTTATTTTTACTTTCAAGGAAGTTCCCTGATAAACATTTTGGGGTTAAGTGATGAAAACAGGATTTGAGCCCAGGTTTTCTTGTCCCACATTCTGATATATATATATACATATTCTTTTTCTAGTATAACACTAAATATTAATGCTTCATCTTTAATTAATTTGTAGGAGCTAAATTAGTACAAGCATTGGCATAGCCAATAGGTCTCGCCTTTGGGACCTTAAAATAATAATACACATTTGTAAAGCGCAAACAATTATCCATAAGGGACTCCAGGCGCTGAGGGCCATCAGGAAGATTAAGCAAGCTATTGCCCAGAGTGACATGGTGCTGGGCTAATCTGCTGCCAGCGCCGGGAATTGAACCGTGATCCCCAGATTCCAGCTTCAGTCACCCTGGCCGTGACACCACATCTCTCCCTCTTATAAGTGTTTAGCCTTGCAATAGTTGATGTTGTTGCAACAAGGATATTGTGCTGGATAACTAAACACTTATAAGGTCCCAAAGGCGAGATCTATTGGCTATGCCAATGTTTGTCTTTATTGGCAAGGGTTTCTTCAGATTGTTACAGGCCTCTTGTAGTTACTGTACTCCTGTAGTTTAAGCAGGAGGTCATCCTTCTGAGCCTTGGACTCAAGCTAGTGGGTGATAATTACTTCTAGATACAGCTTAACCAACGAGGTAAACGTTCCTGGGGACAACCCTACCCACATTGGACATTTTCAAGATTACAAACTTCTTCAGCGACACTAAACTTGGGCTCTGAGGGCTGAGAGTGTGTGTGTGGGGAGTGTTAAATAGCAATCGTAATGCATTCCTAAATCTAACACCTGAATCCAATATGAAGCAGCAACAGAATCCCAATAAACCAAGAGACAGGAGTCTGTTAGGGCAAAAGAATGATTTTTCAGCAACCAGACAAGAAATGTCTTGGCATCATCTTGCTTACTTTCAAGAATGCCCCAGATGGGACGTGTGAACCCAGCATCCCTGTAAATCAGAATTTGACACTGAGGCAGGATTTGCCAAAAAATTATGCTCAAACCCCTCACCCCTCTGGTGAGCTAAAAAGAGCCATCCCTGCCCGTTCAAGTCTTTCCGACAGTAACAGTCACCTCTTGTGTAGCTCCTGGGAGGAATGTCTCACACCTCATTCACACTTATTCAAATGCTAATCACTGGCTGGGAGAAGTTGGAGAGTAAATGCAAATTAGCATCCAGGAAATTCACCATTACACTGGAGGTTTATTAAGTATTAGAAATAGCTGTTTTGTTTATTTTCTAACTAGTCCCATTCCCAAGACACAGTATTAGGATTTTAATCTGTACTTTGCTTAACATATAAGACAGATAATCATGTTACAGTGTAAATCGCTCTTGGATTCTTGTCTTTGTAAGGACATATTTGACATTAACCTTTCATATGTCTTACTTTGAAATAACATGCGCCTTACTTTGTGGGCTACAAGTTTACAAAGGGGTGACTTATTGATATTTAAAAGGGAGGTTTATTTTACCAGGCTGAACTACAGTGTTTAAGCTGCTATAGTCAGGCTATAATGGTAGGCCTGAAGCCATGTTTGCACTGCCACCTTAATAGTTTGCACAATAATTGCTGATGTTCACTAATGGCATGTACTTTCTAGTCTCTGGGTACATTTTGTACCATATACTTGGGGCTTCTAGGCAAGTGAAATATACCAATTTGGAATAACCAATTCAACCATGTTTGACGGGGCAGCACTGGCACTTTACCACTGGTTAGCAGGGTTAAAGTGCACAGAGTGCTAAATTCAGCAAAAATATAGGGTCAAGCAAAAGGGAAAAAATCCAGGGTGAAAAAGGTCTATGTGTATTGTGGCAATATACATAGACATACATGATAATCGGTTGGCCATCTTCATTCATTGCACTGTTCAAGGGTTATTCCAATTTTTCTTTTTCATATTTTCTGACCACCAAAGCAAAGAGCAAGCAGTAATGGGTCAGACCCTATCATCCACAAGGCTTCTTCACTTCAAGTGATGGCATTTTCCTGTGCACATGTGTCATCTGCCTAAACAGTTGTCAACTTCAATATCAAGGCTGGTGGGTAAATCTTTGCTTTTATTTCTGCTTTAATCCATGTTTAATGTATTTTTCTAATGGGTCATTTTTCACTTATTTCTTTGCAAACTTGTGCATGCCATCTGTAGATGCAAAATTAACATGCAAAAACAACAAGGTGATGGATGGAATGCTTAATAAGGGCGAAACCAGTTCTGGGTTGCTTGTGTTCTGGTTCAGGGAGGACCTAGCTTGGCAGTCGGGCTTTACTGTTCCCTTTGGAGCAGGGTCAAGGCTGATTTGCATACGGGTCGGTCCAAACTGAAATGGCATGTTGGTAAAAAACTATGGATTGGGATGCAGCCCAAGCATTCACCAGTGGATGAGATTAATTCAAGCATTTCATACATCACTTTGTTTTTTTATGCCATCTGTAAATTGCAGCATTTTTACAATTTATTACTTTCAGATTTAAAACAACATTGCACCCTTGCCAAGGCCAGACTTATTGACTTAGCCAATGCTTGATGCTCTAAAACCTTTGTATTTTATTCTTCTGCTGGACTGTGGTGTTTGATGCACACGCTCTGGCTCTATAAACTTGTTTTAAAATGCTTATATAACCAAAAAAAATCTATGTTCTGATGAAGAAACCTGGATTTAAAATGCTATCCGTTCTCATCCTTTGCAGCCTCTAACGGATGTAGTCTGACTGTAGTCAGGCCGCAAGCCTGTTGCAGTGAAGTTTAAAATATTAATATACATCGTACTGCACATTGAATGCAAAAGGACTGGCTTGTCCCTGCCTGTTTATATGTGTTCCTGTGTTAGGAGTTTGGGGAGTGTGTCAAACTTTCGCCCAACTGCCTAGCTTTGCCTAATTTGTGTTTTTTCCACCCATGAATGCATATTCATAGCTTTATGCCAAGAAAGCAGATGTGATCTCTAAACAAGCCACTGCTGAATATGTTGTAGATTAATATTCAGTTGTATTCAGTGGGTTTGAATTATTAATGGCAGCTATTAAAATGGATTTTCCTTAGGCAGATTTGGAAATAGACCTCCCAAAGTTTAAAAGAGAATTGGATGCTTTAATTTACAAATGAAGTTATAAGAGATTGCAGAAACACTTCTTGCAGTTTCCCATTGAATGAAGAATAAATTGGAAATTTGGCTGGATGAAGAACCTCACTTAGGAAGTCAGGTTACCTCCTCAGGTACAAACAAAAATGGGGGGAGATGGAGGTAGCGGTTAGGGTCACCTTCCAAGGTACAATTAGTTCGCAAAGAACCTGTAGCGGACTGCCTGGGTACCAGTATGTGTAAATTGATGGACATGTGCTGAGACTAAGGTGTGAATAGAGGCCCCTCCACCCTGGCAGACAATGAGGCACAGTATTGCCTTTACTTAAATACTACGAGTCAGATACTAAACCGTATGTATTTTCCATGTGGTGCTCACACATTAGGTGTGCATCTTGTTCCTAATTTATAGGTTTTCCTTATTCATAGGTTTTCACTAGGAGTGGTATGCCTGGGGCTGGTACCCATGTGGTCCTGAAGAAGAGGTTTAGGGGATACCTTGAAACATGTCGACCGCATATTAGGGACTTGTTAACACATAATTGTTACATTTTTTCCTACTATCAACCCCTTTCTATCCCTATCAACTAGGAGCAAGAATAAAAATTAGCTCGCTAGCTAGGTATTTTTAACATCACTTCCACCACTCCCCTTACACTGCACTACACATATTTTCACACAAAAAGTGCTCCTACGTAGTTCCACAAGTTGCAGAAAGCCCCAAACAGCAGCTGTTGAATGATGAAGCATGTCACCTAGGGGCAACCCTATGTGAGTGAGGGGATTCAAGAAAAGAAATGTTTCTTTTGTAAAAACAGGGGTTTTGTTTAGCACATCCAGTGGAACCCTCATTCCCTTGGTTGTGTACTTGGATCTGTCACCTACAGATACCTCCTCAGGTAGGCATCTGTCTTGTTGGCTTCAATGTCATTGTAGCCACAAATTATAGGATTATGTTGTAGAGATTTGGGTGTCTTCAAGGTCATAGCTAGATGATGTGAAGTACTGATCCACATTGTTCCTTCTGTCCACTGGGCTCTTACTAGACTCTCCTGCTCAATTAGCTATGGGGTAGTCGTCCGCCGGGTGGTCGTCCCTAGTTGATGTTACTACAACTTGTACAATGTCTTTTAATGGGTAGGGGAGTCAAAGTCTCAGAACAAGGCTTTCTTCTCTCTGCCATGTTTGTTGGGATAATAAATGGGCAAGACAACAATACTTATTGTTATTGCTTAAGAGCAAAATCATATGCCACTCATTCTGTGCATTAATCTATGAAGACAGATTAGAGGTGCAGAGGAAGATTGCAGAGTTCTGTTTCAGTCACAGTATTTTAATTTGTGCACAATAATTGAGGCAATCACATCATAATAAGTTTAGTGGTTGATGTGCGCTTTTTAAAAAGTTTTGGTATCTATTGAATTTAAATATAGATGTAGGACTGAGTAAATACTAGAGGTCGATTTCGATGTCTCGGAACCGTTTCCCAACGAATTGCGTCCCGCAAGTCCGAACAATATAGTTCGGTCGGACTCGCATTGACTTCAAAGGGAGCCTGTGTTCCGAACATGAACAAAGGCTTCCATTGTTAAAAGGGGTGATTGGGGAAAAGCTTGACCCGTGTGGCAGGCACCTCATAGTGCCTGCCACTTTGTGCATGGTTGGGAAGAGGGGTCCCTTTACCCACGGGCCCCAATCGGACGTCTCTGGGTGAAGAAGGGCCGCAACGGGCCACCAAAGACAGATTCCTACAGCCGCTTCGTGTCGGGCAGACCGAATCGAAACTGTTGTCCGAATCGGTCATCATAATCGCTCTTTCAAAAACCGTGTTCATAGAGCTGTACGATTTGGCTCCGAAAGACTCGGGCTGTCCGAATGCCTTTCGGAACCGATTCGGACTGCCCAAACGGTTTCTGTGCATTTTAATAAGTCGTTGGGAAATGTGTACGATTCGTTTCGGAAACAAGGGTTCCAAATCGGATTCAGCAATACCGAATCCCATCGGGAGCCTTTCCGAATTACATCGGAATTAGTCCCTAGGTACTAAACACTAGTTCAGTTGTGCTAATAATGAAGCAAGATTGGGCTGAAGGTTTTAGGTGACACAGATTAGCTGTTTCATTCACTTCTAAGTCAGAGACAGAAGAAAATAACATTAATTACGGCAGACAGCTATGGGGCATGAAATAGGAAATATGCTTCACACGTATTATTATGGAGAAAGGAAACTCTACTTTTTTGTGTATCACAGAGACTGACAATATATGTAACCAGGGAAATGATAAAATTATCAAAATATTCTTTACCTGAAATATGCAATGTCTGCTTTAGAAGAAATATTCTAATGGCTGCATATTTTGACATCTGGAAACCAGTAAAATCTCTATTTCTGTGGTAGTATGGAAAAAAACAAATTCTGCTTCACTGGGGAAATGTGGAAACTGCCAGTATCTGCCAGATGGGCATTGTGTAAAATAATATTTTTTTCAAAAGTATTGTGAAAACTGTTAATATATCCTTACTGGATATATCAGTAACTGGAAACATCTGTTTACCTACTACTGTGGAAACTGCCAATGTCACCGTAAAGGCCATTGTGGAACCTGTCAAATTAATGGGTATTGTAAACTCTCTCTGTGTATGATCTTTGAGAAAATTGAAAAAGTAAAGCAGCTGCTCCATTGAGCCCATTTTGAAAACTCTTAGCAATTGCTTAATGATTATTATTGAATTTGGAAATATCTGCTTTTTGGGCATAAATATATATTGCCCTGTGCCATTACGGGAACTGGCGATATTTTCTTTACTGAGCAATGGCAACATTTAATTGGTATAATTTTCAGTGTTGAGACTGACAATTGTTTAATGGATGTGCTCACTTTGGCAGCACAAATACTAAAACTGGAATTATACAGAGAAAATTAGAGTGGCCGCTGCGTAAGGATGACACACAAATCCGTGAAGCGTTCCCTATTTGTTTGTGGCGTGGGTGAGTTGCCATGAATTGCCAGTTGCAGGGGTGGATGAACTGCACAAGAGAGGGGGTGGGACTGGAAGAATTCAGCATTGGGTTAGAGTTGTGTTTAAGGGGAATCATGTATGATTGTGCCATTGTGTCTGAAACGGCAAGAAGAGATAGGGGTCTGGGGGAGTAATGCAGGAGTCAGAAGTGGGATTAAAGCTGACGGAGGTCAGTCTAGCGATGGCAGGTAACATCACCAAAATACTGACATGGAATGTAAGAGTGAATGTATGACGTTGCATCACATACCTTCACCACGCAGTAGTTTACATTGCGTTTGTTACAACAGAAGTCGCTACAACAACTTACGCTAGAGGCGCTGGATTTAGGAATAGTATGATTTACTATTCAAACTCCAGTGCATGGAACAGTAGGGAAGGTGTTGGAATAGTAAATCATACTATTCCTTATTATAGAACGCCATCCAGCGCAAGTCGTTGTAACGACTTGCATTGTATTGACCGCATTGTAAAGCTATTGCGGTGTAACGACCGCGTTGTAAAGGTCGTTCTCCGTAAGAGGGCTCGGTTGGATGTAAAAGAGACCGAGAGTGTATGCATATATGACGTGTTGGATTTCAATAGCTTTTCTGCAGGAGACACATTTATGGGGAGAATGCACACAGGCATGGAGGTGTTAACTCTATTCCACCTCCTATTCTGGATTTGCAAGAGGAGCATTGATCTGGGTGGCCCAAGGGGGTCCCATTTAGTTACAAATGCCATAAATGTGATTTGGAGGGTGGGTATGTGAATTTTGTCAGTGCCCTGGAGAACAGGGACGTGTGTTTTGATTAATGTTTTTTAACCACATTCTGGATTGCCCACACTTTTATGGTAGGCTATTAGCAGATGCCATTAAGAATCTGTTGGCAGAATTAGTGTTGGCAGGTGACTGTAACTGTGTTTTAAACAAAGTCCTGGACCAAGATCTACCTGGCGTTCACACGAAAACAGCACTGACAGGGCACTGAGGGACAAAATGAAAGGACTGGGCTTGGTGGATGTCGGGCGGCAAAGACACCCCCAGGAGAGGACCTACTCCTGTTATACACCTGCGGCCTGAGCACATAGCAGGATAGACTATTGCTTTGTGTCTGGGTTAATGGTACAAAACGTACAGGATGTGATGTACCTGGCCAGATATATATCCAACCATGCCACCATACTGATGGGAATACACATTGGGCAGGGGCGACCGCCAATACCGATGTGGAGACTTAGAGCAGAGGCATTCACTGACCCCATATTTTCATCCATGGTCAGTGAAACATTGACTCATTATTTTGATGAGAACTGGGGCAGTACAAGTAGTAGAGCAATGGACTGGGGGCCATGAAAATGGTCCATGGGGAATGCCTGGAAACCACATATGGGGTTAAGAAGCAATGGAGGGCAGCCTAGACAGCCACAAACAAAAACTGAGTGCACTCAAAAAGAAGCAGCTGCAAAATCTGGGCAAGCTGCATGGATTGGCAGCAAAACCACAGGGATCTCCTGGCGGATTGGTGTAGATTGGACACATTTGTATACAAGACCTATCGACACAGGATACACATGGGGTGATAAAGCGGGAGCACTGTTGGCTCAGTTGATCAAACGTGGTGTGTCAAACCACACTGCTATCTGTAAAGGATCAGGGAAGAAAGCTAGTCTGCACCTTAATGGCCATCAATACCACGTTCTGTGGCCCAACTTCAAAAAATCTATCAACCACAACCTGGGAATGTTGAGTGTGAGTCTGACTGTTGGGAGCACAGATGTTCAGACTAGAGGCAGAGGATAGGGAAAGACTGGAGGCACCACTAGCTAGAGAAGAGATACTAATGGAAATACGGAGCCTCAAAACAGTAAAGGCGCCAGGAGGGGGCAAACTACGAGTAGAATTTTACCAGACGTATGCAGGAGTAATAGCGGACAAATTGTTGGAAGTCTATACCTTGTTAGGGGGCATCTGCCAGACTCAATGTGGGAGGCACTGGTGGTGATGCTGCCAAAGTTGGGTAAAGACCTGACTGAGATATCATCATATCGCCCATTAATCATGTTGAACATTGATGTAAAAAAATATATTAGGGTGCTGGCGACACACCTTTTGGGCCACCTTCCCTCACTGATCCACTCACACCAGTGCAGATTTATCCCGAAACAAAACACACTTTGCAATATCAAATGTCTAGTGCACTCTCCCATGCCCCACACCTGGGGGACGATGCCTATGCCCTGGCATTCCTGGATATTGAACAGGCGTTTGATTCGGTGGATTAGGAATACTTACAGATGGTACTCGACAAGGCCGGCTGGGTAACAAGTATATATGCAGGGTAAAGCTTCTATACACCGAACCATGGACAAGAGTCAGGACAGGGTGATGGTATCTGAGAGATTCGATTTGCTGCCCACTTTTGCAACTCCTTTTTGAGTTTACGATGGAGCCTATGGTTAGTACCCTTAGGAGGGTAATGAGACCCTGTGGTATCCGGGCATGTCATTTCACTGTACGCCAATGACGCCTTGGTATATTTAGACAGCCGGAGTATTTAGTGTCGATCCTTCTGGGGGCAATGCCCGAATTTGGTAATATCTCAGGGCTCTATGTATAATGCCATGTCTTCTCTCTTCCAGCTGAGGGAGATTAGAAGGAGAGCGCCGGAAAGACTTCCATCGACAAGTCTTCCATGGGAAACTGTAAGTGGAGGTATTTGGGAATTTGAGTTGGACAAGCAGAATCAAATTCCACATCCTTGAACGTGGAAAGGGTGGTAGACAGCCTGGACCCGATTATTTGATTTTGGAAAACACTGCCTATGTCCCTGATGGGCACAGAGTTGCCCTGCTAAAAATGGCGCTGTAGCCGAGATGCTCTACATGCTGCAAGGAATATAGCTGGTTACATCGCATGCGGTCACAACGTGGTTCTTACAACGACTGCGTTGTTACTTCGCAGTACCTTTACATCGCAAGTTGTTACATCGACTTGCTGTAGGGGGTGTGCTGGACTTAGAATAGTATATTTACTATTCCAACTCCAGTGTGTGCAACAGTTAGTGGAATAGTAAATTATACTATTCCTTAGTTTAGAGCGCCCCCCTACAGCAATTTGTTGTATCGACTTGTGTTGTAAATGTACTGCAATGTAACAATGCGGTCGTTGTAACAACCCCGTTGTAATCTCATGCGATGGCTGTTTCCCGTTTCAAGGCTCACTGTATGAGTTCCCTCACCATTACTTCACAGAGATAGACAAACTTATTATAAAAGTGCTGTGGGCCGGGAAGCGCGTGAAGGTTGGGCTTATACCCTCAAATGGGCTTGAATCCGGGGAGGACCTGAAATGCCGGATATGGAACATATTTTACAGTGGCTCACTTCCAACATGCAGTACACTGACTGGATTCCGATGACAAATGAGAGATTGAACTGCTGAGGGGCTCCTGCGGCGTGCTACTGATGAAGGGGGCTAGAGTGCGACTGGAGACACCATATGTGGTGAGGCACACATGAAGACTGTGGGAAAGGGCAGTAAATAGGGTGATAAAGAGGGCACGCTATGCACAAGACATGCCCATTTGGGGTGATGGCTGTAGATATGGCCATGGAGAAGTGAGAGCGAGGAAGCTGTAACACCCTGGGGGACATGTACACAGGCGGACGATTCCACATGAGACAGGAGGCGACGAAGACCTCTATGTTGGGACAGGGACAATACCTCTAGTGTGTGAAACTCTCAGCCACAGCACGAGGATTGTGGCCCAGTTTTCTGGAAAAGCCACTTCAGTCACAGACCTGGGAACCCTCATGGCACTAGTGGGGCATAGAAAGCTGATATCCCACCTGTATAGGGCAGTGCGTGATGATCGTCTCAAGTCACTGTCGAGGTAGGTAGAAGCATTAGCTGAATCACTTACAAAGGCAGACTGGGATAAGGTGCATGGAAGAGCGAAGACAGTTTCCTTCAATGCAAGGTTCCAGCTGATACAATACAATTACAACCACCAAGTATACCTTAACCCCAAGAGACTGCATATTATACATTCAGTAAGGGAGGCGAGTTCGCAGTGCGGTGAGTGGGAGGTAGATTTCATACACGTTGCTTGTTCTTGTAGATCCCTGGGTCCATCCTGGCAAGAAATCGTGGATAGGCTTAATGGGGCCACTGGGTGGAACCTACAGCTTGACATCAAATTGATATTGTTGGGTTTACTCCCAAAGCGAAGGAAACTGAGTCGGAGGTTTCTACTCTTGGGGCTATTATTGGCTAAACAGCAAGTCGCCATAAGGTGGTTGGCACGTGACCTTCCCACTGTAGGAGAATGGCTCAGGGACCTATCGGAGTGAGCAGTGGTGACGGAAGTTCATATGCAAGGGACTAGACGTGACAAGAAGGTGGAGAATGAATTACAAGCATGATGGATGCAATAAGGGACCCCTTCCCCGTCTCACAGCCACCTTGAAGACGTAACAGCTAAACAGCACAGGATGGGACAGATAGAAGTCTAAAAGCACAAGGGGAGAGGAAAAGGCTGGATTCTGCCCAGTTCAACGACTTAGGAACTTGAGCAGAGGGGGCGTTATGCACATACACTGGGTGTAAGGGACATCCCTCAATAAAGACAGGGTATGGTCATGGCGGCGCGTAGAGCAATATAAAGGCAAATGCAGAGAGCGGTCAGGGTGGGGGGAGTTATTGATAAATTAGTCATACCTATATGTGATTAATATGGAAATGAATATGATAAAACTCAATAAAATCTATATGAAAAAAAATACAACTGTTTAATGGACAGTGTGGAAAATGGCAATATCTGATCAATAGAGACTGTGGAAACTGGGTGATACTTTCTCAAAGAACAATGTGGAACCTGACAACATCTGCTTTACCGGGGCACTATGGAGACAACACAAAGTCTCTTGTTCAGTGGCCTTTAAATATTACTTGTGTACTATTAAAATTCACCACTGCCACTAGATTTTTAATTATGTCCATGTCAGGAACCACTAAATCCACAATACAAGTGACATCATATCAAAATATAACCGATACTGACTAAGAAATTGGCTTTAAAATCTGTAGCAAATTTTCCAAAGCCTTTACTTAGGTGATGGCCAGATTAACTGCTAGTAAAGTGATCTTTACATTCTGGTAAGTTTGAACCCTGACACTGAGTCAATGAATCTAAAACAATCCACTACTACCATTTGTGAACAACTTTTTCAAAGTTGATTATCAATAAAACTGATGAGTCTAGGGACGAGGAATTCTTAAAAAGGAGGATGAAAGTTGTGTGATGGGAGTTGGGCAGCTACAGCCCAGGTAGTGGGAAACTCGGAAATGTACCCCCTTATTGTGTAGGAGTTCTCTGAATTTTGTTTTATGGCACTGACGTTTGCATCCGTAGGTACAGAAATGATATTCTAATCTGTACACATTTCATATTGCAAAACTGAAAAATTAGGGAAAAGAGAAACCTGGGTTGGATTCCATATTTCATGTTTTCCTGTGTGTGAAGCACAACTAAACACTGTACAACATGTTGGAAATTGAAAACAGAGAATAGTTAAATGTCTGCAGCTAATGTTATTCAGGAATGAGCCAAATATATGCCAACTTGACCATAAACTATAAAAATGTTCCAACTACATTTTGCTCTGGCTAACTATCTGTTATACTGGAAGCAGATACTTCTGCGCTTGTTTGACTTCAACAATCTCTCACAACTAGAAATTAAAAAAAGCTTCACATGCTTTTTTAAGATTATTTCAAACAAACATGGGAGTTACGACAATACCGATCTATTGGGTGTCTTTTAAAAAATGCTGCTACATAGCTGCCCAGGAAATATGGATAGAAAGTTCAACACATATGAACCACATCACTGAATAAAACACAAGAAAGAACAAAAAATGCCAGGTGTGTGAGAACACATTACCCGGCAAACAGGTTTCTTTTATGCATCTCTAAACATGGGAGGATTAATACCATTTGGAGAGTGGAGGAAATGTTGCCTTTTGCAGTCCAGAAGGCAAAAATCATTCACTGTATATATTATGACATGTAAAAAAAAGTCATGTTTCAAACTGCAAACCATGCCAAACTAGAAAAAAAACACATTTAATAATAAACAAGCATTAGCAAAGCTAATAGGTCTTGCTTTCTGTTGGGTAGGATTTTGGAAAATACTTGGGTGACTCAGTGTGTTTCTCTCAGCTGTTGTAGAAAGAAATCCATAATGAAGGAACTTATTGGGTATCAGGGATATGGAAGTTGGAGCTAGAGCCCCTTTGATGCTCTGGAGAGTTAGGCTGTTCCCTCACGGAAAAGTGTTTTAAAAAGGAGCAGAATAATAAAGATAGATATTTTTAACAAATGGTCAGTATTTTGGTGAATCTTTTGGAAAGCATGTGGGCATGCACATCTTTACCTTGTGAACAAAAAAGCTGTCAATCCAACAACGTTTAATCATGATAGCAAATTAAATTTAGCGATACAAAAGGGGATGGTGGACGGAGCGTTTGAGCAAATCAAACACTCACCCCCAGTCAACTGATTTGGGTTAAATCCATCGCAATTTCTTAGCTCACTCAGCCACCCCAGTTCAGACATGGCCATATGCAAATCAGTCTGACCCTGTGCCTAATGGGAACAGTCCAGCCCGAACTGCCAAGCCATGTCTTCCCTGGACCGGAAACAAGCATCCTGGGACCAGTTTCGGGTTCATAACCCTCATCAGCCAGGCTATCTTGAATCCAGTGGCAAAGTATTTGCATATGGCCATGTCTGAACTGGGATGGCTTGGTGAGTAAAATAACGATGGATTAAACCTAGATCTGTGACTGGGGGTGAATGTTTTGCCATTGTGCAACATTCCGTCCATCATCTTGTGTGTTTTGCTGTTCACCCTATGTGGGAAGGGTATGCCCAGACATGGGTGCCGTGCTCACTACGCCACTGGAGTCAAGCTATCCTGGCTGAAGATGGCTGATAGTCAGAAACCGGTCCTAGGATGCTTGATTCCTGTCCAGGGAAGACATGGCTTGGCAGTTCGGTCTGGACTGTTCCCATGAGGCACAGGGTCAAGACTGATTTGCATATGGCCATGTCTGAACTGGGATGGCTTGGTGAGTAACATAACAATGGATTAAAGCCAGATCTGTGACTGGGGGTTAATGTTTTCCCATTGTGCAACATTCCGTTCATCCTCTTGTGTGTTTTGCTGTTCACCCTATGTGGGAAGGGTATGCCCAAACGTGGGTCTCGTGCTCACTACGCCATTGGAGTTAAGCTATCCTGGCTGAAGATGGCTGATAGCCAGAAAAGGTCCTAGGATGCTTGACTCCGGTCCAGGGAAGACATGGCTTGGCAGTTCGGTCTGGACTGTTCCCATGAGGCACAGGGTCAAGACTGATTTGCATATGGCCATGTCTGAACTGGGGTGGCTTGGTGAGCAAAATTACAATGGATTAAACCCAGATCTGTGACTGGGGGTGAATGTTTTCCCATTGTGCAACATTCCGTCCATCATCTTGTGTGTTTTGCTGTTCACCCTATGTGGGAAGGGTATGCCCAGACGTAGGTCCCGTGCTCACTACGCCACTGGAGTTAAGCTATCTTGGCTGAAGATGGCTGATAGCCAGAAACCGGTCCTAGGATGCTTGATTCTGGTCCAGGGAAGACATGGCTTGGCAGTTCGGTCTGGACTGTTCCCATGAGGCACAGGGTCAAGACTGATTTGCATATGGCCATGTCTGAACTGGGGTGGCTTGGTGAGCAAAATAACAATGGATTAATCCCAGATCTGTGACTGGGGGTGAATGTCTTTCCATTGTGCAACATTCCGTCCATCATCTTGTGTGTTTTGCTGTTCACCCTATGTGGGAAGGGTATGCCTATACGTGGGTCCCGTGCTCACTATGCCACTGGAGTCAAGTTATCCTAGCTGATGACGGCTGATTGCCAGAAACTGGTCCTAGGATGCATGATTCCGGTCCAGGGAAGACATGGCTTGGCAGTTCGGTCTGGACTGTTCCCATGAGGCACACGTTCAAGACTGATTTGCATATGGCGATGTCTGAACTGGTGTGGCTTGGTGAGCAAAATAACGATGGATTAAACCCAGATCTGTGACTGGGGGTGACTGTTTTGCCATTGTGCAACATTCCTCCATCATCTTGTGTATTTTGCTGTTCACCCTATGTGGGAAGGGTATGCCCAGATGTCCCGTGCTCACTACGTCACTGGAGTCAAGCTATCCTGGCTGAAGATGGCTGATAGCCAGAAACCAGTCCTAGGATGCTTGATTCCGGTCCAGGGAAGACATGTCTTGGCAGTTCAGGCTGGACTGTTCCCATGAGGCACAGGGTCAAGACTGTTTTGCATGTGGCCATGTCTGAACTGGGGTGGCTTGGTGAGCAAAATAACAATGGATTAATCCCAGATCTGTGACTGGGGGTAAATGTTTTGCCATTGTGCAACATTCAGTCCATCATTTTGTATGTTTTGCTGTTCACCCTATGTGGGAAGGGTATGCCTATAAGTGGGTCCTGTGCTAACCATGCCACTGGAGTCAAGCTATCCTAGCTGATGATGGCTGATTGCCAGAAACTGGTCCTAGGATGCTTGATTCCGGTCCAGGGAAGACATGGATTGGCAGTTCGATCTGGACTGTTCCCATGAGGCACAGGGTCAAGACTGATTTGCATATGGCGATGTCTGACCTGGGGTGGCTTGGTGAGCAAAATAACGATGGATTAAACCCAGATCTGTGACTGGGGGTGAATGCTTTGCCATTGTGCAACATTCCGTCCATCATCTTGTGTATTTTGCTGTTCACCCTATGTGGGAAGGGTATGCCCAGACGTGGGTCTTGTGCTCACTACGCCACTGGAGTCAAGCTATCCTGGCTGAAGACGGCTGATAGCTAGAAACCGGTCCTAGGATGCTTGATTCTGGTCCAGGGAAGACATGGCTTGGCAGTTCGGTCTAGACAGTTCCCATGAGGCACAGGCTCAAGACTGATTTGCATATGGTCATGTCTGAACTGGGGTGGCTTGGTGAGCAAAATAACGATGGATTAAACCCAGATCTGTGACTGGGGGTGAATGTTTTGCCATTGTGCAACATTCCGTTCATCCTCTTGTGTGTTTTGCTGTTCACCCTATGTGGGAAGGGTATGCCCAAACGTGGGTCTCGTGCTCACTACGCCATTGGAGTTAAGCTATCCTGGCTGAAGATGGCTGATAGCCAGAAACGGTCCTAGGATGCTTGATTCCGGTCCAGGGAAGATATGGCTTGGCAGTTCGGTCTGGACTGTTCCCATGAGGCACAGGGTCAAGACTGATTTGCATATGGTCATGTCTGAACTGGGGTGGCTTGGTGAGCCAAATAACGATGGATTAAACCCAGATCTGTGACTGGGGGTGAATCTTTTGCCATTGTGCAACATTCCGTCCATCATCTTGTGTGTTTAGCAAATTAAATGAACCAGAATGGTAATTTTTGAATAGCATTTTTTAATAACAGGCTATGGTATCAAGCTCTTTCTAAAGAAACATGGCGCAAACCAGCAATTCCAATGCTGTTTCACCAAATCAAATACATCAATGAGCACACATTGGTCCTGGTCTAACAAACGCACCACTTGAACCTCATCACCAAACCCTAATGGGATCGCAAATGGGAAAATGTAAATATCCATAAAATACCACAGCTTTGATGAATAGTCTATTTAACCCCTTCGCTGCTAGGCCTCAACCCAAACACCCCCGTGCTAAGTCTGG
This sequence comes from Lissotriton vulgaris, assembly GCF_964263255.1. Lineage (NCBI taxonomy): Eukaryota > Metazoa > Chordata > Amphibia > Caudata > Salamandridae > Lissotriton > Lissotriton vulgaris. Next base: position 135,545,496 of record NC_141691.1, read on the forward strand.
TTTTGGCTATTAAGGGTACTTCATGCTTAGGCCCCTGTAACTTTTTGTCCACACATAAGGTATCCAAGCCAAATTTGCATCCTTTTCTTTCAACATCTTGAGAATTTTAAAGGTACTCAGGCTTTATGGATTCCTCTGGAGGGGACGAAGAAAGTAGCCAAAATACAGCAACATTTTGGGTGGGTGTGAAAAAATGGGAAAAAAGTGCTGCAGAAGAAGGCATTTTTTTTTTCTCTGCAAATGGTATCAACAAAGGGTTTGTGGTGCTGAAATCACCATCTTTTAAGCTTCAGGGAAAGGCAGACTTTTGTGAGAAAACCAACATTTGTTACACAGTTTTGGCATTTTACTGGGACATAGCGTATTTTTGCTATTTTTTGTGCTTTCAATCTCCTACCAGTTAGTGGTAGAAATGGGTATGAAAGCAATAATGGATCCCGGAAAACTATACATTTCCGAAAAATAGACAACATTTTTAATTCAGCAAGGGGCCATTTGTGTAAACCTTCAAGGTTTTGTTATCGAAACTAACAGTTGAAAATAAACAAATATTGAAATTGAGTTAGAAAAACAGCCATTTGTGCCAACGTTTTCACCGGTAACTTCTTCTAAATATGACAGATCTTTTAAAGCAATATACCATTACATCTGCTGGGCCCTTCTGGTTGTGGGGATATATAGGACTTGTAGGTTCACCAAGAACCGGAGTAACCCAGAGCCAATAACTGAGCTGCGTCTTGCAATGGTTTTTCAAAATTACTTCTTTTTTACAAATTGTCTTACATTTGGAAGACAGAAATGCAAAGAAAGTCAATTGGTAATAACACTGGTTCTACTATTGTGTGTTCCTCATAGTCTCCCGATACAAAAGCTACCTCACCTGTGTGGGTAGGCCTAGTGACTGGGACAGGAAACAGCCCAACGCGCAATGTGGACACATTACATTTTTCCATTAAAAATTGGCCCTTTTTTTTCATTGTGTCTAGGATTTTGGACCCTAGCTCTCCTGGTATCTAGGTAAACCTAGAAAACCTATACATTTTTTAAAACTAGATACCTGGGGGAATCCAGGATGGGGTGACTTGTGTGGCTCTCTCCAAGTCTGTTACCCAGAATCCTTTGCAAACCTCAACCTTTGTCAAAACAACTACATTTTCCACACATTTCTGTGAAGGAAAGTTATAGAATCTGCAAGGAAACCCAAACTTACACCTACCCAGCATTCACCAAAGTCTCCTGATATAATTGGTACCTCATTTGTGTGAGTAGGCCTAGTACTATCGGCAGTAAACGGCCCAAAACGCAACGTGGACACATCACATTTTTCCGTTGAAAACAGACCTTTTATTCGCAATGTGCCTAGCTGTGGATTGTGGACCCTAGCGCTGTCGGCACCTAAGGAAAACTAGCAAAACTATACATTTGTGAAAACTAGACATCCAGGGGAATCCAGGATGGGTGACTTGTGTGGCTCTCACTAGGTTCTGTTACCCAAAATCCATTGTAAACCTCAAACTTAGTCAAAAATAAAGATTTTCCTCACATTTCTGATGGAAAGTTCTAGAATCTGTGGGGAGCCACAAACTTCCAGCCACTCAGTGTTCTCTAAAGTCTCCTGATAAAAATGGTACCTCACTTGTGTGGGTTGAACTAGTACCTGCAACAGGAAACAGCCCAAAATACAATGTGGACAAATCACATTTTTCCAGTGAAAACTGATCCTTTTTCAAAATGTGCCTAGTTGTGTATTTTGGACGCTAGCTCTGCTGGCACCTCAGGAAACCTAGCAAAATCACAATTGTTTTTAAACTAGACATCCAGGGGTATCCAGGATGGGGGGACTTGTGTGGCTCTCACCAAGTTCTGTTACCCAGAATCCCTTGCAGCCCTCGAACTTTGTGAAAACAAAATGCATTTCCCTCACATGTCTGTGATGGAAAGTTCTGGAATCTGTAGGCGTCCATGCAATTCACACCTCCCTGGACTTCCCCAGGAGTCTAGTTTTCAGAAATGTGTGGGTTTGGTAGATTTCCCTAGATGACCGCCGACCCCGGGACCAAAAACGCAGATGGCCCCTATCGATCAGAAAATGACCTGGTTTTGCAAGGGGGGGGAGCTGCGTTTTTGGTTCCGGGCTCAGTGGCCATCTGGGGAAACATACCAAACCGACACATTTCTAAAAACTAGATACCAGGTGGAGTCAAGGGAGGTGTGGCTAGCATGGATCCCCCTTGGAAATGGGAAAGTTGTGGGACCACCGGGATGACACAAATTTCCAACGACCTAGTGTTCCCCCAGGTCTCCCAATGAAAATGGTACCTCACTTCTGTGGCTAGGCCAAGTACCCACGACAAGGAGGGGCCCACAACTTATTGTGGCAATATCAGAATTATCTAGCACAAAATAACCTGGTTTTGCAAAGGGGGAAGCTGCGTTTTTGGTCCCGGGCTTGGCGGCCATCTGGAGAAACCTACCAAACTGAACTTGTGTTTGGGTAATTGACAATGGTGGATGTTTGAGAGTTTGAGAGCTAGGTTACAATGGAGGAGCAGTATTATCTCTCTAATTAATGTCAAAAGGATGGTTCACTCAGCTTTTTTATGCTGAAACTTCCATGTCTAGTCTTTTCAAAGGAATAGTACCTACTGAACATTGAAGAATCTTTCACTCAACAGAGGTCAGGAGGGTCCATGTACCAGTTGCTTTGCGTTCTGTGGTAGACTATTTTCCCACTCAAGCTACATTTGAGATGTCACATGTCCTGTTCAGCCGGTGCCTCAGAAATAACAAGTGTAAGTCTTAAGGTTGCTGTAGGTTTCCCTCATCCCCTTGCCTTTGTTAAGACATTTTTTCAGCCATGCCTTTATTTTATTGCACTTTTGCAGGACCTAATGTCACGCTAAAGCTTTGATCTAACATTACCGAGCTCACAGCAAACTTTGAGTTTTTTTTAATTCAAGCAGTGTAAAAATGTCCATGCACTGAAATTCAAAAAAGTATAAGATGTTATCACAAACAGAGGTAGACATTTTGAGCCCCTTCCATCTTGTGTAGTGAAAGGGGGTGGACCTCTCAAACTTCATCCAGATTACTGCTGTGGGTTAAACAAGGGGCAAATTGGAGCAAAAACTCAGTCACCATCCATGAGAAAGGTATCACACTGGTGGTAATTTCCCATGGCATTTGTGCAGGGGCACACAACTTTCTGTCACAGGTGCTAGACCTGGCTTCCTGCAGACTAGGGCATTCAGGGGATACTGTGCTCCAATCGCATCAGCTGTAGTGCTCACCGCTGGTGTCCTGGAGCCTTAGTACTAGTGGACTCAAAACTGGATAACCAAGTGCTCCTCTCCAACACTTGACTCTCTAAAGAAATTGAGATGGAGCAGTCTAAGGCTTACTCAAGGAGGTGAGGTGAGGTGAGGTAGGGCTAGGAATTCAGAATACAGTGAACATTGTACTACCAGCCCATAAAATCAATGTCCAGTCAGTGCTTCACTTTATGTAAAAGAAAAGTACTTTAATACACACAAAAGAAAGATACTATACATAAAACTAGGATAAACAGTGAAAGCCAGATGCCTCTACAGCCCTCTGGGCTAGAGATCTGACCCCAAACAGTATTATAGCACCGAGATGCTACCAACTACAAAAGCATAGTTAACTTGTAAACACATCATTTGTATTGCATAGTACAGACCATGTTGTACAGGGTTACTCTACTTTGCTAGAGCCATAATACCAATCCTTGTTTTGAAATGATATAGTTTCAGCATTTGATGTGAAGTCAAATGTTCTTGATAATCCCTTAAACCGCCACCCAAAGAAACAGAAGTGTCCTCCTGTCCTGACCAAGTCCACAGCTCTAATGGCATCAAGGTTCTTATCACAGGTGCATGATGTCTTGGCACAGTTTACTGGAGTCCCACTCACCCAGTAGCCACATGCTAGTGGCTGCCAGTACACCATGATACCCCAAGATGTCACAAAAAGAATGGACACCCTTTGCCAGCTATAGATTGTAACTGGAAGTTCTACCCAGGCTCCCAAAGCACAAGGCAGGGTCTGGGCAAAGTGACCTCACCTTCAAGGACCGGGATCATGTTTTCCAATCTCCCTCCACCTCCACTTATGTGCGGAAAGCTCACTTATCTTGAGCAGCTGTCTGCAATTTCCTTGTCCAGAGCATCATCTCTACAAGCCTCACAGGAACAGCTGGTACTCTGTCCGATGCTGCTGCTTCCTGTCAAACTGACAAACTCCTTTGCAGCATAATCCATCCTTCCTCAAGTTAACCCCGTCCAGGGGTGTGCAGAGACGCAGTGAGCAAGCCTAATTTCTTGCCTTTACACCGTGGGCCGTAAATGGCTTCCTCAGATGGACTATACAGTTGAAAGGATAGGCGCAGGCGCACAGCAAAAGGTTGATGAGGAAGTTGAAGGATTAAGGCAAGAAGGTGTAGTCGAGTTGAAGGTGCTCTAACAGGTAACGCAACTGTCCAGGTGCGTTAGGCTACTAACTGAAGTTGAGTGCGCTACGTGAGTACGTGGGCGCATCCCTGTGTAATAGGCACACTTGTAAATGTTCAGGACAACCTGACTCAAATGTAAGTTCAAACGAAACAAGTTCAAAAAAGATAAGTTCAAAGTTTCATCGTAGTTTGTATTTGGTGGATTCACAAGCGTCTACAATCGAGCGTTACATCACGCTGTGTTCATTATGAATCAACAATAGTTCAACAAATGCTCCAATGCATTTCGGACTGGAGTAGTCCTTTGTCAAGGAGCGCTGCAGGAGGATACAAAAAATGCAATCAGATCAACGGTGACGGATATGGTGAAGTAAAAAGATATTAACTCGGTGTCGGGGTCATGCAAGTGGTTGAAGTTTGGGCATGCACTACGGAGTGTGTGAGGAAGTGGGGATGGGTAGTGAGGGTTCAGGGTGTGATGGGTAATTATATACAAAAAACAATAGTGAAAGTCCGTGGTAGCGGCTCGTGAGGGCAAAACGGGAGATTATTAAATAAAAGTACGGAGGAAAACGGGCTGTTCTTACGCTTCAAAGCATTGAAGATATGCTCACATCGGTGCTGCAAGATAAAGAAGTGGAAGACTGTGAGGTGTGCCGAACGGGAGAGCGTTCGTGTAGATAGTGAAGCGCATGCAGTTAGCGTACTTACTAGGAGTGGTTCAGATGGTAGACCGAGTGTCACGAACTTCGCGGAGTTACTGCGGAGTTCCAGGAAAGTGAGTGGATGATAGAAATAGATGAGGGACCCGTAGTGTGTGACAGGGTGGAGGCGGCCATCTTGTAGTGGGTTAAAGTGATCAGAAAAAAGTGATATACACAGGTGAAATGCAAAACGAGGGTACATAGTGTCAAACCAAGTCATCACAAATAACAACTTAATTCAGTTCGGTCATTAAGCCCGAAGGGCTTCAAAGATTGGAGTCTGTAGATCCATGAGGTCTCCCTTTGTAGGAGAGTTTTGTGATTGTCTTTTCCTTCTTTGTGGGTAACTATCTCAAGCACAAGGTATTTGAGTTGAGCCACACTGTGATGAGCTTCATTGAAGTGTGTCGCCACGTTTGATTTGATGTTTTTTGTACGAATGTTCGATTTGTGCTCATTCAAGCGAGTTTTTATTTTTCGACTGGTTTTTCCCACGTAGATCTTCCCACATGGGCATTTGAGTAAATAGATCAGGTTAGCTGAATCACATGTCGCATCCACTTGGAGATTAATTGCGAAACCTCTCATGGGGTGATTGATCGTGTTGCCACTGATTACATTGTTGCAATTGCCGCAATGATGACACGGACGTGTTCCCGTGTATGTTCTTGAGGTGGCAGTGGGTTTAGACAGTATTTCTCTAATGTTCATGGGTCTGCTGTATGCAAAGATAGGGGGTTCTCTGAAGAGGTCTTCAAAGTCAGGTTCTGATGATAAAATTCGCCAGTGTTTTAATACAATCTTTTTGTAGATTTTACTAGAGGTGGAGTATCTGGAAACCAGTGCCATTCTTTGGTTAGGATCTTTTTGTTTGCTTTTCAAAGCTTCAATCCGGGGAATGGTGTTTACTCTTTCTATTGCCTCCTTGATGATGGTTTGAGGGTACCCTCTGCTGGAGAATCGTTTTGCCATAGATTGCATTTGGGAGTTTCTTATGTCGTTGTCAGAAACTATGCGAGTGACTCTCAGCATTTGGCTGAAAGGAAGGTGCCTTTTCAGAGAATCTTGATGAAAACTACTGTATAGTAATGTGTTATTACGATCAGTCGGTTTTCGGTAGAGATCAGTTTCAATGCCCTCAGGGGTAATTTTCACAAGTACGTCCAAGAATGTTAAGGCTTTGTCGGAAATGTTCCATGTAAATTCGATGCGGTCATCTTTGGAGTTCAAGGTGGTTAGTGCTGTTTCTAGATGATCACGTGAGTCTTTCCAGATGAAAAATAGGTCATCGATATATCTTGTGTATAGTTTCAGGTTGTCTTTCCAGTTGGCGTTGGTTAGGATGTGGTTAAACTCAAAGTTGCCCATGTAAATGTTGGCATACGTCGGCGCGGCGCAATTGCCCATTGCCATCCCAGACAATTGTAGGTACCACCGTTCTTCAAAGGAGAAATAGCTGTGGTATAAGGTGAAGATCATAAGCTCCAAAATGAAGCTTTTCATGGGTTCAGTCAAATCCGTTTTCAATAATGCCGATTCAATCGCTTCAATTCCGCCGGCATGCGGAATCGAGGTGTACAAGCTTTTCACATCGGCAGTGCACAGAAAGATTTGTTCATCCTTGTTAATTTGTATGGAGTTCAGCTTGTTAATGAAGTCAGTAGTGTCTCTAATGTAGCTCTCAAGGTTGGTGACTGAAGGTTGTAGGTAACGATCAATGAATTTGCCGATCGGTTCGTGGATGGATCCTCTCGTAGACACTATGGGGCGGAAAGGTGGATTCATGAGGTCTTTATGAATTTTGGGGAGCATTGTGATGGAGGGGCTTCTTGGATGTTCTACTGTGAGATAGCGTTTGGTACGATCGTCGATAATGTCATTGTCTATGGCTTTATCGAGGATGTTGCATAAGATCACTCTGTATTCGTTGGTGGGATTCCCTTCAAGTGGCATGTAGGTATTGGTGTCAAAGACATGTTCCCTGGCCCTCCGGTTGTAGAGGTCAGTATTAAGGATGACGAGGGCGCCTCCCTTATCAGCTTCGAGGCATTTGATTATTTTGTTGTTGGCAATGTTTTTCAATGTGTCTTGATCTTTATTGGTGATGTTTCTGCGTGATTTCTTCTTGAAGTTAATCTTGGCGATGTCTTGGCGTACTAAAGTTTCAAAAGTGTCAATGCTTTTGTGGCTACTCGGAGGCATGTAGTTGCTAGACGGACGTAATCCGCGTAACAGGTCAGGTTTGGTTTCCGCAGAAGGTTCTAAGACTTTCTCAAAGAAATGCTTCAGTCGCAACTTCCTGGTGAATTTAAAGGTACTGACCTCGAGTTCAAGTAAATTGGTGTGGCTCGTGGGGATGAAAGACATACCTTTCTGGAGAGTTTTGATTTCATGCATGGTGAGGATGGTGTCAGAGATGTTGATGACTAGCGATTCCTCTTGGTTTTTGGTTTGGTTTGAGGTGGTTGTTGAGTTTTTCCGTTGTCTTTTGTTTGTCCTTTTGCCCCGTCTGGGTCGTCGATTCTGTCTGGGCGTGAATCTAAAAAAGGCACACTGATGGTGGTATCAGTGTGAGACGTGGATGGAATTGAAGTTTGTTCAGACCGGTCTGTAGAGGCTGTGCGTTCAGTTGGTGGACGTCTAGGGCGGCGGTTAGTGGTGTCACTGTCTGAGGACGAGGTGTCGGTGTTTTGGGTGTATGGCTTATTCCTGCAGCGTTGGGCGTAAACCTTCGCCCAGGTATACACTTCCCCGAGTTTATAGTCTAAAGTGTCACGCCGAAATTTGCGTAACTTACGTTCATTGATCTCACTGGTGTGACGGTCAATTTGTTTGTTAATCTCTTCCAAGGTCGTGTTCAATTCTTCTGTGGTTATGAGGGCTTTTAGTTCACTTTCAGTGGTAGTTATTTCAAGGGTGAGTTCTTGGAGGATACCAGACAGTTCTTCGATTATTAGTAGTATCAGGTCGAGACTACACTTATTTAAGATGGCGTACCATCTTTCCAAAAACGCTTTGGAATTTTTGCATAGCGAGGGCTTAAGGGCAATCCGGAGGCCGCGGGGGATGCGGAGCGCCTTGTGGTATTTAATGAGCGTGCTTGCGTGGAGTTTCTGGTTGACGCGGCGTTTAAGAAGGTAAAGCAGTTGTTTGACACATTGTTCCTTCGTTTTGCTGGATGAAGTTTGTGTTGTCTCCTCGTTGATCAGTGCATAGATCCTTTCCATTGCATCGTGATCGAAGGCTAAAGTGTCAGCATGAGCTTCAGTGGACTTTGAGATCTCGTCGTATTGCATTTTTAATTAGAGGTGGAGGGGCGTGCAGCCAGCCTAATGGGCAGTGGGGTTCCGTCTATACAGTTGAAAGGATAGGCGCAGGCGCACAGCAAAAGGTTGATGAGGAAGTTGAAGGATTAAGGCAAGAAGGTGTAGTCGAGTTGAAGGTGCTCTAACAGGTAACGCAACTGTCCAGGTGCGTTAGGCTACTAACTGAAGTTGAGTGCGCTACGTGAGTACGTGGGCGCATCCCTGTGTAATAGGCACACTTGTAAATGTTCAGGACAACCTGACTCAAATGTAAGTTCAAACGAAACAAGTTCAAAAAAGATAAGTTCAAAGTTTCATCGTAGTTTGTATTTGGTGGATTCACAAGAGTCTACAATCGAGCGTTACATCACGCTGTGTTCATTATGAATCAACAATAGTTCAACAAATGCTCCAATGCATTTCGGACTGGAGTAGTCCTTTGTCAAGGAGCGCTGCAGGAGGATACAAAAAATGCAATCAGATCAAGTGTGCCTATTACACAGGGATGCGCCCACGTACTCACGTAGCGCACTCAACTTCAGTTAGTAGCCTAACGCACCTGGACAGTTGCGTTACCTGTTAGAGCACCTTCAACTCGACTACACCTTCTTGCCTTAATCCTTCAACTTCCTCATCAACCTTTTGCTGTGCGCCTGCGCCTATCCTTTCAACTGTATAGACGGAACCCCACTGCCCATTAGGCTGGCTGCACGCCCCTCCACCTCTAATTAAAAATGCAATACGACGAGATCTCAAAGTCCACTGAAGCTCATGCTGACACTTTAGCCTTCGATCACGATGCAATGGAAAGGATCTATGCACTGATCAACGAGGAGACAACACAAACTTCATCCAGCAAAACGAAGGAACAATGTGTCAAACAACTGCTTTACCTTCTTAAACGCCGCGTCAACCAGAAACTCCACGCAAGCACGCTCATTAAATACCACAAGGCGCTCCGCATCCCCCGCGGCCTCCGGATTGCCCTTAAGCCCTCGCTATGCAAAAATTCCAAAGCGTTTTTGAAAAGATGGTACGCCATCTTAAATAAGTGTAGTCTCGACCTGATACTACTAATAATCGAAGAACTGTCTGGTATCCTCCAAGAACTCACCCTTGAAATAACTACCACTGAAAGTGAACTAAAAGCCCTCATAACCACAGAAGAATTGAACACGACCTTGGAAGAGATTAACAAACAAATTGACCGTCACACCAGTGAGATCAATGAACGTAAGTTACGCAAATTTCGGCGTGACACTTTAGACTATAAACTCGGGGAAGTGTATACCTGGGCGGAGGTTTACGCCCAACGCCGCAGGAATAAGCCATACACCCAAAACACCGACACCTCGTCCTCAGACAGTGACACCACTAACCGCCGCCCTAGACGTCCACCAACTGAACGCACAGCCTCTACAGACCGGTCTGAACAAACTTCAATTCCATCCACGTCTCACACTGATACCACCATCAGTGTGCCTTTTTTAGATTCACGCCCAGACAGAATCGACGACCCAGACGGGGCAAAAGGACAAACAAAAGACAACGGAAAAACTCAACAACCACCTCAAACCAAACCAAAAACCAAGAGGAATCGCTAGTCATCAACATCTCTGACACCATCCTCACCATGCATGAAATCAAAACTCTCCAGAAAGGTATGTCTTTCATCCCCACGAGCCACACCAATTTACTTGAACTCGAGGTCAGTACCTTTAAATTCACCAGGAAGTTGCGACTGAAGCATTTCTTTGAGAAAGTCCTAGAACCTTCTGCGGAAACCAAACCTGACCTGTTACGCGGATTACGTCCGTCTAGCAACTACATGCCTCCGAGTAGCCACAAAAGCATTGACACTTTTGAAACTTTAGTACGCCAAGACATCGCCAAGATTAACTTCAAGAAGAAATCACGCAGAAACATCACCAATAAAGATCAAGACACATTGAAAAACATTGCCAACAACAAAATAATCAAATGCCTCAAAGCTGATAAGGGAGGCGCCCTCGTCATCCTTAATACTGACCTCTACAACCGGAGGGCCAGGGAACATGTCTTTGACACCAATGCCTACATGCCACTTGAAGGGAATCCCACCAACGAATACAGAGTGATCTTATGCAACATCCTCGATAAAGCCATAGACAATGACATTATCGACGATCGTACCAAACGCTATCTCACAGTAGAACATCCAAGAAGCCCCTCCATCACAATGCTCCCCAAAATTCATAAAGACCTCATGAATCCACCTTTCCGCCCCATAGTGTCTACGAGAGGATCCATCCACGAACCGATCGGCAAATTCATTGATCGTTACCTACAACCTTCAGTCACCAACCTTGAGAGCTACATTAGAGACACTACTGACTTCATTAACAAGCTGAACTCCATACAAATTAACAAGGATGAACAAATCTTTCTGTGCACTGCCGATGTGAAAAGCTTGTACACCTCGATTCCGCATGCCGGCGGAATTGAAGCGATTGAATCGGCATTATTGAAAACGGATTTGACTGAACCCATGAAAAGCTTCATTTTGGAGCTTATGATCTTCACCTTATACCACAGCTATTTCTCCTTTGAAGAACGGTGGTACCTACAATTGTCTGGGATGGCAATGGGCAATTGCGCCGCGCCGACGTATGCCAACATTTACATGGGCAACTTTGACTTTAACCACATCCTAACCAACGCCAACTGGAAAGACAACCTGAAACTATACACAAGATATATCGATGACCTATTTTTCATCTGGAAAGACTCACGTGATCATCTAGAAACAGCACTAACCACCTTGAACTCCAAAGATGACCGCATCGAATTTACATGGAACATTTCCGACAAAGCCTTAACATTCTTGGACGTACTTGTGAAAATTACCCCTGAGGGCATTGAAACTGATCTCTACCGAAAACCGACTGATCGTAATAACACATTACTATACAGTAGTTTTCATCAAGATTCTCTGAAAAGGCACCTTCCTTTCAGCCAAATGCTGAGAGTCACTCGCATAGTTTCTGACAACGACATAAGAAACTCCCAAATGCAATCTATGGCAAAACGATTCTCCAGCAGAGGGTACCCTCAAACCATCATCAAGGAGGCAATAGAAAGAGTAAACACCATTCCCCGGATTGAAGCTTTGAAAAGCAAACAAAAAGATCCTAACCAAAGAATGGCACTGGTTTCCAGATACTCCACCTCTAGTAAAATCTACAAAAAGATTGTATTAAAACACTGGCGAATTTTATCATCAGAACCTGACTTTGAAGACCTCTTCAGAGAACCCCCTATCTTTGCATACAGCAGACCCATGAACATTAGAGAAATACTGTCTAAACCCACTGCCACCTCAAGAACATACACGGGAATACGTCCGTGTCATCATTGCGGCAATTGCAACAATGTAATCAGTGGCAACACGATCAATCACCCCATGAGAGGTTTCGCAATTAATCTCCAAGTGGATGCGACATGTGATTCAGCTAACCTGATCTATTTACTCAAATGCCCATGTGGGAAGATCTACGTGGGAAAAACCAGTCGAAAAATAAAAACTCGCTTGAATGAGCACAAATCGAACATTCGTACAAAAAACATCAAATCAAACGTGGCGACACACTTCAATGAAGCTCATCACAGTGTGGCTCAACTCAAATACCTTGTGCTTGAGATAGTTACCCACAAAGAAGGAAAAGACAATCACAAAACTCTCCTACAAAGGGAGACCTCATGGATCTACAGACTCCAATCTTTGAAGCCCTTCGGGCTTAATGACCGAACTGAATTAAGTTGTTATTTGTGATGACTTGGTTTGACACTATGTACCCTCGTTTTGCATTTCACCTGTGTATATCACTTTTTTCTGATCACTTTAACCCACTACAAGATGGCCGCCTCCACCCTGTCACACACTACGGGTCCCTCATCTATTTCTATCATCCACTCACTTTCCTGGAACTCCGCAGTAACTCCGCGAAGTTCGTGACACTCGGTCTACCATCTGAACCACTCCTAGTAAGTACGCTAACTGCATGCGCTTCACTATCTACACGAACGCTCTCCCGTTCGGCACACCTCACAGTCTTCCACTTCTTTATCTTGCAGCACCGATGTGAGCATATCTTCAATGCTTTGAAGCGTAAGAACAGCCCGTTTTCCTCCGTACTTTTATTTAATAATCTCCCGTTTTGCCCTCACGAGCCGCTACCACGGACTTTCACTATCGTTTTTTGTATATAATTACCCATCACACCCTGAACCCTCACTACCCATCCCCACTTCCTCACACACTCCGTAGTGCATGCCCAAACTTCAACCAATTGCATGACCCCGACACCGAGTTAATATCTTTTTACTTCACCATATCCGTCACCGTTGATCTGATTGCATTTTTTGTATCCTCCTGCAGCGCTCCTTGACAAAGGACTACTCCAGTCCGAAATGCATTGGAGCATTTGTTGAACTATTGTTGATTCATAATGAACACAGCGTGATGTAACGCTCGATTGTAGACTCTTGTGAATCCACCAAATACAAACTACGATGAAACTTTGAACTTATCTTTTTTGAACTTGTTTCGTTTGAACTTACATTTGAGTCAGGTTGTCCTGAACATTTACAAGTGTGCCTATTACACAGGGATGCGCCCACGTACTCACGTAGCGCACTCAACTTCAGTTTCCTCAGATGGACCCCATGTAGGGTTGCCTCTTCAGAATTGTAGACCAGTCTTGAAGAACAACTGACCACTAAGATGAGACTTTTATCACCTCTGATTGATAGGCTGATCCAATCAGAGGGTCGGCTACTTTTGAATCCTGGGGAGCCCTCCAATCCTGAGGCACATTTGTGGTGTGTTCACTGCGTGTCCAAAGCATGCAAAGGATGACCTACTGTCTTCCCTCGTATCAGCCCGGGTTATCCCCAAGAAAGGAATTTTTATTAACTCTAGATCAGGGGCCCTGAGCATCACCCAACAGAAAGGGAGGAAGAGTCCCTCCTAGCAGAATCAGTCGAGCTAAACACAGAAAAGAGTGGGTGTCTACCAGGCTTCTCCTATGAATAGAGAGGGGCACGGGGGAGCTGGAATTTCCAGCAGATCAGTTCACATTACACACAATGGCTCAATTCACCATCCTTTCCCAGTACACCCTCTGGCTCTCAAACATACGTCCTAGGTAGACAAAGGAAAAAGGACCACTGGCAAAGGGGAGACTGCACAGGCTTGTTCAGGAGGGTGGCTTGTAACCCACTTGTCTTAGAATACAGGGAAACAGGTATATCTGACTATAGATTTATAGCTGCCACCACTCAGTCTTCCACTGCCTGGGTAGAGAGGGCAGCAAGCACTCTCTGTGAAATTGGTGTGCACTCGGCATGCACCCCTTGATCTCAGAGGCAAGCTCTAGGGTCTCAATCTGTGTAAACAGGGAGAACCTCAGTGGACCTGCACAATGATCATGCTCATTGAGGGAAGGGATCGATAAGACATATAGTAACTTTTAAGAGACTTGCCTGGAGATCAGCAAAAAGCAGGGGAAGCACTCTCTCCAGAGACATGCAGAAGAGTTTTGTCCCAACAACAGGTTATAGCATGGCTTAGGGCAGCAGGATGCTAAAATGGATTGTTTGGGTCAACAGACCTTATTGAATCACACAAAGTCTAGTATTTTGCTCTCGACTTTTCTCTACAGGGAGAGATGCAGTGTAATTGCTGGAGAGTCCCACAAGGTCAGAGACACATGGCAGCAGCAGCATTAAAAGTGGGTGAAGATGAACATGTAACTTTCAGACGCATGAATGATGTGGCTAGCCAGGGTCTAAATCAGGCTTCTGCCAGGTAGTTAGTAGCGTACTTTCAGGGACTCCCCATGAGCCTGCACCCTAAAGATAGCTTTGAGATCTTTGAGCTACATGAATCCCAGAGGACCCCATCACATTTTACATAGAGAGTCAGATTCAGATTAGCTTTATTCGATTTTAGTTTAAAAATCATAAAAGCAGCAACAATACATAAATAAATATCTTGACATTTCGTTACATAGTTAATCAACTATCAAAACTGGATTAAATGAATATGACAAATAGGCTAATCAATATAAAACATTTCATTATCAAGTAGAACAACTCTAAAAACAAAAAGGGTCATGGATACAGTGCCACAAAATAACATAAGGTTCAAGGGAAGAACATCAGGCAAACCTATGTCAGCAGTTTTCTTATTAATTGCACACTACCGTGTCAATTAAGCTAGTACTCATGGGTGGCCTCATTGTAGATGTTTCTCAAAGAATACAATTTCTAGACAGTGGTTCAAATCTATTGGAGGCTAGAAGGTTAGTGGCGCTAGGTGAACAAGATCCCCTTCCCCAGGAAGTATATTTCTTTGCCGTTGATCTTAGTAACGGAATATGAGGGATGCTCGGGTAGAAGTCATGCAAGTCCCAAATGCAAATGGGGCCATCGCCTTCTTTGGGCTGGCAAGATCGTAAATAGGGGACGATGTTCCTATTCTTAAATTTAATTAACACCAGGTCCCCAGAGGTGTCTTTGGGCAGCGTACCTAACCACCCCACCCTCCTGACGCTCAGGATTCCACCATCTAGATCAGGTGGCAAAGGTCTGTTGTTCTGTAGCCAGAAAATAGTCTTATTTAGCAGGTCCTGATGTGTTTCGTGTTTTTCCTGGCTAAGTGCCGGAACCCCAGAGAGGACAGTCACATATGGGGCGGCTTCAGGAGGTAGGTTGATACGTGGCATTCTTTCTGGTTCAGCTCTGGCCACTGTGAGGTTTATTAACGCAGGTTTAAATGCCACTTTAGGGCCTGTTGCAGTAGGTTTATTAGGAGGCAGTAATTGAGTTTGGGCATTCTTACGTGTAATTGACTTAAATTTTTCTGGGGTAATGGGAGGATTAGGGCAAATGGGTGTTGCCATCTTATTGGTTGGTGGAGAATTCCTTCTAATTATTTTCTCAATGCTGGTCAACCTGTCCCCCAGATCATTAATTTTCGTTACCAAAGGTGATATAACAGATAGTAACAGTTGCTCGAGCTGAGCCAGTAAAGTCAATTGGGAGGACGATACAGGGTCATCAATTTTATCCACGGCCATATCAACCATTGATGTAACTGGGTTAGAGGGGGATGATGTAGGGCTGGTGCACAATTTTTGAGTTTTTGGTTGCTTCTCATTGACATTTTCCCCGTCATGCTTCCTTTTAGTATTGAGACCCCGAGGCAGTGCATTGGCTTGAGGTTTATCTTTATTTAAAGGTAGGGGTAGGTCCAGCGGAGTGCCGTTTGAATTGTCAGAATTACTGCCCATAATAGGGCGGGATGATGCATCCGGGACATACTTAGTGCCACACAGGGCATTGAGCTCCTCCCAGATGGACATGTTTTGTGTAAAAAACGCCAAAAAGGGGCAATAAGCAGTACAGTGCAGGTCAGTAAGTAAAGTGCGCATCTATACCTTCTACTTTGAAAAAGTCAGGTGGGGTGGCCTGTCCCATCCTCTTCAGGCCGCTGAGGGCCGTAGAGGGCCCGCCCTTTGCCCGGGCTTAACCCCGGGTGCTCCCGCACGCGACTCGCGTGGCGAGAGGTGCTCCTAGCTTATCAGGCGCCTCCGGGTGCGAAGGTGGCGTCAGGGATGCGACTCGGCCGCCGCGGCACCTGGGGGTTGTAGTTCAGTCTCCCCGGTGGCAGTAGGCGTTGTGCGGGTCAGCCGTTCCCCTCACGGCGCTTCCCCGGACAGAACTGCATCAGCCGTTGCCCTCTCAGCGGGTAGGTGAGTAAATACGATGTCCCCCTGAGCGCTCGGCGCTCCTAGCTTATCAGGCGCCTCCGGGTGCGAAGGTGGCGTCAGGGACGCGACTCGGTCGCCGGGGCACCTGGGGGTTGTAGTTCAGTCTCCCCGGTGGCAGTAGGCGTTGTGTGGGTCAGCCGTTCCCCTCACGGCACTTCCCCGGACAGAACTGCATCAGCCGTTGCCCTCACGGCGGGTAGGTGAGTAAATACGATGTCCCATTATCTTATGTTAATCCACTGGTGACTTTATGAGACCATCTCGAGCACAGTGAGATTCCTGTACACTTCAGTGTTAACTTACAGAGGCATGCACTATTAGCATAGGCTCAGCACTATGGCACATTAATTGAGCACACCTTGAATAAATACTGCTTCTGCGAGTTCTCTGCACTTCTTTGTGCAGTTACCAACAGCAATAAAGCTACTGAAAATGGCCATGTTTTATTTATGCAGTGATGCAGTAACGTTATAGCACATAATCCTAAAACTGTTGAATAAGAGTGCAGCACTCCGATTTCCACCGATCAGTTGTACTCTAAATGAAAGCCTAAGGGGTCATTAGTCATTGTCCGCCCGCCATACCCCTGGGAATCGGGACCACCCGCAATGCTAGCGGCGGTCCTGCACCCTCTATTAGGATGCCCCCGCCATACTGGTGGGCAGATCGAGCATTTGAAAGATTGCGGTGGGCTGTGCTGAAAGCACCGCAATGCCACAAAGGCATGTTGTGTCTTTCAATGCACAACGTGACAGGCACCGCGCGGTTCCTGCCACGTTGTACATTGAAATGCAGGGGGGTACCATAGGTACCCCTCATGTGCACCCCCCACCCCACAGAGTCCCTGGGGGCCCGCAACTGGTCCCCGCAAGTAAACTCTGCATGCCTTTGCCGCCCTGAAAAGCATGTTTCCGCCCCCATTGTAATACGGCTGGCGGTGTCTAACAGACACCGCCACCATATTGAACCCTTTTCTGCCTGGTCGACTTGTCGACCGGGTGGAAAGCGGCGGACATTCTTTCTGTCTGCCGCGGACCCACCAGCCATCATAATATGGCGGAAGGGTCTTTGCTGCATGGATGACAGGCGGAACGCCCCTGCCGGGCCGGCGGTAACTACCGCCGGCCTGACGGGGTCGATCCCCCTGTCATCCTAATGGGGCCTTATGTGTGCAAACAAATCCTTGACAGGGAAAAAAGATAAATGGAATCCAAATGGGAGTTTTATGGAGTACGCTTGACCAGTCAGTTGGTTAGCAGGGTCATGTAATGGTGCAAGCTATTACCCAGGGACTAATTGCTAAAGTGTAAAGCCTTGTTTCTCCGCTTCTGTGTCCTGCATACAATGGCCATCTCTCTGCAAATGTCCCAAAGATATGGAATGCCCTTCCTACTGAGGTATTCTTTGCTCCATCACTTAAAATATTCAAATTCAGCCTAAAGCATCATCTCATACCGAATCACTGCACTTATTAAAGCGATCAGGAGTTACCTCAGTGAAATGGCATATAGATATATGTACATATATGTATATATATATATATATATATATATATATATATATATATATATATATATATATATATATATATATATATATATATATATATATGAAACAACAGGAATGCCCTGGTGAGGAAGCCGCCCACGGAGGGATCAGCGCACACAGCTGCAGGCAGCAACAAACACAGCTTCACTCGTAGCTGCCAAGGATAGCCATACGCGTTTCAAGCAATTCGCACTCTTCGTCAGTGGCAGAAATGAATACAACGCAGCTACGTTGTATTCAACACAGTGATATTGTGTCTCCTGGAACGGTGAAGTACCCTGTCTCCCTCACGGCAGACAGCGTTAGATCAAAAACTAATAACACAAACACAACTGAAATAAAAGTAAACATTATTTTTACTCTTGCTTCTTTGGTCTGGTTAAAGAATAGTCACAGCCATATCGACTCCAACATATACACAAACTGTTTTCTAATAAAAGAAGCCCCTCATGGCCACACCAACAGGCCATACTGATGCCTGACGCTCATCGTACAAATACTAATAATACGAATGTGTAAACTCATCCCAATTTGGCAGGTGTCTCTCTCTTTTCACTTATACTCACCCTCCCGAAAAGCAAAATGCCTTCACTAAATGCAATGGGTGACTCTCGTGTCATCTTCCGGATCACCTAATAGTAAATGTTCATTCTCGATTAACTTTGAATATGATCGCTCTCTTAAAACATATGACAATTCACCCTCTCTGAAGGTGACATAGGATAACAATTTAATATAATGCTATGAATAAAGTGTGCTTATATACATAGGGCACCACCTGCAGGGTGTGTTGCTCCTGTACAAAGCAGGGCGCATCACTGGGATGTTGCAGGCTTTCCACCTAAATCGCCCCAACCCAAGGATGGGCTCTGCAACTAGAGAACCAGCACATTCCCTCCTCTTTCTCCTTGAGACACGCCCAGGTGCTGCTGCTTGCATTGTAAGTTTTAGCATGCACCTATGCTTTTTCAGTGAGTGTTAATGTTAGTCCATTAGCAGTGAGATGCTCACATTTGCATTTGAGAATCTACCACTGTCCTCTCACACACCGGGCTGTTTAACTCTTCAGTACCTACTAGAAACATGTGCAGATAGTCATGATCTAAATCTTATTTTGCCTTTCACAAATCTGCCAAGACGTATAATATAATGAAACACTTCCGGCGTTTCAACCAGCAGTCTGTTGCATTGTGGGGCTTATAGTTTGGCTCAATATGGTCTCAAAACCCTGGCATGTAGTTCTGTGCTTGTTGAAATGCAAGAACTGGTCAAAGGGGTTATACAAGAGATAGAGTCAGGGCCGGACTGGGAACCAGAACCGGCCCTGGCAAAGTGCTCGGCCGGCCCCCCTCCGGGAGGAGAGAGGAGGGGGGAGAGGTGCGACCGCGCTCTGTGACAGGGCCGGTTTTCGGACGTTTTTGTTACAGGGCCGTTTTTGCAGCATAACGGCCCTGTAACAAAAACGGCCCCAGGGGCCCAAAACCGGCCCCCAACCATGCGGCCCACCGGGGAATTGCCCGGTGCCCTCAACGGCCAGTCCGGGCCTGGATAGAGTCACTTGTCGACTATGGTTTAAACGTTTACAAAATATTCCAGTCCAGAAACAGTACAAGCCTCCTCATTCTGAGGACAGGTACAGCTGGGGCAGCAGCAGTGCAAACGTACCCCCCCATCACAGGAAACATATAGATCGGGCAGCAGCAGTGCAAGCTTTACTTCCTCACAGAACAGGTACAACAAAGCAGTGGCAAAGCAAGCCTCCCTCTCTTACAGGAGGCAGCAACAGCAATCTTCCATTCCCTGAAGAACAGATTCAGCAGGACAGACTGGTACAACCTTACATCATTCATAGAACACGGGGAGTTAAGGTATGAGTGACATGTGGGTTACAGACAGATGTCTGAAGGGGGCGCTTAAATTACTGAGAGGGATTTATAGTTGCCTGAGTGAGTGAATATGCAAATTCTGACACCATTCTCTCTCAGGTGACATTCCAGACCAGGAGTCCTGCTGCTGCTTCTCGCAGACACACTATTTGTATTGATTCATTCTTTTTCCACCTAGTAAGAAGCAGACAACACCCAGTAGCCCATGGTTATTAGGAGAAGCCCAGCCACATCCTAAGTAACTATGATCCAGACAAGCACACAGGTGGCAAACACTTCTAAAACGTTTTGAATGTACATGCACCACATGCTGTACAATCCCTACCTTAGAGCTGCATCCTTGCAAAATGCTGAGGGCCACCATTGCCTATTATAACCAAAGCACTGATTTAACCCGTTGCGTTTGCGCGTCGGCCAATGGCTGTCGCAAGCACTACCTCAGCAGTGCTGCGCACGTCCATTAACCAACGCGGCCCCTCCCACCTAATAGAACTCCTGCACCGTGGCAGAATTTGCGCTGCGGTTAAGGTGTTAAAAGAATTTAAAAAACACTGCCACGTGGACTAGGGCTTTAAGTGGCCCAAGTTCCTCCTTGTTTCTGACCCAGCAGTAATTAAAACAGACATTGAAACAGGCCCCTATTGGGCCTTCCATTCATGTCCTTAGTTATAATGGCAAAAACTCTGATCAAATACTGAACAATGAATGTAAAAACAGTAAGGTAACATCAGTAATTTCGTTCCTGTTTATAGTCCTGTTTATATGTATACTTTTTACATAATCTTACATTTGCTAGGAGTGTTAGATAACTCCTAGCAAAAATACAGGATGTTGTAGTTCCTGTATTTTTTTTCAATGCATTACATTTTTGTTATGCAAAGTGCATGCTTTCAACTGAGTTGCCACAAGGTATTTATAACTGGCAACATAACTGAGCCCCCTAGAGTTGAGGCTGAAGGCAGTGCGGGTTTATCATTATGCCTGTCAGTGGATGAAAAAGGTGTTCAGAATTCATGTTCATCCAATCCTTGGCCTCTGCACAAAGCAACGGTCACATGTTCCAGTTGCAATTGTGATTCTGTACAAATGTGTGTGAAGGCGGTGCACAGTTGTCAAAATATTGACAAGGCAAAAGTAAAAGAAAATGCAGTGTTTACAGGTGAGTGGGCGCGTTCTATATGTTTGGGGTGGTGAAGTGAAGCAGATGCAAGGAAGTGCATTCAGGAGAGAGTTTGAAAAGAGGGTGCTGAAGACGAAAGATGCAGTGTGTGATACGCAGATGGAGTTGTGGAGAAAAAAGGGCGTACATGTCTAACATAGAGTAAACATAACGGGAGTGACTGAGACACTGAAGACCACTACCCCTTCCACAGGCCTCAGTAATCTTTAATTCAGTCTCACAAATTCAGAATTGAAAATATTTGAATAGTAATCATTTGCAACAAAATCACTGTTTTTACTCATTATCTTAAACAGCTCACGACCATTTGTGTGTCAGTTTTATGTTATATTTCTGAATACATTAACACAGCCCCTGCCAAGTGCCACGCATCAGCGGTTAGACTAACGTATTTTAATGCTGGTGTCCACATCACACTAAAATGCATTAAACATGCATTATAGCGCCCCTGGGGCCACCCCGATAAGGTACATGCTCAACTCGGCAGCTGCATGATAACCAGCCAGCGCGCAGCTAAAATTAGCTTGCTCAGCAGTCAGGCCTGCTGCTACTGCCTGACAAATGTCTCAGTGTCAAAATAATTCTGAATTGATTCCAAAAACCACCCAGCAATGACAGTCGTGTTGTTCTTACAGTAATAAAGCAGACCTGGTCTTCAGCTCACCCATCAGTCCGAACCCCTCTCGACCACCCTCTGAACTGCTGGGAGAACACCTGTCCATGTGGTCTGTTTCAGTGAGCAAGCAACACATTTGGAACATAAAAGGTCTGGCTGCAGTTATGCCAGCACGTGGCTGATCCTGGACCGGTGCCTAGCCTGTTCTTTTCTGCAAAGGTGTGAACGGTAACTGTGACTGGCAGCAAGCCAGATGTAGATTGGCCCAGGCAGACACACTGGCGTACGACAGCTATGCTTTTTGTGTCGCACCTGCCATTAGCAGACAAGTGGCACTTGCTCACAGTGGTCTGTCTAGAGCGTGGAGGAGGTGGTGGATGTTCTGTTGTTGTTGTCCTGGCAGCCTGCTGGGCCCCCACCCTCTTCAACCCCCATGTCAGCCTGGCCAGACATTACCAGAGCACACAGGAAATAGTTGACAAAGTCAACTTCTCACTTTATGTCCTCCAGTTGTCGTTTGTTGCAGGGGTCGGGGGCACAATGTTTGTGTATATGTATATGTATGTATATGCAGTTCCAGCCTTTGGCATGGTTGCGCTTTCCCTAGGGCTCCAATCTTGAGAGGGGTGAAAGGAGCTGCCTGCATAAAGGTCCTGCAAATAGCAACGCCTGTCTAACTTGGCTCCAGTGACTCCATTTAAAGTGCTTCAAATCATTTGTTATGTCATAGTCATTGCGTATCAGCACCCTACCTTTCCCCCCATCCATCTCTAACCCCATGCTACACACATCAACACCCCCTACTCAACACACAACTTGGAATCAGCCTAACATAGTTACATTGTGGATGATTCAGGTGAGCTTGGGGAGGTATGGGCATGTGTGTTCATAGATAAGTTGCTGCTCTGATATAGCCAGCTAGGGACTGGCCTATGAAAAGGGGATGTAGCCTCATTTCATTCACTAACACATGTGAGAGTGGCAAATGTATTTCCGCTGAGAGGGCTTTTGGAGCAAGAGCCGGCTTTGCTGTCTGGTCAGCCGCAGCAGCAAGCGAGATGCGCAAGTCTTTAAGTGCAACCACCGGCCGGCTTGAGCCCTGTCAACAGTTCCTGAGCTCTGCCAGAGGAGTAGCAGTGCCAAAGAATTACAATTGAACTGCCAAAAAGAAGGCTGGTCAATACCTGAGAGACTGAGGGGGATATGTACAAGGAAGTGGCGGAGCGTGTCGTTAGCCTCCTTGGCTAAACGACACGGTTTGCCACATCTGAAACGCAAGGCTGCACCATATTTACAAGAATGTGGTGCAGCCTTGCGTTTCTCTCGGCGATGGCAGTAAGTTTAACAACTTAGCGCCAACGCAGGCACCCTTGCACCAGAGTGCAAGGGTGTCTGCGTGTAGGGGAGGATTGTTTATGTGTAGGAAGGTGTCCCTTCCTGCACATAAACAATCCTAAAATGCAATTCTGTCACTTTCATGTGTGATGCTTCATGCAGCACACATGAAAGTGACAGAATTGCATTTTTTCTAAAGGTTTGTTTATGTACAGGGAGGGACACCTTCCTGCACATAAACAAACCATGGCATTTTGCTTTTTCCATGTGTGCTTCACAAGGCCACAACCATGGGAAAATCAAAAATGTGGATAAATAATGCATTTCTCCTCGTTTCGCCAATTTAAGACCAGGGTTTTCCTGGTCTTAATTTTGGTGCTGCCTCCTATGTAAGCCACCCTTGTACATAAGGTGAAGGGTCAAATACAATGCGTGTTGCAGTGGAACGCCCACCACTCCCACTGCACACTAATCATAGCATTAAAGCGTGCCTTATGTAAAGACAGTGTTAAGCCATGTTAAGTGGCTTAACATTGCCTTGTACATAAGGCACAGCACCTATCGCCACCAGAACGTCCGTAAAAGTGACGTTGTGGTGGCTATAGGGGCTTGTACATATGCCCCTGAGACACAGCCATCCTGCCCAACCTAGCAAGACAACATGGCAAGCAGCCAGCAAGATGATAAGTGCAGAGGTGGTGGGTGGCACCAGGCAGTGGCTGCAGCATTTAAAACGTGAGTCCAGTGGTAAGCCAAGTGGCTAGTCAGAGTTTGCAGCTTGTTATGGTGGTGGGGAGGACTGCTGTTGTGATAAGTAGTGCAGGGCTCTCCTGCAGTATGGCTAGCCCAGTCCCCAGGAGTTTGTTATTATAGTGGGGAGGAGACCTTACTCGCGAGGTTATTTGTGGCAGCACTGCAAGGACTGTAATGTGGGCAATCCCAGCTGCCTGTTTGCATACGTGCAGAGGTGCTTGGTGGCACCTGGCAGTGGCTTCAGCATTTTCAAGGGTTAGCCCAGTGCTAAGTCAAGTGGCCAGTTGCCATTCCTCTGGAGCTTGTGATTATTATGGGGAGGTAGGTTAGTGACCTTCCATTTCAGATGGCTTTTAGCAATTTCAAGATCTTTTTAGTGGTTCTTGATGCTGAAAAATGCATAATTTCTGATACATATCTTTTTCCATGGACTTCTTTACTTCATTTTATTTGCAAGAAAGTGCCACACATTTGGTCATTGAATGTCACTCATAAGAACATTGAAACCATGAAAATGTCACACTTAAGCAATCTGACAACTTGGCAGCTATGTAACAGAAAGCTCAGGGATGAACCAAAATACTGGTTGGGTGTCATGCTATGGGAACGCAGAAATGTAGTTATGTGTTTAAGCCATGCCCCTAATTATAAAGGCCAAGCCCCTTTTTGAGAACCCCCCCCCCCCTCAAACACGCACCTTTTTCATCCTTATTTAAAACCTTGGCATGGACTCCGTTTTGTTTCTTATTCAGTACCTGTCCCCACTTCATTGGGCCTGAGGGGATGGATACACCTCCTGCAAACAAACTATTGTTTTATAGTGCTTGAATGGCTTGACGGGTATGCCCTGAGCGGAGCCAGCCTTTGCTAAGATAACGCCCTGGGTGTGGGCGGACAGAAATTTGGCACCCTCGCTAATGGCAGTGAATTAAATGAGGCAGAATGGGGCCCCTTTTGGGTTCAATGCCCAGATGAGCAGGGAGTGGCTCCTGAACACAAACACATGCATGCCAACCCTCCTGATTTAGGTGGGTGCAGGGCTTTAAGTGATCCAGGTCCTGCCGGTGCTCAGCACCAGCAGCGCTAAAAAGCAGGTGCTGAGACGGGTCCCTATGGGGCTCTCCATTTTTGTCCTCACCCTCAGTAAAAATAAAATCTTAACACTGCCTTTGATGTAACTTCAAGAGACTTGTTTTAGTTCTTTCACAGTCTCATCATTGCAGAACTGAAGCATTTTCAATGTTATGTACAACAAAGCCATAGTTGTTGCTTATTTATCTTATGCAACTAACAATCATTGATAAAAACCCATAGTCCTGGCTTGTTGTAAGTGTAATGTTACTTGTATTATATACATCTGGGTGCAATGACAAAAGCAGCAAAATACCAGTTGGGCGGCACATTATACTAGGCACAGATTTGTAGATTAAGTGTTTTTTAGCCACGCCCTTAATTACATTGGCCATGCCCCTTTGAGAGACACCTCCCCGCCCCTAGTTTTTTCATCCCACTTAAAGCCCTGGGTGGGAGACTACTGGTTTCAAGGCTAGTCTCCTGCCACCCGATTCCTGCATTCAAAAACCTAATTCCTCAGCAGACTTCTGCCGAACGCGACTGGTCTAGTGAGACTTGTAGTATTCATTGACAGTAACCTGCTACTGCAGCCAGTGCACAACATTTTTGTCACTGACTCTTTGTCTGTGCTTTCCCCATGCTCTTGATAGGTAGGGAAAAAAACATGTATCTGAGTTTCTGAAATCTGATCCTGCCGCAGCGCACTAAGTCCAGTAGCGGCCCGTGGAGGGAGTTCCGTAGGGCTGTGAGGCGGGGCAGGATGGGGGGTAGTAAACACCTGAATATGGATGAACAGAGGTAAGTAAACAATTGAAATCAAACAGTTGTGCGCGCTGCATCGCAAAATGCAATGCAGCGTTCACAACTAAATTCGTTTTATGTATTTAATTATTTACTTACCTCCGTTCATCCATATTCCGGGGTTTACTACCCCCACCCTGCCCCTCCCCTGCCCCGCCTCACTGCCCCACCTAACTCCCTCCCTGGGCCGCTACTGACTAAGCCCATACATGTAAGTAGCGATTCAGGCCTCCATAGGAGAAAAACATTCTCCCTATTATTATTATTCTAAAATCTCCCACTTTCTTCTTTAAAAATGTTGAAACATCCCCAGACCTCCTCCAGCGCACCTAAATCACAGATAGCTTTGCTGCTTCACGCAAATGATGGTTTTTGGTGATGTGTGCCAGCAGGGGTCAGAAGGAAGAGGGTAAGGGGTGTTAAAAACATCACCTGCTGTAAAATAATGAAGGACGGAAAACACTTTAAACTGGCTAAGCACACAGAAAGGAATAGGCAGGACAAAGTCAAGGCGGGAACAATATGAGAAGGGCGCTGCTGTTGGCATAACCTGGGTGCACACAGATGTATGTGCCCCACAGAATATTGGCGCCCTGAGCCCAGCCTGGCCATGCTGAAGGCCAGCCCTGGCGCTGAGGGACTTCCATACGCATGTTACAACCCACGCGCAACCCAGCACGCACGCAACCACAAAGCACCACAGACAAACGCATCATAGGCTTGTGCGCAATCTTTCTATAAGACGCCACCTACTCACGCCCCGGAGTGACACTTAATACACCAGCGTAAAGTGCTGGCGCCAGCGTCGTTGTGCCGTCACACCTGCAGATCCAATCAGATCATCCTCTTCATCTCAGTCATCCCCCGCAAAGACCGCCCACTCGGCTGTCCATCTCCGACAGTGTGGCCCATCCACCGAAGGGAGCCTTCAGAGCGGAGGCCCCGCCCCCTCTGCGCCCCCGCCCCCGCAGAGATGAACCTGCTCTGACCATGGCATGCATTACAATACAACGCGACCGTGAGCGGGCTGTATCCAGACGCCCACAACGTTTAAATGAAGCTGACAGGTTGCTATCGCGATAGAAAGCGCCAGGGCACCCTGGACAGGTTTGTTCACGGGGCCTTTATCCAGTTCACAAAGACTATTTTTAAAAGTAATTCTCACTTTTTTACATTTTATAAAAGCCCTTTCTAAAAAAGAATCTAATCTTTAGCTATCACCTGTACATCTTTCCTTAAAAAACACAATGACAATTTCTCCCGCTCCAGTGCAAAAACCAACAATCGAACAACAGCAGTAGGAATCTGGCTCTTTATCCTTAAAAAGTTGCCAACAGCAAATCATTGGTGAATTGGCGTGGCAACGCCAAAGAAACACCAACACGCAACAGTTCACTACAGGGGCAGAAAGCATTGGCAGCGCCAACGCAGCCGAAATAACACCTAATCTGGATGGAGGAGAGATCTCCATGACAACAGAGGGGCCTACTGTAGGATAACTGAGCTGGCAGGGCAAAGGGGTACACTGACCATGCCACCTTGGAGGAAGACACAACACCGCAAATGACAATTTAGAAAGAAACTCGTTTGTGTAAATGTGTGATTTGTGTTTCAAATAAAAAAGAAACCTACAAGTCGTTTAGTATTCTAGCATTTATGAAGCTCTTCGCATTCCAGTGTGCAGATTCAAAGCATGTTTTCAAAAGTGTAGCTTGCTACCCCACGTGTGTGTGTGTGTGACTGGTATAGCTTTGTCACCTATGTGCGAAGCATATTGATGTCAGGTGTGAATGACCAAAGCGGTGTACCGGTCTTGGGAAGCAGTGCTAGCAGGCTGTAGGAGGCAGATATGTGAGAGAGAGACATGCGAGTCATAGTTTTATATAGATGGTCTCTTTGGTTTGTTCTGTTACGTCAGTGGGTGAGACCCACTGTTTAAACAAGTATATCAGTTATTGAGTGTCACTGAGTTATTGCAAGGTCATCGTGCTGTCTAGAACCAGTCTCCAAGTACAGTGTGAGATTATAAAGAGGGGACCTTCACCCTACAACGCTCAGTGTGCCACCCACCAGCATCACACCAAGGCAGCACTCCCATCCCATCTGCAGAGCGCTCAAGTTTCCCAGGGTGCATAAGTGAGACCTGGTCTTTGCCTTATGTTTTGTGACATGTAGTCCGGATTTTAAAATGGAAGTAACAGGATTGAAAATCTCATTGTGCAAAGATAAAAACCTGGACTGGGTGAGCTACTCACAGGTGGTGCTTGAGAGCCCAGACTCCCAGAGCTCAGATTCGTGGCCTCGTGGCCCATGCCTCCCTTCTAGCATGTCTTTCCACCACTCACCATTCTCAGAGCCTGCTTCTCTCTCTGTGTTGTCCTGACACACCATTTTTCCTCCTGTCCTAACCCCGGTGAGAGCTGTTGCTCAATCATTCAGCACCCTGTCGATGATGCCTGGGTTAGTTCGCCTGCTGCACTTTCCGCAGGGTGACCGGGGACTCGCGACAGAGAGGCAAGGCTCTGAAAACTGACCACAGTGACCTGTAACCCATGCTGAACGGAGGCAAGACTCTGTAACCACTGCCTGCTACAATACACATCAAGATACGGTGGGAAAACATGATGATTAGCAGACAGCCACACAATTCATTCAGACGTGAGTCCCTTGCTCACTTTGCCACTGAATTCAAGCAAGCCTGGCTGATGTCTGAACTGGGGTGGCAGAGTGGGCTAAAGAACGGTGATGGATTAAACCCAGATCTGTTGACTGGGTGTGAGTGTTTGATTGGTTCAGATGCTCCGTCCTTCACCACCCCCTTTTGTACCGCTTTGTTCGCCATAAGTTGGCAGGGTATGCTCAGACGTGAGTCCCTTGCTCACTTTGCCACTGGATTCACTCAAGCCTGGCTGAAGACGGCTGTAATGCCAGAAACCGGTCCTGGGAAGCTTGTTTCCGGTCCAGGGAAGGCATGGCTTGGCAGTTCGGGCTGGACTGTTCCCATGAGGCACAGGGTCAGACTGATTTGCATATGGCCATGTCTGAACTGGGGTGGCAGAGTGGGCTAAAGAACGGTGATGGATTAAACCCAGATCTGTTGACTGGGTGTGAGTGTTTGATTGGTACAGATTCTCCGTCCATCACCACCCCCTTTTGTACCACACAATTCATTCAAGCAGAGAAGCTTAGAGCTGACAACCGGTTTCTTTGTGTTGATAGCTTTGTAAGGGGGGCTGATGTCCTGCCACTGATTCCCCTTCTAAGTGAAGTGTAAATACAGCATTTGCCTGCATTCCCTGGAGAACAGATTCTGGTGTGGCAAGGAATAGAGACGGGCTCCCATTGGAAATTCAGTGAAGCCCTCATTAGGGAGGCGCTGATAATTACTTGTTCTTCCTGAGCACTGGCAGTTTGGCAAATGGGAAGTGTGAAGAGTTGAACTACAGTTTCTATTGCTCAGGTGAGGAGGTTCCAAGGCAGGGACTTTTCCCTTGTGAGTCTGATTACTGACAGCCAGATGCAGGATCTCACACTTCATTGTGCCTATGGTGTGGGTACTCCAGATTAGACACAAGTCCACTAAACAGACTCTGTTCTCTTTCATCCCACCCTGGTCATCAGAGGGAAATGGGAGGCACATCTCTAGTAGCACAAACACTTAAAGTACAATTTTACTATTTTGTGTGCTCCTTCCATCAGATTTTATGGTAAAATGAAGCCATATTTTTAATACTTTTTGCCTGAGGGTGATGGTGGTGTGTGTGGGCCCAGTGGTGTTATAATTGCCTACAATAATATTGTAAAATATGCAAATAATGTTATTTGTATTGGCATTTATATAGCGCACTACTTACCCGCAGGGTCCCAAGGCGCTTCGACCGCTGCGAAACCCTTCCTGGCTTCCCTGAGAGATGGTCCCTTAATGGGTATCTCCAGGGTGAGACCAGGCATCCCCGGCGGTCTGGTGGGGCCGTTAGTGAAGATAAGGCAAGCTAATGCCCAGAGTTGCCGAGTGTGATCGCTGATCAGAGTGGGCACCGAGGCGAGAGAATTATCGAGTCCGCTGACCCTGGTCCAGAAACCTGCCGCGCCGGGAATCGAACCCTGGTCCCGGGCCGTCCTCTGCTCTCGGGGCTGCCGCCTCTAACCAGTGAGCCACACTACTTCACTGGTTGCACAGGTTTGCATGCTGCCATAAAAAGCCTTCACAATATTCCTAAAATCACTGCATGAAAAATCATTTTAACTTAAAACGTACAACCCTCAACTCTCCTTTTCTTTAAAATTGCTTTCACCTTCCTTTCAATCCTCTGCTTGCCTCTGTTTTCTGAGTATGGATTACACATATGGCCACACGTGCGACAGTTTTAAGCGGTCACAAATGGGAATCGAGCCGCTTGCGACTGCTAAATAAGTCTGTGGCATGTACAAACCCTATTTTGCGAGACAGTAACCTATTACCGACTCGCAAAATAGGGTTTGCGAATCACTATTAGGAAGGGCTGGGCCAAGGGCGTCCCTTCATAATAGCCAAATGTTTTGCGACCGAAATGCGGTCGCAAAATATTTGAATTTTACCGCCAATGGAAAGTTGACGTAAACTAGTCCCAAATGGGAAGGGGTCCCAAAAAACACAGAGCAGGCAGTGGTCCCACAGACTACTGCCTGCTCGTACAAAATTACACCGAAACGTTTAATTTTTTTCTTTTGGAAATGCATTTTCCTTTATGGAAAACGGGATGCCTTATTGAAAAAGCGGTCACAGACCTGGCGGTCTTCTGACCCCAGCATGCCACCAACCCTGTTAGTGCCAGCCATTCCCAATGGGTCACAAATTGCGACATGCCTCATAAATATTAATAAGGCAGGTCCCTTGCGACCCATTTGAGAATCACAAACAGTGTCTCAGACACTACTATACATTACATTTTGCGAGTGGCAAAAAATTGCACTTTGCGACTCGCAAAATTGAATGGTTGTACATTTGGCCCCAAATCAAATCCATGTTTGACTTATTTCACACTATTGTATGTCTGTGAATTGCCCACACCTTATTACTAAGATCACAACCTCTTCTTTAAAAGTCACACCTTGCTCCCTAACAATATCTAAGCTCCTGTAGCTCATCTGTTAATAGTGCTGACTAATACATGAAATTCCTATATCTCCCTTCGCCCCTCAAGATCGCACCAAATTCCTACTAAGTAATCTACCACATAGAAGCTGGAATGGCTCCTGGAGAGCATAAGACTAATCCAAATAAGCAACAATAACTACCAAAATAAAAACCCCACTAATCCTGGGACCTGGAGCAGCATGCAGCCCGGAGTACAAACACAACAATGCCTCGTCAGAGGTAGTAAGTGTTATATAATAAAATATAAGATCTTCGCTAAAACTTACACCTTACCATTCAGCAGTCATTCACTCTATTGTAGTTTATACAGGCTGCTTAATCATTCCCTTTTACTGCTCGATACTCTTACACTCACATAAGACAAAACTGCTAAGGGTAACATCCATCACTTAGTTCTATACCAGTCCACAGCATTAAGTCACCCATCACCAACTGAACAGGAACAGAATATCGGAAGAGATCTGCCACATACTGCGGACCCCGACTAGCAACATACTACGACCACTTCTTTGCATTTCACAATGACAGTCAGATTGGGGATAATATTAACAAGGTACATCCCTGCAGAACCCCCCACTTCTTTTCCATTTAAAGTACGCCTGCTCAGGACCATAAACTTGAAACAAAATATTTCAGAATGGGCAGCCCAGTACAGTAAGCAGCTAAGTGGAACATGAACCTCAAGAAATTGCAAAAAGAGACCTGCAGGTCTACTCAAAGCTGCCAGCTTACCATAAACCATAAACTGCACACGGCTCTCACGTTTCTTCACCCATCACACAGGTATGCACTGTGTCCAATAGCACGATAACTGCACCTCAGTGGTCGTCACTCACAGCATGGAAGCACTCCCCACTCAGGATCATAAAGAAGACACACTTCCAGCACCACACCCTGCAGGGTGTAGCATGCTACCCATATAAGCAGGCGCTTCAGCACACCACATAGGAGTAGTAATCCCAATATAAATATTCCATTACAATACAATTAAAATGTGCTGCAATCCCTACCTGAGGGCATCTATCCCCTTACAATGTGCTGCAATCCCTACCTGAGGGCATCTATCCCCTTATAATGTGCTGCATGCCGTACCTGAGGGCATCTATCCCCTTACAATGTGCTGCATGCCGTACCTGAGGGCATCTATCCCCTTACAATGTGCTGCACGCCCTACCTGAGGGCATCTATCCCCTTACAATGTGCTGCAATCCCTACCTGAGGGCATCTATCCCCTTATAATGTGCTGCACGCCGTACCTGAGGGCATCTATCCCCTTACAATGTGCTGCATGCCGTACCTGAGGGCATCTATCCCCTTACAATGTGCTGCACGCCCTACCTGAGGGCATCTATCCCCTTACAATGTGCTGCAAACCCTACCTGAGATCATCTATCCCCTTTCAATGTGCTGCAATCCCTACCTGAGATCATCTATCCCCTTACAATGTGCTGCAATCCCTACCTGAGGGCATCTATCCCCTTACAATGTGCTGCAATCCCTACCTGAGATCATCTATCCTCTTACAATGTGCTGCACTCCCGGCCTGAGCATCCATCCCCTTACAGTGTGCTGCATTCCATGCCAGAAGGCGGACATCCTTTAACAGTGTGCTGCACCACCTACCAGAGGGAATCTATCCCTTACAATTGCTGCACTCCTTGCCTGAGGGCATCTATCACCTTACAATCGCTGCACTACCTGCCTGAGGGCATCTTTCCCCTCACAATGTGTTGCCTCCCTGCTTGAGGGCGGCTATACCTTACAATGTGCTGCACTTTGTAATTTTGTCAATCCCCTCGGTCTCTCTACGTTATGAACAGGGCCGGACTGGGAACCACAACCGGCCCTGGCAAAGTGCTCGGCCGGCAACCCCTCCCCACTGGAGGGAGGAGGGGAGGTGGGGGGTGGGGGGGGTTAGAGGTGCCGCCGAGCTCTTTGCCGGGCCGGTTTTTGGCCGATTTTGTTACAGGGCCGACAAAAACGGCCCTGTAACAAAAACGGCCCCCAGGGGCCCAAAACCGCCACCACCCGTGCAGCATATCGGGGGATTGCCCGGTGCCCACTATGGCCAGTCCGTGCCTGGTTATGAAGCAGTCACTCTTGGGATGTGAACTAGCAACGGGGACACAACATTTCCAAATCCATCGTGTCACCCCTGGCTCAGCAACCTAAGCTAAGGAACCAGCCAATCACCGACATGGGAATCACCTGACAAGAAGTGTAAATAACTGGGTGAGTAAAGAACACAACTAACTGCAGATTTTAACTGTCAACAATGAACTTTCGGTAGCTCGCTCACTGACTTTAATGCTATTCAGACCAAAAAATTCAACACTAATTTTAAAGGAATTGGCATTGCAACGGAATTAACCCTTGAAAAACGTTGCACCTTTTATGGCACTCTATGCACCCTACTGGCTGTATTGTATACCAGCTTTCATTTTCTTGTAATTTTATGGAGTCACTGCAATTATTTTAACACCTTAGCTGCGTGTAAGCATTTCTCCCCAGTGCTGCGCAGTCCATTAGAACTAGTGCTGAATGGACGTTCAATGGTCGTGCGCAGCACTGGGGAGGTAGCGCTGCTGACGACCATTGGCCGTCAGCAGCACTTAAGGGGTTAATGCATATAACTAACTCTAGTAGTATAAATGATGCTGTTTTGCTTTTTATACATATGTTTTAACTGATTGCAATGGTTTTAATTAGTCATGCAATAAAGAGATTACTTACTTACTTACTTCGTGCGGACATCAGTCCCCTTACAATATCCTGTCCAGTGTGCTGCGCTCCCTACCTGAAGGCATCTATCCCTTTAAAGTGTGCTGAACTCCCTACCTGAGGGCATCTATCCCCTTAAAGTGTGCTGCACTCCCTACCTGAAGACATCTATCCCCTTAAAGTGTGCTGCACTCCCTACCTGAGCGCATCTATCCCTTCAAAGTGTGCTGCACTCAGTACCTGAGGACATCTATCTCCTTACAATGTGCTGCACTCCCTACCTGAAGGCATCTATTCCCTTAAAGTGTGTTGCACTCCCTACCTGAGGGCATCTATCCCTTTAAAGTGTGCTGCACTCAGTACCTGAGGCAATCTATCCCCTTACAATGTGCTGCACGCCCTACCTGAGGGCATCTATCCCCTTACAATGTGCTGCACTCCCTACCTGAAGGCATCAATCCCCTTAAAGTGTGCTGCACTGCATGCCCGGGGGCACCCGTCCCCTTAAAGTGTGCTGCACTCCCTACCTGAGGGCATCTATCCCCTTAAAGTGTGCTGCACTCCCTACCTGAGGCCATCTATCCCCTTACAATGTGCTGCACTCCCTACCTGAAGGCATCAATCCCCTTAAAGTGTGCTGCACTCCCAACCTGAGGGCATCTATACCCGTAAAGTGTGCTGCACTCCCTACCTGAGGCCATCTATCCCCTTACAATGTGCTGCACTCCCTACCTGAAGGCATCAATCCCCTTAAAGTGTGCTGCACTCCCTACCTGAGGGCATCTATCCCCTTAAAGTGTGCTGCACTCAGTACCTGAGGCAATCTATCCCCTTACAATGTGCTGCACGCCCTACCTGAGGGCATCTATCCCCTTACAATGTGCTGCACTCCCTACCTGAAGGCATCAATCCCCTTAAAGTGTGCTGCACTGCATGCCCGGGGGCACCCGTCCCCTTAAAGTGTGCTGCACTCCCTACCTGAGGGCATCTATCCCCTTAAAGTGTGCTGCACTCCCTACCTGAGGCCATCTATCCCCTTACAATGTGCTGCACTCCCTACCTGAAGGCATCAATCCCCTTAAAGTGTGCTGCACTCCCAACCTGAGGGCATCTATACCCGTAAAGTGTGCTGCACTCCCTACCTGAGGCCATCTATCCCCTTACAATGTGCTGCACTCCCTACCTGAAGGCATCAATCCCCTTAAAGTGTGCTGCACTCCCTACCTGAGGGCATCTATCCCCTTAAAGTGTGCTGCACTCCCTACCTGAGGGCATCTATCCCCTTAAAGTGTGCTGCACTGCATGCCTGAGGGCATCTATACCCTTAAAGTGTGCTGCACTCCCTACCTGAAGGCATCTATCCCCTTACAGTGTGCTGCACTGCAAGCCTGGGGGCACCCATCCCCTTAAAGTGTGCTGCACTCCCTACCTGAGGGCATCTATCCCCTTAAAGTGTGCTGCACTCCCTACCTGAGGGCATCTATTCCCTTAAAGTGTGCTGCACTGCAAGCCTGGGGGCACCCATCCCCTTAAAGTGTGCTGCACTCCCTACCTAAAGGCTTCTATCCCCTTAAAGTGTGCTGCACTCCCTACCTGAGGGCATCTATCCCCTTAAAGTGTGCTGCACTCCCTACCTGAGGGCATCTATCCCCTTAAAGTGTGCTGCACTCCCTACCTGAGGCCATCTATCCCCTTACAATGTGCTGCACTCCCTACCTGAAGGCATCTATCCCCTTAAAGTGTGCTGCACTCCCTACCTGAGGGCATCTATCCCCTTAAAGTGTGCTGCACTCCCTACCTGAGGGCATCTATTCCCTTAAAGTGTGCTGCACTGCAAGCCTGGGGGCACCCATCCCCTTAAAGTGTGCTGCACTCCCTACCTAAAGGCTTCTATCCCCTTAAAGTGTGCTGCACTCCCTACCTGAGGGCATCTATCCCCTTAAAGTGTGCTGCACTCCCTACCTGAGGGCATCTATCCCCTTAAAGTGTGCTGCACTCCCTACCTGAGGGCATCTATTCCCTTAAGGTGTGCTGCACTGCAAGCCTGAGGGCATCTATCCCCTTAAAGTGTGCTGCACTCCCTACCTGAAGGCATCCATCCCCTTAAAGTGTGCTGCACTACATGCCTGGGGGCACCCATCCCCTTACATTCGCTGCACTCCCTGCCTGAGCATCTATCCCCTTACTGTGTGCAGCCCTCCGTGCCTGAGGGTGGCCACCCCCTAATAAAGTGCCGCACAACTTACTGGAAGGCCCATACGTGTGTGTGCTCCCCCCTCCCTGAGGGCGTCTATCCTGTCACAGTGAGCTGCACTCCCTACCCGAGTATCTATTCCCTTACAATGGCTGCACACAACTCATCTGGGAGGGTATTTTGGTGGTATGCCCGACTCAGCATTCCATTCTCCCAAGGTCGGTAAATTGGGTAATGGTAATACTAGCTATTTACAGCACTTAGAAACAGAAGTGTGGTATGAAGTGCTACAGAAAAAAAAATAATTACTGTAGGCTGTCCTCACCCTATAAAATAGTCTGTCTTTATCTGGGGCTTCCAGTGCCCTTTACAGGGCTCTGTGCTCCTTGTTGTAGGTCCACTAGAGGCAGAAATACTCTACACACTACCGCAGGCTCTCCTTACCCCTACAATGGCATTCCCTCCCTCCGTGCTCCATCGGGGGGCGATGACCCTCAGTGGATCATCTCCGGACCATGAGGTAGTGTTCAGTTCCTACTGGAGATATGCTTCCCCATACAGGACTCTGCTCTCCTTTACTAAGTTACCCTCTGATTCCCACATAATACTCTGTAGTCCCTGTTGAGACACAGAGGCCACAGCTCAAGGAGAAGCTATTTATTTATTTATTTATTTAGGATTTATAAATAATGCGCATGGCTGCCCCAGCAACAAGGCATCCCAGCGCAACCAGAAACTCAAGAGAAAAGGCGAGAGAGCCCAGCCTAGAAACTAACATTTGAAAATGGGAATAGCCAGGTTTTTATGGTTTTGCGAAATGCTAAAAGATTGGGCATAGCTCTTATGCGCACTGGGAGCGAGTTCCAGAGCTTTGCTGCTAAATAGCGGAAGGAACGACCCCCTGCCCTCGCTCTCTGGACTCGAGGAGTACGGACAAGTGCAAGGTCGGCAGATCTCAATGCTCGCTCAGGCACATAGGGTGTCAAAAAGCAGGAAAGCCCGCCCGGGGCTTGATGCTTCAGAATCTTATGTGAGATACACAGCACCTTAAACTGTATGCTTTTCTCGATGGGCAGCCAGTGAAGCTTAGGGAGCGCATGCGCTACCGAGCAGGATCTAGGAAGTGCCATCAAACGGCGCACCGCCGCGTTCTGGACCCTCTGCAAGCGTTGGATACTGGCCTTATTAGCGCCCAAATACAGAGAGTTGCCGTAGTCGAGCCTGGAGAGTATGGATGCCTGAACAATGGTTTGACGAACTCTAGGTGGAAAAAAGCCAAGCAGGGGTCTCATCCCTCGCAAGAGCCCGAAACAGACAGCGGCAACAGCTTTTGTCTGTTTCTCAAATGTTAGTCCATTGTCAAACTACATGCCCAGGTTTTTCACAGCCTCCCTAGGTGACGGAGCGGGTTTGAGACGGGCAGGCCACCACTGCTCAGACCAGAGCTCCCGGTCCTTGCCAAATAATAGGATCTCTGATTTACTGGCATTTAGCTGTAAACAGTTTGCCGTCATCCAATCTGAGATAGCTAGTAAATCTTCCTTAAATTTCTCCATCTTAGCACTGCAATTTTTGGAGAAAGCAATTACCAACTGGGTGTCGTCGGCGTACGACACCAAGGACAGTCCCCTGCCTTTAGCCACCTCTGCCAGTGGCCGCATATATAGATTAACAAAAGTGGGCTTAAAATAGAGCCCTGTGGTACCCCATGGTGCAGAGCACATTCCTGGGAGTGAAAAGGTGGTACTGAGACATGGAACGTTCGGTCTTCCAAAAAGGAGCAAATCCAGTCCAAAGCCCCATCCCTAATCCCAACTTCCCAGAGGCGTTCAAGGAGACTGTATCGAAAGCGGCGCTTAGGTCCAGCAGGACCAAGGCAGCTGAATCTCCCACATCCAACCTACTCCAAATGGATTCCGACACTGCCAATAGCGCTGATTCAGTGCTGTGCCAAGGTCGGAACCCATGCTGTGATGAATCAAAAATACTGTGCTGTTCAATACATTGGGATAGCATAGAGTTGACATGCGCTTCTACCAACTTGGCCAAAAAAGGTAGCTGGGATATGGGGTGATTGTTGGCCGGATCTTCCGGATCAAGAGTGGATTTTTTTATTAAAGGAATAACTTTGGCGTGCTTCCATGCCCTAGGAATAGAGGATGATCTCAAGGGAAAGTTCACCACTTCTAGGCACACAGGAGCGATCGATGAGTGGAGATGACGGAAATAAGTTGATGGCAATTGGTCAGCTGATTTTACGGCATAGAGCCTCGAATTCCAGCGGAGTCAGCAAAGGGAATGATGTTAAACAATTACCCTCCACAGTGTCCACCGTTTCATGCGCCACTACTTTCTCAACCGAGTAGGACTCCTGAGGAAAACCACAATAAATCTGCTCCACCTTGTTCAAGAAATGCTGTGCCAGTACCTCACACTGACGATTGGAGGCTATAGAAGAGGCTCTAGGAGCACCTGCACTCTTCATATTATCAAGCAGGGAGAAGATGGTCTTATAGCACCTATAGCTGCTGAGAGACAGTACAGATCAAAGGAGAGGGTATAACTGCAGCTAGACACTACAATGCAAAGGAGAAGCTATAGCTTCTGAGTGCTAGACACTACAACGTAAAGGAGAAGCTGTAGCGCTGAAAGCTAGACACTACAACGCAAAGGAGAAGCTATAGTTTCTGAGAGCTAGACTCTACAACGCAAAGGAGAAGCTACAGCTTCTGAGAGCTAGACACTACAAGGTAAAGGAGAAGCTATAGCTTCTGAGAGCTAGACACTACAACGTAAAGGAGAAGCTATAGCTGCTGAGCGCTAGACACAACAGATCAAAGAGAGGCTCTAGCTGCTGAGAACTAGACACTACAACGTAAAGGAGAAGCTATAGCACTGAGAGTTAGACACTATAGCTCAAAGGAGAAGGTATAGTGCTGAGAGCTAGACACTACAACATAAAGGAGAAGCTATAGCACTGAGAGTTAGACACTACGGTTCAAAGGAAAAGGTGTAGTGCTGAGAGCTAGACACTACAGCTCAGAGTAGAAGCTATACCTGCTGAGAATTAGATACTACAGCTTAAATGAGAAGCTATAGCTTCTGAGTGCTAGACACTACAACGTAAAGGAGAAGCTGTAGCGCTGAAAGCTAGACACTACAACGCAAAGGAGAAGCTATAGTTTCTGAGAGCTAGACTCTACAACGCAAAGGAGAAGCTACAGCTTCTGAGAGCTAGACACTACAAGGTAAAGGAGAAGCTATAGCTTCTGAGAGCTAGACACTACAACGTAAAGGAGAAGCTATAGCTGCTGAGCGCTAGACACAACAGATCAAAGAGAGGCTCTAGCTGCTGAGAGCTAGACACTACAACGTAAAGGAGAAGCTATAGCACTGAGAGTTAGACACTATAGCTCAAAGGAGAAGGTATAGTGCTGACAGCTAGACACTACAACATAAAGGAGAAGCTATAGCACTGAGAGTTAGACACTACGGTTCAAAGGAAAAGGTGTAGTGCTGAGAGCTAGACACTACAACGTAAAGGAGAAGCTATAGCTGCTGAGCGCTAGACACAACAGATCAAAGAGAGGCTCTAGCTGCTGAGAGCTAGACACTACAACGTAAAGGAGAAGCTATAGCACTGAGAGTTAGACACTATAGCTCAAAGGAGAAGGTATAGTGCTGACAGCTAGACACTACAACATAAAGGAGAAACTATAGCACTGAGAGTTAGACACTACGGTTCAAAGGAAAAGGTGTAGTGCTGAGAGCTAGACACTACAGCTCAGAGTAGAAGCTATACCTGCTGAGAATTAGATACTACAGCTTAAATGAGAAGCTATAGCTGCTGAGAGCTAGACACTAAAGCTCAAGGAGAGGCTCTAGCTGCTGAGAGCTAGACACTACAACGCAAAGGAGAAGCTACAGCTTCTGAGAGCTAGACACTACAATGTAAAGGAGAAGCTATAGCTACTGATAATTAGATATTATAGCTCAAAGGATAGGGTATAGCTGCTCAAAGCTAGATGCTACAGCTCAAATTAGAAACTATAACTGCTGAGAATTAGACACTACTGCTCAAAGGAGAAGCTGTGGCTGGTGAGAGCTGCATACTTCAAGGAAAGGCTGTGGCCACTAGGTGCTAGACACTGCAGCTCAAAGGATAGCTATGGCTGCCAAGACTTAGGCAATGCAGCTCAAAGAAGACCCTGTAGCTGCTGAGAGCTAGACACTACAACTCAAAGGATTGGCTGTGCCACAGACAGCTAGACAATAAAGCTCAAACGAGAGGCTTTTGTAGCTGCTGAGTGATAGACTCTACAGCTGAGAGGAGACCACAGCTCAAGGGAGAGCCTATTGAAACTACAGAGAGCTAGACACTACAGCTCTACGAGAAGCTATAGCTGCTGAGAGGTAGACACTACAGCTCAGGGAGAGGCTCTAGCTGCAAGAGCTAGATACTACAATATAAAGTAGAAGCTATAGCGCTGAGAGTTAGAAACTACAGCTCAAGGAGAAGCTGTAGCTTCTGAGAGCTAGACTCTACAACGCAAAGGAGAAGCTACAGCTTCTGAGAGCTAGACACTACAAGGTAAAGGAGAAGCTATAGCTGCTGTGAGCTAGACACTACAGCTCAAGGAGAAGCTGTAGCTTCTGAGAGCTAGACTCTACAACGCAAAGGAGAAGCTACAGCTTCTGAGAGCTAGACACTACAAGGTAAAGGAGAAGCTATAGCTACTGATAATTAGATATTATAGCTCAAAGGATAGGGTATAGCTGCTCAAAGCTAGATGCTACAGCTCAAATTAGAAACTATAACTGCTGAGAATTAGACACTACTGCTCAAAGGAGAAGCTGTGGCTGGCGAGAGCTGCATACTTCAAGGAAAGGCTGTGGCCACTAGGTGCTAGACACTGCAGCTCAAAGGATAGCTATGGCTGCCAAGACTTAGGCAATGCAGCTCAAAGAAGACCCTGTAGCTGCTGAGAGCTAGACACTACAACTCAAAGGATTGGCTGTGCCACAGACAGCTAGACAATAAAGCTCAAACGAGAGGCTTTTGTAGCTGCTGAGTGATAGACGCTACAGCTGAGAGGAGACCACAGCTCAAGGGAGAGCCTATTGAAACTACAGAGAGCTAGACACTACAGCTCTACGAGAAGCTATAGCTGCTGAGAGGTAGACACTACAGCTCAGGGAGAGGCTCTAGCTGCAAGAGCTAGATACTACAATATAAAGTAGAAGCTATAGCGCTGAGAGTTAGAAACTACAGCTCAAGGAGAAGCTGTAGCTTCTGAGAGCTAGACTCTACAACACAAAGGAGAAGCTACAGCTTCTGAGAGCTAGACACTACAAGGTAAAGGAGAAGCTATAGCTGCTGTGAGCTAGACACTACAGCTCAAGGAGAAGCTGTAGCTTCTGAGAGCTAGACTCTACAACGCAAAGGAGAAGCTACAGCTTCTGAGAGCTAGACACTACAAGGTAAAGGAGAAGCTATAGCTACTGATAATTAGATATTATAGCTCAAAGGATAGGGTATAGCTGCTCAAAGCTAGATGCTACAGCTCAAATTAGAAACTATAACTGCTGAGAATTAGACACTACTGCTCAAAGGAGAAGCTGTGGCTGGCGAGAGCTGCATACTTCAAGGAAAGGCTGTGGCCACTAGGTGCTAGACACTGCAGCTCAAAGGATAGCTATGGCTGCCAAGACTTAGGCAATGCAGCTCAAAGAAGACCCTGTAGCTGCTGAGAGCTAGACACTACAACTCAAAGGAATGGCTGTGCCACAGACAGCTAGACAATAAAGCTCAAACGAGAGGCTTTTGTAGCTGCTGAGTGATAGACGCTACAGCTGAGAGGAGACCACAGCTCAAGGGAGAGCCTATTGAAACTACAGAGAGCTAGACACTACAGCTCTACGAGAAGCTATAGCTGCTGAGAGGTAGACACTACAGCTCAGGGAGAGGCTCTAGCTGCAAGAGCTAGATACTACAATATAAAGTAGAAGCTATAGCGCTGAGAGTTAGAAACTACAGCTCAAGGAGAAGCTGTAGCTTCTGAGAGCTAGACTCTACAACGCAAAGGAGAAGCTACAGCTTCTGAGAGCTAGACACTACAAGGTAAAGGAGAAGCTATAGCTGCTGTGAGCTAGACACTACAGCTCAAGGAGAAGCTGTAGCTTCTGAGAGCTAGACTCTACAACGCAAAGGAGAAGCTACAGCTTCTGAGAGCTAGACACTACAAGGTAAAGGAGAAGCTATAGCTGCTGTGAGCTAGACACTACAGCTCAAGGAGAAGCTGTAGCTTCTGAGAGCTAGACTCTACAACGCAAAGGAGAAGCTACAGCTTCTGAGAGCTAGACACTACAAGGTAAAGGAGAAGCTATAGCTACTGATAATTAGATATTATAGCTCAAAGGATAGGGTATAGCTGCTCAAAGCTAGATGCTACAGC
This sequence comes from Lissotriton vulgaris, assembly GCF_964263255.1. Lineage (NCBI taxonomy): Eukaryota > Metazoa > Chordata > Amphibia > Caudata > Salamandridae > Lissotriton > Lissotriton vulgaris. Next base: position 135,587,490 of record NC_141691.1, read on the forward strand.
TCAAATTAGAAACTATAACTGCTGAGAATTAGACACTACTGCTCAAAGGAGAAGCTGTGGCTGGCGAGAGCTGCATACTTCAAGGAAAGGCTGTGGCCACTAGGTGCTAGACACTGCAGCTCAAAGGATAGCTATGGCTGCCAAGACTTAGGCAATGCAGCTCAAAGAAGACCCTGTAGCTGCTGAGAGCTAGACACTACAACTCAAAGGATTGGCTGTGCCACAGACAGCTAGACAATAAAGCTCAAACGAGAGGCTTTTGTAGCTGCTGAGTGATAGACGCTACAGCTGAGAGGAGACCACAGCTCAAGGGAGAGCCTATTGAAACTACAGAGAGCTAGACACTACAGCTCTACGAGAAGCTATAGCTGCTGAGAGGTAGACACTACAGCTCAGGGAGAGGCTCTAGCTGCAAGAGCTAGATACTACAATATAAAGTAGAAGCTATAGCGCTGAGAGTTAGAAACTACAGCTCAAGGAGAAGCTGTAGCTTCTGAGAGCTAGACTCTACAACGCAAAGGAGAAGCTACAGCTTCTGAGAGCTAGACACTACAAGGTAAAGGAGAAGCTATAGCTGCTGTGAGCTAGACACTACAGCTCAAGGAGAAGCTGTAGCTTCTGAGAGCTAGACTCTACAACGCAAAGGAGAAGCTACAGCTTCTGAGAGCTAGACTCTACAACGCAAAGGAGAAGCTACAGCTTCTGAGAGCTAGACACTACAAGGTAAAGGAGAAGCTATAGCTACTGATAATTAGATATTATAGCTCAAAGGATAGGGTATAGCTGCTCAAAGCTAGATGCTACAGCTCAAATTAGAAACTATAACTGCTGAGAATTAGACACTACTGCTCAAAGGAGAAGCTGTGGCTGGCGAGAGCTGCATACTTCAAGGAAAGGCTGTGGCCACTAGGTGCTAGACACTGCAGCTCAAAGGATAGCTATGGCTGCCAAGACTTAGGCAATGCAGCTCAAAGAAGACCCTGTAGCTGCTGAGAGCTAGACACTACAACTCAAAGGATTGGCTGTGCCACAGACAGCTAGACAATAAAGCTCAAACGAGAGGCTTTTGTAGCTGCTGAGTGATAGACGCTACAGCTGAGAGGAGACCACAGCTCAAGGGAGAGCCTATTGAAACTACAGAGAGCTAGACACTACAGCTCTACGAGAAGCTATAGCTGCTGAGAGGTAGACACTACAGCTCAGGGAGAGGCTCTAGCTGCAAGAGCTAGATACTACAATATAAAGTAGAAGCTACTGAGAGTTAGAAACTACAGCTCAAGGAGAAGCTGTAGCTTCTGAGAGCTAGACTCTACAACGCAAAGGAGAAGCTACAGCTTCTGAGAGCTAGACACTACAAGGTAAAGGAGAAGCTATAGCTGCTGTGAGCTAGACACTACAGCTCAAGGAGAAGCTGTAGCTTCTGAGAGCTAGACTCTACAACGCAAAGGAGAAGCTATAGCTGCTGTGAGCTAGACACTACAGCTCAAGGAGAAGCTGTAGCTTCTGAGAGCTAGACACTACAATGTAAAACAGAAGCTTTATCACTGAGAGTTAGACACTACAGCTCAAAGGAGAAGATATAGATGCTGAGAGTTAGACACTACAACTCAAAGGAGAAGCTATAGCTGCTGGGAGCTAGACAATATAGCTCAAGGAAAGGCTCTAGCTACTGAGAGTTAGACACTACAACTCAAAGGAGAAGCTATAGCTGCTGGGAGCTAGACAATATAGCTCAAGGAAAGGCTCTAGCTACTGAGAGATAGATACTACAACATAAAGGAGAAGCTATAGCACTGAGAGTTAGACACTACAGCTGAAAGGACAGACTGCAGTGATGAACATTAGAGACCACAGCTCAACATAGACGCTGCTGAGTGTTACAAAAACAGAAAGAATCCACAAAGAGAGTGTCTTACTAGAGTAGTCACCACGGTGGTGGAGATCACTCAGTGTTCTTTTAATACTCCTCACACACCAAAAGGACCCTTGGTAAAACACACGCTCTATTATCACTTCAAACCCACCATTCACTTAACTAACATACCCGTCCGCACACCACACATAGTCATCAACCTAAGTGCTCCCACGTATTTCATTGGTTAGCAGCACGCCGCATTCCGTAGAGGGGTGCGAAGACCCCAATGATGAAGCATGACACCAAGGGTCCTTTTGGTGTGTGAGGGGTATTAAAAGAACACTGAGTGCTCCCCACCACTGTGGTGACTACTCTAGTAAAACACTCTCTTTGTGGATTCTTTCTGTTTTTGTAAATTGTATTTGGGGAGACCGAATCCACTCTGTTTCTCTCCTCTCCCTTTTTCTTGTAATTGCTGCTGAGTGACACTACAGCCTATAAGAGAGGCTTCAGTGATGAACATCAGAGAGCACAGCTTGAGGGAGAGTCTGCTGAGTGTTAGACACTACAGCTGATAAGAGAGGCTGCAGTGATGAACATTAGAGACCACAGCTCAAGGGAGAGGCGGCTGAGTGTTAGACACTACAGCACAAAAGAGAGGCTGCAGTGATGGGCATCAGAGACCACAGCTCCAAGGAGAGGCTGCTGAGTGTTAGACACTACTGCTGAGAGAGGAGAGGCCGCAGTGAAGGACATCAGAGACCACAGCTCAAAGGAGAGGCTGCTCAGTGTTAGACACTACTGCTGAGAGACTGCAGTGATGGACAACAGACACCACAGCTGAGAGGAGAGGAGAGGCTACTGAGCTGCTGACTGTTAGACACTACAGTTGAGAGGAGTGATGGATATCAGAGATCACAGCTCAAAGGAGAAGCTGCTGCGTGTTAGACCTACAGCTGAGAAGAGAGGCTGTTGAGTGTTAGACACTACTGCTGAGAGGCTGCAGTGATGGACAACAGAGACCAAAGTTCAAAGGAGAAGCTGCTGAGTGTTAGACACTAAAGCTGAGAGGAGAGGCTGTACTGAGGGATATCAGAGACCACAGTACAAAGGAGAAGCTGCTGAGTGTTAGACACTACAGCTTATAAGAGAAGCTGCTGAGTGTTAGACACTACTGCGGAGAGGCTGCAGTGACGGACAACAGAGACCACAGCTCAAGGGAGAGGCTGCTCAGTGTTAGACACTACTGCTGAGAGACTGCAGTGATGGACAACAGACACCACAGCTGAGAGGAGAGGAGAGGCTACTGAGCTGCTGACTGTTAGACACTACAGTTGAGAGGAGTGATGGATATCAGAGATCACAGCTCAAAGGAGAAGCTGCTGAGTGTTAGACCTACAGCTGAGAAGAGAGGCTGTTGAGTGTTAGACACTACTGCTGAGAGGCTGCAGTGATGGACAACAGAGACCAAAGTTCAAAGGAGAAGCTGCTGAGTGTTAGACACTAAAGCTGAGAGGAGAGGCTGTACTGGGGGATATCAGAGACCACAGTACAAAGGAGAAGCTGCTGAGTGTTAGACACTACAGCTTATAAGAGAAGCTGCTGAGTGTTAGACACTACTGCTGAGAGGCTGCAGTGACGGACAACAGAGACCACAGCTCAAGGGAGAGGCTGCTGAGTGTTAGACACTACTGCTGAGAGGCTGCAGTGATGGGCATCAGGGACCACAACTCAAAGGAGAGGCTACTGAGCTGCTGAGTGTTAGACACAAGTGTACCTTCGGAAGGGGTGCAGAGCTGTGGACAGGGTACAAATATTCCTTAGGGGAGTGCAGAGCTATGTACTGGGCACAAGTGTGCCGTAGAGGGGTCCAGAGCTATGTACAAGGTACAAGTGTGTCTTAGGGGGGTGCAGAGCTATGCACTGGGTGCAAGGTTACCTTGGTGGGTACAAGTGTACCTTAGGAAGGGGTGCAGAGCTGCTTACTGGGTACAAATGTACATTAGGGGAGTGCAGAGTTATGTACTGTGTACAAATGTACTTTAGAGGAGTGTAGAGCTCTGTATGGGGTACAAGTGCACCTTCGGGGGGTACAGAGCTTAGTAGTGGGTCCAAGTGTGCCTTCGTGGGTACAAGTGTACCTTAGGAAGGGGTGCATCGCTATGTGCTGGGTACAAGTGTGACTTTCTTGCTATTTTTAATTATTGTTTTTTTGTGTGTTAAACTTAAATGCAATGTGATTATGTTTTTAATTGTCTATATGTAAAATTGTTACTCATATCATGCTGCTATTTCAAGGTTTTAATAAATATGAATTTTAAGAATAATATGTTTATGCAATAATTTTGTGGACAAACTAGGGTACATGTCATTGAGGTATAGAAGCGTTGGGTGTCAAATCTTGTTAAGTACTACGTACTTCAATTTAGGAACCACAGAAAGGAACAAACCCCTTTTTTGCTGGGTACAAGTGTACCTTAGGGGGGTGGGGGGGGTAGAGAACTATGTACTGAGTACAAATGTATCTTAGGGGAGTGCAGAACTATGTACTGGGTACAAGTGTAACTTAAGCGGTGCAGAGCTATGTACTGGACACAAGTGTTCCTTGGTAGGTACAAGTGTACCTTAGGAAGAGGTGCAGAGTTGCATACTGGGTGGGTACAAATGTACCATAGGGGAGTGCAGAGCTGTGGGCTGACGGCTGCTGAGTATTACAAACTACAGCTGAGAGTAGATGATGTAGTGATGGACATCATAGACCACAGCTCAAGGGAGAGGCTAAAGAAACTACTGACGCAACTCATTTGAGCTGTAGCCCCTGCAGCGAATACCTCTGCTGGTAATGTTACCATCACCCTCTCTGCAGTAACGACGCCTCCATCGCAGCAGCTTCAATAGCTTGATGGTGAAGTTACTGGTAGAGGTTTTAGCTGCAGAGTGGCAGGGGCACCGGCTCAAAGGGCATGCTGTAGAGCTGCTGAGAGGATGTTGGTCTTCCACTACATCATAGCATGTTCTGAAGTCACTAATGTCCTCCTGCTGGCTGCACCCCAAATGATGTTCACTCTATATGACTTCCTGCACCTCACAAAGTGCTTTGTAATTGCTATGGCCCTCTGTTTCCAGTAAAATAATCTTCACACCCAGGACCAATGATAAACCATGCAATAGTTTGCCCTCTCAAAGGCCCTCCCTCCAGTCAATGCTCGGCACTTAAAGCCCTGTGGAACCCAACAACAGATTATTAAATCCCAAATGTCCTCCAACAGCTCATACAATCAATCTCTTCTGGCCCTCTCGGAGGCGGCTCCTCTGTTAAGTCGGAGGAGCGTCAACCCACTAAAAAAGTGCCACCAGAGGTGAAAAAATAAAATGGTAATAAAGTTCTTTTATTATCAGCTTATTTTTCAAAATCCAGTCCCGAGCTGAGCGTCGGGGAGATGGGGTCTGATTTTTGCTGCTGCCAGTCAGACAGCAACAGAAAGCAGTGATGGGTAGGGCACTTTAAGTTTAAAGTGCGCATGTCTTTTGGCCGGCAGTCTTGAGACGGCCAGCCAGACATGCGCATTTTAAACCTCTTTTACCGAGCTGTCTTAGACAGCTGGATTAGAGACAGCCTAGGGCTCCAGTGCCCTCTGGAGGGGCGAGAGAGTCCACTTCCTCCAATCCTGCGGCTGCTTTCATGCTGCATGGGAGCAGCACCAGGATTGGTTACTGCAGTTTCCTGGGTCCCGCGTTTGAGCCTGCCAGCCTGGAGAAGACCATAGCAAGACGTCCCGCCAGGAAGGTAAATTTAATTATCTTTTTTACTTATATTTTTACTTTTTTTTCTTGTCCCTTCCGCCCTTCCACTCTCCTTACATGCCACTGACAGTGGGCCCTCTTGTAACCGAGAAATGTTTCTGCGCCCCTGATGACCTGCCATGATCTGCACCCCCCTAAAGTACTCTTGTACCCAGTATATAGCTCTGTACTGCATAAGGTACACTTGTACCCAGTACGTAGCTCATCACTACATATGGTTCTGCACTCCTTAGGGTAGTCATGGACCTATCAAGATGTACTGCACCCTCCCCCCAAAGTACACTTTTACTTAATACTTAACTTTGCACTCCCCAGGGTAATCATGTTTCTCATGAAGAATGTCTGCCCTCCCAAAAGTACACTTGTAACCAGTGCAAAACTCTGTAGTCCACAAGGTTCTGCACTCCTTATGGTAACCATGTAGCTAGGAGGACACACCGGTACACTTCAACCAAACTACGTAGCTCTGCACTCTAGGAGGTATGCTTGTACCCAGTACATAGCTCTGTACCCCCCACTAACTTACACTTGTACCAAGCACATAGCTCTGCACCCCTCTAAAGTACACTTGTACTCAGTACGTAGCTCTGCACCCCTCTCAGGTACACTTGTATCAAGCACATAGCTCTGTACAACCCTAAGGTACACTTGTTCCAAGGATGTAGCTCTGCACTACATATGGTTCTACATTCCTTAGAGTAGCTGTGTGCCCATCACGATGTTCTGCACCCCCCAAGCCCTGGTACACCTTTACCTAATACTTAATTCTGCACTCCCCAGGGTAATCTTGTTTTTATGAAGAATTTCTGCACTCCCTAAAGTACACTTTTACCCAGTACATTGCTCTGCACCCCCTACCTCCAAGGTACACTTGTACCCAGTGCACAGCTTTGCACTTCTCTTTGGTACACTTGTACCTAGAGCATAGCTCTGCACCCGCTAAGGTACACTTGTACCCAGTACATATCTCTGCACCTGCTAAGGTACACTTGTACCCAGTACAAAACTCATAATCCCCCTAGTGTGCACTTGTACCCGGTACATAGCTCAGCATCCCCCTAAGGTACACTTGTACCCAGTACATAGCTCTGCACTCCTCTAAGGTACATTTGTACCAAGTACATAGCTCTGCTCTCCCCTAAGGTACATTTGTACCCAGTGTGCAGCTTTGCACACTTGTACCCACCAAGGCACCCTTGTACCCAGAATGTAGCTCTGCACCCCCTACAGCACACTTGTACCCAGTACATACCTCTGCACCCCACTAAGGTACACTTGTACCCAGTACAAACTCTGCACTTCCTAAGGTACACTTGTGCCCAGTACATAGCTCTGCAACCCCTAAGTTACACCTGTACCCAGTACATATTTCTGAACTCCATAAGATACATTTGTACCCAGTACACATCTCAGCATCCCACCCAGGTACACTTGTACGTAGTGCACAGCTTCATACTCCATAAGGTGCACTTGTACCCAGTACATATCTCTGCACCCCTCTCAGGTATACTTGTACCCAGCAAATAGCTCTGCACCACTGTAAGGCACACTTGTACCCAGTACATAGCTCTGCATGGTATTCATTCAAAATATCTAGTTGGAAATGTTGACTTAGACTAATATCTAGTTTCAAATATCGTGACACAGAAATATCGACAGCAAGAATATCATGGTGAAGAATATCTACTTTAAGGTAAGAAATATCTAATTAGTGTTATGTATTTTAGTATTCATTTTAAATGAATGTGTTGTATTTTTTTGTATAAGTATTGTTTATGTTTTTTAATATATGTGCTAAAGTTTTAGTTGTTATTTATTTTATTTTAATTAAATATTGCATTGTTTTAGTTCCGAAGCAGGTAGTGTGTTTATAGGGGAATAGGGTGTGAAGTAATGTATTTATAATACGTAGATTAATATTTGTTATTTATTCATATTTATTTAATTGAGATTTTATCATGTAAATTGCATATTTTATTGTTAAGGGTACATTTTCGGTGCGGGTTGTGGGGTTTATTGGGTAAGGGTAGGAAGTAAATTATTTTTAATAAATGATATTTTTTTGTGTAAATTTTTGTGAGTTTTTTTATATAGCGCGAACTGGACCCGAGACATTGGGTATCAGAGCGCTTTACATGAGCACCAGTTTCATTACAGAAGGACACTTTTTTTTTTGTTAGGCACAGGGAGATTACGTTATTTGCCCAGAATCTCAGGATGTTGAGCATCATTGCCAATTAATTAATATTAATTAATTAATTGACAATTAATTATGGTAATTGTGCAATTAATTTTAGGTGCAGGTGTGGAGTTCATAGGGGTAAAGGGTTTGAAGTAATTTATTGTTAATTAATTATTTGATAATTTGCTGAGAATTAATATTAATTCATTGATTACTTAGTGTATTTGTTTTTATTATTTTTGTGTGTGTGGGTTTTGGATTTAAAGGGGTGAAGGGTGGGGAGTACATTGGTTTTACCTACTTTTTAATTAGTTGTTAAATGCTTTTAGTTATTTAAATATTTCATTTTAAATTGTGTAATTCATTATTTTACAGTTTAATTTTAGGTGTGGTTTGTTGGGGTTATAGGTGTAAACGCTGGGAAGTTAATGAAATGTTATTTGTTTTTTAATTAATGATATTTGTTTTAATTGTTTAATTGAAAATTAATTATGCAAAAAAAAAAATTTTTTCGTTGTGGTTGTGAGTTGTGTGGTGTTACAGGGTAGGAAGTAAATAGACTAAGGGGCCGATTCCGATTCGGTAAAATCCCTTACAAATAGCCGTAAGGAGCATATTTCGGACACTTAAACATCCCCGTACGTACAATGAAGTACGATTCGGACCAAAAGCAGATCTCCGTACGAATCGTACGAAAGACCATACGACTTAAAAATCCATACGAATCACATTCGGAACACGCAGTACGCGACGTCCGTACGGATCGAAGCAGCATTTTCCGACCCAGCAAGTAAGATTCGTCTCGTCAACACTCCGTACGACTCTTTTTCTACGGGAGCTCAAAACGTCCGGAAAAGCAGATTTCAACTCGACCAGCGAACGAAACGGACCCCCCGGGTACGGTGCGTACACCCCATGATTGCAGGGATACGGTGTTTAGGAGTACGCTGCGTAGGGGTACGGTGCGTACACCCCGTGATTGCAGGGGTACGGTGAGTACACCCCATGATTGCAGGGGTACGGTGCGTATACCCCATGATTGCAGGGGTACGTGCGCATGTGATTGTGTGGTCCATACGAATCGCATTGGGAGCACGCAGTACGCGACGTCCGTACGGATCGAAGCAGCATTTTCCGACCCAGCAAGTAAGATTCGTCTCGTCAACACTCCGTACGACTCTTTTTCTACGGGAGCTCAAAACGTCCGGAAAAGCAGATTTCGACTCGACCAGCGTACGAAACAGACACCCCATGATTGTTGGGGTACGGTGCGTAGGGGTACGGTGCGTACCCCCGTGAATGCAGGGATACGGTGCGTAGGGGTACGGTGCGTAGGAGTACGGTGCGTACACCCCATGATTGCAGGGGTACGGTGCGTACACCCCATGATTGCAGGGGTACGGTGCGTACACCCCATCATTGCAGGGGTATGGTGCGTAGGGGTACGGTGCGTACACCCCATGATTGCAGGGGTGCGGTGCGTATGTGATTGTGTGGCTCTCCGTACGAATCGCTCGTACGCGACGTTTTCCATACGAATCGCGTTCTCATTCCCCGGTCCGGATCGTACTTGTCGAGTCGTACCGCATGTTTACGATTCGTACTGTTCACTGTGAGGGTCCTTGTCGTACGGATTTCCCCTTGCTTTTCATACGGTTCGCAACGATTCAGTTGTATATTTTTCAAACGAATTGTACTAAGCGATTCGGACGGAATTGTATGAGTCGTACGGAAAGGGCTACGGATTCGATTCGGTCGTACGATTGGTTTACCGAATCGGATCGGCCCCTAAATGTATGTAATTGTTAATGTTTTTCTTAATACATAATTTCTAAAAAAAAATATGTATTTCATCAAAAATTATTTTTTATTGTATTTAATATAATATTTGGCATTCAAAGGTCTCTTGTTCGGAAGCGCACACAACAGCAGAATTTAAAAGCACTCCAGCTTGCCGTTTTGAATATTTTCTTTTTGCCTTACGCGTTTCAGTGCATTCGCACCTTGGTCACAGGCAGTCAAGTCTCGGTGCAGAAATAATGAAATCACTGTGTTAATCAGCATGCTTCTTTATAGTACTTCCCTCTAGTGGGCATCAACATTAGGACATTTTTGTGTTCCATGCTGGACTTAGTAGTGTCTATTCATATTCTTATTGCCTTGGTAGGCTCCGCACTTCTGTAGGCATTTGTAATATTGTGATATTGTGATATGCATTTAATATTATTTTTTTTTCCAAATATTAAATATACTTTTAGTTTTAACATATTTATATTTTTTGTATTTACTTAAAAAAAATATTTTGATAATTATATTTTATTTGTTTTTAATTTTGAAAAGACTTGAGTGAGAATTGTGCATTTTACCCCACCACAACACAACACTTTCCCTACTTTGCACTCACTGGAGTGGGAATAGTAAATGTTATCCCTCCGCTATCCAACACTTTCCCTACTGTTGCACTCACTGGAGTGGGAATAGTAAATTTTACTCCTCCACTATCCAACACTTTCCCTATTGTTGCACTCATTGTAGTGGGAATAGTTATGTTACCCCTACGCTATCCAACACTTTCCCTACTGTTGCACTGACTGGAGTGGGAATAGTAATTTTCACCCCTCCGCTATCCAACACTTTCCCTACTGTTGCACACACTGGAGTTGGAATAGTAATTTTTACCCCTGTGTTGTCCAATACTTTCCCTACTGTTGCACTCATTGGAGTGGGAACAGTCATTTCTACCGCTCTACTTTCTGACACTTTCCCTACTGTTGTACTTACTGGAGTGGGAATTGCTTTTCTTTGTTAATTATCAATGTTATTGTTGTGTTAAGTGTAATGTGAATAGTAAGTTGTAGTATTTTATAATGTTATATTTTATGTAGTTTTATATTTATTGTAGTTAGAATAGTATATTCTATTTGTGTGTGTTGTAATATATTTTGTTACTGTTGTGTTGTTTTAGGTGGAAGTAATTATTTTTATATTTATTTAGCAGAAAAATGTTTTCTTTTTAATTTGGTGGGAAATATATATGTATATATTTTGATTTGTAATAATGTATTTTTGTTTTATTTTTGTTGTAATGTATATAATTATGTGTTTGATTCATTATAATAACAATATAATTTGCAATACATTTTGTTTGTAACTTTTTTTAATTAAACTGTAAATTGTAAAATATATGTGTTGCTTGATTGTTATTTTAAATTACATTGATTCCCTTTTTTAATATTTATTTATTTATTTTTTTAAATCTGTTTTTTTTTTGTATATTTATATATGTTTACATATATTTTTGATACTATTATGTTATTTAAGATTTTTTAAATTGTAATTTTAATTGTAATATTAGTTTATATATATATAATGTTATATATGTGTATGTGTTTACATTTTTAAAAATAAGCTTCTTTGCTGTATTTGTTAGAATATACATTTCCTTATATTTTTTTATATAAATTAAAGGTAATATGTATTTTTTATTTCTTTTAATATTTTAAAATATATATATTTCAAAATCAATATTTAATACAACTATATTATTGTAAACAATCTTTTTTTATTTCAATATTTTTGTACTTACCTGTTTAAGTGTAGGGAGTGGATATTTTTGCATTCTGTATTTTTACCTCAATATTTGTTTCATCTATATTTTTGTGGTCGACATTCTGTCAGTAAACCGCTCTTCACCATTCTAAGGCACACTTGTGCCCAGCACATAGCTCTGCGCTCAATAAGGTACACTTGTACTCAGTACATAGCTCTGCCCTCCATAAGGTATACTTGTACCCAGTACATAGCTCTGCACCCCTTCCTAAGGTGCATTTGTACCCAGTGCACAGCTCTGCACTCCATAAGATAAACTTGTACCCAGTGCATAGCTCGGCACTCTCTAAGGTACACTTGTACCCAGTACATAGCTCTTCGCCCCTCTAAGGTACACTTGCACCCAGTACATAGACCCGTGCTCCATAAGATACACTTGTACCCAGTACATAGCTCTGCACTCAATAAGGTACACTTGTACCCAGTACATAGCTCTGCACCCCTTCCTAAGGTGCATTTGTACCCAGTGCACAGCTCTGCACTCCATAAGGTAAACTTGTACCAAGTACTTAACTCTGCCCTCCCTAAGGTAAACTTGTACCCACTGCATAGCTCTGACCCCCCTATGGTACACTTGTACCCAGTACATAGCTCTTCACCCCTTCAAGGAACACTTGTACCCAGTACATAGCTCTTCGCCCCTTCAAGGTACACTTGTGCCCAGTACATGGCTCTGCACTCCATAAGGTACACTTGCACCCAGTACATGGCTCTACACTCCATAAGCTACACTTGTACCCGACACACAGCTCTGCACCCGCCGTTAGGTTCACCTAGGTGTGCCTATGAGGATTCCACGCACTCCCTAGTTATCACAAGTACCAAAGGGCGTCCCACCCTGCATGACCCGCCTTCTATCCATTACTCCAAGCTCGCGGCCCCGGGTCCAGGCCGGTGCTATGCAACGCTCTGCACAGACTCTCTGCACCTCGGGCCGTGCCTCGCATTCCGAACGATGAGCCCACCTCCCACCATGCAGTGCGCCCACCGGGCTCGGCCACCCCCGTGCTTGCTCTGAGCTCTCTGCTGCCGCCGCCCCCGTCGTGTACCCGAGGGCCTCCCACGCTCCGTGCACAGCTCTGCACGAGGAAACCTCTCCCCCCGACTGGAGCGCCCCCCACTCTCCATGAAGTGTCTCTCCACGTCAGGCAGCGCAACCCATTCACCCCGGAGCCCCCTCACACCTTACGTTAGGCTCTTTACGCCACATGCAGCGCCCCTCGCGTACACCCGGGGTACCCTCATACCCCACGCAGGCTCTCCACCACATGCACTGATCCCCACTCATGCCCGGGCCCCCCTCACATAGTCTCTTCCCGCTTCGGGGGGCAAGGGGGGGGGGGGGCTCCTGGCGTACACCCGCAGCCCCCTCACTGCCTATACATCTCCCTTGGAAACCCACCCCCGCGCAGCCATCTCCTAGACTCGATCCCGTGAGCTCCTCTCACCCAGGTTCGTGCACTGCCCTGCACTTCGGATCCCCCGCTCACGCACCACCACGTGCGGTGCTCCGCACCCGCACGCACAACACCCGCACCTCTCGCCACATGTTCTCCATCCTGCCATGCCGCGCTGGAGCCTCTCACGCGCACCCTGCCTGAAGAAGACCCCTCAAACGGTGATGCAGCGCCCTGCACTCTTGCACATACACTGCCCCGGACCCCGTGCCACCCCCGCACTCCCACTCCTCCTTGCCTAAAGCTTTCGTTCATAATCAATACAGCGCGCTGCACTCGGGTTCCTCTCGCAACGCGCGTACTGCCGTGCACCCTGAGGGGTGTATGTACTCGCCTGCACACGACATGCGCTCTCCTGCAGGCTAGAACCCCCTCCCCCTGCCCCACTTCATGCAGTGCGCTGCATTCTACCACCTGGGTCTGCCCCCACTTCATTCAGTGGCCCGCGCTCTCCAGCCATGGTTCTCCCGCACCACAGCGCAGCGCTCATCACTTCCCCTGGCCGGGGTCCCTTCCTACACCACACGCAGCGCGCTGCAGGCTCCAGCAGTGATAGTTCCACTCCACATGACATGCGGAGCCCCGCACTCCCTAGCCCTGGTCCTCCCGCACCAGATACAGTGCTCTGCACTTTTTTGCGGGGTCCTACCGCACCACCTGCACACTCCAGCGGGGGTGCTCCGCGCCACACGCAGTGTCATGCACACCTGGAGGGTGCCCTCCCCGCCACATAGTGTAGGCTGTACGCTCCAGCAGCGCGCGGGGGGCGTCCTCTCACACCTCATGCGTCCGCACCAGCACGCTGCACTCTCCATGTGGAATCCTCTCTCGCCAAATGCAGTGGCAGGCATGGCCCTACCCTGGCACGTCCTGGGGAATGAAGTGTCCGGCCGGGGCGGCGGGGCCCCCTCCCGCGTCCTTGCCGCCCACCGGCCTGAGCTCGGTCCAGTGGCTCTGTCCAGACCGTCCCTGGTTAATGGTCCCTCTGGCGCTCCGTACACGCCCCCTCCCGCCACACTCTGCGCTCCCTACCTGATGCTGTTCAGCATGGCTGGGCTGGTGTGGTACCCTCTACAGGCTGGCATCCTGGGGGGCGCCAGTCCTCCCGGCCCCCATGTTGCTGTTGAGGGATGGCGGGGGAGTTTGGGGGGGGCTCTGAGGATGAGGAGCCACGGGGAGGTGCGGAGAAGCTTGCGGTGGGAGTGGGTCTGAGGTGGCGGCGCGAGCACAGGGGAGAGCGTGGAGTGCGAAGGATGATGGGGTGAAGCTTGGAGGGGGACCAGGGATGCGAGGCGAGGGGGGGGGTGGGGCTATGAAACGGGGTCGGGCGACGACTGACGGGCGGCAGGGAGAGCAGGGCGGCCGACGGTGCTGCCTCTCCTCGGCTGTCGCTCGGTCTCTCGCCGGAGGATTTCCTAAGCTGGCTTTCTGCAGTGATGCCAGAGCGCATGCGGGCCGGGCCCGAGGGGGAGACTGTCTGCACACATGGGCTGCTAGCGCTGCTGAGAGGCAGAGGCCACAGCTCAGAGGAGAGGAGTTGTTGCTGCTGACAGGTCACACAGCAGAGAAGTTATATGGATGCTGAGAGGCAGATGTTGCAGACATGAGTCCAAGGCGTACAGCTGCTGAGAGGCAGAAGCCACAGCTCAGAGGAGAGGAGATGTATCTGTAGACAGACCACACACCAGAGAAGCAGAGGCTGAAGCAAGAGGCGAGGGCGTATAAAACTGATGAAAGGCAGAGGCCAGAACTCGGAGGAGGTGAGATATATAACAGCAGACAGAGGCCTCACATCAAAGAAGGTATATAGCTGCTGAGAGGCAGATGCTGCAGACACGAGGCCAGGGTGTACAGATGCTGAGAGGCAGAGGCCACAACTCGGAGCAAATGCAATGTAACTGATGAGAGGCAAAGGCTACCACTCCGAGGACACGCGAGTAGCTGCTATGAGGTAGAAGGCACAGCCCAGTGGAGCTGCCATACAGCTGCTGTGGGACACAGGGCACAACTCTGAGGAGAGACTGTATGGCTTCTGAGAGGCAGCTCTTGTTGCTGCTGAGGGCATTTGCAACAGATCTGAGCAGAAGTTCATCTGCTTAGAGGCCCTTGGACATAGCTAAAACAACAGGTTACAGCTGCTGAGCGATAGAGGCCACTCCTCAAAAGAGAAGCAGGGTCTGCTGCTGTTACTTAGAAACAGGGAGAGGGGCCCAAAGGAGAAGACAGCTGCTGAGAGGAAGTCATTATTACTACTGAGAGGCTGCTGGTATAGTTCCTAGACGTGGAGGTGATGCTTAACTGCTGAGAGGCACAGGGAATAGCTTAGAGGCGAGTCTGAGCTGCTGAAAGGACTGATCTGTTGCTGCTGAGAAGCTTTGGGTATAGCTTCTAGGATAAGTTTATCAGGCTAGAGGTGGCGACTACAGCTAAAGAGACAGGCTGCACAGCTTCTGAGAGACAGAATTCACTGTCTCAACATAATACCCTCTGAGCACGACACCCAACCCCACCACCGCCAGGACCCCCTTCCACGGATGAATGACAAGCACCGCCGAATGGATGAAGAACAACTGCCTGGAGCTGAATGTAGGCAAGATGGAAGTCCTGATCTCTGGCAACAACACATGGAATGATGCCTGGTGGCCATCTTACCTAGGACCCACACCCACCGACCACTCCAGACCCCTCCGAATCATCCTTGAAAACAAGCTCACCATGAATTCACAGATAAACACAGTCACCTCCCACTACTTCCTCACCCTGCACATGCTACCTAAGACCTTCAGGTGGCTATCTCTTCACACAAGATGCACAGTGACAGAGGCAGGCATGTAAGGGGTGGGTGCTGGCAGACATTACAGCCGGCGGAAATCCCTGCTTATCGTGCCGGCAACTACACGTGCTAGCCTATGGAGCAACCAACAATCTTAGACTAGGTTGCTACAGGAGCTATTGCCACCTTGTGGTTGCATATGAAGTTGGATCACTCCCACTCATTAGGGTTCTAGACCCACCAGCTTTCACTATCGTTTTATTCACGTTATTGGTCCTGAAGAAGCGCCTGGGATAGTTTTGACCACCAATATAGCACAAAACATGTTGACCTATAGTTACTAAGGCACATTACGCCCTATCAGTAAATCACGTCCTACGGGTTTATTAACCTGGCAAGGGAACCTATACATTAAACTCTACTCACTCTGGTATCCCTTATCCAGTTTTATCATTCACTCACCCACTCACTATTCTCTTAGAACCCTCTATCTCACACCCTCCCTCTCTGCAAAAGCGGCTCTTTGGGGACCCATAGGGCATTGCAGTGCTGGCCCAACAAGGAGAAATGCCCGATGATGAAGCATAACATCCTTCGGGGTGTATTAGGGCATCAAGAGACAAGACTTGCGCTTGCCTCTAGCATGTGAGATTTAGACCTAGGCTCATGCCCTCTACCTCTTCTCCCCTCTTTCTCTTCTCTGTGGGTGACTTTATGCACCCATACCTGGAACAGTTACCCCTTGTTTGATTTGAGATAGTCCCTAATCACCAGTTGACTGGACTATGGCAATGCTCAGTATGTAGGAATCACTGCACACCTCTTACAAAGACTTCATATAAAATGCCACAGCCAGACTCATCCTTGGCCTCCCCGATGAAGTCACATCACACCCCACCTCTGGCAACTTCACTGGCTCTCAGCACAGAAGGCATGCCAATTCAAGCTGATGACTCACACGCACAACAGAGACCCACCTACATCAACCACCACCTGAACCTCCACCATCTATCTAGAAGACTATGCTCCACCACCCTATCACTTGCCCACACTCCTTACATCGTTCGAAGCAGAAGTGTTGTATAGCATTTTAGGACCCTAGTGTAATTTTCACGATTCATGCCCTTATAAAGGTATAAATCACCTCGTCCTTATATATGCATAGAAATCATAACCATATTTAGACATAGCCCATGCAGTCCAAATACAGGCATGGATACTTCCACTAGTTCCGAAAAGCCACAACGATTTCTGGGAAAACTCGGCTTCAGCAGTCAGGGACTTCCCCTTGCTTGAATATTGATTTGTCCGAGAACTCATGGAGTTTTCAAGGAACTGCGATTCTTTGATGACGTTAATATGTCCAACCTTACGTCAAACTCGGCACCTTCAAGGTATAAATATGCCCACACCTGCCCTAGCAAACACACAGTGGTTTGGAGTAGTTCGACTATCTACTTGCCCGACGCAACTCGCTACAGCAAGTGTCGAAGGAAGCCGACCCTCCAGCTGATGCACTGAGAGAGACGCTGGGTTTTCTCTTGCCGAGAAATCCAGCTCCGATGTTTCCAAGCTCCCCTTGCGGGTGTTGGGAAATCGAGCCCGAGAGAGAGATACCAGACCTCCTTCATTCTAAACCAAGGTACGGAGCTGATTAGACCCTAAGAGAAATCTTGGATAGATGCTTGGCAAAGAATACTAAACCTATGCTGCACCATACTTACTTCTTCCCTTGTACTAGACTTAGGTTAGGTACATCGGGGTAGGCATATTTTAGAAGCACCAGTTGTGTACTTTTAGTCTTTGTTATTTATGTATGTATTTTATGGCTTAGAAACCATACCATGCTTTTACAGTATTATTTTATAATACTCTTCTTGCTGTACGCATTATACTTTGCAGCCAGTATTATGATTGTAGTAATTCAATTCTTTTGCATGAGAAAGAAGACTGTTTAATAAATACTTTTATTGAAAACGCCCGTCTCTCTATTTCTCTGCACCTCTGATGAAACAAAGCATGCACGATTGACTGAGTAAAATATCTATCTATTGTTTCCGCGACTCTGAAGATACATTTTAACTTAGGGAAACAAAGTTGTCATGTTTATGCAGTTGTCAGAAACGAATCCCTTCTTGTTTATTCGAGAACGTTTCTAGTGACCTCTGAGCTAGCTGGCACTCACAATTAATTTTAATATATTCGATAGAGTCCTAGTCGACCTAAGTCCTACGTCAATTCTATAGTGTATATTATTCCAATGTGCAGAGCCTATTGGGAATATAGGAACTACACTACAGAAGTGGGAGACGCTCCTTCTCATACATTGCAGCAAAGACCTGGAACCGCCTCTCCACACAGCTCCTTACTTCTGGCATTCCAAAGGGCCCACAAAACCTGACCGATTGAGCCTTGCGAGACCTGCAAACACCTGGATACTCTATTGGGTGATTAGCAACACTATACAAAGCCTGATCGATTGATTGAGAGGTTACATCTCAAAAGAAAAGCAGGGCCGGCTGTTAATTAGACGAAACAGAGACTTGAACCCAAATGAGAAACTATAGAGCTCCTGAGAGAAATGATTTGTTGATACTGAGAGGCTGCTAGTACAATTCCTTACAGAGGTTTTAGCTGCTGAAAGACAGAGGCTGTAAAGCTGCTGAGAGGCAGGGGTGATAGCTCCAGTGAGATAGTATATAGCTTCTGATAGGCAGAGGCAGGTTCTCAGGGGAAGGCAGCTGCTGAGGCATTAGGTGAACAAAGAGACTATAGCTGCTAGGGGCTAGACACCACAGCTCAAAGGAAAGTTACATATCTGCTGTGAGGGAGGGAATATTGCTACTAAGAGGCTGATGGTACATTTCCAAGCTGGCACTTTCCAAGCTGGCACTTTCAGCTGGTTAGAGGTAGGCTACAATTAATAAGAGGCTTTAGCTGCTGAGAGGAAAAGTCTATAGCCACAGTTCAAAGAGAGTGAAACAACTGCTGAGAGCAGAGGCTAGATCTCATTTCAGAGACCAGAGCTCTGACATGAATAGAAGGCACAGCTTACAGCAGAGGCATTAGCTGCTAAGAGGCAGGGGTGACAGGTGAAAGAAGTGACTACAGCTTAGGAGAGGCATGGGCTGCAGCTCATAACAAAGGCTATATGCTGCTTATAAGCAATTTCAGCAGTTCAAAGAAGAGGTCATAGGTGCTAAAAGGGAGAGGCTACTGTTCGTAGCAGAGGCTTAAACTGCTGAAAGTTGGCTGCTGCAGCTCGTAGCAGAGGTTCTAGCTGCTGAGTTCATAGCATAGACTTGCTGCTAAGTTGTAAAAGCTTTGGCTCATAGGAAAGGGTATAATTGCTGAGAGGAATGGACTAGTGTGGCATGCTTCATCAGCGGGTCGTACCCTGTTGATATTCATCCAGGGTGGCTCGCAGTACCGGCCCATCCCCAGCCAAAGTGGCGGGGTGGGCGTGAGGAAGAAGGTAGGTAGAGGGGGTTTGTGGATAAAAAATAATACTAATAGCGAACCCGAATGTGGCCTGCTGCGGTGCGCTCTTCCACTCGTCTTCTTCTGGGCTTCTTGGAAATAGCCAAATGAAGCAGCACATCAGGAAGGGCAGAATAGGCTCTTAAAAAGGTCCCGCGCCAGACTGAGTACATCTTATTCAACTCAGTGGTCAAAGTGGGAGGGATCGGAGGGGCACGACGTGCCCATATTTTTTTTTCATTTTAGAAAACCAGATCCCCTACTTTGTGTGAAAATACAACCCTCCCAGGACAGTTAATTCCGGCAGCTTGATTGCTTCCGCTGAAGTGGAAGGGAGGGAGTCTCTTGTGCTGTGAAACTGAGGAAGAGGCAGACAGCTCAACAAGCCTTCATGCCGGGGTGCCTGCTTCCCTGAAAGAAATGTAAATGTGCACAACTGGTCAATCTGCAAATGTAAAGGGCGTATAGAAGCTGGTATTGGCTTTAATCGATGGAATCACTTGAAGTTTTCTGATGACAGACATTTATTCTTTTTGAAAGGTATTGTCAGAGAGCATTCAGCAGAGCTGTCAAGTGTGTGCTTTTAAAAGACTGTTATATAAAAAAGCACTACGTACAGTCTGGGTATTACAAAAATCTATATTTTGGAAGCACTTTTTTTATTCTAATCCTTTTTGCAACTTTTGTAGCAGCTTATCCTACACTGTGTGCAATGAAAGTTTAAAACAATGACTTACATGTTCACAGTGCTTTCTGGCACAGACTGGGACCTCTCAGCACTAAACATACACAGGTCACAATTCTCCACTGCACCAACCGGAATTCAATTCTGTGGCTCTCTGGTGCAGCACATTAACTAATAGAGGTTTCATAATGTACCTTAGTGCATTTCCCACTGCTCAACATAACTTGCATTTAAATTTCATTTAAGCTGCGCTTTATTTTATATCTAGTTACTTAAAGGTGAAAGCCTGACATTTTTTTTACAGAATATTTAGTTTTTTTTTAGCCACACCTTTGCATGCCCCCACGCTTATTTACCCCACCCCACCCCACCCATTGTGCAAGGCATCAGAGTTTCCACACTTTTCTAGCACTACGACCACTGGTTCACCCACACCTGCAGGCTTTCGCACCTCATCTGCTCCCAATGTTTTCATCACCAACCGGAGCTGTCCACGGTGCTGAACTCCAGCAGGCTAACACTGGTCCATTGCACCCCGTCACCGCTGAATTTACTTACTGACTTCTGAAGCAAACTATGCTCTGAGTTGCGAACCTCAATACAGAGGCCCTAACTTTTACCCTAACGTCATCGCTTTCAGTATCCCTGAAGTGGTTAGGCAAAGAAACTTCAAAAATGTTTATTGTTCCGCCTATTCCTTGTTGGAGAGCTATTTCTTGTCTGATGTCTCTGACTGGATATCGACTGCTTTATAAATATAGGTCCCTTGTTTTACACTGTCCCTGGCCTGAACCTTCACAGCGCTTCCTCCGAGCCAGGCTTTCACAGGACTAGCAAGACTCGCCAAGGAGGCTCTGAAGGTCATCCCAAGGGTGCAGCCATGACTTCTGAGGTCCCTGCAGTGCTGGGGAGGGGGCACATCTTACAGTTCAGAGGGGAAGGTGTCAGAAAGTGCAGCCAGGCTGGATGAGGTGTGGATTCGGATCAGAGGGGGCAGATGAGTCCCCTTCAGTGATGAACGGGTGCTCCGTCCTATGAGGCAGGTGCTCTAGGCAGGGCAGGAAAAACAGGCTCAAAGAGAGAGGGGAGATGTGTCAACATCAGACGGGCACAGTGGCACACTTTCTTTTAATTGTTGTTCCACCGTGGATGCTTTCATGTGCTGGCTTATAAAGAGGTGCGGATCTGAAAATATATTTGTTCTTCTGCAGATCGTCCCGGCGGGGTGTGCTGGGCAAATGTGAAGTGGGGGTCATGAGATGAAAGACAGGAAACGGGGTTTTGAGGATGTTTGTTGTTAAATATCACCAGATCTGGCCAGGGTTCACACTTCACAGCCTGTATGTGAGGCTTTAGCTGCCTCAACATTACAAACATTTCCACCGAGCTCTCACAGCAGATCTAAGCATCACCGTGCAAAGCTGTACTGTGCTCACAATGCACTTATATCTGTGCAAAGCTGCCCCAGTACTGAAGCCCGCAGAACATTCACAATGCACTTCTATTCGTGCAAAGCTGTCCCAGTACTGAAGTCCGCAGAGTGCTCACAATGCACTTCTATCCGTGCAAAGCTGCCCCCGTAATGAAGCCCGCAGAGTGCTCACAATGCACTTCTATCCGTGCAAAGCTGCCCCCGTAATGAAGCCCGCAGAGTGCTCACAATGCATTCTATCCGTGCAAAGCTGCCCCAGTACTGAAGTCCGCAGAATGCTCACAATGCACTTCTATCCGTGCAAAGCTGTCCCAGTACTGAAGTCCGCAGAATGCTCACAATGCACTTCTATCTGTGCAAAGCTGTCCCAGTATTGAAGTCCGCAGAGTGCTCACAATGCATTCTATCCGTGCAAAGCTGCCCCAGTACTGAAGTCCGCAGAGTGCTCACAATGCACTTCTATCCGTGCAAAGCTGCCCCAGTACTGAAGCTCACAGAGCATTCACAATGCACTTCTATCCGTGCACTGCTGTCCCAGTACTGAAGCCTATACACGCTCACAATGCACATCTACCCTGACCTGTCCCTACAGGTCTCTGTCAGTGCTAAAGCCTGCGGAGCATTCACAATGCGATTCTACCCTGACCTGCCCCTGCAGGTGTCTGTCAGTACTGAAGTCCACAGAGCATTCACGATGCATTTCTACCCGTGCACTGCTGTCCCAGTACTGAAGCCTACACACGCTAACAATGCACATCTACCCTGGCCTGCCCCTGCAGGTGTCTGTCAGTACTGAAGTCCACAGAGCATTCACAATGCATTTCTACCCTTACCTGCCCCATGCAAAGCTGTACCAGTACTGAAGCGCGTTCACAATGCAGTTCTGTGCCAAACCACGGCATCCAAAGCTGCACTGAGGTGTCACCAAGTTCTCACAATGCACTTCTATCCCACCCTGACTCAATGAGTCATTGAGGTGCTCCCACTAGTCTACCAGATCGGGTGGTATCAGGTAAATGAGGTGCACCTTGATTATGCACTGAAGACATAGGCCCAGATGTGCGATCTGGACATTCAGGCGTGGTCGCCTTGCTCATGATCTCAGGAGCTGATGAACATTGAGGAAGGTGTTCTAATTTTGACGAGTCCTGTGATATGGACTTTCCGGACACCATGTGTCCTTTGCACGTTACAACCATCAAAGGGTCGACAGTAAAAGGAGCGTCTGTTTTCCACTTACGCTACTGTTTGACCAGTACCAATTCCCCGTAATCAAAGACTGTTTCCTAGGTGTGCCTGCACTGATCTGCGTGTGTTTTCATTTTGCTATTTTAAGAACTGTCTGTCACATGAACCTTATCAGCATTTATCGATTGGTCCGATGTCCACTGCAGTAGTTTGGTTCCAATGACTGTACCAAATAGCAAGGTGGCAGGACTCACACCAGTTGTGGAGTGAGGAGTTGATCGGTAGGCATGAAGGGCTTGGCACATGGCTAGGCTTAGATTGATTCCCTCGATTGATGCTTACTGAATTACCCTCTTCAGGGTGCTCATAAATTGTTCAACAACACCATTGACTTGGGGCCAGAGAGGTGTACTCTTTTGATGTTTAACATTGAGTCAATCAAGAAACTCTCTGAATTATTTGCTATTGAAAGGTGGGCCATTATCAGATTTGAGAATATCGGGAATGCCTCACTCTGCAAAGATGTCATCAAGCTGCTTGCTGACTTTGTCATGAGTTGTCACTGATAAGTCTTCTACCAAAGGAAAATGCGAATATTCATCAATGACTACCATGAGATAATGTCCATTTCCTAGACGCCCAAAAAAATAAAATGCAACTCTTTCCCAGGCATGCACAGGAAGGTCAGACATTGTCCATGGATGCGGCGTCAACCTGAGGGATGAACAGTTACAAAGGTGGCATGCTTTCAGCTCTTTCTCAACTCGTTCATCTAGGCAAGGGAACCACAACCGGTCTCTTTGGGGTCTTTTCGTGTTTACAATGCCACAATGTCCTTCATGGGCAAGCTCAATGACTTGCTCTCTCAGGCTGTCAGGTATGACAATTCTCAAGCCTCTCAATATGATACCCTCTCAGGTGACGGATTGCTAATCCTTTACATTTTTTTAATTATGGATCAACAGCAAATGGTTTGATACTTGTTTTCCAAGATTGCGTCGTAATGATGTCTTTGAGAATGAACATGTCTTTATCTGCATTGATAGCAGCAATAATCTTTTAAATGGATAGAGCTACTAGTGTGCTGAAACTCACTATGAAGTTGAGATACTCTTTAGCCACTTTGGATGCCGAACTGTGGCAAAGTACCGGCACTCATGAAAAGTAACCTGGGGGGTTTTGGTCTTTCCCAGCTTGTGTACAATTGCATGCAGTCATAACCCCCACCTCTCAAGACATGGGGCAACTCAGCTTTTGGGTCACCAAAGATTGTGAGCAATACCTGGTGATCTGTGATGATAGTGAAATGTTTTCCATATAAAAACACGTGGAAATGTTTGCAGGCCCACATTACAGTCAGACTCTCTTTCTCCGGGTGAGAATAGGCTTGTTCTGTTTCAGGCAGGTTTCTACTGACAAAGGCAACCATGTGTCTCTGAGCATTCGGATGGCCAATTTGTTGAGCAAGGATTGCTCCCAACTCCAGCGGGCTCGCAACTACGGTGACCTCAATATGTAACTTGGGGTCAAAATATGACATTACAGTTGCATTCTCAATCATGTGTTGCATTTATTTCAAACTTTGGCCGCATTCAGGAGAGCACTGGAATGTAACATTCTGCTTTGTTAAGTCTATCAATGGGGCACTTACAGTAGCAAAGTCATAAATGTATCTTGAGCAATAACTGGCCATGCCTAAGAAGGATCACAGGATGGTTACATCTTGTGGGAGGCATGTAGATGAAAGTGCTTGCACCTTATCTGGGTGAGGATTTATTCCCCCGTTAGAGAATATGTGTCCAAAGAACTTAAGTTTGTTTTTGTGAAGTTCACACTTTGCTGCATTCAGAGTGAGACCTGCATTAGCAAGTAATTGGCCCCCTTGTGTAAGAGCGTTGTCATGCTCTTTTTGTTTTGTCCTAAATACTAGGTTAAATTACTCAGAAAATAACATTCTGAAATATCTCCACAGCCAAAGACACTCTAAAACTCCATCGTTTGTATTTGAGCAAAACATCATTAGTCGAAAAAGTAGTAATGTACCTACAGTTCTCTTCCAGCTCGAGTTGATGGTACTCTTTGTTCAGGTGAAAATGGGAGAAGACTTTGTCTCAGTTCAGTTGCACGATCATGTCCGCTATGTTGGGACCAGGATGTCTTTCCTTCTCAATTGCCTTGTGGGCCTGGCGCATAGCTACACAAATGTATACTGCAGCTCAACTGGCTATTTTTGGCACCACAATTTTGGGCGAGACCCATGGCATAGAACATGTGGATCGTTCATTGAAGTCATGCTTCAACAGTGTTTCTAGCTCTATCCAGTGCTTAATTTGTAAAATATTAAGTGCAGGCGCTCTCCTTTTTTTAGGATGCCACACCCACTTCCCATGGCCCCGCCCACTTCATCCAGTGGCTCCA
Organism: Lissotriton vulgaris; assembly: GCF_964263255.1. Lineage (NCBI taxonomy): Eukaryota > Metazoa > Chordata > Amphibia > Caudata > Salamandridae > Lissotriton > Lissotriton vulgaris. Next base: position 135,612,373 of record NC_141691.1, read on the forward strand.
CCCACTTTTGTTATTGGCTCCACCCACATCCACAAGCCTCAATACATCAGAGCCACCTCCGAACTCCTTGAGTTCTGCAAGAAACTGAAGACTTTGCTCTTCACATAAGCACCTCGGGGACCTCACACCTGCACACCTGCCGATGCACCTGGATAACCTCTCAGGTCATTAGTATGCTATACAAATCAATATACCATAACATAACATAACATATAGGAAGCTAGTATGACAACAACTTAAAAGTGAACTCAAATTAGAGAATGTGTGTATATCTCAAAATGCAGCTTTAGGAAAGGTCATTTGAGGGCTTGAGGCAGCTTTGCAAACTAAAGAGAATGTGTTTGTTCTGTGGTGTTTAAAAGAAAGAAATGGATGAAGGAAGGAATATATTAAAGAAAGTAGCAACAAATGCAAGCAGGAAGGGGAGTACTGGAGTGAGGAAATAAATAACTAATCGATTAATGAAGGAGGAAATAAAAGAATGTGAAAGGAAGAAATGAAGGGATAGAGGAAGAAAGGAAGTGAACTATGTGGAGTGGATGAACAGAAAGGAAATGAGGAAGTAAAGCAGACAGAAGGGTTGAGGATAAGAAAGGAAGAAATTAAAGAAAGGTTGAAGGGAACAACAGGAAAAAAATACTAATGAACAAATGAAGGAAGAAGGAAGAAATGTGTCAAGGGAGGAGGGATGGGGAATTAATGAGGGTGTAAGAAAGTAAGAATCGAAAGAGGAAAGGATGCATCCCTGGAGGTGCCGAGGAAGAGAAAACGGAAAGAAAAAAGATGGGACGAAGGAGGTCAGGGGAATGGATACGAGAATTCAAGGTATTGGGTCTAGGAGGGATAGAGGGAATAATAACACTGTAATATTGCAAAGAAATTGAAAAACAAAAGCTTATAATGCATTCCTGTTTCCTTAACACACCATGTATGTTTGTAAAGCACATACTCATCAAAGGGGGACTTGAAATGAAAATGTTACGAAGCTCAATGGCACAAATTTTATGGACCTCAGAAATATGAAAGGCTGAGTCGCCATACCAAGAATTACATTTATGAGCCTGAGATCAAAAAGAGATTCCTGGAGTGGATATAACGTTATGCACAAGAAGGAGAAACATAAAAGGGAGAGTGAGGTAGGAGGAGAGGTCTGAAGGCAAAGATAGATATGGCAGACAAAGAACTTGTAGAGAAGTGGGGAAAGCAGAGGTTGGAAGTGCAAGATTGGAGTGTAACATGATGAGAATGAAAAGAGAAAAGAGGAGAACGTCAATGGAAGAAGAGCAAACAACAGGGAGTGCGTGAAAGGAGAGTGGAAGGGAAACATGGGAAGGTGAAAAATCAAAACCAAGGCAAAGATTAATAGGAAACTCGGACATAGGGCAGAAAGTGGATGAGAAATAGAGAGAAGGGAAAGAGTGAGGTGTGAAAAGGAGGAAGAACAGCGGATGCTGAGGGAAATCTAGAGTACACCTCTGCTTTATTAAATATACACTAAGTAATTAGATAACGTTGAGGGGTGACTTAACTGTATCATTCTTGGCCTGTCTTATCAATGCGTAGCTGTGCTGTCCAAGACACACAATAGCGATTCTTTAACTGTGTTAAGCTTTTATCCCATCAAAAGATGCTTTGTGGCATCACAATAGGTTCTCTGTGACAAAAAGATAAACCCACTGACCTAGCCACCTAAATACAGTTCTGCCATCTGCATGGAACACATTAACACTCTGCGCTACAGTCAAAACTACCACTAGAGAAAATTCTGATCTCTCTCTCCAACAGGAACATAACATTTAATCACCAGCGTACAGCGTTATCTTGACATTTTTATTGGTGCCTGAATCTTGCTGAAGCACACGAGGAATTCTGCAACAGGCACTTTTAATCCAAGTTATTTGTTTCCTAACACAGTGTGCCCCAACGGATCACCCCTGAACTCAACATCAGGTGCTCACCAACTAAAAGCTGTCCTTGTCCGATGCCCAGCTGTTGGTCACCCAAAACGGCATGCTCAAGTATTAGAATTGAAATGCATGTTGCCAGAATCATGTAAGAATTCACTTTTTATTGTCTGTCTTTCATACACTGCTGCTAACTGACAGTCGCCTCAAAGCACAAGACAATACATACATTCATATATACATGAAACTGAGTTTTCAACAAGTACATATACAAACATGGCAGGTGCACATGTGGCCTGTACTAGACAAAAATTTAAAAAATACATACTTGAAGAGCGTAGGACTCCCCCAATTGCCTAGTACCCCTGCTTTCTCACTAGCAAGCACTGTGCTCCCAATACACCCAAGCAGAATTCTAATTGTAGATAAAATGCAAAGACAGTGTATGTTACGATGCTGCTCATGCACTTGTCCCCCAAGGGTGCACTACACCCGGACAAAGGCTCAAAGGGATGAAGCTGCACCCCTGATTATAACTCAGATTCCACTTCTATTCTGACGCAGAGACAATATAGTGGCATGTGGGAAATAGAAAACGGACCATAAAAAAAGAGTGTAACTTGGCGCCCATCAAGCATTGGCGATCACAACTTGTTTCCATACCAGGCAGACATATGAACCAAACAGGACATGTATGACTCACTTAAACTGGCAGCAGCACTACTTTTGTTCAGGTCTCATATTGGCTAGAGGCTAGACGAGATTGACACCTTGGTGTCAATGCCATTTAGGAAGTAAAGATACACAGTTTGGCACTTCAAAATTATTATTTGTACATAGTTGGTGTGTATGTCAAAAGAATTTTAAATACAAGTATTCATTTAAGTAATTATGCTAATCACCACTTAGATAGCACTTCTAATAAGTGGTTATTACTACTCAAAGGAACCCTTTTTTAACAAACTTAGAATTATAAAAGCCAGTACGGTTCTAATGGTATGCTTTCCAGTTTGAGTGCAGCTTTTTGATGCTGGTTCATAGCTCTCTAAGTTAAAAGGATAGCAACTTGTGACAGAAGGTAACAGCAAAGATTCTCTGGAACATAAGCAGTCACCAGCAGAACTATGTTGTATGCTATTTCAAGATTGAGTCGATCCTGTAACAAGACTGCAAACGCACTGACCACCCATTATCTTATTTTAACTTCTGTACCCAGGAACGTGCTGGGTACACAAAGATCTATTCAGCTGCAGCAGGTGCATTAACATTGTAAGACATGTTATAATGCAGACTGTGAACACTTAAGTAAGACAAAACAGACTCATTAATACACTTGGATGGGTCTTTGTTTCTACTTTATTTGGGACAGAAATGTAAAAAAAGATAATTAACACATCACCCCTTTTGACTTAATCCCCATTCTGCTGCTACCTATTGACCCTCGATTTATGGGATACTGGAGTATAGTTTCCATTTTCAGCCCCGTACATTAACCTGAGAACTGTTTTGTTTGCACTTAAAATGTGTTATGAATATTGGTAGAGGTTTTGAAAAACAGCAGCTTATGATTAAAACATAAAGGGCCAGATGTAGGTAAGTTAATTTTACCGATTCATAAATACCGAATTTTACCGATTCGGTATTTATGAATCGGTAAAATAGAAGGGGGGAGATGTAGGGAAAATCGGTAATTGAATTACCGATTCTGTAGGAATCGGTATTTACCGAATCGGTAAATACCGATTTGGTAATGCCCATTGATTCCTATGGGCATTGAAGCCCATAGGAATCAATGGGCATTACCGAATCGGTATTTACCGATTTGGTAAATACCGATTTTTGCAAGGGTGCAGGGGGTGTCACTTTGACACCCTCTAGCACCCCGATTTAAGGCATGTGTGACATGTGGCACACAGACATGCCCTAAGGGCATGTCCGTCTGTCACATGCCATAGGTGTGCATGCACACATGTGCATGCACACCTGGAATCGGTATTTTACCACCCAATTGGATTGGGTGGTAAAATACCGATTCGGTAAGGCCTGTGGGACTCAAAAGAGTCCCACCTACGTATCAAAATTACCGAATCGGTAAAAATACCGATTCGGTATGTTACCGATTCGGTATTTTACCGATTTTGTAAATTTACAGATTCGGTAAATTTACCGAATCAGTAAAATAGGCCACCTACATCTAGAATAGCCATTTACCGGTCGGTAACACGCCGGATCGGCCGTTACCGGTCGTTAAATGTCTACCTACATCTGGCCCAAAATGCGTTACATCTTCCTGGTGGAGAGTTTTTTCAACAGGAGTCCCGGAAATAAGTCTTCTCAATTACTGTTGACTTTCAAAGCTACCACGCCATTAGAAGGCATGCGCAGCGCAAAAGCAAAAAAAACATGCAAGGTAATAATTTTATAATCTCTACAGAAATGTTTTCTGGGTGAAATGTTACTGCTTACGCAAGGGTAAAACCAATGTCAAGAGGCTTCCTTGAACTGCGAGGGCTACTGACCTGCAGAGGCTGAAAAGCCAGGAGGAACCAGAGCAAGTCTGTGAAACGCTTCTGCATGAGGGGTTCCACATGGCTGGGGGCTCTGGAAGCATACACCCTTTGCTGTCTGGCCCCTCCTGCTCCCCCCACCAGTGACTGGGGCTTCCCTCAGTCGTGACACCACGCAGCATTCATCCTCCAACCAGCGAAAAGAAACACTAGGCTGTAGCAGCCGGCCCTCAATCAAGGACAACTATAATAAATAAACAATGGCTGACTGACTGGTTGAAACGGACCGCCATTTTTGGGTGGAAGACTTACCCCCAACCATCTGCAGGATAAATAAATAAGTTGAATAAAAGCAAAGCATCCTTTCTTTACTGATTATGATCTTCTCTTACTTTCATTTTTTAACAATTACTGGGCCCACCTCTCAGGGAAGAACATTTTTGTAGGCCAGGCCCTGAGAAATAAGTGCCGGTGCTAAGCACCAGAAAGCACCGGCACAAATTTAGCACTGGCTATATCTCTTGTAAGTGAAAAGTGACTTTTCGGTGCCGTTGGTCAACAGGCTGAATGTCCTCATTATTATGAAGTTGCACTTTCATTTTCTCTCATCATCTTAGGCCATGAAACAACAATGAGAACAGACTCACAATTTCAGACTGAGCACGGAGATTGTAGTTGAGAGATATCAGTCCGATATCAGCAGCAGTGGCAAAGAGAAGTAGGCATGCACTAGATGAAGTTCCTTGAAGGACATGAATTGAAGCTTGCACTGATGTCATTTTATGTTGCATGGTTGCTGTAAATGACCCTTGACTTTGTAACGGTTTAGAATTAGCCCAAGTATATACCTTTGTGTTTGATGTGGTAAGGCGTGGCACAGGAGATAAGCTTTTGAATTTTTTAACTGGCATGATGTTTTCTGACACACAACTGTCTATAATGAAGGTGATGGGCCAACCGTTCACCTTTAATGTAATTTTAGGACCGTGTCAAAATGAATTTGTCACTTCATTTGGTGGTTTTTCTTTGGCGTTTGATCTTCTTTGTAAGCAGCTAATCCTACAGGCGCATGTCGTTCCTTAGTCGATATCATCAACACACATCCGTCTTCTATTCTAGCTCTAGATAACGATGTTGAATATAATTGATATGATGAACTTGACGATAATCGATTTTGCTTGGTTTCTACTTGTTGTAACTGATGTTGCCTTGTGGCCCTTTGAGTGTAGCAAGAATGCTTTTGGAACCTTATGGTGTCCATTTTTTCTTCTCACTGTGACGCGTTTGGTTTCTCTTTCACTTTTCAGACCGTTAAGAAGGGATTTTCTTTCCTGAAGCCTTTGCATATCTGTCCTAGTGCTGGACATTTACCTTCATGGGGGAAAAGAAAACCCCTCTGGGATGCATAACTTTTTCTTCTTCTGAGACATCGACTTGTGTTCATCTATTTTGTGCTAATGCTTGCTTTTCATAATTAACGCTGATTCATTACATGCTATGCCTGCTTCCTTATCAGCAGCTTGTCAGTCTGTTCAAGCTTCTGCCCTTGCCGCCATTAGCATTTTCTCTAAACTGAGTGTCTCTCTCAGTATGCGTCTCCTGAAGGAATCTGAAAGACAGCCATCAATCACTCTGAGGTGCATAGCTTCTTCATCATTAAAGTCACAGAACTTACAGTGTTTGATAAGCACATCAAGTCTCCCAACTAACTCATCCATCATTTCACCAGCTTGTTGTTGTGCTTCGTTGAAAATGTACCTTTCATAGTCGACATCATATTGAACTTGGCTTCCAACGCTTTTTTATCTTTTGGTACAATAGTGCATCAGTTTGTGAGACTTTCTTTAGCCCTTCTTTCACTCTATCACGGCAAGGTTTTTCAAATATTTAATAGTTTTCTTATCATCTTCTTATAGTGCATCTATGAAGTAATCGAACATTTTAATTCATATAGTCTGCATGGCACCGATGTTCTGTTTCTTCACTGTGTCAAACAGTGGTGGTCACTTCAGGAATGTAGCCACATCGAACTTTACTGAGAGCACGTGTTGTTCAGTGTTCTTCACACAAAGCAGGACTGGCAACCTCTCCACATAACACCATTATTGTTTGGGCTTAATTGTTTTGTCCAATTTGGACGTAGTATAGCACTTCACTCACTTGTGCCAGTAAGTAAGTTTCTGTTCTCGGTCACTGGTCACTGTCTTTAGCATTTGCTTCTCATGGATGAGGACTCTGGGTTATGGCACGGTGCAGTATCTCTTCTTTCAGCTTTACCAGTGGGTTGGTGTGGGCTTTTCGAATGTGCTCCTCTGCAGGGCCTTCAACTTCTTCGATGGCTGTGTATGGGCTGGAGCAGGGCTTTGACTCCACATATTCCAACCGCATACTGCTTTGCATCGATTTTGGGTGAACATGGCATGCACCAGTAGTTTGCTGTACAATTGCAAGCTCTTAGGGAGAGCAGCCTTATTTTTTCTGAGCACGTATCCCCTACTCATCACCAGTTGTAGCATCTTCCCCAGCCTGGGAACATGCCACAAAGAGTGCTCTGCAACAAACGTCTTTATTCTTCACCATGCGATCACAATCTGCACGCATTGCATAATGACTTTCATTATCACACCTTAACACCTCCAAGAATAATACATAATTCTGTTTAGAGAATGCCCAGACCTGCAAGGGTTGTAGCATGCATAATATCAAAGACACTGCAACAGTGTCTGGTCCAGTCAAAGGCTTCAGTAATTTAAATATGAGCTCAACCCCTGGTAGCTATGGCACACAGCATAAAGGCTTAACTTAAAGGAAATGTTTAAAGCAAGTACCAACATATTTAAGCAGTCAAAGACACAATAAAAAATAAACATCTCACATCAGATTTTGAAAATAGTGGGAAATGTAATAAGCAAAAGGATATATAAATGACAAAAATCCATTAAGTGGAATTGGAGGTATGAATTTGGAGGATTATCTTCGTGTATTGACTTTATAAAGATACGCATACACCCCCCTGCAACTCAAGGCCAATAAACAAGAAAAATAGTTCTTCTTTTGGATGATTCTCACTACTATTGATCATGGGTCACAGATCAGTAGCTGTGCAGATTGACAGGTAGAGTAGGATGAGGAAAGAAAAAAGAGATTTCCCGCGGAAGTTTAAATAATTGCAGTGGTGCAGGTGTGTGAACTGCCCTACAATGCACATGTTTCAGAGGATTTCATTGTAGTATAAACGGCTAAAACCAGCAGAACATTCAAGATTTAATAACTGTGGAAATATACCCAGAGCAGCTTCATTTACACATCAAGCGGAACATAATTATGCATAAATACCAGATAAAAGGACCAATAAATAAACATGGATAATTATGGATGGAAATGTAAAGAAAATAAATATCATAAAGCCAGGCGCGCTAGTTTTGTGCTATGACATGCTATTGAAATTAGAGCATAGAAGAATGTCTTCTCGCTCACAAATCTCTATTCACTGATAACAGTCAGTGCTGTTTTTAACCTCAAGCCACCATAATAGGTACTTAAGTCAGTTCAGATGTTCTATTTTAATTTTGAACCAATGTCTTCCCCCGTTTGTGCAAATGCAGCTGCTGCATTGCCATTTCTCTTCCTTACAGGCAGTTGCCCTCTGCTAGCTAAAGTATGTAAAGGCAGTAGAGCATGCGAACTTCTGATTCTTGCATAAGTGCGCATGCGCCATCCTGACCCAAAATTCTGGGTCTGGATTCAATTAGGGCCTCAGAGGGAAGAACGAGCATTGAATTAGCCCCACATTTTTACTGTTTATATACAGGTGTCTAATAGTATAAAGTTAAAACAACAGTCAGACCTGGTACAGTGTCAATAATGAACATAACTGGGAGAACAAACAAAGTTATTTGAAACATTAAAAAATATAAAAAGAATGCATTGAAGTTAATCCCTCCTCTTGCCACTCTCACTAGTCTCTGCAGATGGACTTCTCCTAGCTCCTTCACTCTCATCTCTCTAGCTGGTAGTACAGCTTTCCCTCTGTGGCTCTTGCACAGAGGTACTGCTAACACTAAAAGCCTCCTCACTTTTGCAGCTGCAACCTGGTAACTGGGTGAAATATGGGAGGTCTGTATCTCCCCCAGTGCTTTTTCACCCGCACTGACAGCCAGCATTATGCCCACTATAATGGCACATTTCTACTTGGAGGTTGAGAGCACGTCTAGACAGAAGAGGAGGTGAAATGGCCTGCCGATTTACTGACCTGCCATCAGTTGTTTTAAATGGGTATTGTTGTATTACAGTATCTGCCTATGTTAAGAGTAACATACAATGGTGGCCAGCACGGATCGAGGGTGGCGGGAGTAGGGGTTAAGGGGATGTAAAAAAAGAAGAAGAAAGCCTACCTCCTTGCCACGCCTCTCCTCGTTGTCCCTCCACTCCAGGCAGAACGGGAAGCACCCAGGCTCCCATAAGCCAATCGCAAAGCTGCAATGCAGAGTTGTGATTGGTCTGAGCTTCGTGGTTCAGTGCTCAGCAAGGGAATGGGAGCCTAGGCATGTTCTCCACCGAGGCTGAAATGCACCGTGGGTGGAAAACATGCAAAGTGCGCATGACTGTTTGGCCGTCTCAAAACGGCAGGCCAAACATTCATGCGCACTTACAGTGTGCCACCACTTCTCCCCCTGCTCCTCTGTCACCAGAGCAGCCCACCCGCAAAGCTGTAGCAGCAGGAAAAAAACGAAAGTGATAATACCTTCGAGTTATTATCATTTTATTTTTCCTTTATTTCAGTGCTGCAAAGCAGTGGGGCAACGCTCCTCTGCCTTAGTGGAGAAGTCCGCCGCTGGATTTCCTTGGACATGGATTTGTATCATTCACTGATACCATGACAAGCAGCCTGATTACCTTGCTTTATGTGTGTGCCAAGGCCACCAACCCTCCTGCTCATGATATGCAAGGGCTTTAATAGTTGCCATTTCACAGCCAAAACAGAGGATTCAATCACCTGAAAGTGGGAAAATATTGCAGCATCCTATGTTCGTCCTGGTCATAGGTGCCTTTTTGCCTTAATGCTTTATTAAATCTGTTTAGTTGTCTTGCTCTCAGTTGCCCAGCCCTCACTACTGCCTTTGACAACCGCCACAGTGGTGGTACGCCAGCAGGTTTCATGAGTGGGTGTGAGTGATGGACTACTCTTGGGCCTGTGCCTGCGACCTTTGGTGCTGCAAAGGCTCTCACTTCTATTCTGCTGGGCTATTCAAAGGGTATCACAACCTCTTTTTCTCTGCCTCTGCCTTCTACGTCCAAGGGTGTTGTGAAGTTCATATGAAAAGGTGCTTTTTACTGTTCTATTTCAGTGGGATACCAAGGAAAATACATTTTTAATTAAGATATGTTAACCGGTAAGAGCTAAGGTCTACAATTACTCCAATGTTTTACTATATTGGGACAGGAATGAAGCTTGTGGCTACAAGTATCATAAATGGTCCATATACAGAGGCTGACATTTTTCATGATAATCCTCATGTACCAATAAATTGGGCCTGGTGGTCCTTTTTATGTGTCAGTTTCTTAGCAGGGGTGTCCATATTCCATTTGACTGTGGGTGGTGCTGAAAAGTGCCATTGTTTCTAACTTCAGATAATGCCTCAGGTTTTAAGGGCAATTCAATTATTTTTACCATGGACCTAGGTGCTTGTTCTGTGGAAGGCCCTCCTCATGAGCCTCCATCCTGGCTGCTACGTCTTCTCACCTTCTGGTTTGTACCTGAGTGAAGGCAGCACCTTGTAGCGATTTTCTGCCCGCATAGTAACATTCCTAGGTTAGTTCCCAGGTTTAGAGTGCGAAAGGGCCTCCAGAACTACAACTACCAGCAGGCCGTGCAGCGAGTAAAAATTAGGCAGGGGTGGTCCTAATATAAGCATCTCCTCCGCAATGGGAAGGTGCTCGACAATCTTCTGTCCAAATAGGAATGGCGGATGGTGTGTCCCCGCCGGATTCCAGCGTGAAGACTTCAGCCTTGGTTCCTGTACTTCGGTATCCTGCTCGTATTGTGTGAATCTGCCTTGGTTCCAGTAAACAGTATCCTGCTCGTATCTTGTGGACTCAACCCCCGGAGTGTGCCCCAATTGGTTCCAGGTATCGAGGAAGGAGCGTGGGCTCGCCACCTCCATCTCCCATCATTTTTTGTTTACTTATTTGTGAGCCACGGTTACTCTGAACGCTCTGGGGCGTATTTCGATATTACGTGACTCGTTGGTTTGTGCAGCGTGTGTTCGCGTCTACAAACTTTGAGAGACGCAGTACTAGCGCAGAGCTATCTATATCTCTCTGTGGTTGCGGACCTGCTAAGTGATATTTAAACACTTGTTTTGTTGTTCTTTGCCTCACATTACAAAAGGAAAGCTTGCCTTGCCTTGTACCTTTCGTATATATATATATATATTTTTTTTTGGCTAACCTTTTTTGTACATTGAAGGACTTTTTTCCAGCAGTTCTATTCATCGTGTTGTGACTATTCAACTACACCTTGGGTACTCTATCTTCTATGGAGTAATGGAGATTAATCTAGTTCATTTACTTTACTACTCCAGTGTTTAAACAAACTTTATTTACCTTGCCTTATTGATGCCTAGCAGTAGGGGATCTCTCTACTCTGGAAAGTAATGGCAGATTCTTTTATTTGTGCCTTAGCTGTATGAGTTCTGGTGAGTAGGTGTGGAGAGGTATTGCTGGAAGTTATGTTAAACAAGAGAGTGAATACCTCATTTCTGTTTTCTTGTCTTCCTGTCCTGCAGTACATACATCCCTATTGTTGCCGTGCAGTCTCCAAGACCAGACCTAGAAGGGACGACAGAACTATTGTTGCCATGCCTTCTCCCAGACCAGACCTTGAAGGGACCACAGAACTTACAGCTAGTTTGTTATTTTATCCACTTCCCTTTTTCCCCTTGTGCTCAATTTCACGCAGCAGGATTTCATCCTCTGCTGGAGGTTGCGTTGGGGGGAATTGTGGGGATATACATGTGTCATCGTCTCTGCTGGCCCCAAGAGAAAGGTTAGTGGCAATTTATATATTCTTGCTCTACTGATGATCGCAATAGATTTTCAAGCCCAAGTTTAACGCCCAGCCCAGACGATGGATACTAACATGGTATTGCCCTTGCTGTTGGAAAGCCTGACAGCTTTGCAGCAGGAGGTACAAACCTCGCACTTAGAGAATCAGAATTTACATAGAAAGATGGGCACCCTGCGCCTAGAGGTAGCAGGCCTCTCCCACAGGGGTCAAGGGGAGGGTTCTTACATCAGACCAGCTACCTTGCCTCCTCCTGCAGCAGCTACACATACACCGTCCCCTGGCCCTCAAGGAGGTGGGTTTTTTGCCACAGCTCCTCCCACTCCTTCGACAACTAACGTTGTTCCCACTGTCCATGTCATACAAAACACGGGAATTCCCTTGGCTCCCCCTGAACGTTTTTACGGGGATCCAAAAAAGTTCGAGACCTTCCTGAACCAATGCTGGCTTCATTTTGTATGCTAACCAGCGGTGTTTCACGGTGAAGCTGCAAAAACTGCTTTCATGATGTCCTACATGGGAGGTAATGCAGCTAGTTGGACCATTCCCCTGATGGAAAGGAACGATCCCGCTTTGCACCCTTTTCCTGAGTTCTGTCTAGAGAGGAGGAAACTATTTGAAAGGACGACACATATGATGACCTTGGATAGGGAATTACTCACCTTACATCAAGGGTCACAAGATCTGTTGACGTATATATCACGACTTTCAACCATCCAGTGGTCGAAACAGACTGGCTTTCTGAAAAAAGAATCACCTTTTTTATCAACGTCTACAAGGAGAACTCAAAGATGTTCTCGCCCAGGTCATACAGCTGCCACAAACCTGACTGTTCAACTTGACCATCGTCTCCAGGAGAGAAAAGGGAACAAGAACAGAGGAGATGCCTGATTTCTATATGTGAGACCAAAAAGCTCAGAGGAATACAGGGTCCTCTCACCCCTGAGGAGAGGGACAAAATACGAAAGATGAAACTATGTGTGTATTGTGGAAAAGGTGGATATTTTATCAAAGAATGCCGTGCAAGGAATTCCTTTCCTGGAAGACCCTTTGGTCCACGAATGCAAGCGACTATGAAACCAGGAGAACCCGTGGAAAACTGAAGATCCCAAATCAGGAGGAGATCTCTGATTTGGGTACACAACGTACCATGATCTCATCGGTCCTTGCTAACACCCTCCAACCTGCTGTAACCCACTTAAACATCAGTGTTTACCTGTGGATCACTTCCCAAGACGTCTTAGAGGTTGATGCCTTGCTCGATTCCGGAGCCACCGGTAACTACATAGACCAGGAGTTTGCCCCGAAGATGGGGATTGCCTGCGAGAAGAAAAACACCCCTCAACTAGTGAAAGTGGTAGATGGGACTGCCTTGTCCTCAGGTCCCGTGACCTATCATACTCATTTCCTCCTGATCAAGTTTGGAAACAACCACCATGAATACATCCAATTCGATCTCATCGATGCACCCCAATTCCGTCTTATTCTCGGAATGCCGTGGTTGACACTGCATGATCCCGTAGTTAGTTGGGCAGCCCGCACCGTAACCATGTCTTCAGATTATTGCAATGAGCATTGCAACAAGGGGAAAGGTCATCTTGAAAACCACAAAAAAATACCCTCTGCTTATTTGGCAATGGCCTGTCTCCAAGAACGTTGTTGCTGTTCTACAGTCCTGCCTGAGGTCTACCGCGAAAACCAGCCTCGGTTTGACAAACAGAAGGCGACTCAGTTACCACCCCATCAGGTGTATGATTGTCGGATCGAATTAACATCAGGAGCTGACATCCCCTGCAGTCGGGTGTATGATTTGACGGAGAAAGAAACGCAATACCTAAAAACCTACCTTGAAGAAAATTTTGCCTCCGGATTCATAAGACACTCCACTTCACCCGCATCCTCTCCTCTCTTCTTCATTCCAAAGAAGGACTGTAAAACATTGCGGACCTGTATTGACTATAGGGCCATGAATCGGATAACAATAAAAAACCGTTACCCATTACCATTGATACCTGTGCTTTTGGACCAATTGAAGGGCACCCGTTATTTCACCAAACTCAACCTCCGAGGAGCCTATCATCTGCTCCGAGAACAAAAGGGCGATGAGTGGAAGAAGGCCTTCCGAACAAAGTTCGGTCTCTTTGAGTACAGGGTGATGCCTTTTGGGCTTTGCAACGCCCCTGCAGCCTTTCAGTTCTTTGTGGATGAAGTATTCCGTGGCTGCCTGGAGACATTCTGCATTGTCTATATTGATGATATTTTAATCTATTCTACTACACTCCTGGAACACGTATCTCATGTCAAAATAGTCCTGAAGAAACTAAACCATCATTCGTTATACGCCAAGCTTGAAAAGTTTCTTTTCCATGTCCAGGAAGTTGCCTTTCTAGGTTATATCATCAATGCCCAGGGTTTCCAGATGGACATGAGCAAGGTCAAGGTGATCACCACTTGGAAAACACCCCAGAACATCAAATCAGTGCAAAGCTTCCTTGGCTTTGCCAATTACTACTGGCGATTCATAAAAGATTTTTCAAAAATAATTCAACCAATATCCTGTCTACTACGGAAGAATGCTCCTTTTGTGTGGGGAGAAGAGGCGGCTGGGTCATTTCAGCATTTAAAAGACAAATTTACTCAGGCTCCCATCCTTCGCCATCCTGATCCGCAGATTCCCTTTGTTCTAGAAACGGATGCCTCGCAGTATGCCTTGGGAGGTGTACTATCCCAACGACACCCCGTCATGGGCCAACTACACCCAGTAGCATACGACTCAAGAAAACTTACTCCCTGTGAAGTAAACTACACCATCTCCGATAAGGAGTTATCGGCAATAAAGAGAGCATGTGAAGAGTGGCGGCACTATCTTTTAGAAGCATTGCACACTGTGGAGATCAACACAGACCACAGAAACTTGTTGTTCCTAAAAACCGCAAAGGCCTTGACTCTTTGACAGCTACGTTGGACCTTATTCTTTTCCAATTTTGACTTTGTGATAAGGTACCGACCAGGTCCACAAATGGGAAAGCAGATGCCTTTTCCCCTGTGGAAGAAACAGAAGAAGAGAGCACAGCCATTCCACCTGAACCTCCTCTTATCCTAACCGAAGCAGGACATCCAAAGCAGACTCTAGCTTTGCTAACCTCACAGGATTTTCTGGAAATTGTGAAAGTAGCCCTAACAAACATGGATATGCAAGCCTGGGTACAAGAAGAACCAGAACATTGCTCGGAAACAGAGGATCTAGCATACCATTACCATGCATTGTATATACCACATAAAACACTGCAACAACAAGTACTAACTTGGGCCCATGATACAGTGTTGGGTGCGGCATATGGGGATATACAAGACTATTGCTAGTGTGGAACGCTCCTTCTGGTGGCCCGGCTTACGTAAAGATGTCCAAGAACATGGTAAGAACTGTGCAGCCTGTGCACATGGGAAAGCCAGCCATGCAAAACCTACAGGACTACTTAGACCGTTACCTACACCACCTCATCCACAGCATACCTTATCTATGGACTTCATTGTGGAGATGCCCCCCTGCGAAGGAAAGTCTGTCATATTGGTGGTGGTCGATCATCTAACTAAGATGGGATATTTTATTCCCTTAGGAGGCCTGCCTACATCGTCGGAATTAGCCATGGTCTTTCTCCAACACATAGCCGAGCTCATGGGATTCTGTGTGTTTTGATCACTGACAGGGGTACTCAGTTCACATCTCATTTTAGGAAGGCCCTCTGTAAAACCCTGAACATAGAGGCTCGGCTCTCATCTAGTTACCATCCACAAACGAATGGTAAGACGGTGCGTCTGAATCAGACATTGGAGCAGTATTGCCCTAATATTGACTCCCCATCCTTTTTTGATGACCTCCAGATCAAACTTTTATCGTTTGACCCCGGACTTTTAATTTTGGGCGGAGATTTTAATCTGCTTTTGGATCCATCCAAAGAAAGAACCTCTCTCTCCCCTGATAATAAGCCCTGTTCCCGGCAGTCCCTTAGAGACATATGCACACATTTTCCTTAATCGATGTCGAAAGACGTTTACATCCCCCTCACCCAGATTTCACACATTATTCGGGGTATCATGGTACATGGACCCGAATTGACTATTGGTTGGTTTCTCCAAGAGTAGCTGGATGGCTGGACGATGCAATCACTCTTCCCCGCACCCTTTCTGACCACTCTCCTATTGTTCTCCGGCTGCGCATTCCTAGACCGGGCGGCTATGAGCGACAAAGGCGTTTTCCCGGGAGAGCGGTGGATTCCTGGTCGGTCCATTGGGAGGGGTTCAAGGCCTACATATGAGGGGTGTGTATCTCCAAGCGTGCCAGGGTATTGCGGGATCTGCACTCGACTCTGGACCGGATGGAGGGTGAGATTGCTGTGTTGGATCGTGAATTGATTACATCGCCCTCTGACGAGAGAGAGGCAAAACGTCTTTCGCTGTTGTTTGAGTTTAGAGAAGCTGCTGAACGTGAAATGCTTTTCCTCACCAGGCAATACTCTGTACGGCGAGGGTGGGAGGCCTGGGAGGTTCTTGGTTCATACCTTACGCCCCCCACATACCATGCGTACATCATCTCAGTTACTGGTCCGCAAAACACCTTGCTATACACCTCCACTGACATTTGTGACCACTTTCTAAGCTATTACAAAACACTGTACACCACCAGGATTGGTGGGGACCTGAAAGAGCAAGGGGACTATCTATCTGGAATAGCAATAGTTTACATTGAAAGGTACATGCATGACTTCCTGGCTGTCCCGATTACACCCGATAGCATTATTTAAGCCACTGACTCATTACGTGGCTCATCAGCCCCGGGACTTGACGGCTTCTCAGCTGATTTTTATAAGGAGTACAAGGATATCTTGGTCCCTAGATTAATTGAGGTTTCCGCAGAATCCCTTGACACAGGCACGCTCCCTCCTACCTTCAGAAAAGTGGTGATTATTCTTTTTCCAAAGCCCGGGAAAGACCCTGCTTTATGTGGCTCCTACCGGCCGCTATCACTGTTAAACTCAGACTATAAAATTTTGGCTAAAGTCATTGCCATACGACTATCATTGTTGATGGAATACATCATTGCCCCGGCGCAATCAGGATTTGTCCACCTCAGTTAATCTTCGCACCCTGTTTGCCGTGCTGCACAGATGCGACCCCAACACACCGGCGGCCGCCGTTTTGTTAGACGCTGAGAAGGCGTTTCACTCTCAGGAATGGCCCTTCTTTTTATTAATTATGAGACGCATGGATATTCCGGAATGTTTTGTCTCTACCATGGTGCTGTTATACACTAGGCCCACTGCCAGACTTTGCTTAAACAGCACTCTCTCTGAACCCTTCGCGCTATCTTGCAGCACTAAGCAGGGCTGCCCGCTCTCCCCGTTATTATTCATATTAGCTATGGACCCTTTAGTCCGACACTTCCAAGAGAAACACCTTCACCGCAGACTCCAGTTCCGCACCGGCCCCCTCCTGATCTCGTTATATGCGGACGACACTTTGTTATATGTCCAGAACCCTCAAACCAATCTTGAGCCCCTGATCCTTGAAATCGCACGATTTGGCAAATTCTCAGGTCTCTGCATTAATTGGCATAAATCGGTTATCTTTCCTCTCAACGCCGGCACGGTAGTCTGGCCTTGTATGTTCCCACTAACGTGGTGCAGTGACGTGGTGAAATACCTCGGCTTCTTTATTCATCTGGATATTGACACCATGATCCGAATGAACTATGGCAAAGCTATTAGGGATCTAGATTTGCAGATATGGAAGTGGCTACGACTGCCACTGTCTTTGGCCGGAAGAGTGGCAATCATAAAAATTATCGTACTCCCTCGTTTTTTATATTTGTTCACCAACATCCCAATCCCCCTCACCAACACCTTTTTAAAATAGATGCAGTCGTTGCTATCGCGCTTTGTCTGGGCGGACAAGACTCCTCGGGTTCGCTGAATGGTGATGGTGCTTCCGTACGAGAAAGGGGGGTTCGGAGTTCCGGATTTCCGCTTATATTATTTAGTAGTAAAATGCTGTTTTGCTCAAGTATGGTTTCACCCAGATGCCCGAATCTTATACTCTTTCGACAGCGTGTATTAGCGTCTACAAACTTTGAGAGACGCAGTACTAGCGCAGAGCTATCCATGTCTCTCTGTGGTTGTGGACCTGCTAAGTGATATTTAAACACTCGTTTTGTTGTTCTTTGCCTCACATTACAAAAGCAAAGCCTCAGGAGACAGTGGTAACATTTACGTTTTGACTGTTCGTTTTGTTCTCAGCTCAGTTCTTAATCTCCCGGGGTCTTCTCTGAACATTGCCTTGCACCTTTCGTATATATAAACACGCCTTTAATATCAATTACTGTTTCTTGGTTTTTATAATAATATTTTGTAAAATCATGTTTGAAAATCAACCCCACAATGAATGTATTGTTTATATATATTTCTTGACGGAAATAAGAACTACAGAAGCCAATGTGAATCTGTCTTTCAGTTCTATGATTTTACCTGTCACGTGATGCATCACGTGACATTCATGCACTTTAAATGTTTGTATGTGTATTGTAAACTTTAATCGTGACCAAGCCTGCTGGGTCAGGCGAAACGCGTTGATAAGCGACGAGAGAATAAAAATAAGTTTTTCACCACGCTGTTGTCGTCTCCTCTTCAAATCGTTTGTCGAGGTTTGAGCTCGTAATGTGATTCCTGCCTTTGCTCATGAGGTCGGAAGATGACGCGCCCTCTGATCTGGTGACGGCAGAAGTTCGTGAGCATTTGGAGAAGTTTGTTTGCTGCCGCCCCCCTCACGCAGACCGAGTCGGAGAAGTCGAGAAAGAACTCCGCAGTGCCCCGATTTCACACGCCGTGCAGAACCCGCGCCAGAACTTGGGTGAGTGCTAATAATCACCGGACAATTGTTTGGCGGTAAAGGAGGCATTTGTGATTATTCGAGGTACGAGTGTCTGC
This sequence comes from Lissotriton vulgaris, assembly GCF_964263255.1. NCBI lineage: Eukaryota > Metazoa > Chordata > Amphibia > Caudata > Salamandridae > Lissotriton > Lissotriton vulgaris. The sequence goes on from NC_141691.1 coordinate 135,630,830, forward strand.
GGCACTGAGGAAGAGGGAAAGCTTTGTGTGGGAGGGTCTGAGATCGAGTCGGCCCCACACTAGCGGTTGGTGTAAAACGCAAGGATTAGAAGTAATTGAAATGTCGCTTGAGGAAATGAATGAACGCGAGCAGGAAGCACTGCAGATATTTGATGAAGCAACCATTGGTGCTGCGGCAAAAGAACAGCCTTCAAGAGTTCGAAATGAGAAAATGCCTGACGTAATGGTGCGATTGAAGCGCCTAGAAAAATTATCCCGGGGTGAGCTTTCAAAATGGTGGGAATCAAGATCCCTACAGCGCTACCTTGAAGTAGGGAGAATTCCAAGGGGGATAAGAATACTTGTGGCCCCAACCTATGAAGACCCCGACCCCCTAATGTTACAGGAGTGGGCGGATAATAATCATGATTCATCTTGCCGCATGCTGAGAATTTTAATCAAGTATGCGGAAAAAGATCGCGCAAAAATGATGGAGGAAATTAATCAAATTAACGACATGCTGGCTAAAGAAGATAATTAGGAACCAATTGTTCTCTACAAAAAGGAGATGGGAGAACGGTTGAAAAAGTTGGGAACTTCTATCAAGGAACGAAAAGCACAAAAGTTCATAAGGGACAAAAAGGATTACGACCGTGGGCAGATTTATACATTTGCCAAAAAATTTGAAAATGTAAGGAGAATGAAAATGAGTGGCGCAGCACAAAGACAACAGACAGCCCAATCTGGCATAAGTAGCGTACCGAGTTCAGATGTGGTGACCTCAGCAGAGGAAGGGCCCAGTGGGGAAGTGGAAGAACGAATCCCTTCAGTTATTGACAAATTTGTTTTTTTTCAAGAGGACCGACGAGTCAACCTTCGCCCAAGAACAAGGGTAAATTACGCCAAACCGCCAAGAGGAAAAGGCAAAAGAACAAAAGGCGCCAAGGTGTAAAACAAAGAGTAGTGATCAATGCACAAATGTCTTCTGACATTATCCCGGATTTGACCCAACCAAAAACATCGGTGATCAACTTGACCAACATGGAACTGTCTATTGAGGAGGAAAAGATCCTCAACTTAGGACTCTCATTTTGCCCGATTGCCGAATTTAATTACGTCCAAACTCGGACAGACATTTTCAAATTCGCAAGACCTTTGAAATTAAAAAAACATTTCTCTTTGAACCAGGGTTCAGTGAGCGAGACTTTAAACCACGGAAACTGTGAGGCTTCACCGGGAGAATTAAATGTACAGGACATGGACCTCATGCTCGATATTCAACCTTCTGGTAGAATATACGAAGAAAATGAGAATGGTGTGAGCTTTGAAAGACAAATTGCTGATGAACCATTAGAACTAATGAGTCAAGCAGATGAGGTAGCAAGATCTGAAGGATTGGTCATCAATGCGAGTGACCCAACTAACTTTCGACCCAGATCTCGATATATTCCTTACACTGCACGTGACAGCATTAACATTTTCAACGATTTGGTTGTAAATGACCTAAAGAACTTGGAGAACTGTACTAGTGTATGCAATAAAAAATTTAGCAAGCAAGAAAAAGTTCAGACAGCCCTTATTAATAAAATCATGCAGGAGGATAAATGCATAGTACGTGATGCTGATAAGGGCGGGAATGTAGTCCTTTGGGATAGACAACAATATTTATCTGAAGCTTATAAACAGTTGAACAATAGAGATTGCTATGTAAGGGTTAAACCACCTGAGATTATGTTTAACAGCCACGCACAATACAATCCAGAATTGGATAACTGGTATGGACAACTACTGATCACCCATGATGAGTATAAATATCTGAAAATAATTAACCCAGTTACTCCGGTTTTTTATTTGCTCCCGAAGGTGCATAAGGACCCTTGTAATCCCCCTGGTAGGCCGATCATTTCGGCCATAGGTAGTGGGTAAGAAAACTCCTCAAAGTTTATTGACTCTTTCTTAAATCCATTAGCTGCTCAACTCCCATTGTATATTTTGGATACAGGGGATTTCCTTAAATCCATCTATGATATTCCCTGGGAAGATGATTTGATTTTGGTGACTATTGATGTCACCACTTTGTACACGAGCATTAAGCACAGTGATGGACTTAATGCTATAAGACATTTCCTTGGGACAAGACCAATTAAACTATGGGCTCATACCCAAATGCTTTTATCAATGGTCTCAACCTGCTTAAAAAATAATTTCTTCATCTTTAATGATGAATTATTTCACCAAACCTGTGGCACTGCGATGGGCACCTGCTTCGCCCCCAGCTATGCTAATTTGCATATGGGCTGGTGGGAGGAGCAGGTGATCCGGAAGCAGTGCCAAAATGAATGGGAAAACAACAACCTACATTGGAGTCGCTTTATTGACGACTTGTTTGTTGTCTGGAGAGGCTCCCTATCTGATTTAAATATGTTCTTGGCCAAAATACAGAAAAACAGTTTAAACCTAAAATTCACCAGTACTGTAAGCACAGAGTCTGTCAACTTTTCAGACCTCACAGTCTACATTAAGGACAATAAATTACAGACTAAATTATATAGGAAGGAGACCTATGGAAATACTGTGCTTCATGCCAGTAGTTTCCACCCTACTAGTTTGGTGAATTTTATCCCCTATGGGGAAGGTCTAAGGGTTTTGAGAAATTGCAGTGACCCTAATGACAGAGAGTGTGCATTAACTGACCTTCAATTACGCTTTAAACAGAGGGGGTACAGTGATAACTGTCTTAATACATCTTTCAGTAAAGTCAAGCATAAAACCAGAGAAGAAGTCCTCTTCAAAGACAGTAGGAAGATGAAGAAACAAGCAGAAAATGAGTGTAGGTTGATCACTAACTATAACAAATTGCATGGATCGGTGAGGAAAATCTTGACACGTCATTGGCATATTATCAAAAATGACCCAATCCTCGGTCCTTTACTCACCAATAGACCCCTTATAACCTTTCGTAAGGCAAAATCATTTAAGCAAATGTTAGTGAAAACCACGTTGACTAAAGCTAAGAAAAAGACAAAAAGCAAAAAGAGCAATTGGTTGTCCAGAAAGGATGGGTTCTTAAAGTGTAATAAATGTAAAGCGTGTGAGCATGGGAAGAATGCTAGTACATACCAACCAGGCCTTTCTAACAGAATTAAAAAGATCAAAGGACAATATGACTGCAAGACAGACTTTGCGATCTATGTTTTACGTTGTGAATGCAACCTACAGTATGTAGGGAGCATGATTAAGCCCGTTCATCAACGGGTGTTACAACATCTCAGGGCGATCAAAAATGCAGATAGATCTTATCCGGTCGCCCGGCATTTCGAAAAGTTTCATGAAAAAAATCCAAGCAATCTGTCCTATTTTGTTATTGATTCCGTACCCTTGAATGAAAGAGGGGGGATAGAGTTAAAAGGCTCCGCAAACTTGAATCGTAGTACATAGTGGAATTAAATACAAAAAGCCCATACGGATTAAATATTGAAGACGATCTGTATACACACCTATGAATCTTGATCAAATTGTAAGAGTGATGAATTTCTGGTAAATTTAGCTTCCTGGTTAGTGTAATTCATTTCTTTTAGTTTAGAGTTTTTTCGTGTATTATTATTTGTTTTCAATTTTGTTTTGACACTTAAATGATTGAACTGATCGGATTTGCCCACTGGGGCTAGATTTGTAAACCTATTGGTTTTTGGTTTCTGAGGTTAATCCGCTATTAAAATTTTGGGGCTTTGATGCAAGTGCGATTTATCGAATATAAACCATTGATTACAGTTTGTTTGAAGGTGGTTAATTTAAGCCCACTTGGGCTGTATTATGTGCAATAATTGTCGAGTAATTTTGTCTCGATTGAAATATGGGACCAGAATAATGGGTGTGAGTATTTTGCGCTTTCTGTCACAAACACGCCTTTAATATCAATTACTGTTTCTTGGTTTTTATAATAATATTTTGTAAAATCATGTTTGAAAATCAACCCCACAATGAATGTATTGTTTATATATATTTCTTGATGGAAATAAGAACTACAGAAGCCAATGTGAATCTGTCTTTCAGTTCTATGATTTTACCTATCACGTGATGCATAACGTGACATTCATGCACTTTAAATGTTTGTATGTGTATTGTAAACTTTAATCGTGACCAAGCCTGCTGGGTCAGGCGAAACGCGTTGATAAGCGACGAGAGAATAAAAACAAGTTTTTCACCACGCTGTTGTCGTCTCCTCTTCAAATCGTTTGTCGAGGTTTGAGCTCGTAATATATATATATATATATATATATATATATATATATATATATATATATATATATATATATATATATATATATACAAATCCACCTCCAGGGAAACCGAAGGAAGGAGCCACAAACAAGGACTGTGTAGAGAGGTTCTTTATTTGTTTAGCAGGTAAGGCGTTATGCATTTCGGCGTTTAGCCTTCCTCAGACGCCACTGCCCAACTGCAAGAACGTGCGTCCAGCTTTTTTATGTCTCTGCAGCACTCCTTAATTGATCGGTGCACGCCTGCCCCAACCATGTGATCGTTGATTGCCGTGTCGATCTGCTGACACTACAACTCCCAGCATACTCCAATCTGGGCTGATAATACGGGGGGAAACCAGAGAAAAGTTCTTGTGTTTCAAGGCGTATGCAGTGCTCAGCGAACTTCAAAACAGTCTTTAAAAACATAAGAACCCCTCAAGTCCCCGCCACTGCTTCAACTCACAGGGTACAGGTCCGCCAGGTCGTGGGTCGGTAATAGTTCACCAAAATCATCTGTGAAGTCACAGACTGCTCTCACGCAGCGTCCCGTGCTTTCCTGCTTTGCTGTGGGTGGGCTGCCTTATGCCAATACCTTGACGGAAGAAACTGCATGCGCAGACACCAGAAAAAGGCAGCCAACTTCACGAAACGGGAGCTCCTTGATGTGTCTATATATTTATATATATACATATTACTGAGGAGCGACTACAAGTACCAGGAGGCCTGGGGAGAGGCCACGCCCACTGGGGAGGTATTTGATGAAAATGCGTGCTCCACGCAGTCTGCATTTCTTGCCCAGCTGCCATTGACAAAGGGATATGAAGACCCGAAACGCGTCTGGCGATTGCTGCTATTGCTGGTGACTTTCATGCTGATTCCTGTTTGCACCCAAAAGCGATTGAATAAAAAGATGTGAATTACCTACCTTCGTGGCTCCTTCTACATGAAGCAATTCTTGTATGTTGGGAAATTAGCGGTCTGCCTCGGCCGCAGAAGGAGCCCCGCTGCTAGAGCGGCGTCCCTGCGGTGAGACCAGGTGGTGTTCACCATTGCGGGAAGGTAGTCTACGCCAAGGGACCTATGGGCGACAGTGTTCTCAGCCGGACTGCACACCGACCCACTGAGGCTTTTAAAATTTGAAAATATTGCAGGGAATGCAGATGAACTCACTTGAGATTTACTGAGGAGCGACTACAAGTACCAGGAGGCCTGGGGAGAAGCCACGCCCACTGGGGAGGTGTTTGATGAAAATGCGTGCTCCACGCAGTCTGCATTTCTTGCCCAGCTGCCATTGACAAAGGGATATGAAGACCCGAAACGCGTCCGGTGATTGCTGCTATTGCTGGTGACTTTCATGCTGATTCCTGTTTGCACCCAAAAGCGATTGAATAAAAAGATGTGAATTACCTACCTTCGTGGCTCCTTCTACATGAAGCAATTCTTGTATGTTGGGACATTAGCGGTCTGCCTCGGCCGCAGAAGGAGCCCCGCTGCTAGAGCGGCGTCCCTGCGGTGAGACCAGGTGGTGTTCACCATTGCGGGAAGGTAGTCTACGCCAAGGGACCTATGGGCGACAGTGTTCTCAGCCGGACTGCACACCGACCCACTGAGGAGTTTAAAATGTGAAAATATTGCAGGGAATGCAGACGAACTAACTTGAGATTTACTGAGGAGCGACTACAAGTACCAGGAGGCCTGGGGAGAGGCCACACCCACTGGGGAGGTGTTTGATGAAAATGTGTGCTCCACGCAGTCTGCATTTCTAGCCCAGCTGCCATTGACAAAGGGATATGAAGACCCGAAACGTGTCTGGCGATTGCTGCTATTGCTGGTGACTTTCATGCTGATTCCTGTTTGCACCCAAAAGCGATTGAATAAAAAGATGTGAATTACCTACCTTCGTGGCTCCTTCTACATGAAGCAATTCTTGTATGTTGGGACATTAGCGGTCTGCCTCGGCCGCAGAAGGACCCCCGCTGCTAGAGCGGCGTCCCTGCGGTGAGACCAGGTGGTGTTCACCATTGCGGGAAGGTAGTCTACGCCAAGGGACCTATGGGCGACAGTGTTCTCAGCCGGACTGCACACCGACCCACTGAGGAGTTTAAAATGTGAAAATATTGCAGGGAATGCAGACAAACTCACTTGAGATTTGCTGAGGAGTGACTACAAGTACCAGGAGGCCTGGGGAGAGGCCACGCCCACTGGGGAGGTATTTGATGAAAATGCGTGTTCCACGCAGTCTGCATTTCTTGCCCAGCTGCCATTGCCAAAGGGATATGAAGAACCGAAACGCGTCTGGCGATTGCTGCTATTGCTGGTGACTTTCATGCTGATTCCTGTTTGCACCCAAAAGCGATTGAATAAAAAGATGTGAATTACCTACCTTCGTGGCTCCTTCTACATGAAGCAATTCTTGTATGTTGGGACATTAGCGGTCTGCCTCGGCCGCAGAAGGAGCCCCGCTGCTAGAGCGGCGTCCCTGCGGTGAGACCAGGTGGTGTTCACCATTGCGGGAAGGTAGTCTACGCCAAGGGACCTATGGGCGACAGTGTTCTCAGCCGGACTGCACACCGACCCATTGAGGAGTTTAAAATTTGAAAATATTGCAGGGAATGCAGACGAACTCACTTGAGATTTACTGAGGAGCGACTACAAGTACCAGGAGGCCTGGGGAGAGGCCACGCCCACTGGGGAGGTATTTGATGAAAATGCGTGCTCCACGCAGTCTGCATTTCTTGCCCAGCTGCCATTGCCAAAGGGATATGAAGAACCGAAACGCGTCTGGCGATTGCTGCTATTGCTGGTGACTTTCATGCTGATTCCTGTTTGCACCCAAAAGCGATTGAATAAAAAGATGTGAATTACCTACCTTCGTGGCTCCTTCTACATGAAGCAATTCTTGTATGTTGGGATATATATATATCTCTCTCTCTATATATATATATATATACAAGCAGCCCGCCCCAGCGTTGCCTGGGGCAGAAGAGCGCTGGGATCAGCATTTCAGGCTTGCGTGCACTCCCGCCCCGGCCCCCGCCCGCCACGACATGTCGTGGCGGGCGGGGGCCGGGGCGGGAGTGCACGCAAGCCAGAAATGCTGCCCCCAGACCCTGAGCCTTACTGCAGTTGTTCCGGGCCAACCTCCTGCACCGGCTCCCTCCCATCCCGGGTCCCTGACCTTACCTGAGCCGCCGCTCCTCCCCGAGCTCCTCAATTCACCGCCGCTCCTCCTCGTCATCACGTACGTTGCGGCCAGCGCTACGTCGTGGCCATCAGCGTCGCGGACGGCGCTACTTTCAGGGCAGTACTTTTTTTTTAAGTTATATTTTTAAATGTACGTTTTTTTTAATTTTCTATAGCCTATGTCCATCTGCACACCCTGGGGATTACAACAATGTATTGGGTGTGTGGATTGACGCTGTGGTTCCAGAGTTTACCTTGCCAAAAGGTTTGTGTTCTCTCTTTATAATAGTAGTATATATATATATATAAAACTGTGTTTGCCCCGAGTGCCACCCGGTTCAAAACCAAAAGAAGCCGCAACTCCAGTCAATCCGTTTTTTAAGAAGCAGGTAGATTTATTATCCGATCCTCTACAGCATATTTCACAGCGAAAAACCAACGCGTTTCGTGAGCTCCCCACTCACTTGATCACGGTTGTTACAAACACTGTTTGCTGAAAGTAATTTAAAAAGGGAGTCCCTCCCACCTCGGTCACATGATTACAACCATATGTTTTTCTTTCACAATGGCCTTCTGGGACTTGTAGTTCTTAAATTGCATAATGTAATTCCACATTGATACAAAAGAAAATAAAATTGGTATACCCTCTCCCTGCGATATAATTTACAAAGGATGTTGCCTGCAAGGGTTTCTTTGTGTGACAGAAACAACAATAATGATTATTTCACATTTGTAATTTTTCAAACATTTTGAATAAAAGCCGGCTTACTTTCTTGAGTCTTATTACTTCAGACATATTGGATGCCCTCTAGTGGGCTGACTCAGTCATGTGGTACCGCATTTCTATTATCATTGTATATCATAGATTACCGTACCCTATTGATATGCCTCATTATAGTTTTGCTCTTGCTATTTCTAACCTAAAAAGTGTTATTGTTTCCAACATTTTAAATTAAAATATTTTTGAAAAACTTATAAACCTGAAATTCACAATAATATGCAGGGTTCATTTATCCGAGTCTTATTTCATCAGACCTATATAAAGCCCTCTAGTGGGCTGACATTACTGAGGGTAAAGTGTGATATTTTTAAAAAGAGTCCTTATGAGTTAGTGTGCTTTGGTATTGGCCCAGATCTTGGCTTGTTTATCTGCTGTGCCGTGGTTTTATGGAGGGAAAAGTTGTTATGGAGTACATCAAGAGAGGCTTTCTGTATATTGTTAGATATGTACATAAAGTTCTTCAGACTGATTCAGTCCGTAAAGGGTCATTGTTCGAAAGTTCAAGACGTGGCGTGATTCCTTTTGGCCCAACAATTTTTCCCTATGTCCTCCCCTTTCTGATGGGGCCAATGTTTCCAATCCCAGAAATTTTAGAAGTCGCCAATTTCCATCATGATCTGTCTCCATGTGTTTGGCCACTGCATTCCCTCTGTCCCTGTTGGTAGTGGCTCTTGTATGTTCCAAAATACGCTTTTTCAGCTCGCAGATTGTGCTTCCTATATAGCGTAGCTGACAAGGACATTCAATCAGATAAACTGTATATTGGCTTTTGCAAGTGATCAATTCTTTTATCTTCCAGGTTTTTCCATTAGCCATCTTGATTTGTTTCATGGGTTTGGCTATCTCGCAGACTTTGCAGTTATAGCATTTGTTAAACCCGTTTTAAGCCATGATGTTTTCTTACGGTTCATGAAATGACTATGGATCAATTAATCTTTCAAGTTTGTTGTTCTTCTGTATGTGACCACCGGGTGATCACCCATCTTTTGACCAATTGTTGGGTCCAGTTTTAGCAATTTCCAGTTTTTTTGAGAATCTGGACAACTTGTTTTGATTCTTTGCTATAATCCAATATAAGTCTTATTGGTTCTTCTGTTTCATTTTCTTTGACTTGTGGTTTTAGACAATCTGCCCTTGATTTCTCGTTAGCTCTTTCCCAACAATTTTTGGTCAGGTTTTTTTTCATATTTTCTCTTGCGGAATCTCTCCATTGTTATTGCACTATGCTTTTCCCATTCTGTTTTTTCACTGCAAATTCGTTTAATGCGGAAAAATTCTCCATATGGTATGCTCGAAATTAGGGCAGGTTGATGAAAGCTTGTGGCTTCCAAGGTGGAGTTTGTGGCTGTTTTCTTCCGGTGTAAGGTTGTCTCCACGTTGTTGTTGTTGACATATACTTCTGTATCTAAGAAAGATATAGAATGCCTGCTTTTTGTGTAGGTGAATTTCAATCCTCTTGTACTGTTATTCAAGAGTTCAAAGTATTCTTCGAATTCACTCTCACTTCCATCCCACACTATAAATAAATCGTCAATGAATCTCTTCCATTGTATAATGTGTTGGGTAAATTTCGTGTTTCGGTGATTCCAGGCTATCTCTTCCTCCCACCATCCCATTGCTATGCAAGCATAGCTTGGGCTGAATATATTTATATAGTTTTTTATTTTTATTTTTTTGGGGCTAACCTTTTTTGTACATTGAAGGACTTTTCTCCAGCAGTTCTACTCATCGTGTTGTGACTATTTCAACTACACCTGATACTTGGGTACTTTATCTTCTATGGAGTAATGGAGATTTATCTAGTTCATTTACTTTACTACTCCAGTGTTTAAACAAACTTTATTTACCTTGCATTATTGATGCCTAGCAGTAGGAGATATCTCTACTCTGGAAAGTAATGGCACATTCTTTTATTTGTGCCTTAGCTGTATGAGTTCTGGTGAATATGTGTGGAGAAGTATTGCTGGAAGTTAAGTTTTAAACAAGAGAGTGAATACTTCATTCCTGTTTTCTTGTCTTCGTGTCCTGCAGTACATACATCCCTATTGTTGCCATGCAGTCTCCCAGACCACAGAACTTACAGCTAGTTTGTCATTTTATCCACTTCCCTTATTCCCCTTGGGCTCAATTTCACACAGCAGGATTTAATCCTCTGCTGGAGGTTGCGTTGGGGGGATTTGGGGGGATATACATCTGTCATCATCTCTGCTGGTCACAAGAGAAAGGTTAGTGGCAATTTATATATTCTTGCGCTACTGACGATCGCGACACACCTTCTCTTACGTATGCCATCATTTGTATGATGAGTTACACAAACGGCATTAGTCTTCTCCTAAATGTTTAGCCACAACATACAGGCACATGTAAATGAACACTTTCCATCAATATGACCCTTACATCCCTCTACCTATATCTCTATTTCTTTTTCATTAAATGTATACTTTTTTTTCGAGCATCCTCCTCCTTCTGTGGGTAGTGGCTGGCCATGATGTATTTGAATTACGTGGCTGCGGAGAGCCTCGCCTCACCCTGACCATAATGAGCATGGTGTGTAGTACTTCCTCATTGTTCCCCCCCCCCTATCAGGAGACCTAGAGAGGGTTCTCGATTTGTTGCAGAAGTGGCTAGTGGAGCGATTAGACGAACTAGCTCCGGCGATTTCTCCCCCGGACAACCTCTAGGCAGACCTCTGCTCCTTGGTTCACGGAGGCTTTGGCGCTGTCCCGGCGCAATTGTAAGGTAGCAGAGAGGCTCTGGCACCAGCAGTATGATCCTGGGGCCAAGGCCGCATATAGGGCTACCATCAAGGTCTATCATGCGGACATTTTGGTCGAAAAGAAGAACTATTTCTCTGCAAAAATTGAGACTGCCTAAAGTTCCTGCAGGGAAATTTTCACTATTGTGAAGGAGTTTATAACCCCTAAGGCAAATGCGCCACATCATGAGTTTTCTGAGCCGTGGGTGATCTCGCTAGCTAGCTTTTTCACCACTAAGATCAAGCGGATTCAGGAATCTTTTTCCTCCTTGGGCCCAAGTGTTGTCACCATCCAGGGGGACCAGTTGAATTTGACAGCTGGATCTGGACACTTTCTCTCGGAGTTTCCATCTCTCTCTGACTTCGCTTCTCAGGATTTCCTGATTAAGCTTAAGTCAGGCTCACCCACTGACCCCTGCCCTGCTAATTTTCTGGCTAGGGTAGCGGAGGTTCTGAACCCGCTGATTAATCCCATCCTTAACCTGTCACTGACTAGTGGTGTGGTTCCCGCGGCTTAGAAACAGGCGAAGGTTGTCCCACTCCTTAAAAAGTCGGGTCTTGATCCCGAGCTCCATGCCAATTATAGGCCGATTTCCCTCCTGCCTGCTCTCGCAAAGATAGTAGAAAAGAATGTGCACACTGTGCTTTCTACTTTCCTTGAAACCCATAGCTTGCTGCACTCCACCCAGTCTGGCTTCCGGTCTAACCTAAGCACCGAGACAGCACTTTTGGAGGTCATTGAGGCCAACAAGGAAGTGCTGGATGCAGGAGGAAGGGCCATGTTGGTAATGTTAGACCTGTCGGCGGCTTTCGACACCGTCCCTCATGAGGGTCTCCTCAGCGGGTTCCATGAGATCGGTCTGAGGGGGACGGTGTTGAGCTGGTTTCGATCTTATTTAGCCGGTCGGCGGCAGGTGGTCTGGTCCCCCCCATACTCAGCCGAAGTACCGCCTCTGGAGGTTGGAGTCCCGCAGGGCTCGGAGCTGAGCCCGACTCTCTTTAATATCTTCATGACCCCTTTAGCAGTGCTGGCGGAGTCCTTTGGGGCTCAGATCGTGTCATACGCCGATGACACCCAGCTCATTTTCACCTGTGGGAAGGGGGCTGAGTTTGACGGAGAGAGCATCCATGGGTGTCTTGGGGCTGTTTTCGAATGGTTTCAGCGAAACAGCCTCAAGTGCAACCCAGATAAATCAGAGGTGCTTTTCTTCGGGTGTCAGGCTGACCCGAGCTGGCAACATTGGTGGCCGGTGAACATGTTCCCTCCCGCGGCTTCCTCTCTGGTTGCTAAGAATTTGGGGGTCAAAATTGACAACAGCTTGTCGCTTAAGTCCCAGATCTTTGGATTGGCCGGCACTTGTTATGGCCTCCTTAAAATGCTACGTAAGTTCCTTCCCCTGCTCCCGCTGGCGCATAGGAAGACTACGGTCCAGGCTCTTATTGGTTCAAGGTTGGACTATTCTAATGTCTTATATTTGGGGCTCCCCGAATACAAACTCCAAAGACTCCAGGTGGTCCAAAACTCGGCGGCACGGGCGATTTTTGGCCTACCTCGCCGAGCGAGAGCCTCAGATCTTCTACACTCCCTACACTGGCTGCCTATTTGGAAGCGGATTGTTTTTAAAGCACTTACGCTGGCGCATAAGGCACTCCATACTGTGGGAGTCGAATATATCCAAAAAGGTCTTGCTTTCTACAAACCAACTAGATCCTTAAGATCGGAATCCCTCGGCCTTGCGGTTGTCCCTGCTGTCAGGAAAGCAAGGGTGGGGGGACGTTCCTTCAAACGCTTGGCGCCCCAGCTATGGAGTACCCTTCCTCTGTCACTCCGCTGTACTTCGAACCTGCTGGCCTTCAGAAAGGGTTTGAAGACGTGGCTTTATGAACAGTAATTTGCTTGACCCTTCTTTCCTTTTTGCCTGCCCTCTGTAGTCTGTTGTGGGTTAGAAAGCGCCGGGACACTCCTCGGAGTAGCCGAGCGCTATAAAAGACACCCATAACATTAACATTAACATTATGACATCAGTAGCTGCCAGAGTGACTCTCTGAATTGCACTTACTGAATTGGCATTTTACAACAACGATTTCTGTTCAATCACCATTTGATAGTGACTTACGTTAATACCTACCAATTTGTGATTTGCACTTAGCGATTCAGTATTTTTTGCTAATTCCGATTTGCAATTTGCTTCCTTTATTCATCAGGCCCTAAGAATATATATCTATGACACATTTTGTGTACGATTGAAGGAAAATGTTACACACTTTTTTTGATGTTTAGTCGGCAGTTAAGGCGGACTCCTGGAGATGGTAGAGGGATGGCAACCCACATACACTATGGCACCTTTAACAAATTATTCAAACTTAATGGCGGGTCAGAACTCCATCCATTTAAGTGCAAAGATTACCTTTTCTAAAGTGAAAAAAATCTTTTTTATTTTTAATTGTAATTTACCAAACAGAGATCTCCTCCCGACTGCAGATTCATACTATGGTGCAGTATAGAGAAAAGTAAAAAATGCATTTAAGTCAGAAAAAAATAGTAAACATATTTTTGTTTTAAATATTAAAGTAAATTATATTTATATGATCATTTTAAAAGGATAACAAATGAATAAAATGCTACAGTACTATTAACTTAATTCTGAATTAAATATTGAATGAATTTAAATATAATAAATGAAATACAAATTATTTTTGCTGAACTTTAAGAATAAATTCCCACCTATAGTAAAACATTTTATTTTATATTGCCTTAATATTTATTGAATGTGATGTACAGCATATAGATCCTCGACTGATACCATAGATGGCAATATAGTGAGAAGTATAAATTCACTCCATTCCCAAGTGGCGTTTTGGAACTCCTTGCCATTGACACTAGCAGGCTGCTTAGCAGTCTCCAATATGGTAATGTTACCCAGACTCTTGTACCACTTCGTGAATATTCCTGTCCCCGTGCCAGCCTGGAATTTTTGGGTGCTGGACACCTTGCTTACAGCACTATTGTGGGGAAAGGGTAGACACAGACTAGTGGGAAGGTGCTCTAATGAGAGACTTATCAGATAGGGAATGGACCTCTGCAATGGAACATCCCCGGCGGGTATCCCGGAACTTCCGCCTGAAGACAATACATTTATTAATATTCCACAGGGCTTACCTATCACCATTGGCAATTCAAAAGATGTACCTCACGGCATCCGCTCTATGCCCCCAGATGCTCCCATCAGCCCGCTGACTTTACTCACATGTTCTGGTTATGTACTGCATTGGGGAGGTTCTGGACGTTGGTCACTCAGGGATTATCCCAACTTGCGGAGTGCTCCCCGTGGGACAAAATTAAGGTATGCTTACTGGGGCTTTTTCCACTGCCCAAGAAGGCAAAATTACTACGTCAGTTTGCAGGCCTGGCTTTGATGCTCGCCAAACGGTTAATCACTCAACGTTGGAAGGCTCACATGTCCCCTAGAGAGGGCAAGTGGAGGGATGAGGTTATTAGATGGACAGTGGCAGAAGGGGAAGCGCTTCGACACGAAGAATACCTGGGTCTAAGGAGGAGGCCGATTTCCCTTGAATGGGCTCAATTAATAGAGCAGTTTACGGTGCTAAGAGCTGATGACGCAATGGAACCCCTTTCTCCATAGCTGGAGTAGCTTATCCATGTCTGGTACCTGGATAGGTAGCGGCATCATTGCCCCTCTCCTCCATCTTCAGTTCCCTCCCTTCTGCCCTCCCCCCCACTCTACCCTCCCTCTCCCCCTCCCGGAATAACTTGTGAATCCGGTTTAGCCCTCTTTTTCTCCCCACTGCACATTTCCCTTCCCCCCTTCCTCCCCTTCCCCTTCACCCAGAGAACGTATTGCACCATCATTATGTTTGAATCACTAGGGTACTTGCCCTGGCAGAACGGAATGCCCATAAGTGGCTATGTTCATACTTTATTGTTACTTGGGAGGGTATAGTTGTGGGTGGGATATCCAGGGTGGGAGTTTGGGGGGCTAAAGTGATGATGTAGGGGGGCGTGGCCAAGATGGCGGCAGAATAGGTCGTGCTTCCCAGTCCCTCCGGCGCCACCTGACATCTACCGTTGTATATCGCCCTACCTGGTGCCCATCCACGCTGCGGACGGTGTGCACCTCTGCCCTCTCGCTGACCTGGTCCTGGCAGTGCCCTTATTTTTGTGCTGGGTGAGGGTGTTTGGATGATTGGAGCGGTGCAGCCCTGACGTCCCCTGGGCCTGGCGCGCCTCGTGGTACGCTGAGGTCTGCCTAGGGAAGGCTGGTGTGGTACGCAAGCTCCCCCTGCTGTGGCGGCAGTAGAGCGCCCCGGGCAGAGGTTCCCTTGTCCCAGAGGTGAGGAGTGAGGGGGCGGCTGGCCGGAGGCCCGGGACTTGGTCCGCGAACCGGCGGACGGCCTGTGGCCCACGCCGGTGTTCTGAGCGGTAGGCTTGATACTGGTGGCGAGTGCGGCCCCCTCCTGGTCTTGGCTGCTCCCGGGGCTGCGCTGCCATAGTTTCTGCTGCCTGGTTGGGGTCTGCTGATTTGGGGCTTTGCGGTGCTTTGTTTCGATCCGCGGATTGGTGGGCGGTGCATCGGTGGGGCCCTTAACCCCCTACTAGCTGGAGCGCTTCGGGCACAGTCGCCCGGCGCTGGTGTGGGGCCTCGTATCGGCCCGCATTTTGGAAGGCGCCGCTTCTCTGTTTTGGCGCTTCCCTGCTTGGCCTTCCCCGCGTGTGGAGGACGGAAGTACGTGGTGGGACCCCATTGGAGATTTGGGCACGGTGCGGGGAGAGAGTGCGCAGAGGCCCCCAGAGGTGCCTGTGAGGGGGCTTGTGTACAGAGAGGAGGAGAGGGGTGAGGCCTGGTGACTGCCTGCCTGAGCTGCGGCTTCTGTGGAGCTCGTGGGGCCTGGGTCCAGTCTCTACTAGCTGTAAGGACATATATGGAGCCCATGGGTGCCCTGGATAGAGGATTGCAGCGGCGACCTGGGCAGCGGAGAAGTGTGCAGGCAGTGGCCTATGTGGGCCCTGTACCGGGGCGGACCTCCGCAGTTGGTGGTCCTGGGGACTGCTCTCCCATGGCGCTGCCTAGGCGAGGAGCTTGCAGGATAGAGGAGGGCGCGCCATCGGCCCGTGCAATGGCGGGCGGCATTTGCTAGCATTCGCCCGGGTCTGGGCTAAGCGGGAAGGGTCAGGTGCTGCTGGAGACTGTTTGTGCCCCACTGGGCCCCTCGGCGACAGCGCTATGTCAGCTACCAGGGGCAAAAAAGATAAACCCCTGAAAGACTAGCTACAGAAGATGGCGGGTCGGACTGCCTCGCAGTCTGATGTCCAGTCCGCGGTGCCTGACGATGTGGTTGCGTCGGCGCCGGCGACTAAGGCCTTCAAAGAGGACATCTTGGAACTCCGTTCCCAGCTCTCCTCAGATGTCCTACAGATGCGGCGAGACGTCGACGCCATTGGGGAGAGAGTGGCGACCCTGGAGGAACATGGCCTGAGCACTCCCGATGAGATCCACCAGCTCCAGCAAGACGTACTTCGCCTGACAGAACAAAACCTGGATTTGCAGGCGCACACTGAAGACCTGGAAAACCTCTCGCAGAGGAACAACATCAGGATCCGAGCGGTACCCTGGAAGGGGGAAGGGGATAGCCTGCAGGTATGCGTGGTGGCGTTGTTCCGACAAATCCTTGATGAGGGGGATGAGCTGGACATTCAATTGGACCATGTGCACTGCGTTGGCTTACAGAGGGGTGCCAAGGCCCCTCCACCGGACAATCTGGTTTGCGTGCATGACTTTCAGCTCAAAGACCGGATTCTTCGCAAAGCGCGAGATCTCAACCCGGTGCAGTTTCGTGGGCACCAGCCCGCTCTCTTTCAAGCTCTGGCAGCCTCTACTCTTACCAAACGCCACAACTTCAAGCCTTTTACTGTCTACTTACGGGAACAGGGCATCCCCTACTTGTGGAGGCACCCGTTTCGCATAATCTTTAAGTTCAAAGGTAAACGTTTGCAGATCCGCTCACTGGAAGCAGCTTATGAGGTGCTGGATTTGGAGAGGTCTGTTGCTCAGGCTGGATCAACCGGGTCGTCTCCTCGGCGGCGCAGGCACTCCATGGAATGGCAGAGAATGGGGAGATCGCCCCCACTGGGGAAGCCTGACCTCTCTGCAAGCCTTTTGAAGAGGGAGGCGGCTGTCTCCTCGATGGCGCTGGTGACCGACAGTGAGAGTGTCCCTTGAAGGCTGCTTCCCTGGCACAGGCTGGGTTCCATGGCGGCGTCGGGGGGGACATTGTGGGTGAGACTGTGTCTCTTGCTCTTCTTTATGTCCTTGTTGTGTGGTGGTGCCCAGTATCAGGGTTGGGTAAGGTTCCAGAATGGCGCCATGTTTTTCCTACAGAGTGATTCTTCAGACGAACATTGGTCCCTTCACAAGACTTTTACTTTTTGGGATGGGGGTTGTTTTTGGGGCTCTGCATCAGTTCTCCGGGTGGCTAGGCGTAGGTTGGGCCCGCTGTTTGCTTCCTGCGCTTCCCCCAATGCTCAGGTCCTAGATAGTTGGGCTAGCGCTTCCCTCCCTCTTAGGTATTATGGGTAGGGATCTGAAAATTGTAAGCCTGAATGTTAGGGGCCTAAATAACCCTGCTAAGCGCGCCGCCATCCTTTCTTTGTTGGGGAATGCAGACGGCAATGTGTGTCTGTTGCAAGAGACCCATATCCTCCCCAAAATACTAGGAGGATGAAAGACAGGCGGTTTCCTGTGCAGATATGGTCCTCCGGTCCAGCAAAGAAATATGGGGTGGCTATTTTCTTTAGTGCACAGGTACATTGCAAGGTCCTATGGTTGATATTAGAGGGCGGTTTGTAGCTGTACGGGTTCAATGGGTGGACACACACTTGACAGTGGGGTCACTGTATGCGCCAAACGCACGCCAGGAGCCCTTCCTGAAAGCGGCTCTCTCCGAGGTGCTAGCTTCCCCAGATACGTTTGTGCTAGTGGGGGGGATCTGAACATAGTAATGGACTCGGGCTGGATAGGTCCGCAGCGCGATCACACCAGACAGGGGCCCTGTCGCAGAGTGGAAGGCAATGGTTGCAAGAAGGTGGGCTGCATGATGTGTGGCGTGTCCAGCATCCCCTTGATTGGGATTATACTTATTACTCTTCAGCCCATAAAACTTATGCACATTTAGATTACTTTTATGGCTACAACCTCTCTTTTGCCCCATTTGTCCGCAGCAACTATCACCCCACGCTCTCTGTCAGACCACGCACTTATCTCAGTTCTGCTTACCTGTAGTGGGCAGCGGCCACCATAGTCTGGCTGGCGTCTCCGAGATTCTCTCCTCCACTCGGAGTCTGCAGTCACTCGCATCAGAGACGCTATCACCCACTACTTCACTACCAAGGATCAGGATGGTGTGTCCTTGGCGTCAGTATGGGAGGCCCTCAAGCTGGCGGTTCGAGGGCAGTTTGTTGCGCTGTCTGCGACATATGCGCGGGTGCCTAGGGAGAAGCGCGGGGAGCTGGAGAGGGAGGTGGGTGACCTGGAGGTTATATATAAGAGGACAGGGGCTCCACGCATATGGAGGGAGTTGGAAACGCACCTTGACCTAGATCGAGCAGAATATGCCCTTTTGCACTTGCGACACAAGTTTGATCATAGCGGGGACAAAGGGGGGGCCGGATGTTGGGGCACAGGTTGAGGACGAGAGCGCAGCAGGCAGCCGTCTAATCCATTAGAGACTCTCACGCAGTGGAACATACCACCGATTCTCTCATTGTAGAATCCTTTCGGCAGTTGTATCAAAACTTATGTTAAGGGGAGGCTTCGGACTCTGAGCGGGTGGCTGCTTACCTGGTATCTTGCGGCGTTACACCTCTTCTTAGGGTCTCGGCGGAGGCTCTGGATGCTTATATACGTGTTGAGGAGGTCACATCTGCGATTGCATGTCTGAAGCTGGCCAAGTCCCCGGGGCTTGTTAAGCTTCTCGGCCATCTTTTACAAGACGTATTGTGTGGCGCTTACTCCTTCTTTAACACACCTTTTCAATTCCTTTCTGGATGTGGGGGAGGTAACCCCTTCTATGTCGGAGGCTGCCATCACAGTTATCCCCAAGCCCAGGAAGGATCCTGCGTAGTGTGGATCGTATCGCCCAATATCGCTCCTTAACATTGACGCCAAGCTCTTTGCCAGTATCTTAGCAGCGCGACTCAGCCCGTTGATGGACGGCATCATAGACCCGGACCATGCAGGCTTTATTCCGATGCGGCAGGGGGGAGATAACACTAAAAGACTTTTGCACCTTACGGATCTAGTCCATCATTCTCGCACGCAGGCCCTTTTCTTATCTATAGATGCGGAGAAGGCCTTCAACCGTGTTGATTGGAAATATTTGTTTGCTGTATTGAAGGTCTTCAGCTTGGGGGATAATTTTGTGCGATGGGTCGGCTGTCTATATGCGGTCCCGAAGGCGGCGGTACAGGTGGATAGGTGCAGATCTACGCTTTTTCCTATCACTAGAGGGATGCAGCAGGGGTGCCCCTTGTCCCTGCTGCTTTTTGAGCTCTATATGGAGCCTTTTGCTTAGCGGGATCAGTCCAACGGAGGTATAGCAGGGATTCAGTTTGGTACGGTTATGCACAAAATCAGCTTGTATGCTGATGACGTGATTCTTTCGCTTACGCAGCCCCATTCCTCCTTGCGGCACTTGGCAGAACTTCTCGAATTTGGCAAGGTAGCGGGATTTAAAGTTAACTTCTCCAAATCGCAGATACTCAATGTATCGGTCCCTGCTGCTGAGGAACAGGATCTGCAGCAGGACTTTGCCTACCAGTGGGTTCACTCTGATATTCCATACCTGGGAATACGTCTTACCCCATCTATAGCAAGGACGGCTTCCCTTAATTACAAGGAGTTAGTGGGCCAGACAGGCAAATCACTGTCAGACTGGTCCCGTCTCAACCTGGCCTGTTTCGGCAGGCTGGCGGCAGTAAAAATGACAGTGCTCCCTCGTATCTTGTACCTTTTTCAAATGCTCCCTTTGAGCCCTCCTCCGGGTTCCCTTCAGAAGCTACAAGGGCTTATTAATACGTTTTTATGGAACCATAAAAGGCCACGGCTTGCCCTATCTTTGATTACGGCTCCTAAGTCCAGTGATGGGATGGGTTTCCCTTTGCTGAAGGCGTATTTTCAGGCGGCCTGCCTGCGGTTCGTTTTTGAGTGGGATAGGCCCTGGCCCAGTAAGCATTGGAATTTCATGGATCAGAAGGTAGCGAGGTGCAACATTTGGCGCTAGTTGTGGCTCCCTCGAAAACACAGAACTTGGGGTCTTTACTCCTCCCCGGTGACATCACAGACGCTGAAAGTGTGGGTCCAATTGGCGCAGCGTAAAGGTTGGACTACTTTCCCATCCCCTATAACGCCCATTGTAGATAACCCGGACTTCCCGCCGGGCTGTGCGTCCCCGATCTTCCAGCGCTGGAGGGAAGAAGGTTGTAAGAGAGTGGGTTCCCTCTTTGATCTTGATGGCCTAATTCTGTTCCCCCTGCTTCGTCTGGACTATTTTTCTCTCTTGGAGTCGGATGCTTTTCCTTATGTGCAAGTAGCGCATTTGGTTACTCAACCCGCTAACATTGCGTCCATGTTCTGTCCTTTGACGGCTTTCGAAAGGTGGGTAGTCTGCAAGAAAGATGATCACAAGCTTATATCTGACTTGTGTGCTATGATCATCGTGCGTCCCAAAACTTCTCGTACAAAAGCGAAGATTTGCTGGGAGACGGAGCTAGGGCACCCGCTGTTGCGTAAGGAGTGGGAGCAGGTTTTCTACTGTGCGCACCACACCACTGCCAATGTAGCAGGCACAGAGTCCGCCTACAAGGCGGTTACTTAATGGCATTATACCCCGGCTCGTATTAAAGCTTGGGATCGGAAACACTCGGGCCTCTGTTGGAGGGAGTTTTGTTGCCCGGGCACCTTGACACACCTTCTGTGGCACTGTCCCAAGCTAGAGCGGTATTGGAAGGTGATCCTTGATGACCTAGACAATGCTTTTCAGATCACGTTCCCCCGAGAACCTGAGCATGGGCTATTAGGGCTTCCACATGTGAAATCGTATACCTTGCGCTCGCTGAGGGGTAGACAAATAGCTCTGGCCTTGCTAGTAGCGCACCTAGTCATTCTGGCGCAATGGGGGTCCACAGACTCACCTGACCCGAGGGACTGGGTCCGAAGGCTGTGGCATCTTTTGGCTATGGAGCGGCTATAGCTGAGTATGGATGGAAAGGGGGCGGAATACGCGGAATTGTGGGGCCCATTCTTGCATCTTCTATCTAGGGAATTGAGGGAGGTCACTTGCCCAAACTATTTGCAGATTCTTCAACATATTCCTTTGGAGCCTTGGGGACCTGCCTAGGTGGTTTGAGCGGGGCTAAGGGGTGGTGGGGAGTATAAGGGGGTAGATGAGACTGATGTGGAGGTGGGTGGTGGGGGGCGGGGGAGGTTTGGGGATGGGGGGAAGGGAGGTTTTCGTTTTCTTTGTTTGTTCTTGTTCTTATACTTAAAAGCAGTAGCTTTGCATTTGCATGGGCTGCTCATCATGGCATTACATTTTTCCTCGCGGGGTCGCCCTCTGGGGTGTAGGCCCGAATGCTGTGTCTAATGCTTTTGGATCTTGCTCTGCCGGCCAGCGTATGTAGGCAGCTGAGCTGTGTTCTGAGTTGTTATACTGCTCAATAAAAACGATTGATTCTAAAGTGATGATGTACAGATTTCTCGAATATTTTTTCAACTATATGGTACTGAATCTACGTATCTTTCATCGACAAGAATTGCTGTATCCAAATGCGTCACATGCTCAAGTTTTTAAACTGTAGAATTGACCATACGTGTAACATGTATCAAAATCCACAACACCGAATGATTGCTGATGTAAGATGTTTCAACTATTTTTATGTCAAAAATCAATAAAAGTATGTGTTAAAAAAAGTGAAGTACAGAATAAATACAAAATAATGTATTGCATGTTAATACAAAAATAATTCATCATTATGTTTTCGAGCAACAATGGGAAATATTATTTGATAAGAAGAAATTTGAAAGAAGGAAATATAAAAAAAAACAACTCGAAAATTAATATTAAAAATAGTTTTAGGGTAGATATTAATGTACATTTACATAAATAGAAAAATGCTGCAGCACTATTAAATCAATGTTGAATTAAACCTTTAATTAATGGGAATATATTACACTAAATTAACATTATTTGTGTAAGTTTAAATTAAAAATTAAATTCCCACCTAACAGAAAAAAATGTAAATGTGCATTAATAATGACTAAAGATGATTATAGGATTAATAAAAATGTATTTAAAAAAAACACATTTACTGTTAAATTATGTTTTTAATTAATAATATATTATTGCACCTTTTATGATTAAATATGTACTATTGTTATAGATTTTTTAACATTAAATAATATTTATTTGTCTTTTTAACTGTTTTCAATAATTTAATTTATTTTAACATTATCTTTGTGGGATTTTATTTTAAGTCCATAACTCCATTATTTTCTGTGGAAGGGTGTTGCAGTACCTGCGGTTGGCCATGTGTAGTGCTGGACTCAGTCCTAAAGTGTAAGTTACAACAAAAGTGTAACTTACTACAAAAGTGCAGTTTGTGAATAGTACTTAGTTTTGTAGTAACACTGTAGCATTGCAAAACTTACTACAAAGTGCAGTTCGTGAATCAGGCTCCCAATGCCCAAACAACCTCTGGATTTATTTTTCTTAATAATTTCCTGATGATTGGACCAGTTTACGTGATCTAACCTGGCTCCCAATCTCCTCCTTGATGTGTGCCTTTTTGTAGAGACTTCCAAATTATATGCAAAACTTCCCTCAATTCCTAATGGAGTAAATCTCACCAATTTACTGTTAATAGGTGAGTTCAATTGTTGGACAAATGAGGAGAAAGGCAGGCAGCAAACAGCCCCCCTCACTGATACCCATATCAGCTTAAACTTAAAACAGCAGGTATTTCATCCCACTAATATTAAAGGCCATACTTTGGACCAAAGTTGGACCCTTAAATTCCCCATGGGAAACCTGACAATTGCCCCCCGTGTATGGTCTGACCACCCTATGATTACATTTTAATGATCAGATCTAACCCGTTGTTGGAAAACGGACCTCTCTGAGGGTCAACCCAAACCTTTTGCTTTCCCTCTTCTTTTTCTGTTTTTCTTATTGTCCATTATAGGACTCTGGGCACTTAACCACAGCTGACCAGTGTTAAAGTGCATGTGCTCTCCCCTCTAAACATGATGACATTGGAGTATACATGATTGGCATATGTGTTGAACTGGTAAGCCTCTTGTAAAGTAGTATACTATGGACCCAGGGCTTGTTCTTCAAATGCTACTATTGGGCTACTGTATTGATTGCACCACCCACAGAAGTAGACTTTCAAACCTGTCTCAAGCCTGCCACTGCAGTGCCTGTGTGTGCAGTTAACTTCCACTTCCACTTGGCATTTAAACCTACTTGCCACGCCTTAAACTCCCCACTTGTGGGACACCCCCGCGCCGCACGGCCACCAGCTGCTGCGTGTGCCCCTTGCCTCGCTGCTGCCTCGTTTTTGCCTCGTTCGCCGGCTGCCGCCGCTGCGAGCGCTTTTTCCCCTTGTTTTGGTTGTTTTGTCAGGTATTTGTGCTTGTCTCACTGATCTGTTGTTTTCTCTGCTTTTTTCCCGTTTTTGTCGCTATTTTGTGCCTGTTCAGTATTGTAACGTGTGTACCCTCCTTCCTGGTTGTCCGCCTACCGCTCCGCCCCCCTCCCTCCCTTCCCGCCACAGCCGCTTGTCCCCGCCCCTTTTTCTTCTGTAACCCTCCCCGCTCCCGCCTCCCAGCTGCCCCGCCCACCCGCGCACTTCGCCTTAAATGGCGACCGTGCGAACGCGCAGCGGTCACGCGCAGCGGGCGCGCCGATTGTGCGCCGAAGGCGCGCCAAAGGTAAGCCCGTCTACGCCCGTCCGCGCCTGGACCGCGCCCAGTGCCAGGACCCCTGGCCCCCGAAGAGCCCGACCGACCCGCCTGACGTACTCAGCCGCCACCCTCACCGCTCTCAACACCGGCCGACACCCAGAATGCCACCAAGCCACTCCAAGACGCACCCACGGACCATTCAGCTGCCACGCCTGCAAGTTCTCCTGCAGCCGGACCAGCCCCGCACCAGCACCCGCCAAGTCGAACTCCAGCAGCACCCACCTCAAGTGCATCCTCCTCAACACCCGCTCCGTCCACAGACACGCCATCGAACTCTGGAACCTCCTCGACACCACAGCCCCAGACGTTGCCTTCCTCACGGAGACCTGGATGAACGCCTCTTCAGCTCCCGACATCGCCATCGCTATCCCAGAGGGCTACAAGATCGTCCGGAGGGACCGAAACGCCAACCAGATGGGAGGAGGCATCGCCATCATCCACAGGAACACCATCCGCCTCACGACCAGCACCGACAACACCCTGACCAGCGCCGAACACCTGCATTTCCAGATCCACACCAACCCAAACACCACCCTCAGAGGCACCCTGATCTACCGACCCCCTGGACCACGCACGCAATTCAGCGACGACATCGCCGACTTCGTCAGCCCGCATGCCCTCACCTCCGCTGACTACATCCTCCTGGGAGACCTCAACTTCCATCTGGAGAACAACAACGACCACAACACCAGCACCCTGCTCGACAACCTCGCCAACCTGGGACTCAAGCAACTGGTGTCCACCCCCACCCACCTCGCCGGACACACACTCGACGCCGTCTTCTCATCCAGCACAGACATCGACTTCAGCCACGCCACAGAGCTTCAATGGACGGACCACAGCTGCGTCCACTTCACCTTCAAGAGAACAACGACCCACCAACACCAGCAACACACCGCCCGCAGAAGCTGGAACAAGATCACAGCAGACCAGCTCGCCACCTCCCTGAGCCAACACCCTCCTGCCAGCTCAGCGAACCCCAGCCAGGCCGCCGATAACATCACGAAGTGGATCAGCAACTGCGCGGACGAACTCGCCCCGCTGAGGACCCCGCCTAGCAGACCCGGCAGCAAGAAGGCCCCATGGTTCACCGACGAACTCAAGAGCTCCAAGAAGAACTGCCGAGCCCTCGAGAAAGTCTGGAAAAGGGATCCGACACCGGACAACAGGACCTCCTACAAACTTGCCACCCGGAAACACCACCAGCTGATCCGCGCCGCCAAGAGAACAGCATTCAAGGACCGGTTGGACAACAACGCACACAACAGCAAGGAACTCTTCAACATCGTGAAAGAGCTTTCCAACCCCAACGCGGGAAACAACGACATCACCCCATCGCAAGACCTCTGCAACTCCCTGGCTTCATACTTCCACAACAAGATCGCGGACATACACAGCAGTTTCAACAACCAACCAACGCACACCACGACCGACCAGCCAGCCCCCCCCACCACCACCCTCCACGCCTGGACCCCGATCAGCACAGAAGACACCATCCGCACGATGAACTCAATCCACTCCGGATCACCAACCGACCCCTGCCCCCACCACATCTTCAACAAGGCCGACGCTGTCATCGCACCCCACCTGCGAGACATCATCAACACATCCTTCGACACCGCCATCTTCCCCGAGAGCTGGAAACACGCCGAACTCAGCGCTCTACTCAAGAAACCAACAGCGGACCCCACCGACCTCAAGAATTACCGCCCCATCTCGCTTCTCCCGTTTCCAGCCAAAGTCATCGAGAAGACCGTCAACAAGCAGATGGCCGCCTTCCTCGAGACGAACGGATCCCTCGACCCCTCACAGTCCGGCTTCCGAGCCAAACACAGCACCGAGACCGCCCTCATCGCCGCCACCGATGACATCCGAGCCCTGATGGACAATGGAGAAACAGCGGCCCTCATCCTCCTAGACCTCTCCGCGGCATTCGACACGGTCTGCCACCGCACCCTAATACGGCGCCTCAGCAACATCGGAATCCAGGACAAGGCGCTGGAATGGATCATCTCCTTCCTCGACGGAAGAACACAGCGAGTCCGCCTACCACCATACAAGTCAGAGGCCTCCGAAGTCATCTGCGGCGTCCCCCAAGGATCATCCCTGAGCCCCACCCTCTTCAACGTCTACATGAGCCCCCTCGCGGCCATCGTACGCAAACACCACCTCAGCATCATCTCCTACGCCGACGACACCCAGCTGATCCTCTCCCTGACCAACAACCCCGCCGCCGCCAGAGCCAACCTACACGAAGGGATGAAAGAGGTTGCCGAGTGGATGACGACCAGCCGCCTGAAACTGAACTCGGACAAGACGGAGGTCCTCATCCTGGGCTCCTCTCCCTCCGCCTGGGACGACTCCTGGTGGCCTCCCGCCCTGGGCACCGCACCCAAACCGACAGACCATGCACGTAACCTGGGCTTCATCCTGGACTCCTCCCTCTCCATGACCAGGCAAGTCAACAGCGTCTCCTCGGCGTGCTTCAACATCCTACGCATGCTACGGAAGATCTTCTGGTGGATCCCCACAGAGACCAGGAAGACCGTCACCCAGGCCCTCGTCACCAGCCGACTGGACTACGGCAACGCCCTCTACGCCGGGACCACCGCCAAGCTCCAGAAGAGACTCCAGCGGATCCAAAACGCCTCAGCCAGACTCATCCTCGACATCCCATGATCCAGCCACATCTCCGGACATCTGAGAGACCTTCACTGGCTCCCCATCAACAAGAGAATCACCTTCCGCCTCCTCACCCACGCACACAAAGCCCTACACGACCAAGGCCCGAGCTACCTCAACAGCCGAGTCAACTTCTACGCTCCCAAACGCCACCTCCGATCAGCCAACCACGCCCTCGCCGCCGTCCCCCGCATCCGAAGAGCAACTACAGGAGGAAGGTCCTTCTCCTACCTGGCCGCCAAGACCTGGAACTCCCTCCCGTCCGACCTGCGCCTGACCCAAGACCACCTCTCCTTCAGGAAGAAGCTGAAGACCTGGCTGTTCGAGCAGTAGCGGCACCCCCCCCCCCCCCCCCCCCCCAGCGCCTTGAGACCCTACGGGTAGGTAGCGCGCTCTACAAGTGTCACTGATTGATTGATTGATTTATTACATATAAGTCACCCATAAGGTTGGTCGTAAGAAACCCTAAGGGCAGGGTGCTATGTAAGTAAAAGGTAAGACATATACCTGTATATTTTGCATGTCCTGATAGAGACAAACTGTCTACTTCATTGGTCACTACTGAGAAGCCCACTCCTCTCATATGCCAGCATTGAAAATTCCTTAATACACTTTTAGGTTGTAATTCCTGATCGGAGAGGAGCAGCTTTTTCATGTTTAATATGTCTGGAATGGTAATGATAAATCCTCCTTACTGGTGAAGTTGAATTTAACATTACTGTTTTAGAAATGCCAATTTTAGAAAGTTTTCCTAGAGTATACCCAGATTGATAATTATTTAGTCTGCACACCTTTACTGTAAGATCAAGTAATTTAATTAACTTAACCTTTCTATGATTTAGAACATTATAGTATTTGAGTACATATCACAAACCCTTCAACATATCCTTCAGGTAACATTTAAGTATATTACACAATATTTCTCGCCCTTGTCTGAAAAACGTGTCTTTTGCGAAATCACATCAAAACATAATATTTCCAAGATGTAACAAAAATATCTTAAAGTTATACTAGTCTTATAAGTTACAAAGTGCTGGAGTTTCTATGATTAGTCTATTATTCTTATTAGAGGACTGAAACTCCATTTCCAATGATGCCCTGGGTGTAAGACTGCACACATTATTTGTTTAGGCCTCCAGTGTCTCTTGAAGGATTCCCTGCAAGTGGCTTTTGCTTTAACTAAAGACTCCCCAGAGCTGGTCGTTGATGCATTTTCCAACCTCTCATTGCTTTTGGGTTCTCCTCCGGACCTTGACTGGTTAATTCTGTGACATAATGAATAAAGAATGATGTATAATCTTAATGTTTCTGCCATATATCAATCAGGGTTATAGTCCATAGTCATGCATCTTGTTTGGACATATTACTTCCTTCTCACTGTGGTTCCACTTGGTGAATTGACTCCTTCATTTCCATTGGTTGATAATTCATCAAGTCTGACTTGGTTCTTACTTCTTAAAGCACAGATTGTTGTCAAGATTATTACCCCTGTCTTTTGGTATCTGTGGAAGTAATAAGAAGGGGTTGGCACTGTGTTGATGGGCTTTAGTTTGGCATTTTTGTGCACTAGTTTCATTTTTTTTTAAACTGAACTCTTAGAGGTTTCTTGTTTGCAGCATGTCTGCATGGGTTTCTCCTGCTTGGTTATTGCATTTAATGTGAGGCATCAATGGTTAGACCACCATGTCTGTGATTGATTCTTAATAAAGCAATATTTTTCTTTTTAAATGCAGCCGTTTTCCTTAAAGGAAAATTGGGCTACATTTAAAAGAAAAAATGAAACTTTGCAGTTCCATTTTTTAAGAGTAGGTAGTGGTCTGTGGGGCCACTGCCTGCTCTTCAAAATATATATTTTGTAACATTCTCAAAGAGGAAGGGGTCCCTAGGGAACCCATTCCTCTTTGCGAGTGGGTTACTGCCAGTTTTAAACTGGTGGTAAAATATTACTGTTTTGCGACTGGAATTTGGGGCCAACTGTACAAAGTATTTTCTCATTTGCAACCTGCCTGAATCGAGCCGCTTGTGACTAGAAATTTGCTTGTACAAAATGTGATTTGGTAACTTATTACCGAATCACGTTATGCATTTGCGATTCGGTGTTCGAAAGGGGCATGTTTAGGGCGTCCATTGCAAATACCGAATCGGTATGGTATGTATTGCGGCTTGCGACCATAATCAGGTCGCAAAACAGTAATACTTTGCCACCAGTCTGAAACTGGTGGTAACCAATTTGCAGAGGGGAAGGGGTCCCCAAGGGATCCTTTCCACCTTCGTAATATGAATAAAAATAATGTTTTAAGAGCAGGAATTGGTCCTACACACCTCTGCCTACTCTTAAAAAATAAAACTGCAAAGTTTCAGTATTTCTTTTTAAATACATGCAGTGTTTCTTTAAGGAAAACAGACTGCATTTAAAAAGAAAAAGATTGCTTTATTAAAAAGCAATCACAGACATGGTGGTGTGCTGACCTTGGGAGACCACCATCCCTGTGAAGAATGCGAGCTAGGTCTATTTGTGACCCTCTAGGAATCACTGATGAAACTCTAAAGTGTTTCATACATTAGGAATACATACATGCAAATCCTAATTTCGGCAATTCTGCAAAAAAAGCACAATTAAACTGCAAATCTAATTTAAAAAATCCTTAAAACAATATTCATTAAACAAATAAATAATACATTTAAAACAGTGGATCAAATTCATTTCAATCCTGTTTTTACAAAATATATCAAATCTGTAGAATGAGTGCACAATAATCTCCTTTAACAGATAAAAAGCTAAATGCTACAAAAAATAGGAAACAAGAAAAGCCTAGTGCCTCAAGAGTATCTGAGGGCATTGGTTGCAGGCTCGCCTTTTGCCTAATCCTCCACATGAATGACAGGTAAGGATATAAAGCAAAAAACAAACTTTGCCTTGCATCAAATTTAAAAATACAAAGGGCCTCTACATGGTTCCTGACACCTATGTTCCGACAACTTGGAACTAGCCATTTTCTTCTTCCATCCAGGTAGGCTGAACAGAAGAACAAAACATGCTCTTCTGTTTCCTTAGTGGTCCCACAGAAGGGGCACACGGATCTAGCTGGCTCTGGCGTGCAGGCCCATTTAGCAGTGAACGGGTCAAGCGGTGGAATACTATACCGAAACTGAAGATTCAGCTTCCTGGCTTGTGGAGGCTGAATCTCATTGAGAAATTGCTTTAATTTAAATTCATTTTTTATCAAAAGGAAGAAGTCAGTCAAGGTGCCAAAAGTGACTTGAGCCTCATTTTACACTGTCTATAATTTGTCTTTAAGATTGATTTATTGTTTACGGAGGCTGCATGTGTTCCTCCCAGGTGTTCTCATAACCCATCTTACCCAGGGTCTCTCTTATGTACTTGATCTTAGTTATATTTCCTAAACAAGGGATTTCATAGGACTTCCTTCAGCCCGTCCTGGTAGGAGCTGAGCTCAGGAATGCCGATTTCCTAATTGTGATTCAGAGAGAATCGCAATTGGGAAATCGGTATTCCTAATGTTAGTACATCTGGCCCAAAGTCGTGAAACATTAATAATACCCTTCTGATGCAGTATTTAGAAGGGGCGCCACTTTCAAATACCGAAGCAGTATTTGGTAGTAAATTTTGATTCGGTAACAAGTTACTGCATCACAATTTGCCTTTTGTACGTTGTAAAAAGATTTTTTGTGGATGTAAAAAAGCTTTTTACATCTCTCTGGCCCTAAATGACCCAAACTGCTATTTTACAATGCAATTTTTCAGTCCAAACCAAGGAATGGGCTCAAATTAAACAAAACAAAAAAGTGTGGTGCACCAGAATATTAATTATTTCTTCTCTCAGTCCCCTGAGTTGTTTGGGTTTCCAACATCCTTTACCATTAAAGGCAAAAAGTCAATTAAAGCAGATGTTGCTCTTTATTGAAACTCATATCACAGCAGCATAACCAGGTCAACGACCATTTAAAAACTGGATTATGCCCGTGCTTTAATAATGAACGTCCAATGTTTGGTCAAAGTGGGCGTTAAATCCGTTTAGCGGGCGAATTTGCGGATTTTCCGCGATTTCGCGATCCGCGAATCTCGCGAAATCGCGGTAAAATCCGCGAATTAGCGGGGACGAATTTTCAGCCAAGCAAGGGTTACAGCAGCAGGTGCAAAAGTTGAACCTAATTTCTTTGTAACCTTTTACAAAAGGGTTACAAACAAATTAACTTCAACTTGGACACCACCTGCTGCTAATTGCTTCCTGGCGCCTCGTTGCCCACTTGCAACTATTCTCTGACCCTGCTCTGACCCTTGAAGCAGGGTCAGAGAATAGTTACAAGTAGGCAACGAGGCACCTGTCCAAGGAATTAACCCTCATCAGGAAGCACTTACAGATATAAAAAAAAGGAAGAAGGGAGAGGATGGCAAATACACCCATTTTGAGTTGTCAGGAGGGGTTAAACTAAAAGAGACCTTTACAGCACAATTTTCATATGCATTTTGCTAAAAATAAAAAGCTGTATGTTCTGTAGGGGCAACTCAGGAATCTGGCCATTCAGAGATCCGGCCTCTCTTTCTTTCTCTCGTTCTCTCTCTCCCTCTCTCTTTCCCTCTCTTTCTCTCTCTTTCTATCTATCTATCTATCTATCTATCTATCTATCTATCTATCTATCTATCTATCTATCTATCTATCTCTCTCCCTCTCCCATAAACGACTGCATGGGTAACTTTGCTATGCAAGCGGCTCGCGAAGACGCAAAAATCCCCGCGAACAAGCAAAAAAACAAAAATCCGCAAATTTGCACAAATTCGCGAATTTTGCGGATCGCGAATTCGCAAACCCGCAAATTCACGGATCGTGAATTCGCAAAATTCACCTATGCTTAGAGGCCTTGCCAATTATATGTATATACTAGTAGGCGTTGTGTCTCCTGAAATGAATATCATTCATTATGTCCACCCGGGAGCCAAAGGTGGTAAAACTGATTTGTCAGCTGGGTACAAATTACTGTAACTACTGTCATCTGTGGTCAATTGAGCAAACAGTTAATAAAAAGATGTTTTAAAAAAAAAATAATGAACGTCCAAAATAACAGAGTGACGGGCTGGAAAATATCAAAAGTATGGTGACAAGATGTGTTCTCAAACGTGACCATACCTAAAAAGGCCTGACTTTACTGAATGGCTACCTGGCCAAGTTGTTTTCGGACCATTAATGGAACAGCACCAACCAATCTATGGGATAAATTTGTTACATTTTCCTATTTCCTACAATTTATGGTCAATCAGTCTATTTGCTCTCTGGCTTTGAGCTTGGGGCGCCCGGTGCGACAATCATTTTTGTGCCCCCCACCCACCATGACCTCCTTGGATTTCCTCACTACCACCGGGCAAAAGTGCCCCTCACCACTCCATAGCCCCTCTCTCACATACATTTCATTTGTTCTAAAGCACTGGTAAAGGCTGTCTTTACTAATAAGGCTGTATATCTACCCACACAACCCCTTATTAGCAGCATTAGGCATAGATAATGAAAGACTGGCGAGGGAAACATAACGCCCTAACTGTTTTATGCAGTTTGCATGCAGCTCTTTGATGCCAGCTCGTACAGTCACTGTTCTATATTCGGGTTGTATCTTATGAACTGCCGTAACAAAAGGATCTCTGTGACAAAAGCAGTAATCCACTCAGCTATCCACATAAACTGAATATCTGTGGTCTGCACAGTAGGCATTCTTTGCAGCAGGCAGTTTAATCCTTTGTGCTATTTTATGATGAGTCAAAGCTGCCACTAGACATCACTCTGATCCTTCTCTCTAGCAGGAACATTAATCACAAGAGATATCTTGACATTTTTATTGCTGCCTGAAAGCTGGATTCACAAGCAACTCTGCAGAAGTTGTTTTTAAATTGTAAATCATGGCTAAACACAGCGCACCTCTCCCCCGAGATCCATGGCCCTCTCTCCAAGTCAGCGCTCTGTGCTGCTGCACCTGTCGCACTGCCCTCAAGCCGGCCCTGCTCTCCACATTCCAGGAACTAGTCAAGTCAAGTCAATAAACTTTATTCGGTTGTTCGTATTGACAACCATAAAAGCATTTACACTACAATTAAAAAAACACAATTATACAATAAAAGTAAAGTGCAATTATGGTATGATCGTAAAAAAGACAAATATACAACAAGCATTCAGAACATTTGCGGAGTCCGTTAAAAAAGAGGTGATAGCAATTCATATATTAGTATTTTTATCCTTCCATACTATTTCTAAATTTTACGGCCAATTTTAAAAAACTACATATATACAAGGTGTATTCACAACTTAGCAGCTGAAGAAAGTGCAGTGCAGGGCGAAATTGTGTAAAATTTAGTTTTTTCAGACAGAGTTTTAAATATAGTTTCCTCGGAACAACATAAAAGGGACAAAAAAACAGAAAGCGTGCCAGGTCTTGCGGAGACTTATCGTCGCAGCCGCAAGCCGGCAGCACATGTCCACGATGAGATCCCCTAGGTACAGCCAACATAAAATGAAACAAATTAAACCTGAACCTGATCAGTAAAAAACGGTCGTAACTAGACATTTGCCAAGATAGATAGGGTTCCATAAGCAAGGTGCTTTTAACTAATACGTGATTACGGACACTTTCTTTTTTTAGTTCACGTGATTCCCTATCTTGGATTCTAGAGTCAATAAAAGCTTTCTTGACCGTTATAACATCCTGTTTAGTGATCGATTCAGGGGATAAAAAGAGTTCAGGGCGACCTAAATCAGCAAAGCACTTATATAGATACTTTAACCAGGGAACCTTCATCCTGTTATCCCATGTGAGTGTTTCTCTTAAAATAAGCTGGGTGAGTGGTATGTTGTCATTTAACCAACAGTTCATCCAGCATAACATGGGATTGACAGCAATCTTGTCACTTACGAAGGAAACCCCCAATTCCTCATGCACAGAGAAGTTAGCCGTACCCCTGGGGACCCTTAGTACTTGTTTCAAAAAATTATTTTCAACAGTCTGTATGGGTTCCAGAGGAACATAACCCCAAATTTCACTGCCGTAACAGGCTGTGGAAATACTTTTGGCCTGATAAAGTTGGAGTAAGGCGGCAACTGGACTATTGCCCACTTTCCTAGAGAAGTCCATTATTGCAGCGTTTACCCTAGTAACCTCTCCCTTCCTTTTTTCAATCACGGGTCCCCAATTTAATTGACTGTCGAAGAGGACCCCAAGATAGGAAAAGGTATGTGTTGTGGGAATACGTACACCATTTACATTTAGGCAGTTTACTTTTTTATTTCCCTGTCCGACCTTCATTATGTAAGATTTAGAGTTATGAATACTTAACTCTCTTGACTTCATAAAAGAGTGGAAGGAATCTAATAAGATTTGAAGTCCGTTTGCTGTCCTTGATAAGAGGACTGCGTCGTCCGCATATAGCAGGACTGGCAGCCCCCTACGGCCAATATACGGATAATCCGTATTGGTGCTTAAAAGATGCTCTTCCAAATCATTTATATATAGATTAAAAAGGAACGGGGCCAGAATGCAGCCTTGTCGGACACCTCGGTGTACCCCAAAGTCTTTGGTCACATTTAGGTCTTGGGTGAATCTGACATTTGCTTTGGTGTCCGAATGCATGTCATCTAGCAAATCAACTAGGTTTGGATCCACACCCATTTTTACCATGGCGTCCCAGAGCTTCCCCCGACTCACGCAATCGAAAGCCGAGGAAAGATCCATGAACGCCATGTGGATCGTTTCTCTTCGAGCCTTGGTATACTTCCCAATAATGAGGTATAAGTTTAAACATTGTGAAATCGTGGAATGTCCAGGCCTGAAACCATACTGGATTGAAGATATTATATTATTTTCTTCAGACCATCTGACCAATCTATTCAATATTACTCCTCCCACAACTTTGACCACAGAGTTTATTAAAGATATTGGTCGGTAGCAGGCAGGGCTACTACGGTCTCCTTTCTTAAAAATAGGCACAATAGTGGATACCCCCCATGATTTTGGGCATCCACATGACACAGCTGCATTGAGTACAGCTGTAAGGACCGGTGCCCAGAGTGTTATACAAGATTTAAAAAGATCAGGGGGAAGACCGTCAGGTCCTGGGGCCTTATTGTTTGATAGACCTTCTATTCCCTTTATTACCTCATCAATTGTGAAGTACAAGGATTTTTCTCTACTTTCATTTGGACTACATTGTACCTGCAAACCGTTGCCTTTAAAAATGCAGCTGAAGTGGTTAATCCAGTCTTCTTCTGGGATGTTAGTGCCCACATTAGAAATACTAGGATGATCAAATATGGGCTTATTAATGATCTCCCAGAACTTTGAGCTGTTTTTTAATATCTCTGGATCTAACAAAAACTCCCATACGCTTTTCTTAACAGCACGTTTGCGAATGGCAAGTGACTTCTTATACTCAGCCCGCAAGACCCTGATGGTTGATGGATCTCTTGGTTTTATTTTTAAGGCTTTCTTAAGCTCACGACTGGCCTTCGAACAATTGCTGTCAAACCATTTTGGGTTATTTGATGAGTTAACTATCCTCTTAGCAGGTAACGTTAAAAATGACTCCACCTTTTTAGCTATCTCATTAAAAGATATCAAAATTTGGGATGGTGCTGAAGCAGTAGATGTGCATATTGTCAGATCATGAAGGCATACATTGTTGATAGAGGAATAAAATTGTTTACAGTCCACCATTGACCATTTTATGCGTCGCTTACCATTAATACATTTTGTTACACCGCAATCCTCTCGAGGGTTACGTTTTTCGAGTATATTCACGCCCATAGTAATACATATAGGATTATGGTCGCTGTAAATGCTTAAAATGATCGAAAAATCCTCAACAATATTAACAAAGTCTGCCGAAAGTAAAATATGGTCTATGTATGACCCTGTTGCGTGACTTTTGAAAGTAGGGATTGAAAATACAGTTTGCTCCGCGACTAATGACATAGCAGTAAAAAAATTATATTCATTCATTGTCATTTAAACATGAACCCCTCCGCGAGTGATCAAAGTGAATTCCTTCCACGTTATTACATCCCATTTGACCAGCAGATCTCAGGCTAGGGTTCCCACATAGATGTGTATTGAAATCACCCGCTATTATCTTGAGACGGGGGAGAGAACCATCTTTAGCCCTTAGGAATTCACGCAATGACTCGATATTGCAATCTCTGGACTGACTCACTGCATTATAAAAATTGATCAGTACAAAACTTATACTACCCCTCTTAAATTCGACAACCTGAATATTGTTATTGCCAGAGTGATGTTCAGTTTTATGGCATATAAGTGTCAAGTTAACAAAAATTGCCAAACCCCCTTTGGCTCTACCACTAGGTGAAGGAACTGCCGAGATTATAAAACTCTGATAACCTTCAATGTGTACATTTTTCCCCACTACCCAGGTTTCTTGGAGGCATATAACGGGGTAATCTTTGACAAAAGACAACCAATCTTTATTTTTCGATTTATCCTGCAGTCCAGCTATGTTCCAGGATAATAGCCCCTCCTTATATTTTTTTGGTTCGTGTTGTGTTATAGCCACATTTTCACATGCATCTTGACTAATGGGTATTAAGCCTGTGCTGCAGCGTACCCGGTCTATCCCAGGGTTAGCCGAAGTACAAACTGGGGGAAAAGCTGGGTTAATATCATTAAGTGGACCTGGTATGTCAGTTTGATTCACAACCCCCGATGCCACAACCATACCACCATGCGGTTCTAACACTTGGACGATGTCACCTAAGTCTATATCTTCTGACAATCGATCATTGAGGAGGAGGTTAGAAGGTGTGTCAGGTAGTCATTCCACCCCATCCAGCCCCCCCTCATCTGAGAAGATGCCATACCTATTGGAGATGGGAATATTAAAATGATTATTAAAATGGGTAGGGTAATGATGATCTGGAGGGGGTGGCCGTATTGGGCGTTCCCGTCTATCCTGGCTATAGCCCCAGTTATTAGTTGGTACATCAAAACCCCAGCCATTAATTGTTGCTGGCCATGTAGGCCTGGTAAAAGTATGAATAGGCTTAGGATAAGTCATACTCCGCTGTTTTTTGCCGAAAAATTCTAGGGTGAGAGGAATGATGGTACCTCTTCTGCGCTGCGGCGGCAAAATATTTGGCAGGATGTTTGGTAAAACTGCAGAATTGGCAAAATTTATAATAATGCAATCACCTTTGAATTTTTTGGGGTTTTGACCTATCCATGGGACCCTCCTGGCTGACTTAATGTCTCCAGCTAGCTGTTGTTTCCCCCACGGGGCCAACTGCATGTTGCCTGATAACCAGTGCAAGGCCTTACTTGTTAATGCCGGGGGGGATTCTGATTGATCTGGGGCTAGTGGGGGGACATTTGCCAGTACCAGCACTAATGGAGCTGCATCTTCCAAAAACTGTACAGTGTCTTCTTCTGTACTAGGTACAGGTATTACAGGCGGGTTTGGGGGTAGTGTGTCTCCTGACAATAACTGATTTGACACAGTAATTGGGGTCTGTTCCTGTAAATTTACGTGTGTAGTATTTGAAGTAATGCCTCCCTCAGATGTAAGTCCAACGGCCTCTTTTACGGGTAGAACCATGCTGGTAACTGTGTCTGATATATTAGACACAGCTTCAGCAAACTTTTTTTGATCTGCTCCTAATTTCTTTATATCTGCACTTAGCTTGTCCAGTTTAGTCACTACTGGTTTAATTAAGATTTTAAATTTAGTGTCGATTAGATCAGCTATCCTAGATAATAGCTCCTCATCGACGTTATACTTCTCGGCTTCTTCTACTTTACCCCTACTTTTATTCCTACTTCTCACGGGTGACACAGCCCTCTTCCTCCCTAAATGAGCTCCACCACGGTGTAATTGAGTTTTTCTACATTTTCTGATAGCACTAACTAAACTTTGGTGGATAGGAGGCTGCAGGGTCTCAGTGAGAAGCCCATAGATCTCAGGTATTACAGATAAGAACACACTGCAGGAAATATTCTTCAAAACATTTCTTTCAGTAACTAATTAGTTAAGATAGTGAAGTAGTGTGGCTCACCGGTTAGAGGCGGCAGACCCGAGAGCAGAGGACAGCCCGGGACCAGGGTTCGATTCCCGGCGCGGCAGGTTTCTGGACCAGGGTCAGCGGACTCAATAATTCTCTCGCCTCGGTGCCCACTCTGATCAGCGATCACACTGGGCAACTCTGGGCATTAGCTTGCCTCATCTTCACTAACGGCCCCACCAGACCGCCGGGGATGCCTGGTCTCACCCTGGAGATACCCATTAAGGGACCATCTCTCAGGGAAGCCAGGAAGGGTTTCGCAGTGGTCGAAGCGCCTTGGGACCCTCCGGGTAAGTAGTGCGCTATATAAATGCCTATACACATTTCAGCTTTCATTTTTCAATCTGTTGCCACTGGGATCTGCTTTATTGCAGCAATAATAGATGTTATTTATAACAGATTGTGGTGCCTAGAGGAAATAAAAAGTGTGTGTGTGTGTGTGTGTGCCATGAATGAAATGAAGTAAATAAAATAAAGAAAGTATGTAGCAAGAGAGTTTCCGAGACAGTGCAAGCTTTCGCACCTTGTGTTGCTTCCTCTATCCGCACAAAAGACTTTTCGATACTTGCTGCTTGTGTGACTGGCATTGTTGCACAGCATGCCATTTGAAACTAGAAGACACATGGCCTATGTTGCATCCCTACACCACTGTATTCCACTTCTCGTTTGTTTCTTTTCTATATTTATGTACTCAATGTTTCCAGCTATCAAATTTTGTCTATGATGAATAACAGAAAAGTTCTGATCAAATATATACCAGTTTGTTTTTAGCGGCTACCAAACATTAAACTAGCTTTCTAATATACTCTACTTACTTTGACACAAAATATATTTACTATCATTTATGAATGTCAAACACCTATATACTTTTTTTCAGAAATTGAGTTATAATTTGAGAGAAGGTGGCTCCTACCAACATTATAAACTCAATTCTGTTGGGACAAAACTCAATTCTCATAGAAACTCTCCTCAACTCTTGTTAGCTATGGCACAAGCAGCAGACAACCCCCAAAAGAAGCGAATATTAATTTTAAGCAGTTGCGACTATTTAAAAGTCAAGAGCACAACACAATGCAATTCCAAAGCTAATTTCGAACAATTAAGAAAATGAGAGAAAGAAATCCACCAAGATAATTAATATTGGATGAAGGGATATCCCGTTTTAAAGTTTTAACGTAAAAAGTGACAGAAAAAGTAGCATGCCTTTAAAAAACAACAAATCTGAGACCTATGAGGAATTTCAGGCCAACCGTGATGGATACAAGCATCGGGTCGCCCTCATCAAAGTTTGTCTCTTAAGGCTTAGTCTTTGAAATGGAGGCCACAATCCTTCAGTGCGGCAAAGTCTGAGACTATGGTCAGCGACAGTCATTTGAAATCAGATATTTCATTTCTGAGCTCCTGCTGAGCCATTGGTTTTAGTGCCAAAAGCTCAGAGCAGGACAAAAGTAGATTTTCCAGCCTCCAATGTCACTTTCGGGGGTAGAATAGATTAGCTGCCCTAACCCTGTCCAAGATTTTCCCATCTAACTTTTCGGATCCTCAGAATCATCCAGCAGGGCAAGGCTGGAAGATCTAGCTGGGTAGAGCTTCACAAAGATAGATACCTCTACTGCGAGGTCCTGCTAAACCTGTTTTCAGTGTGTCTTAAAGCTCTGAGTTGGGTATACATGGTTTTCATACTCACCGTGTGTATGATCTCCCCAGACAAGCCTCAGACCCTCTGGAGGTGAAAATAAATATCAGACTTTTCTCTAGCTCTTGGGACAGTTAATTCTGGCTAGTCCTAAATCCCCCTGATCATCAGGGCAGGCTTCAAGGCCCAATATCTCTCTGTGGTCTGGGCTCTTGTAAGGGGGGTCCTTTGGCTCTCAGAAATCCTTCTGCCTTTGTGTCCCTAAAGCAGGATAAGGAAAGGCCAACCACTTGACCCATGGAGAATAGTACAATTTCCAGGATTCCTTGTGTCCTCTTCTTACAGCAGGGTCTTCGTCTACTTCAGTTGTAGTTATCCTAAGTTCAACAATATTCTCAGTAGCTAGTAGTGAGTTGGCAGTCTTATCTTGTGCATTAACAAGTGATTGGAGAATTTCTAGCCTTCTAGCCATTGCATTATGCAGCACTTGCTCTTTACTGTAAACATTTCCATTGACAGAGTCAGAGTGGCAGAACCCTATTTCCCTCGAAACGAGAACCAGGCAGGCCCTCTAGCCATTCCCTATTAAGATGAGTTCTTGTACAGAATTGGTTCCGTGTCCTGATGGAAAATTTAAAAAGAAAAAAGAAAAATTAATGGATGGAACGCTGCACAATTTCAAACATTCCCCCCCACTACAGCGATCTGGGCCTACATCCATCTTTTTTTTGCTCACCGTGCCACCCCAGTTTGGACCCAGCTATATGCAAATCAGTCTTGACCCTGCTCCCCATAGGAACTGTCCAGGCCGAATTTCCAGACCAGGTCTTCCCTGGACCGGAAACAAGCATCCCGGGACTGAGTTCGGGGTATCGTCCCTCCTCAGCCAGGCTAACTTGACTCCAGTGGCATGGCGAGCTCGGAGCCCACGTCTGGAATACCCTTCCCACTTCAAGCGATTACAGCGACACAAAAAGATGATGGACAGAATACTGAACATTGTCAAACATTCAAGCTAGCCTGGCCGATGAGGGGTGATACCCCAAAACCGGTCCCAGGTTGCTTTTTTCCCGTCAAGGGAGGACCTGGCCTGGCAGTTCATAATTTTGTGTTGCTGATAGAAATTGAGCCAAAGGGTCTAGGGTGGCTTTTAGGAATGAAAGGGAGCAGATCCTATCTGTCTCATTTGGGATCAACAAATCAAAAGAACAAGTGTTAAGGCTGCCCTTTGTTTTGTCAACCATCCTGAGCTTCACTCGCATGGCTAATCACTGCTAAGTGTCCAGTAGTTAACAAAGCCTGCTTCTTTCTGGGCTCAGCATCCAGCAACTGTCTTCTCAGCCAAGGTCATTAACTCTTCCATCAAGGATGTATATTCTACATTTGAGCTCTGATAAGTGGTAGATCTGGTTTAAAGGCCGTTTTGACACAGCCAGCCCCAATAAAATTTCTTTACATTTATTATTTAATTAAAGTTATTAAAACAGAGGCCAATGCATAATTTTCAAAGTTGGTGGAGCCAAGCTACTGTAGAAAAGAAATAGTTAAGACAGTCCAAGTTGCATATAAGATCTGAGCACTGGTTAAGAAGATTGGTATAGGGCGTTATAGCCATCATACTCCTCTTTTGAAATGCCCGTTGTTCCCAATCAATTTTCATGATGAACATTGTATCGGGGGCAAACGTATGGAGTTGAGAAACTTAGTGATTTAAAAAAATTATTAAATCTGTTAAAATCATTTAAGGAGTTACAAATGGAATATGGTTTAGAAAAGAGGGATTTAAAAAAAATATCTTCAGTTTAGGGATTTTCTGGTAAAAAGGGTTGGAGGAATAACTGGGTTTCAGAAGGAGCCCTTACTGGAGCAACTTTGTGGCCATGCAGGGTGTAAAATAAGCCACCGTTATGAATGTTTAAGCGGGCACATTCCAGATGATCTCAAAAAGCAATCAGATAACTGGGAGAGAAGGCTGGGGACCACAGATGTTAGCTTTTGGGAATCACTGGACAACTTTTGGGACAATCCCTGTTACGATAAAGTGGGCTGCAGGCACAGCAATATAAGACATTATGCAATCTGTATTACACTCCGGCCAAAATAGCGAGCTGGGGGAGGAAAGCAGGGTCAAGCTGCCAGCGATGTGGCAGCCAGGAGGCCGATCTTGGACATTTGTTTTGTAATTGCCTAGTGTAGGACTCGCTCAAGTAAGGGATAGCCCGGTTCTTATGGGCGGCCTTTCTGCAAACAAAGATAGTTTTAGCTCCCCAGCTTTTGGGGGTACATAACAACGTAGGAAGTGCAGATTTTCAATATTTTATTTTTTGTGGCCATGACGGTAGCCTGAATATGTTTGCTACAGCCTGGCTTGACCCAGTTCCTCACAGGCATCCTCATTGTCTGGCGAGGCTACTCTCAATAGTCCATCTGGAGAGTAATCTATATCAATATATGGGCATGGGCCAAAAGGCTAGGTAGAGGGTGGCTCAGATCAGGGCCCCTATGTTTGGGTGGATACAAGTGAGGAATCTCTAGCCTCTAGGCGTTTATACAAAAACGTCCGTCAGATAATCAGTAAAACATGTGTATCCTCTTTTGCCCTGACAAAATGCTTATACTATGTGTATATTTTGATAACATGTGGTGTAATTAATTTATTGGTGAGATTTTTCTATTTAATGAATTTTGAAACCAGACCAACATGATGAATCATTTGTAATTAATTATATGTATTCAATTATCTTAATGGTTATTTATTTTACTGTATGTAATCGAATAATGCTCTTCTTATGGAAAGGTACATTAAAAAGTAAATAAATACAGTTATTAAAACACTGATTTCATTATTAAGTCATATTTTTAAAACAAAGGGGAAAACAAACTTAGAATTACTTTTCATGCATTTTCCTGAAGAAAGATGCTAAATAGATAGTTTAATCACACAGGTGCCTAACATATGGAAAACCAGCTAAAACTGGACAGTGGAAACAGATTTTAGGCCTTCTGTCACTGTGAGGGCACACTTTGTAGATATATAGTGCACTATTTTTTATGTGCATATTTCACTTTGCTTAATGAGTACTTTGGGGTGATGCACAAAGTTGGGATGTTGATGCAGCTGAGGAGAGTAGCCATGTCAGCAGTTGTTTAGCTCTGTCTACCTTTTCCTGTTTTATAATAGTAAACTCTCTAAAGTCTAAACTACGCCAGTGTGGAACTTGCCTACATTAATGTTGTGTAATTATGTGAAATTGCTGCATAGTTAATATATATTTTAACTCTATTTATGCTGAATACAAATCCATCATTTCCCTCTATACCTGAAATGTGTCCTTAAGTCAATTTTTGGCACAAGGAAGCATTTAGACAAAAGCACTTCTAACCAAGGTTGTTTCTGAAATTTGGTGCTATATTTTTACTGCGAACTGCACATTCACAGTAAATTTGTACGGCCCAATGGCATTATTTCGGGAATTTTGCATAACAAGCGTAGCTCAAAACTTGCAAAATTACGCAGATTATGTTGGTGTCACTTACATTTTTCCCAGGCCTAGTCTAAAGGAGGCAAAGTCAGGCTCCATTGGCTCTTCACCGTCCTTCCTCAAGTTGATAGCTGGGTGATTCCTCCCTTGTACTTCTGCACAGACCTGGACACACAATGATGCTGTGCTCACACTCCTGTTTAATATTAGGTTTTGGAAGCCTCAGGGAGCACTGTAGCAAGAGTAGCTTTGGGGCTACGGAAATAACAGTCCCAGAAAACTGAGCCCTCCGCCATCTTTGGTGAGTCCACTTTATAAAGGATGCCACGCCAAAGGAGGCCTTTGTCAGTATTTACTGATCTACTCAAGGAAGGAAGCGGCCAGATCCTCATCTGTCTGCTCCCGTCTGGCAGGGTGCTGTAAGAAATGTGCATCGCGTGCTGCAGTGGAAGAATGTATCTTCAATTACATTGATGCCTGATAGGGGTGTCTCTTGCTGACTCTCATTTCCCAGACATTTGTTGGTTGAAATTGAACGTTGTTTTGATCTTATCATAGACATTAACAGTGATTGTTGTTTTGAAGGGAGAGAAGTAACTTTGATCCTGACACTTGAGTCAGTAATTGCAGACTTGAGAATTGTGTGAAAAAATGGAGTGAAGTGGGCACTTACAATTCACCTTTGAAGGTGCCTCAGAGTTCCTTCTGAGGAAGGAGTATTACCATGCCGACTCATTGAACGCAATGTACATTCTTTATTCTGGCTCGCCACCGTTATGTGTGCTTCTTGATAATAGATGATGAATGATTTTGTTCTAGTGAAAGACTTTATGAGTAATCATTGTTTATTTGTCTTTGTCCTTGCTTTACCACTTCAGAACATGAGAACACTCCTACTCCCACTTCAAGATGCAGTGATTTTCGGAACAACTAGTACAGGTGATTACGTTTGCACCAGTAGCGGCC
Organism: Lissotriton vulgaris; assembly: GCF_964263255.1. Lineage (NCBI taxonomy): Eukaryota > Metazoa > Chordata > Amphibia > Caudata > Salamandridae > Lissotriton > Lissotriton vulgaris. The sequence continues at coordinate 135,674,665 of NC_141691.1, forward strand.
GGTCCACTGCCAAAGTGGGGGGAGCGGGCCGGCCCGGAGGAGGGAAGGGGGAGCTGCGGAGGGTTCGGTGAGAAAAAATAAAAATAAAATAAACGTACCTTAATGCCACAGCCGTCCCCTGCGAATCACGTTCTTCCTGCTTCTGGCTCTGGGCAGAGGCTCCCAGCCTGCCATTTGGCCAATCCTCAAGCTGCTCTCACTGGAGAGTTGCTTCAGGATTGGCCTGAGCAGCAGTTACTTGCGCTCCCAGGCAGACAGGGTTCCTGTGCCTGCTCTCTCCAGTCCAAGCAATGCAGCTAGGGCTGGGTAGACCTTCACTGTGCATGAGGGGTTTGGCCAGCCTGAGACGGCCAGACAAATGGTTTTATGACGAAACAATGAAATCCGTAACCTTGCATGCCTAAACAAAGCTGTGGGAATAATGACCACGTCTTAACCACACATTGCTTTCCCACGCATGCCTTTACCAACATTTTTGTGGTAAAGGCATGCATGGTAAAGAGGTATGTGTGGCTAAGGTCGCCATCCCCCTCCCCACCGCCCTAGGGCACAACCACCTCGGCCCACTTCGGCCCTACCCTCTCCCAAACCCCATGCTGTGCCCTCCCCCTGCCCTAATGCCTAAAACACTGTTCCTTAACCCTGTACCTTAACCTGACCCAGCCCAGCCCTAACTCAATCCTAAGAACTTCCCTGCCCTCCCCTAAACCCTAAAAACTACCCTGACTACACAATCCCCTCCACTACCCTGAGGCCTAATACCCTAACCCCTAATTTGAAAAACCACCCCAACACTCCCTCATCCCTAAAAACTACTCTGACCCCCAACCCTGAAAACTACCCCCACCCTGAAAACTAGCCCACCCCAGCCCTGAAAACTAGCCCTAATCCTCCCCAGCCCTGAAAACAACTTCCAACCCCCAAGCCATGAAGACGATCCCGAAGCCCCCAGGCCCAGAAAACTTCCCTGCACCACCCCCATTCCGGAAAACTACCCCTGACCCACCCCAGCCCACAAAACTACCCTCACCCCCACACACAAAACAACTCCATACCAACCCTCAGCACACCAAACTACCCAGACCCACCCTCAGCCCACAAAACGACCCCAACCCACTCCGTAACCCCATTTAAAACTACCCCAACCACCCCCGCTCACAAAACAACACAGTCCCCTACAGCCCACAAAAGTACCCCGACGCAGCCTCCAGCCCCACCTACCCCACAGCGGATCTCTCTCGGCTTCCTGCTTCCGCCCATCCGAAGCTAGACTGCCCCGACCCAGCCCAGCCCACAAAATATTCCCGACTGACCCCCAGCCCACAAAACAAGGCGATGCCTCCAGCCCACAAAAGTGCCCCAACCCACTGCCCAGCCCCACTTAAAACAACCCCGACCTACCCCCACTTACCTCACCGTGGATCTCTCCTTGCTTCCTGCTACTGTCCGCCTGCAAGCCCTATTCCAAACTTGCGCGTGGTTAAGGCATATGCGTGGTTAAGGCATGCATGGTAGAGCTTGCCAAGTCGGAACACTCATGGTTTAGACCCCGGTGTTCCGACTGTTCCCCCGGCCAAACACCTCATGCACAGTGAAGCGAGTGCCCACCACTCTCCCACCAGCAGTGTCATCTCCCAGAGCTGTCCCCAAGACTCGTAAGAGTCCTGGGAGCAGGTCCAGGGGATTAAAATAAAATGATAATAAAACGGGCTTAAAACCCGTTTTACTATTGTTTTATTTGCTGGTGGTGGCAGAGGGGATGGCACTCCTCCTCTCTAATGGAGCGGCCGCCGCTGGTTCAAACATGCAGATGGTGGGAGGCTTCAAAACAAGAGCAGTTGTATGTAATCATCTGCTTTGTGTTTTACAGTTCTCTCTCTGCACTCTTCCTTTCCTCAAACCCTTCGAGCTCATCAGACCACTCTGATACTCTGGGCTCTTTGCTAAACAGAGTCAGTGTTGCCAGAGGGTGGGTCTTTTTATAGTCAAACATATCTGGGGGCCTTGTGAATCTGTTAACAGTAGAGTCACATCTTTAAGTCTGACATGTGAACTGTCTCTGCATTGGGTTTTGAGTCTGGGATTGATTGCTCAAGCAGGAGTACTTCCCTGTGGAGGACTTTTTGTAACCCTGTGTCATGTTTTGATACAGACCCCTCTGAGAACTACTTTAAAGGTCTCCCATTCAACTGTTGTGCCTTGAAATGTTCCATCATTAGTATCCTGGAGAGTTTTTCTGAATATGGCATCTTGAAGGCAGATGGCAGCAGTTTCCACCATGGTGTAGTGGTGGTCCCTCTACCACCCATTCTAGAGTATATAGCATTTGGTTGTTTTCTGACATTGTGGACTCCAGATAATTAGAGTTGTGTATCAGGTATTCCATATCTGATGTGCAAGGAACATGTCCAGAAGGTCGTGTAAATTGTGTACTGGGGAATAAAAGGAATATTCACTTTTTTGCATGCATGTCCCAACAGATGTCAGAGCAGCACCACTGCTGCGGTATACAACCTTTACAAAGAAACTTTTACAACGCACTACCATTACAACGCAGTCATTACAACGCAAACCATTACAACGCATTGCTTTGGGGGGCGCTCTAGGATAGGGAATATGTTTAATTTACTATCCAACACCTTCCCCAGTGTCCACGGGGACTGGAGTTGGAATAGTAAATTAAACTTTTCACTATCCAGCACCCCAAAGCGCTATGCGTTGTAAAGGCATGCGTTATAAAAACTGCGTTGTAAAGGCATGCGTGGTAAAAGTATGCGTTGTAACGTCATACATCCCACTGCTGCAGCCAGTCATTGAACCTTTCACTGCTTTGGTGACTCTGTGATCCCTGCTGTTGAGGGTGGACCTGTCCAAGCCACATCTTGTTCAGCCTTGTAGTCGCCCCCCAACATCTCACAGGTACGTATTTTCAGGGAGGTGGGAGCGCACGAGACACGCCCCAACGAAATTACCTTTAGCATGATGGTTCATGTAGTTCATTACTTCTCGCTCAGTTCAATTCAAAGTGTTCATAGCCAGTGCTGTATTATTAGTTTCAATTCGTATCCCTAGACACGTGTTTCATGATTCCTCAATCGTCAGTAGGGAAAAAAAGCAAAGTTCATAGGTTGCAGGGCATGCTGCCTTATCTCTCAGGACCAGTTCCACTCACAGCATGAAGGTGCAGGCTCCCGAGCTCGTCAGCTCACAGGAATTTGATAATTTCAGGGAGGTGGGAGCGCACCAGACACGCCCCAACGAAATTACCTTTAGCATGATGGTTCATGTAGTTCATTACTTCTCGCTCAGTTCAATTCAAAGTGTTCATAGCCAATGCTGTATTATTAGTTTCAATTTGTATCCCTAGACACGTGTTTCATGATTCCTCAATCGTCAGTAGGGAAAAAAAGCAAAGTTCATAGGATGCAGGCCATGCTGCCTTGTCTCTCAGGACCAGTTCCACTCACAGCATGAAGGTGCAGGCTCCCGAGCTCGTCAGCTCACAGGAATTTGATACTTTCAGGGAGGTGGGAGCGCACCAGACACGCCCCAACGAAATTACCTTTAGCATGATGGTGTCATATTTTCTTTTTGAAGCAGCAGCGACCACAGCAGGATCAGCAGCTGCTGCCAGAAGGCAAATGTGGATGAGGGCCTGGAAGAGCGTTCCCTCCTCTGGTCTCTGGCAACAAATCAGTAAGCGCTCCTCTAGATATCTCAGAATTTTCAGAAGCTGGAGATCAATTTGTTTGCAGCCAGGGAGAATGCTCTGCTGCCCCGCTTCTGCATTGAGCTCTGTGTGCGGAGGCCTGGGGAGTGGACGCTCTTTCGTTACAGTGTCCGAATGTATTGATGTATGCTTTTCTTCTCATCCCATAGATTCCAAGATTAATATAGAAAATTCAGGAGGACCAGGTGGAAGTTATCTTGGTAGTGCCATGCTGGTCACGCCTTCCACAGTTTCCTTTTCTCCTCCAACTGGCAGTGGAGGATTACTGGACCTTGCCACTGTTTTAGTACCACCCGTGAGGCAGTCCTGTTTGCAGGGGTCTCTTGACTAACTTCAGATGGGGCTATGGCACTTGAGAAGGTGACCCTGCAGGCAGTGGTGTGTTCTGCTGAAGTGGCAACACTCATTCAATAAACCCATCAAAATTAAAATCCTATTGTTGACATTGGAAACATTTTGAGAAGTGGTGCATGCTGAAGAATGTAAGCCAAACTACTGGAGATTCTGCTCTGAATATGATCTTTTGAGGGATGCTATTTTACTAGGATTCGACATGTGGTCTCAGTGGACAGTCATTTTAGCTTCTGGGAGCTCATGGCTAAAGTCTGTAGTGACTTTGATAGCAATACTGCTAAGACGTTTCGTCTTAAAGAGACTGATGATCCTCTGAACGGGGCCCATGTGGAATCTGCCCATGGTATTTCAAGCAGTCAAGAGAGCTCTGTTTGAACCATTGGCGATGGCAGCCTTTAAATGTTTGTCATATAAGGTCTTATGTTTGGTTGCAATATCTTCAGGAAGTTTCTTTCTGTGTTCCATTGTCCTTCTGATTTGGTTTTGCAAGTGTTTTACCCGGATCCAATATTCCTGAGGAGGAACTGCCAGATGTCAAAGAGGATTAGAGATTTATGCAGCCAGAACAAACCCCTTTTGAAAGGTTGATTTTTTGTTTGTAACATTTGGGTCTTTGGTCAAGGACTACGGCCATCGTCCGGAACACTAGGTTGGTAGCTGAAGCAAGTCACTAAAGTGGCCTATGAGAAGCAGGGAGATACTTTCCCAGCCCAGGTGCCAGGACGATCAACCAGGGGAATGTCAACATCCTGGGCAGCATTGAATAGGGATTTAACCCCTTGGGCGCGGCTCGATTCTGCGCCTGTGGGGCAGAATCACGAGTGGGCGGGTTTATGACGTTCCCCAGCCGTCATCAGCACACGCCCACCGTAGTGCATGATGGCTGGGGGCCGTCATCAGCATCGAAGGGGTTAATGACAGCCATAGGCAATGCTGCCACTTGGTTTACCCCCACACCTTCATAAAGCATATAGCACTACAGACTGCAATTGAGTTAAAATGGCCGGTTACTTACCTCTAATCTTCATTATTATGAGTCCTTGTCTTCCGTGTCCCAGTCCAGGTTTTCCATCCCACCCATTCCTTTTGAGATGAGGATTCGGCTTCAAGGGTAGTAAAGATTGCCAGTATGTAACTGGGCCATTCATATGAATTCACACACACACAAGCTGCAGGTTTTTAAATAGGGCTTTATTTTGAAACAAAAGTGGCAGATCCAGTAACCCAGGGACTGGGGTAGGACAATATATACCAACAAAGGTTGTCCCTACAAGGGAGTGTAGCCCTTGACTTTCACAGCAGCAGCCACAGAGAACCCTCCTTACAGGTACGGTTTGTTGTATAATTTATGCACTTAATTCAGACAAAAAAAATTGTTCAAGAGCAATTAAAGATTCAAAAGAACCTCTCAATTTAATCTCCCTAGTCATAGAATCACCCGTCCAAATAATTGGTGTGAAGAAGATGAGGCGCACGCCGGCTGGAACAAATCCAAGGCCTTGGATTTGTTCCAGCCTGCACGTGTCTCGTCCTCTACGACTAGGGTGATTTATTGGCCCACATATATTTGTTTGAACCACAGGGATCTTTGGACGGGTGTGGCTAAGTTTAGGGTGCTGGTGTGCTGATAGGACATTTGAGATTCACGCTTACATGACCAAGCCATTTGCCCTTTGCTTGCAGTACTAAGCAGCAACTTTGGAGAAGCATTCTGACTTTCCTTAGAACTTTTGAAAGGTTTTCCTTGATTTTTTTTGCTTGCACTTCCTTTACGTAAGCCTGATGTTGTATTGACACATGCCAGACCCATCAAGACTCTTGCCTGAATTACTCTGGTGCCTTCTATAAACCTTTGTCCTGATGATGACCCGTTTCAAATGAAATTTGTAATATGGGTCGAAACATCGGAAGAATTGAAGGTGGACTGTGTTTTTAGGTTGATTGTGGATTTCTGACACTTGTGTTACAAGTGTTGCTTCAAACATCTCATGATCCCTATCAGTCACATGTATATATTGTCTTATAAAGCACACTGGTGCACTTTATATTCACTTTATTCACTTGCATTGTGCTGCCACTCAATAGGAGCACCTATAATATGAGTTAAAGTTGAGAGGTTCTTTTGAATCTTCAATTGATCTTGAACAATTTTTTGTCTGAATAAAATACTTAAATTGTGTAACTAACCTTACCTGTAAGGAGGGCTTTGTGTGACTACTGCCATGGAAGTCGTGGACTAAACTTCCACCGTAGGGACCACATCTGTTGTTAGGTATTAAATAGGCCATTGCAGTGCCTGAAGTGGAAAATAGAAGTGCAGGTACTCTGTACCAGAGTGCCTGCTTGTTTCTGAGAAGTGCTGGTACTCTCCAATTAAAAGTATTACGTTTTTCTTGAGAAGTGCAGGTACTCTCCCTCTCAAAATAAAAAAGTGCAGGTACCCAGTCCATTTAAAGCACTGGGCCTTTGGCATTTTAACTAACCCATCTTTCCATCTCCTTTCTCCCCTGCCCCTGGTCTCGGGCTCACCATCCCCTTCAGTCAGGCTCGCCGCATCTCTCCCTCCAGTGTCTCTCTCTTACATCTTAATCGTTTTTCTGCCAAGTCAATTATTCATGGGTTTGTGCTCGTGTGTGTCTGTGCAACTGAGCTGTCCCCCCTTCACTTCCCCCTTTAATGCATCCGGGCCTTTCATGCTGCGCACATTATACAGAGCACTTTATGAATAAATAACCAGTGTAATGACAGCAGGAGAGCTCATCTCCCATGGAACTACCTTCTGCTAAATCTGCTCTGATTCTATAAAGATAGCGCCCAAAAAATCTCTGCAGCGAGGCGCTTGCACATATTTATATCACATATTTAGTACAGATGGCGATGGTGACTTTCAAAGGTTTGGATAAATGAAAGCGGCCTTCTGCTTCACTACAACCTTCACAATTCAAAAACGACAGGGTAATGTTGTAGAAGTTTACTATAAAAGGCACACAACAAGTTTAGCAAGGAAATTCAGGGGCATACTATCAAGGGGGTTTATCTCCGCTTTTTTGGCTTTAAAAGCCAAGAAAGCGGAGATAAAATTATCTCCCTATTACCAAGCTGTCGCTAACACCAGTTAGCGACAGCTAATAGGAGATAGCGACCATCTTGGGCCCCGCTTTGCATGTCAGTGATATTTATCACTAATGACATGCAAAGTGGGCGTGCCAAGGTGTTAGCGACTGGAAACAGTCCCTAACATCGCTATCTCCTATTACCAACTTTTGGAGATATTCGCGCTAAGCGCGAATATCTCCAAAAGCTAACACCTGCCCTGAGCAGTTCTTAGCCATATTATCCAATGGGAGGTGGATAACATGGCTAAGAGCATTTGCTCGATAATGCATGAATATCGCTGACTTTTCAGCGATATTCATGCATTGCGGCCGTTTTTTATCGCATTTACGATAAACCTTGCTAATAGCAAGGTTTATCTGCGATAAAAATTGCCGATGTGCGGCGATAATTTTTGTCTCTAAACAAGTTAGAGACAAGAATTATCGCTAGTTGTTGGTAATATGCCCCATAGTCTTTAGGAGAAGTCGATTATTGGAGTCGAAAAGCAGAACAATAACTGGACTAATTGCATCACTACACATGCGTTACGCAACCGGAGACAGGTTTGTAAATTCAGCACTGGTTTCCATGTGAAATGAGGCTGTGACCTCCAACAGGGCGGGGCGGAGGCAGTTGTACTCGAGATCGATAAACCTCACGGAGAGAAAGCTCCCGCTGACCAAGATTGTCTCAAGGCATGCTGTCGCTGAGCAATGTACATTTTTTTGTGACCCTTTTTAGACCTTGCCTAGGCAGCGCGCATGCACGGTCTCTTCGAGACATCTAGTAACCTATATGCGAGGGGAAACTCCGCCTATTACTTGGTAATTTATCGCCGCTTGCCATTAGTTAACTTTTTTTTTTGTTAGCGGGCTTGTTATTGGCTCTTCACCCGATACATAAGTTCCGGTTATTCCGGAAGCAGCACCGCCTAACTACAGTCTCCATATGCGTACACAGCGTATTTAAAATAGTGCACATTAACATGAGTGCGCTACTTTAAATAACGATTATACGCATGCGCCAAAAGTTTGACGTGCGTGCATGCAGCACCAAAGACCACAAAACCATTGACAAAGCCAAACGACCTAACCCGTTGTAAGTATGATGTTCCTTGTAACATCATATATCTTGATGCAATGACAGAAATCCTCAATTACAAGTCGGGGGGCACACTATGCAAAGCACCACCTTTTAGAGTCTGCGATTTAAACCACGCCCTTCATCATATTAGCCACGCCCCTTTTAGTTTTCAGAGTACAGAATGCTAGCAAACAGCACTACTATGCGCAGTGCAGTGGGTGCAACATCTCAGAAGTCCAGGATTATCCATGGTGCACAGTGTCACCGGCACTTACTTGGAAGTGCTTAGGATCAAGCCTGTGCAGCTGCAGTGCCAGGGGCTACAGTTTGCTTACTCCCATCTTGTGTGACCTGCATCTCGAGCCCTGGTAGGCGCTAAGAGTCCTGCATCACTCCGCACCTCACCTTGTCCCGGGTTCTTTACTCCCTCCTCCTCTGGGGCCTTGCAGCTTTCAGCTTACACCGGAGCTCGACTGTGGTGCGCTGGAGCTGGCGCTAGGATGTACAGACTGCCTGTTCTGCTCTCCCAAATAGGATCAGCCTGACATATCACACAGGGTGGGGGTCATTAACCTCAGGCAAGGAGCTTACACTGGCCCACGCACACTGCGTGCCCCCTTTTAAGAGAACCTTTCCGCTCACTACCACCACCTCCAGCACCCCTCCCCCAAGGCACTCTCCTCTCTCCAGGAACCCTCTTCTCACCAGCACTCTTTTCCAGGACCCCTCCCCCCCACACCTACTGTCGAGAAGCGCCTCTTCTAACGCCCCTTTCTAATACCTTCATACAGTAGCAATTCGTACCAAGTACCCCTCCTCCTAGTAACACCCCTCTATCTCCGGATACCCACTCCTATCACCAGCAACCCATCTTCTCCAGCCCCTTCTACTTACCACTAACCCCTTTCCCACAGAACCTGCCCTCTCACCATTACTCTACTTCCCCAAATGTTGCTTTCATTTGGTCATTACCCCCTCCTCTTCCAGCAGCTCTCCCCACAGTGGCACTGTTTCCAGACCTGGCAACTTAAAAAAAAAACATTTGCAATGCAATAGGTCTCACATTTACACAAGTTTAAGCTATTGGCATTGTAAATGACCATGCCTTTTATTTATGTTTTAAAAACTAAGACAAAAATAAATGGCATTGTCATTTGCAATGTCAATAGCTCAAACTCGCGTAAATGCAAGACCTATTGCATTGCAAATGCTTGTTTTTTTGGGTTGCCTTCGTACATTAACGTTAATCGAATAGGATCACAACATGGATGTCATTAAGGAAGTAAGGATTCAACAGATATACCCTGATCTTAAGACCATCTAATACATTTTCAGTGGACCCAGACAGACATTGCTAAACTGAATTTTCTTGTTCTTTTGCACTCTGCCCCACACTCACCCGTCTTTTAATGCTCATCTTCTGAGAAAACTCCTCTGCTCCTCACCGTGGGGAGTCGTAGCCCACATCACGGAGTGAGGACGAAACCCATATGATGAAGCATGTCACCTAACGATGAGTGAGGGTTCTCGTCCTGAAGGATCTCTCTCCCCTCACCTAAGTTTCTAGATAGCACTCGTCCTTCTTGAGAAAAATAGCTTTAGTTTTTCTGTTTCCTCCTTTCTGTCTACACTCGGCCAGAGTACTTCTGTGTGACTTATACATAGTCCAGTTGAAACCATTCCTGGGAGCTAATGGCTCCCCCTCTGGTGCGAAACTGGACAAAGGACATGGGAGTAACCTCCACCCTGTCCAGACCCTCACCTGGGAGGGTCCCCATAATCCTTCCAACCTTCTCCCGTGGGTACTTAAGGGCGGGCTTACCTGCCTGTAGAGCCTTAGATTTGACGTGGACAAGATTCAGACCTGAAACTACTGCACTTCGACCGTCTGGACACTTTTGGACTTCGCTGGACTTCGTTTGGGCCTGACTTAGACTCTCTCTCAGTCTGCTGCTTTGTTTGTGCCTGTGCACCATAGAGGATCCATGTAGTACCTGTAGAGCATCCAAGACATCCTTAGATAATCTCCATTGGAGTGATGGAGTCACTCCCCTGCATTCACAGGCACCACAACACTGCTGACCGGTCTGCTGATCTGGAGCTCCTACGGACACCAAATAGTCCAGCAACAAAGAGGTGGGATCCTATGTCCCTCGAGAACTGACCTGCCCTCTTACTCAGTTTGAAGCCAGAATCCTTCGTAGGGGCTGCAATACCCAAACCCCTGTGTACTGTGTACTTTTGCAAGTGCATGTGCTTGCTGGTAATTCTGTGACAAGTGCATTGGGCTCCGAGTAGCCCCAAGCTCTGGCAGGGCCGGCTCTAGGCTCATGGTGGCCCTGTGCAGGGAGCATAGGTGGGGGCCCCGGAAGAGGGGGTCCGGACCCTCATGGACATCGATTTGCCAAAATGTTATGGGTGACAAAAGCAACATGTCACTCCCTTTCACACCCAGTGACATCACAGGCGTGTCTAACCTTGGACTTTCGACGGCCTCTTATTTACTGCTTGAGGTGTTATGGAAAGAGCAAGAAATGGAGACAACAGAAAAGTAAACAAAGCTCCATGGGCCCTCTTTAGTTTCTGTTCTCTCTGTCAGTCAGTCTCTCTCTCTGTCAGTCTCTGTCAGTCAATCTCTCTCTCAGTCAGTCTCTCTCTCTGTCAGTCTCTCTCTCTCTGTCAGTCTATCTCTCTCTGACAGTCTCTCTCTCAGCCAGTAAGTCTCCCAGTCTCTCTCTTTCTCTCTTAGTCTCTCTCTCTGTCAGCCAGTCTCACTCTCTCCGAGTCAGTCTCTCTCTCCCAGTCAGTCAGTCTCTCTCAGTCAGTCATTCTCTCTCTACCTCAGTCAGTCTCTCTCTCTCTCTCCCTGTCAGCCCCCTCTCAGTCGGTCTCTCTCTCTCTCTGTCAGTCTCTCTCAGTCAGTCAGTCTCTCTCAGTCAGTCAGTCTCTCTCGCAGTCAATCAGTCTATCTCTCTCAGTCAGTCAGTCTCTGCCTCTCTCTCTGTATCTCTCTCTGTCAGTCAGTATCTCTCTACCTCAGTCAGTCAGTATCTCTCTACCTCAGTCAGTCTCTCTCTCTGCCAGTCAGTCTCACTCTCAATCAGTCTCTCTCTCTCTGTTAGTCAGTCACTCTCTTAGTCAGCCAATCTTGCTCTCTCTCTCTGTCAGTTTCCTAGCCAGTCAGTCTCTCAGTCAGTCAGTATTCAGTCTCTGAGTCAGTCAGTCAGTCTCTCTCTCTCAACTCTCTCTCTCTCTCCATTCTCTCTCTCAACTCTGTCCACTCCATCTCCACTGTCTCTCCACTCTCTCTCCACTGTCTCTCTCTCCACTTTCTCTCTCTATACTCTCTCTCCACTCTCTCTCCACTATCTCCCTCCACTGTCTCCCTCCACTCTCTCTACTCTCTCTCCACTCTCCCCCCACTCTCTCCCCACTCTCTCTCTCCACTCTCTCCACCCTCTCTCCCTTCACACTCTCTCTCTACTTTCTCTCCACTCTCTCTTTCTCTCCGCTCCCTCTCTCCCTCTCTCTCTCCACTCTCTCACTCCACTCTCTCACTCTCTCTCTCACTCTCCGTCTCACTCTCTTTCCACCCTCTATCTACTCTCTCCACCCTCTTTCTACTCTCTCTCCACTCCCTCTCCACTCTCTCTCCACTCTCTCCACACTCTCTCTCTGCGCTGTCTCCTCCACTGTCTCCCTCCACTCTCTCCCTCCACTCTCCCTCCACTCTCTCTCCACTCTCTATGCACTCTCTCTCCTCTCTCTCTTCTCTCTCTCTCCACTCTCTCTCTCTTCTATCTCTCTCTCCACTGTCTCCTCCACTGTCTCCCTCCACTCTCTCTCCACTCTCTCTCCACTGTCTCTCCACTCTCTCTCCACTCTCTATCTCCGCTCTCTATCTCCTCTCTCTCCACTCTCTCTATCCACTCTCTCTCTCTCCTCTCTCTCTCTCCTCTCTCTCTCTCTCTCCACTCTCTCTCTCTCTCTCCACTCTCTCTCTCCACTCTCTCTCTCCACTCTCTCTCTCCACTCTCTCTCTCCACTCTCCACTCTCTCTCTCTCCACTGTCTCTCTCTCCACTTTCTCTCTCTCTCTCCACTGTCTAGCTCCACTCCCTCCACTCTCTCTCTCTCTCTCTCTCTCTCTCTCTCCACTCTCTCTTCACTGTCTCTCTCACCACTTTCTCTCTCTCTCTCCACTCTCTATCCACTGTCTAGCTCCACTTTCTCCCCACTCTCTCTCTCTACTCTTTCTCCACTCTCTCTCTCTACTCTCTCCACTCTCTCCCTCCACTCTCTCTCCCTCCACTCTCTCTCCCTCCACTCTCTCTCCCTCCACTCTCTCTCTCTCTACTCTCTCTCCACTCTCTCTCTACTCTCTCTCCACTGTCTTTCTCTCCACTCTCTCTCCACTCTCTCTCCACTGTCTCCCTCCACTCTCTCTCTCTCCACTCTCTTGCTCACTCTCTCCACTGTCTCCATGCTCTCTCCACTCTCTCTCTCTCTCCACTGTCTTGCTCCACTCCCTCTCCGCTCTCTCTCTCTCCACTCTCTCTCTCTACTCTCTCTCCACTCTCTCCACCCTCTCTCCCTCCACTCTCTCTCTCTACTCTCTCTCCACTCTCTCTCTCCCCTCTCTCTCTCCACTCTCTCTCTCCACTCTCTCTCTACTCTCTCTTCACTGTCTTTCTCTCCACTCTCTCTACTCTCTCTCCACTCTCTCTCCACTGACTCTCTCTCTCTACTCTCTCGCTACTCTCTCTCTCCACTCTCTCTATACTCTCGCTCCACTGCCTCACTCCACTCTTTCTCCACTCTCTCTCCACTCTCTCTCTCCACCCTCTCTCTCCACCCTCACTCTCTCTCCACTCTCTCTCTTTACTCTCGCTCTCTACTCTTGCTCTCTACTCTCTCTCTCTACTCTCTCTCTCCACACTCTCTCTCCACTCTCTCTCTCCACTCTCTCTCTCCACTCTCTCTCTCTCCACTCTCTCCCACTCTCTCTCACAAAGTAGTGTGCGTTCCATGGGCATCCGCAGAAATGTTTCCGGGGGGAGGGGGGGGCTCATTTTTAACTTCATCTCCATCCCCCTTGCACCCTTCTCCCCTCTGCCTTGCAGCACCCTTCTCGCCCTCCCCCTTGCACCCTTCTCCCCCTCCCCCTTGCACCCTTCTCCACCTCCGCCTTGCACCCTTTTCTACCTTGCACCATTCTCCCCTCTGCCTTGCACCCTTCTCCCCTCTGCCTTGCACCCTTCTCCTCTCTGCCTTGCACCCTTCTCCCCTCTGCCTTGCACCCTTCTCCCCTCTGCCTTGCAGCACCCTTCTCACCCTCCCCCTTGCACCCTTCTCCCCCTCCCCCTTGCACCCTTCTCCACCTCCGCCTTGCACCCTTTTCTACCTTGCACCATTCTCCCCTCTGCCTTGCACCCTTCTCCCCTCTGCCTTGCACCCTTCTCCTCTCTGCCTTGCACCCTTCTCCCCTCTGCCTTGCACCCTTCTCCTCTCTGCCTTGCAGCCTTCTCTACCGTGCACCCTTCTCCTCTCTGCCTTGCACCCTTCTCCTCTCCACCTTGCACCCTTCTCCCCTCCACTTGCACCCTTCTCCCCCTCCCCATTGCACCATTCTCCCCTCTTCCTTGCACCCTTCTCCTCTCCACCTTGCACCCTTCTCCTCTCTGCCTTGCACCCTTCTCCCCTCTGCCTTGCACCCTTCTCCCCTCTGCCTTGCACCCTTCTCCTCTCTGCCTTGCACCCTTCTCCCCTCTGCCTTGCAACCGTCTCCTCTCTGCCTTGCACCCTTCTCCCCTCTGCCTTGCACCCTTCTCCTCTCTGCCTTGCACCCTTCTCCCCTCTGCCTTGCACCCTTCTCCCCTCCACCTTGCACCCTTCTCGCCTCCGCCTTGCACCCTTCTCCCCCTCCCCGTTGCACCATTCTCCCCTCTTCCTTGCACCCTTCTCCCCTCTGCCTTGCACCCTTCTCCTCTCTGCCTTGCACCCTTCTCCCCTCTGCCTTGCACCTTCTCCCCTCTGCCTTGCACCCTTCTCCTCTCTGCCTTGCACCCTTCTCCCCTCTGCCTTGCATCCTACTCCCCTCTGCCTTGCACCCTTCTCCTCTCTGCCTTGCACCCTTCTCCTCTCTGCCTTGCACCCTTCTCCTCTCTGCCTTGCAACCTTCTACCCTCTGCCTTGCAACCTTCTCCCCTCTGCCTTGCACCCTTCTCTACCGTGCACCCTTTCTACTCTCTGCCTTGCACCCTTCTCCCCTCTGCCTTGCACCCTTCTCCCCTCCGCCTTGCTCCCTTCTCCCCTCTGCCTTGCACCCTTCTCCTCTCTGCCTTGCACCCTTCTCCCCTCTGCCTTGCACCCTTCTCTCTGCCTTGCACCCTTCTCCTCTCTGCCTTGCACCCTTCTCCCCTCCACCTTGCACCCTTCTCCCCTCCGCCTTGCACCCTTCTCCCCCTCCCCGTTGCACCATTCTCCCCTCTTCCTTGCACCCTTCTCCTCTCTGCCTTGCACCCTTCTCCTCTCTGCCTTGCACCCTTCTACCCTCTGCCTTGCAACCTTCTCCCCTCTGCCTTGCACCCTTCTCTACCGTGCACCCTTTCTACTCTCTGCCTTGCACCCTTCTCCCCTCTGCCTTGCACCCTTCTCCCCTCCGCCTTGCTCCCTTCTCTACTTTCCACCCTTCTCTACCTTGCACCCTTCTCCTCTCTGCCTTCCACCTTTCTCCCCTTTGCCTTGCACCCTTCTCCTCTCTGCCGTGCGCCCTTCTCCTCTCTGCCTTGCGCCCTTCTCCTCTCTGCCTTGCGCCCTTCTCCTCTCTGCCTTGCGCCCTTCTCCTCTCTGCCTTCCGCCCTTCTCCCCTCTGCCTTGCACCCTTCTCCCCCTCCGCCTGGACTCCAAAACGTAAGCTGATCACTTTCTTCAAACAAAATAATTTTGACCTAATAGACAAGCTTGTTATTTTTAGTAAATGCATGGCAGGTGCTCTACTATCAGTTTGCAGTTTTCATCCAGTATCCATATGTACTCTGGCTATACAAGGAAAGTGCCACCATCCCAAGCCAAGGATACACACTAAATACTAAGACCTACCAACAATATATCGGCCAAACAAGGGTGGGCAGAGAGCACATCACCCTCACATGCATTCATGTTTTAATGAGGATGCTTTTCTCTCACAATAAAATTAATGTTTGTACAAATGCCATTTTGACACCTCTATGTGCTGTGCATAACGATTGTCACTGTAACTCAGCTTACCGAACTCAGAGGGAAGGTTGACTTGGTACACCGAGAGAATAACAAATGACTCGGAGGACTTAAACAGATGTCAGGGTGAGCGTGAAACGGACTACGATAAAGCAAGCAATTAAAATTGTATTTTGTTTAAAAGAACCATGACTTGTCGGAAAACACAGTTTCTATTATGTATAAAAGTTCCTAAAAATGTCACAGTGATTACAAACTATATTACACAGGCACGTATGTTGGAGAAAGGACCTACAGGCTGTCTGAACAGAGATCAGATAATCTTCCCTTACTTGCAGGCCCGTTATCCCATTCCACCGAGACCTCTGTTTCACCTTTCAACAATAAAAATAAACTTACTCACTGTCTCTGTTCCTTGTCCCAAACTTGGTGGCTGAGGAAGTGCTTCTGCATCTGGAGCGTTCTTTCTAATAATTATAATTCACCATGGGCCAACCTGTGCACAAGCACATAGCAGAACACTGCGTCTTCGCCACATGCCAGCATGCCAGCTCTCCACATTTACCGAGGCCCACTCAAGAGGGGTGTGCAAATCGCTTTCACTTTCGCAAGTTAGACATGCGTCGAGCCAGCTGAAATCATCCAGAAAATGTAAGCATGCTTTTAAAATGCTGATGTGGAAACACTGAGCCAGCTTCAACATTGTAATTGTGTCTTTAGATAACTTGTAGGGGAGGCAGGGAAGCAGTTTTTTTAAGGGTGCCACAATCACATTAAGAGGTCCCCAGCCCATGTAGGCCCCCAAACCCTGACAACCCCCACTCCCCCAACCCTGGCCTCCTCCCTTCTCAAAGGAATAGTGCCCTGAGGAGAATGCACCATCCTAGGGCCCCCACCCCCTCCTCCTTCCGGGCCTGGCTCGTGGCTTTGACTGAAGAGAAACAATGGAAGTTGATACTTTGTTTCTCTTCAGTCAAAGGTCAGCAGCGAGGAGCAGGAGCAGGCTGCAGACAGCAGCAGCTGCTTTAGAGAGAGAGGGAGAGAGACAGCTCTCTACGGAGAGCTCAGCTGAGGGGCCCCCTTCATCTACTGGAGACGGGAGGCTGCCAAATCCTGCCAAAGGGGCCGCCAGTGCCACGAACAGATCCTCGTCGTGGCGGCCCCTGGGGTTTGGCGGCCCTGTGCAGGTGCACAGTTTGCACATGCCTAGGGCCGGCCCTGGCTCTGGCAACCTCTCCTGCAAAGATCTTAAACCACCTCACACTGAGTGCTCTGTGGCCTGTTGTTTTGTGAAGCTGCTCAAGGTCCTCTTGCGACTCCTGTGCCTCCGGCCTGTGGGTCTAATTGAGGGTCAAATTTGCTTTCCTTGGGCTCCTCTGATTGCTCGGGCCCTGCCCTGACTTCCTTGTGTGTGGTAAGTCTCCTGGACCTCACTGGTCCGAACCGTACACTTCCTTTACTTCCTGCGTGGGTTAAATTTGCCAAGGCTTGTTGGTGCTGCTGTCGGACACCTACCCCTCAGCACTCGGCATCCCTTGTGGGACAGTTAGTAATTGGCTCCTGGTTGTCCTCAACATCGCTTGGTCCCCGCAGCTGCAGAGTCAAGGTCCCCGTCAACCACCCTGAAGCACCTGACATCGGTGGGCATTTGTCTACCGAGGCCCTGGTCACTCTCAAGTGACCCAGAATCTGTCCCCTCTGCTTTCAGGTAGTCCTCAACAAGAATACACATTTGGATTCCAACGGACACGCTCTTCCCTTCCAGCAGCAGGGCTTTCTCAAAGTCCTCCATTGGGTTTGGCGGAGGATTCTGACACCACTTCACACCTATGCACCCTCTTCCATTGGATAGGTAACTTAGGTACTTCAGTATCCACAGGTGGGGTGACTCTCCAACCTCCTCTCCTCAACGGGGTTTCTTCAAGGTCCAATGGGAAGGGTCCTTGAACTTTAAAATTCCAACCTCGACTTTCACATAGACTTGTACGGAGCACGCAGTCGTGTTCTCACACTGCACACGCACTCCGTTGGGTCCCTATCTACTCATCTTGGGTGGTTCCTTGGGGTACCAGAAATTCTACATCCTCTCAACACTGTCATGACTCGAATCGTGGTTCTTATGCCACTTTTTAGTATAAGATTTTGTCGTCCCCCCACCCCTCCCCCGGGCCCACTGTGTATTGGTGCCATTTACTGTTGTTTCTTTGCTAAAGTATTGTGTGCTTTGGTCTATCTCTGTGTAGGAGATACTATACCCTACTAGGTAGTGTTATATAATAAATACATATTTTTATAACTACTGTGTGGTTCTCTTTTTATTTGATTTATCAATAAGATTGCATTCTGGTAAAACAAGCTTCTTAACACTCCTTCAAGACTACGTCTGAAGGCTGCTCTCCATGGCTACCACTTGGATAGCTTTCTAAGGTTGTCTGAGACCTCTTAAATCACCATAAGGGTTGTCTGGACTGGTGCAAGGTTCCAACTTTAACTAGTGGACATCATATACCAGGCCAGCTTCTCACACCCAGGCTATACCCAACAAGTACAGGGGAATCGGGAAAGCTTCTTGGTGGTTGAATGTAAGCTGAGAACCATTAGCTTCAGGTGTATGCTTCTATATCCTGGCAAACTGCTCTTGCTTTCGGAGGGCAAGTATAATTTCTTCGACTCGCCAGAGGACATCTGGAGGTGGCTGAAGATGTGGGACAAGGTCCCACGAGACAAAGCTGGCTCATGGAGAACTGGTTCCCGTAATGACACATCATTGCACAGCCCAAACTGGAGATTATGCAAAGAGCCTATGCCCAGTGAGACGCTGGGCCCCGGCAGTGAGAGTCCTTTGAGGATTGTCATTCAGGGTGATGGTACCATGGCACTGGTTTCCCCAGAGGATGCATTAAGACCAGAGGGAGACCTGCCTACCCCTGTGGTGATGTGTAACTCTGTTACCTAATTCGGTATTCTGTATTGCTTTTATGGTTAATTCTTTCCCCTTTTTTACCTTCTAGGGGGGTGGAGGCGTCCTGCCAGGGGTGCAGATGGAGCTGTATCAGACTACTACTTATATTACAAGCTGGTTTTGTTCTTAATCTGTCAATTGGTATGGCGTTGCACCTTGTCTGGAGCTTCTGGGAATCTTTTCCACGAGAAGTGGTAGGCCATGGTTGTGGGTAGTGGGTTACAGCTGTGGGTTCTGACAGCATTGATACCAATGGATGAGCAGCATGGTTTACTGTTGTTTTACTGTTTATCCAGGGGGGCAGAGTTGGGCATGTTGTTTTGATTTTCACTCTGTTTCTTGTGAAGTGTGCATTTGTAGTTGCAGTGTGAATGGAGTGCCACATTTCTAAGTTTCTTTTGATGGACTCTATGGGTTGGCCAAAACTGTGGGTGGGGATGAAGACAGTTTCTGGGGGATGGGCTACCTTTCCTGATGGCTGAGAGTACGAATACTGTCACGTGGACTGTCAGGGGATTGAAGAGCTACTCCAAGCGGTATAGGATATACTCATATCTTAGGTCTAACTAGGTACAGACAACTTGCCTTCAGGAAACCCATCTTATTGGTAGTGAACCTCAAACGCTAGGGAAGAAGTGGAGGGGGCAGCTCTTCTCCATGAATTACTCCTCATATGCCAGGGGGATGGCCATTTGGATAGCACCTGGTGTTCCCTTTCATAATATATACAATGAAGCAGCTGTGGAGGGGGTTATCTCCTGCTCCAAGCCACACTACATGGTAAGGCCATCACAATTCTAAACACTTACGCCCCTAATGTTAATAACAGGAACTTCCATGAGGGACTGCAGGAATTACTAGAGTGGAGTATAGGGGCCCCAGTGATCTGAGCGGGAGACTTTAATTGTGTCCTGGATGGCGGAAGGGACCAGACCTCACCAAAATAGGGACCAAGCAACTGATAAATAGATCGCTTGCCTTGGTTAAACAGAATCTGGGATTCCTGGATAAGTGGCGCATTCCTGCCAAATGGGAGGCTCACATTGAAGCACTCTACATAGAGCACCTTAGTAACAACTGGCCTAGCCATCACAGCTCTAGCCATATCAACTCTTACATCGGACCGGAGACCATCATCAAGATCACACCAACCCCATAGCACTAATTACAAAACAAATGCTCCCTGTAGAGGCGCCTGGCCCTAATGGCATACCAACAAAGGTGTATAAAGCATCTACGCACAAGTGGGTTGTACTCTTGGCCACCCTATTCGAGGGAAGGAGAATGGGCGGGCCTATTCCTGACTCCTGGCGAGGCTCTCTCCTAGTCCGTATCCACAAACAAGGTCCCAGGTCCAGCCCAGATAACTACTGGATGATTGCCCTCCTTGATGTCGAAGGGAAGGCCTATGCAAG
Organism: Lissotriton vulgaris; assembly: GCF_964263255.1. Classification (NCBI taxonomy): domain Eukaryota; kingdom Metazoa; phylum Chordata; class Amphibia; order Caudata; family Salamandridae; genus Lissotriton; species Lissotriton vulgaris. The sequence goes on from NC_141691.1 coordinate 135,694,522, forward strand.
CACTCTACTTCAAGAATTGACTACCTGAGTGGAAGACCACAAACGTATACCCTTTATTCAAACCGACTTCAAATGGGCTGCCACATTGAAGACAATTAATTCTGTCTAGCCCACATGATTGAGGGCACGTTCGCTACAAAAGGAAAATCGCTATATCTGGGGTTTATCAATTTCCAAAAAGCTTTTGACAGTGTTGTTTTTCCCAGACTGTGGGAAAAATTAAAGAACTGGGGCATTCTGCAATCCCTATTGAATGCTCTAATCGCCCTATACACTCACACCTGGGTAAAAAAAGAGTTTCTTCTGCATGGCCAACAACCAACAAAATCATGACCAAGAGAGCCCCACTACTCTTTAATCTGTACCTAGCAGACCTGCCAGAGTGACTGGTTCTCTCTCGAACATTTCCACCCAGAATCGCATCTACTAAAATTCAATCAATGCAATATGCAGACAATACGATTCCCCTCAATCAAACCCAGGGGGGCCTCCAGAGGCTCTTTGACTCATTGGCCTTGTACTGCAAAAGAAATGCTTTAGAGATCATCATCACCAAAACCAAGGTGATAATGGTATCGAGACAATAAGCAAGAAAGCGCTTCTGATATATCGAAGGGAAATCAATAGTGATAGGGGCCGTATATAAGTATCTAGGAGTCTAGATAGATCATAGAGGAAGAGTGGCTCGCTGCCTGGAGGGGGCCTTCTCAAGAACCAAGAAATCCCTTCATTCTCCAGATTTCTTTCAGTTAATTCGAGTGATAGGGGCTAAACTTCTACCGACTTTAGCCATTGGCGCACTAACCTTCATAGACAAAATGTTCATTTGGTAAGACAGAGCGCAATCAGCATCTTTTTTGCAGAGTGTTCCATTTACCCAATTCGACCTCTCACGCCCAAATCCAAATGGAGTTTAACCTACCAGCCCAACATTGGATCATGAAAGCAAGATTTATTGCCTACTGCCTAAAAATTAAAAGGCCTGTGACCTCACACTAAAGAGTCACATCTGGTCCCTGCTAAATAACCCTAGAACACCTGGGGTCAATTTGTAACACACTGCTTGGATGCACTAGAAGCCCAAGATATATGGTCCAGCTCGCTACTCACCGGTGTGGCCGCAAAAGTATTGACCAAACAAACAAAGATCTAGTCAGTGGAACATGATGCACTTGCCGTGAAAAATCCCTCCCATGGTAGTTGGGCATCAAAACTCTATGCTTGTGAAACCCCACCACACAATTTGTCATCCACCATAAAGCCATCAGTGAAACATCATTTAATGAGAATACATTTTGGCCTAATCCCCTTGATGGCATATAAGTATGGCCAGAGGAATAAGGAAGATATGCCCTCTCAATGCAGTTTCTGCGGCAACGGGGAGGAATCCTTAATTGACATTTTATGCATCTTTAGGACCTTGCGCCCCTCATGAACTTTTTGGCTGCATCCAATCTGGCACATCCTCAATGTGTGGACATGTTAAGAGGCCATAGAGGAGTGAATGAAGGGAGACTCTGCTCAGATGGCCTCCCGTTTTGTAAAATACATGTCTGAAATCAAATCTATTTTACCTGTAGATGATCGCAATGAATTTCAGCCATGCCAGTCATGAACTTTCTTCTAATATAAACTCCTTTTTTAACAGAGATTGGAAATTGTTTTTAACAACTTTTTGTAAGAATTGCAATGATTTTAATATTCGTGCAATAAAAAACATATTTTAAAATTCCACACCCAGACTGCATTGAGTACACTTACCATTCCTTGACACACAACACTTACAAAAGTTTTTTACAAAAAACACTTATACCACCTCTCCTCCGTCCTCTTCTTTCTGACTCCAGTCCCGCAGCAGGATGCATGAAGCACCTGGCTCTGATAGCCAATCACAATGCTGCAATGCAGCGTTGTGATTCGTCTGAGCACTGTGGATCGGCACTAAGCAAGGGTATGTGGGCCTGGGCATATTCTCCACACAGGTTGTAATGCAGCCTGCATGGAGACGATGCAAATCAGTGGGGCGACGTGCCTCCGCCTTAGCGGAGGAGCTGCCACTGCTTGCAATTGGATATTTGTTGTTACTGTTACACAAGCAGCAGAAACCCTGGGGCATTCGGGTGGGTGGCTCCAACAAAATCATCTTGCTATATGTGGATGATGGGCTGATTTATCTTCATTCCCTGGAGAGACAGTGCTGCTTCTGATGATGCTGCTGACTTACTTTGGCGCAGTTTCTGGTTGGAAGGTCAGGGTCCGGAAGACTCTGTTATTTCCCCTGGGAAGGCTGGTGGGGACACCTCATTAGAAGCTTCCAGACCTGGGGATTTATTGGGAGACAGAGAGTTTCCGATACGTGGGCATCATGGTAATGCACACAGAGGCTGCTCACTGGAGCTTGGATGTGTATAGGATCCGGGAGGGCCTTACGGGATCTATTGTGTTTTGGAATACATTTTCCCTGCCAGTGATGGGTAGGGTGGCGGTCGCCCACATATATTTTCTTCCATACTGTCTCTATCTGGCAAAATATTTGCTGTTCCTGCTTGGTCCACGAGTTGTCCACAAGCTAAACAGTCTGTTAGGTTACGTGATTTGGGCCAAACGATGGAGCAGGGTGGCTCTGTCAGTCCTTAAAAGGGACACAGAGGACGGCAGCTTGGCTGCAACTCTATTGGTTCACTGCGTATCTATAGCATGCCACATGGTGGCTTGCAGAGCGGGACAATTGGGAAATGAGACTTTTCCGAGACATGGTTGAGGAAGAAACACTGGCAAGTTTACTAACTTGAGGGGGCAGATTGTAGCATTCAGTCCCATATCTAGTCCACGACACAGCTGCGATATGGGAAATGATGAGGTGAACTTCTGGAATCTGAGGGGAGACACACATTTCCTCCCACCCAGCATTTCCTCAAGCATCCCAATAAAAATAGTACCTCACTTGTCTGGCTGGGCCTAGTTCCTGCGGCAAGAAAGGATCCAAAACACTACATAAACACAATTTTTTTCACTGATAACCAACCCTTTATTTTTAGTTTGGGTAGCTCTGGATTTCGGGCCCTAACTCAGCTGGCACTCAGGGAAACCAACCAAATTCATACATTTCTGAAAACTAGACACCTGGGGGAGTCCAGGTGTGCATTACTTGTGAGGTTCTCACCAGGTTTTTTTTTACCCAGAAGTCCTCAAACTTTGCCTAAATACACATTTTCCTCACATTTCTGTGAGGGAAACTTCAGGAATCTGTGGGGAGCCATACATTTCCTACCAGCCGGTCTTCCTCCAGGCCTCCTGATAAAAATGAAACCTCGCTTGTGTGGCTGGGCCTACTGCCTGCAACAGGAAAAAGCTCAAAGTACAACATGGGCACAATTTTTCCACTGAAAACCAACGTTTTTTGGGGACTTTGGTAAGGCGTGGATTTTGGGTGGTCAGACCGCACCCAGGGCAACCTACTAAAACCGCACATTTCTGAAATTTAGACACCCAGAGGAGTCCTGGGTGATGTCCCTCATGTGGATCCCACAAAGTTTTTTTTATTCACAATGCCCTTCGAGCCCCAAAATATATCTAAGAATCTTGCCTTTTCCTTGCATTTCTGTGACGTAAACTTCTTCAGTCTGCAGGGATCCGCACAATTTTGGCCACCCACTATTGCTCCACTTGTTCCTATAAAAACGCTAACTCAGTGTGGCTGGGCCAGGTGCTCCTGACAAGAACTAATCAAACTAGGGTCAGTGAGAGTCCCCTCCCGAGGACTTCCACTTGCACAAGGGTGAGTGAAATGTTTAAAATGTAAATTTGCTTTAAAAATGACTTCACGAAAATGAATATGCAGAAATAACTCTTATTTGAGTAATTGGATTTTTAGAATTTTGATTCTGTGAGTCACAGCTCATGAGCTGTAAGCCCATGAACAAGGCACCAACCACTTTACAGGCCAGTCACACACACAAAACCGTTCTCCCCGCCAACCAGTAACATCAACAAACGCCACCATTCAAGGGTCCCACACTTTCATATGCCCACAAGACTGTCACTCCACCAGTCAACCAGATATCAACCAACTTACAAGCACACCAGTAACAAGTCACTACATACACACACTGCCAGCCGATCACCACTACACACACCATCAGTCAAATAACACTACAGACACACTGCCAGAAAACCACTTCTACACATACTACCAGCCAAATGCCAGTCCACACACACCATCAACCACATGCCAGTCAACACATATCGTTAGTCAAATGCCAGTCCACACACAGCCAGCAAAATACTAGTCAGCACACTGCCTGCCAAAGCCCAGTCCACCCACACCTCCAGCCATACGCCACTCAGACATCACCTGGAAACGCCATGCAACTTTCATTTCTAAAACACTCTCAGAATTAACATGTTACACATACAGAAAAAATAACACATCCAACAAAAAACAGCACAATATTTTCAGATTTTTTGGAAAATTTAAAATAACCCACCTATTGGTAGAAAATGAAAAGCCATCAATGATTGCATGCATGACAGGTGTAACTAAACACATCAACCTATTGACAACCTGGTGTCTAAACGGAAAATTAGTAGCAATCCAGGACATAGTTAGGTGACTTTTACTCTCATGATTACTCCCAACTCTTAAGTTGGTATAAGTAATGTTTAAACATCTGGACACACATAAGCCAGGATTAGAACACTCGGGGCAGTACATACAGCACTCCTTTCGTACTCCTCTTTGGACACAGACTCTATACCTCCGTCAAGAAATGTCTTTTTTGGGTGTTGGAGGAATGTATTCTTGAAAGAGGCGATTCTTCAATCTAGCTACATACAAAACCACTCCAGTTCCAGGAACACTTGCTTGCTCTTCTGCAACAAGGCTGCCTATTGCAGAGTACTCAAACTGTACGAAACTCATCTTGGAATCGCAAGAATGATCTTTGAAAACAACGTATGCATTGGAGCGCACCAAATGAAACAAAGGAAAAGCCTACTTCTTATCCCACATGTATGACTTTGGAGCAGCATTATAAGGCTACAACCTTTGAACTACTTTATCAACACTGCCCATGTGCTTATTAGAATCTAAAATGCACACAGTTCTGCGCAAGTCTGCTACCTGAGCCCAAACAGTCACAGGTGAAGTGCTTTCATCATGAACAGATGTTAGTATGTGGATATCTCTTCTGTGTGAGCATTTCAACGCTGTTATTTCATTACTATGCAATGCTCTGCTCTGTCCCCTTTAAAGTTTATACACAAGCTCTTTATGGTAACCTTTACGGTTGGAGCGTATAATGCCAAATTGTAGTGTAGTTCCTAGTTTCCCACTAGGCCCTGCGCATTGGAATAACATAAACAGTAGTATCGACGTGGAACTGCTTATATTCCAGGCCTCCACTGACTATGCTAAACTTAATTGGGTTGTGTTACCAACTAGCTCAGAGGTCACTGGAAACTTTCTTCTCTGCATAGGAAGTGATCAGCTTCCTTGGCACAGACAAGAAGGGATTCAGTTTTCCAACAACCGTGCAACATGACAACTTTGCTCCTCAGATCAAGAGTCGATCTCTAGGGTCGTGTGAAACAATAGACATAGATTTCACTCAGTCAGTCTAGTGCAGTTTACTTTCACAGTTTGTAGAGAATAGAGAGACGGGCGTGTATCAATAAAGGGTTAACATTTATTGAACAGTCTTTCTTCTCGTACAAGAGAAATGAATTGCCACAATTGCAATAACTGTTATTATAAAAAGTACGTACAGTAAGATAAGAATAGCGAAATAGAACTGTAAAAGCATTGATATGGTTTCTTAGCCATACAATGGTTTAAAAGTAATAAAACATATATACAGTCATATATACATTAGGCTAACATACTCAACTGGTGCTTCTAACTAAGCCTACCCCAGTGTGCCTGACCTAGGCCTAACACGTGAGAAGGGGAGTAAGTAAGTAGCTTAAGTTAAGTTGGTTTTGCCAAGGTTTGTTTCAAGAATTCTCGTCTAAGGGTTTAGTCAACACCATACCTCTGAATAGAATGATGGAGGATTGGTATCTCCTTCAGGGGTCTCTCTCGATATCCCAGTCACCTGCGAGGGTAAACTGGAAGCGCCGGGACTGGATTTCTCTGCACGAGAAAGGCAGCGGCTTCTCTCAGCGCGTCGGGAGGAAGGAGGGGTGACAGCGTCCGCGGGCAGCTGGGCTGGATGTCTTCGCAGAGGACGGCTGCACGGCTCCTCAAGCGTACTGCACCATAGGTCGCGCTGTAGCGGCAATAATGGTAATCAGCAGCTTCACCACCACAGGATAGCAGGCTGCAGCGACAGAGTGCTAGTTTTTACCAACACGGGGTCATGCAGGCAGCTGGCATCAGCAACAGGCAACGCACCGCACATTGCTTAAGGCAACATTGGTAATATTTATACCTGACAGGTGCCGGGTTTGACGCAAGTTTGCTGGACATAAGACGTCAATTAAAGATGTCACTAGGAAGTGACAGTTATCAGTTGCTCATTAGAGTTCCATTACTAATCAAAACATAGCAAGCGGGGATTTCCAGGTTTGCTAAGTTTTTATCTTGTTGAAGAACTCGGAGTGTTATCTAGGAATATCAGATAGTGACTGCTGCTCTGTCATTGCACTAATTGGTCGCAAAGGAAGTAGCAGAGAGTCATGCTGGAATGTGGCTCTGTTCGTGTGAGGCCAGAGATGACTTTACAGAAAATCGCACTTGAACGGTTATGCCAATATAGGGAATAAATGGATTTATAGCCGAATAGGGGCATAAGGTCACAGTATCGATCAGGAACCTAGATAAGCACGCAACACCCACTCCACGTATACATGTCCATCAAAATTACTAAAACTAAGCAATTAGGTGTATGTGTAACATTGCCCACCCCAAAATACATAAATGCATTCGAAATAGGCGTACTTGTAATACATGGAATTTAGGTACTGTACGTTTTTTAAAGCATAGTAATCATTCAAAAAATAATGCATATGAAATCAATGAACGATTATGCAAAAGGAATTACACATGAAGTATCTCTGACAGAAGAAATGCGAGATAAATCATCACATAAAAATGCATTGTAATAACATGTGTGCTAGAGGCTGGTGTTATGTTGTTATGTCTCTAGATGTGTTTAGAAATAGAAGTGTGAAGCTTCTGTTCTCTAAGAATAGTTTTTACGTTAAGCAAAGAATTGTTCGTGCCAAAAAAGGTCAATATTAGAAAAAATTGTCCAATTCAAAGAAAAATCAGTTTACCAAAGCTCCTGGCAGTTTTTGTTGATCAAAACTGAAGGCCGAATTCAGAGTTCATGGGAACGCTGTGTGTCGGAAAGCTTCTCAAAAAGTTATTGTTTCTCTGTGGGTGAGAACATCGTATCAGACAGGCTCGCAAAGAATTGGTCTACAAAATCAGGTGATAGTTCAACCAAATTAGATAGCGCTGAAACTTGGCAGGTGTGAGAATGATTGCTGTCATCAAAGGCAGGATCAGCAATGCTCACAGAACGTTGTACCTGGATGATGTTGCTTTTGTCACTCGCTCCACTGTTACCACTTGGCTGTAGTACAGGAGTCTCCACGAATGCCGTCATCAGGATTGGTAGCCGCTGGGGACAACACAATGCGTGAGCCGTTATTGGACTTAGCAAAGTATCGACGTCCATTGGTACTGCTGATGGAAGTGAAAGACAGATGTCCAACACGCATTCATCGCCGCAAAGCATACACCGTAGCACAGGTAAAATGCAATTTTGCCATATCGGTCTGAATGAAAGGAACCAGGTCATGTTTAGATCTCTCAGCCTGGCCAATCCGAGGACGTTAGTTATCCTGTCCCGGTAGCGCATTGCTAGGATTGTCTCTTCCATTCCCATGGGAGCTATGTCTGAGCCGAGGCTTGCCATAACGAAGCAGGAGGGTCAAAAATAGAATCCCTGCGATGAGTCCAAAAAATAGTGGAATACCACCAAAGATGGAGTGCACAAAATTAGGAAAGATTCCCAAAATTGCCTGGAAGGGTGTTAGCAGTCCCGTAAAGACTGTCTTAAATATGCCTGGGATGCTTGTTGCACTAGACATGTTAAGGAGTTTGCTAAACATTTCTACGAAATGCACGGGGCAATTTGTTGATAAAAGGTCATGGACCTCAGTAGCCGTCCTTGCGACTAGAAGATCATACGTCTCTTTAGATGACGTTATAGGCACTGTTGTCTGTAAAAGCACAGATTTCATTTTGCTTAATGTATCAATTCGTATAGAATAGAGATTCAGACGAGGCCAGAGGGGAGTCACTATGTCTGGAGGCCCGCTCGGAAACAATGCTTGCATACAACATTTGACCATGGACGTTACTTCTACTAGATAACTTAGTCCGGGCGCGAGGCCACAGCACCTGTGATCCGTTCTAAGAATGTAACTCCCGTTTGCGAGTTGCATAAAGAAGGGCTCTATCTGAGTTGCAGGTGTGACTAGCTGGTGGCATGAAAGGTTGTTTGAATTTCCATCACATGCTCCGTGTAAATTAATACCCTGACACAAAAGTATACCGCTTAGTGAGTGTTTACAGTTATCACCACTAAGAAATACATTTTTGTCGCTGTCACTATAGCAAGAATGAGTGTATGGTAATTTCCATTCGGATTTAACATATCCCTTACCCAATTGTTCATATTGGCCAGCAGGTATGTATTCAAGGCATTTATGAAATCGGAAAGTTGTTATCGGAATTGTGATAATTCCGTGTATTATCCATTCAATGACAGGACTCTCTGACATTGTCAATGGTAATCGCTCGAGTTTTTCGATGCTCAGGATTGTATAGTCTGCTCCTCTCTGTGCCAAACTGATCTGTTTATCAGTAAGGTTAAAACTGGAAAACAATGACGTTGTGTTTATCAAACGCCAAGGCACATAGCCTGAACGAAGATTTTGCAGCGTCCAGCCTAGTTCTATAATAGAACGTAATTGAGATTGGCCATGTTGTAACATTAGCAAATCTCTGTCTATCACATCAAAGGCAGAGGATACAATATTGTCCAAAGAATATATTCTGGAAGACAGAGTCATTAACCCATTGTCTACCACAGAAAGTGATTTCTCCAAATTAATACGATCAATTTCTCGTATTTTTTCAGCAGTTTCAATTTGCTTTACTTTCCAAGCCTCGTTGTAAGCAGCATAGATGCTGGTCGCTATGAAACGCTTTTGACGCTGTTTGCGTGGTCCAAGAATGAAATCGCGCAAATCAGCACCATCTTTTAATAAAGACAAGTGTTGCTTAATTTCAGCCAGTGTGGATGTAGTTAGCCATTCTAGGCAGAGTTTCCCTACACTGTATGTTGTTATAATCCCTGGATGTTGTCTCTGGGAGTATCTAGGGTCTAATCTGGTCATTTTTAAACCCTGTGTTTTGTTCAGGAACCTATCTTGACAGCTATTTGTGTCTGTAGGCCAGATTAACCACTTTTTCCAATCAGGATGTGTTCTGTTGAAATGTAAAATGTGTGACACGTCTAACTCATTATCTGCAGTTGCATTCTCAGCTATTGGCTTTGGTATAGACGGTGTTTTAAGGTCTTTGTTCTTAGCTAGGCCAAGACAAGATGTTTGGTGTACAGTGTCATTTAAAAATAACATTTGTTCTGGTATCATGCAGGTTCTAAATAGTGCTTCAATGCCTTGCACCTGCCAATCTTTTGTACCCCAAATTGTTTTCGTTTCAATATTATTTTTCCAATAATCAAAACCAAATGTCATCATTTTGTCATAAAATGCTTCTGAATATATCAATTTAGAATTTGTCAGCATTGTTTTCATTCCTGTTTTATCTAACAGTTTATAATAAAACGTTTCTGCATTACTGGTGTTAAACCCTGAAAAGTATTTGAATTTCTCAAAAAATGCTTTAGAACTGCTTTTAGGTGGTGTAGAACAATGTTCCCATTGATTATACATAAAAACATTTCTAGGCTGTGCAGATTTATGCAAGTAATGATCCCCATAGTGGGTGTAACAGAATAACTGCTCATAACTAGATGAACCTTGTAAATAATCATGATCTGTGAATCTAGCTGACATTACTAAATCAGACATCATGTCATTAATACTGTTAAAGTCCCAATCATCAGAGAATGTACTAGGTGTAACAAAGTCACTTAAGGAAACCTTTAGTTGATGAGGATACTTCAGGATTTCGACCGGACCATAGATCTCATAGTCTGTTTTCTCCCATACTACCCCACCAGGTATTGGAATTGCTGTGACATTTACTGTTGACAGTTCTCTTTTCTTCACGTGGGATGATCTGTGTGGTTTCAGGACTAGGTTGATGTTCTGACTTGCTGTGTCCATTGTAATATATTTTCCTTCAATGAATTTTCCCAAACATAGTACCATGATGAGCCAAAGCAGGAGGAAAAATACACCTAGACCGAACCAGAACTCTAGCCAAGGGGAAATAAGGTAGATTTCCTTCAGTTGATGAAAGAGTTCCGTTGCTTTTTCTTTAAAAGACTTTTTTGTTTCCGGCATCACTTCGGGATCGTTTTCATCTTCAGAGAAGTTGTCGAAGTTGATGAAATAACCAGAGGCAGTTCTGTCAATTGATGGGATTGTTCTGTCACTCTGTCTCTCGGTAGCACTTTCTGATGCCACGTTATTGTAGACTGGTGTTGTTTCTTGACGAACTGTTTCAATCTGTGTTTCAAGAGGCACGAGTTCCATGGCATTATTGCATAGTCCTTCATTGTGCACTGCAGGCTGATCGAATGTGATGAGTCTTTCAGTTTGAACCTCTTGGATTGTTGCAAGTTTGGGTATTCTGTTGTTTCTTGGGAGTCCACTGGGCCTACTGTTGATTATAGGCCACATGCTTGTGGTTTTACCAGATCGATAGACACAATTCTGTTCTCCTTTTTACCAGCAAGGGGCGGTAGCACAACCGATCTTGTTCCGGTGACTGCCAAGACAGGTACTGCTTTTCTGTAAGAAGGCCCAAATTCCTTCTTCACCGCGATCTTTTCTCTGACTAGATCCCCAATCTTTGGAATCCAGACAGGCCTTGCTGGGGCTGTTGCGGGTGGTGCCTCGTCAGTGGTACTTGGCTGTTGCTTTAACTTTATGTTGCTTAATGATTTTCTTGTTTCATTCAGTTCCTGTAAAACAGCCAAACGATCCTTTACATCAAACTGCGTTGTTTCTTCTTGTACCACTGACATCTGACTATCGAGGTCCTGAACGTTCATTCTAATTCCGAACAATAGTTCGTATGGGCTGAAACCTTTTAGAGAATTTCTTGGCATGTTGTTAAGACTAGTCTGGACACTTATTAAATGTTTGACCCACCCAGCGCCTGAACCTAATACCTTCGCTGTTATAGATTGCTTTATGCCCCGGTTTTTTCTTTCTATCACACTATTCCCTTCCGGGGTATGACTGACAAGAATACCACAACCCAATTCCCATGCTAGCCATGGCCTCCTTATAGGCTCGAGAGCTGAAAGCAGGACCCTGGTCAGAATGGAACGTGGTAATTGCGTATATGCCGATATGGACTCGCAATTCTTTTATAACCGTTCTAGCGTCAGCCGAGCGCTGGAGACCTCATTTTTTAAGTGTATTTCGTCTCAACTATTAATAGGACGCAGGGCGGGGTGTAGGCAGCGTTACGCTCTTTCTGATTGGTAGCCGGTAGCAAGGTTCGCTACTGCGATCCCTATTGCAGTTTTCACAGTTGTTTGCATATATTTGGTGTTCTACACTCATTCCCGGCCACCAGAATACTGATTGTAATTCAGTCAGTGATTCCTTGATCTTTCTGTGCCTAAGACCCAAACCCATATGTGCGTCTGCTATTAAAAATATTCTCCTGTTCATGTTTGGAATTACTCTATCCCCCACTCCAGGGATTCGAGCAAAAGGAACGGAGTTTGCATCGATTATGTATGCATAATTGAGTGGATAGTTTACGGGTAGTGCTGCACAGTCGCCTTTTACGGTCGTTTTTACTGCCAGCATAGTTTCCCCGTCTATATACTTATCTGTACGCTTTTTTGTGGCTACGGAAGCCGGGTTAGTTGCTTCCGCGGTGGCTGTATTAGCCAATGAATTCCCTACAACGTGAACGCCATCACGTTGAAGACTCTGTGCGTGAATCACGTGAGTCTTTTGTAGTTCTTTGTGTAAAAGAGCTACCTCGTTCCAGAGCTTTTTATGCTTTATTGTGGCACCTGTGTCATCTTTGTAGTCGTTTTCGATCCAACTCTGCAGTTTGTTATTGTAAGAATTGACGCAAAAATGAGAATCGCACACTATAAGTGTGGGGAATTCGCGTTCTGCATTTTCGAGCGCCATCTTTAAAGATCTGATCTCAGTTCTTTGAACCGAACAGTTTCTTACAGATTCAGTTTTTGTTACTTTCGGTCTGAATTTACCGCACAGCCAACGACCTTTAATAATCGCACATGCTGCATTGTAGGATTTACTCTCTACGTTGAAATGCTGTACAAAGCTATCTGTATAGATTTACATGCGTATTGTGGGAGAGGCAGGATTTCGATTGGCAGAGGATATTCTTCTTCATATTCTAAATCATTCAGTTCTTCGTATTGCGGGGCGAAATAGTATTTCACATCTTCCGCTCCTAGAGAATCTATGCACTGTATCCATTTCGGATCCAGTGACACTGTAGGCAGGTTTACCGGGCTGAATAGCGCTTCGAAGGCGGATTCCGCTGTAAGGATATTAATCCGTTTGCCGTGTGCTAGTTCTCTTTCATTTGCTAATGCGATTTGCACTGCGTTCACAGTTCTTTCTGTGCGACTGAATGTTCTTTCTGCTTGTGTGTACAAGTGAGATTTTATTGAAATAGGTACCTTTTCTCCCTCATTAGAGGTTAGGTACGTGAATCCGCATCTTCCTGGGATGACTCGGATTACAAGATCGATCGTGTTGTCACGTGTATCTACTTTTGTTTTTGCTAACATGTCTGTTTGCAGAGATCTCAAAATTTCTGTGTGTTTTTGAGTCCAATTGATTTGTTTTAAATCAGGTTTAATTAGTTCGTAGAGAGGTTTAACCCTCTCTGCGTAATTTAGGATGTAAGTTCTTCCGAAATTCAGAAAACCTAGTATTGATTGTAAATTTTTCAGCGTTTTTGGAGCTTGGAGTACAGCGCACTTCTCTAAGAAGTTGTCCGCTATGCTTTTCCCTTCACTTGATAATTCGTACCCTAAAAACAGTACTGTCAGATGGGCAATTCGGGACTTTTTAAAGTTGAATTTGTAACCCTCTGCTGCGAACCCAAGTATAATGGTGTTCACTCTTTTCAAGTGAGTATCCAAGTCGTCGTCTGTGAGATAAATATCATCTACGTAAGATAATGCTTCATCATCATAGATTTGTAGTAACTCTGTTACCCTAGCTGAGAATAGTCCTGGGCTGTTCTTGAACCCCTGTGGGAGTCGACAGAATTTTTTCTGCGACCCAAATGCGGAGAAAGCGGTCAAGTATCTGCTTTCCGGTGCAATGTTTTGACAAAAGAAACCATTAGAAATGTCTAATGTCGTTTTGTATTTTTTCCTAACTATGTTATTCATTAGGGCTGCACTATGCGAGTTTTGTACTGCAAAAGTTTTGCAACATGTATTAAGATGTCTGTAGTCCAAAACTAGACGATATGAATTGTCTGGCTTGGAGACAGGAAACAAAGGATTGTTCATTTGAGAGGTGCATGTTTCAATCACCCCCTGGTACTCAAGTTGATCTAAGATCTCCCTGACTTGTTTTTTAGCTTCTTGCTTTATGGGATACTGCCGTTGGGCAGTTGGTTCACTTTTTAGCTGGATTTTGTGAGGTGGTGAATCCTCATCCCATCCTACGTGATTTTTATACAATGCAGGTGCCTGGGCTACTGCCCATTTCCTTGCATATGTGTATTTTTTGTGAATCGGTATGTGATTCGAGAAGGCAGGCATAATCACTTCTTCGCCACGAGGGCACTCCCTGACAAACTCCGGGGGCCAATCTTTTTCAGCTAACAGAATATCATAGCCTTTTGAGAGCTTATCCCAAAATAGACCCTTAATTTTCCTAGTCTTATCACCCTCTATACGCAATGTTATTTCGTATATTTTATGGGGCTCGCTAAGTCTGGTGTCGGCAGTTTCAACCTGAATGTATTCATTCGTGTCCACTGTCTCCAGATGACTCATCAAGTTCTTGCGCGCTATACTGATCTCTGCTGCACTGTCCAACATTGTCAATGCCCACTCCCCGTTTTTCAACTGTGTCCTCAGTATTCTCGGCATGGTTGATTACTCTAATACTGGCTACCTTCTTTTTCTGAAATTGAGATTTCTTATTTTGAGCAGGTTCCTTGTCTTTGGACCTGGTGTGCTCTCCTGGGTCTGACCGTCCTCTTCTTTCCGAATTCTGTGGAAGAGATCGAGAGGGACGTGTATCAATACTTTGATATCTATCAGGTTTTTTTATATTATCCCTATTTCTAAGGTTATATCTTTTCTCAGAGGGCTCCCGTTGGGGAGACTGGCGTTCTCGAGTCGGAGTTCTTTCCCTCCGTCGAGGAGACCTTCCTCTGGACTGGAATACTTTTTCCTTGGGAGTGGATTGTTTATTTCCATCCCAGCTCTTTTTAGGAGTGTTTAAATTATTTTTAATAAATAATTTTTCAGGATTTTCGAGCAGTTGGGGCTTAACTGGTTTTCCACCCAAGCTGTCTCTACCTAATTCTTCATAACATTTTTCTATGATTTTTTCTAGCTCAACAGGATCTTTTATATCTGTTTCCTTCAACTTCTGGCGGATCGCCACAGATGCTGCTTCTCCCTTTACGTTGGCTAATAATATAGCCGTGACCTGCTTGAAGTCTTTCAGTAATTTCATACCTAGATTTAAAGCGGGTTCTGGACCGAATTCATTTTGAATCTGTTTTAGCACGTCTGGTATTACCGCCATAGACGGAACACCGTGTGTTTTTGTGTAAATGGAAGCAAAGACTGTACCCCAAGTGTCGCAGTCCTCCACGTGTGGTGCGATTCCCATAGGAAGGCAGATGGTCAAGATTCTGTGTTTCTCAATAGGGGTAGTATCAGGAAATACTGCCTCTATTTGAGTGATTTTCTGGGCTAACCAGAAAGGAATTTGTTCCCGTTTTACGGGTGTTTTACCAAGACATGACTGTATGTTCTGTGGTGTAATTTTATTTGTGTTCCCCTGATGAGGGGTCAGCCGTGGAGTATTAACAGCTGGCTGGACTGTTGCAGTCCGTATTACATATTGGACTAATTGCCTATGTATTTTTATTAATGTGTTTAGCTGTGCTAACAGCTCTTCTCTAGACATTTTTGTAATGTTAGGATGTGGTGTGTAGCTGGCTAGAACCGGCCACGTGGCTCCTGGTCTACCTAGTGGACCGAGCCTAGTTATGTGATCATTGTGTTTTAGGGCGCCATTAAACCAGAGCAGGTGCTCTTGAAATTTAAGTGGGATTTCAATCTCCTCGAAAGGAGCGTACTCTCCCGGAGGTTCCTCTATTTTGTAATAGTGAAACTCTTGTGTTATAGCGTTTACCGCTGGAAAGTTTATCCATGAATAGAATACCTCTGTCTGCCGATACTCGTGAGCCTCTATCACGAAAATTACTGTACCACCTTGAGGTGGCAGTCCGTTTTCTATAAGTTTTGAAGTTATAGATCTTCTTAACTGGACCGGGATGATAATAGCATCCGGGTCTGCCTGTAGGAGACTCGTGTCTTCCTCTATTAGTATGGAAGCCAGCCTAGCTGCGTCTTCATTGTCTGGCATTTTAAAAAATGCAGTTTTTGCAGAGTAGGTCTCCAAGGAGACAAAGATTAGGTGCACAATATTTTGGAACACTGTATCCTTCAACGTTGAATAAACCAGAGCTTTACATAGGAATCTCTTCCTACTAAGGTCGGGCGGATTTTAACCTTTCACCCACTCCAGACGTCTATTGGAGTATTTACGGGAGAAAAGGGTGTGAAATATGCACGACTGAGTTACTCTACAAGTATTGCGTTAGTTTATCGCCTTACCAAACGTTAGGGCGCCATGTAGTGTAGTTCCTAGTTTCCCACTAGGCCCTGCGCATTGGAATAACATAAACAGTAGTATCGACGTGGAACTGCTTATATTCCAGGCCTCCACTGACTATGCTAAACTTAATTGGGTTGTGTTACCAACTAGCTCAGAGGTCACTGGAAACTTTCTTCTCTGCATAGGAAGTGATCAGCTTCCTTGGCACAGACAAGAAGGGATTCAGTTTTCCAACAACCGTGCAACATGACAACTTTGCTCCTCAGATCAAGAGTCGATCTCTAGGGTCGTGTGAAACAATAGACATAGATTTCACTCAGTCAGTCTAGTGCAGTTTACTTTCACAGTTTGTAGAGAATAGAGAGACGGGCGTGTATCAATAAAGGGTTAACATTTATTGAACAGTCTTTCTTCTCGTACAAGAGAAATGAATTGCCACAATTGCAATAACTGTTATTATAAAAAGTACGTACAGTAAGATAAGAATAGCGAAATAGAACTGTAAAAGCATTGATATGGTTTCTTAGCCATACAATGGTTTAAAAGTAATAAAACATATATACAGTCATATATACATTAGGCTAACATACTCAACTGGTGCTTCTAACTAAGCCTACCCCAGTGTGCCTGACCTAGGCCTAACACGTGAGAAGGGGAGTAAGTAAGTAGCTTAAGTTAAGTTGGTTTTGCCAAGGTTTGTTTCAAGAATTCTCGTCTAAGGGTTTAGTCAACACCATACCTCTGAATAGAATGATGGAGGATTGGTATCTCCTTCAGGGGTCTCTCTCGATATCCCAGTCACCTGCGAGGGTAAACTGGAAGCGCCGGGACTGGATTTCTCTGCACGAGAAAGGCAGCAGCTTCTCTCAGCGCGTCGGGAGGAAGGAGGGGTGACAGCGTCCGCGGGCAGCTGGGCTGGATGTCTTCGCAGAGGACGGCTGCACGGCTCCTCAAGCGTACTGCACCATAGGTCGCGCTGTAGCGGCGATAATGGTAATCAGCAGCTTCACCACCACAGGATAGCAGGCTGCAGCGACAGAGTGCTAGTTTTTACCAACACGGGGTCATGCAGGCAGCTGGCATCAGCAACAGGCAACGCACCGCACATTGCTTAAGGCAACGTTGGTAATATTTATACCTGACAGGTGCCGGGTTTGACGCAAGTTTGCTGGACATAAGACGTCAATTAAAGATGTCACTAGGAAGTGACAGTTATCAGTTGCTCATTAGAGTTCCATTACTAATCAAAACATAGCAAGCGGGGATTTCCAGGTTTGCTAAGTTTTTATCTTGTTGAAGAACTCGGAGTGTTATCTAGGAATATCAGATAGTGACTGCTGCTCTGTCATTGCACTAATTGGTCGCAAAGGAAGTAGCAGAGAGTCATGCTGGAATGTGGCTCTGTTCGTGTGAGGCCAGAGATGACTTTACAGAAAATCGCACTTGAACGGTTATGCCAATATAGGGAATAAATGGATTTATAGCCGAATAGGGGCATAAGGTCACAGTATCGATCAGGAACCTAGATAAGCACGCAACAAAATGACTCAGTGCCCAAACAATTCTTTAAATAATGTGTAGAAATTGTCCACCTATAAATGGTGATCTTTGTGAAAAAGTGCCCTGGGAAGTTTCCACATGATTTTTTCACTGACTGCAAAAGTGGAAGGACAACCAAGGGGGTCAATCAAAGTATCCTCTACTGGTGCACATGTACATCATAAAGTTAAATGCGTATCTAGTAGCACTTTCACAGAACACACACAGCTTAATACCATAATGTGCTCTCTTGCTGTGTATATACTGTCTGAAAACCAAACAGCCCTTAAACAGGACCAGAGCTCTTCCACAGATATATCTTGACCTGGAACATAGATTTCTGAGAAACGATCAGCTATGGGCAGGCCAAATCTGGAAGAGACGGCCACAGTCAGGGTGATCTTGTGGCAAAGCTGTAGCATTATCCACAAAATGCAGCATCCTCTACAGAAGCAAATGCCTATCTTGACTCATGGTTAATTGAAAAAAAAGCAGTTGCCATAAAGGGACTAGCAGACCAATATAAAGACAGTGATGGCTTCCTTAGCAGTCCCATTAGAAAGGATGAACCGAGAACTGCTTCACTTAATGCAGATTTGTAGGAGTCCACCAGGTCGCTCTAGAGTGGGTCTTAAGTGGGGTACTGCTGCCCCTCAATTACTGTTCTGGATTAGAATTGGCTTGTTCAACAATATCATCCAAAAATGCATCATCAATAAAGAGCTAGAAGAAAATGATGGGTAAAACGTTCTTTGTAATAGCTCTACACCCTGCAACATCACTAAAGGCAGGCAAAACAGGCTGCACCATATTAGGGGCAATCAAGGGTTCAGGACGTCCAATGGGAAGCTTCACAGCCGCTGGCTGAAACCCATCTCACTCATGCTGCACTACAGGCACATCAATGTCCTCATCTAAATGAGATACTTCATCACCACTAATAGTGTATTCAACATCAGATGATTCCTCTTGAACAGAAAATTCATGGTTAGAATCTGGCACTTGGTCTGTTGCCTCAGATGCAGAGTCAGTCTCAAAACCTTGTGCAGAGGCAGATTCTAAAAGCAAACCCACAACCTGATGGGCAGTCACCCTGCAAGCAGCAATAATTCTTACTAGAAAAACTGTCACACAAAAACAGACAACTATAAACAACAGTGCGTCAAATTAGAACTCAACAAACTGTGGCTGTATCAAACAGAAAATACAACTATTGAAATATGAGGATCTAGAAAGAAACTATCAATACAAGCCAAACAATGGACTTTCTCCTACAAACCGATACCTTGATACCTCCTAATTTTCGTCCACAGCTAGACTTAGGAGGGCTCTAAGAGGGGCGCAAACTGCATGCAAAAATTTGCCCCTCAGAATGGAATCAACCCTAATACCAGGGGCAGCTCCCCTCAACATAAAGAAACATATTCTATGGTGTCGTATCGGTTTCTATGCCCCGGGGGGAATATCGGCCTAGAAAATGGTCAATCTGCCCCCAGGTGGGGCAAAAGTAAAAGAAAATGTCCCCTTTGAGGATATGGAACCTTGCCAAAGTGGTTGCTCCTCAAAATTATAATTGCATTGAATATCCCTGGTGTGTAATGGGTTTTCCTCCCCTTACCCCAGCCTGGGGGGTAGATTGGCCTAAAAAATGAGTTATCTACCCCCAGGGAGCAGAAAATGGCCAAAACGTATGGAAGCCATACTGGGGAGCAACCTTTACCAAAACGACTGCCCTACCCCCAAAATAACTGGTGGCCTAGTGGCTACCTTCATGCTGTGCAATCGCAGTCACACCCTACGTTCCCTTAGCAGGCATGCACTCAAGAGCGACACCAGGGGGAAGAAAAAACTCTTACCTCTCTCCAAGTGTCTCTCTGCACTCCCGATCCTGCCCTCCTGTAGATGACGTACCTTGCAAATCCTCTTCCGCAAACGTACTGAAACAATATGGCTTCCAGCACCCCCGAGGCCTCTTGATGGTGCTGGCACACCGTGCGTATGCTGAAGCATTCATATCACTGGGTGATTGGTTGGGGTGGCAATGGAAGCGCTTCTGCTGCCATTCCCCCACCAGTGGGTCCTAGGACATGCTAGCATTTGAGCATCTCCAGCATGTTCTTAGCAGCCAACCGTTTGAAAGCCTCACTACAACCAAGCATTGGGGGAACATGCTCCCCTGTATAGGTACGGCAAACAATGGAGCCTTCTCAGGTATCTGCAAGGGGGCAAATGGGGTGTGGTTAGAGTGGGGTGAGCCAGCAAATTAACAGGGAGAACCAAGCCAGAGTGGAGCCAAGTGCCTGGCTGGGCTATAAGAACCCACGCATGAACCGAGCCCTGAAAATAGTTAGCATATATATCATGCCTTAACTGTCACGTAAAAATATATTAATTTCTTTAAAATAGAAAAAAATATTTCTATAACATGCACAAGCTTTCACCCTAATACATCAGATTATTTTTGCATAGTGAACACCCTGAACTCACATATTGGAAGGTGCTCTCATATATGCTAACAAAGAAAAAGGAAGCTCTGAAAAAATAAAATATTTGCCTAGGATCACACAATTTGGTCGAGCACGGACGCCAGGATTGGTCTCATATTTTCTGGTCTCCCAATATCCAATTCACACACTAGGTGGCTACCTCTTTCTATCTTTTTTAACACCAAATTGTTATGCATTTTCTTTTCGCCGCAAGATGGCTGATCATGAGTTGCAGGCAGAAGTCACATTAAAGCTCTGCTTATTTTGGTCTCAAGGCTCCAAGATGACTTCGAGCTGAGCCAGAGCCGGGCCTCTGGTTCAAGGCTGACTCGAGCCTTAAGTGATTGTCCACCTCTAGGAGTGAGCACTGTGATGGGTCATCGCAGGTATAGGAGATGCCATTGGGGGTGAGGAACTTCTTTAGACCTGCTCTTTGGTAAGGAATGGTTTTAGGATACATTCTGCTAGTACAAGTGGGTCAGTGAGGCAGCAAAGAGCACAGTACCTCACATCATGCACACAGACCTCACATTCAACCACACAGAAAACAACCTTTACAACACAGTCATTACATCGCACTACCTTTACATAGCAGTCATTACATCGCAACATCCATTACATTGCATGTCATTACAACACAGCCATTCCATTGCATGTCACTACAACCTATGTCATTACAATGCATGCTACTACAACGCAGGCATTACATCCCAAGTCATTACAAAGCATACCATTACAATGCATAGAACCCTTACACTATCCAACACTTACCCTACTGTTGCACTCACTGGAGCTACAATAGTAATTTTTCCCCCTATACTATCCAACACTTACCCTACTGTTGCACTCACTGGAGTTAGAATAGTAAATATTACCCCTATACTATCCAACACTTACCTTAAATGCAATGTAATGGAATGAATTGTAATGGTAGGCGTTATAAAGGTATAATACGATGTAATGGAATGCTTTGTAAAGGTAGTTTCTGAAAATGCATTGTAAAGGATGTTGCAATGTAAAAACTGCATTGTATAGGCATGCATTGTAAATGTATACGTTGTAACTTCATACATTTGGCGAGACTGAATGGATCATTTACTAAGGGAAGGCCAGTAGACAACTCCCCCTAAAGAGTACTGGTGAAAAATAGTACTCATATCTCATATCCTGGCAGATTGGGTAGTAGCCCTTCTCAAAAAGAGAGTTGCTGTTTTGGTGTCCACTGACCTCATAGCCTGGCTCTGGAGGCACATGGTCAGTAAAACGGGAGTCACGTCAAAAAGTGGTGTGCCATTCTGCTATGAGACCAAGGAGGTAACTTGTCCTTAGGTACATCAATATCCACAGATCTCCGGGGATCCTTATTTTAAGGATGCAAAGCTCTCGCCCATCTTGGGGGCATGGTTTATCATGGGGCCTGCTCCTCGCTGGCTGGGCGCTGCAATGCCCAGCGGGCTCCCAGAGACAGGGGCTCTTTATTGGAGATCTTTTATCTCTCACCCTGTCCCAGTATTAGCCTGATCTCAGGATACTGCCCTGAGTTGGGTGTTTTGTAAGAATAAATGGTAAACTGGGTGACTGAGGAGGTTGAATTGTCTACAGGCACTCTCTTCATGGTGTTTATCCCTGGTGGGTGGCCATGCCAAGATTAAAAACAGAACATGAACCAATAGTGGCATCATTATGAGCCCTTGGTTTATGTTCAGTAGGGTCAACGTGTTTCAGGTCCAAAATTGCCGCAGGGGTCTAGGCATTTTGTGAAGACTGAGAGTGGGCCCTAATCTACTCACTAAAGGATATTCTCGGTGAACAAGTTTAACAGTGAAAAGTCAAAAATTTCCTGGAGCCCATTGACCGATTTAGCCAACTCGTGAGGGCCCCTTCAGGTGAACTCACAGCAGTGGTTTCTCACCAATGTTGGTTTTTGAGGAGGCTTGGTGGTAATTCTACCGTACTTCCAGGGTCCCTTACCAGATTTGTCAGTCGGTGGAGAACGCGTGCTGGACCGCGTTAAACATTCCCTCTCCTTTCCCCTCTACTGAGGTTCATATAGTAAAATGGCAGAGGCACTAGACTCTCATTACACAAGTTGGCTGATGTATTTTAATGTGTGCAATAAATCCTGTTACTGCACATATTGGCATTATGAGTTTTGTGCTGAATACTGGCAGGTCAACCCTCACCACAGATGGCTTAATGATGGTGTCCCTCCCAATATGACATGACACAATATGCCCTGTTCTCTCGTACATAAAAGCTCTGCCATGATGTATTGTATTTTAGTAGCATTAAATAATACGTTCTACTAGTGATAAGGCACTGAAGCACCTTGTGGACTGGTTCAAGCTACTCCGTGGGACGCTTTCAACATAGAGACATTGTCATACACATGGAGTTACAGCTGTCATGCTGTTTGTCACACAGCTCGTAGGCAGTATCTGCTGTGTAAAAGTGTCACAAAGTTAAAATGCAGTATGTACTGAAGTGATATGCCAGTCGTACACGAGGTCATGAGGGTGATCGAACATGCAATTCCATAGTGGTCATGAAGTTGGTCATGTGGGCATGTTGGCTCTTCAGGTATGCAAGGGTCATACCTGTATGAATATATAACTCCATGACCATATATGCATTATATCACCTGACATCACAGTCTATGAGACTGTTACAGCTGTATTGAGCAGAGAACATAGGCAGGTTTTTAGAAACCATAGGCAATTTAATAACATTTAATTTCTAGGTAATTTAGGGCTAGATGTACACAGAATCGGGCCATTTGCAACCGCAAAAAATCTAAGGCAAATTGCGATTCAGTAACCTATTACCCAATCGCAATTTGCATTTGTGATTCAGTATTTGGAAGGGGCGTATTTTGGGTGTCCCTTCTAAAAACCGAATTGCGGTAGTATGTATGAAAGTTTACTTACGTACCAATTCACACGTGATGGTAACTCATTCCCCTTTGAGAATGTAAACAATTATTTTTTAAGGGCACGCAGTGGTCCCACTGACCATTTCCTATTCTTTAAAAAGCAAAACGTAAACGTTTTACTTTCAGTTTTTTTAAATCATCCCGTCTATGGCATGAATATTAATGGGGTAGGTTGTAATTTGTGACCAATTAGGAATCGCAGCCATCACAGCAGGGATGGCGGCCAGTTAGGGTCATCAGACCATCCTGTCTGTTATTGCTTTTTAATAAAGTATTTTTTTCAAATGCAGCCCTTTTTCCTGAAAGGAAAATTAAATACGTTTGAAAAGAAAAAAATGAAACTTTGAAGTTTCATTTTTTGAAAGTAGGCAGTGGTCTCTGAGGCAGTGGTCTGTGAGGCAGTGGTCTCTGAGGCAGTGGTCTGTGAGGCAGTGGTCTGTGAGGCAGTGGTCTCTGAGGCAGTGGTCTGTGAGGCAGTGGTCTCTGAGGCAGTGGTCTGTGAGGCAGTGGTCTGTGAGGCAGTGGTCTCTGAGGCAGTGGTCTGTGAGGCAGTGGTCTGTGAGGCAGTGGTCTCTGAGGCAGTGGTCTCTGAGGCAGTGGTCTCTGAGGCAGTGGTCTGTGAGGCAGTGGTCTGTGAGGCAGTGGTCTGTGAGGCAGTGGTCTGTGAGGCAGTGGTCTCTGAGGCAGTGGTCTGTGAGGCAGTGGTCTCTGAGGCAGTGGTCTGTGAGGCAGTGGTCTCTGAGGCAGTGGTCTGTGAGGCAGTGGTCTGTGAGGCAGTGGTCTCTGAGGCAGTGGTCTGTGAGGCAGTGGTCTCTGAGGCAGTGGTCTGTGAGGCAGTGGTCTCTGAGGCAGTGGTCTGTGAGGCAGTGGTCTCTGAGGCAGTGGTCTCTGAGGCAGTGGTCTCTGAGGCAGTGGTCTGTGAGGCAGTGGTCTCTGAGGCAGTGGTCTGTGAGGCAGTGGTCTCTGAGGCAGTGGTCTCTGAGGCAGTGGTCTCTGAGGCAGTGGTCTGTGAGGCAGTGGTCTGTGAGGCAGTGGTCTGTGAGGCAGTGGTCTCTGAGGCAGTGGTCTCTGAGGCAGTGGTCTGTGAGGCAGTGGTCTCTGAGGCAGTGGTCTGTGAGGCAGTGGTCTCTGAGGCAGTGGTCTGTGAGGCAGTGGTCTCTGAGGCAGTGGTCTGTGAGGCAGTGGTCTCTGAGGCAGTGGTCTGTGAGGCAGTGGTCTCTGGGGCAGTGGTCTGTGAGGCAGTGGTCTCTGAGGCAGTGGTCTGTGAGGCAGTGGTCTCTGAGGCAGTGGTCTCTGAGGCAGTGGTCTGTGAGGCAGTGGTCTCTGAGGCAGTGGTCTCTGAGGCAGTGGTCTCTGAGGCAGTGGTCTCTGAGGCAGTGGTCTGTGAGGCAGTGGTCTGTGAGGCAGTGGTCTGTGAGGCAGTGGTCTCTGAGGCAGTGGTCTGTGATGCAGTGGTCTCTGAGGCAGTGGTCTCTGAGGCAGTGGTCTGTGAGGCAGTGGTCTGTGAGGCAGTGGTCTGTGAGGCAGTGGTCTGTGAGGCAGTGGTCTGTGAGGCAGTGGTCTGTGAGGCAGTGGTCTCTGAGGCAGTGGTCTGTGAGGCAGTGGTCTCTGAGGCAGTGGTCTGTGAGGCAGTGGTCTGTGAGGCAGTGGTCTGTGAGGCAGTGGTCTGTGAGGCAGTGGTCTGTGAGGCAGTGGTCTGTGAGGCAGTGGTCTCTGAGGCAGTGGTCTCTGTGAGGCAGTGGTCTGTGAGGCAGTGGTCTGTGAGGCAGTGGTCTCTGAGGCAGTGGTCTCTGAGGCAGTGGTCTGTGAGGCAGTGGTATGTGAGGCAGTGGTCTGTGAGGCAGTGGTCTCTGAGGCAGTGGTCTGTGAGGCAGTGGTATGTGAGGCAGTGGTCTGTGAGGCAGTGGTCTGTGAGGCAGTGGTCTCTGAGGCAGTGGTCTCTGAGGCAGTGGTCTGTGAGGCAGTGGTCCCTGAGGCAGTGGTCTGTGAGGCAGTGGTCTGTGAGGCAGTGGTCTCTGAGGCAGTGGTCTCTGAGGCAGTGGTCTGTGAGGCAGTGGTCTCTGAGGCAGTGGTCTGTGAGGCAGTGGTCTCTGAGGCAGTGGTCTGTGAGGCAGTGGTCTCTGAGGCAGTGGTCTCTGTGAGGCAGTGGTCTGTGAGGCAGTGGTCTGTGAGGCAGTGGTCTCTGAGGCAGTGGTCTGTGAGGCAGTGGTCTGTGAGGCAGTGGTCTGTGAGGCAGTGGTCTCTGAGGCAGTGGTCTGTGAGGCAGTGGTCTCTGAGGCAGTGGTCTGTGAGGCAGTGGTCTGTGAGGCAGTGGTCTCTGAGGCAGTGGTCTGTGAGGCAGTGGTCTCTGAGGCAGTGGTCTGTGAGGCAGTGGTCTGTGAGGCAGTGGTCTCTGAGGCAGTGGTCTGTGAGGCAGTGGTCTGTGAGGCAGTGGTCTGTGAGGCAGTGGTCTGTGAGGCAGTGGTCTCTGAGGCAGTGGTCTCTGAGGCAGTGGTCTCTGAGGCAGTGGTCTGTGAGGCAGTGGTCTGTGAGGCAGTGGTCTCTGAGGCAGTGGTCTGTGAGGCAGTGGTCTCTGAGGCAGTGGTCTCTGAGGCAGTGGTCTGTGAGGCAGTGGTCTGTGAGGCAGTGGTCTGTGAGGCAGTGGTCTCTGAGGCAGTGGTCTGTGAGGCAGTGGTCTCTGAGGCAGTGGTCTGTGAGGCAGTGGTCTCTGAGGCAGTGGTCTCTGAGGCAGTGGTCCGTGAGGCCACTGCCTGCTCTTAAAAAATATTTTTTAACATTCTCAAACCTCTGAACATCCCCCTCGCTGGTGGAATTCAGGAAGAGACTCAAGACCTGACCTTTCAACTGTGCCCAGAAATCTAGCACCTAGATACCCTCACGGATGATTAGCTGCACTTTACCAACACTGATTAATTGATTTATTGATTGATCAAAGGGGAAGGGTTTTCCAAAGGACCCCTTTCCCTTTGCGAATAGGTTACCACCACTTTTAACCCGTTGGCTGCTGCCGTCGGCCAAAGGTCGTCGCGAGCACTACCTCGGTAGTGCTGCGCAAGTCCAGTGGCCGACGCGGCCCCACCCGTTTCTTCGAACGTTCCGCTCTGGCGTGGAACGTTCAAAGCAACCAACGGGTTAAACTGGTGGTAAAGTATTACTGTTTTGCAACTGGAATTCAGTTGCAAAACAGGAATACATACAATTCTGATTCGGTATTTGGAAGGGACTCCCAAAAACGCCCCTTCCAAATGCAGAATCACAAATGCAAATTATGATTTGGTAACAAGTTACTGAATTGCAGTTTGCATTTTGTAGATTTAGGAAAGCATTTTCGCTGTCACAAATCTGGCCCTCGAGTATGTACATTTCAGAGGTTAAAGCTTTTCAATCATTTTGACGATACAAACAGTTTTAATTTCATTCTTGCATTATTGGTCATATTATGGCAATAAAGTAGCAATTATTATGAAGGTATTGCCTGTTGCTATCTTGTTTAGTCCTTTCAAGCTGGCACCCCAGACACCCACCCCTGAAGATACACCCCTGCATATGCTTCTGCTCACATTGTATCACCTGGAAGACTGTTCTTTCATTCTTTGCAGAGTATTTGCAGTATGTTATGTTATGTTACTGGGCACTTGTAAAGCGCACAGCTACTCCATGGAGTAATTGATGACTTCTGGAGATTGACCTTCACAGTTCTGTGACGGCGGATCCCAACAGTTGTCCGGGCTTTTGCTTCTTTGCTTCTTATGTTTGTTTCAGGTCTGTATGTGAGGTTTGACACCCTGCACTCCTTTTATATAAATGAATCTAGTAATCCTTATTTATGGGTGCTATCGTTTGCTCTGACTGGCTCAAGTCAGTGACATAACATGTAATTCAAACAGAAAACTGCTTGTAAACGATGCACTATACACACATCCCCGCAGGGTATTTTATCAACCACACTTGTCTCTAGTTTCAACTATTGTAACAATGATTTCAATCAAATTATAAACAAACAGTTTTTTAGTTTTTCAAACAATAACAGAAAACCAATCGGATGAAGGACATCTTTTCTTTAATCGAAATTTTCTTGTCTTGTTATTGATGCTTCAATCTTGGTACATTACTTCATGTACATACATCTTTTCAGTAGCTCCCAATGCATTTCGGTATAGCAATACCTTCGTCAGGGGATGCTCTAAACAAATACAACAATGATAATCAGAAACGTCAATGTGGGAACCCCACACTCCACCTAAAAACAATTCTCATTGTTTGCAAGTTTGTCAAAACGAGTACCAACTAAGTGTTACTTCCACCACTGTGCTTTATGACTAAAAGTCACCACGTGTGACACTGCACCCAAATCCAAAAATGTGTCCAAAACTGTACCTGTCTGAATGTCGTAAACTACTGCACTGCGTTTCATAAGATGTTCCTGGATGACAAAACACTAAGGTAACTAGTGAGGTAACTGACACACCAGACCATGTCATTCTAAACGAAAATGTACACAACTGTATAAAGCTAAAACCAGACACCGCCTACCTCTTCAAATCGCTCTTGTTCCCCAAGGTGAAAAGCATCTAGTAGTCCTCTTCCTTATGTTCTATCTCTGCAATGAATGCACATACCGTTTTAGTACCACGCTAACCCGAGGGTTCGTATCCCACCCAAGGTCCCACACGTTTTGCTGCTTACCTCGCTATCTCGAGCCCTGATTGTGAATCGCCGCCATGCGTTCGAAAAACGCCTCCTCAAACCCTCGCGTATTAAGTTCGCTATCTGTTCCCGGTAGAAACTAAAAACGGACTATCGGAACTGGCGTTAGGCGCCATCTTAGCCTAGTCTCCAAACAATATAATAAAGAAAGAAATGATAACCAAACTCGTATTTACAAAAGGGGGTGAAGACTAATGAAAAAATAGAAGTGTACCAATTATAAATAAAGTCCCAAGTACTCCACTGAGTAAGCGCTAGTTGTGACAAAATTGCCATATAAACAATGAATATGACCATGATAATGACAATATACAATGATTCAATGTTGGTTACAGAAAACATGTAAATTCAATTTTATCATTGAGACCCTGTGGCTCAAGCGTGTTCAGCCTGCGAATCCAGTATGTCTCCCTCTGCAATAATTGGCGATTGGTGTCAGCATGTACTTCCTGATCAATGTTTTCTAGTACTGTGTAACGCAATTGCGGAATTGTGTGCTGTCTCTCTTTCCAATGCATGGCTAAATTAGACTTCGGGTTACCTGTTCTTATGAGACTCTTGTGTTCCGTGATGCGAACTTTTATTTTTCTAGTGGTTTTACCCACGTACACAAGCCCGCACGGGCATTTGATGGCATAAACAACTCTACTTGTGTTACAGTCTGAGGTGTGCCTTAACTGTATGCGTTGACCTGTTTGTGGATGTGTGAACACATCCCCTACCATTACGTTGCCACAATGGCCGCAGTTGTGACACTTGATCATGCCTCTGTTTCGTCCTGTGCCTGTTTTAGTTTGGGAATGTTTCAAAATCTCTTTTATGTTCCTGGACCTTGTATGTGCAACTATGGGTTTGTCAAAAAACACATCTTTAAAATCCGTCTCCTGTTCAAGCACCTCCCATCTTTTTAAAATGCTTTTCTTAATGAATTTGCTTGATGTGGAATTTTTAATGACAAATACCTCCCTCTTCAATGGTGTTTTGACTGTCTTAGTGAGTAATTCCTGTCTGGTTTTCTGACTTGCCTTCTGTTTTGCCTGCTGTAGTACCTCATCTGGATAGCCTCTTTCCTTGTATGCCAAGACCATACCCTCCATCTCTTGAATGCCTTGCTCTTCCTGTGAGCAAATTCTACGTACACATAAGAACTGTGAAAAAGGTAGGTGGTTTTTTAAAGATTGTGTGTGAAAGCTGCTGTAGTGCAGCGCACTGTTACGATCTGTCGCCTTTTTATACAGTCTGGTTTCCAAACTGCCCTCTTTAATTTCAATAAGGATGTCCAGGTAATTAATGGACTTATCCTCCACTGTGTATGTGATCTTGATTTGATCGTGACACTGATTTAACTCTGTCAGCAAGTGTTCTAGCTTGTCTTTTGTACCATCCCACACTATAAGGATGTCGTCTATGTACCTGACGTAAAGCCTGAGGTTTTGTGTCCATTGGGGATTTTGTAAAACATGCTCATTCTCATATTTTGCCATGAATATATTAGCAAAAGTTGGTGCCCCTGTAAAACCCATGCTGGTACCTGTCCTTTGTAAATAGTAACTGTCTTGCCATCTGAAATATCCATGAAACAAACAAAAATGCAACAGTTCTAGAAGAAAAACATTTGTACCCTCGTCATAATCATGCTGTAGTAACATCCATTCTACCGCCTCTAAGCTCTCCTGATGAGGGATAGAGGTGTATAAGGCACATATATCTACAGTACATAACAATACATTTTCTCCTTGTGTGATGGTAACTTGACTGATCTTTTTTAAACAATCCGTAGTATCTTGTATGTACGTGCCCCATTGTTGTACTAATGGCTGTAGATAGTAATCCAGAAACTTGCCTAATGGTTCATGCAATGACCCGCATCC
This sequence comes from Lissotriton vulgaris, assembly GCF_964263255.1. Taxonomy (NCBI): domain Eukaryota; kingdom Metazoa; phylum Chordata; class Amphibia; order Caudata; family Salamandridae; genus Lissotriton; species Lissotriton vulgaris. The sequence goes on from NC_141691.1 coordinate 135,724,152, forward strand.
CGCTACAATTGGCCTAAATGGGGGATCTGTTGGATTTTTGTGCATCTTAGGCACCATGTATATGTGTGGCCTCTTTGGATATTGCACCGTCAAAAATTTACAGGTTTGCTCATTGATCCAACCCGTCTCCTGAGCTTTCTCGAGAATGGTGTTCAAAATGGTTTGAAAACGAACTGTCGGGTCAGTGTCTAATTTGATGTATGTGTCTTGATCAGTGACATGCTGATTCACCTTTGCCAGATAATGAGAATGGTTAAGTACAACCAATGCTCCTCCTTTATCTGCTGGTACAATTTTTAACATATCATTCTGTGCCAATTTAGCCAAAGTTTGGTGTTCTAATCTAGTTAGATTGTTGTATCTAGATTTAGTAATTGGAATCTGCTCTACATCTTTCTTTACCAAGGTTTCAAAAAGGTCTAAAGCCTTATGTGAAAATGGAGCCATAAAATTGCTTTTAGGTCTGAAGACCTGTGGTTGTTCAGTTGTGGTGGATGAAGTTGTGGACCCTTTGTTAATCATGTGGAAAAACCAGCGTAACCGAAGTTTCCTCATAAATTTAAATAGTGCAACCTCAGTCTCCAGTGGGGTGGTGGAATATGTCGGAACAAAAGACATACTCTTGCTTAATACTTTAAGTTCTATGGGGTTCAATTGGTAGTCTGAAATGTTCATCACTAGTTCCTCCTGTTTCTTGGCTTTTTTTGTTGAACCTTTTCCCCTCCTTGTCCGTTTTTTTGGAGTTGTTCCGTAGGCGGGTGGTTGGATGTTTTGCCCCCCTCTAAAAAAGCCGGCCCATGGGTGATGTTTGGGCCACCCTCTGCACCTGTCTCACTACTAGTACTGGGAGTTGCTTCTAATGGTTTACGAGTAGGTAAAGTATCTTGTTCAGTCGCAACACTTTCTTCTGAGGACGAAGCTTGCGGTTTTTTATATGCTCTTCTTTGGGCATACTGATCCGCCCACGAATAGACCTCATCAAGCTTGTAATCTATTGTGTCGCGCTTAAACTTGCGCAGTTTGCGTTCGTGTACTTCCCTAGTATACTCGTCTAACTGGTCATTGATGTTCTTGAGTGTAGTTGCTAATTCTTCCTCTGTTAACCTGGATGATAATTCAGTGTTCAAATCTTGAATCTCTGTGTCCAATTCTTTTAGTATGTTTGACAACTCTTCCACTATGAGCAAAATTAGATCCAACGAACACTTATTAAGTATCGCGTACCACCTTAACATAAAAGGTTTGTTGAATTTGAAAAGGAGTGGTCTGAGGGATACACGTAGTCCGCGCGGAATACGCTTGACTTTGTGATATTGAATTAACGTCGTGGCATGAAGCCTTTGGTTGATTTGTTTTCTTAATGTATATTGCAGTTGTTTTATCATTTGTGTGGTGGAACCTGGTTTTCCCTGAAAATCTTTGACATCTTTTATCAATGCGTACACGCTCTCTGCTTCCTCTGCTGTATATGCTTTGACATCTGCTTGATTAGTTGTCAGATGAGATATTTCATCAAAATCCATGGTGTGTGGGTGCTGGGTGCCAGGAGTGAGCCCCTGGGGTAATGAATCTGTATGTGAGGTTTGACACCCTGCACTCCTTTTATATAAATGAATCTAGTAATCCTTATTTATGGGTGCTATCGTTTGCTCTGACTGGCTCAAGTCAGTGACATAACATGTAATTCAAACAGAAAACTGCTTGTAAACGATGCACTATACACACATCCCCGCAGGGTATTTTATCAACCACACTTGTCTCTAGTTTCAACTATTGTAACAATGATTTCAATCAAATTATAAACAAACAGTTTTTTAGTTTTTCAAACAATAACAGAAAACCAATCGGATGAAGGACATCTTTTCTTTAATCGAAATTTTCTTGTCTTGTTATTGATGCTTCAATCTTGGTACATTACTTCATGTACATACATCTTTTCAGTAGCTCCCAATGCATTTCGGTATAGCAATACCTTCGTCAGGGGATGCTCTAAACAAATACAACAATGATAATCAGAAACGTCAATGTGGGAACCCCACACTCCACCTAAAAACAATTCTCATTGTTTGCAAGTTTGTCAAAACGAGTACCAACTAAGTGTTACTTCCACCACTGTGCTTTATGACTAAAAGTCACCACGTGTGACACTGCACCCAAATCCAAAAATGTGTCCAAAACTGTACCTGTCTGAATGTCGTAAACTACTGCACTGCGTTTCATAAGATGTTCCTGGATGACAAAACACTAAGGTAACTAGTGAGGTAACTGACACACCAGACCATGTCATTCTAAACGAAAATGTACACAACTGTATAAAGCTAAAACCAGACACCGCCTACCTCTTCAAATCGCTCTTGTTCCCCAAGGTGAAAAGCATCTAGTAGTCCTCTTCCTTATGTTCTATCTCTGCAATGAATGCACATACCGTTTTAGTACCACGCTAACCCGAGGGTTCGTATCCCACCCAAGGTCCCACACGTTTTGCTGCTTACCTCGCTATCTCGAGCCCTGATTGTGAATCGCCGCCATGCGTTCGAAAAACGCCTCCTCAAACCCTCGCGTATTAAGTTCGCTATCTGTTCCCGGTAGAAACTAAAAACGGACTATCGGAACTGGCGTTAGGCGCCATCTTAGCCTAGTCTCCAAACAATATAATAAAGAAAGAAATGATAACCAAACGGTGCTCGTATTTACAAAAGGGGGTGAAGACTAATGAAAAAATAGAAGTGTACCAATTATAAATAAAGTCCCAAGTACTCCACTGAGTAAGCGCTAGTTGTGACAAAATTGCCATATAAACAATGAATATGACCATGATAATGACAATATACAATGATTCAACGTTGGTTACAGAAAACATGTAAATTCAATTTTATCATTGAGACCCTGTGGCCCACCCGCCTACGGAACAACTCCAAAAAAACGGACAAGGAGGGGAAAAGGTTCAACAAAAAAAGCCAAGAAACAGGAGGAACTAGTGATGAACATTTCAGACTACCAATTGAACCCCATAGAACTTAAAGTATTAAGCAAGGGTATGTCTTTTGTTCCGACATATTCCACCACCCCACTGGAGACTGAGGTTGCACTATTTAAATTTATGAGGAAACTTCGGTTACGCTGGTTTTTCCACATGATTAACAAAGAGTCCACAACTTCATCCACCACAACTGAACAACCACAGGTCTTCAGACCTAAAAGCAATTTTATGGCTCCATTTTCACATAAGGCTTTAGACCTTTTTGAAACCTTGGTAAAGAAAGATGTAGAGCAGATTCCAATTACTAAATCTAGATACAACAATCTAACTAGATTAGAACACCAAACTTTGGCTAAATTGGCACAGAATGATATGTTAAAAATTGTACCAGCAGATAAAGGAGGAGCATTGGTTGTACTTAACCATTCTCATTATCTGGCAAAGGTGAATCAGCATGTCACTGATCAAGACACATACATCAAATTAGACACTGACCCGACAGTTCGTTTTCAAACCATTTTGAACACCATTCTCGAGAAAGCTCAGGAGACGGGTTGGATCAATGAGCAAACCCGTAAATTTTTGACGGTGCAATTTCCAAAGAGGCCACACATATACATGGTGCCTAAGATGCACAAAAATCCAACAGATCCCCCATTTAGGCCAATTGTAGCGGGATGCGGGTCATTGCATGAACCATTAGGCAAGTTTCTGGATTACTATCTACAGCCATTAGTACAACAATGGGGCACGTACATACAAGATACTACGGATTGTTTAAAAAAGATCAGTCAAGTTACCATCACACAAGGAGAAAATGTATTGTTATGTACTGTAGATATATGTGCCTTATACACCTCTATCCCTCATCAGGAGGGCTTAGAGGCGGTAGAATGGATGTTACTACAGCATGATTATGACGAGGGTACAAATGTTTTTCTTCTAGAACTGTTGCATTTTTGTTTGTTTCATGGATATTTCAGATGGCAAGACAGTTACTATTTACAAAGGACAGGTACCAGCATGGGTTTTACAGGGGCACCAACTTTTGCTAATATATTCATGGCAAAATATGAGAATGAGCATGTTTTACAAAATCCCCAATGGACACAAAACCTCAGGCTTTACGTCAGGTACATAGACGACATCCTTATAGTGTGGGATGGTACAAAAGACAAGCTAGAACACTTGCTGACAGAGTTAAATCAGTGTCACGATCAAATCAAGATCACATACACAGTGGAGGATAAGTCCATTAATTACCTGGACATCCTTACTGAAATTAAAGAGGGCAGTTTGGAAACCAGACTGTATAAAAAGGCGACAGATCGTAACAGTGCGCTGCACTACAGCAGCTTTCACACACAATCTTTAAAAAACCACCTACCTTTTTCACAGTTCTTACGTGTACGTAGAATTTGCTCACAGGAAGAGCAAGGCATTCAAGAGATGGAGGGTATGGTCTTGGCATACAAGGAAAGAGGCTATCCAGATGAGGTACTACAGCAGGCAAAACAGAAGGCAAGTCAGAAAACCAGACAGGAATTACTCACTAAGACAGTCAAAACACCATTGAAGAGGGAGGTATTTGTCATTAAAAATTCCACATCAAGCAAATTCATTAAGAAAAGCATTTTAAAAAGATGGGAGGTGCTTGAACAGGAGACGGATTTTAAAGATGTGTTTTTTGACAAACCCATAGTTGCACATACAAGGTCCAGGAACATAAAAGAGATTTTGAAACATTCCCAAACTAAAACAGGCACAGGACGAAACAGAGGCATGATCAAGTGTCACAACTGCGGCCATTGTGGCAACGTAATGGTAGGGGATGTGTTCACACATCCACAAACAGGTCAACGCATACAGTTAAGGCACACCTCAGACTGTAACACAAGTAGAGTTGTTTATGCCATCAAATGCCCGTGCGGGCTTGTGTACGTGGGTAAAACCACTAGAAAAATAAAAGTTCGCATCACGGAACACAAGAGTCTCATAAGAACAGGTAACCCGAAGTCTAATTTAGCCATGCATTGGAAAGAGAGACAGCACACAATTCCGCAATTGCGTTACACAGTACTAGAAAACATTGATCAGGAAGTACATGCTGACACCAATCGCCAATTATTGCAGAGGGAGACATACTGGATTCGCAGGCTGAACACGCTTGAGCCACAGGGTCTCAATGATAAAATTGAATTTACATGTTTTCTGTAACCAACATTGAATCATTGTATATTGTCATTATCATGGTCATATTCATTGTTTATATGGCAATTTTGTCACAACTAGCGCTTACTCAGTGGAGTACTTGGGACTTTATTTATAATTGGTACACTTCTATTTTTTCATTAGTCTTCACCCCCTTTTGTAAATACGAGCACCGTTTGGTTATCATTTCTTTCTTTATTATATTGTTTGGAGACTAGGCTAAGATGGCGCCTAACGCCAGTTCCGATAGTCCGTTTTTAGTTTCTACCGGGAACAGATAGCGAACTTAATACGCGAGGGTTTGAGGAGGCGTTTTTCGAACGCATGGCGGCGATTCACAATCAGGGCTCGAGATAGCGAGGTAAGCAGCAAAACGTGTGGGACCTTGGGTGGGATACGAACCCTCGGGTTAGCGTGGTACTAAAACGGTATGTGCATTCATTGCAGAGATAGAACATAAGGAAGAGGACTACTAGATGCTTTTCACCTTGGGGAACAAGAGCGATTTGAAGAGGTAGGCGGTGTCTGGTTTTAGCTTTATACAGTTGTGTACATTTTCGTTTAGAATGACATGGTCTGGTGTGTCAGTTACCTCACTAGTTACCTTAGTGTTTTGTCATCCAGGAACATCTTATGAAACGCAGTGCAGTAGTTTACGACATTCAGACAGGTACAGTTTTGGACACATTTTTGGATTTGGGTGCAGTGTCACACGTGGTGACTTTTAGTCATAAAGCACAGTGGTGGAAGTAACACTTAGTTGGTACTCGTTTTGACAAACTTGCAAACAATGAGAATTGTTTTTAGGTGGAGTGTGGGGTTCCCACATTGACGTTTCTGATTATCATTGTTGTATTTGTTTAGAGCATCCCCTGACGAAGGTATTGCTATACCGAAATGCATTGGGAGCTACTGAAAAGATGTATGTACATGAAGTAATGTACCAAGATTGAAGCATCAATAACAAGACAAGAAAATTTCGATTAAAGAAAAGATGTCCTTCATCCGATTGGTTTTCTGTTATTGTTTGAAAAACTAAAAAACTGTTTGTTTATAATTTGATTGAAATCATTGTTACAATAGTTGAAACTAGAGACAAGTGTGGTTGATAAAATACCCTGCGGGGATGTGTGTATAGTGCATCGTTTACAAGCAGTTTTCTGTTTGAATTACATGTTATGTCACTGACTTGAGCCAGTCAGAGCAAACGATAGCACCCATAAATAAGGATTACTAGATTCATTTATATAAAAGGAGTGCAGGGTGTCAAACCTCACATACAGATTCATTACCCCAGGGGCTCACTCCTGGCACCCAGCACCCACACACCATGGATTTTGATGAAATATCTCATCTGACAACTAATCAAGCAGATGTCAAAGCATATACAGCAGAGGAAGCAGAGAGCGTGTACGCATTGATAAAAGATGTCAAAGATTTTCAGGGAAAACCAGGTTCCACCACACAAATGATAAAACAACTGCAATATACATTAAGAAAACAAATCAACCAAAGGCTTCATGCCACGACGTTAATTCAATATCACAAAGTCAAGCGTATTCCGCGCGGACTACGTGTATCCCTCAGACCACTCCTTTTCAAATTCAACAAACCTTTTATGTTAAGGTGGTACGCGATACTTAATAAGTGTTCGTTGGATCTAATTTTGCTCATAGTGGAAGAGTTGTCAAACATACTAAAAGAATTGGACACAGAGATTCAAGATTTGAACACTGAATTATCATCCAGGTTAACAGAGGAAGAATTAGCAACTACACTCAAGAACATCAATGACCAGTTAGACGAGTATACTAGGGAAGTACACGAACGCAAACTGCGCAAGTTTAAGCGCGACACAATAGATTACAAGCTTGATGAGGTCTATTCGTGGGCGGATCAGTATGCCCAAAGAAGAGCATATAAAAAACCGCAAGCTTCGTCCTCAGAAGAAAGTGTTGCGACTGAACAAGATACTTTACCTACTCGTAAACCATTAGAAGCAACTCCCAGTACTAGTAGTGAGACAGGTGCAGAGGGTGGCCCAAACATCACCCATGGGCCGGCTTTTTTAGAGGGGGGCAAAACATCCAACCACCCGCCTACGGAACAACTCCAAAAAAACGGACAAGGAGGGGAAAAGGTTCAATAAAAAAAGCCAAGAAACAGGAGGAACTAGTGATGAACATTTCAGACTACCAATTGAACCCCATAGAACTTAAAGTATTAAGCAAGGGTATGTCTTTTGTTCCGACATATTCCACCACCCCACTGGAGACTGAGGTTGCACTATTTAAATTTATGAGGAAACTTCGGTTACGCTGGTTTTTCCACATGATTAACAAAGAGTCCACAACTTCATCCACCACAACTGAACAACCACAGGTCTTCAGACCTAAAAGCAATTTTATGGCTCCATTTTCACATAAGGCTTTAGACCTTTTTGAAACCTTGGTAAAGAAAGATGTAGAGCAGATTCCAATTACTAAATCTAGATACAACAATCTAACTAGATTAGAACACCAAACTTTGGCTAAATTGGCACAGAATGATATGTTAAAAATTGTACCAGCAGATAAAGGAGGAGCATTGGTTGTACTTAACCATTCTCATTATCTGGCAAAGGTGAATCAGCATGTCACTGATCAAGACACATACATCAAATTAGACACTGACCCGACAGTTCGTTTTCAAACCATTTTGAACACCATTCTCGAGAAAGCTCAGGAGACGGGTTGGATCAATGAGCAAACCCGTACATTTTTGACGGTGCAATATCCAAAGAGGCCACACATATACATGGTGCCTAAGATGCACAAAAATCCAACAGATCCCCCATTTAGGCCAATTGTAGCGGGATGCGGGTCATTGCATGAACCATTAGGCAAGTTTCTGGATTACTATCTACAGCCATTAGTACAACAATGGGGCACGTACATACAAGATACTACGGATTGTTTAAAAAAGATCAGTCAAGTTACCATCACACAAGGAGAAAATGTATTGTTATGTACTGTAGATATATGTGCCTTATACACCTCTATCCCTCATCAGGAGGGCTTAGAGGCGGTAGAATGGATGTTACTACAGCATGATTATGACGAGGGTACAAATGTTTTTCTTCTAGAACTGTTGCATTTTTGTTTGTTTCATGGATATTTCAGATGGCAAGACAGTTACTATTTACAAAGGACAGGTACCAGCATGGGTTTTACAGGGGCACCAACTTTTGCTAATATATTCATGGCAAAATATGAGAATGAGCATGTTTTACAAAATCCCCAATGGACACAAAACCTCAGGCTTTACGTCAGGTACATAGACGACATCCTTATAGTGTGGGATGGTACAAAAGACAAGCTAGAACACTTGCTGACAGAGTTAAATCAGTGTCACGATCAAATCAAGATCACATACACAGTGGAGGATAAGTCCATTAATTACCTGGACATCCTTATTGAAATTAAAGAGGGCAGTTTGGAAACCAGACTGTATAAAAAGGCGACAGATCGTAACAGTGCGCTGCACTACAGCAGCTTTCACACACAATCTTTAAAAAACCACCTACCTTTTTCACAGTTCTTACGTGTACGTAGAATTTGCTCACAGGAAGAGCAAGGCATTCAAGAGATGGAGGGTATGGTCTTGGCATACAAGGAAAGAGGCTATCCAGATGAGGTACTACAGCAGGCAAAACAGAAGGCAAGTCAGAAAACCAGACAGGAATTACTCACTAAGACAGTCAAAACACCATTGAAGAGGGAGGTATTTGTCATTAAAAATTCCACATCAAGCAAATTCATTAAGAAAAGCATTTTGAAAAGATGGGAGGTGCTTGAACAGGAGACGGATTTTAAAGATGTGTTTTTTGACAAACCCATAGTTGCACATACAAGGTCCAGGAACATAAAAGAGATTTTGAAACATTCCCAAACTAAAACAGGCACAGGACGAAACAGAGGCATGATCAAGTGTCACAACTGCGGCCATTGTGGCAACGTAATGGTAGGGGATGTGTTCACACATCCACAAACAGGTCAACGCATACAGTTAAGGCACACCTCAGACTGTAACACAAGTAGAGTTGTTTATGCCATCAAATGCCCGTGCGGGCTTGTGTACGTGGGTAAAACCACTAGAAAAATAAAAATTCGCATCACGGAACACAAGAGTCTCATAAGAACAGGTAACCCGAAGTCTAATTTAGCCATGCATTGGAAAGAGAGACAGCACACAATTCCGCAATTGCGTTACACAGTACTAGAAAACATTGATCAGGAAGTACATGCTGACACCAATCGCCAATTATTGCAGAGGGAGACATACTGGATTCGCAGGCTGAACACGCTTGAGCCACAGGGTCTCAATGATAAAATTGAATGTACATGTTTTCTGTAACCAACATTGAATCATTGTATATTGTCATTATCATGGTCATATTCATTGTTTATATGGCAATTTTGTCACAACTAGCGCTTACTCAGTGGAGTACTTGGGACTTTATTTATAATTGGTACACTTCTATTTTTTCATTAGTCTTCACCCCCTTTTGTAAATACGAGCACCGTTTGGTTATCATTTCTTTCTTTATTATATTGTTTGGAGACTAGGCTAAGATGGCGCCTAACGCCAGTTCCGATAGTCCGTTTTTAGTTTCTACCGGGAACAGATAGCGAACTTAATACGCGAGGGTTTGAGGAGGCGTTTTTCGAACGCATGGTGGCGATTCACAATCAGGGCTCGAGATAGCGAGGTAAGCAGCAAAACGTGTGGGACCTTGGGTGGGATACGAACCCTCGGGTTAGCGTGGTACTAAAACGGTATGTGCATTCATTGCAGAGATAGAACATAAGGAAGAGGACTACTAGATGCTTTTCACCTTGGGGAACAAGAGCGATTTGAAGAGGTAGGCGGTGTCTGGTTTTAGCTTTATACAGTTGTGTACATTTTCGTTTAGAATGACATGGTCTGGTGTGTCAGTTACCTCACTAGTTACCTTAGTGTTTTGTCATCCAGGAACATCTTATGAAACGCAGTGCAGTAGTTTACGACATTCAGACAGGTACAGTTTTGGACACATTTTTGGATTTGGGTGCAGTGTCACACGTGGTGACTTTTAGTCATAAAGCACAGTGGTGGAAGTAACACTTAGTTGGTACTCGTTTTGACAAACTTGCAAACAATGAGAATTGTTTTTAGGTGGAGTGTGGGGTTCCCACATTGACGTTTCTGATTATCATTGTTGTATTTGTTTAGAGCATCCCCTGACGAAGGTATTGCTATACCGAAATGCATTGGGAGCTACTGAAAAGATGTATGTACATGAAGTAATGTACCAAGATTGAAGCATCAATAACAAGACAAGAAAATTTCGATTAAAGAAAAGATGTCCTTCATCCGATTGGTTTTCTGTTATTGTTTGAAAAACTAAAAAACTGTTTGTTTATAATTTGATTGAAATCATTGTTACAATAGTTGAAACTAGAGACAAGTGTGGTTGATAAAATACCCTGCGGGGATGTGTGTATAGTGCATCGTTTACAAGCAGTTTTCTGTTTGAATTACATGTTATGTCACTGACTTGAGCCAGTCAGAGCAAACGATAGCACCCATAAATAAGGATTACTAGATTCATTTATATAAAAGGAGTGCAGGGTGTCAAACCTCACATACAGATTCATTACCCCAGGGGCTCACTCCTGGCACCCAGCACCCACACACCATGGATTTTGATGAAATATCTCATCTGACAACTAATCAAGCAGATGTCAAAGCATATACAGCAGAGGAAGCAGAGAGCGTGTACGCATTGATAAAAGATGTCAAAGATTTTCAGGGAAAACCAGGTTCCACCACACAAATGATAAAACAACTGCAATATACATTAAGAAAACAAATCAACCAAAGGCTTCATGCCACGACGTTAATTCAATATCACAAAGTCAAGCGTATTCCGCGCGGACTACGTGTATCCCTCAGACCACTCCTTTTCAAATTCAACAAACCTTTTATGTTAAGGTGGTACGCGATACTTAATAAGTGTTCGTTGGATCTAATTTTGCTCATAGTGGAAGAGTTGTCAAACATACTAAAAGAATTGGACACAGAGATTCAAGATTTGAACACTGAATTATCATCCAGGTTAACAGAGGAAGAATTAGCAACTACACTCAAGAACATCAATGACCAGTTAGACGAGTATACTAGGGAAGTACACGAACGCAAACTGCGCAAGTTTAAGCGCGACACAATAGATTACAAGCTTGATGAGGTCTATTCGTGGGCGGATCAGTATGCCCAAAGAAGAGCATATAAAAAACCGCAAGCTTCGTCCTCAGAAGAAAGTGTTGCGACTGAACAAGATACTTTACCTACTCGTAAACCATTAGAAGCAACTCCCAGTACTAGTAGTGAGACAGGTGCAGAGGGTGGCCCAAACATCACCCATGGGCCGGCTTTTTTAGAGGGGGGCAAAACATCCAACCACCCGCCTACGGAACAACTCCAAAAAAACGGACAAGGAGGGGAAAAGGTTCAATAAAAAAAGCCAAGAAACAGGAGGAACTAGTGATGAACATTTCAGACTACCAATTGAACCCCATAGAACTTAAAGTATTAAGCAAGGGTATGTCTTTTGTTCCGACATATTCCACCACCCCACTGGAGACTGAGGTTGCACTATTTAAATTTATGAGGAAACTTCGGTTACGCTGGTTTTTCCACATGATTAACAAAGAGTCCACAACTTCATCCACCACAACTGAACAACCACAGGTCTTCAGACCTAAAAGCAATTTTATGGCTCCATTTTCACATAAGGCTTTAGACCTTTTTGAAACCTTGGTAAAGAAAGATGTAGAGCAGATTCCAATTACTAAATCTAGATACAACAATCTAACTAGATTAGAACACCAAACTTTGGCTAAATTGGCACAGAATGATATGTTAAAAATTGTACCAGCAGATAAAGGAGGAGCATTGGTTGTACTTAACCATTCTCATTATCTGGCAAAGGTGAATCAGCATGTCACTGATCAAGACACATACATCAAATTAGACACTGACCCGACAGTTCGTTTTCAAACCATTTTGAACACCATTCTCGAGAAAGCTCAGGAGACGGGTTGGATCAATGAGCAAACCCGTACATTTTTGACGGTGCAATATCCAAAGAGGCCACACATATACATGGTGCCTAAGATGCACAAAAATCCAACAGATCCCCCATTTAGGCCAATTGTAGCGGGATGCGGGTCATTGCATGAACCATTAGGCAAGTTTCTGGATTACTATCTACAGCCATTAGTACAACAATGGGGCACGTACATACAAGATACTACGGATTGTTTAAAAAAGATCAGTCAAGTTACCATCACACAAGGAGAAAATGTATTGTTATGTACTGTAGATATATGTGCCTTATACACCTCTATCCCTCATCAGGAGGGCTTAGAGGCGGTAGAATGGATGTTACTACAGCATGATTATGACGAGGGTACAAATGTTTTTCTTCTAGAACTGTTGCATTTTTGTTTGTTTCATGGATATTTCAGATGGCAAGACAGTTACTATTTACAAAGGACAGGTACCAGCATGGGTTTTACAGGGGCACCAACTTTTGCTAATATATTCATGGCAAAATATGAGAATGAGCATGTTTTACAAAATCCCCAATGGACACAAAACCTCAGGCTTTACGTCAGGTACATAGACGACATCCTTATAGTGTGGGATGGTACAAAAGACAAGCTAGAACACTTGCTGACAGAGTTAAATCAGTGTCACGATCAAATCAAGATCACATACACAGTGGAGGATAAGTCCATTAATTACCTGGACATCCTTATTGAAATTAAAGAGGGCAGTTTGGAAACCAGACTGTATAAAAAGGCGACAGATCGTAACAGTGCGCTGCACTACAGCAGCTTTCACACACAATCTTTAAAAAACCACCTACCTTTTTCACAGTTCTTACGTGTACGTAGAATTTGCTCACAGGAAGAGCAAGGCATTCAAGAGATGGAGGGTATGGTCTTGGCATACAAGGAAAGAGGCTATCCAGATGAGGTACTACAGCAGGCAAAACAGAAGGCAAGTCAGAAAACCAGACAGGAATTACTCACTAAGACAGTCAAAACACCATTGAAGAGGGAGGTATTTGTCATTAAAAATTCCACATCAAGCAAATTCATTAAGAAAAGCATTTTGAAAAGATGGGAGGTGCTTGAACAGGAGACGGATTTTAAAGATGTGTTTTTTGACAAACCCATAGTTGCACATACAAGGTCCAGGAACATAAAAGAGATTTTGAAACATTCCCAAACTAAAACAGGCACAGGACGAAACAGAGGCATGATCAAGTGTCACAACTGCGGCCATTGTGGCAACGTAATGGTAGGGGATGTGTTCACACATCCACAAACAGGTCAACGCATACAGTTAAGGCACACCTCAGACTGTAACACAAGTAGAGTTGTTTATGCCATCAAATGCCCGTGCGGGCTTGTGTACGTGGGTAAAACCACTAGAAAAATAAAAATTCGCATCACGGAACACAAGAGTCTCATAAGAACAGGTAACCCGAAGTCTAATTTAGCCATGCATTGGAAAGAGAGACAGCACACAATTCCGCAATTGCGTTACACAGTACTAGAAAACATTGATCAGGAAGTACATGCTGACACCAATCGCCAATTATTGCAGAGGGAGACATACTGGATTCGCAGGCTGAACACGCTTGAGCCACAGGGTCTCAATGATAAAATTGAATGTACATGTTTTCTGTAACCAACATTGAATCATTGTATATTGTCATTATCATGGTCATATTCATTGTTTATATGGCAATTTTGTCACAACTAGCGCTTACTCAGTGGAGTACTTGGGACTTTATTTATAATTGGTACACTTCTATTTTTTCATTAGTCTTCACCCCCTTTTGTAAATACGAGCACCGTTTGGTTATCATTTCTTTCTTTATTATATTGTTTGGAGACTAGGCTAAGATGGCGCCTAACGCCAGTTCCGATAGTCCGTTTTTAGTTTCTACCGGGAACAGATAGCGAACTTAATACGCGAGGGTTTGAGGAGGCGTTTTTCGAACGCATGGTGGCGATTCACAATCAGGGCTCGAGATAGCGAGGTAAGCAGCAAAACGTGTGGGACCTTGGGTGGGATACGAACCCTCGGGTTAGCGTGGTACTAAAACGGTATGTGCATTCATTGCAGAGATAGAACATAAGGAAGAGGACTACTAGATGCTTTTCACCTTGGGGAACAAGAGCGATTTGAAGAGGTAGGCGGTGTCTGGTTTTAGCTTTATACAGTTGTGTACATTTTCGTTTAGAATGACATGGTCTGGTGTGTCAGTTACCTCACTAGTTACCTTAGTGTTTTGTCATCCAGGAACATCTTATGAAACGCAGTGCAGTAGTTTACGACATTCAGACTGGTACAGTTTTGGACACATTTTTGGATTTGGGTGCAGTGTCAAACGTGGTGACTTTTAGTCATAAAGCACAGTGGTGGAAGTAACACTTAGTTGGTACTCGTTTTGACAAACTTGCAAACAATGAGAATTGTTTTTAGGTGGAGTGTGGGGTTCCCACATTGACGTTTCTGATTATCATTGTTGTATTTGTTTAGAGCATCCCCTGACGAAGGTATTGCTATACCGAAATGCATTGGGAGCTACTGAAAAGATGTATGTACATGAAGTAATGTACCAAGATTGAAGCATCAATAACAAGACAAGAAAATTTCGATTAAAGAAAAGATGTCCTTCATCCGATTGGTTTTCTGTTATTGTTTGAAAAACTAAAAAACTGTTTGTTTATAATTTGATTGAAATCATTGTTACAATAGTTGAAACTAGAGACAAGTGTGGTTGATAAAATACCCTGCGGGCATGTGTGTATAGTGCATCGTTTACAAGCAGTTTTCTGTTTGAATTACATGTTTCAGGTCTGTGCCAGAGATGCAGGATCCCAACACATTAGGCCCCACTTATTCCATATAGTCCTTAACTGGAGAAGAGCATCCAGGCCATTAGCAATAGGAGAAGGGCAAGAAGAAGGAATGGTTTCTGTCAGAGACTGTCAGACAGGAACCCAATTTGAGACTTTCTGGCTTACAGGTTGCAGGGGCTTTACATGGCTTTGCAAACATTTAAACTAAAAATGTAGAGCTGCAAAGCACAAGGAATTGTGATGAATATTGTGTGAGGTGTAACTTTTTTATCTTCTCTGTCTTTGCTGAGGTCTTCATTATTATTATGCCAATTCTTACATGACTTGCCAAAGAAGAATCATTATGAAATACCAATGTTTGTGGCTGCACTGATTTTGTGGAGAGATTTAAGAGATTCTCTGACAGGCTTTTCATATTCTAAGCACCCTAACGCTCATACCCATAGCTCAGGAGGAGGGGTGAGGACCATCTGCCTGTGTTTCTTTTGTCTACAAAGAACATAGGGGCATATTATCAAGGGATTTATCTCCGCTTTTTTGGCTTTAAAAGTCAAGAAAGCGGAGATAAAATTATCTCCCTATCAGCAACAGGGTGCTAACACGCAAATTCGCATGTTAGCACCCTTTTTCTCTACGCTTCCCCTTGCATCTCTAATGAGATGCAAAGGGGGCGTTACAGAGAAAAATAATAGGAGAAATGTTGTTAAGCGACATTTCTCCTATTATCAAGGATTTTGCTAACCCTGTTAGTGATAAAAAAGCAGCGCTAACCGCGGTTAGCGCTGCTTTTGTTTACACCTGGTATTTTCCTGACTTAGCCATGATATCCTATGGAAGGTGGATATCATGGCTAAGTTTGTGAGCCCCGATCATCAAGCTAACGCCAAACTACGAGAGATTATCGTTGGTTTTCCAGCGATAATCTCTCATTTGGCAGTTAGCGAGAGGATTTTTATCACTTCTGAGATAAACCTTGCTAATAGCAAGTTATCTCTGCGATAATTTCCGGCGATGCTTAGCGTTAAAAAATTTGTTGCTAAGCCTTGTTAGCGATAAATATCGCTAATCGTTGGTAATATGCCCCATTGTTCCATAAGATTGTTAAGGAAGCCTATTTGGGTGACAACCTCAGAATTTTGGGATTCTCACAGCACCAGTAGAAGTGATGATGCACCCCATTCCGGTTCACCATAGTTTTCAAATCGTCCCTAATTGAGATCGGGTAGATTTAGTATTTCTCCCTTCGTAGAAGGAGCATGCTTTCGTTGAAGGCGTGAGTGAAGAATGCAATTTCTTCCAGTTGTCCATGAAAAGGTCCATTTGCAATTGGCCTTTAGCAGGTCACGTCTTACACATTGAGATTGTTTTTCTTGATGAGTGGTCTTTAGCTCTATATGTTTACATGTATATCTGTATGGGATATTTGTCTCACCTGATTTTAATTGAAAAGCAGTGGAGTGCTGTAGAGCATCAAAGGAAAAAATACAGTCCACAAGTGGTTTAGGGGTAACTGAGAGCGAAATGGATCGTTATTTTGTTACAATGTAGTGATCTTTGAGATTTGTGGCTTTAGCTGGCTTCTAATTTAGAGCAAGGTTGGGGATATCCTCGTGGTTGTGGGAATGCCATTCCAAGTCTTGGGCGCAGAGACAGAAAGAGCCTGTTGTCCAACTCTGCTGCAAAGATATATCTTTGGTAAAGGAATTGTTGTTTATGTAAATTGCAAATGCTGCAGCTGCAGTTGATATCAAGATATTGTTAAAGGTGGAGGGGTCTAATGGTGAAACAGTAGGTCCACTGCCACTCACTAGGTCATGGAATATCAAGCGAATAGAAGGTGGTCGTTATTTGGAGTGATCCAGCTTACCCTGGACACGTATTGAGAGCATAATGTCTTTTGAGCAAGCTAGAGTTGCAGCATCTTACCTTCAGCAATGAAGTGGCCTGCAATGGATTTACTGTAATCTTGTGAGTGGGGAATAGTTGCAGAGGAGCATTCAGAGTTGGCAAAATCAGAGAAAGATTTGTGGAGATTCTCAGAGGGACATTTTTGGCACTGGAATAGTACTTGAATAGAAGATTTGTAGAACCTGCTGAGTATTTGAAAGTGGATTTTTCCAAATGGGCTCACTTGATGTGTTCCATTGATACTAATTTATTGATTAACCTATTCATCTTCTGTCAATGTTTTGGGTGTACTGAAGTTTGGAGGGGAATCTTCTTGTCAGAAACTTTTGTGAGACAGTTGTAGAGTTGCTTAACACTCATTATTCGATCTGGACTACAGTGCACAATCATGTGACACTTGAGTTCTCTTGAGTTCTGCTATGTTGAGTGTCTTCCACTACAGGTTCCATATCTGTGTTATGTCTTCTCTGGCTTTCCCACAGTGGTTTTGACATATTCGTTTGATATCCCATTAGCGTTGCCTCCCAGTTGAACAGTGCTCTGCATCTCAAAGCCATGTTTGGTGATCAAAAGCCTGTCTGGTTTTGAATCTGTTATCAGGTGAAAAATATGTTGTCTATTCTTGCTCATTGACCTTGCACTGATCGTGAATCATGGTCGCTGGTAGGTGCGGTTTAATAAGGATTTATTGACTTTGGAACAGGATGTGAAAGGGGGGATCTAGAGTTGTCTTTGCCAGTAACGTGCATGTGAAAGTCCCAGTTGTCAAAAAGGCGGAGCTCAAGTGATAGTGCAAGGAAATAACAAAACATGGTGGAAAGTGCCATATAAACAAGCATTGGCAATTTAAGCCAAGAAGCCTTGGCTTGGCAAGAGTGCAATTAAAAAAAGTATTTTTTTTGCAAATGTGTGCAATGAGCATTAGCAGTTTCAAAATACAAAAAAAAGTAAAAATGTTGCCACAAAATGTGTTGTTAATATGTTTGGAAAAAACCAAGCATTTGCAATGCAATAGATCTTGCATTGGCAAGAGTTTAAGCTGTTGGCATTGTAAATGACAAAGCCTTTTATTTATCTGTTTTGATAATTAACACATAAATAAAAGGCACTGTCATTTATAGCTCAAAATCTTGTAAATGCGAGACCTATTTCACTTCAGAGAAGCGGCCGCCTTTGTCTCGGGCTGCTTGGAAAGTGAAAGCATGCATGGCACGCTGAATGTTGCAGGAGAGCATGTCGTGCCGGCAGTAGGAGAAATTCATTAAAGAAAATAGTGCTTACAGACTAAATAAGGCATCCCGTGTAACAACAGAAGTAAAAGAGCCAGTCCTCATAGATTGTTACAAATTAAGACAAGGTGGTACTAAGGAGGGACTAACAAGCCTATTAACAAATCAGAAGCCAGCTTTTAGAAAGGACAATGGCACAAGCCAATGAAAAATATAGGCGGAGAGTGGCGTAGCTTCAAGTCCATACTCGAATTCAGCATGCCTTGCAGAGCAGCGCATGCACTGCTCAGGCTTGAACTAAAAATGGAGTACAGTTATCTGGAATATGACCCTATCTAGCAGCTGAGGCATGTAAACATGCCTTTAAATGCATGTGGTGTTCATGCTTACGGGTCAGAGTTTGCTTATGTAAGAGAGAGTGTGTGCACAAGTGAATGTGCGTGTATGTGTGTGAGTGAAAGTAAAGGTCAAATGGTGTGTAATGTCACTTCTGCTACCCTTGGCATTTTGGTGAATTGCCGTTCATGAGGAATTGGTAACTCTGGGTCGGGTTCCCTCTGTAATTACTCATGTTGGGCCAGGCTTACACTGGGAGATTTTGGCTGCTTTCACATTCAGAAATCTGGTGCAAGTTAAGGGCGGTAACTGCTGCTACCAGCCCTGTTGGAATTATGGGGGTAATCATAATGAGGGCTTTGTGCGGTTCTTTATCTCACATCAACCAGTCTCACCTCAGCTCACTAGCCTGGACGCCAGACACCACTGAAGCGGGGCCTGGAATATCAAGGAGCAGAGAGCGGTGTGCAGTGAGTAGTGGGGAGTGAGTAGTGGGCAGTGAGTAGTGGGCAGTGAGTTGTGTGCAGTGAGTTGTGTGCAGTGAGTAGTGGGCAGTGAGTGTGGGTAGTGAGTGTGGTCAGTGAGTGTTGGGCAGTGAGTAGTGGGCAGCAAGTAGTGGGCAGTGAGTTGTGTGCCATGAGTAGTGTGCAGTGAGTAGTGAGTATGAGCAGTGAGTAGTGAGCAGTGAGTAGTGTCCACTGAGTAGTGGGCAGCAAGTAGTGTGCAGTGAGCAGTGGGTAGGGAGTGTGGGCAGTGAGTAGTGGGAAGTGAGTGTGGTCAGTGAGCAGTGGGCAAAGCAGAAATGATGAAAAGCAGGGGATTTAGGGCAGTGCCCATATTGAATGATCTGCCTTCCTTGTTCCTACAGCAAGGGAACTCCTCATACATGTCTAGTGAGAGTATAATTCTAGTTCATGAAGGGACAGTGCGAGCCAATATTTCGAAAAAATGCCATCTTGTCTTTAGCTACGTCACAAAAGAACTCATCCAATTTTCCAACTGAGAAGTAAAGTAATGTTTCCTGGTTTCTAAGCTTGACTATGCCATGATCATGGCTTAATCAGAGACAGTTCAAGAAATGGAGGTAAATCTCCAGTAACCAGGGCAGGACTGAACTCCAATACCAGCCTTCAGTTCAGGAGGCTGGGACTTGAAAGGCGCCATGGTGGCTCGACTGCTCCTGGCAGCCCCCTGGCCTGTAGTCTACCTAGGAAACGGGCCGGCGCGGCCCTGAACCCAATACACAATGCCCCCTGTCCTAAGTGAAAAGTCCGAAAGAGTGCACAACCAGGCAAAACCTTTGGATCCCATTCCACTGGATACTTTTTCTATATTTCACTATACACTCACATTTCCAAAAATGATAGCATTAGAAAGGGTGCTGTGTGCAACCAGACAACAGATTACCGGTCCTGTGTGCCCAGGCCCTTTGTCTCCTTCTGACATTTTTTATATCATGGTAAACAAGCAAGTGTTTATTAGAGAGAGATTTAAGAGTCTATTTAAACGGAGGTGTTGCAAAATAAATAGCACATAAAAAGGGCATTGCAGTGCTGGGGAAGCGACAACAGACCAGTGACCGAGTGTTTTTTTTATCCTGACACTCCAAACTTCTCTTTGTTGTGTGTTACACAGCAGTGGGAAGTTAAGGGGGTTTCGGTACCGGGAGACAGACCAGCACGCCTCTGGCTTGTCTGAAGTGCAGACTGAGCTTGAAGGGGGCTACAGTAAAAAGCATGACGATCCAGGAGTCCAAAAGATGGGGGGTGGAGGGGAGGGGGCCTATTCACACTGTGAGATGCCGACGGATTCCGTGAAGTTTTTCTCACGCTATGCAAGGACCCCCATCGTGGACCTGCACCTCTCTACTATCCGATCCTTGGACCAAGGTATCGTTCCTGCTGATCCTTCGTTATTCGCGTTGGATCTACCCCGTGAAATTGACTCAATCACCTATACCGTGCTGATTTAATTTCAGCTTCACTCCACCGTGGGTTCAAGTGAAATTGTTATTTCTTTAGGCAATCATTTCTGTCCTGAGGAAGAACCGATATTATGTATGGTTCGAAACGTCGTCGACCAAAATGCACTAAATGCATAGTTGACATAAATTGTGCATGCATATGTGTATACTGTGGATTATCTGCTTATGATTCATGATACTCAGATGACCCGATTTTGCCTACTATTTTTCTCCCTTGTTTGTGCCCCTCCAGTGTGTTAGTCGGACATCCGCTGGTGTCCCACGTCTATCACACTCTGTGTCTTATTCCTCTTGCATTATTTTTATCAAGATATTATACTGTCCGGCTGGACATTTCTTAAAAATAAAGTTCTATTTAGTCTATATTTATTCCCTGAACATTCTCTCTCTTGTCTAAGGACCACTGTCTGTGATAATAAGCCGGATTCCACTGGGCTGCTTATCTCCAAGCTGCAGAATGTGTGCGGTATTTACTCCATGAGATGCCGGCTGCCACCCGTTCTTTTAACCAAGAAGTGTATGGTGTTCACATTATGAGAGGAAAGATTCCACTGTGTATGCCGTTGGGTCGTGTTCCCGCTGTAGTACGAAAGTGGTAAAAAAAAAACACTTCTTTAAAAACAAGAATCACACTGCGCAGGCAGGCACACGCAAGGCCCCGTGTCCCCCGGGAGTCTCCCTCACATGGCGCTGCCTCACCGGTGCTGCAGTGGGGAGGAGCGACAGTGACGTCTGCAATCAAAGAGCCCTTGGGACAGCGAGTCTACAGCGTGTCTTGCTCACGCTGCCTGCACCCACCAATAGGCTCTCTGATTGGTTGACAAGGTCCACCAATCACAATGCTGATTTGCTAGTCACCAACCAATCAGAGAGCTGTCTGGCTCATACAGGCAGCAAGAGCAAGTCACGCTGTAGAATTGCTGTCCCAAGGGCATGTCGAAAATAGCCACAGGGCGGTAACAAAAACCGCTGCACACCAATGACATGGCAGAGTTTTTGATGTTGAAATAGAAAGCATGGGAGGGATCAAAATTCCTTCTCCTAAAATCCCTCTACCCCGATAAATCTCGCTACGCAGCAGCGCATGCATGCTGCAACGCAAGGCAAGATCTAAAAAAGTAGTAAGCATTAGCAGTGACAATAGGTCTGACTTATAACTGAAAATGCCTCTGGCGAGATTAGGCGTCCAATGACTCATATCACATTTACCTTATCGCTCATTATTACACTCATGCATCAATTCATAAACTCATTGGCCCATTACTAAATTCATCCACTTACCCATCCCCAATAAAACAGATACACAAAGTCAACAAGCTTATGCCAGATAAAGTACAAGAATAAATGCAGAAAGAGAAAAATGCTGCTGAATAAACGTTTTGGGAAGTGCTTGCAGGAAAGAAAAAGTAGGAAATTAAACACACCAGTGGCACTGTGCTTCCTATATCATTGCTGGACTGATCTGAGAAGGTTGATATGATGTGTCTAAGCGCAGTGACCATGTTTGAATGGTAAAACAATGATACGCTATGGACAATACCATTCCAAGAAGGCCATCCATTTTTATAAGAAGTGTGTGCACAGGTTGCAGTGCACTTTAGATTAAATGAACAGCAAGTGAGTAGCCATTCAGCACTGCATAGGGAGCAGCCAGGCACGCCAAACAAAAACATAAGAGAAGGAAAGAAATAACAGCGGTATTATAATAGAGGAAAATGTAAAAAACTAGAGGACTTTTGCAGAAGCCCTGGCACTGAAGAATACTCAATTATAGATGGATGTACACATGTGATCAGGCAAAAATTCTGTCCTCACATACCCAAACTGACAGTGACTGAAGTGGGCTGATCCATTGCATCTTGCTATATGCTGTCATGGGTGAAACAGAATGTGACTGACACTTGAATAGATCACTAGCTGAAGAGGGCAAGCCCAAAGTCCCTCTATGTGTGTATATGTATATATGATTTAAAAAGAAATCTTTATTACAAGAGCCTGGGAGACAGCAAACATTTCAGAAAAGATCTAAAACATATTTATTACGCACAAAAGTAAATAATTCTCTTAAAATTACAACTATGTACAAAATTACAGTTGGCAAAATAAGCGCCCGAACCGAACAAAGCATACCAAATTGCTCTTCTCAACAAAATCATGCAAAAGAAGGGACATCTTGTAAGAGGCTGAATCACATGCAAAGTACACTAAATAAAAAAATTAGAGATGCTTCAAAAAAGGCACTCGCAAGCAATGGAAGGAAAAAAAGGCAATCTATTAGGATAAAAATAGTAGCTAGTCAGCTATAATTGGTATATCATAGAAAGACACTCTGGGGCATAAGTACAAGAAAGTGGCCTAGTGAGGAGTTATCCGTCATGGCTTAAGGCCTCACTCCGCTACTTCAGAAATACACTTCAGAAATACAGGGCGGCGCAATATATACAAGGATATGGTGCAGCCTTGCGTTTCCCCCTGCTCTGGCGCTACACTTAGCAGTGTAGCGCCAACGCAGGTACCCTTGTACCATAGTGCAAGGGTGTCTGCGTGTAGGGTACTATTGTTTATGTGTAGGACGGCGTCCCTTCTTGTACATAAACAATGCTGAAATGCCATTTTGTCCCTTCTATGGGTTCTTCTTAATGCAGCACACATGAAAGTTACAAAATGTCTTTTTTTCAAGGATTGTTTATGTGCAAGAAAGGTAACCTTCCTGTACATAAACAATCCAATGCTTTTTCCATGTGAGCTGCACAAGGCAGCACACATGGAAAAAGCAAAAACGAGGAGAAATAAAGCCTTTCTCTTTGTTTCGCCAACTTAAGACCAGGTTTTCCCTTGTCTTAATTTTGGCGCTGTCTCCTATTTACGCTGCCCTTGTAAATAGGGGAAAGCGTCAAAATCAATGGGTGTTGTGGTGGAACGCCCACCGCAAACCCCTACTGCCCACCCCTTTCACAGAAAGCATAGCGTGAAAGGGGGCCTGATTTTACAAGGCCCCTATTGCCACGAATATGTCACAAAAAGAGATGTTCCTGTGGCAATAGGGGCTTGTACATATGCCCCTCAATGCTGTATTATCGAAAATTAGCAGACACAGTCCTGGTGCCACAGAAAGTTCTTCTTGACTTTGCACAAACTGCTGGAGTGAATCAGAGTAGGCAGGATCTGCTGTGTGACCTCTAGTGTGCGATCAATCAGCTAGAACAGCACGCGCAGGACCAATGCCACCAATTCAAGATGGCTCCCACTCTTGACCTGTCTGAGGAGGGTGCTCTCTGATAGGCCCAATGTTCAAATGTCCAGAGACCAAGAAATAATATTTCGAATTATTGTGCGTGCCGAACTAAAAGAAAATCCATTAGATCTAGCCTTCGCAAGCTAGTGCGATGGTTAATATTTTAAGTATTGTTTATTGCGAACATATTCCACAAGGATAAAGGGAATAAAAAATAATTGAGCCATCACATGTGCTAGTAACATAGGATGAGGACTACCAGTGACATAGTGATTTTTGGAACACAGATAAAAAACATTTTTAATTGTCATGCACATCAACAGGAAAATGCCATTGTTACTGGAACAAAGAAAATGCATTATTGATTTTAAACTATTGTGACTTGAAGATATAGTTTAAATGGAGAAGTGTGGCTCAATGGTTAGAGCGGCAGACCCTGATGCAGAGGTCTGGCCCGGGACCATGGTTTAATTACTGTCTCGGCGGGTCTTGGGCTCAATTTCCTCGGACCTGATAATTCTCGCCTCGGTGCCTATTCTAATCATGGGTCCCACTCTGCAACTCTGGGCAATAGCTTGCTTAATCTCCACAACGGCCCCAACAGTGCTAGGATGCCTGGCTGCACCTTGGGGGTGCCCAGGAGTGGGCGCCTCACAGGGAAAACGCCAGGAAGGGTTCCACAGCGGTATGCGTACAAGTGCCGGAGAAACCCCATGTGGGGTGATTTGGGCGCTATACAAATACTACAATATTTACATTTACAAATGCACAAGGGTGACAAAAAGATTAAAGGAGTGAAATAAAAAAGCATTAGCAAAGTAAAGAACTGATACACTAGATCTTGTATTGTGATGCACTTCTCTTTAGGGGGATGTTCATATGATGAGGCAAGATTCCATCACTATACTACAAAAACATACCCTTAGAACTTAAAGCAGGGGTCTTCAAACTGTGGGGCGCGACCCCCATGGGGGCCGTGGAGCGATGCAAAGGGGGTTGCGCCTTCACAGTCCTACTTCTTCTCAGGCCCAAGGGCTTCAGCCCCCCTCCTTCCTCGTTGTGTCTCTCAGCCCGGCTGCTGCTGCAGTGTAACTCGAGCTGTGGGCTGGGCTGGGCTGGGCAGTATCTGGAGTCATCTCCTTCATGCCCGAGTTTTTCACAGGTCTTTAAAGACCATTTGCATATTTACATGCCTTTGTAAACTGATTCCAGAGGCTTCGTTTTTTTCCTGGTTTCAGTACCCCCTGGGCCCCCACTGTGCCTGTTCCTTACATTTGTATTTTACAATTACTGCTGTAGTGTGAAAATGTATTTAATGAAAAGGAATATAAAGTAGGGTTTGCCAAAAGAAAACTGCATGCCTGTTTTGTTTAAAGAGCCTGCAAAGATCTCCTCTTGACACTAAATAGACTTTTAAATACAAAAGTATCCATGCATTTGGTATGTGACTTTTCTGTCATTTTTCTGTTTGTCAGTCATGGATCATTGAGGCAGCCCTAGAACACAATTAAAAGTGCTTTCCATTTATATTTGTTGTTCGAAGTATGCACAGATAAGTGCTTAAAATACAGCTTTAGGTGTCTGCTTATTTTTGTACCGACTGGGCCATCAAAATAATCTGCTGGCAACCCTAACCATAGGATTGAAATTTTATTGCAGGAACAGCACATTATTTATTCCCTCCACCCTTAATCCCCGATTAATGCAGCAGTAGTTTAACTTAGACCTTAAACCCTACGCCGCAATCAAGAACATGCTGAGTTACTTCAAGTGTATGGAAATGCACCCTCCATTCAGACTGCTCGCTCCTCATTCTCGCCCTTCACGTTCACGCTCACCGTGCACTCACACCGATCACCATGCACTCACACCATTCACCCTGCACTCACAGTAATAACAATGCACTCACACTGATCACCATGCACCCACACAATTCACCTGCTC
Organism: Lissotriton vulgaris; assembly: GCF_964263255.1. Classification (NCBI taxonomy): domain Eukaryota; kingdom Metazoa; phylum Chordata; class Amphibia; order Caudata; family Salamandridae; genus Lissotriton; species Lissotriton vulgaris. The sequence goes on from NC_141691.1 coordinate 135,749,944, forward strand.
ACCCTGCACTCACAGTGATCACTCTGCACTCACAATGCACTTGTGCTGTTCACCCTATACCTCACCCTGCAGTCACACGAGTACACTACTCATCCTGTACTCATGTGACACTTCACTCACCTGACCCCCTCACTGCTCAATAAGCAACTCACTCAAACAAGCCCATCAATAATCATACATTCGTTCATTCCATTCTGAACTTGCATCCGCACCCAAATTCATACGCCACCTCACTCACCCTGCAGTCATTTCTCTAACCCTACTCTCGCACTGTTGCATCGCTCACCGTGCACTCACGTGGGCACTCTTTTCACCCACACAGTGTGCAGAGGGTTAATGTGCCTGCTACAAAGAACGTGTACCATGCAGATCGCAGATCTGAGTGTGAGTAAGCTATGAGTAGCGCTATAAAAAAATGAAATGTTTGTCAGAAAGGTGCTATAGAGAGATGAGGTGCATTGTTAAAGTTAGAGGTTGAATGGGGAGAGTTCAGATGTTGTAAAAAGGGATGAAAGAAAATGGCCTGCAAAGTGAGAGAAGGATCCGGAGTTAGGAGAGGAGAGAGGGATGGAAGGGAGGGGGTGAGAGTAAAGCTGCATGGGTAAACTGCTTAACTCTGCACAAAACCGCCAGGTTTTAAGGGGACACCTGCCTCTCCTGGCCAGGGCCAGGTGAGCTTCTAACGTGGTAGTGATGGAGCAGATTTCATCTGCAGTCAGGCATTGTTTTATTTTTTGTGCTTCAGACAAACTGCATTTAAATTGCCACGCACCTTTTGGTGCAAGTTAATGGCACATGAAAAATATGAAAGTGAGGCCTATTCACTCTCAAATTCTTTTGCTGAATTAACATGTGTTTTTGCAATGTAGAGAAAAGTGGCTTTTTAGCTTTGAAGATTAATAGAATATGTTTCTCTCTTCCCAGCTCATCCCATGCAATATACATTCACAATTTCTGTCTTAAAAGACTTTGACTTGTTGCATATTTTGATAAATATTTTCAGTTAATAACACCTCTTTTACTTTGTTGCACATTGCATATTTATTTTGCATGTTGTACATAAATAATAGAAAAGCTGCTTTACGCTAGTAGCTTGGCTAGGTAAACATTTATAAGGAGTATTAGTATGAATTTGGGAAACATAATGGGCTGATTTACATGAAATTAACATTATCTTTTTTTTATTTTATTTTTGGGGCCTACCATTAAATGGCTGCCTGTGAAACCATCAAAAGCTATGGCTTGCTTTGAATGAGAAGGGAGCATGCGCAGACTGTGGCAGCTTTCCTCATGCCAAGAAGTGAAGGACAGCTTGAACTGTACATTCTTGTGATTGTGCCAATGTACCAGCTAACTAAAGTATCCGTCCTACTGCGCTGAGAAAAGGAAGGAAGAATTAAAATGAAACATTTTCCCTAGTAAATGTTGCAAATGTTTATACATGTATTATTCATATATGCTTCTTTTGTTAAAACTGTTTTTTTTAATGCGTCAGGAAAGTGCAAACTCATGCCATCATAACTGACCAATCAGTACAGGTTTTCCTGAAAGATGTTACATCTTTGTGTAGTCTGCCAAAATTTTGTGTATAAAAACTGACAGGGGCTGGCTTTCTCAGCTCAGCTGGCTTCTAGGCTCATTAGGGGGTGTGTGAGCTCTTGAAGAGAAGGAACAGATTAGGCCAGACAGCCTATGGGTTAGGTACGAGAACGTCCCGGGAGATTGCTGAAGGGAGGGTTTGCGTCCGAGGAGTGTCAGGGGGAGGTTTCTTGCTTCCACGTCATATCTTGGCCACATTCCCTTGAGGTCTGGTGAAGGAGGGGCTGTCTCACTCCCTGCTTGCTCTTTAGATACAGACAGACAGAGAGTGCAGCTGATTAAATAGAAATAGATGCTAAACTTTCAGTTATGCTTTGACTAATTAATTAGGTCTGAAAAGATGTATTTGTTTTATGCATTTATTTCTCTTTATGGGAGATTTTTGCAAACTATTTGATTTTTGATTCGCCTTGCAAGACTATTTTTCTTAGAAACTCTTTAAGAATTTTGAATGACATTTTGCGCCACATTCCTATATGTAATGCTTATATGCAGACAGTAATAAGTTCTGTATTAATGCTATTTTTCCTGTTTTCCAAATTCTGTAACCTGATTGATATTTTACTAATGAATAAACTGTCAGAGAAAACTTAACTTTTGACTAGAAAATAAAACCCTTTAAATACTCAACAACTCTCTTTATTGGCTTAAAATAATAATTGCATTTTTGACTGTTCATGATTATTAAAAGTCTCCTGAAGGTAATACATGGTGTGAAGGGCCCAACACCTTTTGAGCGGTAAATTAGAGGTAGCATGAGGGTTTTGCATTGAGAAATTACCAGAAGAAATTACCGCTCCATCAGTAGCACGTATTCCTGCGGAGTGGAAGGCCCTTCTCAAAGGTTAACTAGAAATCTTTCTGATGTTAATTGCTGTATTTTGGTTATAATCGGGTACTGATGGGGGTGAAATCTTTCCTCAGTGTAACTGTGTGTAAAATATGTCAAAATAATTAAGCAATGCTATCCCAAAATACGCGGCATCACATAACATCACTTACATTTTCCTCCCACACAATTTAGTCAAGCCTGTCGCGTAATTTGGTCCTCACTTGCCTCATAATTCTAGTAGCCCTGCATACAGGTTTAGAAATTTTTGGCAGGAGGGGGTCCTTACGCCTCAAAATGTTGACAGGTGGGGGTCTCGGCATCCAAAAGTTTGAAGACCTCTGACTTAAAGGGAAGGGACAAGGTATGGGAGTCCACGCCCTCCAACACTACTTCACAAAACCTAAAACCACAACCTGATTAGTAAAGGATGAGCCTAACCATGGACAGCTCGTCCCTTGGATGTGAACAAATACTGCCTTCATCAGGATCAGGATCCCTTACTTATTATAGATGCTGTCCATGCAACCACCCATACATCATGCAGTCAGTGTCTCTAAATACTAACTGATGACCCTTTTAAATGTTTTCACTTGAAAGAGGGTCTTAAATGAGGGACAGTATAGGTTTTATTCAACTACTTTGTGGAGGTCTTTGACAAGAATGTCAGACAGTAACCTTCTGAACACCATCAACAATAAAGCTGAGGAGACTCTACCATACAAGGCTCTGCAGATATGGTCCTCGTTGTCCCCAATCTGAGAGGCAGATCTACTGTTGACCATATCCAAGATGAAACCCTCAAACCATTTATGCAATTCCATTCCTGGCTCCATTAGTTAGTCTCTTGCCAAACAACTCCTCCCTGTGTGAACCAAACTGCTCAACTCCACCCTCAAACCTTTTTGTTCTTAGACCGTCCAACGGTGGGCCAATTCTCTCCTCTTCTTAAAAAGCAATTGTTAGATACTAATGGCTTAAACAACTTCTACCCTATCTCCACCCTCCATTTCTTAGTTAAGGTGATTGAAAGCAGCATACTCTCCCAATTTTCACCTCACATCCATGCAAACAACCACTTTGACACCCTCCAATTAATTTATGTCTGAACCACAGAAGAGAGACTGCAGTTCAGCAGATTGTTGACATCGCCCTCAGCATCCTCGACTCAGGAAATCAGTGCTGTCTTGTTTTCCTCAACCTCTCGACTATATTTGACACAGTCAACCACCAAGCTCTACTAAACACCCTGTAGCATTGAATGGGATTTGAAGGTGTAGTCTTTAACTGGTTCACATCCTACTAAATGAACCGCTCTATCATAATGAAAATCTGGAAATCAGTTTCGAGGCCAGATATCCTGCTGCAAGAGCTATCCCAAGGCTCGATCCTCTCTCCAACCCTTTTCAATCTCTATCTCAAATCCCTCTGTGTGATCCTTAGGAACTCTGGAATCCCCTTTCACCTTTACACTAACAATACCCAAATCTACCTGAAGGTCGCATCCCTGGGTGGCATCATCCTCATTCCCAACATTTTGGGTAGGGCTAGTTAGTATAAAAACAGACGGCACGCCGTATTCACGCCGGATTCAAGCCAGAGTCCAGCCCGTCTGCGCCCGTCCGCGCATGGCCGGGCACAGGGGCAGGGACCCTTTTTCAATCGGAATGTCTATTCTGGGGAGGAAATTCGTCAATTGAATGGGGGCACAACATCTTTAGACCTAACTACACTGACTCGTATAGAAGAACTGGCCATCCAGGCACCGCAGATAGGTAGGTCCCCAGCCCCCCCCCCATACCCTAAAGTTGGTTAGCCTTAACACTAGGTCACTATGTTGTCATAGTCTTGAAATCTTCACCTTATTGCAAGACGAAGACATTGACATTCTGACCTTGACTGAGACCTGGATGGGGGACAACTCCCTACCAGACATTATAGCCGCCGTCCCTGTAAATTATGACATTCACTGGCAGAATCGTACAGGGAACACCCGATGGGGAGGAGTGGCAATAATATTCAAGAGACATCTAGCAGCGACCAAAATACTGGCTGAGACAGCGGATCTGGCCGATTTGCTGGCAATAAAAATCATGCTTGATAACATGTGTGTTACAGTTCTTACAGCTTATCGCCCTCCCAATGCCACCCCAGGCTTTAACGATTCCTTTATGTCCTCTGTCTCCGACATGTGTTCCAGATATAGAAACATCATAGTCACAGGAGACTTTAATTTTCACTGGGACAAAGAACAGAAACAGAGACAACTATGTCCTCCCTGGGTTTTAGGCAGCTTGTAAACGCCCCTACTCATATAAAAGGCCACACCTTAGATCTGATATGGACCACAGATTTCAGGGTGGTATTAGCTGGAATCCTCCCCTGTATCTGGTCCGACCATCATCTGATCTACTGTGACATCCCCCTGGATACTATACCCTCCCGTCCAGCACCTAAACCCAGACTGACCCGCCAGTGGAAAAATGTGGACCAACACACACTGACCACTGCACTTAGGGGAATTGTCCAACCGACATCATTTAATAAAGATGTAGACCAAGACTGTAAGGACATGATGGACTATTTAGTAACAGCTATCGATCAGTTAGCACCCGAGAAACTCCAAACAAAAAATAGTGGAATAAAGAGAGCCCCATGGTTCACACCCGCTTTGAGAGACCAAAGGAAGGCTCTGCGTAACATGGAGAGAAACTGGAGGAAAAATAAGGATATAGACTCCTGTGAACAATATAAGAAGGCGCTTCGCAGCTATAAAAAATCCATCCAGGAAACTAAAGCCTCATTTTATGAGATCCGAATAAATAGGGCGACCAATGTTCAAAAGGAAACATTCAAAATCCTGAAGGAATTAACTAAAAAAGCTCAGGATGTAAATAGCAGCATAAACTGTGATACTTTCCAGAAATATTTCCTGGATAAAGTAGATGCCATTATGCTCGAAATAAAAAATATGGGGCATGGCCTCATCGAGCAACAGGCTATCCTAAACCCAGCTGCCAGCTGCTTAGCAACATTTCCCCCTATGGACTCACTAACCCTTGAATCGCTGATGAGGAAGACAAAATCAGGTTCCCCAGCAGATCCTTGCCCCCCTAGTATTTTCTGCTTGGCACGACCTATGTTAGAGGACCATATCCTAGCCACACTGAATAAATCCTTGTGCACCGGCAGGCTCCCCACTAGCTTCAAAGAAGCTCGTGTAAGACCGTTGTAAAAGAAAGTGGGGGCAGATCCCAACGCCTTAAAAAATTACAGACCCATATCCCAGCTGCCTTTCCTGTCCAAAGTTCTTGAGCAACATGTGCTTAAATCTCTGTCTAGCTTCCTGGAGTCTAACCATCTACTCCATGAGAGGCAGGCAGGTTTCCGCGCACATCACAGTACCGAACTTGTCATGCTTTCGGTGCTGGATGAGCTCAGAAGGATGGCTGACAGTAAGAGACCGAGCGCCCTGATTTTGTTAGACCTATCAGCGACGTTCAATACTGTCAGCCATACCCTTCTACTGGACAGGCTGGCTGGGGTTGGGATTCAGGGCTCAGCTCTTCGGTGGCTGGAATCATTCTTATCTGGGAGAACCCAGAGAATCCAGATGGGAGATAGCATATCAGGAGTGGGAGGTCTGACCTGTGGTGTCCCCCAGGGCTCAGCGCTATCCCCACTCCTGTTTAACTTATATCTGCAGCCTCTGATTAACACACTAGCGGAGATGGGCTGTCGGGTGTTCAACTATGCCGACGACACACAGCTGCTGTTGGGCATAGATGACACCGTACGAGCCCAGTCACACGCCCAGGACATACTTAGATACACAGTTCACTGGATGGCTACTAACCAGCTAAACATTAACCCGGAAAAAACAGAGGTGCTGATAGTACCATCCAAGTGTTCCTCTTGGAGTGACATGTTCTGGCCCCAGGAGCTGGGCCCAACTCCACAGCCAGTTACCACAGTCAAAAGTCTTGGCATTAAGTTAGACAGTGCTCTTTCGATGACCAACCAGGTTTCCACTGTGGTTGGTACCTGCACTGGTCTTTTAAGACAGCTGCGCAAATTAGTCCCTCTCCTCTCCGAGCCGATGCTTCGCACAGTGGTTTCTGCCACCATAGTGTCAAGACTCGACTATGGAAATGCGCTCTACCTCGGCCTGCCAAAGACGCTAATTAACAGACTTCAAGTAGTCCTAAATTATGCCGCCAGGCTAATTTTTAATCTCCCGAGGAGAGCGCATGCCTCCCCATTACTAAAGAGTCTACACTGGCTGCCAATCGGGCAGAGGTCCATCTTTAAAAGCCTCTGTATAGCCCATAAAGCCATCTATGGGCAGGCCCCGGCCTACATTAAGGAACGGATTGAGATATATAGACCGGAAAGAAACCTCAGGTCTTCAGACGCCCAACTCCTTGTTTGCCCACGTTTCAAACTGGCTACAATGGGAGGGAGATCTTTCTCGGTCGTACTACCGAACCTATGGAACGCCCTGCCCGAGGCACTCCGTAAGGAGGGTAATCTGCTCTGTTTCAGCAAAGCCCTGAAAACCAACCTTTTCAGAACCGCATACAACTCAGCGTAATTCCTGTCCTTTCCTCTACCCTTCTCAGTCCCTTGGTTGTTATGACATGTGGTATAAGCGCCCTGAGACCTGCAGGTGACTTGGCGCTATATAAACCCGCAATAACAAATAACAAAATAACAACACCTTGACCTGAGTTTAATCATGAATTTCAAAGCACCAACTCAAAAGAAATCCTGTGGAAGCAGAATTTCTTCAAATATCTCTGAAAAAAGCAAATCCTTCTAGCCAAGACTGGACTCTTCCACACCCTGGAGGGCCGTCCCTCAAAATCGGGCCCTGTTCCAGCAAAGGCTTCTACGGGGAATCAGGCAAGTGAACAAAACCTAAATTCTGTTGTACCGGCGATAATTTTTAACAGACTTGACTATGGGAATAATGCTGCACTGGAGGTGGTGGTGTTCTGATGTTGAGTGGTGTTGTGCTTATGCTGATGTGTTGCAGTGTGATGCTGATTGATACTGAGGGGTTGCTGAGTGATGCTGAGATGGTGCTGAGTCATGCTGAGGTAGTGCTGAGTCATGCTGAGGTGGTGGTGATGCGCTGGCGCTCAGGTGGTGCTGTGCTGATGCTGAGGTGGTGCTGCGCTGGTGCTGTCTTGATGCTGAATTGATGATGAGGTGGGGTTGTGTTGGTGCTGAGGTGGGGTGGTGCTGGTGCTGAGGCAGGGCTGGCGATGGTGGCGGCCCACGGATTCATAGGCGGTGCTGTGCTGATGTCAAGGTGGTGCAGCACTGTTGGTGGTGCACTGATGAGGAGGTGGTGCTGTGTTGATACTGAGATGATGCTGTGCTGAGGTGGTGCTGCGGTGGTGCTGTGGTGGTGCTGTGCTGAGGTTGTGCCACGCTGTTGCCATGCTGGTGCTAAGGCGATGCTGCACTGGTGCTGAGGTGGTGCTGAGTGACACTGAGGTTGTGCTGGGGTGCTAGTGCGCTTGTACGGAGGTGGTGCTCAGGTGGTGCTGAGTGATACTGAGGTGGTGCTGAGTGATGCTGAGGTGGTGCTGAGTGATGCTTTACTGGTGCTCAGTTGCGGCTGTGCTTATGCTCTTGTGGTACTGAGTGATGATGAGATGGTGCTGATCCCTGAGCTGATGCTGCACTGGAGGTGGTGCTGTGCTGATGCTGAGTGGTGCTGTGCTGAAGTGTTTCAGTGGTGGTGCTCAGGTGATGCTGATTGATACTGAGGGGGTGCTGAGTTAAGCTGAGGTGGTGCTGAGTCATGCTGAGGTAGTGCTGAGTCATGCTGGGATGGTGGTGCTGCGCTGGTGCTCAGGGGGTGCTGTGCTGATGCTGAGGTGGTGCTGCGCTGGTGCTGAAGTGGTGCTGTCTTGGTGCTGAATTGAGGAGGTGGGGTAGTGCTGGTGCTGAGGTGGGGCTGGCGCTGGTGGTGGTGCACTGATGCGGAGGTGGTGTTGTGCAGATGTCAAGGTGGTGCAGCACTGTTGCTGAATTGGTGCTGCACTGGTGGTGGTGCACTGATGAGGAGGTGGTGCTCTGCTTATACTAAGATAATGCTGTGCTGATGCTTAGGTGGTGCTGCTGTGGGGCTGTGGTGGTGCTGAGGTGGTGCCGTGCTGATGCTGAGGGGTGCCGAACTGTTGCTGTGCTGGTGCTGAGGTGGTGCTGAGGTGGTGCTTCACTGGTGCTACGGTGGTGCTGAGTTATACTGAGGTTGTGCTGGGGTGGTGGTGTGCTTGTACAGAGGTGGTGCTCAGGTGGTGCTGAGTGATACTGAGGTGGTGCTGAGTGATGCTGAGGTGGTGCTGAGTGATGCTTTGGTGGTACTCAGCTGCGGCTTTGCTAGTGCTTATGTGGCACTGAGTGATGCTGGGATGGTGCTGTGCTGAGGTGATAATGCACTGGTGCTGAGGTGGTGCTGCACTAATGCTGAAGTGGTGCTGCATAGGTGCTGAGTTGCTGCTGATGTGGTGCTGCGCTGGTTCTGAAGAAGGGATGCATTGATGCTGTGGTGGGGCTGTGCTAGTGCCGAGTTTTTGATGCGCAGGTGGTGGTGCACTGATGCGGAGGTGGTGCTGTGCTGATGCTGAGGTGGTGCTATGGTGGTGTTGAGTGATGCTGAGAAGTTGCTGCGGTGGTGCTGAAGTGGTGCTGAGTGATGCCATGGTGGCGCTAAGTGATGCTGTGCTGGTGCTGTGCTGATGCTGAGGTGATTATGCTGCACTGATGCTGCGGTGGTGCTGCACTGGTAGTGAGGTGGTGCTGCACTGGTGCAGAGGTGGTGCTGTGCTGACATGGTGCGGTGGTGCCCTGCTGGGGCTGAGGTGGTGCTGCGCTGGGGCTGAGTGATGCTTAGGTGGTCCTATTTGGGTGTTATGGTATTGCTCAGGTGCTGCCGAGTGATGCTCAGGTGCTGTTGTAGTTGTGCTGCTGAAGTGGTGTCGAGTGACACTGACTGGTGCTAAAGTGGTGCTACGCTGATGTTGAGGTGGTGCTACGGTGGTGCTGAGGTGGTGCTGTGGTTGTGCTGAGGTGGTGATGAGGTGGTGTTGCACTGTCTACTTGCAAGATATATTGTTAAATAACCTCTCATTACATGCCATCTTTGGAGAGCATGAGGGGGCATCCCATAATGTTGGTTTTATTTCACCAATGATGGATATCTAAAAGAAAGCATCAAAAGTTGAAAGGGTGCAACTTTAAGCTACTTCCATTCCTTTCATTTTCATAAAACAGAGTAAAAGCAGCATGTTTACCTCTTTAATCCTATCCAAATAATCCAACTGTCAAAAGCAATATGTAAATAGGTTGATCCTACTGGAGGCTGTTTTCTTAAATACACTTACATTAAGTAAGTATATAATTTAAGGTTAGGACATTTGAGCTAATGAAACCAAAAATGTTATAGAATGAAAAATAACTTAGCCTCTGGCTGAAAAACCGCTTGTGAAACCAAAGACAATGGAAAACAAGAGAAGGACATCATTTGCAGCCCTCGGCTGAGTGTATTTGGAAAGCTAAAACAAGCACAGGCAAAAGAAAAAGTAGTGCGCCAAAGCTAACTTATATTGCTAATAGTGAAGTGATTCATGTAACAGGGCCGGTCTTCAGGATGTGGCCAAAACAGCAAAAGGAGGGACAAATGTATACTACTCACCAATAAAAACAAAGTAATTTCGAAAGGCAAATCAAAATAGATGGGCATGCTGGATGCCCATACAGTAGATACGTACAAGAAAATGTGGTCCGAGTTATAAATCAATTTGCAAAAAACGTTATTGGGTATTACTTCATACCAATATACACCACATATTTGTTAAATGCAATTAAATGAAGATAAAGATGCAAAATTCCAAGTCAGTTTGCATTTGTTCTTAACAAAAGTTTACTCATATAGATTTCATCAAAGAATTTATCATCAGCGCTCATCATTGATTCAATGTAATTGTACAATCATTACATTAAAGGTGCTCTCAGTGTGAGAAGGAGGGGAAGTGAAGAGGTTGTGAGGGACTGGGTAAAGGTGGTGTGACCTTAATGGCAATTGTGATGCCATTATGGTCACACCACCTTTACCCAGTCCCTCACAATCTCTTTCTCAATTTATTAGTAGTAAAGTTAGGACTACTAACTTTAGGACGCCTAAATGCCTTCTGTGAATACCGAAAGTCTTACAATTAGGATTTTTCTCAATTAGTAGTAGTAAAGTTAGGACTACTAACTTTAGGACGCCTAAATGCCTTCTGTGAATAACGAAAGTCTTAAAATTAGGATTTTTCTCAATTTATTAGTAGTAAAGTTAGGACTACTAACTTTAGGACGCCTAAATGCCTTCTGTGAATACCGAAAGTCTTAAAATTAGGATTTTTCTCAATTTAGTAGAAGTAAAGTTAGGAGTCCTAACTTTACTACTACTAAATTGAGAGAAACACACCTCTTGGAAAGACGCCACGCGATGGAGCCGGCTTGATTCACATTTTCAAATAGTTACTTTTGGTCTATCTGACCCTATTTAGAGAAAACCTAATGCTATTGGAATGCGTTTTGACTAAATCAACGATTAAATCTTTTCTAACCTGGAACCTATTTTGGAGGAAATTAAAGTCAACTTCTTAAAAAACTATGAAGAGCTCACTCCAACTGCCCTGAAGAAGTCCGTGGAGGACGAAACGCGTTGGCTACTGCATAGAAGAAATGAATAAAGATTTAATCTTCCAAAATACACCTAATGATCTGCTACTCAATTCATTGCATAATTTTGGACTTGTGTTGAATGCTCTTTAGTGTAACGGATTTCTGTAATACATGTGTGTGCTGGATCAATTGTTAAAAAAAATATGAATATAGCCTTGACGAAGGCCCCAGACCCACGTGGGCTCTTTGAGAGGGTCAAAACATGTGGGCAAAGTAACAGGGGTACAAATGAACGCTTGAATTCAGGAAAACCCAATAAATTCACATTTGATCTATACCCCAGGTACCCTCTGAATAAACTATACCATTTGGGTATACCTTGAGGTATTTTTAACGTGTCACTCATCTGGATCCCTGCTTATCCAGTTTTGCTTTATCTAAGAACTCCCATTCCATCTATGGTTGAGTCTGCCCGGGTAGTTCCATCTTACCCGGTTGTGGATAGGGGCCAATGATCAAGCATGTCACAATACGTGAGTGAGGCATCTACTTCAATATCTTTGGATACCCCTATCCTTCAGGATAGGATAGAGGGAAAACACAACATCCTGCCCGAGTAAGAAGCTCAGAGTTCCTCAGGAGAACGTCCAAGCCAGCATTTGCTTGTATGCGACAGCATCGACAAGAATTAAAGGCCATTCTACCTCAGAAAATTCCACCTGTGGGGCCTGACTGTTAAAGTGCATGAAGAAAACCCCTATTAAGATACACTTTTAAAAGACTGTTCACCGAAACCAAGTAAAATGAATACTTTAGAGTTAATCTAAGAGTCAGAGGGGTGGTTTCTCTAAAACCACTCAGTCCCTTTTCCTTGAGCCTTCCACCTTCAATTGAAAGCAATTCATGAAGCAATCATTCTCGGTGTGCACCACAAGAATTTGAACTCACTCCCCCTGAACTTTCTCTTGACCACATGCCATGGCACCTTCAAAAAAGATGTCTTCCCTTCTAAAGACACTTGGGATAAATTCCTCTTGCCTTCGCTCGCTCTCCTATTTATGCTTTAACTTGTCTGTTACATCTCTAAGGTACTCATTCACTGACTGTTAGGGAACTTTACCTATGTACAGCTTTTTACCCACTTCCTCCTGCTGTTCCTTCCTTCTAGGTTGCATCCCTACTGTATTCTCGATATGCTTGTTTGGTAACTGTTTTCTCGTAAGGCGCTCTGATACCCCAGGCCGAACTAGCGCTGTATAGAATCACAAAAATAAAATAAATCAATAGAACGTAATGAATATGTGGACCCCTTAGTATCAAGCAGAACTGTACCGGAAACTTGCAGCAGTCCCAGTTACAGCCACAACAGGGCAGCATTGCCCTACAAATGGTCCCCATTGCAAGCTCACGAGCAGTAATCACACTGGTAGTGGTTGCAGGTACTTTGCATGTACTGGTTTCTATCTCGAAGTAGGTGAGGACTGGACTCTGATATTTCACCAGATGAGATGGAGATGTCAGAATTTAACGTCTGTGGCAAATACACTTTTCTCGTCCGGGCTTTGGTGTAAGATATACATTACCAGATAAAAAAAATCGTGTAGTCATAAAAAAATGCTTCAGGCTTTTTTTCGGTGAGGCAAATGTAAGAAGTTCATATTATTTTACTTCATGGGGCAATAACATCGACATATGTTCTACGTGATATACAGGTGAGGGCTGGTGCTTTACTCTTCTCAGGACCGCCAGTTAAGTACCCCTAAGTTGAGTAATAAGAAGCACATGTTATTTATACAATATATTTATCAATATTATTTTTTATTTATTTGGCGCAGACTTAGCCACAAGGGCAGGAGAGTGCTTTACAGAGAACATGTACATACTCTAATGTCGTATGATTATGTGCAGTAGAATCCTTGTGGTCCTCTGCGGACTACTTACAAAGTTACATAATCAGTTGGGAAGTATCTGGGTGTGTCTATGAGTGTGGTAAATAAAGTTTATGACGTAGTGCGTTCAGTTAACGGTTGCATGCCATGGAATAAAGATGTATGTTAGAGAGCTCTGTGTGTGGTGTGCTCCAGAGTTAGGATGAACACAGCTACTGGCTTTGAACAGGGAGATACATTCCCTGAAGGAACAAGACTGCTCTCTCTGAGAGTTTGCCAAGGTCCAACACACTGCTCATATGTGCCACGTGCGCCCCTAGAAGAAGGTGAAGGCCCTATGAGGAGCACAATTAGAAAGCCAGCTAGAAGCCTACTGAAAAGGCTAAAAGAAAAGATCCTGTGCCAGTGAGCCATCGTCCTTACGAAGAAGCGCTAAAGACAGAGACAGCTAAGAGCAAGAAAGCGCTAAAGGCAGTGACAACCAGTTACAGAGAGTGCAAGTGCACTTACCAGCGCAGACAAAGGACAGGCCACCCAATCTGGCCTGGATGGAGGCCGGTGCATCCAAGTCGCTGGGGGCATCCAATCCGACGAAAAGCTAGTCAGAATAGTGAACGTGTTCTTTTTTTTTATTTCAAAAGATTTTATTAGAAATACATTTTTTACAATCACAGTACAGAGTCAGACAAAGACGAAGGCAATACTGGTCTTGCTGTCGCTACAAACATAGCTTTTGGTACATTCTGGTTTACAGAGACCCTTTAGTGATGCTTATACATAATCAACTTATAACCTTGGCGGCACTTCAGCGTACATGTGCGTTGCCTCCGTAAGTAGGAAGAGACAATGTGTAGAGGGTGAGTAGGAGAAAGGCGAGAGGAAGAAAGAGAAAAACGGACACGAGTGTGGTGAGTGGTTCGTTGCTAGACTACAGAGTTTACTGACGGGCGGCACCAGGGCGGGAGGGGTGGGGTTGGCCAGTGGTGGTGTCTGGCTGTGCGGTGTGTTCACAGCAGTTTTTGTCCAGGGAGTGCAACATCTCATTGCCCTAGCCGACTTGGGAGGTTTGTTCTTTTGTTATGTTGTCTGCTCCCCTTAGGAAGGTGACCCAGTTGAACCAGACTTTGAAGGTGGCCTTCCCCGTGTCCTTCCAGTTAGAAAGGATTATCTTAGTTGCCGCTGTGAGGAGTAGGTCAATGAGGCTCCTGTCGTTAGTAGTGTATCTCTGGGGCCATGAAGGTGTTTGTTAAGCTGAGGATGTCTAGTTGTGGTGTGTACCCCGTTACGTTATAGATGAAATCTCTTACCTTCCCCCAGAATGTCTTTACTTTGGGGCAGTGGATGATGATATGTGCTAAGTCTCCTTTCTGTTTCTGGCAATTCCAACATAAGTTATGTTATGTTAGATGTGCTTGTATAGCGCACGGCTGCCCCAGCCAAGGGGCGTCCCGGCGCTAGCTGCCTATGTCCAAGGGACAGCAAGATGGAATTGCAGGAAGTCCAGATGTGTATATAACATAACTAGTTAAAAAGGTGGGTTTTTATGGCTTTGCGAAAGGATAAAAGGTCATTCATTGCGCGGATTTGGGCTGGAAGTCCATTCCAAAGTTTGGCGGCTAAGTATCCAAACGAGCGGCCCCCCTTTCTGGATAACTTGATGCGGGGGATAATGACCAAGTTCTGACCTTCTGACCGAAGGGACCGCCTAGGGACGTAGGGTGAGAGCAGAGGACATAACATAGGTGGAGAGGAGAATTTCAAAATTTTAAAAGCAAGACAGAGAGTTTTAAAATGAATCCTCTTTTCAACAGGTAGCCAGTGTAGGTTCCTGAGGGTGGAGGAGACCGATTTGTGCCGGGGTAGCCCTGTAAGAGCTCTTGCAGCGGCGTTTTGGACTCTTTGTAGTCTCATTTTCTCAGCTACGTTAGTTCCCAGCAGAAGTGAACTAGCGTAGTCCAGCCGTGATAAAATAGCCGACTGTACTATCACTTGGCGGGTTTGGTGGTCGAAGAATTTTAGGATGGGCCGAAGGTTTCGAAGAATCCCGAAACATGTGGCGGCGACTATTTTTGTGTGGTGGGTAAAGTTCAGAGCAGAGTCCACCCAAACTCCTAGGTTTTTTACCACCTTCTTGGGGACCGGCGGTTGGTCTAAGGTTTCAGGCCACCAATTATTGCCCCAGACCGTAATGTCTTTGCTTAGAAGCAGAACCTCCGTTTTACCGGCGTTTAATTGGAGGTAGTTTGCTGACATCCAGCTGGTGATGTCACTGAGGGTTTGCCTAAAGTTCATGGCACTCAGGCCATTATCGTCTTTTAGAGCCACCACCAGCTGGGTGTCGTCAGCGTAGGACACCAATGTGAGTCCATGTTTCCTAGCTACCTCTGCCAGTGGGAGGACATATACATTGAACAGGGTCGGGCTAAGAGCCGACCCCTGAGGAACTCCTTGTTCAACGGGATATTCCTTCGAAATGAAGGGTGGGGTAGAGACCCTAAAGGATCTGTCGGCAAGGAAGGCCCTAAACCAGTCAAGGGCCTGGTCTACAACTCCTACTTCCTCAAGTCTGGACAGCAGTACCTTGTGTGAAACTGTATCAAAGGCAGCACTGAGATCTAAAAGAATCAGTGCTGCCTTTCCTCCTGCGTCCAGTATGGTCCGAAGATGTTCAATGACGCTAAGGAGTGCAGTCTCGGTACTGTGCCCAGCTCGGAATCCATGTTGAGACCTGTCTAGAATGGAGTTAGACATTAGGAAGTTGGTCAGGATGGAATTGACATAGGCTTCTGCCACCTTGGCAGGCCAGGGGAGCAGGGAAATGGGCCTGAAATTCTCCGGGAGGCTAGGGTCAAGTGAGTTTTTTTTTATAATAGGTGAGACCCATGCTTGTTTCCAGGTGGTGGGGATGTTGGCCGTAAGGAAGGAAGTTGTTGTTTCTCAGCCCGACCACCGCTAGGCGTGCCGGGGTCCAGTACGCTCTGTGTAGGAGCCAGAATTGAGTTTGTGCTAGCGTAGTGGGGACTTTGTTCCTGCTTGCTGAAAACCAGAGGTGTGCCTTTTCTCTCTCGCTAAAGTGCCCGGCATGCAGCGTTTCCAAGTAATCTATGGCCTTCCTGTTTAATCTAGTTGTCTTTGCGCTTAGGAGTTTATATAGGTGTGACGTTTGGTGCCCGATTTTGTTGAGGTTGGTCAAGTATTGATGGATTGTTGGGACCTCTTTGCTTAGGCCTGCTTTGGTGATTGCTGCCTTTATTTTAAGGAAGTTATATAGTTCTATGTCAGGGAGTTCGTGCGCCCGATGTAGGCTGGCGAAGGTGGTGGGGGACCCGTGTTCCTCTAGTTGGGAAGGGGTAGAGATACCCCGCTGGGGCCATGAGGCTAAGGTATGTATGTTGTCTTTGTATTTTATTTTTGTGTTGAACCAAATGGTTTCCCATTTTGTGTTCTTTATGCTCCTTTCCATTCTTTTGTCAACATATAGGAGGGCATTTTGGGTGTTTTTGAGAATTGTGTTGCTTGCCTCTGGGTGTTTGTTGGCAGTGAGGAGAGCCTCTGGGTTAAGGCCACCCAGCAGAACTCTTTCCAGCTCCAGCCAAGCCGGCGTATATCCCTGTTCAGACGTGAGCCAGTGTATGCCTTGTCTGGCTAGGCAGGCTGTCTGGAAAGTCTTAAAGTTTGTGACATTGAGCCCCCTAGGTCCTTGCTCAGCCTTAGTTTCTGGAGGCATATCCTGGCTTTCTTACCCCTCCAGAGGAACATGTTTGTCATAGTGTTTAGTTTTTTGTGAAAGTCCTCCGAGACTATTAGTAGGAGCATGCTTAGCAGGTAGTTAACCATGGGTGTTATCATCATTTTTATTGTTTCTACCCTGCCCCACCAGCTGACATACTTGGGGGACCACATGTCTAGCCTCTCTTTTATCTTATTTATTATTGATTTTTCGTTGTGGTCAAGTGTTGACTTGAGGACCCTGTTGAAATAGATACCTAGGTATTTTAGGGCCCCTCTTTGCCAGTGTTGTCCTGAGGACACTATAACGTCCTTAGTGGTGTGAACGTTGAGTGGTATACATTCGGACTTGCTTCTATTAAGCTTGTATCCTGCTACCTTTGCATATTCATTGATTGTGTTCATTAGTGCTTCTATCGATGGCTCGGGGTCCTCTGTCATGATGAGTATGTCATCTGCATATGCTGCTAGTTTGACCGTATTGCCCTTTACCATCACCCCTTTTATCTCGACGTTGTTCCTGATTATGGCCAGTAGGGGTTCTAGGGTCAGTAGGAACAGTGCCAGGGAGAGTGGGCAGCCTTGTCTGGTACCTCTTTCCAAAGATAGTGCCTCTGATGTGCCCCCATCTACTACTACTCAGGCTTTAGGATCCTTGTATAGCGCCATCACCATTGCCCTATAGTTGTCACCTAGACCGAAACTCTGCATGCATTGGTCAAGGAATGGTCATGAGACTCTGTCGAAAGCCTTTTCTGCGTCCAGTGCGATCATGACCGCTGGTTTCATGTTGGCAGAGGCGTAGTTTATTATGTGGCATAGGAGTCTTGTATTGTCTTGGGATAGCCTATTTTTGAGGTAGCCCACCTGCATGTTGTGGATGAGGCTTGGGAGCTGTGCGGTGAGTCTCCCTGCTAGTATTTTCGCGTAGATCTTGCAGTCTACGTTAATTAGAGAGATAGGGCGGTAATTCTGCGGGAATTGTGTGTCTTCCCTTCTTTGGGGATGACTATAATGTTGGCCTCCGCAATTGAGTTTGTCATTTTCCCTCTTCTTATGGAGTGTGCGAAAACCTCTTTCATTGTGTTCCTAATTAGGGGGAGGAAGTGTTTATAGAATTCTGCTGTGTAGCCGTCCGGGCCCGGTGCCTTGTTGTCCTTTAGGGCAGCCACAGCCATATCTATCTCTGCTCCTGTTATATCTAGCTCTAGGGATGCACATTGTGCCTCTGTTAGCTTGGGTAGGTTCAGCTTGTCCAGGAGGGCAGCTCCCCATCCGAGTTTAGATCTTTGTCCTCTTTGTAAAACTCCTCATAAAATTCTCCTTATTGGCGGTTTGGGAAGTCTTGTTAGAGTCCATAATTGCCGCAATGGCGTGTTGCCTCTGCTTACTTTTAAGATATGATGCAATGGCTTTACCTGCTTTATTTGCTGAACAGAGGTTTATGGCTTTGTATCTGTTTATCCATGTGCCGGCCCTCTTGCTTAATATTTAATTAAGTTCATATTTTTTCCTCGTTAGGGTCGTCAATGTGTTTTTGTCAGCTAGATTGGTGCTATGGTGCATCTCCAGGTCTTTGATCTGCCTCTCTAGTTCTAGTATTGTTTTGTTTCTATCCCTGTTCATTTTAGACTTGATGCTTATTATTTTTCCCCTGATTGTGGCTTTCATGGCATCCCAGAGTACTCCTTTGTCTGTGCCTGGCTTGTCGTTGAATTCTAGGTAATCTTTAATGGCCTCCTCTATGGCAGCTGCATTCGCCGGGTCCCTAATGACATCGCTGTTGAATCTCCATCTACGGCTTGTTTGTTCATTGTGGCGACCGCTAAGTGTTAGGCTGATGAGGGAGTGATCTGACACTGTTCTCGGCACGATCTCTGTATGCTCTATGAGGTGGGTGTGTGTGGCTGATATAAGGATGTAGTCTATTCTGCTGTACGAGTTATGGGGGTGGGAGTAAAAAGTGTAGTCTCTAGCGTCTGGGTGTTGGAGTCTCCATGGGTCTTCGAGGTGGAGCTTGACGCACAGGTTCTTAAGAGTTTGGTGGCTGGCTCTTTGTGGGTGTCTGTCAATGGCTTGATCTAGAACCTGATTGAGGTCCACGACTACTATCAGGAACTCGTCCTGGGGGAGATTGCCGAGTTTGTCACTGCCTCTCTCCAGAAGGACTCATCCTCTGTATTAGGGCCGTAAATATTGGCAATATGTACTGTTTCCTCCCCACGCTTTAGACTGGTTATTAGTAGTCTCCCATCCTCATCCGCGTAACACACGTGTAGGGTTAGTCTGGCTTTCTTATTTATTAGTGTTATTACACCTCTCTTTTGGTGTACGGCTGGTGAGCAGAGGGTTAGGCCTATCCAGTTCGCTTTCAGGCGTTGTGCGTCCTCTTCAGAAAGTTTTGTTTCCTGAAGGACGCACACGTCACTTTTTAGTTTTGTTAGGTAGTCGATTACTTTCCTTCTCTTGATCGGGTGGTTAAGCCCTTTAACGTTAAGCAAGGTTACTTTTAGATCTGAGAGTAGCTGGGAATGCGTATGTTGTGTCATGGTTTGTGCTTATTATCGCCCTTTTTTGGTGTTGTCTTTGGGAATTTTGCCCCTCTGCATTTTGATCCCCCCTGCCCCTCACCGGTGCTACCTTATGTTCCCCGATGGATTGCTCTGATAGTCTTGCTGGCTGAGTGTGTATGTCCGTTAAGAAGGTGAAAGTTAGAGAAATATAGAGATAGATGTGTATGATCTGTACTGGGATGCTCCCCGCCCATCCTGCCCCCCCCCCGCCCGCTTCCCCTTCCCCCCGCATTTTGAACAGTGGGCGTGCATCAGCAAAGTTCCCTCCCTCCATCCCTCCTCCCGAGGTTTCCATAGTGAGCCGATCTTAGTGGTCGAAAAAGGTTCGATTACCCTGCAGACCCTCCATCCCCTCATGGGTCTCGGCTCCAAGTCCTTACATAATGTTCACTTGTAAAGGATATGCTTGTGGGCCATATAAGAAAAAGTCTCTGCGTAGTTGCAGGTCCCCCTGTACCAGGGTGGGTGAGGTAGGCGTGCCTATCCTGAGGTAGACTCGGTGTCCCGAGGTAATGTCAAAAAATACCCGAGGACTGAGGTACATTTCCTTGTTGCAGTCTGAAGTTCGAGGTAGAGCTGTGCACTTAGGTAGAGTGGTTGCTTGAGGTATCGTTGTTCTTTCCCATGGTTGACCTTCCCTTGTGGCCGCATTAGTGACCTTGGCAGCAGTGACCCTGAGCGCCTGTGTTGTCCAGCAAAGCTCTTCTCTTTGCAGTACCCGAGAGTTGGGCCTCCATATCCTCTGGAGGAGGGCCGCGGAGGTGTCTTCTTAGTTCGTCCGGGTCGTCGAAGATCAGGGTACGCCCTTTGTCCATGATTCTCAGTTTTGCCGGAGCTGCGAAGCTAAAGGTGATGTTGTCCTTCCTCATTCTTTTTCTCAGGGCTAGGAAGCCATTCCTCGTGCCAACGGTTTGGTGTGAGAAGTCTTGTGTGATTATTATTTTGTTGTCCTTCCATTCTAACGTCTGATTTTTCCTGGCCACTGCAAAGATAGCCTCTGTTTGCTGCGACCTTAGGGGTTTGCAAATGATTGGGCACGGGCCTCGACCGTTTTGGAGTTTCATCGCTGGCGCACGATATGCTATGTCCAGTTCAAAATGTCTGTCGAACTGAAGGCCCGTGATTTGAGGGATAAGCTCTTCTAGGAGGGCTGAGCAGGACCCTGGCCCGTCCTCTTCTCCTTTCGGGACTCCGAGCAGCTTTATGTTTCCTCTTCTGGGGCGGTCATCTTGCTCAGCCAGCTGCTTCTGGAGGATACTGGTGGCCTTGGAGACTGAGAATAGCGTCTTATTTGACTGTGTGTTGGCATCTTCGATGTCGATGTCTCGTTTCTGCAGTGTCTATCCTGCTGTTTGTTTTGTGTTGATCCGCTCTTGTTTAGTGGACTTTGCAACCTCATTCCCTCGTTCACTTTCCTGAGGATCATGTCCAGAGTTGTGTCGTTTTTTAGCTTTAGAGGCGAGTCTGGAGGGTTGTTTTTATATTTCTTTACCTCGCTGGCTCCTTTGTCTTCTTGGTTTGCCATTTCGCTGAAACCCCTTCTGGCTAAGTAACTTTCTAGCCTGCCACCTTTCCGCTGTGCTCCTGCTGCTGAACTGGTCTGTTCTCCCAGCGGAACTGGTGGGCCTTTCCTTGGGTGCAGTCGGTTGAGTCTGTAATATCTGCTTGTGAAACTGCTCTTCTCCCAAGACAACATAGCATTCACTAAATATGTCTGACCTTCCTAAACAAGCGTTGAAGACAATTGCAGTTGATTTCTTTGAACCCATAAACAGTGGACATCATCTCATTGTAGTTATGGATGATACTCATGTTTTCACTTAGTGGAAGATTTATCATCAACCACCCATGACTAAGTCATCGAGAGGCTGGATGATATTTTTGCAGCGTGGAGTGTTCCCGCCATTCTTAAATCTGACAACAGTTCACCCTCCCATAGCAGAGAGTTTCAGGACTTTCTTAGTTGCCTGAATGTCCAGCATCAGAAAAGCACACCACTCTGGCCACAGGCAAATGGCGTTGTTGAACAATTTAGGGATACCCTGAAGAAAGTGATGCAGCGTCCTGCCCTCGTAGGAATAGATCTCAAATCAGCCTTATGTCCAGCCCTTTCTGCCTTTGGGTCAACTCCCCATTCTACAATAGGAGAAATTCCTGCCACATTGCTGTTTGGGGCAGCCATTGGGGCCAACTTACCACAATGGACCACGAGTCAAGTAATAGACCATAATAGACCCTGATGAGATTCGTGTCAGGGACACTTCTTGCAAAGCAAGATAAAGACCTATGCAGCTAAGTGCATATGCATTCCGGTCACGGTTTTTGGAAACAGAGATGGTCTTAGTCAAACAAAAATGGAACCGCAAGACTGGTGCTCCGTTTGATGCTGATCCATTGAGAGTCGTGACATGTAAAGGTCATGTGGTGACCACTCAACATCTATTTTAGAGAACTTCATTTGTGGCGCGGCCATTTGCGCGCTCAAGGGCTAGGGAGAACTCAACACACACAAATAACATGAAGGCAATAGGTATGGGAAGGAAAGGAGAATATAGGATTAAGACAAAGCAAGGGGGCTGTTGATCCACAGAGGTGGAAGTTTACACTAAAAATGCTTTCTGAAAAGGTGAGTCTTTAGGTCGTTCCTAAATTAAAGGTGTTAGACCTGGTGTTTCTGGTTGTCAGAGCATGCACCCTGTACAAGCAGGAACAACCACTATAGTCAGGGTGAGCTAGATACACGCTATCAGAAAACCTGGGCTCACCCTTGTTAGCTTGACACAGAGCAGTCAGGCTTATCTAAGCAGGCAATGTGTAAAGTAGTTGTGCACACACACACAGTAATAAAAACACCACAAAAATACTTCACTGAGGGTTGGAACAATAGATTATATTTTTATGAACAAAACAAGACCAAAACAACAAAAATCCAATAAGTAGAAATGGAGCTATAAATGTTTAAAGAATAAATCAAAAAGAAGTGGTTGGAAGTCAATAGCGCTAAGTGGTTACTTGCGGTCCTGCGCAAAGTTCAAGTTGACCACGATGGAGGGCAGGACGGCTATAGGACCAATACAGGGCCGCTGAAAAACCTTGGATGGAGCTAGCTTTGGGGTCCAAGACTCAATGCATCAGTTCCGATTCACACAATCTGGTCAAAGCTCCGTCATCGAGCCTCGCAGTCGGGTTACGCGTTGGCATATACCCCCTTATGATGTAGGCACTGCATCGTTGTTGAACCTTCCAGTCGGGTCCCGGGTCATCGGCAAACTGCCCAAGGATGTCCTTTGATCGGCACTGCGCCGGTGTTGAAGAGCACCGCATCGATTCTGATCAGCGCAAAGCCATCACTGCATCAATTCTGAATGGTTCAGAAATCACCTTTCAAGGGCCCAGGACTGGATTACCACCACTTGGCAGGGCACAACTCTCAGATGGCAGAGTCCAGGTGCTGTTGTAGGGTTGCAGGAAGTTTTTGATGGCCCTGAGACTTCAGAACAGAGGCCAAGCCAGCAAGCTCTTGGATTCACTCTGGGTTCAAAGGAGATGGGTCCAGTTCTTGTCATCAGCAAGGCAGAGAACAGCAGGCAGCAGGGCAGCTTAGTAACGCAGAAAGCAGTTCCTTCAGAGCAAAGTGGAAATGCAGTCAGGCAAAGTGACAATGCATGTGGTACAGCAGTCTTTACTCCCGGCAGAGTTCTTTACAGGTCCAGTAATGTACTGTCATGGTAGGGCCAGAGTCCCAGTTACTTGTACCCAAATGTGCTTTTGAAGTGGGGGTGACTTCAAAGCAGGCCATTGAAGTGCACAGGCCCCCTTTCATACCAGGCCAACACTATGGAGGGGTGAGAATATATAATTTGATAAGAACCCTCAGCCACCCTTCCTGTCTGAAGAAATTACACTATAGAGGGTTAACCCATCTTTTTAAATCCTGTTCTGTTCTGTGAGATTGTTGCGTGACCCACATATATCTCTTCAGAGTCTGAGATCAACACCCAGGTGAATCAGGTACCACCTGTGGCCTGCTTCATCATCGGTTGAAATTAGCAACCAAAGTACATAGGAATTATTACATTTAGTGGTCCTGAAGAAAGCTGAATGACCCACCAGGCATTAAAACATCTGAAACATATCAACTCCAGATGTCTAGGGCCATTGTACCTCTGTGGCATCTCAATTGCTTAAACCTTGCCAAAGGACCATCTGATTAAACAAGATATTAGGATCCAGCAGGACATTTTTACTTCTCACTTACTCCCTTAGGCAGTAGTTTGAGTGCTCTGCTTATAAACACATCAAGCCCACCCACCCACAATAGGTGAGTAGGTTGTGGGTCCGATGATGACGCAGGGCACAGGTGGTACCTGTGGGTGAGGACCCAACAAAATATCCCAGAGATGTGCTGATCACCCTGATTCACCTGGGTGTTGATCTCAGAGTCTGAAGAGATATACTATGAGCCTCACAACAATCTCAAGGAACATAACAGAATTTAAAATGATAGGTTAACCCTCTATACAGTAATCACCCTTTTTATCCCAGCCCTGTCTGCCAGACTATTTGTGTGGGGTAATCCACCCTTTAGTGGGACACAGGACACTGCCTATTTAGGTGTAAGTGTCAGCTCCCCCTCCCTTTTCCTACCCAGGAAGAGCTATCAGAATGTAGATGAATGCAGATCATTCCTCTGTCACACCCACCAATCCTGTGTTTGTGGCAGTCTATAGGGAATGCACACAATGTAGCTGTTGGAGGCATGCTACAAGCATAATGAGCTAAGGTAAAAGCAGAAAAAGGTACACTTTTTAAAAATGGCATTCCTAAAATAGTAATGTTAAATCCACTAAAGAGGATGTCTCATTACTATTCCGAACATATGAAACATGATCCAGCTACTCCTTTCTAATCAGGAATTACAGTTTTAAAGTGTTTTAAGGAATCCCCAATGCTAGCATATGAAATGAGTAGGCCTCACAGTAGGGAAAAACTGAATGTAGCTGTTGTCACTACCTGGACATATAAAACTTCCAAGCACATGTTCTACTAATTACTTACACAGCACAATGCCCTTTGGGCTACCTTTGGCCTACCTCAGGGGTGACTTATGGTTAATAAAAGTAGAGTTTAAGGATTGGCAATTGGTTTTAAATGTCAAGTTGAAGAAGCAATAAACTTCTTCAGACAACTACACCGGCTTTGCAATGGCAGGACTGAAACAGGTTTTAAAGGCTACTTGTGTGGATGGTGCAACCAGTGCTGCAGGGTATATGGTATATTTCTTTACCAGGGACTTATAAGTAAACTAAATATGCCAATCATATATACACCAATGTCACCATGTTTAGGTAAGAAACAGATGCACTTTATCACTGGTTATCAGTGGTAAAGTGTTCAGAGTCTTAAGGCCAACAGAAAAATAGAGCAAAAAGTGGAGGTAAGCAGGCAAAACATTTGGAGGAAGACATGTCTAACATTTGCCCCCTAGCTGAAAGTGAGGAGATCTACCCAACCTCTAGAGAGTTCTCATCACTTAGGCGGAAGAACCTAGATAGACCGTCAGCATTGGCGTGGTGTACCCCCAGTCTGTGTTCCACCCTGAAGTCCATTCCTTGTAGGGAAATGGAGCACCTCAACAATTTTGGATTCCCACCCCTTATTTGCATGAGACATCTGATGGGCATGTGGTCAGTCTGAATCAGTCAGTGAATGCCAAAGATGTATGGTCTCAACATCTTCAGTGCCCAGACCAAACCAGAAGAGCTTCTCTCTATAGCACTACACCTCTGTTCCCTGGAGAGTAACATCCTGGAGATGAAGGCTGTAGGTTGGTCCAGGGCTTCTTCATTCAGCTGTGTTAAAACTGCCTCAATGCCATGGTCCGAGGTATTTGTTTGAATGATAAACTCATTGGAGAAGTCAGGTGCCCTGAGCACAGGGGGGTCACATAGCCTGCTTCAGGAAGTCAAATGCTTGTTGGCATGCCTCTGTCCAAATCTTATGAAGTCAGCTCTGTCAAGGGGGAAGCAATGGAGCCATATTCTTTGACACTTCCTATAGTACCTAGTGAGCCCCAAGAATGCGCTGACATCAGTCTGGGTTTTGGGAGACTCCTGGGCAATGACAGTCTCTATCTTGGCCTGGAGGGACAGCACCTTCCCCTTGTCCTCCAGATGTCCCAAGTACACCACATGCCCCTACCCTATCTGGCACTTACTCGCCTTGATAGTTAGGCCTGTCTGTTGCAGGGCCTGAAGGACTTACTGGAGATAAGCAAAGGTTGTCCTTCCAACTGCTACTGAAGACAGCTATGACATCCAGATAGGCAGCTGAGATGGCCTCCGTACCAGCAAGTACCTGGTTCACTAACCTCTGGCAGGTGGAAGTGGTATTTCTGGGACAAAAGGGCATCACACAAAATTGGTAGTGGCCCTCTGGGGTGGAGAAGGCTGACCTCTCCTTGGCACCTTCTGTAAGGGTGATCTGCCAGCACCCTGATGAAAAATCAATGGTACTTAAGTACTGGGAAGCCCCTAAACTGTCAATCAGTTAATCAGCCCAGGGGATGGGATGAACATCAGTCTTTGTTATTTAGTTTAGCCCTCTATAATCCACATAGAACCTCAGTTCTGGTGTGGTGCCCGGTTGGGCCGGCTTTGGTAACAGAACCACGGGACTGGACCAGGAGCTAATGGAGGGTTCTATCACCCTCAATTCCAGCATTTTAGAGACTTCACTCTTAATGCTGGCCCTCACCTATCTGACAACCTGTAAGACGTATTCTTAACAGGGAGGTTGTCCCCTTTGTCCACATTGTGGGGACACAGGTGGGTAATCCCAGGAATAAGGGAGAACAGAGAGGAATGGTTGCAAGGATTTCTGCTCATACACGGAACTGTGCACAGAGACCCAGGACATTAGTGAATTGTGGTGTACCAGAAACTCACCTCAGTACCTCGAAACCCCAATCAGCTAGCAATCAGTGGCATGTTAGCTCTTCGTCCTATAGCAAAGTAACCAATGATTAGACAACCTAGAACATGCGACCTAGGACCATCTCAGGAATGGCGGGAAGTGAGAACACTCTTTTGTTATACTCTCATACCAGTCCGAAACAGGAGTAAAAAAGAGACACAGAAAGGTTAAAATATTTATTTTAATGACGTGATCTCATGCGCAGTATTTTAGTCAACATAAGCAGACATATGATTAAAAATAAGATGGTCAACATGGTTACAACTCCATAAAATACAAAAGGAGGAATCATATTACAATGATAGTGCAAACAGGTGATATAGCGCCTAGTTTGAACACCCTCCCATTATAGGAACTATATATTATAAACTATAGAAGGTCTCTTGAGCTTGTTTTGGGGGACCCCATTACCTTTCCGCTCAGTAGGTGTAAATTACATCTGGATCAGCAAGGTTCTCTGGATCCCTGGAATCCTCCAAGTGTGTGAAATTATGGCAAGTGTGCTATGATAAAGGCGCCAGAATCTTGCTCGGCTCGCAGCTGCCAAAATGTTGTGTCTAGAATGTGTACACGGACATGCCGATAAACAGGCTCACATGTTATGATAACCTTGACGGCTCAGCACTCACTGTACAGACTGGGGGCAAGATTTATGTCTAGAGATGTCGAAAAACAAACCTTTTCTCATGTATAGACCTTCGTGAATGCTTACTTTGCAAAAACAGCTAAGCAGTGTTGTGTGCAAAAAGCAGCAAAGGGTAAAATGGCGTTTAAACTTCTAATAAGCCATGCTAGCATAACATGCATGCAAAAGGAGGCCCTAAACCATACTACAGAATACTGTCCCACCCCTTTGTGGCAGTCTCTCTGTTGTTCAGGCGTGAGACTGAGAGAAAGGATTACTACCTCCACGGACCCATCTTTCTCCTTGGAGCCTATGAGGTCAGGAAGAGGTTCAGTCTCCTCCTCCTCTTCTCCATCTGTCACCAACAGCATGATGATCCCAGACCTCTCAAAGTGGGATTGGAAGCGAATGATGTGGGGTTGCTTGGGGGTCTTAAGATCACCAGATAGGTAGCCTTACCCTTCCTCTTAATCACCTGATAGGGCCCAGTCCAATGGTCCTAGAGGGCCCTGGGTCTCACAGTTTCCATAATCCACACTTTCTGCACAGGTGGTGGTAGTGGTAGAATGTGGTCATACCACTCTTTCATTACAGCCTGACTGGCTTCTAAGTTGTAAGAAACTTGCTTCCACAACTTAGCCTTTGGCTCCTAAAGGCCAGCATGTAGCTCACAACATCCTAGGGAATCTTACTGAGAGCTTGCTCCCACCCTGCTTTGACCAAACTCAGAGGTCCTCTAGCAGGGTGCCTATAGAGAAGATAAAAGGGGCTGAAGTCCACTCCCTTCTGCGGTACCACCTTGTAGGCAAACAGCAGGCATGACAGGAGGATGTCCCACTTATTGCTCAGGCCTTCAGGTAAGCTTCTAATCCGATCCTTCAGGGTCCTTTTGAATCTATCAAAAGGCCAATTTGTTTGTGGATGGTAAGGGGTGGAGAACTTGTAGGTTACCCCACACTCCTTCCACATTGACTGGATCTGAGCCCTGGTCACTCTTAGAGTCACTTCATAGGCTGCAAACCATTTTCTGTGTCATACCCCAACACATAACTCTGGTCGCTCCCACGCCGCACAGCACCACCTGTGCGCCCGTGACTGTCCCCTCTGCTGCCACTGCCGGGAGTTCGCCGCTGGTGTGCCCCTGGTGACTGCCTCTGCATTTTTCTGCTGAGTTGTTTTTTCGCCTTGACATTTGCTTTCTGCATTTTATATTCTGTATTTCTGTATTTTATTCTGTTAGCGTTCCTTGCGCCCCTTGCCCTCTGTACCCCTCCGCTCTACGCTTCCCGCTGCTGCTCCCCTGCGGCCCCGCCCCCTTTTGCCTTCTGTGTCCTTTCCTTCGCCCATTGGCCACCCGCTCTTTCCTCCCAGTTGTTCCTCCCTCCCACTTGTCCTCTTGTGGAGGTCGCCGCGCAGCAGTGGTTGTGACCTGACCTCTGGTCGCTCCCCACGCCACACGGCTCCACCTGTGCACCTGTGACTCCCCCCTCTGCTGCCACCGCCGGGAGTTCACAGCTGGTGTGTCCCTGGTGACTGTCTCTGCATTTTTCTGCTAAGTTGTTTTTTCGCCTTGACATTTGCTTTCTGCATTTTATATTCTGTATTTCTGTATTCTGTATTTTATTCTGTTAGCGTTCCTTGCGCCCCTTGCCCTCTGTGCCCCCCCGCTCCACGCTTCCCGCCGCTGCTCCCCTGCGGCCCCACCCCCTTTTGCCTTCCGTGTCCATTCCCTGGCCCTTTGGCTGCCCCCCTCCCGCCTCCCAGCTGCTCCACCCTCCCATTTGGCCTCTTATGGAGGTCGCCGCGCGGCAGTAGTTGTGATCTGACCTCTGGTCGCTCCCCACGCCGCACGGCTCCTCCTGTGCACCCATGACTCTCCCCTCTGCTGCTGCCGCCGGGAGTTCGCCGCTGTGCTGGTGTGCCCCTGCTGACTGTCTCTGCATTTTTCTGGTAAGTTGCTTTTTCGCCTTGACATTTGCTTTCTGCATTTTATATTCTGTATTTCTGTATTCTATTTTTTATTCTGTTAGCGTTCCTTGCACCCCTTGCCCTCTGTGCCCCCCGCTCCACGTTTCCCGCCGCTGCTCCCCTGCTGCCCGCCCCCTTTTGCCTTCTGTGTCCCTTCCCTCGCCCATTGGCCGCCCCTCTCCCGCCTCCCAGCTGCTCCTCCCTCCCACTTCGCCTCTTATGGAGGTCGCCGTGCGGAAGCGCGCCAAAGG
Organism: Lissotriton vulgaris; assembly: GCF_964263255.1. Classification (NCBI taxonomy): domain Eukaryota; kingdom Metazoa; phylum Chordata; class Amphibia; order Caudata; family Salamandridae; genus Lissotriton; species Lissotriton vulgaris. The sequence continues at coordinate 135,779,070 of NC_141691.1, forward strand.
CAAGCCCGTCTGCGCCTGGACCGCGCCCAGCGCCAGAACCCCTGCACCCCGTGCCCCGCCATGCCAGACTGCACTACAACTCCAGCACCCTCCACGCACTCAACCCCGGAAGACACCACCCCTGCTGCCAGGCCCTCCCGAAGCACACCCAAGGTCCTTTCACCTGCCGGAATTGCAGATACACCAGCATCCGGCCCGCCAAACCACCAGCCGGAGAACCCAACCACCTCAGATGCATCCTCCTCAACACCCCCTCCACTCGCAAGCATGCTATCGAACTCTGGGACCTTCTAGACTCTACCGCCCCCGACGTCGCCTTCCTGGCAGAGACCTGGCTGAACGCCCCCTCAGCACCTGACATCGCCATAGCCATCCCACAGGGCTACAAGATCTCCCGCAGAGACCGCGCCAACGGAGTTGGAGGTGGAATCGCCATCGTACACAAAGACACCCTCAGAGTCTCGACCAACACCGACAAAACCCTCACCACTGCCGAGCACATGCACTTCCAGATCCACACCGACCCCAACACGACCCTCAGAGGAGCACTCATCTACAGACCACCCGGACCACGATCACAGTTCAGCGACACCATCGCCGACCTCGTCAGCACCCACGCCCTCGCCTCCATTGACTACATCCTCTTCGGGGACGTGAACTTGCACCTCGAGAACAACAACCACGCCAACTCCACTGCCCTTATCGGCAATCTCGCCAACCTCGGACTCCAACAACTTGTGACAACTCCCACCCACGCCGCTGGGCACACACTGGACCCCATCTTCTCCTCAAGCCCGCACATCTCCTTTGACCACACCACCATACCCCACTGGACCGACCACAGATGCGTCCACTTCACCTTCAGGAAACCCACCACTCACCACCACACCCAACAGTTGCCACGCCGCAACTGGGGCAAGGTCACCAAGGACCAACTGACCACCACCCTCACCCTGAGACCACCCGCCGACCCTGACACAGCCGCTACCAACCTCAAACAGTGGATCAACGACTGCGCCAACACCCTTGCCCCTCTCAAGATCTCCACAACCAACCACACCAACAAGAAAGCCGCCTGGTTCACTGAAGACCTTCGGACCTCCAAGCACACCTGTCAGAAGCTGGAGAAGAAATGGCTCCACGACCGATCACCAGACAGCCTCGCAGCCCACAAGAACGCCACCCACAAACACCACCAACTCATCAGACCGCCAAAAGGACCGCCTTCAAAGACCGCCTAGACAACAACGCACACAACACCAAAGAGCTCTTCAACATCGTGAAAGAACTCTCCAACCACAGCTCCAACACCAACGACATTCCACCATCACAAGACCTGTGCGACTCCCTGGCCACCTTCTTTCACTGCAAGATCACCGACATCCCCGACAGCTTCAACTGTGACACCCCCGCACCCACCACCGAGACCACCATCCCCGCGACCTCCACCCACACCAGTCGCCTCACCGTCTGGTCCAACGTCAGCGACGAAGACACCATCAAAACCATGAACTCCAACCACTCCGGATCCCCATCCGACCCGTGCCTCAACCACGTCTTCAACCAAGCGAGCACAACTATCGCACCGCACCTCCGGAAAACAATCAACATCTCCTAGAGACAGAATCCTTCCCGGAAAGCTGGAAGCACGCCGAAATCAACGCCCTTCTGAAGAAACCCAAGGCGGACCTCAAGAACTTCCGGTCCATCTCCCTGCTCCCGTTCCCAGCAAAAGTGACAGAGAAGATCGTCAACAAACAGCTAACCCAATACCTCGAAGACAACAACATCCTGGACCCTTCCCAATCCGGCTTCCGCAGCAACCACAGCACCGAAACCGTCCTCATCGCCGCCACCAACGACATCAGGATCCTGATGGACAAAGGAGAAACAGCCGCCCTCATCCTCCTCGACCTGTCAGCTGCCTTCGACTCGGTCTGCCACTGCACCCTGTCAGCGCGCCTCCATGACGCCGGAATTCAAGCGAAGGCCCTGGCCTGGACCACATCCTTCCTCTCCGGCAGAACCCAGACCGTCTGCCTCCCACCCTTCCGCTCAAAAAACACGAGATCATCTGCGGCGTCCAACCGGGATCCTCCCTTAGCCCGACGCTGTTCAACATCTACATGGCACCTCTCGCCCACGTCGCACGACAACACAACCTCAACATCATCTCCTACGCCAACGACACCCAGCTGATCATATCCCTCACCGAAAACCCCCACACCGCCAAAGCCAACCTCCACAGAGGAATGAAGGCTGTCGCCGACTGCATGAAGGACAGCAGACTGAAGCTGAATTCAGACAAGACAGAGGTCCTCATCCTCGGACCCACCCCATCAGCCTGGGATGACTCCTGGTGGCCCACATTGCTAGGCACAGCCCCGGAACCCACCGACCATGGACGCAACCTGGGGTTCATCCTCGACTCCACCCTCTCCATGACCAAACAAGTCAACGCCGTCTCTGCGACCTGCTTCAACACCCTCCGAACAAGCTCCTGAGATGACTACAACGAATCCAGAACGCCTCGGCACGACTGATCCTCGACGTCCCCCGATGCAGCCACATCACACCCCACCTGAGTGGCCTGCACTGGCTCCCCGTCAACAAGAGAATCACCTTCAAACTCCTCACCCCCGCACACAAAGCGCTACACAACACCAGACCAACATACCTCAACAACTGACTCAGCTTCCACGCCCCCACCCGCAACCTCCGCTCTGCCACCCTCGCCACAGTTCCCCGTATCCGGAAAACCACAGCCGGCGGAAAATCCCTCTCCCTACCTCGCCGCCAAGACCCAGGACCTGCTGGCCTTCAGAAGACTTCTCAAGACCTGGCTCTTCAATCAGCAGCAGCCTTCCCCCCCCCCCCCCCCTCAACCCCCCTCCCAGCACCTTGAGACCCTCACGGGTATGTAGAGTGCTCTACAAATGCTCTGATTGATTGATTGAGGATACAAAATCCCTGGGTATTCGGACTCTGGACTCACCAGCGAGCACTGCAGGCATTCTACCACCATTGCTGGTGCTGGACCCCACTTGTAGGGCTCTTATTTCCAGCTCTCTGAGACTGAGCTCATGGGACATCTTTCTCTCCTCCATGGTTAGTCTCCTCACCTCTAGAACCTGCTTTTTCTCAACCAAAGCAAGTTTCTGAGCCTTCTCCAACCTGGGAAGCTCCAATTTAAATTTCCTTTCCTCCCTCCTGTCTGCCAGCTCCTCTGGGACAACTTCCCCGAGGAGACACTTCTCCCTGGTCTGGGAGCCACTCATTCTCCTGCCAAGTTGTTGGCCCCTTCTACAGGCAGTCCCAAATCCAGAATGGAATCCAGAATCAGGCCATCCTCCTCCTCAGGAATTTGCTGCTCCTCCTCCTGTGGATGGCCATCCTATGCTTCTTGGGTCTCTGTCTTCAATCAATCAATCGAATGTTTGTTAAGCACGACTACTCCCCGTAAGGGTCTCAAGCCGCTGGGGAGGAGGGGAGATGCAGGTTCCAGTCCATGGAGGAGGGGGTCCGTCGAACATCCAACTTTTGAGGCTTTTCGTAAAGATGGGGAGTGATGTTGTCTGTCTGAGGTGGAGTGGTAGGGCGTTCCAGGCTCTGGCCGCGATGAAAGAGAAGGAGCGGCCTCCTGATCTGGTCTGTCTTCCCCGAGGGACCATGGCGTTGGAGAGTTGGGCTGATCGTAGGGTCCTTTGGGGTGCGTGGAATTTGAGTCTGCAGTTCAGGTATGCTGGTCCGGTGTTGTGGAGGGCTTTGTGTGCTTGGGTGAGGATCTTGAAGGTGATTCTAGTCTTGATGGGGAGCTAGTGGAGTGTGCGCAGGTGCTGGGAGATATGGCAGTGTCTTGGCTGGTTGAGGATCAGTCTTGCGGAGGTGTTCTGGATGTTTTGTAGCATACAGGTGAAGTTTTTGTTTATTCCGGCGTAGAGTGCATTGCCGTAATCGAGTCTGCTGGTGACGAGGGCGTGAGTGATGATGTTTCTGTGCTTGAGGGGGATCCATTTGAAGGTCTTGAGTAGGAGGCAGAGGGTGTGGAAGCAGGAGGATGCAAGGAGTTGATCTGGTGGTCCATTTTGAGCTTGGAGTCTAGGGTGATTCCAAGGTTACGTGCATGGTCCGTGGGGGTGGTTGGACTTCCGAGGGCGGGGATGCCACCAAGTGTTGTTCCCGGCGTCGGTGTGTGGGGCCATGATGAGTACTTCTGTTTTGTCTGTGTTGTGCTGTAGGCAGCTGCTTTTCATCCATTTTGCGACAGCTTCCATGCCTTCTTGAAAGTTGCGTTTGGCTGCGTTGGGTTCGTTGGATAGGGAGAGGATGAGTTGGGTGTCGTCTGCCACCCTCGCCACAGTTCCCCGTATCCGGAAAACCACAGCCGGCGGAAGATCCTTCTCCTACCTTGCCGCCAAGACCTGGAACGCTCTCCCTACCAGCGTACTACTGACCCAGGACCTGCTGGCCTTCAGAAGACTTCTCAAGACCTGGCTCTTTGATCAGCAGCAGCCTCCCCCCTGCCCCCATCTCCCACCCAGCGCCTTGAGACCCTCACAGGTATGTAGCGCGCTCTACAAATGCTCTGATTGATTGATTGAGGATACCAAATCCCTGGGTATTCGGACTCTGGACTCACCAGCGAGCACTGCAGGCATTCTACCACCATTGCTGGTGCTGGACCCCACTTGTAGGGCTCTTATTTCCAGCTCTCTGAGACTGAGCTCATGGGACATCTTTCTCTCCTCCATGGTTAGTCTCCTCACCTCTAGAACCTGCTTTTTCTCAACCAAAGCAAATTTCTGAGCCTTCTCCAACCTAGGAAGCTCCAATTTAAATTTCCTTTCCTCCCTCCTGTCTGCCAGCTCCTCTGGGACAACTTCCCCGAGGAGACACTTCTCCCTGGTCTGGGAGCCACTCATTCTCCTGCCAAGTTGTTGGCCCCTTCTACAGGCAGTCCCAAATCCAGAATGGAATCCAGAATCAGGCCATCCTCCTCTTCAGGAATTTGCTGCTCCTCCTCCTGTGGATGGCCATCCTATGCTTCTTGGGTCTCTGTCTTCAATCAATCAATCGAATGTTTGTTAAGCACGACTACTCACCGTAAGGGTCTCAAGCCGCTGGGGAGGAGGGGAGATGCAGGTTCCAGTCCATCGAGGAGGGGGTCCGTCGAACATCCAACTTTTGAGGCTTTTCGTGAAGATGGGGAGTGATGTTGTCTGTCTGAGGTGGAGTGGTAGGGCGTTCCAGGCTCTGGCCGCGAGGAAAGAGAAGGAGCGGCCTCCTGATATGAAATTGAAATTGAAAATACTTGATAAAGCGCACTGTGACCTGGCGGCTTCCTGGCGCTGACGTAGGCAGATGATGAGGATGGAATTCTACTGAGGAAGTCAGCAGGAGTACGCTTGAGAAAATAAGAAGGTCTTAAGGGCCTTACGGAACTGGAGGTAGACTGGGGTTGATCTGATGGACAGTGGAAGACTGTTCCAGAAACAAGGGGCTAGTACAGAGAAGCGGGTGCCTCCAGTTTTGGATCTGCGGAAACTCAGAACATTTAAGAGGGCTTGGTTGGAAGAGCGGAGGGTGCGGTTGTGAATGTAGGGGCTGATGAGAGAATTGATGAAGACCGGGGCAGTACGAGCACGGGCCATGAAGGCCAGACAACCAATTTTAAAAAGTGCTCTCTGGCGGATGGGAAGCCAACGGAGAGATTTCAGCAAGGGAGTGATGTGAAGGGATTTGGTGAGGTGAAAAATGAGACGGGCGGCTTGATTCGGAAATTCGGAATAGCCTGGAGACGGCGAAGTTCGAAGGCTGGAATGCCTAAGAAGAGGCTATTCCCGTAGTCAAGACGGGACAGAATCAGAGCTGAAATGATAAGTTTGAGGGCATCAGAAGAAAAAAAACGGGACACTTTCCGGATGATCCGGAGGGTGAGGAAACAGGAAGATACCACTGTACTAATCTGGGCGTGCATGGAGAGGTCCAGACTGACTTTAATGCCTAAGGTTTTAGCAGAGACCACTGGCATGGGCGGGGGGCCGAAGGTGGAAGGCCAAAAGGCAGCAGACCAGGGAGAGATGGTATGGCCAGTCAGGACCAACTCCGTCTTGTCCAGATTTAGTTTGAGTTGGTTGGAGTTCATCCACCCGGAGATAAAAGCTAGGGTGGAATGAAATTTAGGTAAGGAATCAGAGGGGGAGGAGAGATCGAATACCAGCTGGAGGTCGTCCGCATAGTTATATTCGGAGACCCCCATTTCAAGGAGAGAAAGGATGAGAGGGTGAATGTAAAGACTGAAAAGGAGGGGGGACAGGGAAGAACCCTGGGGGACGCCACAGGGGACCAAGCGGGAGGGGGCAGAAAAACCAGAGAGCTGGACCGCCTGCGTCCGTTCGGTGAGAAAAGAGGTGAGCCAAGAGAGGGCAGTGCCTCGAATGCCCGCTGCGCAGACACGGTCAAGTAGAATGGAATGGTCAACCGTGTCAAACGCAGCGGACAAATCGAGGAGTGCCAAGGCTTGGGGCAGATTGAAGTCAGCCTTGCTCTTGAGCTCATCTGGAATGGACAGAACCACTGATTCAGTGGAGTGGACAGGGCGGAATCCCGCTTGGTGTGAGGCCAGAAGATGGTTTCCCTCGATGAAGGTGGAGAGACACGTCGTGATATGGCTCTCTAGGATCTTCCCGAGGTATGGGAGGAGGGAGATGGGTCTGAAGTTGGATGGGAGAGATGGGTCCAGACCGGGTTTTTTCAAAATAGGAAAAACTATAGCTGACTTGAAGAATGTTGGTACTAGGCCAGATGAAATGGAAGCATTGAGAAGAGAAAGGGGGGGAGCGGGACAGTGGGTAAGAAGCTCTCTCAGGATATGAGCTGGAACACAGTCAGTCGGAGAGCCCGACTTGACTTTCTGAAGGAGTTCGAAAAAGGCATGCTGAGAAATGTGGGGAAATTGATAAAGAAAGGCGGAGGGTGAGGGAAGAGCAATAGAAAGTTGCGACATTGTGGCTGGAGGAATATTGGATTTAATTTTTTTGATTTTCTCTAGAAAAAAATTGTTTAAGGAAATGCAAAGATCTTGAGAAGGAATGAGTTTGGAGTTGGCCCTAACCGAAGAAACTAGATTATGAATAGTGGAGAAAATCTCCTTAAGCTTGTTGGCTGCGGAGGTGATTATTTCCACAAAATAGGTCGTTTTGGCAGAGAGGATGGCCTTCTTGTAGTTGATTAATAGAGTCTTATATTTAGCACGCCGCAGAGGGCAATAATTGCGCCTCCAATGGCGTTCAGAACGCCGAAGGTCCAATTTGAGGTTTTTGAGTTCATCCGTGAACCATTTTTGGGCGTCATGGGGGCGGCAGGCCTTAACTTTCTTTAGGGGAGCGACCAAATCACAAGAGGAGGATAACCAATGGTTCAAAGCACCTACTTGAGAATCAAGACAGAGATTCACTAAATCAGGAGGGGAAAGAGCGAGTGAGGCCCCAAGGGAACTAAGATCAACTCGATTCCAATTGCGGGCCGAGATGTTCCTGGGTATGAAGGGTCTCTCTGGAGGTTCAAGCTCGATGGAGAAGGAAATCAGAGAGTGGTCGGACCATATGCAGGGGAGAACAGTAGGGCAAGATATGGGACATCTGGCCGACCAGATCTGGTCCAGTATGTGGCCCTGGACATGAGTGGGAGAGTGAACGTGGGGGAGGAAATTGAGACACTGAAGGGTAGCTCAGAAGTCTTTGGAGAACTGGTCTTCCCTTGGATCACCCGGCCAGTAATTGAAATCACCCAAGAGGATCACGGATGAGTTGTTGACCACGAGCGTAGCCAAGATTTCCTTAAGAGTAGATACGAAGGATCTGATCTGGTATATCGTCCCCGAGGGACCATGGCGTTGGAGAGTTGGGCTGATCCAAGCGCTGCGAGGCCCCAGGGCGGTTATGCGCTATACAAATGCAATTTTTCATTTCATTTCATTTCATCGTAGGGTCTTTTGGGGTGCGTGGAATTTGAGTCTGCAGTTCAGGTATGCTTGTCCGGTGTTGTGGAGGGCTTTGTGTGCTTGGGTGAGGATCTTGAAGGTGATTCTAGTCTTGATGGGGAGCTAGTGGAGTGTGTGCAGGTGCTGGGAGATATGGCAGTGTCTTGGCTGGTTGAGGATCAGTCTTGTGGAGGTGTTCTGGATGTTTTGTAGCATACAGGTGAAGTTTTTGTTTATTCCGGCGTAGAGTGCATTGCCATAATCGAGTCTGCTGGTGACGAGGGCGTGAGTGATGGTGTTTCTGTGCTTGAGGGGATCCATTTGAAGGTCTTGAGTAGGAGGCAGAGGGTGTGGAAGCAGGAGGATGCAACGGAGTTGATCTGGTGGTCCATTTTGAGCTTGGAGTCTAGGGTGATTCCAAGGTTACGTGCATGGTCCGTGGGGGTGGTTGGACTTCCGAGGGCGGGGATGCCACCAAGGGTTGTTCCAGGCATCGAGGTGTGGGGCCATGATGAGTACTTCTGTTTTGTCTGTGTTGTGCTGTACGCAGCTGCTTTTCATCCACTTCGCGACAGCTTCCATGCCTTCTTGAAAGTTGTGTTTGGCTGAGTTGGGTTCGTTGGATAGGGAGAGGATGAGTTGGGTGTCGTCTGCATATGAAACAATGTTGAGTCCGTGGGTTCTGACGATGGGGGCGAGCGGAGCCATATAGACTTTGAAGAGTGTGGGGCTGAGGGAGGACGCCTGGGGGATTCCACAAGGGGTTGGTGTATTGTCCGAGAGGAAAGGAGGGAGTCTGACCCGCTGCGTTCTGCCAGAGAGATAAGAGTGGATCCAGTCGAAGGTCTTGCCCAGGATCTGTGCGACGTTGAGTCTGCGTGTTAGGGTGCAGTGGGAGACTGTGTCAAAGGCCACTGAGAAGTCAAGGAGGATGAGGGCTACTGTTCCTCTTTTGTCCAATAGGGAGCGGATGTTGTCTGTTGCGGCGAGGATGGCGGTTTCTGTGGTGTAGTTTTTTCTAAAGCTGTATTGGGAGGAGTCGATGATGTTGTACTCTTCGATGAAGGTGGCGAGTTGGCTGTTGATTGCTTTATCAATGACTTTCGTTGGGAACGGGAGCAGGGAGATGGGTTGGTAGTTTTTGAGGTCTGTGGGGTCCGCTGAGGGCTTTTTCGGGGGGGCTTGACCTCGGTGTGTTTCCAGTCTTCGGGAAAGGACGCGGTCGCTAGTGAGCGGTTGATGGTGTGGGGAATCATGGGTGCGATGGTGTCGGCGGCTCTGTTGAGATGTGGTGGGGGCAGGGGTCTGTGGGGGCCCGTAGTGGATTTATTTATCAACTTCAGTGTGTCTTCGGTGGTGAGGGCTGTCCAGCTGCCAATCGTTGACATCAGGTTGTCTGGGGTGGCTGGTGAGGGTTCAGCGTGTTGGTTGTCTTTGTTGTAGTTGTTGTAGATGTTCTTGATCTTGTGGTGAAAGAAGGCACAGAGTTTGCTGCAGAGGTTTTGTGAGAGAGGAATGTCAGTAAACTCGCTGGTAGGTTGGGCAAACTCCTTGATGATTCTGAAGAGTTCTTTGCTGTTGTGTGCGTGTGTGGCGATTCTGTCTCCGATCGCTGTTTTTCTCGAGTTTCTGATAAGTTGGTGGTGGGCGTTGGTGGTGGTTATGAGTTGTTGTGGACTTCTGTGGATTTGGAGTTCCTCCAGGCCTTTTTGAGGTGGAGGCATGTGTGTCTGCACTCTCGAAGTTTGCTGGTAATTCATCTGGCTTTCTTGGTGTCTGTGTTGTTGTTCTCAGCAGTATTCCTCTTGACTCTCACATCACATTCCTCCAGTGACACCCCACATTTTGCCCATTTTCCCTTTCAACTTAAGCATACCTTGGTAAAGACCTTCCTTCCCTAAAACAATTCAAAAGGATATACCAAATTTTAACTCGCAAGGCTGGTACAACAGAACCATAGCATGGAACTCACAGCATTCATGATAATACACCTATTTGCAATGGCCCTCGGAACACAATGTTCCACCACCCAATTCAAACGCTCTGCTTGACTATTGCTTTGGGGATGGTACAGTGACATTTTCTAGTGCCAGCATCCCCTGTTCTTAAAACAACCTCACTTCTTTAACAAATTGGACATCTTTATCTGAAATTGAAAACCTTCTGGCATGAAAATAGTCTTCAAAAACTCAATCGCCATTTTTGCATGGAGTTCCAGTGCCAGCTCCTCTGCTATGGCAGAGGGGCATTGCCCCACTGGTTTTAAGCAGTGCATTATTAAAGTAAAAAAATTTAATGTAAAGGAAACATAAAATGATAATAACTTTAAGTTATTATCATTTTTAGTTTCTGTGCTGCTTAGTTTGCAGTGGGCGGGTCTGCTCTGCTCTTGACTGTTGGTCGGCCCTCTCAGGCCGCCTAAAACCAGTCATGCGCACTCTCCCCGTTCTCCATGCAGGCTGCATTACAGCCTGCGTGGAGAACATGCCCAGGCCCCCATTCCCTTGTTGAACGTCGAACCATGATGCTCAAAACCAATGACAATGCTGAATTGCAGTGTGATTGGTCAGGGGAACCTGGTGCTTACCAATTACAACTTTAAATTGCAGCATTGTGATTGGTCAGGGGAGCCTGGCTGTGCTTACTGTTCCTCAGTCAAGGGGAGGGGAGCAGGAGCATCAAACCAATTCCTCCAATTAACAGAGGTATCACCAGGGAATTCCAAGAAAGGAGGAGGTGGAGTTACCGATTGCATGAGCTCCCAAATATGAAATTACCTATTGGCTGATGATATGAGAACAATGCGAAGAGAAAAAGTATGCGCACCACTGACAGTACCATGCAATACATGTAGCTGGGGACAACAATGGCCGTAAGCTAGTTGATGCTCAATGATGCATCAGTATTAAGACAGCCACGCTTCAAACATTAAGTGTGCGTGCCACTGAGTTCTTTGAATGACTATTATCGATGTAATTAGACATGAAGGTGCCTGTCATTAAATAAAATGCTAAAGCAGTGACATGCTTGTAATCAAGTGTACGAATCACTGAGCTATTTGAATGACGATTATCGATTTAAGTAGACATGAATGTGCCTGTCACTAAATAAAATTCTAAAACATTTACACACTTGTCAGCAAGTGTGCGTATCACTATCTATTGATACGCTTGTAACTGAGTGTGCATATCACTGACTGTTTATGCCTACCCACTTGTTGTGTCTCACTGACAAATAACACGATGACACTGTTGTTATATTAGAGGAGCTTTATTGCTGGCTTCCATCTCCCATCTCGTCCCTACTCTATCTGCCCCTGTTCCTGTTTGCCGATCCTCCCCTTCCTACTCCTCCCGCGACTCCACCCCCTAAACACTAGACCACAGTACACACTATTACACAACTTTCAGAATATTTACCCAACTTGTCAAACAGAAACGTGCTGTGGCTCATGTTTTGAAACTGCAGTGAATTGAGACTGGACCACAGACTCACTGTACAATCTTTGGAAAAATTTGCTTTATATCACAATTTCCTTCTGCCATCTTCCAAAAGAAGCATGCGTTCCAAAAGCGGGGCATAGCTGATCTGCACCGAGGATGTATATTCCGAGATTTGTGAACCTCTCCAAATCAAGATGGTGCTCAAAGCAGCATTACACAGACATGTAACGGTGCCTTCCTAAATCAAAATGGCGCCCAAAGCGGCGTTACACTGACACGGAACGGCGCATCAGATGGAGCACATTAGGGCTGTCTGTGGAATGGCTTTGGCCTACTTAAGGGAGCATTCTATGCGTTAGTTGGCTGGGTATGCAGGTATGTTCATAGGACCAGATGTGTTTTTGCACATAAACTACCATGTCAGCGTATCCCCTCCCCCAGAGTGACTTGAGATGTTGAAATGCTTATCTGTTCAGTGCATTTTCAAGTCGTTGGCTCGTTTACTCTGGACAAGTAGTGGGTTCCTCAACAGCTACGCTCTACTCATCACCATCAAAATGATGTAGCAATCTTCCTGATAAAGACGCAATGCGGATTCTAGCTGTTGAATTCAGATAAAGTTAATATTGAGTGGATCTGCAAACACGCAGCCTCTGAGCCTTAGCAAGTCAACTCATCTGTCACAGACTTTAACACAAACATTACACCTTTAGTCTCACAGCATCCAGAGATTGCTAAGGCAGCATTCTATAGAATGCATCAATCCATCATTTCAGAGTACTGCATTTAGTCTGTCCAGAGTATTCTGGTTGAGGTGCCCAATCCAAGATGAAGTGGAGGATTTTTCTGTGATTTCAGTTTCTGTTTAAATCAGTGATTCTTAACCTGTGGTCCACAGACCTCTTGGGGTTCACAACACTTACTGGAGAGCTCTGTGACCTGTTTAATTTTATTGATGCGATCATGACATTTATGGATGCCTTTTTTACTCACTACAGTTCCCATGGACGCTAGGCATGAAGGGCCACAATTTCCAGCAAGCTTTGACAGACCCCACGCTCCGGCACTTTCTCTTTGATGAGAACCAATGAATCACTGCAGCTGTTAATATTCTGGCAATGGAGCCCAGAGTGAGGAGATGGCATCCACATGGTAAACGAGGGAATTTTTAAATACTTATTTTTTAGGTCGAGCAGTCGAGACCTCTTGTATATACTTTAGCATATACTTATGTGTATGTACTTTGTGGGCTCTGGAGATGAGCCCGAGGACTTGGCTGTTTCCGCTTAGGGACTTTTTTTCTGTTCAACTGGCTCTATTTAACTGTCTTTATAGAACACGACCAGCAGAGGTCAGTAAAATATGAGAATTGCTTTCTGCTGAGGGACTTTCTTTTTTTTATTTTTCTGGCAACTGCCTCTATTTTACTTTCTTGATAGAAAACGACCGGCAGAGGTCAGTACAATACCAGCATCACTTTAGCATTCTCAAGATTCCAGTCCATAGAAATTGTCTTCTAACGAGCACCCATAGACAATAATATATTTATTTATTTGTGCCATTTATAGAGCGCACAGCTGCCCCAACAGGGCGTCCCAGCGCTAGTGGATTTGGTAACAGGGATGCTATAGGGAAGGAAGGAGGATTATAGGCAGAAAAGATGGGTCTTAAGGGATTTTCGAAATGCGGATTCGGTCTGACAAGCACGGAGGGCAATCAGGAGTTTGTTCCAGTGCTGAGTAGCACAAACTTCAAAAGTCTTCCCACCTGCACGAGTCCTTTTAAATCTAGGAGTAGTAAGGAGTATTTGGGAGTTGGAGCGCAGAGTTCTGGCATTTTGGTATGGACGTAAGCTGCTTTTCAAATGGGCTGGTCCTTTACTCTTGGAAGCTCTATAGGCTAGAGTCATGGCCTTGTATACACATCTTTTGGCAATGGGTAGCCAGTGTAATCTACGGAGAAGAGGGGAGATATGTTGTCTGGGAGGAATTCTCTCCACCAGACGTGCCGCCGCGTTTTGAACAGTCTGGAGTTTTTTACATAAGCCTGCTGAAATGCCTAGGTACAGCGCATTGGCGTAGTCGAGGTGGGAGGTTATCAATGCGTGAACCACAGTCTTACGACAGTCAGAAGGCAGGTAGTTGATGAGCCTGTTTACTATTTTAATCTTAGCAAAGCAAGATGCTGCTACTGATTGGACCTGGGCGTTAAAAGTAAGATGGTTATCCCAACGGACCCCCAGGTTCTTGACAGAGTCTTTGGGTATGGGGGCTTGACTCAGGTCTCCTGGCCACCAGAGGCTGGAATCAAGAGGAGACGGAGTATTAAAAAACAGGATCTCCATTTTTCCTGCATTCAATCTTAAGGAATTAGAGTCCATCCACTTAGAGATATCCCTAAGGCAGGATTTCAAAGGGTCAAATGCAGTGGCAGAAGGCTCATCAAAGGTAAAAAGTAGCTGAATGTCATCAGCGTAGGACGTGGTTTTGATCCCAGTTCGTGCAATCATTTCGGCCAGGGGAGTGAAGTAGACATTAAACAGGAGCGGGCTCAAAGAAGAGCCCTGAGGAACTCCCCATTTAAGTGGTCTGGTGGGGGAGGTGAAGGGAGGGGTCTATACCTGCTGTGTGCGGTCCGCTAAATAGGAAGAGATCCATTTCAGCACAGTGCCACCTATACCCAGATCCTCCAGCCTCCTCAGCAGAGTCTTATGAGAGACGGTGTCAAATGCTGCTGAAAGATCCAGCAGCACTAACACCGCCCTCGACCCACGGTCTAGCGTCCATCTCACCGAGTTAGCCATTTCAATTAGGGCTGACTCCGTGCTGTGGCCAGACCGGAAGCCATGCTGAGAGTCATGCAAAAGCCCATGGGATTCGATATCATTGGCAGGCTGGGAATGAGCCAATTTTTCCAGGATTTTAGCTGGAGCAGGCAAAAGAGATATTGTCCTGTAATTACTCGGATTGTCTGGATCTGAGTTGGGCTTTTTCAGGATGGGAACCAAGGAAGCATGCTTCCATTTTTCAGGAAACCTACCCGTTCTCAACGAGTCATTCCAAATATGGTTGAGAAAGGGGTTAAGAAACACTGCCAATCTCTTGTATTGCTTTGCCGGCCAGGGATCATTCGGTGATCCGGATTTACAATTAAGTAATTCTGCAATGGTGTCAGCTTTAGAGATAACTGCGAATTCTGAGAGGACAGGGGAGGGGGGGGATACAGTTTTCAAATCTTGTATTTTCAGTGATATGACCACCAAAGGCCCTGCTTTTATATTAAAAACAGAGCTTTGGACTATACCATTTCCCGCTGAAAGGCAATATTTCTCTCCAAGTGTTCCCATACCTGGCGTGTCACGCAATTTGGTCCTTACTTTCCCTCCATGTTAAAGAACAGTAGATGTTTCAGCACCCAGGCTAATGTGCGGTATAGCTAAATACATATAAGGTCCCAAAGGCGAGACCGATTGCATTGCAAATGCTTGTCCTTTACTGCTGTCTCCACAAGCAGTTGCACAAGAGTTTCAATCCAGATTTGCTGTTGAGGGATAGTGAAAGCTCTAGCGTTCTAACAGTATTGCAAAATTTTCCTCTCCACATATAGAGTGTGGACTTGAGCCTGCTCTTCCCCTGCCAATCTCCCCTCACCCCCAGCACGTATATAATATGACATGGCCTGACTGGGAGTCTTTCACATAATTTTGGTTATTTCTTACTGTTAACCTGGGGACTATAAACAGACTGTGCTTTTAACTGGGGCTGTTTTCTTCATCATTTTCCCACATTATAAACAGACACTGCCATATTTCAAACAGACATCGGTATAAGTGCAACAATATCGCTGTGTGGTTTCCCTTAACCTGGAAGCCTTTAGTATGAATGACAAAGAGTTAGTTCCTTTGTGGTAGCTCTGATTTTACAAGGGTTGTCATGCAGTGGACTGAATTTAAAAGCAGATGTTAATTGTTTACAATTCACAAGGTATAGGATTCCCCTTGTATACTACTCACTCTTTGCTTTTATGAATAAATCTATGTAGCTCCCAAGGCTTTTGAGCTAATACATCTTAATACTCTGGCCATAGAGCAGCTCCTATTCCTCATGAAGGCCAGTAAATAAATCAAACATCACATAATGAACCTTGGCATGCTGTGTCACCACACTTAACAGACTACTCAGTCAAGTTCACTTTATTCGATTTGTTAAAAATCATAAAAGACATAAAACATTAAAATACAATTTACAAATTTACAAAATACATAAATTTACAACGAGCAGGCAGGAGCATTTTATACAATCCTAGAACACAAAAATGCAATTACAGATAAGTAATAATTGAGATGCAGCTTAAGAGGGCTTAGGTTAGATCCCCCCCCCCCCCCCCCCCCCCCGCCGGGCCACCAAATTTGTTTTTGTTCTATGGGCTTCACTATTCTATTCACTTAACAGACTAGATATATGTGTGAAACAATCAATTTATTTACGAGCTGGTGTTTACTTCAAATCATATATGAGGTGTCATTTGCAAGTGATGGATGCATTGAAACACATCAATTATATTACTCCTCCACACACTATTTGCCCATTTGCTATTTTTTGTCCCTAACTTTTGTTTCTTGCAGTTGGAACGTACATTGGATCTTCTTCCGGATGCATCTGCTTGGCTCTTTCCTGATGTCAAGGAGAGTTTGGTGTCTTGCTATTAACTTCTATATTAATCTTTATCATCAATCACATGTTACAAGATTACTATTTACCCTTTGTGTTTTTCCACCTCACTGGGACACTCTAAAGCAAACACTTGACACCTTTGTGCACTATGAAATGGCACTCCGATACCAGGAGGCGTCATATTTTCAACAGCCAATAAAGAAGGAGACTCAGTTGGCATTCACAGCATCGGATCCTTGACAGCTCTCCTGAGCTGAAGCAAAACCGTCATCTTGCACACCACAGGGATGAATGTCTTTATAAAAGATGTGTCTTCAAAATGATCTTCTTGCAGGACATTGTTCTAATGGTTTCTCCAGGGGATTATCTTCAAAGACCTAGGGGGTGCTTACTTTGACGTGTTGGTGGCTCTGCTTTATCAGCGGTTCCTCCACTTTGCGGAATCCTTGTGACAATACAGGTTGCCTTCCTGCCCTTTGGTTTGAAATCAGCCTTAGAGTCTTCACCAAAGTTTTGGCTCCCACACTGGTGCTTCAGTATGATTGGTGACCTTCAATGTGATTGGTGGTCCTTTCTCTATATCTGAACTACTGTCTTGTCCATATCCGCCTCTCGATTTGACTGAGGAAGTCTTGCCTGACTTTCTGTCAGCATATGGAGTTTATTCATTGAGTTTCTGCTGTTTAACCCTATAAATTCCATATGGACTACTAATCTGGAAAGAATCTTTCTCCCTCCTGAGAGAGATGCCAGACTGAGGACTCATCTGAGGGACCTCCTGAGTTGGGAATAAATCAATGATTCATTTGGGGCTATGGTCTCAAGGGAATTTGACAACCTGTGTATATCTGACTCGTTGGGCCAGGTTACACTTAAAACCCCAGGTACATTATGCACTCATTTGTTGGAACCCCCAGATGAGGGAGTTTTAATTCCTAGTGTCTTGAGCTTCTACGAATGGTGGTTGCATGATAATCGTTTGGGCTGTGGGATGGAAATGAACCCTGCTCCTTCATTAGTTCTCACCATCAGTGCAAACTTTAGGGTCTGGGGTGACCTTGGGAACTCCTTGGCTCTGCGGCTCCCATTGGTGATGCTATGCAATGTTCAGATTTTGGGTCATTATCGTAGTCCGGATAGACAATCTAGTGATCAATTGTTACATCAACCACTCGACAGCACAAAATCTGCAGTTTTGTTCATCCCTGCTCCGACTCTATTTTTCAGAGCAGAGATGTCTCTTTATTTCATCAGGGCATCTTACAATCTTGGACTGGAGAATGTTCAGGCAGGCTCACTGAGCAGAGTTTCCCCCTTTTTCATGCAGTTCTCTCTCTGTCCTGGACTCTGATAGGCTAGCGGGGCCTTTTGTGAATCTAGACAAAATGCTCAGCTTCTTGTTTCTGCTCCAGGAGGCAGGCGTGGGAGGCTTGGGCAGTTGATGCCATGTCCTCTGCTCCTGGGGATCCTTCGAAGATTGGTCAGGACGGGGTCTACGTTGTCTTGATTGCACTCTTTTGGCCTCACAGAGCATCTTCTTCTTGGTGGGCTTGTTATCCAGAATTTATTTTTCCTGATAGTAACTGATGACATGTAAGCTGAAAGCTAGATCTGGGAGAATTTTGTGTCGGAAGAAGTAGCCAATGTGTTACAGCAGTCAAGACGTTCTGCGATTCAGGGGACTGAAAGTCTATTTTTTTTATAGACTGCGTGTGGCTCATGCTTTTACCCGTTATTTTTTCAGACCCTTTCTTGCACAAGTTATTAGGACTGTGATGAGGAAGAGAAATTAGGAGATAAGGTCCAGATTACTTACTGGTAATCCAATCTTGGTCTGTCTCTTTCTCTTCACAGTCCTGTGAACCATCCACCCTCCCTGGAGGACGGGTGGACAGAATATGATGGTCCAGGATATGCTCAGTTGGACAGAGTAAGGACATAAAAGGGGAGCCAGGGAGTGATTTTCTTTTAACCTTTGTCAGAGGCCTTTGTGATCCTACAATTTATTAGAATTTTGACAAGAAAGAGCAGGACTCGGCAAAATAAAGCTTACGGGGCATGTTTGCTGTATGTATAAATTTGAGGTTAGAACTATAGCATACATGGGATACTCCAATCTCAGTGCAAAAGCCTATCTCTAATTTTCCTATTACAGATGACTCATGATGTCTCTGTTCACCTGCAGTAAAGAAATAATGTAGCTGCTTAGCTGTAATAAGTTATTACAGTTTAATTCTGACAGTGCCTGCTGCCAGAGACCGGAGCCAATGAGCAAGGCAGATCAGTGAGTACAATTACAGCTGCAGCTTAAACAAGGAAAACAGGAAAGAAGCATTTCCGTCTTCTGATATCTTTATCTAAAAAGAAAAAGTGATCAGCAGAAAGATAATTATGGCAAGATGTTTCTTTTTTCTATGCTTTAGGTTTTTAACAAAAATAATTATTCTCTGCATGTTGTAACATATTCTGAGGTCCAGCATTTTTTAAGTGATTTACATTGAACAGATTCACATTTTTTTGCAAAAGATACTAACTGCTTTTTAGTTTGCTTAGTTTCACATTACAGATTTTGCTTGTATTCTTCTTGTGTGCAATGAAGATGAAAGAGCAAGACGCCAAGGGTTTAAGAATTTGATGGATGAGTGATGGTGTAACCATGCATAAGAAAGAAGAAAATACCCTCTGCTATTTATTAAAAGGATATTGCAAGATACTATCTCAGTCAAGTGCACACCTTGTTGAGGGGTGGGGTTGTCAAGGATTTTCTGGGTTGGATGTTTGTGCCTGCCAATCTCAGTGAACTGCATACCCTGTTGAGGGATTTTTGTTAAGTATTTTTATTAGGAAGTGCTACCTTAACTGTGCCTGTTTCTAAGAAAAGCTATGTTCACAGATTCAAAGCTTAAGGCATAAGGAATTTGTGAGACTTAATGTTCTATTTCATTCCAATATAGTAATCAATTTACTACCTTGGCTTGTCATTTGTACTTGTCAAAGGTATTGGTGGCATGCAGGCTTGTCCCAGAGTGATAGCGACTCAGATGCAGCACAGCAGAGTGCTGTCTTCTAGACACTAAGGGCCAGATGTACGAAACATCCGATTTGTGATTTCCAAAATGGGATTTCTGATGAATCGCAATGTGTAAATCACAAATCGACTTGTACGTACGCTGGCCACCCTCAAATTGTGACATGCTGAGTCACTTCAAAAATGTAGATACCAATATTTCTGATTTCCAAATAGATTGGAAATAGTAAATGCGGTCACAAATAGTGACCACATTGAACAGAATATCGAATCTGCTTCCTGGTTCAGGGAGATGAACCCTGAAAC
Source organism: Lissotriton vulgaris (assembly GCF_964263255.1). Classification (NCBI taxonomy): domain Eukaryota; kingdom Metazoa; phylum Chordata; class Amphibia; order Caudata; family Salamandridae; genus Lissotriton; species Lissotriton vulgaris. The sequence goes on from NC_141691.1 coordinate 135,798,501, forward strand.
AGGAAGTGCAGGATCCCAGCAGCAGGAAGGGAGGAAGAGAGAGAATGGAGAGCTGCAGAGCACAGGCAGTGATCTATCTGAGGATCACAAACAACATTCACCCAACACCAGGAATGGCCAGCTGGAAACAGTATACACCTGTTACAACGCAACTTTTACAACGACCTACTGTTACAACGCAACCTTTACAACGCATACCATTACAACGCATTGCGCTGGGGGGCGCTCTAGGATAGGGAATAAGTATAATTTACTATCCAACACCTTCCCTAGTGTCCACAGGGACTGGAGTTGGAATAGTAAATTATACTTACCACTATCCAGCACCTCTAAGCGCTATGCGTTGTAATGGTATGCGTTGTAATGGTCGCGTTGTAACAGTAGGTAGTTGAATGGTATGCGTTGTAACATGGTACATCCGCTGGAAACACGAGAAGGAGGCAGGGGGGAGGAAGCGAAAATGAAAGTTCGCAGAGCAGAAACTTGAGATACTCACTGAGGAGTGCTGCAGCAACCACAACCTCCTATTTGGCCGGGTGTGCCTGAGACACCGAAGCTCTAGTTATGGAAGGGGATGCAGCAGAAGATAAATGCTGTGGCTGTGGCACAGCGCTCTGTAGAATAGATTCACAATAGATGGCATGGCCTCCGTTCACACACGAAGGAAAAGGTTGCAACATGCCTGAGTGAGTCCCATGACACAGGAGGCAGACCCTCAACTGCACCCCTTCCAACTACACTGGAGGTAATGGTAGAGACCACCCTGGAGTCAGAGGCTGTCATTGGTTTTGACAACCTGAATACGTCTGCACCTGTACCATTGCAAAGTATGTGTAAAACTTTCATTATTATAGCATTTTTTACCCTGAAACTGGTGCCCTTGGGCATGTAAAAGACACTTTAACAGACATATTGGTATAGGATTATTCCATGTCCAAAATAGCCTTCACAGTGCATTATGGGATTCGCAGTAATAGACAAACAGTCTAGTCAGTGTCAGACATTTTTTTAATAAATGTGTACAACCAATGAGAATGTATTCCTCAGGTTATGTTTTTAATGGTATCTCCATTATCCAATTAGATGGTCCTGGGGAAGACATTGAAGGCCCAATAGATGAGGGTGAAGAACAGACACAAATTGTGGAAGGAGAAGCAATAGTCCTGGAGAGCTGCCCACAACACCTCATGGCCACCCCAGTAGTGTGTCCTTTTCCCCACAGCCATCGGTAGAGGCTGAGGATGCCATACAGTCGTCCACTCCAACTCTGCAGCCAGTCATCAGGGCCCGACAGCAGCGCTCTACTGTGCATGCCTGTAGACACCGTCACACTTTGCAGGCTTCTGGGTCTTAGGCGACTGCCGAACAACAGGCAATGTATGGTGGGCTTGAGGCATTGATTCTGCATGTTCGGCCATTCTGACCACATAATTGATATTTCATATAGACAAATGCCAAATTACCAATCAGTAATTTCTTACTGAATTGCAATTTGGTTTAGCGATTCGGTATTTGGCAGGTGTGTGCTTAGGGTGTCCTTTCCAAGTACCGAATTGCAGTGCTATGTATGAAAGTTATACAACCTAATTACGGTCACCAAGCATTAATTTTCTACTAACTACTTAAAGGTAGTAGTAACCATTCGCAAATGTTAAGGAGTCCCCATAGGACCCCTTATCCTTTGAGAATGTAAAAACATATATTTGTAAAGAGCAAGCAGTGTTCCCTCGACCACTGCTGGCTCAAAGTTTCATTTTCTCTTTTTAAACGCATCCCGTTTTCCTTTAAGGACAATGGGCTGCATTTTATTTTAAAAAAAAATACTTTTTTTAAAAGATATCACAGACATGGTGGTCTACTGACCCCAGAAGGTCACCATCCCCGTGATGGGTTTCATACCTAATGGGTCGAAAAATGTTATCTAGCCCATTAATGTACATGAGGTAGGTGATTAACAATCCATTTAGACTCGCTATCAAAAATGTTTAAGTTTTCTTACATCACAAATTGCGATTTCATAATTACAACTCAGTAGGAATTTAGGGCAGTATAGCATGAAATCCTCAAAATAGCTCGAGATCTGCCGCCCACACGTTGTACATGCTTTGCTCCCTGGCCACCACCCTCCCGACATCAAAGCGGTCCTCCTTCACCACAGACAATACTTTGGCCCCAAGGAAAATGTTTGCAAATACCCATCTATGGTCTTTAGTTTACAGTATTCTGTTGACTTGACCGCAGTTTGCTCAGCTGTCCACAAGGTGGCGGTCAAGCCCTTGTAAGTAAAGTACATTTTCGACTGTTTATCATATTAAGTAATATTTGATAATGGCTAATGGATCAGTACAAAGAAGATGTTTCATTTAAGTGGCGCGAATGAGAAGTTAACAGTTCTTGCTATTTCTAGGCCTTTGATAACTACATGTTCATTTGTATCTGTTTAGTTGTCTCTGAAATTCATTACAGTCTGCTTCACCTCAATTAAATCTTTTCTGCTCGAGGACAGCGCTTCTAGCAGCTTCCTTCTGTCTGCTGGTTGCTGTTCATTCTGTCTTCCTCTGCTGCATGCATTTAAAAAAAGTTGACAGTACTTATACCGAAATGCAATTCAATGGCAGCTTATATATATATATATATATATATATATATATATATATATATATATATATATATATATATATATCTATATCTATATATATATATATATATATATATATATATTCACACACAAAAAAGCTCCCCTTTTAGAAGAACTACTCTTGCAGGAAGGCAAATATTCCGCGTTTATTTAGCAGGAAACAGCACAGTGAAGGAGAACACAGTCCAAAGAATTCAGTAAGCCTGACGCGTTTCATGCTGTTGAAGCATTTCTTCAGAGGCTTCTATTTACAACACTGCGTGGAGCACCAGCCTGATTATAACCTTTTGCACCTGCCCCAGTGGGCGTTGGCTCACCCAGAGCCTTCTGGTAAAGGTAGTGCCTTAATATCGCTCCAGTGAGCTGCTCCTTCACAATGTCCATAATTGGACTGTGTTCTCCTTCACTGTGCTGTTTCCTGCTAAATAAACGCGGAATATTTGCCTTCCTGCAAGAGTGGTTCTTCTAAAAGGGGAGCTTTTTTGTGTGTGAACATTTAATACGGCCGATTCCCGGTCGTGGAGGAGCCCTGCTACTTATAAGTGGACCTTGCTACAGCTACTCGGCAAGCAATGCAAAGGGCAGGAAGGTCGTGTGGCAGGTGTGAATTAGCAGCGCTGAGTTGGTGAGACATTTTCCAGACCCACTGGGGCATTTTATTTTTGAATTATGGACATTGTGAAGGAGCAGCTCACTGGAGCGATATTAAGGCACTACCTTAACCAGAAGGCTCTGGGTGAGCCAACGCCCACTGGGGCAGGTGCAAAAGGTTATAATCAGGCTGGTGCTCCACGCAGTGTTGTAAATAGAAGCCTCTGAAGAAATGCTTCAACAGCATGAAACGCGTCAGGCTTACTGAATTCTTTGGACTGTGTTCTCCTTCACTGTGCTGTTTCCTGCTAAATAAACGCGGAATATTTGCCTTCCTGCAAGAGTGGTTCTTCTAAAAGGGGAGCTTTTTTGTGTGTGAACATATATATATATATATATATATATATATATATATATATATATATATATATATATATATATATATATATTAAATCCAGATTGGTTCCGCTCTCCTCCTGTTTTTCAGCGCTGCTGGCAAGTCCGTCGCTTCACGCGGTAGAACCAGACCGCAATATGTCCAAGCTGTGTTTGTTCCCGGGGCCTCCCGGGTTCAAAACAAAAGAAGCCGCCACTCCAGTCAGTGTATTTTTCAGAAATCCATAGTTTTATTATTCGAACCTCTGCAGCATATTGTCACAGCGAAAACCAACGCGTTTCGTGAGCTCCCAACTCACTTGATCACGGTTGTTACAAACACTGTTTGCTGAGAATAATTTAAAAGGGAGTCCCTCCCCCCCATCGGTCACATGATTTCGACCATGTGTTTCTGTGACACTATGGCCTTCTGGGATTCGTAGTTTTGACATTGTAAAATGTGATTTCATGTTATTTTCACAAGAAAAAACTTTTACACACCCATTTCCACTATTTGACTGTTTTTTGTAAATCCTTTTTTCTATTATTTACATTCTCAATTTCTTATGTGCAGGGAAATTAAAAGTTCAAAAGAAATTAAAAGCCCTCAAGTGGGCTGACTCAGTCATATAGCAACATTGCTTATCCTTTGCATTGAGTATTTTTTGCAAATTCAGTGTTTCCCTACTATGCATTATTTAAATCTTTTCAACATTACTTTTCTAAATTCTAACAAACAATCATTGGGGTCATTTTGATTAACCCGTAGGTCCCGGTCTATTTCATTTAGACCCTTTAAAGCCCTCTGGTGGGCTGACATTGAATGGGGTGTTGAATTATGTCATCAAATATCCCAGAGGTTCATTATATGATGGGTTGTAACGTGGGGTTATGGAGGGAAAATAGTTATTATGGAGTACATACAGAGAAGGCTTTCATTATTTTAAATGTGTACATAAAGTTCTTCGGACTGGTTCAGACCAAAAGGGGTCATTGTTCGAAAGTTCAAGATATGGCGTGATTCCTTTTGGCGCAATAATTTTTCTCGATGTCCACCCCGTTCTGTTGGGGGTAATGTTTCCAGTCCTAGAAATTTCAGATGTCGCCAATTGCTATTGTGATTTGTCTCCATGTGTTTGGCCACCGCATTTCCTCTATCCTTGTTTGTTGTGGCCCTTGTATGTTCTAAGATACGCTTTTTAAGTTCACAAATAGTACTTCCTATATAGCGTAGCTTGCACGGACATTCAATTAGATAGACTGTGTATTGACTTTTGCAAGTGATCAGTTCTTTGATCTTCCAAATTTTTCCATTGGCCATTTCAATTTGTTTCGTTGGTTTAGCTATCTCGCAAACTTTGCAATTGTGACATTTGTTGAATCCAACTGTTTTCAACCAGGGTGTTTTTTTGCGGTTCATGAAATGGCTATGGATCAATTGGTCCTTCAAATTTTTGGTTCTGCGGTATGTGACCACCGGGTGATCTCCCATTTTTTTGCCAATTGTCGGATCCAATTTTAGTAATTTCCAATTTTTTCTTAGGATTTGGATCACTTTTTTTGCTTTTTTGCTGTAGTCAAGTATCAGTCTTATTGGTTCTTCCATTTCTTTTTCTTTTGTTTTGGGTTTCAAACACTCTGCCCTTGGTTTCTCATTGGCTCTTTCCCAGCATTTCCTCGTCAGGTTTTTTCCGTATTTCCTCTTGTGGAATCTCTCCATTGTTTTAGCACTGTGTTTCTCCCATTCTGTGTTTTCGCTACATATTCTTTTTACACGGAGAAACTCTCCGTATGGTATGCTCGATATTAGGGCGGGTTGATGAAAGCTTGTGGCTTCCAATGTTGAATTTGTAGCCGTTTTCTTCCTGTGTAAGGTGGTTTCCAATTTGTTGTTTTGGATATACACTTCCGTGTCCAAGAAGGATATTGATTGCCTGCTTTTTGTGTAGGTGAATTTCAGATCTTTTGTACTATTATTCAGAACATCAAAGTATTCTTCAAATTCACTTTCACTTCCCCTCCACACTATGAATAAATCATCAATGAATCTCTTCCATTGTACAATGTGTTGGGTATATTTGGCATTTTGTTGATTCCAGGCTATCTCTTCCTCCCACCAACCCATTGCTATACAAGCATAGCTTGGACTGAATGAGAACCCCATTGCCGCGCCACTTCGCTGGCGATAGAGTTGTTCTCCAAAAAAGAAGATATTGTTGGAGAGTAATAGGTTGATCATTTCATACAACATGTCATTATGTTCTTTATAGTGTATGTTGCGTCTTTCCAGAAAGTGTTTGCAAGCCATTAGTCCCAAATCATTATCGATGTTTGTATACAGTCCGATAACATCCATGGATATTAGCAAATAGTTATCCTGCCAAATCAAATCAGAGATAGTACACACAAAGTCTGTAGTATCTTTCAAGTAAGATTTCAGATTTTCCACAAATGGTCTCAGAAAGAAATCAATGAAATTTCCCATCGGTTCCATCAGTGATCCGTTTGCTGAAACTATCGGTCTTCCTGGTGGTCTAGTGGGATTTTTATGAATTTTAGGCAGGAAGTACATGGTTGCCATGCAGGGAAAATCGACTGTTAAATATTTCCTTTCCTCATAGTCGATTAGATTTCTGTTTTCCCATATTAGTAGTTTTTGATCTACTTCTCTCTTGAGTTGGTCCGTTGGGTTCTTTCCAAGTTTTTCATAATATTTGGTGTTCGACAATTGGCTCATAGCTTCCTCCATGTACAAGTCCTTGTCCCAGATCACCACGTTTCCACCCTTATCAGCCATTTTTATTTCCACATTTATGTCGTTGATGAGGGTTGTTAGTGCAGCTCGTTCTTGCGCGGTTAAGTTGTCTTTAAATTTCGTTTTTGGAATGTTGTATAAGTCCTGTATAACCGCCTCCTGGAAGATGTCGATTTTATTGCCTGGGGTGAGTTGTGGATAGAATTTGGACTTTGCCTTCATTTTGCTTGTTCCGGCTCCTAATTGTGGTATCGCTGAGGTTAAAGATATTTCCTTGTCTTCCTCTGCATTCAAATTAAGGAGGGTCAAGTACCCGTCAGCGTCCTTCACTGTTAGGTCTGAAAATGGTTTCATGGGAATTCTGTGGACTTGAGGTTTGTTTTGTCTCTCTAAGAAATGTTTAGCCAATTTGATCTTTCGAATATATAGATATAAGTCTATCCTTGTTTGAGCTAAATCCATTTTTCTTGTTGGACAAAAATTAATGCCCCTTTTGAGTAGAGTCGTTTCAGCTGGTGTCATTGTTCTCTTGGATAAATTGACCACTTGTAATTCTTCCATCATCTGCCCCTCTTCTGTCTCATCCCCCTTGTCTCTGGGCCGCTTTGTAAGTTTTGTGCGCTTGCTTCTTCTGCCTCTTCTGGTTTTTTTTGCTGTTGTTGTTGTTGGTTTTTTGGTCTGGGTTGCCAAGATCTTCCACGGCCTCTTCCTCTTCCTCGTGTTTGTCTGGGCGCCCCCTGCTCCTGTTCCCATTGCCGCTGTTGGAGCACGAGGCGCATATCTCCTAAAAAACGCTTCTGTTCTTCGTCCAGATTTGTGTCTTCATCTGCCAATTCGTTTGATGTAATTGAAGATAGGCTGGAGGATGAGATGTTTTTGGTTTGTGATGGTTTCTTATAGAGATCATATTTTCGGGCAAACGTAAAAATTCTGCCCTCTGCGTAATCATTTGCATCACGTACAAATTTATTGTGTTTTCTTAATCTCACAGTTTCCTCATGTTTCTCGATTTGTTGTTCTAAATCCTCTTTGAATTTAGTCATTTCTGGATTTAATTTCAAGGCTTCCAGTTCTTTTTCCACTTCTTTCAATTGTTCCTTTATTTTTTCCAGGGCAATCTCAATATGCCTGACCAGTATCTTTATTAAGCCCAATGATGAGTTTAGGATGTATGCCCCCCATTCCTGTAACAACTCATTGGTTACATCCTGCTGGCTAGGCATCAACATTATCCTTAGGCCTCTTGGGACCCTTTCTGCTTCCAAGTATTTACGTAGTGCAATTACTTCCCACGATTTATTGATTTCTTTTCTGGTTAATTTTTCCCAGGCTCTGATTTTCCCTTTTGTATCATCCTTTGGTGTATCACTCTGTTTGGCTTGAACTTTCTCCATGTTCCCCTTGTCGAACATATTGGTAACAAGTTCCTTTCTCTTAGCCTCTCTTTGCTCCATTTCTTCTTCAAAGCTGTGCGTTGCTGTTTTGGTTCAATTACTTAAATTTGTTATTTTCGTTCTGTTTCTGACACTGACTGCCGGCTATTCTGAGAACTTACTGGGCTGTTTCTGGTTCCATAATGGATATGAATTTTGTTGGATGAATGCGCGTGTCTCACTGTGTGTTACGCGCTCTTTTCCACAAGTCTTAACTCTTCAGAAACACATGCCTTTCGTTTCAATTAGCCGTTTGCATAATCGCTCGGTTTGCCTTTAAGTTTCAAAGTTATTCTGCCGTTTAGAAAAAGTTCAGACTACACGTTTGTTTTTCCGTTACCATAGAGACTGAGAGAGGGGGATCCCTTCTTACCTCGGATGTGTATCTCCGGGCAGTGTGGGTGCCCGTCCTCCTTCAGAGTCTCCCGAGTCTGTTTCCTTTGGCTCAAATTTTCGGTGCGATGAGCGCTTCAAGAGGAATATAAAATAAATCCAGATTGGTTCCGCTCTCCTCCTGTTTTTCAGCGCTGCTGGCAAGTGCGTCGCTTCACGCGGTAGAACCAGACCGCAATATGTCCAAGCTGTGTTTGTTCCCGGGGCCTCCCGGGTTCAAAACAAAAGAAGCCGCCACTCCAGTCAGTGTATTTTTCAGAAATCCATAGTTTTATTATTCGAACCTCTGCAGCATATTGTCACAGCGAAAACCAACGCGTTTCGTGAGCTCCCAACTCACTTGATCACGGTTGTTACAAACACTGTTTGCTGAGAATAATTTAAAAGGGAGTCCCTCCCCCCCATCGGTCACATGATTTCGACCATGTGTTTCTGTGACACTATGGCCTTCTGGGATTCGTAGTTTTGACATTGTAAAATGTGATTTCATGTTATTTTCACAAGAAAAAACTTTTACACACCCATTTCCACTATTTGACTGTTTTTTGTAAATCCTTTTTTCTATTATTTACATTCTCAATTTCTTATGTGCAGGGAAATTAAAAGTTCAAAAGAAATTAAAAGCCCTCAAGTGGGCTGACTCAGTCATATAGCAACATTGCTTATCCTTTGCATTGAGTATTTTTTGCAAATTCAGTGTTTCCCTACTATGCATTATTTAAATCTTTTCAACATTACTTTTCTAAATTCTAACAAACAATCATTGGGGTCATTTTGATTAACCCGTAGGTCCCGGTCTATTTCATTTAGACCCTTTAAATTTTTGTTAGAATTTAGAAAAGTAATGTTGAAAAGATTTAAATAATGCATAGTAGGGAAACACTGAATTTGCAAAAAATACTCAATGCAAAGGATAAGCAATGTTGCTATATGACTGAGTCAGCCCACTTGAGGGCTTTTAATTTCTTTTGAACTTTTAATTTCCCTGCACATAAGAAATTGAGAATGTAAATAATAGAAAAAAGGATTTACAAAAAACAGTCAAATAGTGGAAATGGGTGTGTAAAAGTTTTTTCTTGTGAAAATAACATGAAATCACATTTTACAATGTCAAAACTACGAATCCCAGAAGGCCATAGTGTCACAGAAACACATGGTCGAAATCATGTGACCGATGGGGGGGAGGGACTCCCTTTTAAATTATTCTCAGCAAACAGTGTTTGTAACAACCGTGATCAAGTGAGTTGGGAGCTCACGAAACGCGTTGGTTTTCGCTGTGACAATATGCTGCAGAGGTTCGAATAATAAAACTATGGATTTCTGAAAAATACACTGACTGGAGTGGCGGCTTCTTTTGTTTTGAACCCGGGAGGCCCCGGGAACAAACACAGCTTGGACATATTGCGGTCTGGTTCTACCGCGTGAAGCGACGCACTTGCCAGCAGCGCTGAAAAACAGGAGGAGAGCGGAACCAATCTGGATTTATTTTATATTCCTCTTGAAGCGCTCATCGCACCGAAAATTTGAGCCAAAGGAAACAGACTCGGGAGACTCTGAAGGAGGACGGGCACCCACACTGCCCGGAGATACACATCCGAGGTAAGAAGGGATCCCCCTCTCTCAGTCTCTATGGTAACGGAAAAACAAACGTGTAGTCTGAACTTTTTCTAAACGGCAGAATAACTTTGAAACTTAAAGGCAAACCGAGCGATTATGCAAACGGCTAATTGAAACGAAAGGCATGTGTTTCTGAAGAGTTAAGACTTGTGGAAAAGAGCGCGTAACACACAGTGAGACACGCGCATTCATCCAACAAAATTCATATCCATTATGGAACCAGAAACAGCCCAGTAAGTTCTCAGAATAGCCGGCAGTCAGTGTCAGAAACAGAACGAAAATAACAAATTTAAGTAATTGAACCAAAACAGCAACGCACAGCTTTGAAGAAGAAATGGAGCAAAGAGAGGCTAAGAGAAAGGAACTTGTTACCAATATGTTCGACAAGGGGAACATGGAGAAAGTTCAAGCCAAACAGAGTGATACACCAAAGGATGATACAAAAGGGAAAATCAGAGCCTGGGAAAAATTAACCAGAAAAGAAATCAATAAATCGTGGGAAGTAATTGCACTACGTAAATACTTGGAAGCAGAAAGGGTCCCAAGAGGCCTAAGGATAATGTTGATGCCTAGCCAGCAGGATGTAACCAATGAGTTGTTACAGGAATGGGGGGCATACATCCTAAACTCATCATTGGGCTTAATAAAGATACTGGTCAGGCATATTGAGATTGCCCTGGAAAAAATAAAGGAACAATTGAAAGAAGTGGAAAAAGAACTGGAAGCCTTGAAATTAAATCCAGAAATGACTAAATTCAAAGAGGATTTAGAACAACAAATCGAGAAACATGAGGAAACTGTGAGATTAAGAAAACACAATAAATTTGTACGTGATGCAAATGATTACGCAGAGGGCAGAATTTTTACGTTTGCCCGAAAATATGATCTCTATAAGAAACCATCACAAACCAAAAACATCTCATCCTCCAGCCTATCTTCAATTACATCAAACGAATTGGCAGATGAAGACACAAATCTGGACGAAGAACAGAAGCGTTTTTTAGGAGATATGCGCCTCGTGCTCCAACAGCGGCAATGGGAACAGGAGCAGGGGGCGCCCAGACAAACACGAGGAAGAGGAAGAGGCCGTGGAAGATCTTGGCAACCCAGACCAAAAAACCAACAACAACAACAGCAAAAAAAACCAGAAGAGGCAGAAGAAGCAAGCGCACAAAACTTACAAAGCGGCCCAGAGACAAGGGGGATGAGACAGAAGAGGGGCAGATGATGGAAGAATTACAAGTGGTCAATTTATCCAAGAGAACAATGACACCAGCTGAAACGACTCTACTCAAAAGGGGCATTAATTTTTGTCCAACAAGAAAAATGGATTTAGCTCAAACAAGGATAGACTTATATCTATATATTCGAAAGATCAAATTGGCTAAACATTTCTTAGAGAGACAAAACAAACCTCAAGTCCACAGAATTCCCATGAAACCATTTTCAGACCTAACAGTGAAGGACGCTGACGGGTACTTGACCCTCCTTAATTTGAATGCAGAGGAAGACAAGGAAATATCTTTAACCTCAGCGATACCACAATTAGGAGCCGGAACAAGCAAAATGAAGGCAAAGTCCAAATTCTATCCACAACTCACCCCAGGCAATAAAATCGACATCTTCCAGGAGGCGGTTATACAGGACTTATACAACATTCCAAAAACGAAATTTAAAGACAACTTAACCGCGCAAGAACGAGCTGCACTAACAACCCTCATCAACGACATAAATGTGGAAATAAAAATGGCTGATAAGGGTGGAAACGTGGTGATCTGGGACAAGGACTTGTACATGGAGGAAGCTATGAGCCAATTGTCGAACACCAAATATTATGAAAAACTTGGAAAGAACCCAACGGACCAACTCAAGAGAGAAGTAGATCAAAAACTACTAATATGGGAAAACAGAAATCTAATCGACTATGAGGAAAGGAAATATTTAACAGTCGATTTTCCCTGCATGGCAACCATGTACTTCCTGCCTAAAATTCATAAAAATCCCACTAGACCACCAGGAAGACCGATAGTTTCAGCAAACGGATCACTGATGGAACCGATGGGAAATTTCATTGATTTCTTTCTGAGACCATTTGTGGAAAATCTGAAATCTTACTTGAAAGATACTACAGACTTTGTGTGTACTATCTCTGATTTGATTTGGCAGGATAACTATTTGCTAATATCCATGGATGTTATCGGACTGTATACAAACATCGATAATGATTTGGGACTAATGGCTTGCAAACACTTTCTGGAAAGACGCAACATACACTATAAAGAACATAATGACATGTTGTATGAAATGATCAACCTATTACTCTCCAACAATATCTTCTTTTTTGGAGAACAACTCTATCGCCAGCGAAGTGGCGCGGCAATGGGGTTCTCATTCAGTCCAAGCTATGCTTGTATAGCAATGGGTTGGTGGGAGGAAGAGATAGCCTGGAATCAACAAAATGCCAAATATACCCAACACATTGTACAATGGAAGAGATTCATTGATGATTTATTCATAGTGTGGAGGGGAAGTGAAAGTGAATTTGAAGAATACTTTGATGTTCTGAATAATAGTACAAAAGATCTGAAATTCACCTACACAAAAAGCAGGCAATCAATATCCTTCTTGGACACGGAAGTGTATATCCAAAACAACAAATTGGAAACCACCTTACACAGGAAGAAAACGGCTACAAATTCAACATTGGAAGCCACAAGCTTTCATCAACCCGCCCTAATATCGAGCATACCATACGGAGAGTTTCTCCGTGTAAAAAGAATATGTAGCGAAAACACAGAATGGGAGAAACACAGTGCTAAAACAATGGAGAGATTCCACAAGAGGAAATACGGAAAAAACCTGACGAGGAAATGCTGGGAAAGAGCCAATGAGAAACCAAGGGCAGAGTGTTTGAAACCCAAAACAAAAGAAAAAGAAATGGAAGAACCAATAAGACTGATACTTGACTACAGCAAAGAAGCAAAAAAAGTGATCCAAATCCTAAGAAAAAATTGGAAATTACTAAAATTGGATCCGACAATTGGCAAAAAAATGGGAGATCACCCGGTGGTCACATACCGCAGAACCAAAAATTTGAAGGACCAATTGATCCATAGCCATTTCATGAACCGCAAAAAAACACCCTGGTTGAAAACAGTTGGATTCAACAAATGTCACAATTGCAAAGTTTGCGAGATAGCTAAACCAACGAAACAAATTGAAATGGCCAATGGAAAAATTTGGAAGATCAAAGAACTGATCACTTGCAAAAGTCAATACACAGTCTATCTAATTGAATGTCCGTGCAAGCTACGCTATATAGGAAGTACTATTTGTGAACTTAAAAAGCGTATCTTAGAACATACAAGGGCCACAACAAACAAGGATAGAGGAAATGCGGTGGCCAAACACATGGAGACAAATCACAATAGCAATTGGCGACATCTGAAATTTCTAGGACTGGAAACATTACCCCCAACAGAACGGGGTGGACATCGAGAAAAATTATTGCGCCAAAAGGAATCACGCCATATCTTGAGCTTTCGAACAATGACCCCTTTTGGTCTGAACCAGTCCGAAGAACTTTATGTACACATTTAAAATAATGAAAGCCTTCTCTGTATGTACTCCATAATAACTATTTTCCCTCCATAACCCCACGTTACAACCCATCATATAATGAACCTCTGGGATATTTGATGACATAATTCAACACCCCATTCAATGTCAGCCCACCAGAGGGCTTTAAAGGGTCTAAATGAAATAGACCGGGACCTACGGGTTAATCAAAATGACCCCAATGATTGTTTGTTAGAATTTAGAAAAGTAATGTTGAAAAGATTTAAATAATGCATAGTAGGGAAACACTGAATTTGCAAAAAATACTCAATGCAAAGGATAAGCAATGTTGCTATATGACTGAGTCAGCCCACTTGAGGGCTTTTAATTTCTTTTGAACTTTTAATTTCCCTGCACATAAGAAATTGAGAATGTAAATAATAGAAAAAAGGATTTACAAAAAACAGTCAAATAGTGGAAATGGGTGTGTAAAAGTTTTTTCTTGTGAAAATAACATGAAATCACATTTTACAATGTCAAAACTACGAATCCCAGAAGGCCATAGTGTCACAGAAACACATGGTCGAAATCATGTGACCGATGGGGGGGAGGGACTCCCTTTTAAATTATTCTCAGCAAACAGTGTTTGTAACAACCGTGATCAAGTGAGTTGGGAGCTCACGAAACGCGTTGGTTTTCGCTGTGACAATATGCTGCAGAGGTTCGAATAATAAAACTATGGATTTCTGAAAAATACACTGACTGGAGTGGCGGCTTCTTTTGTTTTGAACCCGGGAGGCCCCGGGAACAAACACAGCTTGGATATATATATATATATATATATATATATATATATATATATATATATATATATATATATATATATATATATATATATATATATATATGTTTCTCCAACTGCCCTGAAGCTTTTGGAAGAACGCACGACACCACTCTGCCATTCGGCCATTCACAAGCAGTCTGCCTTTTCTGCTCCACTTAACACTCTGCTGCCGACGCGTTTCGAGGTTCCACAACCTCTTCTTCTTGGGCTGAACAAACGGCATTCAAGATTCGCATTGACTTTTTTTCAGGTAATTTATTCATTTGTGTGACTGCCCCCAGTGGGCGTAACCTTCTTGCGGTAATTGTTCAAATGCCTGATGGGACACGGAGTCCCCAATGCAACAATAAATTATTCTTTGGTAAGTTTGAAATGTTCCGTTTGTAATTAATTCACCTTGTTACCGATAGTAGGAAGTTTCACAGGAGGCAAACTCAATCCGCATATTGAGTGGTGTGCTGTTTCTCTTCTGAAAGGTTCAGAGCGATAGCCTCGTTCAGCTGGTTGTAAGTTTCTCTCTCAGCTGGTCGATGGTGCAGCTTCCCACGGCCAGGCTGCCGTGTTGCAAAATGTTTCTCCAACTGCCCTGAAGCTTTTGGAAGCGCACACGACACCACTCTGCCATTCGGCCATTCACATGCAGTCTGCCTTTTCTGCTCCACTTAACACTCTGCTGCCGACGCGTTTCGAGGTTCCACGACCTCTTCTTCTTGGGCTGAACAAACGGCATTCAAGATTCGCATTTACTTTTTTTCAGGTAATTTATTCATTTGTGTGACTGCCCCCAGTGGGCGTAACCTTCTTGCGGTAATTGTTCAAATGCCTGATGGGACACGGAGTCCCCAATGCAACAATAAATTATTCTTTAGTAAGTTTGAAATGTTCCGTTTGTAATTAATTCACCTTGTTACCTATAGTAGGCAGTTTCACAGGAGGCAAACTCAATCCGCATATTGAGTGGTGTGCTGTTTCTCTTCTGAAAAATTACCTGAAAAAAAGTCAATGCGAATCTTGAATGCCGTTTGTTCAGCCCAAGAAGAAGAGGTCGTGGAACCTCGAAACGCGTCGGCAGCAGAGTGTTAAGTGGAACAGAAAAGGCAGACTGCATGTGAATGGCCGAATGGCAGAGTGGTGTCGTGGGCGCTTCCAAAAGCTTCAGGGCAGTTGGAGAAACATTTTGCAACACGGCAGCCTGGCCTTGGGAAGCTGCACCATCGACCAGCTGAGAGAGAAACTTACAACCAGCTGAACGAGGCTATCGCTCTGAACCTTTCAGAAGAGAAACAGCACACCACTCAATATGCGGATTGAGTTTGCCTCCTGTGAAACTGCCTACTATAGGTAACAAGGTGAATTAATTACAAACGGAACATTTCAAACTTACTAAAGAATAATTTATTGTTGCATTGGGGACTCCGTGTCCCATCAGGCATTTGAACAATTACCGCAAGAAGGTTACGCCCACTGGGGGCAGTCACACAAATGAATAAATTACCTGAAAAAAAGTCAATGCGAATCTTGAATGCCGTTTGTTCAGCCCAAGAAGAAGAGGTCGTGGAACCTCGAAACGCGTCGGCAGCAGAGTGTTAAGTGGAGCAGAAAAGGCAGACTGCATGTGAATGGCCGAATGGCAGAGTGGTGTCGTGTGTGCTTCCAAAAGCTTCAGGGCAGTTGGAGAAACATTTTGCAACACGGCAGCCTGGCCGTGGGAAGCTGCACCATCGACCAGCTGAGAGAGAAACTTACAACCAGCTGAACGAGGCTATCGCTCTGAACCTTTCAGAAGAGAAACAGCACACCACTCAATATGCGGATTGAGTTTGCCTCCTGTGAAACTGCCTACTATAGGTAACAAGGTGAATTAATTACAAACGGAACATTTCAAACTTACTAAAGAATAATTTATTGTTGCATTGGGGACTCCGTGTCTCATCAGGCATTTGAACAATTACCGCAAGAAGGTTACGCCCACTGGGGGCAGTCACACAAATGAATAAATTACCTGAAAAAAAGTCAATGCGAATCTTGAATGCCGTTTGTTCAGCCCAAGAAGAAGAGGTTGTGGAACCTCGAAACGCGTCGGCAGCAGAGTGTTAAGTGGAGCAGAAAAGGCAGACTGCATGTGAATGGCCGAATGGCAGAGTGGTGTCGTGTGCGCTTCCAAAAGCTTCAGGGCAGTTGGAGAAACATTTTGCAACACGGCAGCCTGGCCGTGGGAAGCTGCACCATCGACCAGCTGAGAGAGAAACTTACAACCAGCTGAACGAGGCTATCGCTCTGAACCTTTCAGAAGAGAAACAGCACACCACTCAATATGCGGATTGAGTTTGCCTCCTGTGAAACTGCCTACTATAGGTAACAAGGTGAATTAATTACAAACGGAACATTTCAAACTTACTAAAGAATAATTTATTGTTGCATTGGGGACTCCGTGTCCCATCAGGCATTTGAACAATTACCGCAAGAAGGTTACGCCCACTGGGGGCAGTCACACAAATGAATAAATTACCTGAAAAAAAGTCAATGCGAATCTTGAATGCCGTTTGTTCAGCCCAAGAAGAAGAGGTCGTGGAACCTCGAAACGCGTCGGTAGCAGAGTGTTAAGTGGAGCAGAAAAGGCAGACTGCATGTGAATGGCCGAATGGCAGAGTGGTGTCGTGTGCGCTTCCAAAAGCTTCAGGGCAGTTGGAGAAACATATATATATATATATTCTGTTATATATATATATATATATATATATATATATATATATATATATATATATATATATATATATAACAGAATCACGTTTATTTACAGCAGAATATAAGTTGTTTTTCGAATTCACTTAAATGAGGGCCAAAAGATTTGTGAAGTCTGCCGAGGTTGTCTTCTCTGCCAGGTCTGATGAAGACAGCTTCTTCCAATATGCGCATGAATGTGCCCCAAAAGGTAAGTGACGAGTGGGACAACCTTTAGGCGAAACTATTGACTTAATTTAGCTTGTCCTTCATAAACATTCACAGAGCACTAATGTGCACTTCTTTAACAAGCACCAATTGATAAATAAAGCAGATGTGCAGGTCAGCTAAATTAAAAAAAAATGGGGCATATTATCAACAACTAGCCATATTTAATGAGCTTAGTGATATTTTTTTTATCGCCGCGCATCGCTGGATTTTATTGCAGAGATAACGTGGTATTAGCAACGTTTATCTCAAATGTGATAAAATATCCGGCGATAGGGGCTCAATGCGTGAATATCGCTGGAAATCAGCGATATTCAGGCATCATCGCCACTAGGGTTTTAACCTGAATATCCACCTCCCATTGGATATACAGGCTAAGAATTGGTCTGGGCAGGCGTAAGGTTTTGGCGATATTCGCGCTTAGCGCACATGTTTTTTATCGCTTCGCCTGCTTTGATAATAGGCGATAGCAATGTTAGCCACTGCTTACAGTTGCTAACAGGTTGGGTACGCCCACTTTGCATGTTATTAGCGATAAATTTTGCTGACATGCAAAGCGGGCCCCAAACCGGTCGCTATCGCCTACAAGCTGTCGCTAACTGCTGTTAGCGACAGCTTGCTAATAGGGCGATAAAATTATTGCCGCTTTCGCAGGAAAAAGTCTAGCTAAAGCGGCGATAATGCCCTTCATAAAATGCCCCAATGTTTTTAACCAATGTAGCTAATTTTAAAGTTGTGATTTGGCCTAGCTCCGTTTTTTTCTGTTATTATTGGAACTTGGGCGTTTTTTGGATTGCCTAATTTGTGAACAAAAAAATAAATAAGAAAGTGAATGGGCCCAAGGCCTTTCTTGGGAGACTACCACTGCCGAATGGCAAGGTTGCTGAATGTCAACATGCATGCCAACAGACCCAATTCAGGCAAAGAGAAAGAAAATGGCTTTATTTTAGCTGTCTCCCACCGGAAGCTGCCTCTGCTTCCTTAGAAAGTAATGGGGAAAATTCATTCCCCCGATTTTAATCAAAATCTTCCACTTCGTGTTCTGAAATGTTGAAATGTATGTGGCAATGCATCTAGTTCTGAGTCCATCTTGTGCCTCTTTGGGTCGTACTTGCAGGTTCGCTGTCTTTCACACTTTCTACCTTTGCCACTGTTTTCCTATCATACTCTTCTTCCTTTCATTTCTCTTCTGTACCTTCAAAGAATCCCCTCCACTTGGCATAGACTCAACTGAAGGCGAAGGGGGCCGGCTAGGGACTGGTGTTTATGGCAGGAGAAAGCCATGCTTCAGCTACCAACACAAACTATATTATTTTGAGAAAAGGCAGATGGGAAATGAACTGAAGACATGCTAAGCCTCTGAGCGCCAGCCAACACAGCGATCAATCCTGCCAAGTGTCTGTGCTCCAGTGCTTAATTTGAACCAGTGGTTTCCGGTTCTTGACACCAGCACTTAATTGTCAACACTGGCGCTTATAACAATCTGCCACATGGTGGCACTCTTTGTCTAATATAGAGATGAATACAACAACAGTTTTTTAAAAATAATTTAATATACATTTAAAATGACTATTTACTGCAGCCCATACCATTCTTATAGCTTTGGGGCCTGGAATAATTCCAATTGTCACAATTGTAGGTGAGTATTGGTTAGTAGTTGCGTTGGTACAGTCATTGGCAGTGCTGGCAGGAGCAATAGGTGGTGCAAGCTTCAGTGGCCCCCTGAAGAGAGCCCTGGCACCTATTTGCTAACAAATTAAACACTGCTGACCTCCACTGCAGGGCCCAAGGGGAGGCTCATGCTCTATCAGACTCAGCATTGAGTGAGTTTTCAGCCACAAAAGATATAGATGTGTCTAATGGTCCATTTGTCTTGCTCCTTGAAAGCATTGATTTCAAACCGAGTAGATTTCCTTAGTCCCAAAAGGAAATTGCAGTCTTTTCGGAGAAAGGGAAACTGGCGGGAGTCTCTCATCCCTCCCACTGAGTCGTGAAGTGAAGATTGCTGGAAGTCGGATAAAACTGTCGGAGAATCTCTCACCTGCTGATGAAAAAGGCAATGTCACACACTGAACCCAAAATCAGCACACAGACAGAAGAATTGGTATTTTTCTACAAACTAATGTCTGGACTCCTATATATATTGTGAATAGGAACTACTGGCATAATTGTTCATAACCCTGCATACAAACTGATTACAAATCTTAAATACACCCCAATTTTATTTCCTTATACATCCCTAACCAATGAGGCTAAGCCCCGCCTATGCAATAACTTGCTGATTTACAGCGTAGTTTACTTTAGGATGTTTATGCAGAGCTGTGTATAACCCTCCATGTGTTTATGCCATAAGACCTGAGGTCAGATGCTGCTCTTTCAGCATCCCTCTTGAGACCGGTCCACCTGCCTGCTTCTTTTCGGTGGCCCCACAGCAGCCGTGCACGTCACGGAAACCAGCTCTGAAAGGGACAGCACGGTGTCATCTTTGTCGCGGAGCTTTTGTGCTTTGTCCCGGTGTGTTCAGATGAGCTTAGTGAGGTGCTATTTTTATCCAGTGCAGCCTTTTCCTGTGATGTCAGTTCCTGTTTAATCATATATTGGAGACATTTACAAGTGATGAATGCACCACAACTCATTTTTTCCTTTATGTTTTCTCTCATGTTCTTTGGCAGCTTGCTACTATTGGTGTCCCTGGTTTTTGCTTCTGGCAGCCGGTACTTCTGAAAGATCTACTGCTGGGTGTTGTTGCTCTTTCCTTTGACCTAATGTTGGTGGGTGTTTGGTGCCTTGATATTAACTTAAGTATTAATCTTCATCTTCAATCAAGAGTTACATGATTTCCAAGAAGGTTTTTTACACTTTGTGTTTTTTTCTTACTCCTTACTGCACCCATCAAGGAGACACCCGACACATTTCACTTGTTTCATTAATGTAGTGTTGTGGGTTATTATATGTTGTGGGGTATTATGCTCTAGCTGCTTTGTATTCTGTGAGCAGGCTCGAGCTTTACTCTTCTAGAATATTGGGGGGATTTGGCAGTTGTTTGTCAGCTGCTCGCCTTACCTGATGCTGGATGGCTGCTCCTCTTCGGGTGGGGTTATTTCTTCAATAAAGGATCAGGGGGCCTATTACCAAGATCAAGCGATAATCATCGTTTAACACGGTTAGCGGAAATATTATTAGCGCCGAGCTCCGCCGATTTTTATCGCAGATAAACCTTGCTATTATCAAGGTTTATCTCAAAAGCGATAAAAATCGGCCGAAATGCATGAATATCGCTGAAAAGTCAGCGATATTCATGCATTACTGAGCTAACGCTCTTAGCCATGTTATCCACCTACCATTGGATAACATGGCTAAGAACTGCTCTGGGCAGGCGTTAGCTTCTGGAGATATTCGCGCTTAGCGTGAATATTTCCAAAAGTACGCCATTGTAGGTAATAGGAGATAGCGATTTTAGCAACTGTTTACAGTCGCTAACATCTTGGCACGCCCACTTTGCATGTCATTAGCGATAAATATCGCTGACATGCAAAGTGGGCCCCAAGATGATCGCTATCTCCTACTAGCTGTCGCTAACTGGTGTTAGCGACAGCTAGGTAATAGGGCGATTAAAATTATCGCCGCTTTAGCGGGAAAAATTCCCACTAAAGCGGCGATAAGGCCCTTAGTAATATGCCCCCTTGTACGCTGTTCTTCGTGACTGGATCTGTACTTTACAATTAAGTACAGGGCTACAGGAAGGCGGACACTCAACCGATCTTCTCTGGACTAATTGCAATGCCAACAACTCCTTAGGTTTGTTTTTGCTACAGATCCAACCTAGGACCTAGCACAAGAGTTACGACAATTACGTCTCGAGAATTCAACATTAAAGCAGACAATGCTGTTACGGTCCCTAGATATCCCAGTGGTCCCTTCCAGTGCCCTGCGTTTTTCTGGGGATCAAGTGAAGTTCAGAGATCCTTTGGATTCTCTTGTGGTTCATTTTACCTTTTGCTCGGCGTAAGGTAGAAGGATCAAGTAAATTTAGGTTACATGATTGGTTGCTAATGGGGCATGCATTTGGCCACCGTCTTTGGTAGCAAATCCAGATGTTTAGTTTGAAGACTCATTATGCTTTCCTACTAGCATTCAAGAAGGGGTTTAAATGCCCTGACATGGAGTATTGCACTCAGAAAGCATTGTGCAATATTCAGCAAGGTGACATGGAAGAATAGATTAGTTTTCATTAGTAGACATCTGAAACTACCCAGCGTGTTGAGGTATGGACTGCTCCAAGCCCCAGTGTATTTCCTTCTTTGTTTGATATCCAGCTCATGATTCCACACTTTCTCTCCATATCCCTCCCAGAGCTTTTTCTCACTCTCAACACTCTCCTGGGCTCCTTCATTCTCCCCTGTATGTTTTGAGAAAAGCATCCCACCCACTGACAGACCTCCTCCTAGACTCCTACACCCCTCTCCTTTTCCAGTTTCATCACTCTCGACCCCCCTCTCTTTTATTTCTATTTGACCATTACTCGTGATACTTGAAACTGCATCCTCCACCCTCCTTACCTGCCACATCCCAACTGGAACATACCAGTTTAGGGTACCCTACATCCCGGTCCCTCGCTGGAAATCTGTTCACCTCCTGTCCTCCCATTCACCAGGATTCCACTGTCCACTTGGGATATCCTTAGGCATCTTATAATGCCATTCTCCTCCCTCTTCACTTGCCCCCAGACCTCCTGTGTTTTGGACCAGCCCCATGCAGTTCACCTCAACCTATACTGCTTCGTGCTTCGTCCCTGGCCTCAACATCACCGGTTAGCTCCAGAGTTCTCATCATCCTTCCTTCTCTGGCTACTCACCATGTGACTCTATTGACTTCTTAAGTCCCAGTGAGCGTCACAATCCCTCTGTCTTCTTCCCTTAACCTCCCCGCCCCCACACTCTGCTATCTAGAAAACAAATTGCACAGACTATTTGAGGAAATGAAGTCTATCTCAGATAAATCCATCAAGACAAGACTCTCCATTTGCTTCATATATGCACTTCTGGGCCAATTTTTCTTCTCAGTCCTAGGAAAATAATCTACCTCTCAGCCCTGGCTCTCTATAGCAGCAGCCAACAACACTCAATGGCCCAAGTTATCACACAGCTGTCTCACATAGTCCAGAATCGACTCCCTTCTAAAGTCTAAAGCAATGTCTCTCTGCCGCCTCAGCAGCCGGCCTACAACATCCAAGTAATCGCCAGCACTGATGTGCATAGACCAGGACTGAATTCTCCAGGTCACAATACTGCAGTGCAAACCTCATTTTAATCCCTTGTCTGCAGATCACACACCTCCATCCCTGAAACTCATGTCTGTTCTTCAATGCATTCTTCACAATTGTAGATCAGCTGCTAAACATACTGCAGGCATTGCTGAGGCAATCATCTCTCATGGGTTAATCATTCTGTGCCAGATGTACGAAGCCTCTTTGTGGTCGCACAAGGTCTGATTCTCAGAATTGAGCAGTTTGCGACTTCAAAAAGCCCTTTTCATATGTTCAAAACGTAATTGCGATTCTGTAACACATTACCAAATCACAACTTAGGTTTGCAACCAAATGCATATTCAGTATTTGAAGGGGTGAGTTCATGGTGGCCCTTCCAAATATGGAATCACATTTGAGTTGCAAAACATTCATGCTTTCCACCGACACAAAGGAGGTGTTAAGCCACTCGAAATGTGAATATTGACAAAAAACATTTTTAGAAGACTAGGCTTTGGACCCATTGACCAAAAATGAAACTCACACGTTTAGTTAAAAAGAAATGTCTTTTAAAGGAAACTTATTACATTAAAAAGAAAATTGCTTTCTTTATTAGCAAATCACATAAACGGTGGTTTTCTGACCTCAATAGGCTACTGATCTTGTGATGGCTGTGATTCCTAGTAGGTCACGATTTGCAACCTATCCTAAAAATATTCATGAGGTTGATAGAATTGTGACCCACTAGGAATTAGTCATTTGCAAACCAGGTTATTAGCACATAGGTCGGTTCATAAATTACTAAACTGGCAGCAAAAATACTGGTCGCAAATGCTGTAGTGTAGTTCCTAGTTTCCCACTAGGCCCTGCGCATTGGAATAACCTAAACAGTAGTATCGACGTGGAACTGCGGATATTCCAGGCCTCCACTGACTATGCTAAACTTAATTGGGTGTGTTACCAACTAGCTCAGAGGTCACTGGAAACTTTCTTCTCTGCATGGGAAGTGATCAGCTTCCTTGGCACAGACAAGAAGGGATTCAGCTTTCCAACAACCGTGCAACATGACAACTTTGCTCCTCAGATCAAGAGTCAATCTCTAGGGTCGTGTGAAACAATAGACATGTATTTCACTCAGTCAGTTTAGTGCAGTTTACTTTCACGAGATGTAGAGAATAGAGAGACGGGCGTTTGTCAATAAAGGGTTAACATTTATTGAACAGTCTTTCTTCTCGTACAAGAGAAATGTTTTGCCACAATTGCAAGACTTGTTATTATAAAAAATACGTACAGTAAGATAAGGATTGCGAAATAGAACTGTAAAAGCATTGATATGGTTTCTTAGCCATACAATGGTTTAAAAGTAATAAAACATATATACAGTCATATATACATTAGGCTAACATACTCAACTGGTGCTTCTAACTATGCCTACCCCAGTGTGCCTGACCTAAGCCTAACACGTGGAAAGGGAGTAAGTAAGTAGCTTTAAGTTAAGTTGGTTTTGCCAAGGTTTGCTTCAAGAATTCTCATCTAAGGGTTTAGTCAACACCATACCTCTGAATAGAATGATGGAAGTCTGGTATTTCCTTCAGGGGGCACTCGATATCCCAGTCACCCGCAAGGGTAGACCGGAAACGCTGGAGCTGGATTTCTCTGCAGGAGAAAGGCAGCGGCTCTCTTCTCAGCGCGTCGAACAGGAGGAGGAGGCGGGGGACAGCGTCCGCGGCAGCTGGAATCTGCTGGATGTCTTCGCAGAGGGACGGCTGTTCGGCTCCTAAGCGTACTGCACCATCGTTCGCGCTTTAGCAGCGATAATGGTATCAGTAGCTTCACCACCAAGGGACAGCAGTCTGCAGCGACAGGGTGCTAGCTTCACCAACACGGGGTCTTGCAGACAGCTAACAACAGGCAACGAGCAACGAGCTATTGCTTAAGGCAACGTTGGTAATATTTATACCTGACAGGTGCCGGGTTTGACGCAAGTTTGCTGGACATAAGACGTCAATTAAAGATGTCACTAGGAAGCGATAGTTATCAGTTGCTCATTAGAGTTCCATTACTAATCAAAACACAGCAAGCGGGGATTTCCAGGTTTGCTGAGTTTTTATCTTGTTGAAGAACTCGGAGTGTTAATCTAGGAATATCAGATAGTGACTCCTGCCCTGTCATTGCACTAATTGGTCGCAAAGGAAGTGGCAGAGAGCTATGCTGGAATGTGGCTCTGTTCGTGTGAGGCCAGAGATGACTTTTCTGAAAATCGCACTTGAACGGTTATGCCAATATAGGGAATAAATGGATTTATAGCCGAATAGGGGCATAAGGTCACAGTATCGATCAGGAACCTAGATAAACACATAACACCCACTCCACGTATTCATGTCCATCAAATTACTAAAACTAGAGCAATAGGATGCATGTGTAACATTGCCCACCCCAAAATACATAAATGCATTCAAAATAGGCGTATATTGTAATACGTGAAATTTAGGTACTGTACGTTTTTTGAAGCATAGAAATCATTCAAAAAATTATTGCATATGAAATCAATGAACGATTATGCAAAAAGAATTACACATGAAGTATCTCTGACAGAAGAAGGGCGAGATAAATCATCACATATAAATGCATTGCAATAACATGTGCTAGAGGCTGATGTAATGTTGTTATGTCTCTAGATGTGTTTAAAAATAGAAGTTTTGAAGCTTCTGTTCTCTAAGAATAGTTTTTACGTTAAGCAAAGAATTGTTCGTGCCAAAAAAAAAATCAATATTAAAAATATCCAATTCAAAAAAGAATTAATGCTTGAACGGGGAAATAGAGTTCCAACACTTTCTGCAGTTTTTGTTGATCAAAACTGAAGGCCGAATTCAGAGTTCATGAGAACGCTGTGAGTCGGAAAGCTTCTCAAAAGTTATTGTTTCTGTACGGGTGAGAACATCGTATCAGACAGGCTCTCAAAGAATTGGTCTACAAAATCAGGTGATAGTTCAACCAAATTAGATAGCGCTGTAACTTGGCAGGTGTGAGAATGATTGCTGTCATCGTAGTCAGGAGCAGCAATGCTCACAGAAGGTCGTACCTGGGTGATGTTGCTTTTGTCACTCGCTCCACTGTTACCACCTAGTCGTAGTACAGGAGTCTCAACGAATGCTGTCATCAGGATTGGTAGCCGCTGGGGACAACACAATGCGTGAGCCGTTATTGGACTGAGCAAAGTATCGACGTCCATTGGTACTGCTGATGGAAGTGAAAGACAGATGTCCAACACGCATTCATCGCCGCATAGCATACATCTTAGTACCGGTAAGATACAGTTCTGCCATATAGGTCTGAATGAAAGGAACCAGGTCATGTTTAGATCTCTCAGCCTGGCCAATCCAAGGACGTTAGTTATCCTGTCCCGGTAGCGCATTGCTAGGATTGTCTCTTCCATTCCCATGGGAGCTATGTCTGAGTTTCGGCTTGCCATAACGAAGCAGGAGGGTCAAAAATAAAATCCCTGCGACGAGTCCCAAAAATAATGGTATGCCGCCAAAAACAGAGTGTACAAAATTAGGAACGATTCCCAAAATTGCCTGGAAGGGTGTTAGAAGTCCCGTAAAGACTGTCTTAAATATGCCTGGGATGCTTGTGGCACTAGACATGTTAAGGAGTTGGCTCAACATTTTTACGAAATGCACGGGGCAATTTGTTGATAAAAGGTCATGAACTTCAGTAGCTGTCCTTGCAACTAGAAGATCATACGTCTCTTTTGATGACGTTATAGGCACTGTTGTCTGTAAAAGTACAGATTTCATTTTGCTTAAAGTATCAATTCGTATAGAATAGAGATTCAGACGAGGCCAGATGGGAGTCACTGTGTCTGCAGGCCTACTCGGGAACAATGCTTGCATACAGCATTTGACCATGGATGTTACGCTTACTAGATAACTTTTCCCTGGCACTAGGCCACAACATCTGTGATCCGTTCTAAGAATGTAACTTCCGTTTGAAAGTTGCATAAAGAAGGGCTCTATCTGAGTTGCAGGTGTGACTAGCTGGTGGCATGAAAGGTTGTTAGAATTTCCATCACATGCTCCGTGTAAATTAATACCCTGACACAAAAGTATACCGCTTAGTGAATGTTTACAGTTCTCACCACTAAGAAATACATTTTTGTCGCTGTCACTATAGCAAGAATGAGTGTATGGTAATTTCCATTCTGATTTTACATATCCTTTACCCAATTGTTCATACTGGCCAGCAGGTATGTACTCAAGGCACTTTTTAAATCGGAAAGTTGTTATCGGAATGGTGATAATTCCGTGTATTATCCATTCAATGACAGGACTCTCTGACATTGTCAATGGTAATCTCTCAAGTTTTTCGATGCTCAGGATTGTATAGTCTGCTCCTTTCTGTGCCAAACTGATCTGTTTATCAGTAAGGTTAAAAATGGAAAATAATGACGTTGTGTTGATTAAACGCCAAGGCACATAGCCTTAACGAAGATTTTGCAGCGTCCAGCCTAATTCTATAATAGAGCGCAATTGCGACTGGCCATGTTGTAACATTAGCAAGTCTCTGTCTATCACATCAAAGGCAGAGGATACAATATTGTCCAACGAATATATTCTGGAAGACAGAGTCATTAACCCATTGTCTACCACAGAAAGTGATTTTTCCAAATTAATACGATCAATTTCTCGTATTTTTTCAGCAGTTTCAATTTGTTTGACTTTCCAAGCCTCGTTGTAAGCAGCATAGATACTGGTCGCTATAAAACGCTTCTGACGCTGTTTGCGTGGTCCAAGAATGAAATCGCGCAAATCAGCACCATCTTTTAGTAAAGACAAGTGTTGCTTAATTTTAGCCAATGTGGATGTTGTTAGCCATTTAAGGCAGAGTTTCCCTACACTGTATGTTGTTATAATCCCTGGATGTTGTCTCTGGGAATATCTCGAGTCTAATCTGGTCAATTTTAACCCCTGTGTTTTATTCAGGAATCTATCTTGACAGCTGTTTGTGTCAGTAGGCCAGATTAACCACTTTTTCCAATCAGGATTTGTTCTGTTGAAATGTAGAATTTGTGACACGTCTAACTCAATATCTGCAGTTGCATTTTCAGGTATTGGCTTTGGAATAGACGGTGTTTTAAGGTCTTTGATCTTAGCTAGGCCAAGACAAGATGTTTGGTGTATTGTGTCATTTAAAAACAACATTTGTTCTGGTATCATGCAGGTTCTAAATAGTGCTTCTATGCCTTGCACCTGCCAATCTTTTGTACCCCAAATTGTTTTCGTTTCAATATTATTTTTCCAATAATCAAAACCAAATGTCATCATTTTGTCATAAAATGCTTCTGAATATATCAATTTAGAATTTGTCAGCATTGTTTTCATTCCTGTTTTATCTAACAGTTTGTAATAAAATGTTTCTGCATCACTGGTGTTAAACCCTGAGAAGTATTTGAATTTCTCAAAAAATGCTTTAGAACTGCTTTTAGGTGGTGTAGCACAATGTTCCCATTGATTATACATAAAAAACATTTCTAGGCTGTGCAGATTTATGCAAATAATGATCACCATAATGTGTGTAGCAGAATAGCTGCTCATAACTAGATGAACCTTGTAAATAATCATGATCTGTGAATCTAGCTGACATTACTAAATCAGACATCATGTCATTAATACTGTTAAAGTCCCAATCATCAGAGAATGTACTAGGTTTTACAAAGTCACTTAAGGAAACCTTCAGTTGATGAGGATACTTCAGGATTTCGACCGGACCGTATATCTCATAGTCTGTTTTCTCCCATACTACCCCACCAGGTATTGGAATTGCTGTGACATTTACTGTTGACAGTTCTCTTTTCTTCACGTGGGATGATCTGTGTGGTTTCAGGACTAGGTTGATGTTCTGACTTGCTGTGTCCATTGTAATATATTTTCCCTCAATGAATTTCCCCAAACATAGTACCATGATGAGCCAAAGCAGGAGGAAAAATACACCTAGACCGAACCAGAACTCTAGCCAAGGGGAAATAAGGTAGATTTCCTTTATTTGATGAAAGAGTTCCGTTGCTTTTTCTTTAAAAGTCTTTTTTGTTTCTGGCATCACTTCGGGGTTGTTTTGATCTTCAGAGAAGTTGTCGAAGTTGATGAAATAACCAGAGGCAGTTCTGTCAATTGATGGGATTGTTCTTTCAATCTGTCTCTCGGTAACACTTTCTGATGCCACATCATTGTAGACTGGTGTTGTTTCTTGACGAACTGTTTCAATCTGTGTCTCAAGAGGCACGAGTTCCATGGCATTATTGCATAGTCCTTCATTGTGCACTGCAGGCTGATCGAATGTGATGAGTCTTTCAGTTTGAACCTCTTGGATTGTTGCAAGTTTGGGTATTCTGTTGTTTCTTGGGAGTCCACTGGGCCTACTGTTGATTATAGGCCACATGCTTGTGGTTTTACCAGGTCGATGGACACGACTCTGTTCTCCTTTTTACCAGCAAGGGGCGGTAGTACAACTGATCTTGTTCCGGTGACTGCCAAGACAGGTACTGCTTTTCTGTAAGAAGGCCCAAATTCCTTCTTAACCGCGATCTTTTCTCTGACTAGATCCCCAATCTTTGGAATCCAGACAGGCCTTGCTGGGGCTGTTGCTGGTGGTGCCTCGTCAGTGGTATTTGGCTGTTGCTTTAACTTTATGTTGCTTAAGGATTTTCTTGTTTCGTTCAGTTCCTGTAAAACAGCCAAACGATCCTTTACATCAAAGTGCGTTGTTTCTTCTTGTACCACTGACATCTGACTATCGAGGTCCTGAATACGCATTCTAATTCCGAACAATAGTTCGTATGGGCTGAAACCTTTTAGAGAATTTCTTGGCATGTTATTAAGACTAGTCTGGACACTTATTAAATGTTTGACCCACCCAGCGCCTGAACCTAATACCTTCGCTGTTATAGATTGCTTTATGTCACGTTTTTTTCTTTCTACCACACTATTCCCTTCGGGGTGCGACGGACAAGAATACCGCAACCCAATTCCCATGCTAGCCATGGCCTCCTTATAGGCTCAAGAGCTGAAAGCAGGACCCTGATCAGAATGGAACGTGGTAATTGCGTATGTGCCGATAAAGACTCGCAAATCTTTTATAACCGTTCTAGCGTCAGCCGAGCGCTGGAGGCCTCATTATTTAAGTGCTTTTAGTCTTAATGGTGTACACTGGGACGCGCTTCTCTTCTTTGATTGCGCAGATAGACCGCCTTATGCTGTCTAGCAGGGATCCTGAAACTACACTGGCCTGTTCATTACTGCGATCTCTGTTGCAGTTTTCACAATTTTGAGCAATACATTGAATATCTATGCTCATTCCTGGCCACCAGTACTCTGATTGTAATTCTTTCAGAGAGGCTTTGATTGTTTGGTGTCTCAGACCCAATCCCATGTGTGCTTCCAGTAAGAGGAAGCCCCTCCTGCTCCTGTTTGGAATTACTCTGTCCCCCACTCCAGGGATTCGAGCAAAAGGAACGGAGTTTGCATCTATTACGTATGCATAATTGAGTGGATAGTTTACGGGTAGTGCTGCACAGTCGCCTATTACGGTCGTTTTTACTGCCAGCATGGTTTCCCCGTCTATGTATTTATCTGTACGCTTTTTTGTGGCTACGGAAGCTGGGTTAGTTGCTTCCGCTGTGGCTGTATTAGCCAATGAATTCCCTGCAATGTGAACGCCATCACGTTGAAGACTCTGTGCGTGAATCACGTGAGTCTTTCGTAGTTCTTTGTGTAAAAGAGCTACTTGTTTCCAGAGCAATTTATGCTTTATTGTGGCACCTGTGTCATCTTTGTAGTCGTTTTCGATCCAACTCTGCAGTTTATTATTGTAAGAGTTGACGCAAAAATGAGAATCGCACACGATAAGTGTCGGGAATTCACGTTCTGCATTTTCGAGCGCAATCTTTAAAGATCTGATTTCAGTTCTCTGAACCGAACAGTTTCTTAAAGATTCAGTTTTTGTTACTTTCGGTCTGAATTTACCGCACAGCCAACGACCTTTAATGATCGCACATGCTGCATCGTAGGATTTTCTCTCTACGTTGAAATGCTGTACAAAGCTATCTGTATAGATTATACAGGCGTATTGTGGGAGAGGCAGAATTTCGATTGGCAGAGTATATTCTTCTTCATATTCTAAATCATTCAGTTCTTCAAATTGCGGGGCGAAATAGTATTTCACGTCTTCCGCTCCTAGAGAATCTATGCACTGTATCCATTTCGGATCCAGTGACACTGTAGGCAGGTTTACTGGGCTGAATAGCGCTTTGAAGGCGGATTCCGCTGTAAGGATATTAATCTGTTTGCCGTGTGCTAGTTCTCGTTCATTTGCTAATGCGATTTGCACTGCGTTCACAGTTCTTTCTGTGTGACTGAATGTCTTTTCTGCTTGTGTGTACAAGTGAGATTTAATTGAAATAGGTACCTTTTCTCCCTCATTAGAGGTCAGGTACGTGAATCCGCATCTTCCTGGAATGACTCGGATTACAAGATCAATCGTGTTGTCACGTGTATCTAATTTTGTTTTTGCTAACATGTCTGTTTGCAGTGATCTCAAAATTTCTGTGTGTTTTTGAGTCCAATTGATTTGTTTAAAATCAGGTTTAATTAGTTCGTAGAGAGGTTTAACCCTCTCTGCGTAATTTAAAATGTAAGTTCTTCCGAAATTCAGAAAACCTAGTATGGATTGCAAATTCTTCAGCGTTTTTGGAGCTTGGAGTACAGCGCACTTCTCTAAGAAGTTGTCCGCTAGGCTTTTCCCTTCACTTGATAATTCGTACCCTAAAAATAGTACTGTCAGATGGGCAATTCGAGACTTTTTAAAGTTGAATTTGTAACCCTCTGCTGCGAACCCAAGTATGATGGTGTTCACTCTTTTCAAATGAGTATCCAAGTCGTCGTCTGTGAGATAAATATCATCTACGTAAGATAATGCCTCATCATCATAGATTTGTAGTAACTCTGTTACTCTAGCTGAGAATAGTCCTGGGCTGTTCTTGAACCCCTGTGGGAGTCGACAGAATTTTTTCTGCGACCCAAATGCAGAGAAAGCTGTCAAATATCTGCTTTCCGGTGCAATGTTTTGACAAAAGAAACCATTAGCTATGTCTAATGTCGTTTTATATTTTTTCCTAACTATGTTATTCATTAGGGCTGCACTATGCGAGTTTTGTACTGCAAAAGTTTTACAACATGTATTAAGGTGTCTGTAGTCCAAAACTAGAGGATATGAATTGTCTGGCTTGGAGACAGGAAACAAAGGATTGTTCAATTGAGAGGTGCATGTTTCAATCACCCCCTGGTATTCAAGTTGATCTAAAACCTCCCTGACTTGTTTTTTAGCTTCTTGCTTTATGGGATACTGCCGTTGGGCAGTTGGTTCACTTTTTAATTGGATTTTGTGAGGAGGTGAATCCTCATCCCATCCTACATGATTTTTATATAATGTAGGTGCCTGGGCCACTGCCCATTTCCTTGCATATGTATATTTTTTGTGAATCGGAATGTGATTCGAGAAGGCAGGCATAATCACTTCTTCGCCACGAGGGCACTCCCTGACAAACTCTGGGGGCCAATCTTTTTCAGCTAACAGAATATCATAGCCTTTTGAGAGCTTATCCCAAAATAGACCCTTAATTTTCCTAGTCTTATCACCCTCTATACGCAATGTTATTTCGTATATTTTATGGGGCTCGCTAAGTCTGGTGTCGGCAGTTTCAACCTGAATGTATTCATTCGTGTCCACTGTCTCCAGATGACTCATCAAGATCTTGCGCGCTATACTGATTTCTGCTGCACTGTCCAACATTGTCAATGCCCACTCCCCGTTTTTCAACTGTGTCCTCAGTATTCTCGGCATGGTTGATTACTCTAATACTGGCTACCTTCTTTTTCTGAAATTGAGATTTTTTACTCTGAGCAGGTTCCTTGTCTTTGGACTTGGTGTGCTCTCCTGGGTCTGACGGTCCTCTTCTTTCCGAATTCTGTGGAAAAGATCGAGAGGGACGTGTATCAATACTTTGATATCTATCAGGTTTTTTCAGATTATCCCTATTTCTAAGGTTATATCTTTTCTCAGAGGGCTCCCTCTGGGGAGACTGGCGTTCTCGAGTCGGAGTTCTTTCCCTCCATCGAGGAGACCTTCCTCTGGACTGGAAAACTTTTTCCTTGGGAGTTGATTGTTTATTTCCATCCCAGTTCTTTTTAGGAGTGTTTGAATTATTTTTAATAAATAATTTTTCCGGATTTTCGAGCAGTTGGGGCTTTACCGGTTTCCCACCCAAGCTGTCTCTATCTAATTCTTCATAGCATTTCTCTATGATTTTGGCAAGCTCAACAGGATCTTTTATGTCTGTTTCCTTCAACTTCTGGCGAATCGCCCCAGATGCTGCTTCTCCTTTTATGTTGGCTAACAATATAGCCGAGACCTGCTTGAAGTCCTTCAGTAATTTCATACCTAGATTTAAAGCGGGCTCTGGACCGAATTCATTTTGAATCTGTTTTAGCACTTCTGGTATTACCGCCATAGACGGAACACCGTGTGTTTTCGTGTAAATGGAAGCAAAGACTGTACCCCAAGTGTCGCAGTCCTCCACGTGTGGTGCGATTCCCATAGGAAGGCAGATTGTCAAGATTCTGTGTTTCTCTATAGGGGTAGTATCAGGAAATACTGCCTCTATTTGAGTGATTTTCTGTGCTAACCAGAAAGGAATTTGTTCCCGTTTTACGGGTGTTTTACCAAGACATGACTGTATGTTCTGTGGTGTAATTTTATTTGTGTTCCCCTGATGAGGGGTCAGCTGTGGTGTATTAACAGCTGGTTGGACTGTTGCAGTCCGCATTACATATTGGACTAATTGCCTATGTATTTTAATTAGTGTTTTGAGCTGTACTAACAGCTCTTCCTTAGACATTTTTACAATGTCAGGATGTGGTGTGTAGCTGGCTAGAACCGGCCACGTGGCTCCTGGTCTACCTAGTGGACCGAGCCTAGTTATGTGATCATTGTGTTTTAGGGCGCCATTAAACCAGAGCAGGTGCTCTTGAAATTTAAGTGGAATTTCAATCTCCTCGAAAGGAGCGTACTCTTCCGGAGGTTCCTCTATTTTGTAATAGTGAAACTCTTTTGTTGTAGCGTTTGCCGCTGGAAAGTTTATCCATGAATAGAATACCTCTGTCTGCCGATATTCGTGAGCCTCTATCACGAAAATTACTGTACCACCTTGAGGTGTCAGTCCGTTTTCTATAAGTTTTAAAGTTATAGATTTTCTTAAGTGGACCGGGATGATAATTGCATCCAGGTCTGTGTGTTCGGGACCTTGCTGAGTCGCATCTACTGCGGCCCCAGTGGTTCCGTTATTTTCTGGCATTTGTAAAAATGCAAGGTTTGCAGAGTAGGTCTCTAAGGAGACAAAGATTAGGTGCACAATATTTTGGAACACTGTATCCTTCAACGTTGAATAAACCAGAGCTTTACATAGGAATCTCTTCCTACTGAGTTTGGGCGGATTTTAACCTTTCACCCACTCCAGACGTCTATTGGAGTATTTATGGGAGAAAGGGGTCTGTGTGAAATATGCACGACTGAGTTACTCTAACGTCTTGCGTTAGTTTATCGCCTTACCAAAAGTTGGGCGCCATGTAGTGTAGTTCCTAGTTTCCCACTAGGCCCTGCGCATTGGAATAACATAAACAGTAGTATCGACGTGGAACTGCGGATATTTCAGGCCTCCACTGACTATGCTAAACTTAATTGGGTGTGTTACCAACTAGCTCAGAGGTCACTGGAAACTTTCTTCTCTGCATGGGAAGTGATCAGCTTCCTTGGCACAGACAAGAAGGGATTCAGCTTTCCAACAACCGTGCAACATGACAACTTTGCTCCTCAGATCAAAAGTCAATCTCTAGGGTTGTGTGAAACAATAGACATGTATTTCACTCAGTCAGTTTAGTGCAGTTTACTTTCACGAGATGTAGAGAATAGAGAGACGGGCGTTTGTCAATAAAGGGTTAACATTTATTGAACAGTCTTTCTTCTCGTACAAGAGAAATGTATTGCCACAATTGCAAGACTTGTTATTATAAAAAATACGTACAGTAAGATAAGGATTGCGAAATAGAACTGTAAAAGCATTGATATGGTTTCTTAGCCATACAATGGTTTAAAAGTAATAAAACATATATACAGTCATATATACATTAGGCTAACATACTCAACTGGTGCTTCTAACTATGCCTACCCCAGTGTGCCTGACCTAAGCCTAACACGTGGAAGGGGAGTAAGTAAGTAGCTTTAAGTTAAGTTGGTTTTGCCAAGGTTTGCTTCAAGAATTCTCATCTAAGGGTTTAGTCAACACCATACCTCTGAATAGAATGATGGAAGTCTGGTATTTCCTTCAGGGGGCACTCGATATCCCAGTCACCCGCAAGGGTAGACCGGAAACGCTGGAGCTGGATTTCTCTGCAGGAGAAAGGCAGCGGCTCTCTTCTCAGCGCGTCGAGGAGGAGGAGGCGGGGGACAGCGTCCGCGGCAGCTGGAATCTGCTGGATGTCTTCGCAGAGGGACGGCTGTTCGGCTCCTAAGCGTACTGCACCATCGTTCGCGCTTTAGCAGCGATAATGGTATCAGTAGCTTCACCACCAAGGGACAGCAGTCTGCAGCGACAGGGTGCTAGCTTCACCAACACGGGGTCTTGCAGACAGCTAACAACAGGCAACGAGCAACGAGCTATTGCTTAAGGCAACGTTGGTAATATTTATACCTGACAGGTGCCGGGTTTGACGCAAGTTTGCTGGACATAAGACGTCAATTAAAGATGTCACTAGGAAGTGATAGTTATCAGTTGCTCATTAGAGTTCCATTACTAATCAAAACACAGCAAGCGGGGATTTCCAGGTTTGCTGAGTTTTTATCTTGTTGAAGAACTCGGAGTGTTAATCTAGGAATATCAGATAGTGACTCCTGCCCTGTCATTGCACTAATTGGTCGCAAAGGAAGTGGCAGAGAGCTATGCTGGAATGTGGCTCTGTTCGTGTGAGGCCAGAGATGACTTTTCTGAAAATCGCACTTGAACGGTTATGCCAATATAGGGAATAAATGGATTTATAGCCGAATAGGGGCATAAGGTCACAGTATCGATCAGGAACCTAGATAAACACATAACAATGCGCCTAGTGTTTTGCGACCAGTTCTAAGAACATCTAGGGCCCGATGTAGGTAAATCTCATTTACCGACTTTAGAATACCGAATTTTACCGATTCGGTATTCTAGATTCGGTAAATGAGATGTAGGAAAAAAATCGGTAATTTTTACCGAATCGGTATGATTCTGTAATTACTGAATCGGTATTTACCGATTCAGTAATTGCCATTGATTCCTATGGGACTTGAGGCCCATAGGACTCAATGTCAATTGCTGAATCAGTAAATACTGATTCAGTAAAATTACCGAATTGTCAAGGGGGACAGGGTGTCACTTTGACACCCTGTTACACCCCTGATTCTGGCTTGTGTGCCATGTGGCACACATACATGCCATAAGGGCATGTATGTGTGTCACATGGCACAGGTGTGCATGCACAGATGTGCATGTACACTGGAATTCGTTATTTACCACAAAATATTATTTTGTGGTAAATAACGAATTCTTAAGGGCCTGTGGCACTGTTTTCAGTGCCACCTACATCTAGATTTACAGAATCGGTAAATTTACTGATTCGGTATTTTACCGAATCGTTAAATGTACCGATTGTGTAAAACTTAAGCCCCCTACATCCAAAACTCCAAATACCGGTCGGTAACGGCCAAAATCAGCCGTTACCGACCGGTATTTGGCCACCTACATCTAGCCCCTAGTCCTTTATTTGTTACTGAAAGTTGCCCTCCTGATGGACAGCTTTTTCTGTTTTATGTACTCTTTACCACTTCTAACCAGTGCTTGTGCTCTCTGCTTGAAACATGGAAAGATTGGCTTATACCTAATTGGCACATTTAATTTACCTGTAAATCCCTAGTAAAGTGGTACTACCTGTGCCCAAGGCTGGTAAATTAAATGCTACCAGTGCGCCTGCAGCACTGATTATGCCACCCAATTACATTGCACTTTAAATATGTCTCAGGTCTGCTTTGTAGCCTGTGTGTTTAGTTTTAAACTGGCATTTCAACCTGGCAAAATAAGCCTTTTTGCCAGGTCTAAACCTTTCATCAGACACCATCACTTCAGTACAGTTCTGGACCTGAGGATACTCTGCCAGGAAGAAGGACTGCTGAGCTGCTGAAAGGACTGCCATTCTGTTGCTCAGAAGGACTGCTGGCCTGCCGTGCTGACCTTCTGCCCTCTTGCCTGGGTGAGAAGGACTGGATCTGCATCTCTTGAACCCAGAACCCAGAATGACTCCAAGGGGTAGTTAGCTGCCCTGATCTACAGCCTCAGGGACACAATGGGCTTCCAACAACTTTGCACTTGCATCTGCACTCTGCCATCTGTGAGTCTACCCGCCAAGTGGTGCCACCCCAGTCCTGGATCCTTGGAAGTGGGTTTAAGGTGCTCTCCTAGTCTATGGATCCAGCGGAAACAACACATCTCCTTTGCAAAACGTCACCTTCAAAGCCCCATGCAAACTGTTACTGTGCGACACATCTTCAATGCAGGCCCTCGCATCTCTCATCGACGGCAGCCTAGACGACAACAGACTCCATATCGCAGCCTCAGAGGTCCTCGAACCGACACATCCCCCGACTGCACACTGCATCCTCAATGCCGGACTTCACATCGCCAGACCCATTGATGTGATCTTCGATGATGACACAGGCCCCCTCATCGCAGCCTCGCTTCACCTTGGAACTGACACATCGCTTTAGCTGCGCGACGCATCTTCAATGTGGATCCTCGCAACACTGTCTAAACCTGAATTTGCGGTACTCTGTTCAGTTGGCCTAACTGGGTCCTTGTAGCTGGCTCACTCTTCATCGCGGTTAGCCTGAACTTGTGACTTTGTCAGGCACACCCAGATGGCTACAGTTGGCATTTTGTGCTTTTTGGAGCTATGATCACCAAAGTCCTTAAAATTGCATATCTCCGGTTCTACTGATTGGATTTTTTAGTCTGATCTTGTTTTAGGTATTAACAGAAGCTCTATTTTTCTAACCTTCTGTGGGATCATTTGTGTGTGGTGTTTTCACTTTATTACTGTTGGAAGTGGTCCACAGGTTAATTTAGGGTTGGCTTGTGCCTCACCCTGACAAGGATTGTAGTAGCTTCTTGACCAGGGCTCACACTTAAGTCAACCAACAACCCAGCTTCTTACAGTGGTATTGCTGTCATTCACTTAAAGTTGCAGAATATCTCCTACACCTTTGTGGATAGTTTCCACTTACGAATACTTTGAATCTGAGCTCATCTTAGGTGGAAGGTCGTTTACCAAATTTCACCTCATCTATCACCCGCCCGAAGAGAACCAGTCTTCATCGAACAGCTGATGGAACCAATCCCTTCTAAGGAACTACTCTTTCCTCTTTATGTATCATTTTAAAACTTTGTATCTCGCTTAGTGAATTTTGCCAATCAAATGGGTCTCCTATGTTATTCTCTGTCAGCAATGCATCAAATGTACTCATAATCATGGTAACACACTGAATAATATATTGGTTTTAAAAATTTGGCAATGCTAGCCCACCTTCCAAGGTTGTACAGTACAGTTTATCGAACGCTAACCTGGTGATGGAATTATTCCATAAAAAAGAGGCACTCATAGACTCAAGCTTCTTAGAAAAGAAGCAGTTAACTCACAGTGAACAGCAGCAAAAAAGAAATTGACTGTGGGCAAAACTCTAATTTTTATCAAAGCCGCTTTTCCAAGAAACGTTAAGAGGGAAAGAATTACATCTCAATAGAAGTGTTTGGATTTGGGATAGAAATTCAAGTCATAGAGATCTTCCATATTATTTGACAGTTTAATACCTACATATCATTTTAGAGAAAGATTATAACAACTCCTGAGCTCTGACAGAAGGTGTGGTTGCACAGTATTATTGTTGTTTTTAATTTATTGATCTTATACCAGCTGAGTGCAAAGATCTAAAAACAAAAATCCAGACATATTCTACTTGGTTTAAAAACCAGTACTACACCATCTGCATATAGTTCTATACGTGCCCCTTGTAGTGCAGGTGGGGAAATAATACAATCAGCACATATCACAATGGCCAACAGTTCTATAAAAAAGTATGAGTAAAGTTGGAGAGAGGAAGCAACCTTGTTTTGTACCTCTTTTGACTGTGAATTTTCCTGCCTCTAATGAATCAATTATTACCCTTGCTTCAGCTCCCTCATAAAGTTTCTGGTTAAACTTGTGACCCGCTCAGGAAAGCCAAATTCCAGCAAAATTTTAAAAAGTGTATTCTAAGTCACAACATCAAATTTATTTTCGGCATCTAGCATAAATATCATTGCAGGTGTTAGTTTAATATCAAAATATTCCAAGGCCTCAATCTTGTCATTTTTATTGGTATGAAGGTCCCTTCCGGCAATAACCCGTTTTGAAACAAATGTATCCATTTATGGGTAAACATTTTAAATTTATTAGCAAGTAATTTTTAAAAGCACTTATAATCTGAATTTAAAAGAGAGATGGGTCAATACGAGTTCAGGTTCTGCAAATGTATCCTCTTTTCACCCCATCATTAAAAGATGGAGGTATACCCCCTAACCTCCAGAAAAAAATTGATCAAATCCGGTACATGCTCATCTAAAACAGGGGAAAATGTTTTTACACGTTTTGCTGAATAGCCGTCAGACCAGGGAACTTTTCCAGGAGACAGACTAGAGATGATTAACTCCAACTTCTGCATTGTACAGGGCATCTTGGCTTGCTTTTGGGATAGGAAACTATTTAAGAACTCTCTCAGCTGCTCTTGATCTATTTTTTTAACCTGACCATGAAATGTTTTTTTAAGTAGCCAAGAACGACTTCTTGCATTCTGTTGCTCAGAAGGACTGCTGGCCTGCCGTGCTGACCTGATGCCCTTTTGCCTGGGTGAGAAGGACTGGATCTGCATCTCTTGAACCCAGAACCCAGTATGACTCCAAGGGTAGTTAGCTGGCCTGATCTACAGCCTGAGGGACATAATGGGCTTCCAACAACTTTGAACTTGCATCTGCACTCTGCACTCTGCCATCTGTGAGTCTACCCGCCAAGTGGTGCCACCCCAGTCCTAGATCCTGGATCGTGGGTTTAAGGTGCTCCTGTTTTAAGATATATTAATTCTAATAGTGCTTCTAACTTTTTTCTCTGGCTTGTCAGGCCATAAATCTACCTGCATTGTTGATTTCTTCATATGTGGAATTATTCAAGTAACTTTCAATATAATAATATTCACAGAGAAGAGTTTCAGCCTGTGTAAGGTCTTTTCTATTCTCTTTACAGCCGAATAGCAACACTCTTTTCATTATTTTTCCTAATCAGGGTTTCACGTTCCAACTTTTTGTCTCTATTATTTTTTCTAAGAAAAATGTCCTTCAACATTTAAGAAAGCACTAATGGGAGCTTTGAAAGCATCTTAAATCATATCTAAAGAGGCAATCTTTTGTTTTCGTTAAAAGTAGTCAGCTCTTTCAGATTTAAAATCTGCAACCCAGGACTTGGATTCTAGAATACTTTATTATAAACCCATCTCCTAACATGCTATGGCCTTTTAAAGTCCTCTTTCTGTAATAAAAGGGCTGAGTAGTCAGAGAAGCCATTTTGTTGAACTGACATATGGTCTAGCTGAATACTAGAGCTTGTAGGAAAAAATTCTAGCAGCCGATTTAAATCTGTTCAAATACAAGTATATTCACCATTGTGTGGGAATAATGCACGCCAAGCATCAACTAGCAGAAAATCACTCTGCTATTGCTTCATTAATCTTGCTGTTTTGGGCTCAAGTTGTTTCTTGCGTGGGGATGTGGGAAAAAAGATCTGGGATGTGTAAAACATATTGGCCACCCCCAGTAGAACTTTTCCTGGGTAAGTAATAAGAGATTCGAAAAGACATGTAAATACATTTGCATTGTCATTTTATATGCTAACATTGAGTATGCGGACAGCAGCTTTCGTGAAATTTACCCAGGACCAGCATCCTTCCTTATCATGATGCCATGTATGCACTTGTGCCTCTAGATACTTAATAATAAAACTCACAACCCTCCTTATGTGCTGCTTGTGTCGAGGAGAAGCACTTGAAATCCGCCCACGCTGAAATCATCTTGAACTTTCTCAGCTTAACTAGGGGAATGTGGGTTTACTCCAACATAACATTAGCGTAGGATATGCAAGAATCCACATTTCAATCGACTGGGCATTTTGCAATTCCATATGTGAACGCAACAACTCATTTAGAGGATCTGGGCCAGATGTAGGTGGGCAAATACCGGTCGGTAACAGCCGATTTCGGCCGTTACTGACCGGTATTTGGAGTTTTAGATGTAGGGGACTTCAATTTTACAGAATCGGTAAATTTACCGATTCGGTAAAATACCGAATTGGTAAATTTACCAATTCTGTAAATCTAGATGTAGGTGGCACTGAAAACAGTGCCACAGGCCCTTAAGAATTTGTTATTTACCACAAAATAATATTTCGTGGTAAATAACGCATTCCAGTGTACATGCACATCTGTGCATGTACACCTGTGCCATGAGACACACATACATGCCTTTAGGGCATGTATGTGTGCCACATGGCACACAAGCCAGAATCAGGGTGCTACAGGGTGTCAAAGTGACACCCTGTTCCCCTGTCAATTCGGTAATTTTACCGAATCAGTATTTACCGATTCGGTAATTGAGATTGATTCCTATTGGCCTCAAGGCCCATAGGAATTAATGGCAATTACCGAATCGGTAAATACCGATTCGGTAATTACCGAATCATACCGATTCTGTAAAAATTACCGATTTTTTTCCTACATCTCATTTACCGAATCTAGAATACCGACTCTGTAAAATTCGGCATTCTAGAGTCGGTAAATGAGATTTATCTACATCGGGCCCTTAGACTTTAAAAATCAAGAAGTGATCACCAGTTTTGTGGTGGAGAGGTGGAAATATGCCCGGATTTTGAAAAATTATAGATTTTATAGTTGCAGATCACTAGAGAGCAGAAATAGGGTGTGCAACTGGAGCTTATAGAAAGTTTTTATATATGTATAATGTGATGTATCTCACCCAGGAGAACTTTAGCCCTCAAATGGTTCTAGAACAGAATGAACTTGACGTAATTTGATTGAAAAAAATGTGTTTAAACAAGCCCAGAGCAGGGCCGGACTGGGAACCAAATCTGCCCTGGCAAAGAGCTTGGACGCCCCCCCTGGGCGTGGCCAAGCTGTTTGACAGGGCCGGTTTCGATCGATTTTGTTACAGGGGGCGATTTTGCACCCACAAGGAGAAATGGGGGACGTCTTTCATAGTGACCACAAAATGACCCAGAGGCCACCTGGGGATTCCGGCTTGGGGGCTGCCAGCTGTGGTGACAGGAGCCCTGGGACCCGGCGTCCCCCTATGGACTACTAGGAGCCTTGCTGGCCACAATCTGGACCGGTGCCTCCAACACACTAAGAGGCTGGATCACTGTGGCAGGTTGATCAGAAGGGTCCATGATCCCCTCTCACCTGGCCCCTGCTGGAGATTCTGGGTGCGATCAGCAATGGGGGAGACCCAACGCATCAGGAGGACCTTGGCACATACATACCCTACATAAAGTGCGAGCCACTCAGCACTAAGTATTGGGGTGTGGCTCCACACAGCAACATTTGCACATCCCATATTACAACCTACAACTCACCTGCTCCGCAACAACCACGATTCAGCTGGGGCATGAGGGCAGAGGGGCCACCGGGGGTCCATCGGCAGCATCTGTACCGTAATAAAGCTCGAGATCAGCAACCGGCACAGTTGTTGCGAACAAGATAGGACCAAGCTCAGGGGCTGGCACATATCAAGATTAAAAGACATGCTCAATACAATATAAATATGGGGAAGCTTCACTCCCACACATGACCCTTGGTACCCTCCACAGCACAATGGGCACTCAAATGGCCAAAACACAGCTGGAAGAGACAGAGGCGACCTCTGCACTAACCATGTCTGAAAAGCTGGATGAGGTGCTGGAGGCCATTGAGCACTCCAGGCTCACAATGGGGGAATGGCTCGCGACCCTGGCTACAGATCTTAACTTACTGCACGACAATCACCCTGAACTAGCGAACAAAATTGCAGATGGGGAAAAAACCACCACCCTACAGACACTAGCCAAAACCCAGCAAGAAACATTTTTGACATTGCAAAACCACATGGCAACCCTGGAGGAACATGCAGATGATCTTGAGGGGCACTCGAGAAGATGCAACATTTGAGCCCTAGGCCTGCCAGAAGGAATAGAGGGAACAAACCCCATCAATTACATAGAATCCTGGTTGGTGGCATGCTTCATCATCGGCTCCCACCCAAGGTCCCGAGTGCACCTTGGGTGTGCTTTGACGCCTGACTACAGCGGAGCTGGTTTTGTGTTTGTGAGAGTGCAGTGACGTGAATGAGTGTGAGGTAAAAAACTGTCCAATGGGTCCCATTTGACTAAAGGATTTAATGTTGGGCCCTTGGCAGTATTAAAAACACCTAGGGGATATACGGGCAGATGTGATTAAGTCTCCAATATCCTGTTAAAATGACGAGGTCTACATGTTTTCAGCCAGACTACGATGTATGATGGCTTTTATCAGGCCCTTTGTGTGGGTTGAATTAGTGATGGTCAGGTGTAGTTTGTATGACCAACAATGTGTCACACTCACTAAGGTGCACTTAGTGAGGGAGGTTTTATTCCTCCATTCCCTCAGAACAA
Source organism: Lissotriton vulgaris (assembly GCF_964263255.1). NCBI lineage: Eukaryota > Metazoa > Chordata > Amphibia > Caudata > Salamandridae > Lissotriton > Lissotriton vulgaris. The sequence continues at coordinate 135,841,811 of NC_141691.1, forward strand.
TGAAAATGTCATAGTTACCTCCATGAATACCGTGAGGGGGTCAGACCTGTAGTCCCATATTGCCAAGATCTCTGGCCTGCTCGTTATCCCTACTGCGGCCTGCTATCGAGATTCCGTTGGTGATGGCAGGCACAATCAGTGCAGCAAGCCTACCAGCAGCATTTTGTTTACAAGCCCAGGGCACACACAGTGCACTGTACTAGGGACTTAAGAGTACACCAAATAAATCAATTGTGAAAACACCAATCCATAATAACAAGTTATAAAGGGAGCACTTGCACTTTGGCACTGAACAGCAGTGGCAAAGTGCCCAAAGCATCTAGACCAGCAAAACGAAGTCCAACACACAGCAAAAACACAGGAGGCAAAGCCGAAAATGTTGCAGGGCTACAATCTCAAATGTCCTCCCCAACTGACAATACCTGGTAGGCGACCATGACATTATTATGATGCAAGAACCTGGGACCCTGATCCCTACATGTTTGATAGGTATTTGTTTTAATATACCAGATAGTCCATCCTGTGTGTTGCAGGCATCTGGAGGGTTATAGACTTGGAAAAATCTCTCCCACTGTATGTAGTAACTTTCAGGCTATGCTTTATGGGGGAAACCCTATGCTGTATTTTGTCGTTTTTACAACAACAACTTCTTAAACAGCCCTAATCACAGTTTCCCTGAACTGTTCAGCTTTATTGAGTCCCTCATGTGGTTAGTAACAGGTGCAGGTGCCCAGTTTATTTGTGCTTAGTATAGTATTTCAACGTTAAATTGAACTGCCCTCTGCTAGGAAATTATATGCTACTCTCCGGGGGACTCAATCAGAGGGGCAAAGAACTGAAATACTTCTTAGTATCATTGGACCTGCATAGAGCACTTGAAATGGCTGATGTGGGCGTAGCTGGATTGCCAACCTTTAGGGGCAGGAATTGTTTTTCTATCATTGACTATATTTTTGTTTCCGGCAATTTATTATATCGACTGGTGTAGGGGCAATAGTTAAAAGAGAACTTGGGAACCATAATTGATTTGATATTGGTACCGAGAGTACCTCAAAAGTCAACCAGAACTCTCTAATCTGCAGGTATCCACAGATACCTTAAAGGTTTGCTGGTAACTTTCGAACCCTATGCACACACTGGCTGAAATCATTCAATGAAATCTAGCTTTAACTTTAGGTTGTTTATGTGATGATGACTGGAGCTGGAACATGAACATAGTAAGCTAATTTGTGGCTCTTTGTTCAAACATTAAATCATACCTTTCAAAGCTGGTAAAAGGATCAACTGACCATTACTATACCCCAAAATGGTTTGATCGAGAATGCTTGGTCATCAACAAAGCCCTGTGGAAAGGCCCTAAGTGCTTGCCACAGGGACCCCAGCGAGGTAATAAGTCTATGCAAAAGATATAAAGAAGTAACTAAAAGGAGGAAGTGGAGGTGCTCACTCAGCAGTGGGATAGCCTAGCACACTCAGCCGTGACTATGAATAGTAAGTCCCATACCCATATCAAGATGAAGAGACATGCTCAATACAATACAAATATGGGGAAGCTTTGCTGCCACACTGGAACCTTGGTACTTTCCACAGCACAGCATAAGGAAGCATTCAAATGGTCAAAACTCAGCTGGAAGACACGGAGGTGCCCTCTGCACTAACCATGTCTGAAAAGCTGGATGGGGTGCTGGTGGCCATTACTGCATGGCAATCCCCGTAAACTGGCGGACAAAGATGCAGATGGGAAAAAAACGATTGCCACCCTACAGCCACTAGCCAAAACCCAGCAAGAAACATTATGAACATTGCAAAGCCACATGGCGACCCTGGAGGAATGTGCAGATGATCTTGAGGGGCACTCGAGAAGGTGCAACATTTGAGCCCTAGGCCTGCCAGAAGAAATAGAGGGAACAAACCCCATTGATTACATAGAATCCTGGATACGCTCCTTCACACCGACCACAGATCTTACTGTCTTCTTTTCTATAAAGAGAGCACATAGGATGCCAGCCCACTGTCCACCCCCAGGATTCCCTTTCCACCCATTACTAGCGAAGTTTCTCCATTACAGAGATAGAGACACGGTGCCATAATTTACTCAGTGGGAAACCCGGCCTCGCATGCAAATATAAGGGTTGATTCAAACCCTGCCATCACCATCCCATTACATGAAGTCTCAGTTGCAATTCAGCAAAGTGTGGGAGAAAAGGCCCTAGGCCCGGCTGGCATTCCCATTGAACTGATAAAATGCAATGAAAGTCTATGGGCACCTATGCTGACCAATGTTTACAACTACCTACACTGTGCTTCCTTACCTGATTCTTTGGCATCATCCACAAATGTTCAAATTTTCAAAAAAGTTGACCAATCTTTAACTAGTTGCTATTATCCAATTTCTCTCATAGACATCCCAGTTAAAATCTTAAGGAGAGTTTTATATAATAAGATCATCGAGTGGGTGGACGTTAAGATTTTGAATCCATGTCCGTATGGGTTTCAAAAACAAATTGGAATTTAGGAGCAGTGCCTGAATCTTAGCTTAATATTGGGCAAATACACTGTAGTGAAGCACACCCTCACGTACTTATCGTTCATGTATCTAACGTTGACATTTATCTATTCAAGCTTTGGCTAATACTACTAGAATTGTGGATGGAGGAATCATAGGTACATCTTTTGGCATCACTGCACATGAATACAAAATCAAAGTGAGGTCTGGTCAAAATGAAGAGCATACAAGAGAGGTCCACATCAGGAGCATGGTACGAGAAGGGTGGTACTTGCTCCTTTGCTGTTCATCTTGTATACAAACAAACTTGGCTCTTATCAAACATCATGTACACCAGATGATCCTATGGTCCTCGCTACCCCACACCCTGTTTTGTTGAATGCAAATGATGTAGTCCTGCTGATATGTACCCCAAAAGTCCTGAGAGACTTGGTCAACTAATTTGTGTAGTATATGGGAAACCTCAATTTGTTGACCTACTTCCCTAAATCTTTCATCATGGCTTGTGGCCAGAGAAGCAACCAACGCTCAAGTATCCGGATTGGTTTAGCTAATACTGACACATTTTCCTATCTGGGGTGGTCTTTAACTCCAATGGCTCATGGTTGCCCAACATAATTGAAAGGAGGACTAAGCTCTCTAGGGCAACTGGCTCACTTTTTAGTCTACCGTCCCCACCAGGGAGTCGAGCATTCACCCCATTATATAAATGTATTCTAGGCAATGTGTACCGTTGCTACTTATGGGACAGGAGTTTTGAGCATTGGGGATGTATCAGCTATCCAAACAGAAAAAAAACACTTTTGACAAAAAATCTTATCTATTCCCCTTTCCTCGCCCAACTCCATCTGCTACAGCGATCTGGGGCTAAGTTACACATGTGATCTAGTACAAACCTGCCCCGCTTTGCTTTGGCTCGCGATATGGAAGAATAACGAGGCATCCCTAACAAAAGATGTGATAAAAGATTGTCTGGCCTGTGACAAAGGTATTCCGTGTCTTCCCTTTGTACAACAATCTTTTGCAGCTCTTGATCTGCCTCAAGCATTCACTGGTGTTGAAACCTGTGTCACACTGGGCAGGAGGCAAGCTCGGTATTCATTACAAACTCACGCCAGGGAGAAAAGCTAAGCACGGAAATATCAAAAACCTCTACTTTGCTTTATCTCGCTGTGGATCATGACAATACCTTTAGCAATTACTTCTGCACAAGGAGAAGAAGATGGGAATGTTCTTCACTGTTCCGTTTTCAGGCTGATACAATAAAATACCTATTTTGCTTTCCTTTGCTTGTCTGCCCATGCAATGATAATTTTAAACAGTTCATGCTTCATTTCACATTTTTCTGTGTTTTTTATCAGAAATATGCTAAAATGTTTCAATACCATTCATTAAATCTAGAAATCTGACTCGTTCTACACAGAAATTGTTTTTTTCTGAAAGAGATGCATAGTGATGAAATATGCTTTTAAATAAGCCTATTTTTAAGGGCCACTGCGTACCCTATGCAAATGAGGAAACACCTTTGCATCTGCACCTACGTCATATTACAGACGCGGGTGCGGAGGCAAAGTAGCTCTGAGGGGGTGCCCTCACTCACAGTGCCCCATCTTCCAGGTGGGACATTGTGAGTGCACCCCCTGGGAGCAGCCCTCTGGAGGGGAGAATGGAGAACCCCCAGACATCTCTGGCAGGCGGGTGCAGTCAGTGACTGCAACCGCCTGCAAGGGTATCTCTACTCCCATTTAAAAGCACGAGTTGCCACCTGCGCTGTGAAAACAAGGAGTAGAGCCACTCCATGGGCTTGCGTCACTTTTGCACAACTGTTTGCGTCACTTTTTGTGACGCACCAGCAGTGTAAAAAATGCACCTTGTTGTACCACATTTACAAAGTGACGCATCTAGGTAGATGCGTCACTTTGTAAACCCCTGCGCTACATTATACCTGGTTGAAATATAGGAATAATTCCTCCGTGTGAGTGAATACCCAGGAATTCTCCCTAGACTACATTATACCTGCGCCAGGTATAATGTATGCAGGGGGGGTGTTCCCACGCAAGAAAGGGTCATAGAAGAGATGCAGTGAAATCTACCAGATTTCACTGCGCCACTTCTAGGACTCAATGCGTCAAAATCTTACGCCTGCCTCACAGCAGGCGTAAGACTGACGAAAGCCCTTTCACATGGGGCTTGCCCCATGTGAAAGGACACATTGCTGGGGTTGCGTCACTTTTGTGACACACTCCAGCAATGCGTCACTTTTGCACCATACAGATACGTCAGAAATACTGACGTATCTGTAACTCCTTGCACCATGATGCGTCATACAGTAAATATGACGCATCAGGTATGTCGCAAGGAGTTCGCACTGAGAAGTGACGCATCTCTGCTTTCATGCAGCGATGCGTAATTTCTCATAAACGAGGCCCCCTGTTTTCACATGAATGCGAGTTTGCAGTTGCCCTGGGGGCAGCATACATGGTGATAGGGCTGCATTGTCATTGTTTGGCCTGGCGAACCTTTTAAAAGGTGTGCCCAGCACAAATAATGAAAATGCATAATATGGCCCCAGATCTTTACCTTCTTATTCCTCTACTCATTCTGCCTCCTTGCCTCCTTTCACCTTATATCCTCTTTCAATCACTACTAGCCTTGAGATTTCTGACCTTCCCTTACTCATTCTGTTCCCCTTCTATCTTTTGACCATCTTGACTACTTCTTCCTCATTCCCGCTTATCCATGCCCTGCTCTCTTACCCCCTACTTTTCTCTCCTTCTGATCCCCTTCCCCAAGCCCTGCCCCTCTCTACCATGCTCCTCGCCCTGCTCCTCTGCCCGCTACCTACCTCTCTCTCATCTTTCCCCCTCAAACCTCACACCCGCTCTGCTTTTTGCCCCTCCTGCCCATCAGCCAACTGGCCCTATCTTGGATCATTTCTTCTGTACCAACCCCCATCGCAATTCCAGTTTTTGATGTTTGGCTGCTACTTTAACACACACGTTCCGTTTTTTTCCATATGTTCTGTATAATTCTGTTAGCTTGTGCTCTTTCATACGGTTTCTCAGTAAACCATGCTGGCATCCTAAGTTGGAGTGGTGCTATGGAAATATGTAAAATAAATACAGGAGTTGGATCAAAACTATTGGGTACGCTCAAGATTGTCAGAGGCGAAACTCACTTGAATGATCAGCTTCTTAACCTGACTATAGTCAATTATTCTTAATAATGAAGGTTTGTAGAGCACACAGCTACCCAAATGGGTTTCCTGGTGCTAGGCCTTGACAAGGTACATCATCAGAATGGTGGGCTGGTTCACTCAAACAGCCAGGCCAATTGGGGTTGTCAAAAGTTCTGTTACTGAGTAAACAAATTTTGGCAGTAGTTAAAAATGGAACTTCCCACTATAACTATCAAAAAATCTTCTCCATTTGTGTACTTGTCTTACTTGACACCAGTGATGGTCATGATTCTGTCTCAGCTCCACTGTACAAATGTCATTATCAGCAGCCTGACAATATATACAATAATCACCTTACCAAATTCCCATAACAGAAACGTCAGGGCAATCTTCAAATTGATCACGTGTGATCACATCATATTAGCTCCTAATATAGGGGTTTTAGGAGAACATGTTAAAAATCAGACGTGTAGGGCACCAACCTGTGATCTTTAAAAGGTCTTTTTTGTGTGGTGAAGCAACTCAAGAGGAGCATAAGGCAAGGTATATAAATCAGGAATAAGATAAACTTGAACCAATTAAACTTTTGCTTACTGGTTTCAGCCAGTTTCAACTGGATCGTGCAGGTTTCATCTAATTATTTCTTGTTTCAAATAGTTTCCATTTGTTCTTCCTGGGTTCAATTGTCTTTAGTTGGCTTCAGCTAGTTTCACAGTTTTCAATGGTTTCATGTTGTTTGTACTGATTTCAAATAGTTCTTACTTGTTTGAGAAGGTTCCTTCTATGCATTGGGCACAGCAGTACTTGACACATTAACTGGCCATAGGCCGCGCCTTGTGTCTTCTAGGCACAGACACAAGTGGTGCTCTAAGGGCATGGCATCCAGGGGGACAAAGAGCACTCTGTCTCATGAGGGAATTTATCTAATTAGACAATTCATATCATGAGAAAGTTGTTTTCCAGTGAATCTTCGGTGGTGCCTGGCTAAATAACATCTGCAAAGATGTCTAGTTGCTGACAGCAGTGTTGCAGGGTTACATTGCATCTAATATCCATGACAGTGCCTGTACTTTCTGATTGGAAGTGCTGTAAACTATTCTTGCTTTGTAATTTCTATGAGATTATCTAGTTGATGATAGTGGTGCTGGAGACCTTAGTCTCCACACAAGCTCTATGAAAGTATGTCTTTATGAAACTGCAACAAGTGTCTCTTTGCAGTCTTTGTGACAACATTTAGTTCCTCCCTGTGGTATTGGTACTTCTGCCTCCTAAGGAATGTCAGCCAAGACACCTGTAGGATGTCATTATATTGTAACCTTTGCACTAGACCTAATGGCATGTATGATGACTACATTTGTCATCAACAATATCATTGGTGAGATCAAATGCGATGTCACCAGTAAGATCATTCATGATGTCATATGAGATGTGATCAGTGTGTGAGAGAGGGGGAAGCTATGGATGTGCAGCTTTCCTTGACTGATGTTTTTTTTAGGTTTGGATGGCACCTGCAGAGCTACTTCAAGTGATTCTACCATGTGTCAGTTCATGATCCTTCTGTGCATCCATAATATGCCTTTACCAAATGTCAGTGAATTGCTTGAAAGGTGAACAGAAACAAGAAAACAATATTTTCATCTCTGTGCCCAGGATCTGAAACAACATCCTTGTATCCATCAGGACCGCCCCCACGCTGCTCCTATTTAGGAAAGTGTTGATGAGTCACTTCTATAAAGAACACTACATCACAAAGTATTAATCATCCACAACCCATCTTTCTCTGCTATTACTCGTTACCTTAATGCTTGTCTTTTACCATGTATAGCGCTCAACTACCTCTTAACTACGTTCTCTCCATAGAGACCTCTAATCCCAATATCAATTAGCCACAGCCTAACGGTGGGTCCCTTGTTATAACCTGTGTCCACTGCCCATGCGCTCAGTACCCACGAGGACAGCTGATGCTCAGCAGACACTGGGTTATACCTGCTGCGTATGGTAACTCTGACCTCAGTACTCGTTTGGTCTAGCCACAAAGGGTGTGGCTTATGCCAATACGGTATTACATGTCTCCACTCCTAGTGCCCAGCTGTCACAGGTTTGGGCCATGACCAGCAGACACTATGGCCAAGGGTGGCATATGACATACAGTATACCCAGCACCCCTCCCCACAATTCTTGCTAAGCCCTTGGCACAGTACCTGCTTGGCACAGTATCCTGTCATGCCAAGGACTGGTAAGGCCAGACTGGCCATAGCGGGCACCAGGCATTTCCCTGGGGGGCCGGATGGGTGGGGGCCAGTGTTCTAACCATGAAGGCTGGTTGTGTCACTGGTTTTGCAGCAGTGTTGCAGTATCTGCCCCCTGTAACAAAAGTCCCCCCCCACTGCTCCCAGGGCCGGTCGTGCAGCAATCAGCCAGGGCTGATTGCTTTTCCCAGTCCGGCCCTGGAAGCTGGCGGGTCTGGTAATTTGCCTTACTGTTTCCGCAGTACACATACCTGCACAGCACATGCACCTCACCCCCACTTGGTGCCAGTACCTCTTGTTGCAGGACCGGCTGGGCATAGGGAAAGGTTTTCAGTCACACTCTTTGTCTGGGTCCTTATGTGCAATACCTATTGGGCATGGCCATTGTGTTTTGTAATTTGTAATCAATGGGGAATGAGGACCCTGTAACCAGGGTCCTCTATGTTCTATCCGTCAGTACTCAAAAATGGTCCTTGGCGAACCCTCATTCACGTAGGCAGGTCGTATGGCGGTTTATCTTGATTCACCGCCTTTGTTAGATATGAGACAGCATCATCATTTGGTCTAATTTTTATGCTTCCTCCGCCTGGAGGGAACCACTGGTTTTTACACTAGTGATCAGAGATCGTTGATAGGTGAAAGGTGCTCGAGTGAGGTGTGGTGTTAAAAAGTCATCCTCATACTACCTAAGAAGTAACATTTGTATTCTATTTGGTGTTTGGGAAGATTATTTAAAAATGAGGTTTGTGCAGACTTTAACTTGTGCTGGCGCTGATGTCAGTGTCCCTGACATCAGCGCCAGCACAAGTTGTGCAAACCTGGAGAAGAAAAGGAACTGTGCGGTCAGCTGCCCTGTTGAAGCCCGAATCGGGACTTCCTATGGTAGTATCGACCTTTATCTCAGAGTATTTACTCTGATGCCACCTTGAATTGGGTAACACCCAATTCACACATAATTTTTTAGGTCCTGAAGAAAGCCCTACGACCCATCAGGGCCAAATAAAGGGATGAAACATGTTGACCCTAGATCTGGACATTTATAGCGCAGCGGACTCATAACCAGTCCTTCCTGCACGAACCTCATTTTTAAATAATCTTCCCATACACCAAATAGAATAAACATTTTACTTCTTAGGTAGTATGAGGATGACTTTTCAACACCACACCTCACTCAAGCACCTTTCACCTACCTACAATCTCTGATCACTACTGTAAAAACCAGTGGTTCCCTCCAGGCGGAGCAAGCATAAAAAAGAGACCCAATGATGATGATGTCACGTATCTAACAAAGGAGGAGAATCAACATAAACCGCCATACGACCTGCCTATGTGAATGAGGGTTCTCTAAGTACCATTTTTGGGTACTGAAGGATAGAACACAGAGGACCCTGGTTACAGGTACAAGTGATCCATTTCACTTTGATTACAAATTACCGACAGGAAGCTGAATGGATCACAGCTCCTTCCCTGATTGAAACACATTGTGTTGTGTACCCATGCACATACCTTCACAAGTTGACCTCGCACACCAAAAACAGTATAATAAACACGATGTTAGTGCTTGGTAAACATTTGTTTTGTGACAAAGATGGAATCCAATTTTCTCCCAAGAAAATTCCAAGTCAATTTTCTTCGTTTTATTCTTTCTTTTATTGTTCAAAATTCGTAACCGGACTTCTTCAGGGCTTCACGCAGTGTATCTTTATGCTACACGTCCCATCCGTCTTGATAGTTGTCTATTGTGAATCATTCACCGGCAGACCAGACGACCACATACGTACGAGACGACGCCGCCGAATACATGGCATATACTTTATTCTTCTCTCTTCTGACTGGATCTTAATGAATGGATGGTATTAGATTTGCCAGCTACACAATTATAAACACCTTTGATTAGACAACTATCAAGACGGATGGGACGTGTAGCATAAAGATACACTGCGTGAAGCCCTGAAGAAGTCCGGTTACGGACGAAACGCGTTGGCTATTTTTATCTGCGAATTTTGAACAATAAAAGAAAGAATAAAATGAAGAAAATTGACTTGGAATTTTCTTGGGAGAACTGTTGGATTCCATCTTTGTCACAAAACAAATGTTTACCAAGCACTAACATCGTGTTTATTATACTGTTTTTGGTGTGCGAGGTCAACTTGTGAAGTTTGATGTATAGAACAAATTCCTATTTGTTTTATGTTGGGATCTAGGGGGTTGTATCCCAGACCATTTGCACCCATATTATAGGAACAATAGGAACTTGACCCTCGGTGCGGCCCTTAAAGCCTCAATCCCTTTTTCTGCTTGACGACCATGCACATACCTGTAGTATCTGTGCACACACCTGCTGTGCTCCATGGGTACACAGTGCTCAGTAGTTACTGGGACTTAAGCATGGACTTCAGCCTTGTCCTGTGCCCAGGATAAAAACCTGTGCCATCTTTTGAATAGGTTATGTGCAGTTCAGTTATAAAAGTTTGAGTATACTTTTTTAGTAATCCTGTGACAAGCGTTACTTTTCATGTAAGTGTGACCTTGCCCAGCTGGGGTGGTGCAGGCCCACCCTGTCTCACACGGTCCCAGCACTGTTTTTAGACGGCATGGTTTGCGAACAGAGAGTTGAGTCGTGAACCCCTAAAATGACGAGCTGATCACTGCCATTTCAGCTTCGGCGCTCAGGTTCAAATTTCTGCCATGTATGTTTACACATTCTATGATTCTGGTCTTTCCAGTGGGTAAATGGATTTATAGTAATCCCTAAAAATGTTTTTTCCTGAAGCACTGATAATCCTTGCGCTGTCCCTGATCCCTGACAGCTGGAAACCTGCCCGCGCCCCAAATGCCTCATGTCTGAAGATTTCATGCACTCTGCTCTTCAATGCCACAAATGCTTCAGATGTCCCACTTAACCGGGATTACTTCTGGGACTGAGATGTACATTGATAATAAACATCCTTTTAAGTACACTTTAATGGTTTAATCTGGCTCCTTCACATTCGCCAATTGATAAGCTTCCCCAATTCAAACAAAACAATTTGAGAGCCTGTTTAAGCAGCTTGACATTCCTTTTGGTGTAAAGCCAAGTTATCCATGCAGACACGCACCCTGCCTATTCTCCCTGTGCACCTCTTTAAATTTCCAATACTGTTTTAGGTCCCTATAACATATATATATATATATATATTATTTTTTTTCAGAAAGTTATAGCCATGATGTTAATGTTTACACCGTTTTTTTTTCTGCTGTCAATAAATATGTATTATTTTCATGCAGGTGGTAACTGACAAAGGCCCTCAACCTTCCTTTGTAACTAGGCCATGCTGGCCACTGTTCAGAACTGAGGTGTTTGCTGCAATCAGTGTGCCTTATAATACCTACCACCCTGAGGGGCAGATTTACAAGCCCCTTGCGCACCTTTTGCGTTGTTTTTCCCATGTTAAAAGTGAAGCAAAAGTGGCGCAAGGCTCTTGTAAATCTGCCCCAGAGTGTTTTTACTATTCTTAACTCTTACTCTACATCTTCATAGCTTGAAGATATATATATTGTCATTGTACATACATATAGAGTTATATATAGTAAAACTTGCCTTCGCAAAAGTTGTGTCCTCGATATTCCTGACACATTATTTTGGTCCGTCCGATATTCTGTCTAAATACCCCTTCCATTTGGGCAGGGACATCTACTTGGGAAAAGACAAAGCCGGACCAGACTATCCACATGGAAAAAATTCCTACATTCACTCTCACAAAAACTCATACTATCCGTAGTGAGGAAATATAAATTTTGGTCAAGTTGTGTTCCCTAGCGTGTACCCCACCGTCTCCATGTACGAGTTAAAGTGCATGTAACTTCCCTCCTGTACCAGCTATGAAGGCGCAAATACATTTGCGTCCAACGTCAACATGTCCTCTTTCAGACCCACCCTGAATGGGTTGGATAGCCCGTTCCTAAGTATACTATGCCAACGTCTTTTTGTAGTGTACTCTACATGTTTTTTCAGCTCTGGCAAAGTAGGCCCAGAATATCTGCCATCGAGCCGTTTTCTCCCTCCTGACTCTGAAAGCCTCAGACCAGGCTGCCCAGGCTGCCCCCGTACCCGTGAACTCTGCCTTACTTCTAGCGCGGCCCACCGCGCTCAGCTCAGCCTGCTGCCTGCCAAGATTGACTATAACCTTCGAGTTATCTGTTCCGCTCCTCGAAAATACATTCCTGCCTGTTAGCTTCAGTAAACATCCCCCTCAGCTACAGGGCCAAAGGGCCGACCTGTCTCCGTGCAAGTAATTCATAGCTTCTGTTGCCATGCTCCCATGGAGGGCCCATGCCCCCACGCTTCTCATGCAGACACTCAGGCGCTTATTCACGCACTCACAGTCAGTATAGAATAGCTTCTGCCCCAGGGACCTTTCCGCCCAGATAGCTCAGTCCCTAAACACCAGATATCAGATATGATAGAAGCACAAGTTGATCTGACATGCCAGACTTCTGTCTCATTCCGGCAGTGCAAATGTCAAGCCCCCTGCACCCTCCAGTTTCACGTCCATCACACGTCATGCAGCTGCGCGCGCATCCAAGCTTCCGATTTCTGCTGACATTGCAACATTTCTGCTTAGTGCCACCCCTTTTGTGACACCTATCTGTGACGTTTCTAGCACACACCTCCAGTTCACGCCTAGTCCACGCCTTCTGATTACGTACTAGTAACACGTGGCTACTGTTATCTTGTCTTCTCTCAGCTGCTACGCCTACTGTACTGTTTTCTATGACATGAATTAAGTATATAAGCTATGTACTGTCAATAAAATGCAGCGCTCTATCCCTTCTTCCACCCCTGTGGTGGGAAGAACATGATATCCTGGTCTTGACCATTCCTTTTTAAGGAATAAAACCCCTAAGAACTCTAACACCACGGACTCTGTCTTCTTTCTTTCCGATTGAGTTATTATTGACTAAGTACTTACCTGCATAGAAATTTCGACGGTAAATTATATATTTACATCATTTTGGCGCCCGAATAGGGACCCCTCCCCCACCTCACGCGCCGGTTGGTGCATTGTAAGCTCTGTCCCCTGCCATCAGTTAGAAGGAAACTACGCGTACCGGCAGGATTTCCTGTATCTCCCTCTGGCCCACGGAGGTGACGAAGATTACGATCAGTACCCAGACGAGGCGGTGAGGAGTGCGGAGGATCCCGACCAGAGCCCAGCCGAAAGAAGCAAGGTCCGAGGTGTCAAGAGGCCCACCAGTTTTCCGAAGTTTTCCGAGGTTTTCCGAAGTTTTTCCGAAGTTTTCCGAAGTGTCAAGTCCAGTCGAGTTTTCCGAGGCCTTCTGTTTCCGTGCTTCCCGGTGAGTACCATTGCTGGGACGTATCTAGACGGGTTTGGGTACACAAGTCCGGTCTGCACTGTTTTTAGACAGTGTATCTGTACTGTTTAGCAGTACATCCGTTCTGCACCACTTTAGCAGTGTATCTGTGCTGTTTAGCAGTACATCCGATATAGGGGGTAGTCATATATGTTTTCAAAATGTCTTTTCATGTGATTAATGTCGTGGTATGAGTGTGACTGTTTCCTAATGTGCATTAATGTTTTCTTGTATGACTAGCTGTATTCAGTATTAAGTAGCAAGGATCGAGCATTCAGTACCGAGTAAACAAGATGCCGTTTTTCAACAAGTTAAAGCAGATAGGAACTAGGAAAGGGATACTAGAGGAAGAAATTCCTATCCCCCCTAGGGACACCCCAGGTAACTTTATGTACCACAAGCATGGCATAGATGCCATATTATATCTCGATTTATGGACTGACTATACCAAACATCTAGACGAAAGACACAGATGGCCCGTTACCGGAACATGGGATGCCGAGTGCATCATGAAGGTAGAGGAAGCACTATGGAAAAAGAAAGCCAGACAATCTCAGAAGGACGCCATAGAGTTTTGGCGTAAGGAATCACATAAGCGTGCTGAAAGAACATTACGTAGAGAAGACAGACTTAAAGAATCAGAGAAAGCCCAAGAAAACGAACTAGTTACTGAGGGGATCCGAGTAAAAACAGAACAGATAGACCGCGCACGAAATAATCTCGTAAACGGTATGTATCTCGCGGCCGAGGGCTCACCTGAGGCCATTTCAGAAATACCGAAAGACCTACCACCCCCATTGGTTCCAACCAAAGTAACTCATAGGACCACTAAAGACATATTCCTGAATGCCTATCTAGAGGATGTAGCACCCGCTTACACCAACCTGCCTGTTCGCGCCCTGCCTACCGACGGGGACGGGGGTGGTAACCCGCCCCAAAATCATATTCTACCAGTATCACGACAGGTTTCCCCTGTTCCACCAGCTCCACCACTTCCCGTACCTAAAGTTGATCCACCGAAACCACTTCTACCTGATCCTACTAAAAGACAAATTCAAGTTCAGGTACAGACTCCACAAAGAAATAATGCTCAAGCTTCCGCCTCAGGGGGTACGACGGGGGTCTTCACACCCCGCCACCGACACGCAGGTTACCGCTTGGGGACTTGCGGAATCCTTTTTCGTTCAAATCACCCCGTCTTGACATGTTTAAAGAAACCATTTCAGTTTGCAGATATGATCCAGTACCCGGCAAAGACGATATAATGGTGATGGCATCACTACGGTTAAGATCTGCTACTGATTTCCTGCTGTGCTATGCAGGAATGAAGGAGCGCCTAGATAGAATATATGAGTTTGTTCAGACTGGGAAAGACCCCGACAGTATTAAAGATGCCATGGAGCGTCAGAAAGTTGACGTTCAAGCACAGATACTACGTTTTTTCATAAATTGCCTAATAAGAGAACGAGATAGGCCTGGGACCGATCAGAGTGAATTAGATGCATTAAACAAGTGGGGTCAAAATATATCTGAAGGAAAACACGACAAGGGGACTTGCATAGCTAGTATGTACAAGAAAATTAGAAAAGCAGTGATAGAAATACATCAAAAAGAGAAAGAGAAGGCTTCCTCCGAGGGGGAAGAAGAATGTGAAGAACCAGAAGAAACTACAGATACTATAGCATATGTAGGGAAGGGAAATTACCTTAGGAAAGGCATCCGTCCAGAAAGCAAGAGAGTTCTTTTCTGTGCCTTGACAAATCCGAATTCTGCTGAGCATCAGTTCCAGGAAACTGATAAAAGGCTTCGAGATCGAGTAGGGTACCATGTACTCAATTCTATGGATGAACAAGAACTAGCCCGGTCAGCTATATCATGGGCCGAAAATCCAGACATATATAATGATGACACAGTAGCGCAGACATTTCTGAACCTCTCCCCAGACGAGCAGAAATTAGTAGGTGTATACATGATTCAGCACCTTCTCATAAAGTACAGAAATCAGCATTCGGATCCAGGTCCCTTACCCGAATTATTAGAAGCATTACTCATGGATAGATGGAGAGGTCTAAGTACCAAATTAATTCAAATAATTCTAGAACAACGCCATAGATATGACACTTTCATAAGCCCCGAATATGGTCCCGCCCCGCCCCCAGAAAGGAAAATGTATCATATGGAACGTCGGCATGGCATTGAAGGTCAGAACCCCTTACGAGAAGTACACCCAGTTATGGGTGCGGACAATCTCTTGAAACGTGTATATGTACACACGCCATTGACCAAGTTAGAACTGTTAGAAATGAAGAAACTAGTCCCGAGCCATGATAAAGACCCTGCAGGTTTCCACAGAGAGCTTAAAGACATGTTACTGATGGGGGATTACACATATGATGATATCATGAAAATGTTAAAGGTGCTGCTGCCCACGGGCATCTACGAGAAACTAAAGGAAAAGGAATGGGAGGTGGGAGAGAAAAAGATTGTATGGGCAGAAATAGAAGACGAAGAGAATAAACGTGTCCCAGGGGTAGGCCTTGGGGACAAAACTAAAGCATTACCAGGTTTAATAGTACAGGTTCTGCCAAGATTATTGGCAACTAGAAAAGAAGACTGGGATGCAATCTCAGCATGTAAACAGAAGCCCGACGAAGATACTAGTGACTTTTATTCAAGATTCGAGAAATGTTTTATTATTAATAGTGGTCTTAAACCAAGTAGCGAATCGTACCCGCATCTTTTTGTATCAAAGTTAGTTGAGAATTCCCTGTTAGCAGTCAAGAATCGTGTATACAAGGTGGAGAGTACATGGCAAGCAAATACGCCATCTCAGATGTTACAAATGTTACAATACCATCAGAACAGAATTAGAGAAGAACAGGATCAGGAACAAAAACGTATGAAAGACACGAAAATGAAAATGTTAGTAGCCCAGTCGGTCCATACCGACGGGAATAGAAAGGGTACGACCCAGACAGGTCACGCCGCAGCTCCCGTTAAAGGGACATGCAACTATTGCAAGCAGCCAGGTCACTACGTACATGAATGCCCCGTTCTGAAACATAACATAGCGACAGGTAAAACTAAAGAAAGACCGCATCCGCCTAGACAAGACCACAACCAGCATCAGACTTCACAGAACATGCAGCCCATGCAAAATACACAGCCATTGCATGCCTCCTCACCTCCAGCACAGACAGTAGCGGTATCACAGCCACAGCCCATTGCCGCGTCCCAGCAAGTTTCACAACAGATGTACCAGTATGCCCAGTCCGCTTACCCCGATTATCCACGATATACATGAAACAGCCTAGAGAGGGAGTTTGGCTTGCCTCTTATTGAGATTCCTGTAGATCAAGAGGGTCCTTATGTACACAGTCAAGTATTGGGAAAAGACAGAAAGTTTTTAATTGACACAGGGGCAAGCCGCACAACAATCAGTCATAATGAAGTCCCAGGGGCACCCCTCTCAGGCTCACAGAATGTTTCCCTTGGCTTTTCAGGACAGCCCATTGTAAATGAAGTATCAGAACCAGTCCCCCTGGCTGTGGGTCCATTATCACGTGTTACAGACTTGTTACTTACGAAATCATGTCCAGAAAATCTGTTAGGAATTAAAACATTGAAGGCTCTAGGAGCCATAATTTGCTGTTCCCCGGAGGGAGTTAGACTCTTTCTGCGGGATTTCAAGGGTCATTATATGTTGCGTGAGTTTGATGTCAGATTGAAAAATGTACCAGACCACCTGTGGGCAAAAGGCCCGACTGATGTAGGTTGTATGCATATCACACCATACCGTGTTACACTCAAGACAGGAGTTGTACTACCACGAATCAGACAATACAAGTTACCACCCGATGCTGTAGTGGCTTTACTGGAAATCATTGAAGAGCTCATTACCCAGGGAGTGGTCGTAGAGACCGACTCCAATATCTGTAATTCACCCATCATCCCGATTCTTAAACGTACTGACCCCAATGCACCGCCAGTATATCGGTTGGTGATTGATCTTCGAGAACTGAATAAATGTATTGTACCACAGTACCCTGTGGTTCCCGACATCTCATCCTTATTGACTGCTATTGATTCAGAAGCAACGTTCTTTACTGTAATTGACCTCAAGAACGCCTTCTTCAGCGTGCCTATTGATCCAGAGAGCCAATATCTCTTCGGATTCAGTTTAAATGGACGCAGTTTCAAATTTTCACGCGCACCTCAAGGATTCACAGAAAGCCCCAGCATCTATAGTCAAGCACTGAAAAGACAACTTGATTGTATCACAATGCCAGTTAACACCGCTTTACTGCAATACGTCGATGATCTGCTGATCACCGCACGAAGTGAGCCCGAATGTGAACAAGCATCACTGACAGTTTTACATTTTCTGGCAGACAAGGGACACAAGGTGTCTCCTTCGAGGCTACAATTCTGTGTTCAGCAAGTTGTGTACTTGGGTCACTTGCTGTCCAAAGTGGGGAGACAGCTCACTCCCGATCGCATTCAGTTAATTGCAAATATGCCACAACCCCAGACACAAAAAGAAGTGCGGGCCTTCATAGGCCTCACCTCGTACTGCAGACAATGGATTCCGCAGTATGCATTTCTAGCTAAACCACTCATTCAGTTAACAACGCAGGAGGCAGCGACTTCGACTGTCCTTCCTTGGACTCAGGAACATACACAAGCCTTTGAGGAATTAAAGAAAGCATTATGTCAAGCACCAGTTTTAGCGACACCATGTTACAGCAAATCGTTTACACTTTTTGTTACAGAACGTGATGGTACAGCGTTGTCTGTCCTCACTCAAGATCAAGCAGGTTCACATAAGCCTTGCGCTTATTTTTCAAGTACATTGGATTCAGTAGCCCAGGCACTCCCTGCGTGCTTAAAGTCAGTAGCAGCAACAGCATTAGCAATCAGACAGAGCGATTCAATTGTTTTAGGCCATCAGTTAACCGTACAAGTTCCACATTCTGTTGAGGTTCTTTTAAACAGAACCCAGACTCAGCACTTGACTATAGCACGACTGACAGGTTATGAATTAACGTTATTCCAGCCACACATAGAAATCAGACGCTGCAGCATTCTGAACCCCGCAACACTGTTACCTACAATTATGACAGATCCAGCCCCGCATGATTGTATAGAAATCATTAATGCAGTAACAAAGCCACGTCGAGACTTAACAGATGTCCCACTGACAAATCCAGACCTGACACTTTATGTGGACGGTTCATGCATGAGAACAAGTACAGGAGAATTAGTGGCCGCGTATGCAGTGACCACTGAAACTGAAGTTAAAGAAACACATCGTATTGACACACTGTCTGCTCAAGCAGCAGAGCTCATCGCTCTGACCCGAGCTTGTATACTAGCCAAGAACAGAAATGTTAACATATACACTGATTCCCGTTATGCGTTCGGAGTCGTACACGACTTCGGAATGTTATGGCAAGAACGAGGTTTTTTGACCTCTCATGGTGCCAAGATACAACACGGTCCCCTCATTCAAGCGCTGTTAGAATCAATACACCTGCCCTCAGGCATATCCGTCATGAAGTGTAAAGCACATACTAAGGTTACAGATTCTGTTTCCCAGGGTAATGACCTGGCAGATCAGACAGCGAAACATACAGCATTGACTCACACTCAGACAACTGACATGACAAAGACAATAGGACCGACAAATTTTATGACAGTTAGGGATCCCGCACTAGATGTTATCGATATTCAGACACATGTTACCCCAGATGAAATAAAGAAATGGATTGAACTAGGAGGGATCCAGACAGATCAAGGTTGGATGACGAAGGGAAAATCTACATGGTTTCTCCCTGACTCTATGGTTCAAGTCATAATTAATACAGCACATAGTCCAGCACATCTAGGAGAAAAAGCAATGTTAGACAGTTTACAGAATCTCTGGAGCAATAAACACTTACGAGCAGCAGCAAAACAGAAAGTGCGTACTTGCATGATCTGTTGTCAGTTCAATCCAGGTAAAAGCGTCCCTGTAGAGCAAGGTGGATTTCATCCTCCCGATAATCCTTTTGAAGTCCTCCAGATGGATTATATCCAGATGGACCGTTGTCGGGGATTTAAATATGTCCTCGTAGTTGTTTGTGCACTGTCCCGTTGGACCGAAGCCTACCCAGTCCCAGATTACACTGCTCCGACCACTGCCAAGCAGCTGGTTTGTGAATTCTTCCCACGGTACGGCATGCCTCGTGTCGTATACTCAGATAACGGTCAGCCGTTCTCATCCGAATTAATGAAACAGGTTTCCTTGCTGCTAGGATATCAGTGGAAATTCCATTGTGTCCGACATCCCGAAGCCGCAGGCCTTGTAGAAAGGCATAATCAGACACTAAAGACACGTCTTGCTAAAATATGTCAAGAGAAAGGGGTCGACTGGATAGTCGCCCTGCCAGTGGCACTGTTCTATATGAGAATGGTTGCCCATTCGAGATCAGGACTATCCCCGTACGAAGTGGTCTTTGGTAGACCACCGAATATGTGGGGGACGCCCATTCCTAAAAAAATTACCGATGTTGATTGCAATATGTTGACAGATTACCTTGCCTCCTTGATGTCTGCACTCCAATCATGTCGTTCACAGGTTGCCGCAGCCTTCCCTGACAACACTGATGTAAAGCCACACGATGTCCGTCCAGGTGATCTGATCCTCATAAGGAACTTCGACCGGAAAAGTCCGTTGGAGCCCCGCTGGAAATCGCCGAAGACCGTTCTACTCACTACAAGGACAGCGGTGAAGGTTGAGGGCAGGAAGGGGTGGGTCCACATGAGCCATGTTAAGCTGTGTAATGAACTGAAATCCGACCCAGGCTCATCCACCCCTTCCAAAGACTGTATCGAGCCCAGTGACTTTGAAGTTTCCAAACGAGAGAAAACTCCCCAAGAGGAATACAGACTCAAGCTTCGATCTAGCAAGTCAGACAGTTTAATTGTTTAAGTCCTCCCCTAGGTGAATCGGTTAAATAGTTTCTGACATGTATCCCCTAGATCGAGATAGAGAGAGAGAGAGAGAATTCAAGAAACGTACATACTGCAAATCACTGCGTAGTCACTGTATAGTGACATTATTAATCATGTTTTTCCTAAGTATTCTGATAATTGTTGCAAGCGTACTTCTTCCAATCTATTGCCCTATTTTCAAGCATGGACAATCTGCTTACAATGTTTCTGCTGAACACTCTTTTAGCGAGTTACCTCCACACGAACTCTCCTACAGACTTGCGCTGCGCAACAACACATTCATTAGTATGCTGCATCATTCCCATCAGACTAACAATGCTACAGACTGCTGGATATGTGGCCGACTCCCTCCCTACCAGAATTACAAGGGAGCTCTGCCCCTCTTTCCGTACCCGTTCACTCACAATGGCTCCTGTGGGGCATGGTTTAAAATAATTAATTCCTTAGATCCTGATATTGCTGTTTTCGATGGGGGCTGGGGTTGGGGAAACTTGAACTTGGTCCTGCTCGACGTCTGTTACCCTGATAAGGAGGGACTCCCCACTCGAATAGGAACTGATCTAGAAAATGAAGTATATGGATTAGGTAATTACACAATTAGCCTTATGATTCTTACTGTTGAATCCGAAGCTGCACCAGTCCTGCCCGCTATGCTAGTATTACCAGTCACTGGTGAATTATGTGTCAGAAAGAAAGGTTCAGTACACTTAGGTCATAGTAAATGCACTACTGTGGTCGAATTCAGTGATCATGGTAAATCGTCCTTTAAAGCTATCAGTCACTCTTATTTTGTTTGTGGTCATACCGCATACATACGTCTGCCTCCAGATTGGGATGGTACCTGTTATATTGCATTCCTTCTGCCACCTGTTTTTCTAGCCCCTCCTGATTACCACAGAAACACAAATCTAGTAAAGAATAGACTCCGAAGAGATCTCCCGCTTGTCGACTATACAGAAACGGCATGGGAACAATACACCGATTTTAATAAAGGATTCTTTTTCTTTTTAGGCCCCGTCCAAAACAGTAAATTAATACGTAGATTAACTAGAACGCTTGAAGCTGTAGTACATGAAACTGCCTCCGCCTTAGGTAACCTAACAGAGGAGCAATCTGCCATGCGGGTTGTTGTCCTTCAGAATCGTCTTGTTATTGACGTCATCTTGGCAGATAGAGGTGGAGCCTGTAAGGTCATCGGGTCAAGTTGCTGTGTTTTCATTCCACAAAACGCGCCATCTGTATATCAAGCTATTACACGTCTGCATAAAATTGCAAATCAGATACATCAGAATCCAGGCACCTGGACTTGGTCCGGTTGGTTCTGGACAACGTTAACCGCTTGGGGATGGAAGATCCTATCCTTCCTAGGTTTTGGCCTTGTCACAGTATTCAGCTGCTGCCTGTGCCTACAGTGTGGGCCGGC
The DNA here is from genome assembly GCF_964263255.1 of Lissotriton vulgaris. Lineage (NCBI taxonomy): Eukaryota > Metazoa > Chordata > Amphibia > Caudata > Salamandridae > Lissotriton > Lissotriton vulgaris. The sequence continues at coordinate 135,863,518 of NC_141691.1, forward strand.
GATATGTGGACTGTGTGCCACATCGTGCATTGAACATTCCAGTTTTCTCTCAAATAGACAACGGAAGAGAGACGAACAAATTATGTTACAAGAACAAACTGATCAATTTATGATGATCGATATATCATGAAGGGTCCGTAGGGAACAAGGAGGGAATGAGGAAATATAAATTTTGGTCAAGTTGTGTTCCCTAGCGTGTACCCCACCGTCTCCATGTACGAGTTAAAGTGCATGTAACTTCCCTCCTGTACCAGCTATGAAGGCGCAAATACATTTGCGTCCAACGTCAACATGTCCTCTTTCAGACCCACCCTGAATGGGTTGGATAGCCCGTTCCTAAGTATACTATGCCAACGTCTTTTTGTAGTGTACTCTACATGTTTTTTCAGCTCTGGCAAAGTAGGCCCAGAATATCTGCCATCGAGCCGTTTTCTCCCTCCTGACTCTGAAAGCCTCAGACCAGGCTGCCCAGGCTGCCCCCGTACCCGTGAACTCTGCCTTACTTCTAGCGCGGCCCACCGCGCTCAGCTCAGCCTGCTGCCTGCCAAGATTGACTATAACCTTCGAGTTATCTGTTCCGCTCCTCGAAAATACATTCCTGCCTGTTAGCTTCAGTAAACATCCCCCTCAGCTACAGGGCCAAAGGGCCGACCTGTCTCCGTGCAAGTAATTCATAGCTTCTGTTGCCATGCTCCCATGGAGGGCCCATGCCCCCACGCTTCTCATGCAGACACTCAGGCGCTTATTCACGCACTCACAGTCAGTATAGAATAGCTTCTGCCCCAGGGACCTTTCCGCCCAGATAGCTCAGTCCCTAAACACCAGATATCAGATATGATAGAAGCACAAGTTGATCTGACATGCCAGACTTCTGTCTCATTCCGGCAGTGCAAATGTCAAGCCCCCTGCACCCTCCAGTTTCCCGTCCATCACACGTCATGCAGCTGCGCGCGCATCCAAGCTTCCGATTTCTGCTGACATTGCAACATTTCTGCTTAGTGCCACCCCTTTTGTGACACCTATCTGTGACGTTTCTAGCACACACCTCCAGTTCACGCCTAGTCCACGCCTTCTGATTACGTACTAGTAACACGTGGCTACTGTTATCTTGTCTTCTCTCAGCTGCTACGCCTACTGTACTGTTTTCTATGACATGAATTAAGTATATAAGCTATGTACTGTCAATAAAATGCAGCGCTCTATCCCTTCTTCCACCCCTGTGGTGGGAAGAACATGATATCCTGGTCTTGACCATTCCTTTTTAAGGAATAAAACCCCTAAGAACTCTAACACCACGGACTCTGTCTTCTTTCTTTCCGATTGAGTTATTATTGACTAAGTACTTACCTGCATAGAAATTTCGACGGTAAATTATATATTTACATCAGTAGGCCTTCTTGCTTTCTGGAAAGACCATAAGCATGCCTGTTGACATTAGCTAAAGCACTTGCTGGACAATGATTTAATCCTTGGTATTAGACCTGACACCCTTGGCGTGGTTATTCCCCCATCTTTTTGCCTCTGACTCATGTATTTTTCATGCTGTGCTGGATTTCGTTTTTGCTGGTTTAGATGCTTTGGACCCTCTGCCACTGCTGATCAGTGTCAGAGGGTAAGTGCACCCTCTGTAAATTGTCATATTGATTGGGTATACCTCATTGGCATATTTGTATCACCATGAAGTCCCTAGTAAAGTGCACTGTGTGTGCCAGGGCTGGTGATGACAGATGCTACTAGTGGGCCTACAGCGCAGATTGCGCCACCCACGTGAGTAGCTCTAAAAGGGTGTCTCAGGCCTGCCAGCGCAGGGCCTGTGTGCAGTCAGTGGACTGCCATGTCCGCCTGGCCAGTGTCCCCACTGGCTGGGCCTAACCCTTCCCTGTCTGTGCACATCAGTCACCCCTATGGAAGGCTCAAGGTACCCCCCTGGGCAGGGTGCAGTGTATGGATAAGGTAGAGCATGTACTAGTGCAGGCAGCATGCTCTGGTAGTGAGCAGCAGCCATTTTGTGTGCTCACTGCTGTAAGGCTGTCTTGCTCCATAGAGTAACATGGGGGAGGCTGGTCCCATTGGATCCCAGCCTATCTTACCATAGGAATAAGATGGAGCATAAGTGAAAGATATCCCTGAACTCAGAATTTAATAACACATCTTTTAGTGAAGGTTGTTTTTAAATCCTGAGGTTGAGAATAGTACTTTTAGAAAGTGGCTGTTCTCTTGTCTAAACCTTTCTGTGTGCCAGGGCCTGTGTGTGGATTGCCTGGCTGGTCTGAGTGGGACAGGGGCTGCAGGGCCTGGAGGGGGTCGGAGTCAGCCCAGGGGTGAAAGGCAACATCTGTTGCCAGGGAAGGGGGAGGAAGAAGCGCCTGATAGTGCCGGGCTGTGTCTGTCTGACCACCATGCTGGCTAACTCCCCTGCCGGCCCACTGTCACCTCTGGCCCTGAAGCTGACAGGAAGAAGAACACCAGAAACATTCCAGTGCTCAGGGCCCCCTTGCACAAAGACTTCAAAGGACTTCAAAGACTTTTTGGGGTATAAGGGAAGGACCCATGACTACAGAAGATTAGATTCTAAGATCCTACAAGCAAGAAGGAACCTCGGCTGGAAGAAGGACTGCTGGAGAACTGAAGGAAGATTGCCTTGCTGTGTGCTCTAAGGGCTGACCTGTTCTGCTGTCTAACTGGAAGCTGAGGAGGAGAAAGGAACTTCGCTGTGTGCTGGGACCCTGCCTGCTTGAAACTGCCAAGACTTTGCTGTGTGATGTGTCTGCAACTTGAATCTCCAAGGGCCTGAGAAGAGCTGGCCTCCTGTTGGGAACCCAGGGTTAAAGGTTCCTAAAGCTTTGCCAAAAGCAGCTGCCAGGTCGTGCTGTAGTGACCTGGGACGTGTGGTACTCGACTGGGGAGCGTGAGGAAGGGATCAGTGTGCTCATCGGCACATTCCCAGCGAGGGTCGGAGGCTTGTGGTGCCTCCCCTCGTGAAATCCGCTCCCAAGTGGTTGTAAGGCCGAGAGGGGGGTCTATTCGTGACCTGCGCCCTCAAAAACCCTTTGCCGCCAAATCACCATCGCGGCCCAGGGCCAGGAATACCCCCAGAAGATTGCCGATCGTTGGGGAGCTGAAGCGGCGAACGAAGCCGCCGCGCTCCCATTGGTTGAGGGAGCCGAGCCCCCTCACTAACGCCGCGACGGGATAGGCCCGTGCGGCGCAGCGTGATCAGTGGTGCTGAGCGTTGATTGGGCGAGAAGCGGAAGCGTCACGACAAGCCTGCCCCGGGAGCCGCACTGCCATTGGCTGACTCCCGGGTGTACCAGAGGCTCGCCCAGACGCCGCGACCTGATTGGCCCATCGGAGGAGCTGCTGCGGAGACCTCGGAATTTCCGCGTGATACCCGGCGGGACCGGAAAAGACAGACCCGACCTCGCCGATGGATTCCTGGAAGTGCCCCAGCCCCCGGCCTGCCGTCTCTGCCCCCCGCCGCTCCCGAAGGACTGAGAGCGGGCGGAGAGCTTGCGGAGACCGGCCAAGCCTGAGCGCGAGTGAGCGCTGGTAGGCGAGGCGCGCCTGAGGCCGGAAGAAGTGCCGTGTGGCAGGAAAGGAGTCCCAAAGTATTCCGGTGAGGCGCGCTAGTAGCGCGAAGGACCCCTGGCCTCAGGGGTTGATTCTTGTGGCCCATTTAACCGCTGGCATTGTTTTTTTTTATTATGGCTCGTTTTGAGAGCCCATTAAACATAAATCAGTGAACATATTTTTGAAGGCTGATTTAAGTGACTTGAGACATTATTGTTCCTAAAGAACTTCCTAACAATTTAACTGCAACCATTAAGAAGAAGTGCAACATTTTTATAATGAAGTAATTATCGTGCAACTGCTTGATTTACCTTGCTGAAACTAGATAAAGTTATATATTTTTATAAAATATACTTACCTGTGTGGTCTCAGTTTGTGGTGGATTGGGGATTATTGTTGTGTTAAGTGCAAATGTTATCCACATGGCCTCTGTTTAGCCTAGACTGCTCGCGCCATGCTACCTAGAGGGTGAGCAGAGGTTATCTCAGAGGGTTATTCCTTCACCCTGACTAGAAGCAAGGGTCCCTACTTGGTCTAAGGTAATTACCTCTGCCAACTAGAGACCCCCAGTTCTAACACTTGGTATTACATGTTTCACTGAATTCTGAGTCCCTACCCTACACCATCTTCCTAAGTAACCCATGGTCAGCTCTACTGGTCTACTCTGAGGGCCAAGTGCTAAAGGTTTGTACTTGGAGTACATGTTTGGTCTAACAGTAAGGTAAGCCAGAGAATCACAAAGGTCAAAAACTCTCAGTGTCACCATATGAGCCCTGTACCCTCAGATTGCCTCCACGTTGCACTTCAGTTCTTAATTGATTTACCTATCCAACACACACAGTACACCAACAACACAGCAAACCATTTTCAACATATTTGTGTAAGTGTCTCAAAGAAAAAAGGGTGGCCATGCTTCCAAAGTCCATAGTATTTCCTGAATATAATACGTTTTGGCCACAAGTTTTTCACAGGCTTTTGAGTGGATTTTCATCTTGTTATATCCCTTCATATTACACTTATATGTTTTGTGTTTTATTGATGAGGCGAAAATAGATTCAAAATTTTGAGAAAGGGGCTCGGCCAAGACCAAGATGGTATAGGACACATATCCCAGACAGTGATCCTGTATCAATGCCCCTCCCCCCATGGTACCCTCCTGCCTTGAGGTATCTCTAAGAGCCACAGGAGAGCAGCAACACCACAAACAGCACAGTGGCCTAGCCGCAAGGTGAAAGAGGCGACAAGAGTCACTCCACGCATGATGGCCAGGGCCGGACTGGGACCCAAAACCTGCCCCGGCAAACTGCTCAGCCACTTCTCCGGGGTTTGGAGGTACAGCCATGCTTCAAAAATTGCCCTGTAACAAAAAACGACCCCCAGGAGCCCAAAATCAGTCCCCACCCTATTATTTATTTATTTATTTATGAAATTTATAAAGCGCTCGGCTATCCCCAACGGGGGTGTCCCGGCGCTGAGGACAGCAGCGGTAAAGACCATAGAAGCTAGTAACTGGAGAACAGCCATCTCTTCAATTTGCACCTGAACTGAGATTCTGATTCGATCAGTCTGAGGTTTAGCGGGAAGGGAATTCCATAGCTTTGCAGTGACCACCGCAAAAGCTCTGCCTCCTATTCTTGATCGATGGAAGCGGGGGGAGCAGGAGACGGAGGTGGTTGGATCTGAGAGTTCTTGATGAGTGGTCTTGCTTCAGCCTGCATCTGAGATAACCTGGTCCTGAAAATCAAGACCAGGGCTTTGAACTGGATGCGAAAAGATATCGGTAGCCAGTGCAAGTTCTTTAAATGCGGGGAGATAGAGTGGCGATAGGGGATGTGGCATATCAGCCTGGCTGCAGCATTCTGAACAATTTGCAACCGATGCAGAAGATACGCTGGAGCCCCCACATATAGGCTATTAGAATAGTCTAGATGTGAGGTAATGAGGGCATGCACGATAGTCCTCATAGAATCCAAGGGCAGGTAGGGGGAGAGCTTTTTTATCATGTGCAATTTGCCAAAGCAGGCAGAGGTGACTGTATGAATTTGGGTTTTGCATGACAACTCGTTGTCCATTTGAAGCCCAGATTCTGCGCACATTTAACGGGAGATGGGGGAGGGTTCAGCTCGGACGGCCACCACATGGAAGGTAGCAATGGGGATATTTGGTTGAAGAACAGCACCTCGGTTTTATCGGTGTTCAACTTCAGGGTATTAGAGGTCATCCACAATACAATGTTAGAGAGGCAAGCTTTGAGATTAGCGAGACCATTCTCAGAGTGGTCTCTGAATGAAAACATTAGCTGTGTATCATCAACGTAGGAGACCACTCTGACTCCATAGGCCACTACTACCCTCGCCAGTGGTGAAAGATAAATATTAAAGAAAAGGGGGCTGAGGGGCGACCCCTGAGGGACTCCACAACCAAGGGGTTTCTTATCTTTGGACATATAGGGTCAACACCACACCTGTTGCATTCTATCTGTTAGGAACGATTTTATTCAGGCCAGGGGAGTGTCTCGTAGGGAAACAACACTTACAACGCAACTTTTACAACGCACTACCTTTACAACGAAACTTTTACAATGCAACATCCATTACAACGCATACCATTACAACGCAACCATTACAACGCATGTCACTACGACGCATACCACTACAACGCATGTCATTACAACGCAGTCATTACAACGCATACCATTACAACGCATACCTACACTATCCAACACTTACCCTACTGTTGCACCCCCTGGAGTTAGAATAGTAATTTGTACCCCTACACTATCCAATACTTACCCTACTGTTGCACCCCCTGGAGTTAGAATTGTAATTTTTACCCCTACACTATCCAACACTTACCCTACTGCTCCAACCCCTGGAGTTAGAATAGTAATTTTTACCCCTACACTATCCAATACTTACCATACATGTAATGTAATGGTATGCGTTGTAATGGTATGCGTTGTAAATGTAGTATGCGTTGTAGTGGAATGCGGTGTAAAGGTAGTTTCAAATAATTTGTTGTAATGGCATGCGTTGTAATGGAATGCGTTGAAATGGATGTTGCGGTGTTAAAAATGCGTTGTAAAAGTATGCGTTGTAAAAGTATGCGTTGTAACGACATACATCCTGTCTCGTATCCCTATATTATGGAGTCTATCCAGCAATATGGAATGAGAGACGGCGTTGAAGGCCGCAGACAGATCGAGGAGCACTAACATGACTATCCCGCCTCTGTCCACGCTCTCCCTAATCGTCTCTGTAACTTCCAATAGCGCTGTCTCCGTACTATACCCGGATCTAAATCCGGATTGCGAATCATGGAGGAGATTTCTAGACTCCAAATAGTCGGCCAGCTGTTCTTGCACAACTTTTTCCAGTATCTTGGCTGGTTTGGGGAGGAGCGATATAGGCCGGTAGTTGCTGTATACGGACGGATCAGCCTCTGCCTTTTTTAGAATGGGTATCAGCATGGCCTGTTTGCATTCTGTAGGGAATTGGCCAGAAGAAAGGGAGGAATTCCAGATTGCAATTAGAGGGGGGGGGGGCGATAGCTGGAGCCAGGGTAGTGAGCACCTGGGCGGGAAACAGATCAAGAGGTGAACCGGATTTGCACCGCTGAATTTTCATTAGGGCAGTATCCAAAGGGATATTTTTAAGGCAGTGAAGGTCTTTTCGCTAGAGGGGGGAGAGTGCCCTCTGCGGGCCCCTCAGTAGGAATAAAGGAGGAGAAAATGTCAATAATTTTACTGTGGAAAAAATCAGAAAGGCCATCGCAGAGTTCTTGACTAGGTTTCATGAGACACGTCAGGGCTGTCAGTTTAGTGAAATCCTTCACAATTTGGCCGAATTGTCCACAGAGTTAATTTTGTTTGCAAACAATTCTTTCATGGTGGCCTGCTTTAGTTTGTGGAATTTTTTTAAGGCAGCTCTGTATATGACTTTAGCCGGAGGGTCGTAGGTGAGACGCCATAGACGTTTGAGCTTCTTACATTTACTTCTTTCTTCACGTAGAGTCGGGGAGAACCAGGGGCAGAGGGTTTTGTTTGGGCAGATGCAAGGGGTTGTAAGGTGCAATAGCGTCTATAGCTGTGGAGAGGTAAATGTTAAACTTCTTAACATCGGCGTCTAAGTCATCCGAAGGTTGCCAATAAAGGTTGGTCAGCGTGGGTTTGAGTGCGTCACAGGTAACTTTATACCACTTTCTACCCAATTTCTCTATCCTACTGCTCGTGGCCAGTGGGGGGGGGTAGTCAGGTTGAAAGGGATAAGAAAGTGGTTATACCAGGTCAGGGGGAGTGGTGCAAGGTTGTAAGGACAGATAGATTTGTGAATACAAGGTCCAGGGTGTGACCCGCACTGTGGGTGGGACCGTGTACTCTCTTCCACCAGGGACCTCGCTTTTGAACAGGAGAGGTCATCAACATGTAGGTTGAAGTCGCCTAAGATGGTGAAGTGTGGGTGTTTCAGGGATAAGTCTGCTATGGTCACTAATAACTCCATGAGATAAGAAGGCTGTGTGCCTGGGGGGTTGGAAATCAGTGCTCCTGCAAGTATCAGATGAGTAGAGTCTGGCATACTGAAGTACATCGCTTCACTAGGGACAGTATTTGGTAATTTCCTAGAGGTTATCTTCCATTGGGGCCGCAATATTATAACTTTTGTACCCGTCCGACTGATCCCCGCAAAGTGATAATCCGGGGGAATCACCAGGGAGATGTCTGGATTGGAAGTATCTTTAACCCAGGTCTCGGTCAGAAACATCATGTCCCAGGAATGAGAACTTAGGGAAAGCCAGATGTCGCCTGCGTGTCGTGGGAAGGATCGGCAGTTAAGGAGACAGGCTTTTATCTCACTAGGAAGCTCTCTGTGTGGCTCATTTTTGCTACCTTCTCGAGGGCTATCAGTTGGAGGGGCGAGAGAGAAGGAGCATTCATTACAAAGAAAGTGCTTGACAAGCAATCAAGAAGGGTTGCACTTGGTGTTGCAACAACCGGCCAACGGCCTCAAGTCTAATATTTGGAACCTTGACCAGCAGGTTCGCCTCGTTGGAGGGCCACCGGCAGCATACCTGTGGCTATTCGCGGCACAGGCGCGGATGGGCGCAGACGTTGGCTTGCCATTGGCGCGCCCGCTGCGAGCGTCCGCTGCGCGTCCTAAAGTGCATCTCCTTAAGTGTCTGACGCGCTGACCCCTGACTCCACCCTCCCAGCATCGTGAGCAGTGATTGGCCGCCCTGCCTACCCTCCACAGCGATCGGGCAAGTCTGTGGTGGACCGGGGTAGGGGCGGAAGTAGCTGGAGTTATGGGTAAGTGCAGAGGAGATCAGGCACACAAAAGGTATTTACAGTGCAAGCAATTTTTTTAAAGTATCAGTAAAAGCAATTTTTTAAAAGTATCAAGGCAGAGTTAAAGAAACACAACCTGTAGCAGCTAGCACGACCACGTATTAGCGTGCGTCCACAGCAAACAGGTAGCAGCCTTGCCTTAAGTGGCTGACCCCCGACTCCACCCTCCCAGCGTCGTGAACAGTGATTGACCGCCATTCCTACCCTCCACAGCAATCGGGCAAGCCTGTGGTGGACCGGGGTATGGGCAGAAGTAGCGGGAGCTATGGGTAAGTGCAGAGGAGATCAGGCACACAAAAGGTATTTACAGTGCAAGCAATTTTTTTAAAGTATCAGTAAAAGCAATTTTTTTCAAGTATCAGGGCAGAGTTCAAGAAACACAACCTGTAGCAGCTAGCGAGACCAAGTACTAGCGCGCGTCCACAGCAAACAGGTAGCAGCCTTGCCTTAAGTGGCTGAAGCGCTGACCCCTGACTCCACCCTCCCAGTGTCGTGATCAGGTATTGGCCACCCTGCCTACACTCCACAACAATCGGGCAAGCCCGTGGTGTACCGGGTAGGGGTGGAAATAGCTGGAGTTACGGGTAAGTGCAGAGGAGATCAGGCACACAAAAGGTATTTACAGTGCAAGCAATTTTTTTAAAGTATCAGTAAAAGCAATTTTTTAAAAGTATCAGGGCAGAGTTAAAGAAACACAACCTGTAGCAGCTAGCGCGACCAAGTACTAGCGCGCGTCCACAGCAAACAGGTAGCAGTCTTGCCTTAAGTGGCTGATTCGCTGACCCCTGACTCCAAACTCCCAGCGTTGTGAGCAGTGATTGGCCGCCCTGCCTACCCTCCACAGCAATCGGGCAAGCCTGTGGTGGACCGGGGTAGGGGCGGAAGTAACTGGAGTTACGGGTAATTGCAGAGGAGATCAGGCACACAAAAGGTATTCAGAGTGCAAGCAAGTTCTTTAAAAGTATCAGTAAAAGCAATTTTTTAAAAGTATCAGGGCAGAGTTAAAGAAACACAACCTGTAGTAGCTAGCGCAACCAAGTACTAGCGCGCGTCCCTAGCGGCCCACCAGGGAAACGCCCGGTGCCCGCTACAGCCAGTCCGGCCCTGATTATGGCAGAGGATTGATAGGCCTCGGAGAAGAGCATTAGCACTGGCGGCCCCCACTGCAGTTTTGTTGCCAGAGTGGGAATATGGTTTCCCTGACTTCGCCCCCATCTTGCTCGCCGCCAACTCAAGGGGTTCAGAGTGGAATTCAGCTCGGCAGGCGTAGTAACGACTATGAATCGGCAGACCCGAAGAGACAGCATCGTCCCCCAGCCAGTCGAGCCCTCCCGCGTACCTGTGCCGGTCAGTGGGGTTCCCTCCCTAGAAACTCTGGTCCTCTCCAGGCAGTGGGGTTGCTGGTAATCAGAGAGACAGGTGCCTGGAGATTGGGCCAGTCTGCCTCTCAATAAGGGCTAGGGTGGTCCTCCATTTGAGCAGACGAGTGTCGTCCCACTTAAAAATCCCCCGAAAGCTGAAAAATAAAATAGTAATTATGCCCCATCCCCAACAGAGTGACAGGATGGGGGATGGGGCAGGGGCAAGCTGAGTAACAGCAGCATATCACACAGCAGGGAGGAGGGTGACCTGGTATGGCACTGTTTAAAGTGTGCATGTCTTTTTGGCCAGCCGTTTTGCGATCGCCAGCCACACATGCGCACTTTAAACAGTTCTAACCCAGCTTTCCTAAGGCAACTGGGTTAGAGCAAGCCAAAGCCTCTAGGAGCACAGTGGTGTGAAGCCGCTCCCACCAATCCTAGGGCTGCCCTCATGCTGGTGAGAGCATCCCTAGGCTTGGCTGAGGAAGTTGCTGCTTCTGGTTCCTGTGTCGATAGGAGAGGTCCAGAGCGAGGACGTCACTGAGTTCAGGTGTAAGTTTTATTTTTATATATATATATATATATATATATATATATATATATATATATATATATATATATATATATATATATATATATACATATATACTACTAGTATAAAGAGAGAACAGAAACCTTTTGGCAGGGTAAACTCGGGAACCACAGCGCCAATCCACACACCCAATACATTGTTGGAATCCTCAGGGTGTGTAGATGGACATAGGCGACCTAAAATAAAAATAAAAAAGTAAATTAAAAAATTAACATTTACAAACAAAGTAGTCCCCTAAAACTAGCGCCTGCCGCAACGTAGCGCTGACCGTGACCTAGATTTGCGTGATTACGACAGGCGGGGAGGAGCGGTGACGAGCGGCGAGGAGTGGCGGTGAAGTCCTGACCTCGGGCAGGAGCGGTGGTTCAGGTAAGGCGAGGCGGGAGGCGGTCTGAGCAATGTCGGGGCGGGCGGGGGCCCAGGAGTGGTGGTCAAGTCCGGAGCGCGGCTCAGGTAAGGCAGAGGCGGGAGGCAGGTGGGCGTGAGGCAGTCTAAGTAATGTCGGGGCAGGCGGGGGCCCGGCCGGGACTGCACAAAAGCCAAAAATGCTGCCCCAGCCCCCTTCTGCCCCGGGCAACGCCCGGGCGGGCTGCTAGTATATATATACTACTATTATAAAAGAAGAACTTTGAGGCTTTGAGGTGGGTAAACTCGGGAACCACAACGCCAATCCACACACCCGATACATCGTTGGAATACTCAGGGTGTGCAGATGGACATAGGCTATATAAATTTAAAAAATATGTTATATTTAAAAAATTTACATTATAAAAAAAAGTAGTCTCCTCGAAGTAGCGCCGGCTGCGACCTGCGTGCTTACGTCATCCAGGAGCGCGAGGATAGCGAGGAGGAGCGGCAGACATGGCGTGGGGGAGGAGCACTGTCGAGCAACACACACGCGGTCAGCAGCAGCAGACCGGCGGAGCGGCGAGGAGCACCTAACTGAGGAGCGGCGGCTGAGCGGCGGACATGGCACGGGGAGGAGCACTGACGAGCGGCACACAGGAGGTGAGCAGCAGCGGACCGGCGGAGCAGCGAGGAGCACTGAACTGAGGAGCGGCGGCTGAGGTAAGGCTCCGGGGGACAATGTCGGGGCAGGCGGGGGTCGGGGCACGTGGGGGACGGGGAGTTACAACAAAAAGGCTCCGGGGGACATTGTCAGGGCAGGCGGGGGTCGGGAAAGGCGGGGGACCCTCTGGCATAATTGTGTTCAAGCTCCCGACTCCCGCCGGCCGCTCCATACTCTGTGAACTCCTACTCTTAATAACAAAAACAAGATTCCTTTCTGTGTTGTTTTACGCTTTGTGACCTGCTGGTCTACTTTTAGTGTTTGTACTACTAGCTAGACAGACAAGTTGTATAGGTACTTATTATTACACCACACTAGAATAGTTTTCTTTCTCTCAACATTTTATGTTCATTAATTAAAAACATTCATATAAAATTCATGACAGGTTATTTCATATCCAACATATATATTTGAGCATTCCCTAGTCTAATACAAAATAGATCCTATTCTTATTGTTGCTCAAAACATAAACACAAAATAAAAACCAATCTTTTTTGGCATGTATTGTTTAAAATTCATAGAATGTATGTTACAGCAAGTAGTCCTTTTGTCGACGCGTTTCGGTGCGTTGAGATCTTTTTGGCACCTTCCTCAGGACAGACTTATAAGTTTGAAGTATTGTGCTTCTTTCTAAAATTAAATAAAAACAATTAATATCTAATTATGCTGAGGGTTCTTAACTATCTCTAAAGTGTGGGTCGCTCATTGTACCATATATCTTTCTATCTGTTTTAAATGACCATCTTACTTTTATTGCTAGTGTTTCGAATAGTCCCTCTTCTTTTCTTTGGGGGTTATCCGTCTTCTATGTTACAATTTCTTTAATCTCTATAACATAGAAAAAGCAAGGCTATATCATCTTTTACGCATTCCCTTTTATTTCATTCAGGAACTAGCAGGGTTACTACTGTAACTTACTTAAAAACTGGAGAATTAGCGACCAGTGAAGATATAACTGTGAAACCAGGATATAAAGGGGGAAGTATAGTCATTATGCAAACAGAGGACTATGATCAACGCATGTTAAAACTGCTTGAAGGGCACACACTCACCTGCTCCCCCTTCCTCATAGATGCCACCTGCCACTGCACAAGGGATAAATGGTTGCTCCATTTGGGACGTGCACACACTGGAGGAAGTGCTGCACACTTGGCAGGCCCCTTACACTTCTCTTGGGGAAAACTATTGCCTGGCTCTATAGCTACTGGGTGCCAGACTGTGGTGGCCTAGCCCCTGTGATGGAACCCAATTATTGTCTACCCAAAGTGAACAGGAAGCCAACAGCAAAAAGGCCCAAAGACCATCCTCGGCTGGAGTAAACAAAAAGAGCCCACACTCCGGTCTATGGAATAAGCCTTGGCGAACCAGGCAGAACAGCTGGAGAAGATCGTGGTGGCCATTACGGACTAAAATACCTCATTGAAGACTAAGATTGGTTGTGTCGCCCTTGAACTGAGGCTTCTCATAGTAGACCGCAGGAAATTGGTCTCCAGGGTCACAGACGTGGAGATGCAATGGCAGATGTTGCTCCAGACATTGGGACGATGAAAGCCCAAATCTGATATCTGGCATTCACAGTGGTGAAACTCCAGGAGTGCACGTAGGATACGGAGGGTCATAGATGCAATAACATTTGGATAATGAACCTACCCGAGAAGATGAAAGGACAATTGGCAGAGCTCTTTTTGGAGCAGTTGCTCATTGTGAAGATCTACAATATCACTCCCTTGGCCTTATTTTCAGTGGAGAGGGTGCATTGCCTCCAAGGATGCTCGCTAGCCTTGGGTTGACCTCTGAGACCGATGGTCACGAGACTGTTGAATTGTAGAGATCGGGACAGGATTCTTTAAACAGCTAAGTCCCATGGCCCCTGGACAATAGAGGATAATAAGATTCAACTCTTCCCCAATTTCATGCTACAGGTCCAAAAACAAGAGAAACTGTTGCAATTTGGCGTAAAATAAGCTCTATACCTGGCCAAACTGTGGTGATGAGCCACAGCCCTTGTTGGGCTTGTATTAGCCACACCACTAGGACCAATGTACAAACTATTACACTATTTTACCACTTCAGCTTATACATGGACACTATGGATAGAATGTTAAATGTTTTTCGTATAGGGAGCGGTTTTCTAACACCGTTGTGACATATGGCACAGTATAATATGGCGACCGCGCTTAACGTCACATACATTGAGTGCTCTTATAGGTCCTCCTTTTTTACTTACTTATTAGGTTAGCTTTTGACCATTTTACCTTTTTCCTTTTTTTCCCCAAATCATTTTAAATGTACTAGTGCGCACTCACCAGCAGAAGTTTACACTTTGTTATTATTATGGCTTTGGAATCTCTACTATTTCAATATGGCGCTTGCAACTAACACCGTTTATCAGGGACGCGCTCACTACACGAGTCGCCATGTTACTAAATGGTAACATGGCAACCGTGCAGTATGTCGCTTTACACAGCGTACTCTCTGTGACACTCTGATGGATGATTAAAAGGTAAGCTTTGCACTCGTTACTTTAGAACACTTTTATATATGCCATACACTTATATTATGTATGGACTCAAACACAGTATGGACGAGTGAATCGTGTTTTCAATTATACGACTTTCAGGACACATATATCGGGTCTGACTTCTTACAGAATTTACAGTGTGCCTCCTTACAAGAAACAGGCCAGTCTACAACTGGTAGGTTGCTATGTTATGATGGCTCAGTTCGTGGGCAAATTAGAGGGCTGATATAATATTACGGAGAACTCTCATATTGATAACTTCTAATTGGGTTCAATTTTAGGTCGCGACCTTTGGATTTATATTATTTTGAATATCGTTATTATGGAATCTTGACAAATGCTTGGATGAATAAGGTGAGTGTGTACTCCTGATATATGTGCGATCAGACACAAAGTTCTCGATCTTTAAACTATTGATAAATATGAATTATGAACATTTAGATAGACCATCAGTCTCCTTCAGTAGCACAGCTGTGCTAATTACTTGACTATACAGTGAGAAATTAAGGTAAATGTGCTTACTGCCCCACTTGCTCGATACCTGCCTGTGGGTATTACTTTATCTCTCTCTGCGGAGGCTCTCGGGCGCTCTGGGGCGGTGCACGCGAGGCGCAGCAGGACCCGCTGCGATCAAATCATTCGGTTTTTCCCAAAAGGGAAGGTTTTTTCCTCATGCACTCCCGTGTGTTGAAGTCAGGAAACCACACCGGGTTTAAGATAAATTCGCAATTTTCTTTCTTTATTCATACAGCATCCAGCAAAACCTAACGCGTTTCGGTCTCTACGGAGACCTTGCTCACAGGTTAGTATCTTGTGGTAACAGTTTGTATTAAGTAAACAAAAGTGAAAAGGGGTAAACACTAAGGAGTTACATCACTTCCTGTTTGAAATGTAGTGTTTCTGGGACATGTAGTTTTTGTGAATTAACGAAAATTAACATATTCTAAATTTTGTTGGAACACAAGTTAGCATGGGCAATTGACAACCTTGTCAATATTAATCACGAGTGTATTTTAGTCAAGTCAAATTATAACACGATAAACTGCTAACATATTAAAGCCCTCTAGTGGGGAGACGTATATCTTCATTTCATTGCATATGTGCCGCCTAAGGGCGATTTTTAGACCAAAGTTTTTTTCAAAACAAATGAAAAATTAATCATGCGTGTTCAGGCACAATTGAGCCCTCCAGTGGGCAAAAAACTATTGTGTGTATTAGTTCATACATTCGCGCTTGATTAAGCATTTTCAACTACACATATTCATGTCCAAAATAAACATAGAATTAATTGTGAATTCAGTAAGATTAAAATTAGAGCAAGCATCACTTCCTGTCTGATAGATAAATCAAAACTGCTTTACAGGTGGCAATGCAGTTCTTCGTCCTGATTATGCCCGAACGGGCTCAGGGTCCGAAAGTTTTTGGACTCTTTTTGCCTCAATACCAGTTCACGATCTCCACCTCTTCGATTAGGTCCAACACTTTCAATTCCATAGAAAACTAAGGATTTCCAATCACCCTTATGTTCTTTTTCCATGTGTCTCGCCATGGCATTGCTGCGATCACAGTTAACAGTTGCACGGACATGCTCCAAAATCCGGAGTTTCAGTTCTTTTTTGGTGCTCCCAATGTATTTTTGGGAGCATGGGCATTCAAGGGCATATATCACGAATTGAGTTTTGCAGTTAATTAATTGTTCAATTTGCCATGTTTTCTTGTTGGCCATCTTTATTGTTTTGGTTGTTTTTGCGATGCAACATACTTTGCATCCTGAACATTTGAAAAATCCTTTTGGCCTACGCCAGGCTTCTGGTTTTTTTTGCTCTTGAAAATGGCTATGAATTAATTTGTCCTTTAGGTTCTTTGCCCTGCGGTAAGTTACATTGGGATGATCGCCAACAATTTGAGACACTGTGGGGTCCATATGAAGAATATGCCAGTTTTTTTGAGAATCCTTGTAATGGATTGGTTGGCCGTTGAATGAGTGGTAATGAATCGTATTTTTTCTGGTTCAACTTCTGTTGATTTATGTTTGTCCTTCAATAGCTCCGTTCTATTGATCATGGTAGAACGATTAGAGGCAATTTGTATCCATGTTGGATTATATTTTCTTTTTAAGAATCTGGTTTTTGCTAATTCCTGGTGTTTTTGGCAATCATTGTCATTTGAACATATTCTTTTAATCCGGAGGAACTCTCCATATGGGATATTTTGTAAAAGACTTGGTTGATGAAAACTTTGCGCATGTAACACCGCGTTTGTCGCTGTACTTTTGCGGTGTAACGTGGTGTGTAATACATTGTCCTTGACAAAGATTTCCGTGTCTAGAAACACGACCCTGGAATCACTGATCGTGTAAGTGAAATGTAAACCAAAATTAGAATTGTTCAAAATTTTGAAATAACTTTCAAATTCCTCATTTGTTCCTTCCCATATTAGTAACAAGTCGTCAATATATCGCAACCAAGCTATGGTTTTTTGAACTGCTTGGTCATTTTCTGATCTCCATGCCCATGTCTTTTCCCATTGTCCCATTGTTAGACAGGCATACGAAGGGCTGAAAGAAAAGCCCATCGCAGTGCCTTTTGCTTGTCGAAAGATTTCATTTCCGAATAGAAAGATGTTTTGCTCCAGGCACATAGAAATCATCTCTAGCAACATGTTGTTGTGATCAGCGAGTTGTATACTTCTGTCCTTAAGAAAGGCTTTACATGCCTCTATGCCAATTTTGTTTTCAATGTTTGAATATAATGATATTACATCCATTGTTATTAATTTGTACGTCGGTTGCCATGGGGTGTCCTGAAGTCTTCTGAGCATGTCGCCCGTGTCCTTTATGTATGATGTTAAGCTTTTTACATAAGGTAATAGGAATACATCGATGTAATTGGCAATGGGTTCCAATAATGCCCCTTTGGCAGAGATTATGGGTCTGCCTGGTGGTCTAGTGGCATGTTTGTGAATTTTAGGCAGGAAATAAATTGTTGCCATTTTGGGATGTTTGGTTTGTAAGTATTTATGTTCATCAGGGTCCAATAGTTTTTGTGAGAGCCATAAGTCTAGTTTTGTGTCCAATTCTTCTTTCAGTTGCGGTAAAGGATTGGTTTTTAGTCGTTCATAATATTCTGTGTTTTGAAGTTGTGAATAGGCTTCCCGCATGTAAGCCTCCTTGTCCTGAATGACGACGTTGCCACCCTTATCAGCAATTTTGATTTCGATTGTATTATCCTGTTGTAGCGAGTTTAGGGCCTGGCGTTCTTGTCTGGTTAAGTTATCTTTTGTAAATGGTTTGTTGAGTTGGTAAAGATCTTTAACAACACATTCCTGAAAAAAGTCAATTTTGTTTCCAGGTGGTAGTTGTGGATAAAATCTGGACTTAGGTTTCATGTTGGAGATTCCAGCTCCTAGTTGTACACAATATTCTTGTACATGTCCACCTCCTTCCTGGGGTGCCTGACTTAATTCCATAAGATTGACAAAATGTTCAGCATCTTCGATAGGAGTTTGAAAAGTTGGTTGAGTGATTGTTCTCCTGTAGGTAGCCATGTTCGGTTTGTCGATGAATAGTTTGGCAAGTTTGATTTTTCTGATAAATTTGTAAAGGTCTATTCTGGTTTCAGCTAAATTCATGCTGCTGGTGGGACAGAAATTCATGCCCCGTTGAAGGACTTGTAATTCAATATCATTTAGTTGTTTTGATGACAAATTAATTACTTGTAATTCCTGATTGTGAAAAGTGTCTTCTTCGATAATGTCAATGTTAGTTGTGTTTGAATCCGTTTCCAAGATTTTAACATTTCTGATTAAACATTCCATTTTTTTCTCATGTTGCGAGTCATTGTACCTACGCGGTCTGTGCCAGAAGCTTGTGCCGTATTTTCGTTTGCCTCTCCTTGTTTGCTTTGGAGTGTGTTTCCTCGTCCTCTTCCCCTCCCCCTTCCTCTGGGGTTTGTGTATCTGGGGGGACCTACTGATTTTTCCCAAGTCTTTTGGTTGAAGGCCAGTTTTAAATCGCCTAAAAAAGAATTCCTTGCTCTGGCTTCTCTTTGTTCTTCTTCCCCCCCACTGAGGCTTGGTTCTGTTGAAACAATGGAGGAGACAGAGGACATACTTCCCAATTCACTATTTCTGAATTTTTCATATTTTTTGGCGTAAGTGAAAATACGTCCATCCTCATAGTCTTCCTTATCTCTTTGGAATTTCGTCTGTTTGCGGATTCTAACACTTTCCTCGTGTTTATCAATGAATTTTTCTAGGTCTTCTTTAAATTTCTTCATTTCTGGATTTAAGTCTATTTTGGCTAATTCATTTTCTAGATCTTTTAATTGTTTGGTGATTTTTTCCAAAGCTATTTCTACATGTTTTACCAGGATCTCCATTAATCCTAGTGAAGATTTCAAAATGTATTCACCCCATTCAGTCAGTAGTTCATTGCTGGTGTCTTGGTGGCTGGGCATGAGATTGATACGTAGTCCACGCGGAATGCGTTTTACGTCCAAGTATTTTTTCAGGGCTGCGACCTCCCACCACTTGTTAATTTCTTTTTTAGATAATTTTTCCCATGTACGTAGCATATTTTTAACATCTGATTTACGTGCGCCGGCTCCGTTGCTAGTAGTGGCTACATCATCCTCAAAGCAAGTTTGTATCAGGGTTGTGCGTGATGCCTCTCTTTTATCCATGTTTTACTGGAATTAGTATTTTCTGCTGTGTTTTCAGAAGAGTTTAAACAAGTTGCGCGTATACACACGGCTCCTACAGTCACTGTAAAACTGATGGCAGTTTCATTCCACTGTTATTTCAAAGGATTTTGTTCCCCGAGTCTCGTGTCACTCGTATGGCATGAAGACAGTGAGGTTGACTGTTTAGGAGACCAACCGACAGTTCTATAATAGTGCAAAGCAATATTATTGTTTGTTTAGGCGGAAACACACCCAGGTCGCTTACCGGCAGCAGGGTACTTCGGATAGACTCGCTCCCCTCCGAGACCGTCGTCTCCCGTTTCCAACCTGCGCCAGCAGGTTCCCTTTCCGTGTTGCTTCGCGTCTTTCTCCAGGTTTATCAGAAGTCGGCGTTCACCCGAGCCTTCTTGTCAAATCGATTCCGTCTGGCCCAGATGCGGAGGCTCTCGGGCGCTCTGGGGCGGTGCACGCGAGGCGCAGCAGGACCCGCTGCGATCAAATCATTCGGTTTTTCCCAAAAGGGAAGGTTTTTTCCTCATGCACTCCCGTGTGTTGAAGTCAGGAAACCACACCGGGTTTAAGATAAATTCGCAATTTTCTTTCTTTATTCATACAGCATCCAGCAAAACCTAACGCGTTTCGGTCTCTACGGAGACCTTGCTCACAGGTTAGTATCTTGTGGTAACAGTTTGTATTAAGTAAACAAAAGTGAAAAGGGGTAAACACTAAGGAGTTACATCACTTCCTGTTTGAAATGTAGTGTTTCTGGGACATGTAGTTTTTGTGAATTAACGAAAATTAACATATTCTAAATTTTGTTGGAACACAAGTTAGCATGGGCAATTGACAACCTTGTCAATATTAATCACGAGTGTATTTTAGTCAAGTCAAATTATAACACGATAAACTGCTAACATATTAAAGCCCTCTAGTGGGGAGACGTATATCTTCATTTCATTGCATATGTGCCGCCTAAGGGCGATTTTTAGACCAAAGTTTTTTTCAAAACAAATGAAAAATTAATCATGCGTGTTCAGGCACAATTGAGCCCTCCAGTGGGCAAAAAACTATTGTGTGTATTAGTTCATACATTCGCGCTTGATTAAGCATTTTCAACTACACATATTCATGTCCAAAATAAACATAGAATTAATTGTGAATTCAGTAAGATTAAAATTAGAGCAAGCATCACTTCCTGTCTGATAGATAAATCAAAACTGCTTTACAGGTGGCAATGCAGTTCTTCGTCCTGATTATGCCCGAACGGGCTCAGGGTCCGAAAGTTCATGATGTGTTTGGACTCTTTTTGCCTCAATACCAGTTCACGATCTCCACCTCTTCGATTAGGTCCAACACTTTCAATTCCATAGAAAACGAAGGATTTCCAATCACCCTTATGTTCTTTTTCCATGTGTCTCGCCATGGCATTGCTGCGATCACAGTTAACAGTTGCACGGACATGCTCCAAAATCCGGAGTTTCAGTTCTTTTTTGGTGCTCCCAATGTATTTTTGGGAGCATGGGCATTCAAGGGCATATATCACGAATTGAGTTTTGCAGTTAATTAATTGTTCAATTTGCCATGTTTTCTTGTTGGCCATCTTTATTGTTTTGGTTGTTTTTGCGATGCAACATACTTTGCATCCTGAACATTTGAAAAATCCTTTTGGCCTACGCCAGGCTTCTGGTTTTTTTTGCTCTTGAAAATGGCTATGAATTAATTTGTCCTTTAGGTTCTTTGCCCTGCGGTAAGTTACATTGGGATGATCGCCAACAATTTGAGACACTGTGGGGTCCATATGAAGAATATGCCAGTTTTTTTTTGAGAATCCTTGTAATGGATTGGTTGGCCGTTGAATGAGTGGTAATGAATCGTATTTTTTCTGGTTCAACTTCTGTTGATTTATGTTTGTCCTTCAATAGCTCCGTTCTATTGATCAAGGTAGAACGATTAGAGGCAATTTGTATCCATGTTGGATTATATTTTCTTTTTAAGAATCTGGTTTTTGCTAATTCCTGGTGTTTTTGGCAATCATTGTCATTTGAACATATTCTTTTAATCCGGAGGAACTCTCCATATGGGATATTTTGTAAAAGACTTGGTTGATGAAAACTTTGCGCATGTAACACCGCGTTTGTCGCTGTACTTTTGCGGTGTAACGTGGTGTGTAATACATTGTCCTTGACAAAGATTTCCGTGTCTAGAAACACGACCCTGGAATCACTGATCGTGTAAGTGAAATGTAAACCAAAATTAGAATTGTTCAAAATTTTGAAATAACTTTCAAATTCCTCATTTGTTCCTTCCCATATTAGTAGCAAGTCGTCAATATATCGCAACCAAGCTATGGTTTTTTGAACTGCTTGGTCATTTTCTGATCTCCATGCCCATGTCTTTTCCCATTGTCCCATTGTTAGACAGGCATACGAAGGGCTGAAAGAAAAGCCCATCGCAGTGCCTTTTGCTTGTCGAAAGATTTCATTTCCGAATAGAAAGATGTTTTGCTCCAGGCACATAGAAATCATCTCTAGCAACATGTTGTTGTGATCAGCGAGTTGTATACTTCTGTCCTTAAGAAAGGCTTTACATGCCTCTATGCCAATTTTGTTTTCAATGTTTGAATATAATGATATTACATCCATTGTTATTAATTTGTACGTCGGTTGCCATGGGGTGTCCTGAAGTCTTCTGAGCATGTCGCCCGTGTCCTTTATGTATGATGTTAAGCTTTTTACATAAGGTAATAGGAATACATCGATGTAATTGGCAATGGGTTCCAATAATGCCCCTTTGGCAGAGATTATGGGTCTGCCTGGTGGTCTAGTGGCATGTTTGTGAATTTTAGGCAGGAAATAAATTGTTGCCATTTTGGGATGTTTGGTTTGTAAGTATTTATGTTCATCAGGGTCCAATAGTTTTTGTGAGAGCCATAAGTCTAGTTTTGTGTCCAATTCTTCTTTCAGTTGCGGTAAAGGATTGGTTTTTAGTCGTTCATAATATTCTGTGTTTTGAAGTTGTGAATAGGCTTCCCGCATGTAAGCCTCCTTGTCCTGAATGACGACGTTGCCACCCTTATCAGCAATTTTGATTTCGATTGTATTATCCTGTTGTAGCGAGTTTAGGGCCTGGCGTTCTTGTCTGGTTAAGTTATCTTTTGTAAATGGTTTGTTGAGTTGGTAAAGATCTTTAACAACACATTCCTGAAAAAAGTCAATTTTGTTTCCAGGTGGTAGTTGTGGATAAAATCTGGACTTAGGTTTCATGTTGGAGATTCCAGCTCCTAGTTGTACACAATATTCTTGTACATGTCCACCTCCTTCCTGGGGTGCCTGACTTAATTCCATAAGATTGACAAAATGTTCAGCATCTTCGATAGGAGTTTGAAAAGTTGGTTGAGTGATTGTTCTCCTGTAGGTAGCCATGTTCGGTTTGTCGATGAATAGTTTGGCAAGTTTGATTTTTCTGATAAATTTGTAAAGGTCTATTCTGGTTTCAGCTAAATTCATGCTGCTGGTGGGACAGAAATTCATGCCCCGTTGAAGGACTTGTAATTCAATATCATTTAGTTGTTTTGATGACAAATTAATTACTTGTAATTCCTGATTGTGAAAAGTGTCTTCTTCAATAATGTCAATGTTAGTTGTGTTTGAATCCGTTTCCAAGATTTTAACATTTCTGATTAAACATTCCATTTTTTTCTCATGTTGCGAGTCATTGTACCTACGCGGTCTGTGCCAGAAGCTTGTGCCGTATTTTCGTTTGCCTCTCCTTGTTTGCTTTGGAGTGTGTTTCCTCGTCCTCTTCCCCTCCCCCTTCCTCTGGGGTTTGTGTATCTGGGGGGACCTACTGATTTTTCCCAAGTCTTTTGGTTGAAGGCCAGTTTTAAATCGCCTAAAAAAGAATTCCTTGCTCTGGCTTCTCTTTGTTCTTCTTCCCCCCCACTGAGGCTTGGTTCTGTTGAAACAATGGAGGAGACAGAGGACATACTTCCGAATTCACTATTTCTGAATTTTTCATATTTTTTGGCGTAAGTGAAAATACGTCCATCCTCATAGTCTTCCTTATCTCTTTGGAATTTCGTCTGTTTGCGGATTCTAACACTTTCCTCGTGTTTATCAATGAATTTTTCTAGGTCTTCTTTAAATTTCTTCATTTCTGGATTTAAGTCTATTTTGGCTAATTCATTTTCTAGATCTTTTAATTGTTTGGTGATTTTTTCCAAAGCTATTTCTACATGTTTTACCAGGATCTCCATTAATCCTAGTGAAGATTTCAAAATGTATTCACCCCATTCAGTCAGTAGTTCATTGCTGGTGTCTTGGTGGCTGGGCATGAGATTGATACGTAGTCACGCGGAATTAACATCTGATTTACGTGCGCCGGCTCCGTTGCTAGTAGTGGCTACATCATCCTCAAAGCAAGTTTGTATCAGGGTTGTGCGTGATGCCTCTCTTTTATCCATGTTTTACTGGAATTAGTATTTTCTGCTGTGTTTTCAGAAGAGTTTAAACAAGTTGCGCGTATACACACGGCTCCTACAGTCACTGTAAAACTGATGGCAGTTTCATTCCACTGTTATTTCAAAGGATTTTGTTCCCCGAGTCTCGTGTTACTCGTATGGCATGAAGACAGTGAGGTTGACTGTTTAGGAGACCAACCGACAGTTCTATAATAGTGCAAAGCAATATTATTGTTTGTTTAGGCGGAAACACACCCAGGTCGCTTACCGGCAGCAGGGTACTTCGGATAGACTCGCTCCCCTCCGAGACCGTCGTCTCCCGTTTCCAACCTGCGCCAGCAGGTTCCCTTTCCGTGTTGCTTCGCGTCTTTCTCCAGGTTTATCAGAAGTCGGCGTTCACCCGAGCCTTCTTGTCAAATCGATTCCGTCTGGCCCAGATGCGGAGGCTCTCGGGCGCTCTGGGGCGGTGCACGCGAGGCGCAGCAGGACCCGCTGCGATCAAATCATTCGGTTTTTCCCAAAAGGGAAGGTTTTTTCCTCATGCACTCCCGTGTGTTGAAGTCAGGAAACCACACCGGGTTTAAGATAAATTCGCAATTTTCTTTCTTTATTCATACAGCATCCAGCAAAACCTAACGCGTTTCGGTCTCTACGGAGACCTTGCTCACAGGTTAGTATCTTGTGGTAACAGTTTGTATTAAGTAAACAAAAGTGAAAAGGGGTAAACACTAAGGAGTTACATCACTTCCTGTTTGAAATGTAGTGTTTCTGGGACATGTAGTTTTTGTGAATTAACGAAAATTAACATATTCTAAATTTTGTTGGAACACAAGTTAGCATGGGCAATTGACAACCTTGTCAATATTAATCACGAGTGTATTTTAGTCAAGTCAAATTATAACACGATAAACTGCTAACATATTAAAGCCCTCTAGTGGGGAGACGTATATCTTCATTTCATTGCATATGTGCCGCCTAAGGGCGATTTTTAGACCAAAGTTTTTTTCAAAACAAATGAAAAATTAATCATGCGTGTTCAGGCACAATTGAGCCCTCCAGTGGGCAAAAAACTATTGTGTGTATTAGTTCATACATTCGCGCTTGATTAAGCATTTTCAACTACACATATTCATGTCCAAAATAAACATAGAATTAATTGTGAATTCAGTAAGATTAAAATTAGAGCAAGCATCACTTCCTGTCTGATAGATAAATCAAAACTGCTTTACAGGTGGCAATGCAGTTCTTCGTCCTGATTATGCCCGAACGGGCTCAGGGTCCGAAAGTTCATGATGTGTTTGGACTCTTTTTGCCTCAATACCAGTTCACGATCTCCACCTCTTCGATTAGGTCCAACACTTTCAATTCCATAGAAAACTAAGGATTTCCAATCACCCTTATGTTCTTTTTCCATGTGTCTCGCCATGGCATTGCTGCGATCACAGTTAACAGTTGCACGGACATGCTCCAAAATCCGGAGTTTCAGTTCTTTTTTGGTGCTCCCAATGTATTTTTGGGAGCATGGGCATTCAAGGGCATATATCACGAATTGAGTTTTGCAGTTAATTAATTGTTCAATTTGCCATGTTTTCTTGTTGGCCATCTTTATTGTTTTGGTTGTTTTTGCGATGCAACATACTTTGCATCCTGAACATTTGAAAAATCCTTTTGGCCTACGCCAGGCTTCTGGTTTTTTTTGCTCTTGAAAATGGCTATGAATTAATTTGTCCTTTAGGTTCTTTGCCCTGCGGTAAGTTACATTGGGATGATCGCCAACAATTTGAGACACTGTGGGGTCCATATGAAGAATATGCCAGTTTTTTTTGAGAATCCTTGTAATGGATTGGTTGGCCGTTGAATGAGTGGTAATGAATCGTATTTTTTCTGGTTCAACTTCTGTTGATTTATGTTTGTCCTTCAATAGCTCCGTTCTATTGATCATGGTAGAACGATTAGAGGCAATTTGTATCCATGTTGGATTATATTTTCTTTTTAAGAATCTGGTTTTTGCTAATTCCTGGTGTTTTTGGCAATCATTGTCATTTGAACATATTCTTTTAATCCGGAGGAACTCTCCATATGGGATATTTTGTAAAAGACTTGGTTGATGAAAACTTTGCGCATGTAACACCGCGTTTGTCGCTGTACTTTTGCGGTGTAACGTGGTGTGTAATACATTGTCCTTGACAAAGATTTCCGTGTCTAGAAACACGACCCTGGAATCACTGATCGTGTAAGTGAAATGTAAACCAAAATTAGAATTGTTCAAAATTTTGAAATAACTTTCAAATTCCTCATTTGTTCCTTCCCATATTAGTAGCAAGTCGTCAATATATCGCAACCAAGCTATGGTTTTTTGAACTGCTTGGTCATTTTCTGATCTCCATGCCCATGTCTTTTCCCATTGTCCCATTGTTAGACAGGCATACGAAGGGCTGAAAGAAAAGCCCATCGCAGTGCCTTTTGCTTGTCGAAAGATTTCATTTCCGAATAGAAAGATGTTTTGCTCCAGGCACATAGAAATCATCTCTAGCAACATGTTGTTGTGATCAGCGAGTTGTATACTTCTGTCCTTAAGAAAGGCTTTACATGCCTCTATGCCAATTTTGTTTTCAATGTTTGAATATAATGATATTACATCCATTGTTATTAATTTGTACGTCGGTTGCCATGGGGTGTCCTGAAGTCTTCTGAGCATGTCGCCCGTGTCCTTTATGTATGATGTTAAGCTTTTTACATAAGGTAATAGGAATACATCGATGTAATTGGCAATGGGTTCCAATAATGCCCCTTTGGCAGAGATTATGGGTCTGCCTGGTGGTCTAGTGGCATGTTTGTGAATTTTAGGCAGGAAATAAATTGTTGCCATTTTGGGATGTTTGGTTTGTAAGTATTTATGTTCATCAGGGTCCAATAGTTTTTGTGAGAGCCATAAGTCTAGTTTTGTGTCCAATTCTTCTTTCAGTTGCGGTAAAGGATTGGTTTTTAGTCGTTCATAATATTCTGTGTTTTGAAGTTGTGAATAGGCTTCCCGCATGTAAGCCTCCTTGTCCTGAATGACGACGTTGCCACCCTTATCAGCAATTTTGATTTCGATTGTATTATCCTGTTGTAGCGAGTTTAGGGCCTGGCGTTCTTGTCTGGTTAAGTTATCTTTTGTAAATGGTTTGTTGAGTTGGTAAAGATCTTTAACAACACATTCCTGAAAAAAGTCAATTTTGTTTCCAGGTGGTAGTTGTGGATAAAATCTGGACTTAGGTTTCATGTTGGAGATTCCAGCTCCTAGTTGTACACAATATTCTTGTACATGTCCACCTCCTTCCTGGGGTGCCTGACTTAATTCCATAAGATTGACAAAATGTTCAGCATCTTCGATAGGAGTTTGAAAAGTTGGTTGAGTGATTGT
Source organism: Lissotriton vulgaris (assembly GCF_964263255.1). Lineage (NCBI taxonomy): Eukaryota > Metazoa > Chordata > Amphibia > Caudata > Salamandridae > Lissotriton > Lissotriton vulgaris. The sequence goes on from NC_141691.1 coordinate 135,890,522, forward strand.
TCTCCTGTAGGTAGCCATGTTCGGTTTGTCGATGAATAGTTTGGCAAGTTTGATTTTTCTGATAAATTTGTAAAGGTCTATTCTGGTTTCAGCTAAATTCATGCTGCTGGTGGGACAGAAATTCATGCCCCGTTGAAGGACTTGTAATTCAATATCATTTAGTTGTTTTGATGACAAATTAATTACTTGTAATTCCTGATTGTGAAAAGTGTCTTCTTCGATAATGTCAATGTTAGTTGTGTTTGAATCCGTTTCCAAGATTTTAACATTTCTGATTAAACATTCCATTTTTTTCTCATGTTGCGAGTCATTGTACCTACGCGGTCTGTGCCAGAAGCTTGTGCCGTATTTTCGTTTGCCTCTCCTTGTTTGCTTTGGAGTGTGTTTCCTCGTCCTCTTCCCCTCCCCCTTCCTCTGGGGTTTGTGTATCTGGGGGGACCTACTGATTTTTCCCAAGTCTTTTGGTTGAAGGCCAGTTTTAAATCGCCTAAAAAAGAATTCCTTGCTCTGGCTTCTCTTTGTTCTTCTTCCCCCCCACTGAGGCTTGGTTCTGTTGAAACAATGGAGGAGACAGAGGACATACTTCCGAATTCACTATTTCTGAATTTTTCATATTTTTTGGCGTAAGTGAAAATACGTCCATCCTCATAGTCTTCCTTATCTCTTTGGAATTTCGTCTGTTTGCGGATTCTAACACTTTCCTCGTGTTTATCAATGAATTTTTCTAGGTCTTCTTTAAATTTCTTCATTTCTGGATTTAAGTCTATTTTGGCTAATTCATTTTCTAGATCTTTTAATTGTTTGGTGATTTTTTCCAAAGCTATTTCTACATGTTTTACCAGGATCTCCATTAATCCTAGTGAAGATTTCAAAATGTATTCACCCCATTCAGTCAGTAGTTCATTGCTGGTGTCTTGGTGGCTGGGCATGAGATTGATACGTAGTCCACGCGGAATGCGTTTTACGTCCAAGTATTTTTTCAGGGCTGCGACCTCCCACCACTTGTTAATTTCTTTTTTAGATAATTTTTCCCATGTACGTAGCATATTTTTAACATCTGATTTACGTGCGCCGGCTCCGTTGCTAGTAGTGGCTACATCATCCTCAAAGCAAGTTTGTATCAGGGTTGTGCGTGATGCCTCTCTTTTATCCATGTTTTACTGGAATTAGTATTTTCTGCTGTGTTTTCAGAAGAGTTTAAACAAGTTGCGCGTATACACACGGCTCCTACAGTCACTGTAAAACTGATGGCAGTTTCATTCCACTGTTATTTCAAAGGATTTTGTTCCCCGAGTCTCGTGTCACTCGTATGGCATGAAGACAGTGAGGTTGACTGTTTAGGAGACCAACCGACAGTTCTATAATAGTGCAAAGCAATATTATTGTTTGTTTAGGCGGAAACACACCCAGGTCGCTTACCGGCAGCAGGGTACTTCGGATAGACTCGCTCCCCTCCGAGACCGTCGTCTCCCGTTTCCAACCTGCGCCAGCAGGTTCCCTTTCCGTGTTGCTTCGCGTCTTTCTCCAGGTTTATCAGAAGTCGGCGTTCACCCGAGCCTTCTTGTCAAATCGATTCCGTCTGGCCCAGATGCGGAGGCTCTCGGGCGCTCTGGGGCGGTGCACGCGAGGCGCAGCAGGACCCGCTGCGATCAAATCATTCGGTTTTTCCCAAAAGGGAAGGTTTTTTCCTCATGCACTCCCGTGTGTTGAAGTCAGGAAACCACACCGGGTTTAAGATAAATTCGCAATTTTCTTTCTTTATTCATACAGCATCCAGCAAAACCTAACGCGTTTCGGTCTCTACGGAGACCTTGCTCACAGGTTAGTATCTTGTGGTAACAGTTTGTATTAAGTAAACAAAAGTGAAAAGGGGTAAACACTAAGGAGTTACATCACTTCCTGTTTGAAATGTAGTGTTTCTGGGACATGTAGTTTTTGTGAATTAACGAAAATTAACATATTCTAAATTTTGTTGGAACACAAGTTAGCATGGGCAATTGACAACCTTGTCAATATTAATCACGAGTGTATTTTAGTCAAGTCAAATTATAACACGATAAACTGCTAACATATTAAAGCCCTCTAGTGGGGAGACGTATATCTTCATTTCATTGCATATGTGCCGCCTAAGGGCGATTTTTAGACCAAAGTTTTTTTCAAAACAAATGAAAAATTAATCATGCGTGTTCAGGCACAATTGAGCCCTCCAGTGGGCAAAAAACTATTGTGTGTATTAGTTCATACATTCGCGCTTGATTAAGCATTTTCAACTACACATATTCATGTCCAAAATAAACATAGAATTAATTGTGAATTCAGTAAGATTAAAATTAGAGCAAGCATCACTTCCTGTCTGATAGATAAATCAAAACTGCTTTACAGGTGGCAATGCAGTTCTTCGTCCTGATTATGCCCGAACGGACTCAGGGTCCGAAAGTTCATGATGTGTTTGGACTCTTTTTGCCTCAATACCAGTTCACGATCTCCACCTCTTCGATTAGGTCCAACACTTTCAATTCCATAGAAAACTAAGGATTTCCAATCACCCTTATGTTCTTTTTCCATGTGTCTCGCCATGGCATTGCTGCGATCACAGTTAACAGTTGCACGGACATGCTCCAAAATCCGGAGTTTCAGTTCTTTTTTGGTGCTCCCAATGTATTTTTGGGAGCATGGGCATTCAAGGGCATATATCACGAATTGAGTTTTGCAGTTAATTAATTGTTCAATTTGCCATGTTTTCTTGTTGGCCATCTTTATTGTTTTGGTTGTTTTTGCGATGCAACATACTTTGCATCCTGAACATTTGAAAAATCCTTTTGGCCTACGCCAGGCTTCTGGTTTTTTTTGCTCTTGAAAATGGCTATGAATTAATTTGTCCTTTAGGTTCTTTGCCCTGCGGTAAGTTACATTGGGATGATCGCCAACAATTTGAGACACTGTGGGGTCCATATGAAGAATATGCCAGTTTATTTTGAGAATCCTTGTAATGGATTGGTTGGCCGTTGAATGAGTGGTAATGAATCGTATTTTTTCTGGTTCAACTTCTGTTGATTTATGTTTGTCCTTCAATAGCTCCGTTCTATTGATCATGGTAGAACGATTAGAGGCAATTTGTATCCATGTTGGATTATATTTTCTTTTTAAGAATCTGGTTTTTGCTAATTCCTGGTGTTTTTGGCAATCATTGTCATTTGAACATATTCTTTTAATCCGGAGAAACTCTCCATATGGGATATTTTGTAAAAGACTTGGTTGATGAAAACTTTGCGCATGTAACACCGCGTTTGTCGCTGTACTTTTGCGGTGTAACGTGGTGTGTAATACATTGTCCTTGACAAAGATTTCCGTGTCTAGAAACACGACCCTGGAATCACTGATCGTGTAAGTGAAATGTAAACCAAAATTAGAATTGTTCAAAATTTTGAAATAACTTTCAAATTCCTCATTTGTTCCTTCCCATATTAGTAGCAAGTCGTCAATATATCGCAACCAAGCTATGGTTTTTTGAACTGCTTGGTCATTTTCTGATCTCCATGCCCATGTCTTTTCCCATTGTCCCATTGTTAGACAGGCATACGAAGGGCTGAAAGAAAAGCCCATCGCAGTGCCTTTTGCTTGTCGAAAGATTTCATTTCCGAATAGAAAGATGTTTTGCTCCAGGCACATAGAAATCATCTCTAGCAACATGTTGTTGTGATCAGCGAGTTGTATACTTCTGTCCTTAAGAAAGGCTTTACATGCCTCTATGCCAATTTTGTTTTCAATGTTTGAATATAATGATATTACATCCATTGTTATTAATTTGTACGTCGGTTGCCATGGGGTGTCCTGAAGTCTTCTGAGCATGTCGCCCGTGTCCTTTATGTATGATGTTAAGCTTTTTACATAAGGTAATAGGAATACATCGATGTAATTGGCAATGGGTTCCAATAATGCTTGGTCTCCTAAACAGTCAACCTCACTGTCTTCATGCCATACGAGTGACACGAGACTCGGGGAACAAAATCCTTTGAAATAACAGTGGAATGAAACTGCCATCAGTTTTACAGTGACTGTAGGAGCCGTGTGTATACGCGCAACTTGTTTAAACTCTTCTGAAAACACAGCAGAAAATACTAATTCCAGTAAAACATGGATAAAAGAGAGGCATCACGCACAACCCTGATACAAACTTGCTTTGAGGATGATGTAGCCACTACTAGCAACGGAGCCGGCGCACGTAAATCAGATGTTAAAAATATGCTACGTACATGGGAAAAATTATCTAAAAAAGAAATTAACAAGTGGTGGGAGGTCGCAGCCCTGAAAAAATACTTGGACGTAAAACGCATTCCGCGTGGACTACGTATCAATCTCATGCCCAGCCACCAAGACACCAGCAATGAACTACTGACTGAATGGGGTGAATACATTTTGAAATCTTCACTAGGATTAATGGAGATCCTGGTAAAACATGTAGAAATAGCTTTGGAAAAAATCACCAAACAATTAAAAGATCTAGAAAATGAATTAGCCAAAATAGACTTAAATCCAGAAATGAAGAAATTTAAAGAAGACCTAGAAAAATTCATTGATAAACACGAGGACAGTGTTAGAATCCGCAAACAGACGAAATTCCAAAGAGATAAGGAAGACTATGAGGATGGACGTATTTTCACTTACGCCAAAAAATATGAAAAATTCAGAAATAGTGAATTCGGAAGTATGTCCTCTGTCTCCTCCATTGTTTCAACAGAACCAAGCCTCGGTGGGGGGGAAGAAGAACAAAGAGAAGCCAGAGCAAGGAATTCTTTTTTAGGCGATTTAAAACTGGCCTTCAACCAAAAGACTTGGGAAAAATCAGTAGGTCCCCCCAGATACACAAACCCCAGAGAAAGGGGGAGGGGAAGAGGACGAGGAAACACACTCCAAAGCAAACAAGGAGAGGCAAACGAAAATACGGCACAAGCTTCTGGCACAGACCGCGTAGGTACAATGACTCGCAACATGAGAAAAAAATGGAATGTTTAATCAGAAATGTTAAAATCTTGGAAACGGATTCAAACACAACTAACATTGACATTATCGAAGAAGACACTTTTCACAATCAGGAATTACAAGTAATTAATTTGTCATCAAAACAACTAAATGATATTGAATTACAAGTCCTTCAACGGGGCATGAATTTCTGTCCCACCAGCAGCATGAATTTAGCTGAAACCAGAATAGACCTTTACAAATTTATCAGAAAAAATCAAACTTGCCAAACTATTCATCGACAAACCGAACATGGCTACCTACAGGAGAACAATCACTCAACCAACTTTTCAAACTCCTATCGAAGATGCTGAACATTTTGTCAATCTTATGGAATTAAGTCAGGCACCCCAGGAAGGAGGTGGACATGTACAAGAATATTGTGTACAACTAGGAGCTGGAATCTCCAACATGAAACCTAAGTCCAGATTTTATCCACAACTACCACCTGGAAACAAAATTGACTTTTTTCAGGAATGTGTTGTTAAAGATCTTTACCAACTCAACAAACCATTTACAAAAGATAACTTAACCAGACAAGAACGCCAGGCCCTAAACTCGCTACAACAGGATAATACAATCGAAATCAAAATTGCTGATAAGGGTGGCAACGTCGTCATTCAGGACAAGGAGGCTTACATGCGGGAAGCCTATTCACAACTTCAAAACACAGAATATTATGAACGACTAAAAACCAATCCTTTACCGCAACTGAAAGAAGAATTGGACACAAAACTAGACTTATGGCTCTCACAAAAACTATTGGACCCTGATGAACATAAATACTTACAAACCAAACATCCCAAAATGGCAACAATTTATTTCCTGCCTAAAATTCACAAACATGCCACTAGACCACCAGGCAGACCCATAATCTCTGCCAAAGGGGCATTATTGGAACCCATTGCCAATTACATCGATGTATTCCTATTACCTTATGTAAAAAGCTTAACATCATACATAAAGGACACGGGCGACATGCTCAGAAGACTTCAGGACACCCCATGGCAACCGACGTACAAATTAATAACAATGGATGTAATATCATTATATTCAAACATTGAAAACAAAATTGGCATAGAGGCATGTAAAGCCTTTCTTAAGGACAGAAGTATACAACTCGCTGATCACAACAACATGTTGCTAGAGATGATTTCTATGTGCCTGGAGCAAAACATCTTTCTATTCGGAAATGAAATCTTTCGACAAGCAAAAGGCACTGCGATGGGCTTTTCTTTCAGCCCTTCGTATGCCTGTCTAACAATGGGACAATGGGAAAAGACATGGGCATGGAGATCAGAAAATGACCAAGCAGTTCAAAAAACCATAGCTTGGTTGCGATATATTGACGACTTGCTACTAATATGGGAAGGAACAAATGAGGAATTTGAAAGTTATTTCAAAATTTTGAACAATTCTAATTTTGGTTTACATTTCACTTACACAATCAGTGATTCCAGGGTCGTGTTTCTAGACACGGAAATCTTTGTCAAGGACAATGTATTACACACCACGTTACACCGCAAAAGTACAGCGACAAACGCGGTGTTACATGCGCAAAGTTTTCATCAACCAAGTCTTTTACAAAATATCCCATATGGAGAGTTCCTCCGGATTAAAAGAATATGTTCAAATGACAATGATTGCCAAAAACACCAGGAATTAGCAAAAACCAGATTCTTAAAAAGAAAATATAATCCAACATGGATACAAATTGCCTCTAATCGTTCTACCATGATCAATAGAACGGAGCTATTGAAGGACAAACATAAATCAACAGAAGTTGAACCAGAAAAAATACGATTCATTACCACTCATTCAACGGCCAACCAATCCATTACAAGGATTCTCAAAAAAAACTGGCATATTCTTCATATGGACCCCACAGTGTCTCAAATTGTTGGCGATCATCCCAATGTAACTTACCGCAGGGCAAAGAACCTAAAGGACAAATTAATTCATAGCCATTTTCAAGAGCAAAAAAAACCAGAAGCCTGGCGTAGGCCAAAAGGATTTTTCAAATGTTCAGGATGCAAAGTATGTTGCATCGCAAAAACAACCAAAACAATAAAGATGGCCAACAAGAAAACATGGCAAATTGAACAATTAATTAACTGCAAAACTCAATTCGTGATATATGCCCTTGAATGCCCATGCTCCCAAAAATACATTGGGAGCACCAAAAAAGAACTGAAACTCCGGATTTTGGAGCATGTCCGTGCAACTGTTAACTGTGATCGCAGCAATGCCATGGCGAGACACATGGAAAAAGAACATAAGGGTGATTGGAAATCCTTCGTTTTCTATGGAATTGAAAGTGTTGGACCTAATCGAAGAGGTGGAGATCGTGAACTGGTATTGAGGCAAAAAGAGTCCAAACACATCATGAACTTTCGGACCCTGAGCCCGTTCGGGCATAATCAGGACGAAGAACTGCATTGCCACCTGTAAAGCAGTTTTGATTTATCTATCAGACAGGAAGTGATGCTTGCTCTAATTTTAATCTTACTGAATTCACAATTAATTCTATGTTTATTTTGGACATGAATATGTGTAGTTGAAAATGCTTAATCAAGCGCGAATGTATGAACTAATACACACAATAGTTTTTTGCCCACTGGAGGGCTCAATTGTGCCTGAACACGCATGATTAATTTTTCATTTGTTTTGAAAACAGGCGGCACATATGCAATGAAATGAAGATATACATCTCCCCACTAGAGGGCTTTAATATGTTAGCAGTTTATCGTGTTATAATTTGACTTGACTAAAATACACTCGTGATTAATATTGACAAGGTTGTCAATTGCCCATGCTAACTTGTGTTCCAACAAAATTTAGAATATGTTAATTTTCGTTAATTCACAAAAACTACATGTCCCAGAAACACTACATTTCAAACAGGAAGTGATGTAACTCCTTAGTGTTTACCCCTTTTCACTTTTGTTTACTTAATACAAACTGTTACCACAAGATACTAACCTGTGAGCAAGGTCTCCGTAGAGACCGAAACGCGTTAGGTTTTGCTGGATGCTGTATGAATAAAGAAAGAAAATTGCGAATTTATCTTAAACCCGGTGTGGTTTCCTGACTTCAACACACGGGAGTGCATGAGGAAAAAACCTTCCCTTTTGGGAAAAACCGAATGATATATATATATATATATATATATATATATATATATATTACCTACTGGCGGTCGCCAGTAGGTATATATAGTTAGGATTTTTTCTCTATGGGATTTTTGAAAATTCTATGTCTAATAACTTTGGCGTTTGTGGACGGAATTGGCTGAAATTTTCAGGAAAATGGAACATTTTGTTTCTGAGCAGCCCCTGACAATTTGGGGGGGTTTCATCAAGGGGGGGGCGAGAAAAAAGGGGGGTCCCAAAACGCGTTTTTCCCATGTTAATTTCCATAGGGCGGTTGGCCTCACTTTTAGCTCGAACGGCTGAATGGATTTGCACGAAACTTTGCAAAATTGTAGGGACTGTTAGCCCGATGTGCCTTTGCTAGGTCTCAATATATGTGCTCCAGTGGATTTTGAGTAATTTAGGTTCAAAAAAAGATATATATCTGGGCGGAGCCTAACCACACATCTGATCTGATTGGCTGTCAGCACTTCATCCAAGAAGTGTTGGCAGCCATCTTGGGACCAATATACATGATAGCACCTCATTAAAAAGCATTGTAGTTAATAGAGGGTTTTAGGACTTTAGTTACATTATAAATCATTTGCTGATGGTACCATACTCGTTTTAGGAATTGTGGTGGGTTCTAAGGTGATTTTACCATGTGAAAAAACCTTCTGCTGTGATATCATGAATATTGTTTGAAAGAAAATTAATATCTCATGATTTTCCCACAGTGGTTTGGAAGGGGATCTATAAGCTAAACTGAAAGCATATTTTCTGTAAATTCACATTATCTTTCTCAGTCATGTGAAAATGAAGTCTGACATTCTCAGTAAAACATGTACATCCAACAAGGACAGAGACTGTCAGTTGATTCCTTTGTGTTCTACTGCAGCCTCCTAGAGTGTTCTAAAGAACAACTAGAGCGCTAACAGTCCTACTTATTACAAAGGTATGGCACACCTGAAGCCAGCTTGATTGGAATAAAGTGGTAACTCTTAAAACATTTAATTTAAAAAGAAACAACAGGAGGGGTATATTTTGTCATAGAAAGTATGATTAGTGCTGCAGAATGAAAAATTAGGGCAAATTTTGAGTGACTTCTCAAATCCTTTTCTATTTCATTAAAACATTCTGACATGCAGTCTCCCAAAATGGCCACCAGAGACAAAAGAGCCCAAATGTAGCCCAAATATCACCCAGATGTAGCCCAAGTATAGCCCAATGACAGAATGTCCCAGAGTGTTCTAAAGAACAACTAGAGCGCTAACAGTCCTACTTATTACAAAGGTATGGCACACCTGAAGCCATCTTGATTGGAATAAAGTGGTAACTCTTAAAACATTTAATTTAAAAAGAAACAACATGAGGGGGTATATTTTGCCATAGAAAGTATGATTAGTGCTGCAGAATGAAAAATGAGGGCACATTTTGAGTGACTTCTCAAATCCTTTTCTATTTCATTAAAACATTCTGACATGCAGTCTCCCAAAATGGCCACCAGAGACAAAAGAGCCCAAATGTAGCCCAAATATCACCCAGATGTAGCCCAAGTATAGCCCAATGACAGAATGTCCCAGAATGTTCTAAAGAACAACTAGAGCGCTAACAGTCCTACTTATTACAAAGGTATAGCACACCTGGAGCCATCGTGATGGGAATAAAGTGGTAACTCTTAAAACATTTAATTTAAAAAGAAACAACATGAGGGGGTATATTTTGCCATAGAAAGTAGGATTAGTGCTGCAGAATGAAAAATTAGGGCACATTTTGAGTGACTTCTCAAATCCTTTTCTATTTCATTAAAACATTCTGACATGCAGTCTCCCAAAATGGCCACCAGAGACAAAAGAGCCCAAATGTAGCCCAAATATCACCCAGATGTAGCCCAAGTATAGCCCAATGACAGAATGTCCCAGAGTGTTCTAAAGAACAACTAGAGCGCTAACAGTCCTACTTATTACAAAGGTATAGCACACCTGGAGCCATCGTGATGGGAATAAAGTGGTAAGTCTGAAAACACTCAATTTAAAAAGGAACAACATGAGGGGGTTAATTTTGCCATAGAAAGTATGATTAGTGCTTCAGAAAGAAAAATTAGGGATCATTTTGAGTGACTTCTCAAATCCTCTTCTATTTCATTAAAAAAATTCTGACATGCAGACTGAAACATGCACTTTGAATACCAGCAGCAGACGACCCTGGTGAGCAGTAGCTTTACTACAGTGATCTAATGTGCAACTAGAGTGCTAACATTCAGAATTTATGGCAAATGTGTGACACATCTGAATGCCTTCTTGATGGAACCAAAGTAAACAAGCATTGAAAATGCAATAGATCTCGCCCTCGTTTAAGTTAAAGCCATTCTGTTTGTAATGAGGTGGCTTTTTAGCTTTGCTTTTATTAGTGTTTTTTCAACTTTCATGTAAATAACATGCATCTGTATGCATATAAGTATATGTATGCATGCATTTATGTTTGTATTTATATAGATATACAGATGATATATGTTTATATATGTATGTATATATATATATTCACTGAAAAAACCATAGGCTATAGACCATATATAGTTAGGAATTAGCATTTACAAAACCTTGAAAATTCACTGAAAAAACCATAGGTTATAGACCATATATAGTTAGGAATTCGCATTTACAAAACCTTATTTTACTCACACAAAACCATTGAAATTCCATATATAGTTAGTTGCACTAACTATATATCGCGCACCCGCAATCCACTGCTGATGATGTCACATATTACATCATTCATGACATGGTCAGTGACATCACTGATGACATCACTGATGACATCTCAAATGACATCACTGATGACATCACTGATGACATCTCATTTGACATTACTGATCACATCACTGATGATATCATTCATGTGATAATACGATGAACCTCTTCAGACTCTAATATAACCTTAGATACAATCAGTGTAAACAGACACTCACAGACTGTCACTCATCCATGGAGTTACTCACACACCTAGTCAGTCATGCAAAGAATCAATCACACCTCCATTTCCTCAACTATACAGTTATACAAACTTTACTTATTCAAACATATACTAACACATATTTACTCTCTTATACAATCCCTGATACAAGTTCACAATGATCCATACAGCCACTCACACATTCACTGGCTCTTATGCACAGTTATTTATATATGTCAACTCTCACATGTACTGTGTTTTACATATGTACTTACTTTGACATGTAGCACTGAGATATCCATTCACTCACCAATACACTCATGCACACAGTCAACCGCCCATACAGCTGTTTCCACATGCACTTTTGAAACCATACATCTAGTGAATCAACTGCTCACACATCTATGCACAGAGTCATACACCCCCCAGCCACCCACACACACACTCAGTCTCCCATACAAATACTTGGGCAACCAATCAATAACCCATATAGTTACTCATATAGCTACTTATCAACACATGCAACAGTTTACAGAACAACAGACATAATGATGCACAAATTAAGACAGTTTAGTCACTAACCCATGCACTCAGTGAGACACATTTAATCACTCACTCATACAGTCAGTCATGCACCTACTAAATCCTTCATCCAGACACTTATACATCCACTCATTCTTCAATATGTAAGACATATTTTAACTTTACAGAAACATACAGTCACTGGATGTTGTCATCAGTGATGTCAACAGTGATGTCATTTGAGATGTCATCAGTGATGTCACTGACCATGTCATGAATGATGTAATATGTGACATCATCAGCAGTGGATTGCGGGTGCGCGATATATAGTTAGTGCAACTAACTATATATGGAATTTCAATGGTTTTGTGTGAGTAAAATAAGGTTTTGTAAATGCGAATTCCTAACTATATATGGTCTATAACCTATGGTTTTTTCAGTGAATTTTATATATATATATATATATATATATATATATATATATATATATATATATATATATATATATATACATATATATATATATATATATATATATATATATATAACTTTAAAATACCCTGACCTCGTGATTTGCACTTATTTGAGTTTCAGAAGTGCGCTTTTCAAACTTTATAAACGTTATAAACCGTCTGGCTGCATGTGGGCACCAACTGTTCACTACAATCTTTCCCTCTGGATTTATGGAACTAATGCAACTACCCTGTTATGGGTCTATAATGGGATTGACACAAATATTAGGTGTTCTATTAGGTGTTCTAACTGTTTGCATTCCTGCTCAATATTATATAATATAATATATATTGTGTACTATGATCGCATACATTACGGAAAACCCACAACGATTCATGGTGGCAATGGTTGTTGCCTTGTAGTGTATTATACAATGCAAGCTAGGAATTCCTACTGTCTTTTCTTTTTACAGATGTAGCTTTGAGGAAGTCGATGTATTCGACAAAACACGTGTTGGCTACTAGGATGAACATGCTGTGTGAACAAGCATACTAAATGACTAGTGGAGTCCAAGATTTGGAGTAACGAACTTACGTGTGAAGTGCACAACCTTAAGTACTCATTAATTAATGAACATAGTATTGTGTAAACAATTATACATAACCTGTAAACAGTGTGTGCCAATTGGATTCATATGATTTTGTACAGGACCCTCCTCTTAGGGTTCCTAAATGTGAATGAAGGGTAAACACTCTGAATTTGAAGTTAACGTGTTGCCTGCCAGGTGAGCGCTGAGAAATCTCTTCTTTTACCCTTCGTATAGCAGATTCATAGGCTCATTGGCACTCCTACAATTGAAAAGTGATGCTGCAGAGGTGCTGAAGGGTGATCTCATCATCTCACTCTCAAGGAACTATCTAAGCGATGGTGTCCATGCAGAGTGGGAAAAACACAATGAGTTCCCAGTTGAACTTTTTAAGAGGTACAGGAGGTTTACCCGCAACTATTGGTGATGCATGAAGTCTTCCATACACAGGGGTGGCGCACCCTGGATTCACAACTCTGATCACAGTTATATGCAAGGCAGGCTAGCCGAGATGTGACTGTGGGTCGTACCACCCAATCTTCTAGCTAAATGTAATGACCAAACCCTTGCACACTATCCTGGCCGGCTGGCTCAATGAGATGAAATCCTCACTGATACTTCAGGACCAGATGGGGTTAATGCCATGCTGATCAATGCGACAAAATCTTAGGTGCCTTCACAGCTGGCTGGGTGAAGTGAGAAATGTTTTCCATTGACTGGCGACTGTCTTCATCAATGCTGAAAAGACATTTGACTCAATGCATGGGCATTATCTTTTTGCGGTGACCCTTCTTTACCCCAAGCTTATGTCTGTGGTTCAGGGAGATGGGGTGCCATCTGCATCATTCCTATTGGGACGAGCTACGAGGCAGGGCATCCCACTATCCTCTCTCCTGTTTGCCATGTGCATAGAGCCCCTTGTGTGTTAGTTGAGGGCTGCAGGAGGCTGAGATGACCCAGAGCAGTAAGGTCTCCTTCTATGTGAATGATGTTCTGTTCTGCTTGCCGATCACAGGGCATGCTTGGCTACCTTTTAGAGATGAATGAGGTTAGTTGGAAGCTACTCTGGCTATAGAGTAAACTAGGGCAAACCAGTACTTTTCAAGGTCGGGAAATGGGATCAGGTTAGCATAACGCATGTCTTCCTTAGGCGGGCAACTGTTGCCTTTATGTATCTGCATATATATATATATATATATATATATATATATATATATATATATATATATATATATATATATATATATATATATATATATATATATATATATATATATATATATATATATATATATATATTGCACTCTGGTCCGCTCCTATCTTAAAAGTTTCAGGGTGATTCGGCAAGCGGGGGCCGAGAAAAAAGGGGGGTCCCAAAACGTGTGTTCCCGATGCAATTTCCCATAGGAAACTTTAGACACAGCTACAGCCCGAACTGCTGAATGGAATTACACCAAATTTGGCAAAAAGTTAGCCCTTGGTTCAGAAAGAACCCTTTTTGTTAAATGGTGTAAATTCGTTCAGTAGTTGCTGAGAAAATGAAAATTAAAAAAGTTTTGATATCTCTGGCCGCGGATGATCTGCACACCCTACATATTAGGATCCGTGCTCAGTGCAGATTAGGATCCGCGCACCCTGTCGATCACGAGCAGTATTCTAATTGGCTGTGAACATTCTAAACCAGGAGCCATCTTGTGCCTCGGTAGAAGCGAGGCACAAGATGGTAGTTAAATGAAGGTGGAAAACAAGAAGAGGGAGCAGGGTTGAAACACCCTGATCCCATAGGTCGAGATGCATGCTGGGTGCGCCGATCCAGCCGTGAAAAAAAAATGCTCCCACGCTCCGTTACTATTTAGCCCCCGGGTGGGCCAAGTCCCGGGGGCAATATTTTTATTGTAATGGGGGCCCAGAAGGGGCCTCCCAGCCCCGGGGACCGCCGCCGCGGGGCTTTATGAGCATATTTGCTTGGGGGCTCACAGCCCCCCCAGCCCCGGGGACCAACACCCCCCTGGGCTTCTAAAATAACATGGGTGGGGGCTCAAAGACCTCCCCAAGCCCCGGGGACCGCCAACCCAGGCATTAAAAAAAAAAAAGTAACTTGTGAGGGGTGCGGGGGGGCTCTAGCCCCCCCACATGCCCCAGGGATCACCACCTCCCTGGGGCACCACTAAGAATGCAAATGCGGGTGTCCGTTACTGACCCCCGAGCCCTGGGTACCACCACCTCCTCGGGGCTTTGTAATTGAAGGGAGGAGGGCCGCTCGGCCCTCCTCCTGGAGCCCTTGATGGCCCTGGGGACCGCCACCCCCAGGGCCGGCTCCTGCAGTGTCCCGGGGTGCCCACTCCCGGGAGACTGCTGTTTGCTATGGCAGGACTGGAGCCTCGCGGCTCCCTCGCTGCCATAGCAAACTTGGTTTGGATTTTGGAAGAGAGAGCAGTAAACGTGCTCTCTCTTCCAAAATGCAAAGCAGATTGCTTTTCCACATGGGGAACAGCATGTTAACAGCCCCCATGTGGAAAAGAAATGCTGGCTCCCAGAGGACGCAGGGAGCGGGCGGGACCGTGGGGGCATTGGGGCTGCCCCCACGGTCCCCAAAGTTGTATATTGGCCCTGGGGGATGGGTCCCCAGGGAGAATATAAATTAGTGATAGGAGCTAACATTTTTTACGGAAAAATTTGGAGTTGTGACACCAGCGCAGCGCTCATCGCGGCCCCCTGGTGTGACCACGTTGGGTGCGCGACTCCCAGCACGGCCCCCTGGTGTGAATGCATTTGGTGCGCGACTCCAAAACGGGTTGGGTGCGCGACTCCAAAAAATATATATAATAATATTTTTTAAATATACATCAAGCTTATATGTTTACATCTTGGGTGGCTCTAAAAAGAGCCCTTGTGTTTAGTAGGAGGTTTTGGTACCTACAAGTAAGTACCTATGCCGAGTATAAAGTTGTTGAGAAAAACTCTGTTGCCCTCATCTGTAAAATGTACACCATCTCTCCTATAGATGCCATCCATATTAAAACGCTGATTGTTGTTCTAAATGGACCCCATCCTATAATCTCTGAGATAAGCAGACACAGCTTTATTGACATGTTTCCTAGCTTTCTCAATCTGTGGACAAAATTGATTGGACCAGTTAGATTTCTGTCTTTGACATATGTTAGAATAGACCAAGGCAGTTTGGGGGAAATGTAACATCATTTCTGCAAAGGTGTCCTTCATAAGCATTTCCAGACCGACCCCAGTCAAAGTGCCTAGGTCATTGCCACCACAGTGCACAATTATGAGGTCAGGGTGTTGGAGATGCAAAAAGGATTTAACCAATGGCATCAATTGGTGCCACCTCTCTGTCCAATCCATTTATTGTCTTCATTTGGCAAAGCTAGGTCTTTCTCAATACCTCAGCTATCAGCATACCTTTTGCTCCAGAAAATATAGCTGTGTCCCACAATCCACACTCTAAGCTTCTTGAAGGGAGGTCTGGATGCACTAAGATGTCTGTATGTGAAATAGGCAGTTTGTAAAATAAGATCTTTCTAAAATGGTGGACAAGATGCAGTTTTAAAAAAAGAAGAGAAATGATTGGCTGTTTGAGAACATTATACACTGAAAAATAGGGTGCATGTTTCTGTTTTTAAAAGCATGTTTATTGGTTAGTAAAACATTTTTGAAAGATACATTAGATAAGATAAGCTTGCACTTTGGAAAGTCAAGCACACTTGCTGTTTAAATTTTTAACATTGTGTGCTGTACTTATGACCTGTGTGTTCAGTTGAGTGTTCCATGAACTGTTACTATGGTAACAGGCATTAAGCAGAATGGGGGTAGGGTTGAAAGTTATGTCAATTGGCAAGGGTTGAAATGTGTAACCAATAGAAATGTGTGTTAGCAGTTGCATTAATGTGGGGAGCAATATGATTTGATATTTACAGGTATATGTGTGCAGAATGAGAGGAAAAGTTTGCCATTTTTTTGGTTTTGCTTAGTTAGTAACTGAGCAGTCTAGGAAACCTTCTGTCTGTCCCAAGCACTTGTCCATTCACCCATTCAGCACTATGTATGTATCTTATCACTTTGCCAAAAGCTAAGCATTTATACATCTATTTTGCACTCTCTTAGCAGTACTCAAATTACTTTTATTATTACTTATATACTTAAGGATTGGCCTAGCACTAATCCGAGTACAAGTCAATTTCTTTATGTACTATGCATGCAGACTTGCAACAAGCAACAAAGTATTAATGCATTATTCTAAATATCAAGTTAATACCCATGTAGTATTGGAATCCCTCTGTTATATGATCCCATGAAACCTCAGAAAAAAAAGTTTTTATTGGTTCATAACATTTCGCATTGTAACTATGAAGTACTGCATTTATATTTTTTTGTTGGAGTATCTTTGGAGAGATATCTCTGTGCTTACCTACTGTCACTCTCATGCAATTCTTCAATCAACCAACCAGCAATATGTTCTTATTGTATAAGTCTGCCAATACCTAAGCACTTATGGGGCAGATTTAGAAGCACCCTGTACCAACAATATGTCACTTTTTTTAATGTACTGATGGCGCCAGACACTGCTTCATATTTACAAGGAGAGGAAAAGGCACCCTGCATAGCTTTTCTTCTCCTTGTAAATAGGAACTCTTCATACACAGCACATTGCATTGTAAAGGCGTTCCATAGGTGTATGCTGTGAGTGTTCTCACGCAACACTCATAGAACAAGACACATCTCCAGATTTATCAGAAATCATCAATGTGGAGATGTGTGTGAATACTGCACTATCCTCCAGTTGGTGTAGTAAGCCAAAACAAGGAAAATTGTTTTAATTTCTCCTTCTTTTTCCTCTTTCAATGTATGCTGCATTGCACAGCATACATTGAAAGAGGAAAATGCTTTTAATGATTGTTTTTGTGCAGTAAGGTGTCCCTTCCTGCACAAAAACAGTCTACATACAACACAGACATCCTTGCACCATGGTGCAAGGGGGCCGTGTCACTGCATGGCGGCAGTTTGTGCAGCATTGCAGAGGGAAGCATTGAGTTGCAACATAATTATGTACATATGTCACATCCCTGTGCTTCAGAAGGACCACAGCACTGTGCAGCTAAAGAGCTTACAGTCTCATGCTGCAGCACTTCCTTATAGTTCTGCACTTTTACATTCACCATACACTACTAACGCATTCTTTCAGTCAGTTATGCTCTACACATACATTCAACCAAATTTTCACACATTATCATACAAATATAGTTCTTTCTTTAACCAGAGAAGTTAGTTCTGAGAAGATTTTTTTTTTTTCTGAACAATTTTATATATTTGTTGGTGTTTTTCCCCCCAAAAAAATGAAAAAAACAGGAATTATGTGGCATTTCAAAAGAACAAAGCAAACATAAAACTAGCAACGATGGTTCCATTTCGCAGCACAAACTGCTTCGACAGACTCCTCCCCAAAACAAATAGGTTTCTTGCACTTGACGCAGTGCTGTTCAAGAAACGCAAACTCAGGGTGTATTGTCGGGTGGAGATGCAGCAGTTGATGTTCCAGATGTACTAGGAACTGCAGGTGGAGGGTTCCTTTCTGCTCTTCTACACTCCTCTCGAACCAGATTTGCAGGATGAATGGTCTTTAAGTGTTTGTACATTGAAGCAGTACCACACAAAGGTTACATGGGATCCGCGCACTGTGCGCACACGCAGCACGCACCCTACGCAACAACGCAAAATTGCATTTAAAAGTAATATAAGTTTATTACAGGTAAAAATATATATTTTTTATGAATATCTTAGATAATGTCTTGCCCTAATATGTTTATTAAAGACATATATATATATCATTTTAGACATTAAAAAAATTTGCGGCAGTCGCGCACCCACCGCGACCAACACGTATATGACATCACACTGAGCCCGTCAACGTGGAAGCTTCGTGTACAGTAATGCACTTGTGTCCGGAATACGCGGGAGCTGGAGTCGCAGACCGGTTGCATAGCAATTGCGTACATCTCTGAAAATATGCACCCGTCCCACACCATACGCGGATCCTTCAAAACATTTCTAATATGCCAGCTAGAATCCGCACACCGATAGTGAAGGGTACGCTTTGGGTGTGCGACTCCCAAAAAAATTGGAAAAAAATAATAAAGAAAATAATATAAATATATAAAAATAAATATATAAAACAGAAAAAAATAAACAATTTCAGTTTCAATATTTTTAAAAACATTTATTTCCATTTATATTAAAAAAATATAATGGAATTAAAAAAAATTATGTAAAAATAAACTGTTAAAAAACTAGAAAATCAGTATAAAAAATAAATATACCTACTATTATTACATTTAAAAATTATCATTTAAAAAACCTTTGAAATGCATTGAAAAAACTATAGGTTTCAGACATGTTATAGTTAGGAATTAGCATTTATAAAACCTTAGAAATTAACTGAAAAAAACATACGTTGCAGGGCTGTTATAGTTAGCTGGATATTTTACTCGTACAAAACCATTGAAATTCCTCTGTTACAGTTAGTTCTGCTAACTATAACTTGCGCGCCCGCCATGCACTGTTGATGATGTCACATATTACATCATTCATGACATGGTCAGTGACATCACTGATGATATCACTGATGACATCTCAAATGACATCACTGATGACATCATCCACGTGACAATCTGATACATATCATCACACAGTAGTATAACCTTTGATCACTCACTATAAAATAAAAAGTACCATTATTGAAACCATTGACACACCAATACAAGTTTCAAAAAACCACTCTCTGATTCCTAGATCTACACATACATCTAATCACTTACCTTTAGATTCACTCACAAATGCTGTCACTGATCAATAGAACACTATCAAATGCACTTATTTTCCTAGTGCAGTTTGTTAAAGGTTTTTTCTATGGTTCATAATACATTTTAAAAAGTTTAGGACCAGGTAACAGACTTCTTCAGATTCTAGGGTTTGCAGTCTAAGGAAGGCCGGTCTACATTGTCTGAGGCCCCATCGCCTCTTCTTTTTAAACAAATGACAGCTGCTTCTTTCTTCCTTATTGTATTAACGTTCCTATGAAATGTCTTTTTACTTGTGTATGTATGGTCATTTTTATGCTGATTCCTTCTTTTATGGTTTTCTTCGTGATTAACCGAATAAAGAATTATTATTATTACAAATGCACTTATACACCTATATCAACATTACACACCAGCACACATCCTACTCACTTATACAGTCATCCTACTCACTTATGCAAACAATCGATCATACGTACATTTACTCAGCTACACACTTAGATAGTAACTCATACTTGGTGTCTTATAAAATCACTATTACAAGTATACAGTCATCCATACAGTCACTCACACAATCACTGAGTCTTATGCAGTTATTTATATACAACAACTGTCACAGACAATGCCTTTTATTTTTTCTACTTTGTTTGACATGTACCACTGAGAGATATATTTGCTCATCACCACACCCATAAAGACACTCAATCACATGCACTCTTAACCTCATTTACCTATTGAATCAACTATTCACACATCTTTGCACAGTCACACACCCCCACCCAAATACACACACATTCACTCTCCCAAACAAATACTCAGCTAACTAACCAATAACTAATATAGACTTTCATGGAGCTAGTAACCAACTGATGCAGCAGTTTACACAACAACAGACAAAGTGATACAGACATTCCCACAGTTTAATCACTAACCCATATATTCAGTGAGACACTTTAAATTAGTCTCTTAAACAGTCAATCACACTGCTACTAAATCCTCCATCCAGACACTTATACATCCACTCATTCTTCAATGCAGACTGCTATATATATAATACATATTTAAATATCGAACCAAACCACATTCACTGAATGATGTCATCAGTGATGTCATCAGTGATGTCACTGACCATGTCATGAATGATGTAATATGTGACATCATCAGCAGTGCATTGAGGGTGTGTGAGTTATAGTTACCAGAACTAACTATAACAGAGGAATCTATCTTGTGGTGGAAGAAGGTGGCGAGGGAGTTGCGCAGGGCTTGCAACGCGACGGTGGGATGTCGTTGGTGTTGGAACTGGGCTTGGAGAGTTCCTTCACAATGTTGGAGAGCTCCTTGCTGTTGTGTGCATTGTTGTCGAGGCGATCTTTGAAGAAGGTCTTCTTGGAAGCCCTGATGAGGTGATGGTGGTTGCGGACGGCGTCCTCGTGTGCTGCTTGGCTGTCCCGAGTTTGTTCACTGTGCTATTTCTTCTGTAGTTTCCAGCAGGTTTGCTTGGAATCTAGGAGTTCTTGGGTGAACCAGCTGGCCCTCTTGCTGCTGTCTCTGTGGGGGTGTTTCTTCAGCGGGGCTAGGGTGTTGGCGCAGTCCTCGATCCAGCGTCTGAGGCTGTGGGCAGCGTCGTCGGTGTTGGAGGGTTCGGTGGGTGGGCTGAGAGCGAGGTTTGCGTGTAGTT
Organism: Lissotriton vulgaris; assembly: GCF_964263255.1. Lineage (NCBI taxonomy): Eukaryota > Metazoa > Chordata > Amphibia > Caudata > Salamandridae > Lissotriton > Lissotriton vulgaris. Next base: position 135,911,672 of record NC_141691.1, read on the forward strand.
GGTCTTGGGTGATTTTGCTCCAGCGGCGGTGGGGGATCTGTTGGGTACGGTGGTGTGTGGTGGGTTTCTGGAAGGTGAAGTGGATGCAGTGGTGGTCGGTCTAGAGGAGTTCGGTTAGTGGCTGATGGAGACATGCGGGCTTGAGGAGAAGACGGGGTCGAGCGTGTGACCCAAAACTCCTGTACTTTATGCAGAACACGCCATTTCCGATTCCTGAATTCTTCTTTATCTGAGTAGACAACGAGGTACTAAGGCTCCTCTAGAAAGGAAAGGCCTCACGGATAGGTCTGAAAACACTTTACCAATCAGTAATGGAAAGATCACCCTTCCACATCTTCAGGAATAATATTGGGCCTCCCAGTTCCTGCTAATAAACAACTTGGTGCATGTCCAAAGAGAAAATGTTGCTGAATGCTTCAATAGATGTTCCATGATGGAGCCCACCTGGAGACACTTCATCTATGATGGAGGGGCAGGGCAGGACCACTAGTGCCCGTGGCAGTTTTAGCTGAATAAAACTGAGCAATGATTCATGTGGGTTGGAAAGGGACATTACTCTGGCAAGGTGAAGCAAAGTGAAATGTCCGTAAGATGCAGGGTTCCCCCACCCAGGGACTTGAACAGCATATCCATGAAACCGCCCAGTGTATGGGGGCTCAATAAATAATTTTTAACATAACATAACATGTATACTTGGGGACACAGCAATTAAGCCCTTTGCACGACTGCAAGCAAACTACAAACTCTTTGCTAGAAATGGGGGTCTCTAGTTGGCAATGAATTGCACCTTTATCCAAGTATGGGCCCTTGCCTCTAGTCAGGGTAAGGGGGATACGCTTCTTAAATAACCCCTGCTCACCCCTTTGATAGCTTGGCATCAGCTGACATCTCGAGGCAGTGTGTAAAGCATTTGTGAACACATACAGTAATACAGTGAAAATACGACAAATGGGCACCACACCAGTTTAGAAAAATGTGTAATCTTTATCTAAACCAAACAAGACCAAAACTGCAAAAATCCACAATACAGTAATCAAAATATGACTTTTAAAAGGTAGAAACAGTTCTGTCCATAGAAAATTATAGATGCAACACTTTCCACACAAAGTACCTTGGATGTGTCAAAATCATAAACAAAAACAGCCGCAGGAAAGGTGATGCTTCGGTTCCTTACTCTATGGGAGGTGATGCGTCGGTTCCTTACTGCCACACAGAGGAGATGATGCGGTTGTTCCTTACTGAAGGGGAGGTGATGCTCCGGTTTCTTACTGAAGGGGAGGTGATGCGTCAGTCTCTTACTGTGGCCCTGGAGTCCTGTCGACTTGGTGCCCCATTGCGATGCGATGGGATCGGGGATGCATCAGTTCTTGACGCGGTGGTGCCAACGTCGCTGCATTGGTTTCTCCCAACGCAGTCCCACAATACATTGGATCTTGCAGTTGCACAGCCGAGCCTGGGTCAGAATCGGTGCGGTGATCCGGAACACCATAAAAGGTTCACTCGATACGGCGTGCAGCAATTTCTCCAGCCATAGGCAGGCGCTGTGTCGGTTTCTCCAGCGGCACGATGACGATGCGTGGAAATTCTTCCCGTACGGCGGCGATACATCGGAAACAGGTGCGCTACTCTTAGTTGCATCTCTTTTCCAGCTCCCAACAGCAGAAACAACCTTCAGAGGCCCCCGAACAGCAACAGCACCTCTTGGCAGGTCAGAACTACCAGAAAGGAAGTTCAGGGGAGCTGGGGTTGAAGTCTTTGTGTCCCTAAGACTTCATAACAGGAGGCAAGCTCACTTTAAGCCATTGGCGATCTTGCTCAAACAGTAGACACAGCACACAGCAAAGTCCTTGTTCTTTCCTTGCCAGAAATAGTCTCTGCAGGCCAACCCCAGACAGCACACAGCAAAGGGGCAGTACTTCTCCTTCTGTTTCTTCCACTCTTCTCCTTGACAAAGGTTCCTCTTGAATTACAGAAATGATCTAACAGTCTGGGCCCCATTTTTTAAAGCACACATTCCTTTGTTCCCTGGTGGCAGAGAATCTCTTTGCCCAGCCTAAACAAGTTCTGCCCTCTCTGGTGCAGCTTCCTGGCAGGAGGTGGAGACAGCATTCCTGTCACTTCAAAGCCAGACAGTCAATACACAAACCTAGCAAGGGCACACTGGATGGCTGAGCAAGAAAATATCCTCTTTATCAGGCATACCAAACTCCACTTTCCCATCTTGTTCCCATGGGTAGTTATACTTAATAGATGCTATAAGAAAATTCCCCATTAAATCCTATGGGACAGATAGCTTTTCAATAGTGAAAAACAAAATTGGCAGTATTTCACTCTCAGGACATGTCCAATCTTTCACCTACACTTCACCCTGCTACAAGGGTACCTTGGGCCTACCTTAGTCGTGGCTCCCATGTAAGAAAAGGGAAGGTTACGTCTTGGCAAGTGGGTGCACTTACCAGGTCGATATGGCAGTACTAGACTGCACCGGGACTCTGCAATGGCAGACCTGAGACCCTTTTGCAAGGCTTCTTGTGTGGATGGCACAATCAGTGCTGCAAGCCACTAGAAGCATTTGGTTTTCAGGCCCTGGGCACACAAAGTGCACTGTACTAGGAACTTAACAGTTACCCAAATAAGCCAATTATGGAAATACTAATCGATGACAACAATTTACAGATGGAGCACTTGCACTTTGACATTGAGAGCATTGGTAAAGTGCCCAAAGCATCTAGACCAGCAAAAACGAAGTCCAACACACGGTATAAACACAGGAGGCAAAGACAAAAATACAGTGGGAACCCAGGCCAAGGATGCCAGGTCTAACTCGTGTCCCCTCCAGCTGAAATGTGAGGAGAACTACCCCCCCTCTTGGGGGTTCTCTTCACTGGGGTGGAGAAATCTGGACAGACCATCAGCATTGGCGTGTTTCATACCAGGGCGGTGTTCCACCATAAAGTCCATCCCCTGTACGGAAATGGACCACATCAACAGCTTTGGGTTCTCACCCCTCATTTGCATCACCCATCTGAGGGGTCTGGGTAAGTCTGAATCCCGGAAGTGAGTCCCAAACAAGTAGGGCCTTAGCTTCTTCAGCCCCCAGACCACAGCAAAAGCCTCACACTCAATTGCACTCCACCTCGGTTCCTGTGGAAGTGGCCTCCTATTAATGAAGGTGACCGGTTGGGCTAGGCCCTCCTCATTCAGTTGTGAGAGCATAGCTCCCACACCATGCTCTGGAGCATCTGTCTGCACCACAAATTCCTGTGAGAAGTTGGGTGCCTTGAGCATGGGTGCCATGCACATGGCAGATTTCAGGGGATCAAAAGTTTTATGACAGGCGTCAGTCGAGTTCACCTTCCTGGGCTGCTTCCTGGAAGTCATCTCAGTCAAGCAGGAGGCAATGGTGCAATATCCCTTGACAAACCTTCTGTAATACCCGGTGAGGCCTAAAAAGGCTTTCACCTCTGTCTGGGCTGTGGGGGGGTTCCCAAGCCAGAATAGTTTCAATCTTTCGTTGTAGGAGCGCCACCTAGCTTCTCCCTACCTGGTGTCCCAAATACAACACCAATCCCTGCCCAATCTGGCACTTGCTGGCCTTGATCATGAGGCCTGCCCTCTGCAGATACTTCAACACTTCTGAGAGGTGATGCAGATGTTCCCCCCAAGTGGCACTGAACACTGCGATGTCATCCAGGTAGGCAGCACTTAAACCCTCCAGCGCAGCCAACACCTGATTGACCAAACTCTGAAAGGTGGCAGGAACATTCTTCAACACAAAGGGTATCACCCAGAACTGGTAGTACCCCCCTGGTGTTGAAAATGCAGACCTCTCCTTTACCCCATCAGTTAAGGCAATCTGCCAGTACCCAGACGTTAAGTGAAATGCACTGGGGTACTTGGCAGCTCCCAATCGATCTATGAGCTCATCAGCTCTGGAGATGGGGTGCATATCAGTCCTGGTGACTGAATTAAGCCCTCAGTAGTCCACACAGACCCAGAGTTCTGGCTCTGTACCAGGTGCTGCAAACTTTGGGACCAAGACCACTGAGATGGACCAAGGGCTATTGGAGGGCTCCATCACCCCTAGAGCCAACATCTTGAAGACTTCCTCCTTGATGCTAGCTTTGACCCTGTGAGTCAATCTGTAAATAGTGTGCTTCACAGGAGGACTGTCCCCAGTGTCCACATCATGGACACACCACTAAGTGACACACAGGGTCAGGGAGAACAGAGCAGAAAACTGTCCCAACAGTTGTCGGCAGTCACTCTGCTATTCAGGAGTCAGGGTGAAGGAGAGGTTTACACCGTCCACTGACCCATCCTGCTCATCAGCAGACAGGAGGTCAGGGAGAGGCTCAGTCTTCTCTTCCATTCCTTCATCTGTAACTAAGAGCATGCCCACTTCGGACCTCTTCAAGTGGGGCTTGAGGCAGTTCACATGTAGGACCCTCAAAGGGTTCCTGGGAGACTGCAAGTCCACCAGATAGGTGACTTTACTCTTGCTCTCCACCACCTCAAATTGCCCAGTCCACTTGTCCTGGAGCGCACAAGGCTCCACTGCGGCTATGACCCACACTTTCTGGCCAGGCCGAAACTCGATCAGAGTGGCATTCTGATCGTACCACCGCTTCATCTCTTTCTGGCTGGCTTCCAGATTCAGTATCACTGGAAGTACCCCACATACATTAAAAACAAGACACAGTTGGGAAAAAGGAAGCATACCGGGTGTCAGGCACTTAATAGTGAGAAAGGAAGCACATCCTTTTTGTTATATAACCCTCACACACTCTAGTAGTGTCATGCTTCATATTCGGGTTCGCCCTGACTCCTAAAGGTCAGGGTGGGCTCAACCATATTTCAGGGAGTACTTAGAAGAATAAGGCCAGGGGGTTTAAAGATTAAAACTCCTCCTGCAGTTCCAAGTATCCCTTTATTAGCTGAACCTCAGGGGATATTCAAAAGAAGAAAAAAGTATGAATGGGTAGACATAGTCTAGTGTGTAAAGCAGCTGCGGTTTATTTACGAAGGCAGGGGAGCATCGTCGTCGTCCCCTGCACCCTCTGCGAGCTGAAATTTTTTCATTGCCATTTTATTTTTTCTTCTGCAGCAACCAGCCGATTTCGAGCACAGAGACATGCAGTGGGACTGGGGTAATGACTGTCTGATGCTCCAAACTGCCCATGCCACTTTGGCAAGCTGTCTTGCACTGCCCAAGGTGACATACACACTTTGAAGCTCTCCAATCAGCTGTCTTAGACAGCTGGGTGGAGACCAAGCACAGGCGTCCATGGCCTGAAGGAGCATCTAGCCAAGCGGCTCCATCCAATCCTGCTACAGCTCCCATGCTGATTAACAGTGCCTGGATTGGTTAGGGGAGCTCGACTTCCACAGCAGATTTAGAAGTGGAGCACCGGGGTGGACGTGCAGCCGTGGGTAAGGACCTTTTATTTTATTTATTTACTTAAAATGTTAGTCTAGTTGTGTTTTTTCTACTTAAGGAGGGAGGGGGTATTTTATTTTGTGCTTTTGAAGGGAGGGATGTTTTACTTTGGAGTTTTGGGGGAGAGGGTGTTTTATTTTGTTTTTTGGGAAGTGGTGGGGCACTTTACTTGCCCCACCTCTTTTAAAGGGTTACAGCCGTCCCTATCTTAAAGTAGCACTTCAGTAGTACTACTTACAACAAAATGCAATTCACAAACCTACAAGTGCAAATTTTCACGTACACTATCTTTTGTATGGGGATCTCCACACATTAAAAATTAATACTTAGCAGTAAATGTAGGATTGGGGGTATGCTGGGAAATTTATACTATCTACTGCAAAATGAGAGAATGCAAGGGGTTTAGGAAAGACAGGCTGTTGCAAACTCTGACTCACAAAAGAGTAAGCAGAATGTTAGTCACAGGCTACACATATAAAGTCAAAATCAACAATTGATGGACGGAATGTTGCACAATGGCAAACCACTCACCCCCAGTCACAGATCTGGGTTTAATCCATCGTTATTTTGCTGACCACACCACCCCAGTTCAGACATCGCCATATGCAAATCATTCTTGACCCTGTGCCTCATGGGAGCAGTCCAGCCCGAACTGCCAAGGGATGTATTCCCTGGACCGGAATCAAGCGTCCTAGGACCGGTTTCTGGCTATCAGCCGTCATCAGCCAGGATAGCTTGATTCCAGTGGCATGGAGAGCACGGGACTCACGTCTCAGCATACCCATCCCACTCGGGGTGACACATGCAAAAACAACAGTTGATGGACGGAATGTTGCACAATGGCAAACCATTCACCCCCAGTCACAGATCTGGGTTTGATCCATCGTTATTTTGCTCACCACACCACCCCTGTTCAGACATGGCCAAATGCAAATCAATCTTGACCCTGTGCCTCATGGGAACAGTCCTGTTGTTAAAAAATTGAAAATTAATTTCAAATGATTCAACACATACATTTTAATACAATCTTCATCTATATGAAATGAAAACAATAAAAATTACTTGATGGTGATCCAAAAAAATATTCTTTAAGAAATCTATTTTTAAATGAAAAACAAATTTGAATTCATGATTTAAAACATTTCTAATGAGTTCATGTGCTATAAAATGTTCTATTTATTAGCTCTACATTAATAATATTTTTAATTGTTTTACTCTGAAATAGCATCAATTATTTATCAAAGAATAATAAACTATAAGAGGAAAATATTTTCCCTATACTTTTCCAGGCGTAGATCTCCATCTCAGTGACATGATCTCCATCAATGTGTGAAAAGTTACAAACATGTAGTCGAGACACATAAGTCTACAATAAGGTGTAAATCCACACTCACAAATGGTGAATAGCACATAAATATAGATTTACACTTAAGTGCAAGAGTAAATCTACACATGAACATTTACCTTTCTGAAGAGGGCTTACTTATTGAGTCTTAGATGTCTCCAAACCGTGCACTTAGGGGGTGGAGACATATAAGTCTACACTTCGGTGTAGACTTATATGTCTCAGAAATACGACTCAGAAATACTGAATAGTAAAAAAAGTGTGATGCTACACTTAGGTGTGGTAGTAAATATACATGTGTATTTTCTTTTGTGACTAGGTCCCAATATTGTGCCTGTGAGAAAGAAACTTCTACAACTGTTGCTTATGATGTACCTATTCATTGTGTAAAAGAATGTACACAGACTGAAGCTCATGCTATACCTATTCAGTGTTGAAGGGAAATATTGTATGTTATGTCATACATGCTGTCTGTGCATTGAGGAATCTTCCATGCTTCTTTCTGTGCTGTACTTCATTCATCTGTGTGAGGGTCTGCTAAGATTCTACTGATGCTGTCAGTGATGTACCTTTACTGTGTGTGTAGGATGCTAGCACCGCTATTGCTTTTCTATAGCACCTGTTCTCTCTTGCAAGAGAATCTTTCCTGTATGAAATGTTGTTGTTCTCTGTGCTGATACGACTTGTGTTCCACTTTTCTGTACTGATTGACTCTAAGGGCCTGTTTACGATAGTGGCCAGACTCTCGTCCGACGGGCACCATGGCATAAGCAGGACCGCCAGCCCTCCTGCCATGATTATGATGCAACCACCTTCATGGCGGTCAAATTGTGTATATTTTCTATTGCAACATGTTCTGCGGGCTGCAGGACACGCCCCAATAGAAAATAAACACATTAAAAACATCCCTGCACTATGTAGCAGGCACCATGCGTGGCCTGCCACATAGTGCAGTGATGTTTAGGGGAGCACCATAGGTGCCCCATAGCTCCCATAGCAGAGGGCCAGGGGAAAAAGGTCCTGCTAGGGGCACCCAAAGTCTCTCTTTACCTGCCAGCAGGCGGAAAAGGACATTGTAAACCTTACAGCTGTGCCTGAGCAAGCACCCCACTCATTGTAGGGATTAGTGACCCTCCAGCGTATCAAATTGCTCTTTGAGCCCGTTGGAAGCATGATGGGCGGTCCCTCCACCAGATGCCTCTGCCCACCACATCGTAATGTGGCAGGTGGACCACAGGGGCCGATGTCGATGGGTCTGCCACCGACGAGCCTTCGGTGTGGAACCCACTGACATAGTAATCAGGCCTTAGGTGTGTGTTTGAGTAGATGGAGCCCCTACCCCTTATTAGGATCCATTCTGTATATAAAGGAAGCTTGCATTGCTGTTGCGTGTGTTATACCTGCACTGCTGCTACTCGTGCTCCACTTGTCATGCCTCTTGCGTCTGTAATGAATAGTTGCGTGCCTTGGAGAGCATACATTGTCCGCGCAATTGAGAAATCTTGCATCGCCCTTCTCCCGTCTGGACTTGTTTTATTTGTTTGAGTAAAATTTAGTTGCGGATGTAATTGACCTATGTGTGGAGCTTACAATACTGCTGTACATGTCCTATGTCTGAGGAAAGTATGTCCCTCTTTTACATTTCCTGCTAAGTGTGAGGGGTACATGAGTCAGTGCGTGAGAGGCACCTTACTTCTCCGCTGCTGCCCAAGGTGTATCTTTTTGATGTATGATGGAAACTTGCACTCCAGCTGTCCACAATGTATGCAGTGAAGCCTTTACCGATGCTGGCAATACTGTACCTGATCTTAATCTGAAGGATATTTGCACTTCTGCTGCCTGTGCTGTACCTGTTTGGTGGATGAGCATAGCTTGCATTATTTCCGCTCATGCTATACCTGTTCTGTGAGAGGGATGCTTGCAATGTTGCTGCCCATGCTGTACCTGTTTGGTGGATGAGATGAGACTAGCTTGCATTGCTGCTGCTCATGATCCCTGTTCCGTGAGAGGGATCCTTGCACTGCTGCTGCCTGTGCTGTACCTATTCGGTGCATGAGGGTAGCTTGCATTGCTGTCGCTCAGGCTATACCTGTTCCGTGAGAGGGATGCTTACACTGCTGCTGCCTGTGCTGTACCTGTTTGGTGCATGAGGTAAGCTTGCATTGTTGCTGCTCATGCTATGTGTTATCAAAAGAGACTCGCTTAAATATGACCAATATTGTTAGCACTCTGATTAGATTTGTCATGGGCACCTCGTTGGTGCCCATGACAAATCTCACCCACCAACCTTGTTGGTGGCAAGCTTCATCATCGGGCCCACCCAGTGACACCTGATGTGTCCCGGGTGTGCTGTGACGCCTGATTACAGCGGAGCTGGTATTTTACTAAGAGTGCAGTGTGAGGTGTAAAGTGAAGTGTGAGTTAACACCTTGGCTGCTAGGGGGTTTTCCCCTCCTTTGCTGCAGATCCTTATTTCCCATTGTTCATGACAAGGTCAGCTCGTCATAAGCACAGCGCAGGTAACACCCATGACGAGCTGACCTTGTCATTAGCATGGAAGGGGTTAAAACCGCTAAAACGGCTTGGCGAGGACGGTGCAACAGGTACAAGGCAGGCTCTGACCAGAAAAGCTGGTCAATCCCTTACCGCTTCACTCCTGGAAGCATTGGCTGCAAAATCTGAGCGCATATATGAGAAGGGAATCCCCTCTCACACTTAGAGAAACACCTTAGTGAGTGTAACACATAGCCTGGATTACACTCCTTTTTATCCTGCACTACACTCTATTTTAAAAAGGTCCTGAGGAAAGCCAGATTTAGTTTAAGGCACTGGCTGAAACATGTCGACCAACTGATGGATGTAGGAGGTAGTAACTCGCCTCCTTTAAACATCCCCAAGCCTTATTTTAACCGCTGACCGGGGCCCAGTTATTAAAATTTAATTTACTCTTGAGTACTGGGACCCTCGCTCAGCCGTTTTAACTCACACTTCACTTTACACCTCACACTGCACTCTCAGTAAAATACCAGCTCCACTGTAATCAGGCGTCGCAGCACACCAGGGACACATTAGGTGTCACTGGGTGGGCCCGATGATGAAGCATACCACCAACCAGGTTGATGGGTGAGGGCTTCATGATCTCACCAACGAGGTGCCCATGACAAATCTAATAAGAGTCCTAACAATATTGGTCATATTTAAGCTAGTCTCTTTTGATAACACATATAAACTACGGGGACTCGGACTAGCTTTCTCTCTCTGATACGCGCTGCTCATGCTATGCCTGTTCCGTGAGAGGGATGCTTGCACTGCTGCTGCCGGTGCTGTACCTGTTTGGTGCAAAAGGTTAGCTTGCATTGTTGCTGCTCATGCTATGCCTGTTCCGTGAGGGGGATGCTTGCACTGCTACTGCCTGTGCTGTACCTGTTTAGTGGATGAGGGGACCCTATACTGCAGCAGCTTCTTCCTCAGCTGTTCCATCTAAGGGAAGCTTGCACTGATGTAGCTTCTCCTATACCTGTTCCATCTAAGGGAAGCTTGCACTGCTGTTGCGTCTCCTATACCTGTTCTATATGAGGGGTCCTTGAAGTGCAGCTGCCCGTATGTACCTGTTGAATGCAGGGGAGATATGTATCAAGGCTGCTGATGTTGGGCCAATGCTGCAGTTCTAGGATACAGCTCGAGGGATCTTTCCTCCTACCTCTATTCATGAGGGAAAGAAGATAACATCATATAAAATATAGGGAGTTTATACAAGAGGGGCTCCTTGCACCCTCTCCGCAGCCACAAGGTCATGCTTTTGGAACAGCTGCCAGTTGCCCCATGTGCTGTCATTCCTGATGTTTAAATAGCACATTTTCCGTGGTAGAACATGTTTGGACATACATACCACGGGACACATAACACTGTCAGTCTCAGAACACAAGGTGACTCTGGCTAGAACGCCAGGATTTGCCATCAGTGCTCAGTGTGTGCCTGTCCCAAGGCCAATGCTCCCCAGTTGGCCCCAAAGAAGAGAACAGGAAGGACTTTTACCAGCAGATTAGGCCTGCCCTCTGAGCACTGAAACTAGGTGTCTGTTACCTCTGCACCATCTGTATACTGTTTGATCTCATATTATATTTAAATAAACATAGAAATGAATACATCCTTTCTCATACAGACTAATACACACCACCCCTAACTCTGCATTTGATCACAAGACTCTTTCGCTAACCACAATGGTTCAACATGTATTCCTCACTGTCACGCACACTCACGCATGCGCTTTGGATCAGCAAAGACGATTCTGAAGGCAGCTTAACATTTTGGGTCTCATTTCGAGAATTGTAAACTTCCCTACTTATGTGAAAGTTATGGATGGAATGAAAAAATGAGTACATTTGAAGTTTCAGTCCTGACCGCCGGAGATTATATTTAGAAATCATAAGTTAGCTGACCTTTGAATTTCAGAAACGTACAGTTCAAACGAGAGACAGCAGAGGGCTGTAACTGTGAACACAACTTCTTTTGTAAAAATGTTGACATAGAAATGTAAAACTCCGGCTTAAACAATGAGGGGTCGAAAATAAATGAAAGAGCCGGAAAGGAACTTGCAGATAAAACATGTCTGATGCGAATGTGATAAAGTGAAAAAACTTGGAAATTACATTTACGAAAATGGATTCTGAAGTATGAAGAAAAAAAAGAGCCAGACAGCAAAGTAAGTGAAATCTGTGTCGAATTAAAGTGCGACAACAGAAAACAGAGAGTAAAGGAAATAGGGACAGAGAGAGAAGAAAATAAAACGAGAGAAATAAAGATAGAGAAAAATATAGAGAGAGGTGGAGAAATTGATAGCAAAAGAGAGAGATTAGACAGAGAAAGAATGAGAAGAAAAGATAGTGAGAGAGAAGGTGAGGGGAAACACGGAAATAGCGGCAGAGCGCGAGAGAAAGAGAATGGAGATCTAAAGAGAAAGAGAGAGAGAGAGAGAGAGAGATAGAGAGAGAGAGAGAGAGAGAGAGAGAGATAGAGAGAGAGAGAGAGAGAGAGAGAGAGAGGCGTGATGATGATATCACGTGAAGTGGGCAGGAACAGGGTTCTAACAAGAGACATAGCCCTTTGTCACGTGCCAGGCAGGCTCCCATGGACCGGCAGCAACCAGCAGAAGGGAGAGACACTGCTGGTGTGAGATGCTATGACAACCCCCGTCTGTTGCCGGAGCTCGCTGCAATGAAGGAGTAATCGGGCTCAGCCATGGATTTGCTGCTATGGGAACCCTTGGTTTCATGCAGCAGACAGGAATTATTGTATAAACACACCACTTAGTAGGGAGAAAACAAGATGTATTATTAAGAAACTTAACAAGGGCTCTGATTACGAGTGGAGTGGGGCGTAAATCCTGTGCCACAGTCTACCCTGCTCAATCGTGACGTGGGAGGTTCTTCCTGCACCCCGATTTCTCAGGTGTGAGAACAATGGACCCAATTTTAAAGGAAGGATTTTTGGTGCAATGCAGGCTGCTTCCGTTGCCTCACCTCCCACCGGACCGCCATCCAAAGCACAAGGGGAGCCTCTCTCTGCTAAGTCACACCCTCCCCATCCCTCTCAAGCCCCTCCCCAATCACCGCCCCACTCTGGCCCCCAAACACACCTGTACCACTTGCTAACAGCAGGTGCAAAATGTGTGTGAAACCTGAATATCGAGCCGAATTCAGGCTGAAAATTAAACAGACCTGCACATTTATGTTCCATTTGCTGGAGTTTAACTTGTACTTGAAGTAAATATAACTCCGCCATGGCCGAACTCTACAACAACAGGGCAACTCCCCGGCAGGTACAGGAAGCCAGAAAGACCTGTTAAAGACAAAGCTGGGAAGACAATCATGGGTAACGAAGGCCAACAACAAATATGGGTGGAGCACTTGAAGAACAGCTGAACTACCCCGTGCCGCAGTCTCCACCAGACATACAGCCAGTTAATAAGGCCTTTCCAATCAACTGCAGCAGACCAATTGAGGTTGAAATATGGCAAGCCATCAAACACCTGAGAAATCGGAAGGCAGCAGGACTCAACAACATTCCCCCAGAGGCACAGAAGGCAGACATTGAACCATCAATGAATATGCTCTACCTCATGTTTGTGTAGCAGTTCTTTTTATTGGCATAAATGAAGTGTTGAAAAATAACAGCGAATACAGTGACATGGAAGTCCAACATGGACCAATGTTAAGATACAAATGTTGATTGCGACATATGCGCCAATAACAAACAATCCTAATTGATAAGAAAAGGAGAAAAGAAACAAAGAGGTAAGAAAATAAACTAGAGAAAGAGGAAAATGTTTGGAAGGATCTGGGAAGAGAGAAAAATGTGCCATCAGACTAGAAGCACGAATATCTCATCAAGATCTGAAATAAAGGTGTACTAAGTAACTACACCAACTACAAAGGGATTGCTCTTCTGTCGACCCCAGGCAGTGTTCAACAGAGTCATCCTATACAGAATAAAGAAACAACTCAACGCTCTGTTGTGAGATCAGTAAGCTGGCTCCTGCAAAGATAGATCCTATATAGACCAGATTGCAACACTGTGCATCATCATTGAGTAAATGGAATGGAACTCAACTCTATATCAACTTCATCGACTATGAGACGCTTTTAACAGCCTCGACAGAGAGACCCTTTGGAAACTCCTCAGCCACTACAGTGTGCCAGATAAACACGTAAGAATCATCAGGAATGACCTGCAAGATAGTCCAAGGAGGATAACTTACGGAAGCCTTCCAAGCAGTAGCGGGTCCTCCGGGGAGTGCTATGGGGTGGTGGGGCGGGGCGGGGGCGAGGGAGGGGGCATGGTGGGGGTAGTAAACTCCAGCATACGGCCGAACAGAGGTAAGTAAAGAAATAAATAAATAAAACGAAATACATTAGGCACGCTGCATTGCCATTTGGGGTTTCAGTGTGCACAATGTAATTAGTTTTATTTATTTCTTTCTTTACTTACGCCGACGTCAAGGCAAGAATCAGCAAAGCAAGGGCTGCCTTCTTTCAGCTGAAGAAGATCTGGAGCTCCAAGGACCTAACGCTGCAAACTAAGATCGAGCTTTTTAACACCAATGTTAAATCGGTCCTTCTGTATGGAGCAGACACTTGGAAGGCAACAGTGACCATCACCAACAATGTTGAGGCCTTCATCAACACCAGCCTGCAGATTTTCCAACTCCATGCTCATGAAGAAATCATGAAAAGACGCTAGGGCTCGATAGCTCACACCCTCCGCAAGCCTTCATCAAACACCACCAGGCAAGCCTTGTCCTGGAACCCTCAAGGAAAAAGGAAAAGAGAAAGGCCAAGAAACACCTGGCACCAAGGCCTCGAGGCTGACTGCAAGGAGATCGGCTACACCTGGAGTCAGATTGAAAGAAAAGCCCAGGACAGAGGCGGCCGGAGAGTCCTGGTTGATTGCCTATACACCAGGAGTGGCAGTAGGTATAAGTAAGTTGGAGTAAATATGTGTGGAGATACCCATGGTTAACTGATATTCTGAGCAACCAAAGTCTCAGCACATATTTACTCCTACCTCATAAGTGTCAAAAGGAAAGCCAATTCACTCTTCACCATATACCGTTGCTGATATGGCACAAACACTAATAGATTGGCCATCCAGTGAAAATAAGCTATCCACTTGTCTTTAACCCCCCTTGCATCACTAACAAGGACCAACTCATGTTTCTGTGTTTGCTGATGTTTGGTTGTGTGCTGGCAATTTCTGTGATGTGATTCAAAACTGGGTGACACACTAGGAATACAAAAACGATGATGGATGGAATGCTTAAATTAACTTTAGCCAATGGTAATTACTTGGGCCACCTCATAGTTCATTGTTATTTTGCATAACATGCCACCTAAGTTTGACTCAGCCATATGCAAATCAGTCTTGACCCTGTTCCAATGGGAGCAGTCGAGCTCAAACTGCCCGAACAGGTCCTCCCAAAACTGTAACACAGGCAACTCAGAACTGATTTCACCCTAGTTAGGGTTTATCAGCCAGGTATACATTGGTTTCTAGTGACACAGTGTATATGGGACCCATGTCTGGACATACCAGTCCCACTTAGGGCAGCACACTGAAGTATACAAAAAGTGATGGATATAATACTTGAATTAATCTCAGCCACTAGTAATTATTTTGGGCCACATCTCAGACAATCGTTACTTTGCACAGCATGCCACCTCAGTTTGCATCCAGCCATATGCAAATTTGTCTTAACTCTGCTCCAATGGAAACATTCCAGTGTGAACTGCCAGGCCAGGTCCTCCCTGAACTAACACAAGCAACTCAACCCACATCTGGGCATACCTGTCCTACTTAAGGCAACCCACTCAAATCCATTACTTTTTTGTATGCTTCAGTGTGTCACTCTAAGTGGGACAGGTACGTCTGAGTAATTACCAGCAGCTGAGATTAAGTCAAACATTTATCCATCACTTTTTTGTATGCTTCACTTTTATTAATACTTCAAAACAGGATGGCACAATATATTTTTGGCAACCCTCAGGAACTGGGTAGCCCATGGGGGAGACTTGTGGGATGAGGCAGGGGCAAAACAAACCGCGATGAAGACCATTTCCTTCAGAAAGCAACGTATGCCATATAATGCATGCATGGCCTCATGTTGAGCAATGGTAACTCTGCATTGTTGATGTGACCAAGGATACTGGTGCAAATATCTGTATAGGAATGGTGAGTAGCCAGTCCTTTCCATGTGGTGCAGTCAGAGGCCATGACGAAAACTCACTGATCTGCCGAGAAGATCCCCAAGCTCAGCAGTACCAATGTTTGGGCAAGCAGGGAGACAGCTTGAGAGAAGGGGTTAGTTTGTGAGTGTTTGCTGATGCTCGACACCGATATTTAATTCGTAACACCAGCACATATTTAAGACAGCTCACAACAAGGTGGCACTGTCTGCCTGTTTTGAACATTGAACATAAAACAGTGCTTCACATTTCATTATGCCTTTAAAAAACACAACACCAGTGCGCCACAGGCCATTCTTACCTCTTTAGGCCAACTGCAATAGTATTGTCATATCTTTAGGAGTGTGGTGGTTAGTAGGTAGCGTTTGTACTCGCTCTTGGCAGCGCTAGCTAGGGCAGTGGTTGGTGTAATATGCAGTGGCCCCTTTGTCTGTGTGTATTTATAAATATTATATATATATATATATATATATATATATATATATATATATATATATATATATATATATATATATATATATATATATATATATATATATATATATATATATATATATATATATATATATATATATATATATATATATATATATATATATATATATATATATATATATATTCTCATTCATTCATTTCCCTGAAATTTTTGAGAGTGAGAGACATTGTGGGCAGCACATCTTGTGGATTCAATTTTCGAAGGTAACTGCTGCGCATTCATTATGTGACAATCCCTTTGTGAACAACAGAGTGCACCAGGATATGAACTGTAAGAAAGGACGCTATGTAGCTCTATTATTACTATCATATTACAGTACATAGTATTCAACTAAGGTTTCATTCTTACTACGGGATGCAACGCTATGGGCAAAATATAACAACCACCGTAGTCTGCAATTGATACCAAGGTGCACAATGGAACTGGTAGTATCGTACCAGGTCACGTGACTGTAATGTGTTCAAATGTGAAAACTGATTTAATGTGATGCACCTCACTTGTGAACAAGGCCACAACCAACGGCTGAAACGCGTAGGGGTGATGTCCTGCCCTTTCTAAAAATATTAAAGCCAGTGAAGTACTCAGTCGGGCTTCGCAGTTTTCTTTGTGTGCTGTGGTGAAAGCCAGATTAAGAGAAGCTCCATGCCCGTTTGTAATATGATGGATATATATATATATAGGACTCGTGACCAAAGGAAGCCTTTCCCGAAACGCGTCGAGTTGTTACTTTGTTGCCGATGGGTTTTGCCGAATAAATTCCTTTTGATGCAAATTTGGAGTTCGTGCTTTTCATGCCTACCTTGAGGATACAAGGAATCTAAGTGTGAATTCGAATTGATATATATATATATATGTATATATATGTATGTATGCAGTTGCCTGTTAAAGAGGAGCCCACCACAGGAAAATGTAAGCCAAGTCTTTATTTGTAGAGAGCGCTCGTGGAAACACCAAGCAAAGTCCACTGAAATCACACACCCAGCCCGACGCGTTTCATGTCAAGCATTTCATCAGGGGCTCTGGGTAAATAGTTCAAGTGCTGGCAATATTGGGCGGCTTTATTGCTGAATTCCCCGCCTTTGATGGGCGTGACCATTTGAGGTGTTGTGGGATTCGTAGTTCCGCCGTGTTGCTGCTTTCAGCTGCCTTGACTTGGACTCAAATAAAATATTAAATGTTGCACCAAGTGGCGTGTGGCACAGGACTGGAGTACCACAGGCGCTTCAATGTCTCTCCAAATGCGGCTCCTGTTCCTTCCAAATCCAGCTGTCAACGGAATCACAGGAGTGCCTCTCACTGACACCAGGGCGATCCTCTACGGCTCAGGCAAGCCGTTTAAAATCCAAGAATGCAGTTGCCTGCTAAAGAGGAGCCCACCACAGGAAAATGTAAGCCAAGTCTTTATTTGTAGAGAGCGCTCGTGGAAACGCCAAGCAAAGTCCACTGAAATCACACACCCAGCCCGACGCGTTTCATGTCAAGCATTTCATCAGGGGCTCTGGGTGAATAGTTCAAGTGCTGGCAATATTGGGCGGCTTTATTGCTGAATTCCCCGCCTTTGATGGGCGTGACCATTTGAGGTGTTGTGGGATTCGTAGTTCCGCCGTGTTGCTGCTTTCAGCTGCCTTGACTTGGACTCAAATAAAATATTAAATGTTGCACCAAGTGGCGTGTGGCACAGGACTGGAGTACCACAGGCGCTTCAATGTCTCTCCAAATGCGGCTCCTGTTCCTTCCAAATCCCGCTGTCAACGGAATCACAGGAGTGCCTCTCACTGACACCAGGGCGATCCTCTACGGCTCAGGCAAGCCGTTTAAAATCCAAGAATGCAGTTGCCTGCTAAAGAGGAGCCCACCACAGGAAAATGTAAGCCAAGTCTTTATTTGTAGAGAGCGCTCGTGGAAACGCCAAGCAAAGTCCACTGAAATCACACACCCAGCCCGACGCGTTTCATCTCAAGCATTTCATCAGGGGCTCTGGGTAAATAGTTCAAGTGCTGGCAATATTGGGCGGCTTTATTGCTGAATTCCCCGCCTTTGATGGGCGTGACCATTTGAGGTGTTGTGGGATTCGTAGTTCCGCCGTGTTGCTGCTTTCAGCTGCCTTGACTTGGACTCAAATAAAATATTAAATGTTGCACCAAGTGGCGTGTGGCACAGGACTGGAGTACCACAGGCGCTTCAATGTCTCTCCAAATGCGGCTCCTGTTCCTTCCAAATCCCGCTGTCAACGGAATTACAGGAGTGCCTCTCACTGACACCAGGGCGATCCTCTACGGCTCAGGCAAGCCGTTTAAAATCCAAGAATGCAGTTGCCTGCTAAAGAGGAGCCCACCACAGGAAAATGTAAGCCAAGTCTTTATTTGTAGAGAGCGGTCGTGGAAACGCCAAGCAAAGTCCACTGAAATCACACACCCAGCCCGACGCGTTTCATGTCAAGCATTTCATCAGGGGCTCTGGGTAAATAGTTCAATTGCTGGCAATATTGGGCGGCTTTATTGCTGAATTCCCCGCCTTTGATGGGCGTGACCATTTGAGGTGTTGTGGGATTCGTAGTTCCGCCGTGTTGCTGCTTTCAGCTGCCTTGACTTGGACTCAAATAAAATATTAAATGTTGCACCAAGTGGCGTGTGGCACAGGACTGGAGTACCACAGGCGCTTCAATGTCTCTCCAAATGCGGCTCCTGTTCCTTCCAAATCCCGCTGTCAACGGAATCACAGGAGTGCCTCTCACTGACACCAGGGCGGTCCTCTACGGCTCAGGCAAGCCGTTTAAAATCCAAGAATGCAGTTGCCTGCTAAAGAGGAGCCCACCACAGGAAAATGTAAGCCAAGTCTTTATTTGTAGTGTTCAGTGGACTTTGCTTGGCGTTTCCACGAGCGCTCTCTACAAATAAAGACTTGGCTTACATTTTCCTGTGGTGGGCTCCTCTTTAGCAGGCAACTGCATTCTTGGATATATATATGTATATATATATATATATATATATATATATATATATATATATATATATATATATATATATATATATATATATATATATATATATATATATATATATATAACCTACTGGCGGTCGCTAGTAGGTAGTTATAGTTAGCACCTAGTTTTCATAGGAAAATATTTTTTTGATTTGCTAATAACTTTGGCATCGTCCGACAAATCTTCACGAAATTCTCAAAAAATAAAGTCTATCCAGGTCAGCTCCTATCTTGAAAGTTTGGGGGTGATTCGTCAAGCGGAGGGTTGAGAAAAAAGGGGGGTCCCAAAACGTGTTTTCCCCATGTTAATTTTTATAGGAACTGCTGAACGGAATCACCCCAAATTTGCCAAAAAGGTAGTGTTTGGTTCAGAAAGTGACCTTTTTTTTAAATGGGGTAAATCCGTTGAGTAGTTGCTGAGAAATTAAAAAAATAAGAGTCCAAAAATCAATTTCCCATAGGAAACTTTAGGCAAGTCTACAGCCAAAACTGCTGAACGGAATTACCCCAAATTTGGCAAAAAGGTAGTGCTTGGGTCAGAAAGCAACCTTTTTTTAAAACGGTGTAAATCTGTTCAGTAGTTGCTGAGAAATTCAAAAATAAATGTTTCGATATCTATGGCTGCGGTGGCGTCGCAACCCCTCCCGACTACGTGCTTTATTCTAATTGGCTGTCAACACTCCAAACCAGGAAGTGCTGGCAGCCATCTTGTGACTCTGAGTCACAATAAAAGAGAGAATTAAGCATGAAAACAAGAAAAGGGGGCAGGGTAAAAAAACTCTGTCCCCTAGGCCTGCTCAGGAGGTCCCACAAGGACCCCCAGGCCAGGTCCGGGTGCATGCAAAAATGTATAGCGGGGGCCCGCGGGGGCCCCCGCAGCCCTGGGGACAGCCACCTCCCCGGGGCTCTCATTTAAAAAAAAATAACCGGTGTGGGGGGCTCGAGCCCCCCTACACGCCCCGAGGACCACCACCTCTTTAGGGTACTAGCTATGTAAATGTGGGGGTCTCTTAATGACCCCTGAGCCCTGGGGACCACCACCTCCCCGGGGATTTGCAATGGTTGGGAGGGGGGCCATGCAGCTCCCCTCCTGGAGCCCTTGATGGCCCCTGGCAGTGCCACCCCACAAAGCCAGCTCCAGCAGTGTCCCAGGGTTGCCCACCCCCGGGATTCTGCTGTTTGCTATGACAGGGCGGGAGCCGTGCAGCTCCCGCCCTGTCATAGCAAACTTGTTTTGGAATTTGGAAGCAAGAGCAGGAAACCTGCTCCCTCATTCAAAATCCAAAGCAGATTGCTTTTCTTTCAAAATCCAAAGTAGATTGTCAGCTCCCCATGTGGAAAAGCAATGCTGGCTACCGCAGGAGGCGGAGAGCCGGCAGGTACCGTGGGGGAATTGGGGCTCCCCCCATGTCCCCAACGAAGAGGCCAGGCCCCAGAGAAGTGGGGGATGGGGTCCCCGGGGGCCAGATGTGTCCTGGGAGGGCCACGCAGCACTCCCTCGTTTTTTGTTTTTTTTAAATCTACATGTGGGCATGCCTCAGGGGATGGGTTTCCCGAGGCGCATGTAAATTAGTGAAAGTTAAAATAAAATGGAGTCATGACCCTACCGCGGCCCTCTGTGTGAACGCAATGGGTGCGCGGCTTTCAGCGCGGCCCCCATGTGAACGCGATGGATGCGTGGCTCTCAGAGTGTCCCTCCCGTGTGAACGCGATGCGTGCGTGGCTTTAAGTCACGCTGGGTGCGCGACTCCAAGCAAGAAAAAAATATTTTTTTTTTCAAAAACTAAATTATATGTTCGGTTATTAGGTGGCTCTAAAAAGAGCCCTTGTGTTTATTGGGAGCTTTTTATAGGTACATGTAAGTGCCAATGCAGAGCCTTAGGTTGTTGAGAAGGACTCTGTTTCCCTTATCTGTGAAATGTACGCCATCACTCCTGTAGATGCCATCCATATCGAAATGCAGATTATTGTTGTATATGGAGCCCATTGTCAGACCCCGCTCAGCCCGAGCGCCGCGGGAGCGTAGCATGCACCAATCCCCTTCCCTTGCTCACCCGAGACCCACAGGATAAACACACTGTGAGCACTCAAATGAACCCGAAAAGAGGGTGGTAAAATGACGAGACACCAAGTCTCCCACCCTGTGGAACTACAGGACACAGCTCCCTCCTTCACGCTTCCGCACCTAGGGACAACAAGGAAAGAAACAACACCTCCTCATATACAGGCTCTATGACGTCTCAATGCCAGTGACCATGTCCCACCCCGACATGCACCCTCTCCTTACCAATTATATGTGCAGGCTTGGCTTCGTGAAAGGACTGGAACCTTCAACGTAAATATATCCAGTCAGGGGCTCATAAACACTTTTATCACAGTGTCCTTGGGTGCCTATTTGTAAGTTCCAAAAAATAACGAGGCACACGTGAGAAGGAAAAAAAAACCCCAGGGCAGAGTTATGTAGCACTCAGCCACAACGGGAAAAAAACCCTTCTCGAAATGCCTAAAACTGGGCTGGCAATGATGACAATAACAGGTTTAAGGGGCACTCGAGTCTCCTTTGAGCGTCCCGCGGTGTTTGTGCTTCTCAGGCCGGTAGCGGAGTGACCTCAAACGTCACATCCGCACATAACGAGGCAGAAAGGCAGCCCGTGAATCACTGTTAGAAACACGGAAACGCTAAGTTTCAACCATCAGGCACAAGATGTTAAACGGCCGTAGATTGTGAGCGGGGGCCCCCGCTCACATACACAATTAAACACACGCCGGGGAAACCCAAAAAACGGAGAATAGGAAAACGGGAAAAACCAAGCCAGGGAACAAAATAAGGAAAACACTAACTATCTATCTACAAGGGGGAAAACAGGGAAGACAAGGACACAAAGGTACTCACACGATCCCGTGAGAGACAAAAAACGGAGAGAAAAGGGGGCAAAAAATAAGCACAGGGAAGCAGGAATCCAATGCAACAGCTCAGCAACAAGGGAGCAAGATACCGGGAGTTCCAACAAAGGCAATATCAAGCGATGACAGAAAGGTAGGACAAACCTTTTGTAAGAACTGCCCACATCATGTGATGGTGGTCCATGGACACTGACATAGGACTAACCCAGGTCCTAACAGTACCCCCCCCCTAAGACCCTCCCCACAGGACGGGGTTTCAGGGGATGCTGCCTATGGAACAACCGGACCAGCCGCATGGCATGAACTCCACCAGCCGGCTCCCAAGTCCGATCTTCCTGTGTATACCCTTTCCAATCGATCAAATAGAAAAGACGGCCCCTGATCCGTTTGGAGTCGAGGACAGCATTCACCTCGAATTCCTCCTGGCCATCGATTATCAAAGGAGGGGGTGGGGGCAACACCTGTTCCGAGGGCACATAAGGTTTCAACAATGAGGTATGGAACACTGGGTGCACCCCATAGTCCTGTGGCAACTCAAGTTTCATTGCCACCGGATTAACAACCCGGACTATAGGAAAGGGACCCACATACCGAGGCTGTAGTTTACGTGACCCCTGTAACCTCAAATTGCGGGATGCCAACCACACTAGATCGCCCACCTTGTAAGTAGGCGCTGGGGCCCGATGTTTATCCGCCTGAGCCTTCATAGCAGCCTTAGCTTCAACCATGTTCTTCCGGGCCAAGCCCCAAATGTCACTCAGTTGCCTACAGACCTCGTCAATGGCTGGCACGCGTCCAGTGGGCTGAATAGCGATCGCCCTAGGGTGGTATCCGAGCGAACAATAGAATGGAGTCATGCCCAAAGCGGAGTGCAGGCTGTTATTATATGCAAACTCCGCGATGGGGAGGGCTACTGCCCATGCACACGACAAAGACGATATCAGGCATCTCAGGTATTGTTCCATCGTCTGATTAGTGCGCTCAGTCTGACCATCAGACTGAGGATGGTATGCCGAAGACAAACGTATCTCCGTCTTCATTACCAGACACAACTCAGTCCAAAAATGGGACACGAACTGCGCACCCCGATCAGAAATGATAACCTCAGGCAGCCCATGTAAACGCACCACCGAAGACATGAAAACCACAGCCATCTCCTTCGCCGTTGGTATCTTACAAAGCGGAATGAAGTGGGCCATTTTGGTGAATAAATCCACCACCACCATTATGGTGGTATATCCAGAGGACAAAGGTAAATCGGTCACGAAATCCATGCTTATGGTATGCCAAGGAGAAGGAGGTACCTCCAAAGGACACAAAAGTCCTGACGGTTTACTATGCAAAGGCTTGTTGATGGCACACACAGGGCAAGCCTTCACATATCCCTGAATATCACTTATCATGGAGTCCCACCAAAACCACCGCATACACATGTCTTTCGTCTTCTTTATACCAGGGTGGGCTACCAACGCGGATGAATGGCACCATTCCAGAACCTCGTTCCGCAAAGAAGGAGGTATGACCATCCTATCACCATGATACAACAACCCTTCTTTCATAGTAACCTGGGGCACGGATAACCAAGGTGTCAAATCCAACTGCTTCAACCGCTCTTTCACCAGCACAGGGAAATCACCCATACTCATAACCCCCACTATGCGTTCACTCTCAATCATGGCCCTGTCCTCTTTCGCACAACTGTCACCTTTAGGGTCACCATGAATCCGGGATAGAGCATCCGACTTAACCTGCTGGGCCGCCGGCCTGTAGGTAATGATGAAATCGTATTCGTTAAAGAATAACACCCACCGCATCTGGCGAGGTGTTAATGCCCTGGCGGAACGGAAATATTCAAGGTTCTTATGATCAGTATATATGGTGATAACATGTCGAGCACCCCACAAATAGTGTCGCCACTCCTCAAATGCCAACTTCACCGCCAACAGTTCCCGTTCAGCCACCGTATAGTTCTGTTCGGCGGGCAACAGAGTCTTAGAATAAAATGCGATGGGATGCATATGACCAGTGGTGTCATCACGCTGGGATAACACCCCACCCACTGCACACATTGAAGCATCGGTCTCAACATAAAATGGCAGGGCAGGATCAGGATGCACCAATACCGGTGCCGAGGTGAAATGCTCCAACAAAGACCGAAAAGACCTCTGAGCCTCACTAGTCCACTCAAAGGGGACCCCCTTCCTCAACAAACGAGTCATTGGTGACACCACGTCAGAGAAGTGCGAAATAAATCGCCGATAAAAGTTGGCGAAACCCAGGAGTACCTGGATCTGTTTCACCGACGTGGGCACAGGCCAGGTCATAATGGCCTGTATCTTCTTTGGGTCCATTCGGATCCCCTCCTTTGATATGATAAACCCAAGGAACTCTACTTCATGGGTATCAAACCGGCATTTCTCTAGCTTCGCATATAAGTGATGTTCCCGAAGCGTCTGTAACACTTGGCGTACATGTTCTGTATGCTCGGCCCTTTCCTCTGAGAACACAAGGATATCATCCAAATAGACGATCACTGTGCGATCCAGGTATCTACCAAGAACCTCATTTATGAAGAATTGAAACGCCGCCGGCGCATTACATAAGCCGAACGGCATCACGGTATATTCGAATAGACCGTACTTGGTTTTAAAAGCCGTCTTCCACTCATCTCCGGGTCTCACTCTTATCAAGTGGTAGGCTCCCCGTAAATCCAATTTGGTGTACACGGTAGCCTTTCGAAGCTGGTCTAACAACACGGAGATAAGTGGAAGAGGGTATCTGTTCTTCACAGTGGCTGCATTCAATATCCTGTAATCCACACAGGCCCTCAAAGACCCCTCCTTCTTAGGGATGAAAAATATCGCTGATGATACAGGAGAGGAAGAAGGACGAATGAACCCCATCCGCAACATCTCATTGATGTATTCCTTCAAATGCTCTTCCTCGGGCTCTGACAATGCATACACCCGGCTACAAGGCAGGGTGACCCCGGGTACCAGGTCGATCTTGCAATCATAAGCCCTGTTAGGGGGTAGATCTTGAGCTTGTATCTTATCAAACACGTCTTTGAATGCTATATACTGTGGGGGAACAGTACCCCCATCCGTCACTGCGCAAACCAATGAATCTTTCTGTGCACCTGCAATGGCATAGCAATGTCTTAAGCAATGTGCTGAATCCAGCGTCACCTTCCTCTGAACCCAGTCAATCCTGGGATTGTGCTTCTGCAGCCAAGGGACCCCCAACACTAAACCAAAGGAAGGGGCATCGATTAAATCGAATACCACCTCTTCGGAATGCCCGTTCTCACATAGGAGACACAAAGGTGTAGTCTGGCGGGTGATACACCCTGACGTCAACTCAGTTCCGTCAATCGCCCTCACTGGCTCAGGTTGGTCTTTCAACTGGCACGGGACTCCCAGCCGCCCTGCCAAAGTAATGTCCATGAAGTTTCCGGTAGCGCCAGAATCTAACAACACTGAAACGGAAACACGACCCTGTACAGAGAGTAATAACTGGGCATTGATGACGAAATGTCTTGGAGCCTGGTCTACAGCTCCTACCACCTCATACTGACTGCTCTGTTCACCTACTGGCCGGTGATCTACCTGCACACATGCTACCTTTTGGCTACTTCCCGCACCAGAAGGCTTCACCGGACATTCTCGAGCGAAATGCCCTCCTTGACCACAGTACAGACATAGGTTGTTCTCTCTCCTTCTCTTTTTCTCCTCGGGAGCCAAAGGCCCTCTCACTCCACCTACTTCCATGGGTTCAGGCATCGCCTTGTTCTCCCCCACGACCCTTGTTTCAGCCCTTACAAGACTACTTCTAGTTGCCTGAAACCGACTACGTTCACCTCGCCTCTCAGACACCCTGTGGTTCAATTTCACCACAAGGTCTATGAATGCCGCACAATCTTCAGGCGGATCCACCACCTGTGACACGATATCTTTCAGCTCTTCACAAAGGCCCTGGTAGAATATAGATGTCCTCTTTTCAGTGGGCCAATGAGTCTCAGAGATCAACCTGTTGAAAGAGGCGATGTATGTCAACAAATCCTGTCTGCCCTGCCGCAGCTTCATTAACTCCGCATCACTAGCCTGCATGAACGCATGCTTGGCAAACAATCCCCGCATCAATTCTTTGAATGCGTTGTAATTATATAACACGCGATCGTCGCTATCCACCAGCGGAATAGCCCACTGAGCCGCGTTACCAGCCAGGTAAGAGATCGTAAAAGCAACCTTAGCAGAATCATCAGGAAAAGCATTTGGTCTACACATAAAGTGTAGCTGACACTGGGTCATGAACATCCCAAATTTCTCGCTATCCCCAGTGAATCTCTCAGGGGGGGCTAAGGGCACTGCGACTGGAGTTGACACTGTCACATTTATAGGGTTGCTACCGCTCACCGCACTCTGTCCCGTACCCCCACTATACTGGAAGGTTGCAGGGTGAATAACGGGAACGGTTCCTCTGTGTTGTAACTGTTCCCGGGCCCTAACAGCCACCAACTCCTGTTTTAACCCAGCATTCTCCTGCTGTAGCTCCTGAACCTGGGACTGCAATGTCTGTAATGCCCCCATAATATCCTGCATAGAAGGACCTGTACCATCCCCTAATGCATTCCCGTCCTCGTCCATGCTAGCTCAGGCGGCGCTAAATACGTGGGCTTGATATTCTGTCAGACCCCGCTCAGCCCGAGCGCCGCGGGAGCGTAGCATGCACCAATCCCCTTCCCTTGCTCACCCGAGACCCACAGGATAAACACACTGTGAGCACTCAAATGAACCCGAAAAGAGGGTGGTAAAATGACGAGACACCAAGTCTCCCACCCTGTGGAACTACAGGACACAGCTCCCTCCTTCACGCTTCCGCACCTAGGGACAACAAGGAAAGAAACAACACCTCCTCATATACAGGCTCTATGACGTCTCAATGCCAGTGACCATGTCCCACCCCGACATGCACCCTCTCCTTACCAATTATATGTGCAGGCTTGGCTTCGTGAAAGGACTGGAACCTTCAACGTAAATATATCCAGTCAGGGGCTCATAAACACTTTTATCACAGTGTCCTTGGGTGCCTATTTGTAAGTTCCAAAAAATAACGAGGCACACGTGAGAAGGAAAAAAAAACCCCAGGGCAGAGTTATGTAGCACTCAGCCACAACGGGAAAAAAACCCTTCTCGAAATGCCTAAAACTGGGCTGGCAATGATGACAATAACAGGTTTAAGGGGCACTCGAGTCTCCTTTGAGCGTCCCGCGGTGTTTGTGCTTCTCAGGCCGGTAGCGGAGTGACCTCAAACGTCACATCCGCACATAACGAGGCAGAAAGGCAGCCCGTGAATCACTGTTAGAAACACGGAAACGCTAAGTTTCAACCATCAGGCACAAGATGTTAAACGGCCGTAGATTGTGAGCGGGGGCCCCCGCTCACATACACAATTAAACACACGCCGGGGAAACCCAAAAAACGGAGAATAGGAAAACGGGAAAAACCAAGCCAGGGAACAAAATAAGGAAAACACTAACTATCTATCTACAAGGGGGAAAACAGGGAAGACAAGGACACAAAGGTACTCACACGATCCCGTGAGAGACAAAAAACGGAGAGAAAAGGGGGCAAAAAATAAGCACAGGGAAGCAGGAATCCAATGCAACAGCTCAGCAACAAGGGAGCAAGATACCGGGAGTTCCAACAAAGGCAATATCAAGCGATGACAGAAAGGTAGGACAAACCTTTTGTAAGAACTGCCCACATCATGTGATGGTGGTCCATGGACACTGACATAGGACTAACCCAGGTCCTAACACCCATACTATGGTCTCTGAGATAAGCTGAAAAAGCATTATTGCCATTTTTTCTATCTTTATCAATCTGTGGACAGAATTGATTGGACCAATTCCATTTCTGTCTTTGGCATACAAAGACAGTTCGAGGCAAAAGCATCATCAATTCTGCAAAGGTGTCCTTCATTAGTATTTCCAGACCTACCCCAGTCAATGTGCCTAGGTCATTGCCACCACAGCACAATCATGAGGTCAGGGGGTTGGAGATGTAAAAAGGTTTTAACCAAAGGCATCAATTGGTGCCACTTTAATCCTCTTTGTCCAATCCATTTAATGTCTACATTTTGCAAAGCTAGATCTTTGTCAATGCCTCTGTGTTCCGCATACCTTTTGCACCAGAAAACATACCTGTGTCCCAAAATCCACACTCTAAGCATCTTGAAGGGAAGTCTGAATGCACTGAAAAGATGTGTGGAGTTAAAGTAGACAGTTGGTAGAATGAGAGGTATCTAAAATGGTGGACTAGATGTGTTTTAAAAAAAGAAGAGAAATAATTGGCTGTTTAAGAACATTATATAGTCAAAAATAGGGTGCATGTTTCTGTCTTTAAAAGGCATGTTTCCTATTGGTTAGTAAAAAATGTTTGAAAGGTACATTAGATAGCATAAGCTCATATTTTAGAAAGTCAAGCACACTTGTTGTTTGTATTTGTTATTGTTAACTGGGACTTATATAGCGCCAAATCACCGTCAGGTCTCTAGGCGCTCAAGACTGATGAAACAACAACAACTGAGTAGATGCCAAAAAAGGAAAACATGTTTAGCAGCAGTATTTAAATGTTGCAGAAAGCTTCCCTAAACAGAAGAGTTTTTAGAGACTTCCTGAAGTACAAAAGATTTCCTTCTCTGCGAATAGGCTCCGGCAATTTGTTCCATAGCTGTGGAACCAGTACAGAGAAGGATCTACCTCCTTTTGTTGCCAATTTGTATCGGGGGCAGGACAAAAGCTGTGTGTTAGAGGACCTCAGTGTTCGTTTAGGGTTATAAACCTCAAGGCGTTCTTTAAAATAGGCAGGTGCATGCCCAGAAATTGCCTTATGGGCAATGCACAGACTTTTAAACTCCACCCTTTGTTTCATGGGGAGCCAATGCAACCTACACAATAATGGGGAAGCGTGGGTCCGTCTAGGCAACCTGAAAATTAATCGAGCTGCATCATTCAATACTATTTGCAGTTGACTAGTCAGGGTTTTTGGTAGACCAAGATAAAGAACGTTCCCATAGTCCAGTCTTGAGATTATTGTGGCAGAAACAATTGTGCGAAGCATGGACGAGGAGAGAAAGGGAACCAGCTTATGCAGCTGTCTGATTAAGTTGGTACAAATTCAAACAACACAAGAAATCTGGCTGGCCATTGACAGCTCCTGATCAATCTTTATGCCGAGACTTTTGACATTGGGGCATGGTTTAGGGGAGAGGCCGAGTTCCTGAGGCCAAAACAGGTCACTCCAGGGTGAGACAGCAGTTGAGACCACCAGGACCTCTGTTTTTTCCGGGTTAATCTTCAACGAATTAGCTGTCATCCACCTCACCGTATGACGAAGAATATTTTGAGCAAGGGTCTGTGCGGATGCCGTATTATCAATACTAAGTAACAACTGAGTATCGTCGGCATAGTTAAAAATTCTACAGCCCATGCTAACCAGGGAGTCAATCAGGGGTTGCAGATATAGATTAAACAGAAGTGGGGACAGTGCAGAGCCCTGCGGGACTCTGCACTCAAGAGTACCCACATCAGATATCTGTTCCCCCAATTGAATCCTCTGAGTCCTGCCAGAGAGAAAAGATTTTAGCCACTGATGGGCTAAATCTTGTATCCCAAAAGAAGCCAGTCTGTTCAGAAGTAGGTTATGGCTGACAGTATCAAATGCCGCTGACAGATCTAAAAGTATCAGGACACTTGGTTTTTTACTGTCAGCCATACCTCTGAGCTCATCCAGCACCGAGAGCATCAGTAGCTCGGTGCTAGTGATGCGCACAAAACCCTGCTTGACGATCCTGGAGAAGATGGTGTGACTCCAGGAATAGCGAGAGAGACTTCAGGACATGCTGCTCCAGGATCTTGGACAAAAAAGGCAGCTGGGATATTGGCCTATAGTTTTTCAGCATAGCAGGGTCAGCCCCAAGCTTTTTTTTATCAGGGGCTTGACTCGTGCTTCTTTAAAACTGGATGGTAAGTGTCCAGTGTCCAGTGAGTTATTAAGGAGGGAGATGATCTGATTTCCTAAGGTAGGAAGTACCAGACGGAAAACACTGGGGGGGCATGGGTCCGCTGGGGAACCTGACTTGGTTCGACTCACAAGCTGGCCAAGGATTATAGAGTCAATCTCTGGGAACTTGGAGATGGTACATTCTGGAGGGGTGACTTGAAATCCTTGTAAGTCCTGCAGAGGGGGGTAACTGTTGACAGTAGTCTTGATATCAGAGAGAATAGCTTCCACTTCATCCAGAAAGTAGCATTGAAAGGAGTTACAATCTATCAGCGTTTCTGATTTTTCCACTTTCTTACTCAATTCTATTCGGATTTTGAAAGTTTCTTTCTGGATATTGTCTGCATTCTTTATTCGGGTTTCATAATACTCTGCTTTTGCTAACAGGATACACTTTTTGTATAGTTTAAGAAATGTTTTATAATGATCCCGATCTATGCCATCTTTGGTTTTCCTCCAGCATCTCTCTAGATGGCGGAGCTTTCTTTTATGTTCCCTCAGAGGCAGATTAAACCATGGAGCACCTTTTTCTACTCCCTTTATTTTCTGTTCCCATTCGGGTGCTATCTAGTCAATGGCATGACTAAGGTTTCGCATTATAGCCGTGTAATCATGGTCTAAATCACCATGAGAAACCGATGGTTGTGTATATTTAGAAAGAGTATCGGTCAAAGTTTTTGAATCAACTTTTTTCCATTGACGTACTTTTTTAGTTTTTGGGAGCGGTTGGGACAGATAACCTCCTATGGGGATATTAAAGTTGATTAAAAAATGGTCAGACCATATACAGGGTAGAATATCAATAAGGACTACCTCCGGATCTGAGGTCCAAATAAGATCGAGGGTATGACCTTTGTCATGGGTAGGTGCTTCTACCCTCGATCTCATGGTGATTTAGACCATTTGCAACATTGTGTGCTGAACTTGTGACCTGTGAGTTCAGTTGAGTGTTCCATGAACTGTTGTTATGGAAACAGGCATTAAGGAAAATGGGGGTTGGTTTGAAAGTTAACAGTGGCATTAACATGCAAATTAGTTATAAATATTAAAGTAATATGTTATTACAGTGAGATTTCCCAAGTCTGTGCTAGCTGTAAAAGTAGTGTATTATTAAAAAAAAGTGGTAAAATTATTTGTTATGTATTTCTGAATTCCTGTATGGATGTGTGGTGCCATCGCTTACGCGGCACGGTGCAACGAGACTCCAGAAAATTCCAGAAGCATTGTGGGTTCAGTTAGAAGTCAGTTGGCAAGGGTGTAACCAAAAGAAATGTGTTAGAATTTAAAATAATCTGGGAAGCAATGTGATTTGTTATTTACATCTATATGTGTAGACAAAGAGAGGGAAGTTTGCTATTACTGGTTTTGCTAAGAGCAGTGTATTATATTGATTGTGTGCATAAGAAAATCTGGTGTGAGATTCTGATACTTCTTAATCTATAAATCAATTTGAAAGGTGAGTTATCAATTTGTGAGGTGTACTATGTGGTGCCTTTGTTTTTAAAGATAAAATATAAATCATGAAATTCAAAGGTTGAGATATATTTTGAAATGAAGAAATCTTTATTGCAGTTTTTCGTAATGTATTTAAATGTTGTTTAATATAAATTCTGTATAGTATTAAGTGTGTTTTGGAATAGGGATTGCTGATTATGGTAGTTTGTTTCAGTGTGTGGATATGTACATTAGTAGTATACCGAATAATTTTAGGAGTTGATTTCAAATTGGAAGTGCATATGTTGAGTTAAGGTATTAGTGATGAGACTAGTTTTTATAAGTCTCTAGAGAGTTACAGTTGAAATATGCCACATAATGTTTGGTGTTTGGTTTAAAATTGAAGTTTGTTCTGTGAATTTACGAGGTGTAGATAGTGTTGTGGTAGAGAGATATTCATTTAAGTTTTTCATTAATATGGTAAGACTTATAGCAGAGAAATGTTAATGGTTCCTGCTTTGTATTTGGCTAGGTGTAACATTAAAAGTAGTTGTAAAATGGTAAAGTAGCAGCAGAGATTCATGTACTACTTCAATCCCATAAGCACTGTCCTTGCAGAGCAGCCATTGCCCTGTAAGTACTCATACACTCCTCCAATTACCCAGCACCATACACTTATCCAATCGGTGCTCTAAAACTTAAGCACATAAATTCACCATCCAGTCTCTTTGCAGCACTGTAAAAAAATAAGTCACTACACTTGTACTCATGCAATGGTACAGGCACTAAGATATCTAACCACCTACATACTACTGATTACCTTGTCCAATTACCCAGGTAGTACCTATGCAGTCCAGTAATCTCCTTATCACTGCCAATGCACTTTTACAATGAGCCATCCAGCACTATGAACTTATGTAATCACTCTGCCAATACACAAGCAGTTATAAATTTAGCATGCACTCTCTTTGCACTCTTTTAATCATGCAGTCAGTACCCGCATACTTATGCAATGACCCAGGTACTAACTCATGCAGTGTTAAAATCTTCTGAGGACCACCATTGCAGTGCAGCCATCACCCTGTCAGTACCCATACACTCCTCCAATAACGCAGCCAGTTCCATGTCCTTATCTAATCACTGTGCCAAAACAGAAACACTTATAAATTCGCCATGTACTCTCCTACAGTACTCTAATAATCCAGTCAGTATGTGTGTACTCATAAAATGACACAGGCAGTACCCGTACATTTTAAAATAGAAGTGCAGTCTGTCAAGTTTTAGATTGTGCATGGATGTGTGTGTGAAGAATGTCTATACTTGCATATGTTGAGTTAAGGTATTTCTGATGAGACTAGCTTTTACAAGTGTCTAGAGAGGTACAGTTGAAATATGGCACATCATTTTTGGTGTTTGGTTTAACATTGCTGTCCCCTAACCCCCTTCACAGTACTGGTTCACTCCTATAATTACCCAGGTATTACCCATGCAGTCTAGGAATCCTCCTGTCATTCCCCAAGCACTTCTCCAATCACTCATCCAGCGCTATCTACTTATGCAATCACTCCACCAATACCTAAGCATGTATAAAAATAACACATACTCTCTTTGCAGCACTCGAAGAGCAGCAGCATTCAATTGTCTCTTTGTTTCTTCTCTAGTGAGGTGCACATGGTGGATGGTCACCATGTGCTTCTTCATGGAACTCGTGCCACAAGAGTATTGTTTGTCAGAGCCTCTGGAGAGTATTTTTTTGCAGATGATGCAAGTTACTTTCCTCGCATTTACCTTTTTTTCCCCTCTGGCACAGTAAAAAGGCCCAAACAATGCTTTATCTTCTTTGCCTCTTTGTCGTCCCCATCCATTGTTCCTCTTCAACAGCAAGAGGATCCCCTTCTGCAATAATAGAAGCCATTGTTCGTTTTAAAATAAAGAAACACGCAAAAAAGATAGATTTGTAAAGAGAAGGAACAAACAGGTCTCGCTGGCAAGGTCAAAAAGAAAGGGAAATATCAGAAGGATGGATCCTCTCTTTTTCACAATGAAATTGAGTTCAACCATCCAGATTCCTTTTTTCTTTTGCTGACATGAAATCGCGTAGGGTGCGCACCCTCGTCACGCACCCTTCGCGCTCCCGCAAAAATCATATATATCATTATACACTATAAATAGAAATTTTTATAAACTTTTAATAAGTATATTAGCAAAACTGTTCATTCTAATATCATATTCAAATTTTCCATTGTCATTTTTTCAACTTTAAAAATACGCCGAAGTCAATACTTCTGGGGGGATCTTGGCACAACCACTGGAAATACGTGCGGGGAGAGGTTGCGCAAACTAAGCGACTACACCGCGCGTTTCGTAACTTTACTTTCGTCTATATTATATTGATAATAATACTTTAAAAATACGTTTAAAAATACATTTCGAGAAACATTCAGAGGAAAACTTTTATTTATATGAAATGTAAAAAATATTCAAACTTTACAAATTACGCCGAAATGGCGACCCCGCGCGACTTTTTAAATTGACTACCGGAATG
This sequence comes from Lissotriton vulgaris, assembly GCF_964263255.1. NCBI lineage: Eukaryota > Metazoa > Chordata > Amphibia > Caudata > Salamandridae > Lissotriton > Lissotriton vulgaris. The sequence goes on from NC_141691.1 coordinate 135,945,625, forward strand.
CAGCCATCGTGTAGGGTGTGAGACTTCTGTATTATATTGAAATAAAAAATATATATATATATATTTATAGTTTTCCTAACTAAAAATTATTCACAACTTTTTAAAATATATATATATATGTATATATATAGAAAATAAAAAAAACACAATAGAAATGAGGCACATTAGACTTACATATTTTCAGTTAAAAAACCATTGAAATTCACTGAAAAAAAACAGCTGTCAGGCACATTATAGTTAGAAATTAGTATTTAAAAACCCTTCGAAATTCACTGAAAAAAACCATAGGTTTCAGGTACGTTTTAGTTAGAAATTAGCATTTAAAAAACCTTAGAAGTTCACTGAAAAAAACATAGGTTTCAGGTACGTTTTAGTTTGAAGTTAGCATTTAAAAAACCTTAGAAATTCACTGAAAAAAGCATAGGTTTCAGGCACGTTATAGTTATTTCATTTGTACAAAATCACAGAAATGCAGGCGTTATAGTTAGTTCAGCTAACTATAACTCGCTCCCCCGCAATGCACTGTTGATGATATCACATATTACATCATTCATGACATGGTCAGTGACATCACTGACGACATCACTGATTTCATCTCAAATGACATCACTGATGACATCATCCACATGAAAATCTGATACACCTCCTCACACCCTAATGTAACCTTTCATACACCCACTCTAAAATATAGACTACCATTTTTGAAACCATACACACACCAACTCACTTATTCATGCAGAAACTAATGCATACTTACTCTCTTATACAATCACTCATACAAGTACACACTCATCCACATGATGATGTCATCAGTAGTGCATTGCGGGGGCGCGAGTTAAAGTTAGCTGAACTAACTATAACGCCGGAATTTCTATGGTTTTGTACGAATGAAATGTCCAACTAACTATAACGTGCCGAAAAATGGTTTTTTCAGTGAATTTCTAAGGTTTTTTTAAATGCTAATTTCTAACTATAACGTACCTGAAACCAATGGCTTTCTCAGTGAAGATACATAGATATATATATTACCTACTGGCGGTCGCCAGTAGGTAGTTATAGTTAGGACCTAGTTTCCATAGGAAATCCGCAACATTCTATTTGGAATAACTTTGGCGCCGGTTGAGGAATCTTCACAAAATTCTCAAAGAAGATAGGGAGCTCTGCTCCTATCCTTCCCTGAAAGTTCTAGGCTGATTCATGAAGTGGGGGCCAAGAAAAAAGTGGGGTCCCAAAATATGTTTTCCCCAGGCAATTTTCCATAGGCACCTTTAGACACGGCTACAACCCGAACTGCTGAACAGAATTACACCAAATTTGGCAAAAAGGTAGAGTTTGGTTGGCAGTTTACGCTTTTTGTTAAATGGTATAAATCTGTGCAGTAGTTCCTGAGAAAATCAAAAGTAAAATCATAGATATATCTATAGACCAAGAACTGTATGCGTACCATACGCGTATCCTCCCGAGCACGAGCTTTATGCTAATTGGCTGTCAACACTCCAAAGCAGGAAGTGTTGGCAGCCATCTTGTGCCTCAGTAGAACCGACGCGGTACAAAAGGGGGTGGTGATGGACGGAGCATCTGAATCAATCAAACACTCACACCCAGTCAAAAGATCTGGGTCCAATCCATCACCATTCTTTAGCCCCTCTGCCACCCCAGTTCAGACATGGCTATATGCAAATCCGCACTTCTTCCTCTTATTTAGAGTTCCGCAAAAATTTGAAAACTTTTCTTTTTTCTAGCGCCTTTGCCACTTAGTTTGCCTTCTCCTGCTGCTACCTGCTGGTCGTAATCCTAAAGCGCCATGAAACCGCTCGGTATAAGTGCGCTCAATAAATGTTTTTAAATTCAAATTCAAATTCAGTCTGACCCTGTGCCTCATGGGAACAGTTCAGCCCGAACTGCCAAGCCATGTCTTCCCTGGACCGGAAACAAGCTTCCGTGGACCGGTTTCTGGCATTCCAGCCGTCTTCAACCCGGCTTGCTTGAATCCAGTGGCAAAGTGAGCAAGGGACTCACGTCTGAGCATACCCTGCCACACTTGTGGCGGCCAAAAGCGGTACAAAAAGGGGTGGTGATGGACAGAGCATCTGAATCAATCAAACACTCACACTCAGTCAAAAGATCTGGGTCCAATCCATCACCGTTCTTTAGCCCACTCTGCCACCCCAGTTCAGACATGGCTATATGCAAATCAGTCTGACCCTGTGCCTCATGGGAACAGTCCAGCCCGAACTGCCAAGCCATGTCTTCCCTGGACCGGAAACAAGCTTCCGAGGACCGGTTTCTGGCATTCCAGCCGTCTTCAGCCCGGCTTGCTTGAATCCAGTGGCAAAGTGAGCAAGGGACTCACGTCTGAGCAAACCTTGCCACACTTGTGGCGGTCAAAAGCGGTACAAAAGGGGGTGGTGATGGACGGAGCATCTGAATCAATCAAACACTCACACCCAGTCAAAAGATCTGGGTCCAATCCATCACCGTTCTTTAGCCCACTCTGCCACCCCAGTTCAGACATGGCTATATGCAAATCAGTCTGACCCTGTGCCTCATGGGTACAGTCCAGCCCGAACTACCAAGTCATGTCTTCCCTGGACCGGAAACAAGCTTCCGAGGACCGGTTTCTGGCATTCCAGCCGTCTTCAGCCCGGCTTGCTTGAATCCAGTGGCAAAGTGAGCAAGGGACTCACGTCTGAGCATACCCTGCCACACTTGTGGCGGCCAAAAGCGGTACAAAAGGGGGTGGTGATGGACGGAGCATCTGAATCAATCAAACACTCACACCCAGTCAAAAGATCTGGGTCCAATCCATCACCGTTCAGTAGAACCGAGGCACAAGAAAACAGAAAAAGACATGAGAAAAACAGCAAAACGGGGCAGGGTAGAAACACCCTGACCCCCTAGGCCTGATTAGGGGATCCCACAAGGACCCCCAAGGCCCCAAATTTTTAAATCGCGGGATGCGCATAGGGTACGCGTACCCGGCCGATCCCCCCAAAAAGCGCTTTAATGTTAATTAGCCACCGGAGGAGCCAAATCCCGGGGGCTTTATAAAAATACAGTGTGGGGGGGCCCAATCCCCCCCCACACTGCCCCAGGGACCGCCACCCCCGGGGCAAAGTATGTATTATAGCGGGGGGGACACGGCCCCCTGCAGCCCCGGGGACCGCCACCCCCCGGGGCTTAAATGTATAATGAGGGGGGCCTCTAAGGCCCCCTGAACCTGGGGACTGGCCCCCTCTGGGGCTTTAACATGAGGTATGCTGGGGGGCTCACAGCCCCCCCACAGCCCCAGGGACCGCCACCTCCCGGGGCTTCTTTTAAAAAAAAAAACATAATAAAAAACTTTGTGGGGGGCTTAAGCCCCCCACACGCCCCGGGGACCGCCACCTCCCCGGGGCACTACATATTTAAATTGGGCGGTCCGTGACGGACCCCCCCAGCCCTGGGGACCACCACCCCCCGGGGCATTTAAATGTTGGGAGGGGGCCGCGCGGCCCCTCTCCTGGAGCCTTGTGGTAGCCCTGGGGACCGCCACCCCCCAGGCCCGGCTCCTGCAGTGTCCCGGTATGTCCACCCCCGGGACACTGCTGTTTGCTGTGGTAGGGCGGCAGCCTCGTGGCTCCCGCTCCACCATAGCAAACTGCTTTGGTTTCTGGAAGAGAGAGCAGGAAACCTGCTCTCTCTTCCAAAAACCAAAGCTGATTGCTTTTCTACATGGGGAGCAGCATGTTAGCTGCTCCCCATGCAGGAAAGCAATGCCGGCTCCCGCAGGATGCGGGGAGCTGGCCGGGACCGTGGGGGCTTGGGGACCCCCACGGTCCCCAACGGAGAGGGCCAGGCCCCGGGGATGGGGTCCCGGGGCCAGAAGTGGCCCGGGAGGGGGATCACATGGCCCCCTCCCCAAATACATTTTTTTTAATTTCAAAAAAAGGAGGCAGGCCGGCCCCGGGGGATGGGGTCCCCGGTGCCTCTCGTGGCCTGAGGAGGGGGGCTATGCAGCCCCCCTCCTTAAAAAAAATAATAATGTGGCCATGCCCTGGGAGATGAGGTCCCCGGGGCCTGGAATTAGCCATGGGAGGGGGGCCAGGCGGCCCGCTTCCCGTTAAAAAAATAAAAATAAAAATATTTGGAGGTCAGGCCCTGGGGAATGGGGTCCCCAGGGCCCCAAAAAAAAAAAAGAAGGTGTGCTACAAAAAATAAAAAAATGGGATGGGGAGGAGGCCATGCCCCATCCCTGCACTAATCTGCAAACGTGCACCCTTGCGCGTTTGCAGAGGGGTAAGTAATTCCCCTTGAATACTGGGGGTCCCTGGGGGCCAAGTAGCCCACCAGGAACCTCCAGTATGTGCCAGGGGGCTGCATTGCAGAGAGGTGTAAAAAGGGGCATGGCCTCATTAGACCTCTCTGCAACACAGCCCCCTAGCGCTAACTATCTCTCTAGCTCTCTTTCCCACTCCCTCTCTATCTTCCTCTTTCTCTTTCTCACACACTCTCAAACACTCATACTCTTATCTTTTTAGCCCTATCCCTTATACACACCTCTCAATCTATTACTATCCTCTCGCCATATCTCTCACATAACAACTCTATTACATTTTCTCCCTCTCTCACACCCTTTATTTATTCCTCTCTCTAACGCTCTCTATCTCACATACTTTGTAGTTCTTTCTATCTTTTTCACACTTTCTCACACTCGTCCTATCATTTGATATCTTGCTCTCTCTCACCCACACTTGATGTTTCTCTCTGTCTCTCTTTTCCCTCTCTCTCATAAATTAGCACAATCTCTTCTTCTCTCTAACAATGCAGCTCTCTCTCACTCTTCCTCTCTGTCACTTACTCTCACTTTTAATTTCTCTTGAGTCTAGAGTAAGAGGTTTCTATCTTTGCTTGCTGTTCTAAAAAATGAAACCCTGGAAATACTACTCAGAGCCCCTTGAAGCCACATAACTTCTTTTAAGGTCTGTCTAGAGTCACTTTTTGCTGCCTGGAAGGTCTCATGTCATCAATACTTCAACAAGCATTGGCAATGCAGGAGGTCTGGTTTTAAAGGAATGTTTTATGATAAAGTGATGTATTACAAGTAGATAGCACGGGAATGGATAAGTATTTGCATGGGCACAAAGAACTATAGAATATTGGTGTAGGGCAAAAATTTCAGATGCCAGTTGCACTGTCATGCCAGACCTAAACATCCATGCAGGTTAATAACTGCCGTCCTTCCATCTGTGCTGCTGCCAGAGAAAAATACTATAAATTATCTAGTTATCTAAGACAATTTAATAGCATTACAATGTCATGTGTGTTCCCTTGAAAGTTCAAGATCAGGTAGTTGGATAAATAAACAAAATGATCATACTAGTGTGGAGATCAAGCACTTTTTTGTGGAGGTACACAACTTCTACCCAATCAAAACGTGTACTCCTGGCTTATAACCAATGTTTCCTGTAATTCTTTCCTCTCCATGCCATTCTTATCTCCTCCTTGCACCTTTTCTTATCCATGTGTACTGCCTCTCAATCTCCCTCGTTTGTCCTTATCTCCTTCCTCCCTTTTTTTGGGGTTTTTCTTCTCGCCTTGCTCCTCTTTACCCTCCTCACTTTTCTTTCTCTTTTTCTGCTCTGCTCCACTTCTCCCACAGCCTGTCTCCTCTCTTCAATTTAAGTCCTCCCCTTCGCTCTCCCACAGATTCTCTCTAATCTCCCTGTTCTCTCTCATTCAATCTTTACTCTGTGAAATCTATATCTTGAATATGCTTCTCTCTCGCCCACCTCATTCTTCATCTTGTCACCGACCTCCTTGTGTGTCACCTCTTGGTCTAGCTATCCCCTTTTAGTTGTTCAGCTGTCCTTGTCATCCTTATTACTGCCCCTACAATTTTCATTTCCTTTCTACATTTAACTCTCCTTTCTTTCTTTTTGTCTCTGTTCTGCTTATTTGCTTGATCCTGTTTCTATCTCACTTCCATAGCTTATCCTCCCCATATATTCCACACATGCCTCCTTTTCTCTCTACACTCACACTTCCCCTCTCCCTCACACTCCCAAACCTTCTTTCCTCTCCATCTTTCTAATGTGTTTCTCCTTTTCTATCCAGTTACATTTCTTTCTTTTTAATCCCCGTACTTATCTTTTCCCCTTTACTCTTCTCTCCCATCTTTCTTCCCATTCTGTCTTTATTATCTTCTTGTTCATTTTCTAACGCTGTCTCTCCTCTTCCTTTACTCTCTCTACTTCATATTCCAATCTCACCTCTCCATTCTTTCCCTCCTTAATATCTTATCTCCACATTTGACCTCCTTCTTCCAACCTCATTCCATCAACCTAAATTTAATCTCACCCTTCTGTTTATGTTTATTTCTGCCTCATCCACCAGCTTCTACCCTATCTCCTTGTCCTCTTTCCTACTATATGACAAGCTCCTGCACGACCCATTGAATGAATGTTTGGCAACTGCTCCTCAGTGTCCTCTGTTTTGAGTTTTACCCATGCCCGACTAGGACTGGTTTCATTCTTTGTTTGAATGACTTTTCCCCGACACCTCCCAGAGGAAGAGACCACCACTGCCTCCTGATTTTACACAGTACAGCCACATTTGCTCTGCATTTGGTCATTTAGTAGCCGTGCATTAGCTTGTAGTAAGAACACAAAGTAGCCTAATAATATTGACAAGTTCCGGTTTAGGGATTCTGGTCTACATTTACTAACACTTTGCACTGAGTTTGCATCACAAAAGTGACACAAACCAGCACATAGTGGTGTGGTGGGATTTACTTTCCACCGCAAATCATGATTTGTGTGGGAAAGTTGTCCCCATTTAACGCAAAGTAACAGTATCCCCTACTTTGCACCTCTTTACATAAAGGGATCGTACCATGGGTGGCACATGGGCATTCTCATGCAACAACCCATGGGGTTTGAGGTAAATCCCTATCTCTAACATTTACAGACAGGGATGTGAGCCAAAAAAGTATGTCTCCTCGAAGCAGTCAGTAACAATGGAGTAAAATTTTAAAAGTCTCCATATTTTTCAAACTTTGTATGTGCGTTGCACTGTAGTGGACACATACTGTAGGACAAGTCTTAAAGGATATTTTTAGTACTTGAAGGATTTCCTTCCAGTACAAAGAATATGCTTGACAGAACCCTCACACCCTATTCTAAGGTAAGGGCCACTGAAATTATGCAAGGCTGTAACTATGGGCTTGCCACATGTGCCACATAATCCATCATCTACTGTACAATCTGCTGATTTAAAACCCCAAAAATTATTTCTAGCTCAAATGGATCAAAAGTTACAAAAAGTGACTAGCTGTATTGCTGCAAAGTGGAAAACCCTCCGTAAAGGTTAACTGGTGACCTTTCTGTTGCTAATTGTTGTATTTGGGTGTTGAATTAGAACCAAAGTGGTGCAACATTGCCCAGACAGTGTTAGCATGTGTGAAAATGCTAAAATAATATAGTAATACTATCACAAAATGTGCATTGAGCTGCATATTTTACCTTTTCTTGCTGCATAATTCTACCCTGATGTATAATTTGGTCCTCTCCTGCCACATCATTCCAGTGGCCGTGACTATAGTGAAAAGTACAATGGGCAAGCCAACAATTTAAGTGGGACAACTGAGCCAAGGGCTGGCTCTAGCTCTTAAGAGCCTGTGTACAAGCCTAGCTTTGAAAATGTGTGGCATGTCAATCATGCAGCACAGATCATGTAAAAATATGGTAAGGGGTTTTCAAAATTCAAAATGTAAAAAATGTAATAGTTTCACCTTAGTCAGGGCCACTGGAAATATTCGATTCCGCGACCAAGGCTTTTTTCTCATAATTATGGATTTGCCGTACTTGCCAAATAATCCATCATCTGTTGCATACTCTGCTGATTGTGACAAAAAAAATGTTTTTAGGGCAAACGGATCAAAAGTTCACACGCAATGGAAGGCCCTTCGCTAATGTTAACTAGTCATCGTTCAGTTACTTATTTCTGCATTTGGTTAATAAACTGGTAGTAATGAGATGAAATCTCTGCACAGAGTTTTATCATGTGTACAAATGACAAAACAATGAAGCAGTACAATCAAAAAATGTACTGCATTATGCAACATAATTAGTTTTTTTGTCACATAATTTAGTCAGCTCTGCCGCATAATTTGGTGTTCCCTTGCAGTATAATTCCTGTGGCCCTGACCTTGTTACATCAGATTGTATGCAAAGGAATTATTAAAAGTGAGTTTTTAAAATGAACTATGAAAATTCCTGAAAGTTTATTTTTATTTGCAGTTTTATGTAACAAAAACAGAAAATATTGTAGCACTTTACCTGAGCATTGAGACTGGAACCTGCCTTCCCAGTTCCAAATTCAGCATCTCTGGCAGTGATTCCACATACTCACCCTCTCATTACAATGTGAAACACCATGTTTATTTCACACTGCCTGCTGTCGGCCTCATAAAACACTCTGAACTTAAATCAAAGAAACAGCCCCCAGTTGTCATCGATGCATTTGTTGGGCCTCCAGGTGCGTCCGCTAGGAAAAGAGAAAAGGGGTGTTTTCACACCTCCAATTTATCTCTATGAAGCCTGGGAGCAACAATCGCACTCCCTGAGAGAGTTTGAGCGTTGGAAGTAGCAATTCTGTTTGCGCGCACACATGCAGCCTACAAGGAGCACAGCCGCGGCCCGTGGAGGGAGTTCCGGCGGGGCAGACAGGCGGGGAGGGGGAGGGGCAGGGTGGGGGTTGATAAACACCGGAATATGGATGATTGCAGGTAAGTGAACAATTAAATTAATAAAACGAATTTCGATGCGCGCATGTGTCGCATGCGAGGCAGGGCGCGCAAATTTCGATGCGCGCCCTGCATCGCATGCGATGCAGGGCGCGCATCGAAATTCGTTTTATTAATTTCATTGTTTACTTACCTGCAATCATCCATATTCCGGTGTTTATCACCCCCCACCCTGCCCCTCCTCCGCCCCGCCTGCCTGTCCCTCGGAACTCCCGCCACGGGCCGTGGCTGAATGAGCATAGCTCCTAACATGTGGGCGGAGCCAAAGCCCCTCCACTTGTGAATCTCACATAATTGTCTGGTGACAGCTGCTCTATCGAGCCAGACTATAAAAAGGTACAATAAGAAGAGCAGAAAGAGAGCGTCAGCTTTTGGTCATCGGCCTTCAAGTACTAGTTTTCAAGTCTTTGTCAAGGTTTACCATTGCTTAGCTGGGCTTTCTATTAGACATGTTGCGTATTGTTACACTGTCACATTTATGTTCCTCTGTGGTATTTGCTAGATCAGTGCTCTTTGATGTATTTACTGACACAAGGACGTTTTAATTTCTGGTTTCTGGCATTTTGTTCAGGAAATGCTTATTTATTTATTTATTTAATGTGTTTTATATAGCGCGCAGCTACCCCAACGGGGTGTCCCGGCGCTTCTGTGAATACGTATGCTGGGTCTAACTCAGATGGAACTAGCAGAAGAGGAAAGTTTTTAAAGCTCTGCGGAAAGGGAGTTCGTCCTGCATCATCCGGTCGGAGATAGGGAGCTTGTTCCAATGGGAGGAGGCGCAAACTTGGAAGGTTTTACCACCGGAGCGTACTTTTTTTAATCTGGGGGTGGGGAGGAGGTTTTTTGAGCTGGGACGGAGGAGTCTGGCATTACTGTAGGGGCGGAGGCAAGAGGAGAGGTATGCAGAGCCCTTTCCCTTTACAGCAAGGTGGGCCAGAGTTAGAGCTTTAAATTCTGCCCTTTTTTGAATTGGTAACCAATGTAGTTTCCGCCGATGTGGCGAGATGTGCTCACGGAGGGAAATGCCACAGACCAGCCGTACTGCAGCATTCTGGACTGTCTGGAGACGATGGTAGAGGCCTGTGGACAGTCCTATGTACAGGCCATTGGCGTAATCCAAATGGGAAGTGATCAGTGCCTGGACAATTGTTTTCCTGGTGTTGCTGGGTAGGAAATTGATGAATTTTTTCACCATCCTGATTTTGGAAAAACAGGCAGCGTACACCGTCTGAACTTGTTTATGGAATGAGAGGCTGGAATCCCATCTAACCCCTAGGTTTTTTACTGATTCCTTTGGTAAAGGGGGCATACTCAGGTCGAGGGGCCACCAGAGGTTGGAGTCCAGTGGCGAGGGCTGGTGAAAAAAGAGGACCTCGGTTTTTCAGGCGTTAAGCCGGAGGAAGTTGTTGTCCATCCATCAGGCGATGTTGCGGAGGCAGTCTTTTAATGGATCAAAGGTGGTTTGGGAGGGGTTGTCGTAGGAGAACAGGAGCTGGATGTCATCAGCATATGAAGTAGCCTTTATTCCTGATTGGGCAATAATCTCGGCCAGGGGGGAGAAATAAACATTGAACAGAAGGGGGCTTAGTGAGGAGCCTTGGGGCTTGGTGTTTGCAAGGCTAGCTTATTATGAAGACACAGTGCTATTTAATAATCACTCTTGCACGCTCAATTGTTGATCCTTATTGTCATGATAAAATGTTTTTGGATTTACTATGATTATGGTTCTAATGTAAACACAAGGAGATGATGGACCGAGCTCTGAAACTTTTCAGACACTCACCCCCAGCCACAGATCTGGGTTGAATCCATTATTGTTCTTTAACCCACTTCGCCACCCCAGTTCAGACACAGATATATGCAAATCAGTCTTGCCCCTGTGCCTCATGGGAACAGTCCAGCCTGAACTGCCAAGCCATGTCTTCCCTGGACCAGAAACAAGCATCCTGGGACTGGTTTCGGGCTAACAGCCCTCATCAGCCATTCTAGCTTGACTCCAATGGCAAAGTGAGCAAGGGACCCACGCCTGGGCATACCCTGCCAACTTAGGGTGAACAAACCAAAAACAAGGAGATTATGGACAGAACGCTGAAACTTTTCAGACACTCACCCCAAGTCAAAGATCTGGGTTGAATCCATCATCGTTCTTTAGCTCACAGTGCTCCATCCATTATCTCCTTGTGTTTGCTTTGTTCCTAAAGTAGACATGCATGCACAAGTAGCAACATAAATGTTGTCACTTTGTCAATTGCATCTACTATGCAATATTTTTCAGTGTATTCCATTTATTTTCATAACTAACAACATATGCCTGGGCTTGACAAGTCAGTCTGCCAGTTTGGCATTTGCCTGATAGGCTGGAATCTAAGAAGCTGGATTCAGAGCAGGGAGGGCTGCCAGGACCCAACTATGCCCCATTCTGGTTGCAGTGTCCTCTAGTATAGGAATGGTTTGAACACCTTGGCCAGGGATGATTTTGGTTTCCAGTCCAGCCATTCCAAACGTCATCTTCTGATGACTTTTTAGATGTTGGCTGCCCTTGCAAAATCTCTTGCATAAGAAAAAAATCTTAAAAGGAACTTAGAAACCACCCATTACTTACCTTTACTAACCATTCGCTGGAATCAGTGTAGCTCTAATTTCCATGCTTCTGATTGGCCAGCACACTGTCTGCTTTCACTTTTAATGTCTTCATGCCTGCTTTGCCTGTCTATGTTGTGGAGATTAACCCAATTACAGCTTCGGGTCACTGGCCAGTGTCCTTCCACTGGCTACCCACTTCAGAAGGTACTTTTTTTAATTAGCTATCTAGCACTCTATACAAGCACATCTGCAGGCCGTCTCTCTCCTCCTCGTTCTCTTCCCACATCGTTGCCTAGCACCCTCCCTCCCTCTCTCTTTTTTTTGTTTATTTCATTTTGAATGTTCTTTGTACGAGGGGCTTTGTGCAAGGTTTTTTTTAACTTGTTGGGAACATCGCCTTTACAAAAATTGTGTGCCTACAAGTGTGCGTGTGCACTGTTCGCATTCACCAAAATAGTCCACTTCAGTGTCAAGGGCTGAAATCTCTCCTTTACTAGTTGTAATACAGCTACATTTAAATCCATTTGAAAGCACTGAATTGCTCCCTGAAGAGCTGTCTGCAGCACTCTCCATCTCGAGTGCCTGCATGCACGTCATATGCTGTTAACTTTCCCAGTCATTCCTTGCTCGCTCTCTACTCATAAACAGTGTTCCGATATTAGACCAAAAGTAGTCTGCTAGTGTTGAGTACTCTGCGGCTGCCCTCGGCCCGCAGGGGCCACCTCAGATGGCGGCCCCCCTTAGATCCATTTGGCCACTTCCCCACCGCCACTCACTTCTGCAGGACTCCAGGAGGAGTCCCCTTACAGGGTGCACCAGACATGTCCGGCGTGCGGTGGGGTGGGGAGGGTATTTAGGCCTCCCCCCCACCATTTTGGGTCCTCTTTGTTGCCTGGCAAGGGTCACAGCTGGTTAGCAGGTATGTGGGTATCTGTGATCGAGCTTTAGTTAAGCAAGCCTGGTAGTTGGCGTAAGTGGTCACTCCATATGGCTGCTGTGACTGCAATAGTGTGCGCCATGCGAATATTCTTGTTCGCCACAGTTTATTAATCGCAAAGGTCTGTGCACATGTCGGGTCAACCCCATCAAAGTAGGTGCACTCTGCTCCCAGGGAAGGTTACAGGCTGCTTCGTCCGCATAGCCAGAGTATATAGGCTGGTTGTGAAAGCGGTCTTCTTAGCAAGTGTGCTGCTGTTCCATAAATTGGGGAAACAGGCGTTAAGAGCACAAATGCTAGAAGGGCTGCAACTACAGGTTGCAGAAAGTGGGAACTACATCAGCTTGCAGTGTTTAGGAGAGAGCTCCCTCCTGGGAAGCCATCACCGTCTTGCAGGTCATGTGAGGCACTGGTACATTCCCAGAGAATGATAACCCGCTCCATGCGCAAGTTCGCTGAGCAAGGGGCTTTGGCTTCAGCAGGCATGGGCTATGCAGGGCGAACACCAAATGTTATTTTGACAAAGTTGAGGTGCACCTGGCACAGGTGGGCATGAATCTGTTCTTACTGGGCATAAATGAGGCCCGGGTAATTGCAGGGGCAAGCGAGAATACAGCTTGTTGGTGGGGGCCTCTTTAGGTGACGGGGCCCGCCTCCAGAACTGTGGTGGAGTTACAGGGCGATCTGGACACAGCTTGGGTACAGAAGGATACCTCTGCAAGAGCACAATAATGGTACCAGAGCCAAATCCCAGGATCCTCAGGGGAGGGTCCTGGAAAAATGATGTTGGCGCGCCATAAGTCCTTCAGGTGGTTGTGGGCCTGCACTTGCTATGCTCCACCCTGAAAGGGGCATGGGTCATAAGGGATCAATGGGTCACGTGATCCAGTAAGGGGATCACCCCTATAAGGGTAGCGCTGATTGGGTTTTCCACAGTTCTTGGCTCATCAGGGGGGGCAGGTCAGCATAGGTTGGTACAGCTGCCTGCCCTTGGATCGCCCGTAAGATAACCCACCGTATTTGCATACTTTTGTATGGAATAAACCTGCAGCAATATTCTCTCCAAACAAAAGTTGTGTTGTGTATTTATTTCATGCATGCCTATTCAGCTGTGGTGTGGGTGGGGTCTTGTGACTACAATGGAACTATGCGGCTATCCACGTCCCCCGCAGGGGGCCACCTCAGAGGGCAGCCCCCCTTAAATCCATTTGGGCACTTCCCCATCCCCACTCACTACTGCGGGACTCCAGAAGGAGTCCCCTTACAAGGCGCACCCGACATGTCATGTCCGGTGCGCCGTGGGGTGGGAAGGGTACTTAGGGCCTACCCCCCTCCATTTTCGGTCCTCTTTATTGCCTGGCACGCCGTCTACCACCCTACCGCGTACCCGGCATGGGACAGGCAGGCGAACTGCAGAGGACGTGGTATTGTTTTCTTTGTCATTGCAGACGCAGTTACAGGGCGATCTGGAAGCAGATTGAGTACAGAAGGATGCCTTTGCAAGAGCACAATAATGGTGCCAGAGCCAAAACCCAGGAGCCTCAGGGGAGGGTCCTGGAACAATGACGTTGGCGCCCCATTAGTCCTTCGGGCAGTTGTGGGCCTGAACAACCGGGGGCTTGCCTTGCTACGCTCTGCCCTGAAAGGGGCGTGAGTAATAAGGGACCAATGTGTCACATGATCCAGTAAGGGATCACCCCTATAAGGGTAGCGCTGATTGGGTTTTCCACAGTGCTTGGCTCATCAGGTGGTCAGGTCAGCATTGGTTGGTATAGCTGCCTGCCCTTGGATCGTCAGTAAGATAACCCATCATATTTGCATACTTTTGTATGGAATAAACCTGCAGCAATATTTTCTCCAAACAAAAGTTGTGTTGTGTATTTATTTCATGTATGCCTATTCGGCTGTGGTGTGGTGTGGTGTGGGTGGGGTCTAGTGCCTATAATGGAACTAATGGAATACCACACTGCATTTCATTTATGTCCTAACATTATGAAGATAATTTCAATAAAGCGCTCGCCAAAACTTTGCGAATACAGTGCAATTAATTATTTTGCATCGTGGAAACAACAGGAATAAATTTAAACAAAACTGTTTTGCTCCAAAGCAGGACATTTTTTCCTTCAAAGATTGATTATAAAAATGAATACTTCCTTGTGTTAACATTGTTTGTCTACCTGTGATCGAGCATCATTGTTTTGCTCTACAATGTTTAAAAGGAATTTCAAGATGGCTGCCGCTTATTTTCACAGGAGTGTGGAGCATTGAGGTTGACCCTCCAGGACTTTGTGTCCTCATTTGATTGTTTTGTCCTATTCTTATCTCTAGTATAATGGCCTGTTTGTCAATGGTTGGTTTCTACAGCAATCCTCTTGTGACTAATGGCAGTTGAAAGCAATGTATTAGAACCCGATTACTTACTGGTTACCTTCATTTCTCTTAGTCCTACCCATCCTCACCCCAGTCCTTAATCAAGAGGTTAGTTACCCAATCCCAGGACAGGAAACAAAACAGGAAATGCTACTAAGCCACACACCCCTTTACTTGGGGGCAGCTACGTAGTAGTAAGGTCTTCAGACTTCATGTTGTTGTTGGGCAGTAATCGTGCACACTACGCTTCCAAGATTGTGCCGGGCACCATACTTATTGCAAGAGGCACAGTATGCATATTTGTTCTTTGTGTTAATTGACACTGTTGTCTTGTGTAAAAAGCCTCATTGCAGATCTACCAGGATTCATTGGACAATCCTCAAGTTTAAAAGTGTTAAACCCCGTTCCAATCATTGATACATAATTGTGTCACAGTGCTATGCTATCTATACTGCAAGTTAGCCCCTTCCCTTGCCCTTTGCTGCTTTCATTTGCCCCCTCCCTCTGTTGCTTACCCCTTGCTGTTTTCACTGCCTTTCCAATTCCACTGCATAGTAAATAAAGTGCATACAATCGCCCCAGCCTATCTGCACCTACCCTTAGCCTGCTCATTCCCACGCCAGAACTAATATACCTCACCAACAGACTATGCAGGACTAAGCCCAATGCCTGCTCGGATGTCAATAATAGTAGCCTTGCTACCTGGGGTTCGATTGCTAAGGTAGCTGAACTTTATTACCTTTGGAAGGAAAATTGAAGACAGATTAAGTGGTTTGTGAATGCACAGTGGCGGCTCCTCTGCTATGGCAGAGGAGCGTTGCCCTACCGAACAAAAGGAAAACGAAAATGATAATTACTATTGTTATTATCACTTTAGTTTTCTTTTGCAGTCAGTGGTTCTCGGGCAGGGTGGGGCTGGGCACAGCAGGGGGAGGAGTGCTTTGCTCTCCTTAATTGGGCATGACTGCTTGACATGCCCTCTCGGGCCGGCCAAACAGTCATGCACACTTTGCATCTTCCCCGCCAGGCTGCATTACGCAACCTGGTGAGGAACATGCACAGCCTCCCATTCCCCATCTGAGCGCCGATCCAATTCGCTCAGACCAATCATAACACTGCATTGCAGCGTTGTGATTGGCTCAAGGGAACCTGGGAGCCGGGTGCTTCTTGCTGCTGGCCGGGACTGCAGGAAGAAGAAAGAGGATGGAGAACAGAGGAGAGGTGGTGGCCAACCGTTACAGGTAAGTGCTTTAAAAAAACAATTCTTCGTCGTCGCCCCTTGTCTCCCGCCCTACCACTCGAATCGGTAGCAGCCGCTACTGTGAATGCAGCGCTGCAATGACTTTTCCGTTTAAGGTGGTGGCCACTCACATATTTGTCCCATGATGGAGACTACAAAGTTACTATTTGTGCTCTTGTATAAATGGACAAGTTAATTGGTGCCTCCTCGACAGAACACAGACCGTGTAGAGAGTCGTATGTGCTTGGACGTGGCACCTTGTGCCAGTCTCTGCTGGAAGTGGACACATTAATTTATGTATTAATATATTTAGTACGGGGAACCCAATTTAGCCACAATAACCCCAGATGCGCTGCATAGGATAAACCTATCGATTTGCCAATATTTGTTAAAACACTCTTCTTTAAGGTGCAGCTTAGCTCTTTAAATGCGGTCAATTCGGGAAATGGGCTGCACTGCCAGCTTCCTTATTGGTGTAACTCTATATATTCCTTCATTTTAACATTTTCTTTCTTGGACAGCTATGGGCAATACACAGTCGCCCATGTATTACCAATCACTTCCGCCAAATAAAGATCAGACCTATTAGCTTTGCCACTGTTTGTTAACTTTGATTTTCAGGTGGTAGCAGGGTCGTTCATTATATGATCTTCGACGCCTTCTATATGAATGTAAAGTCGTGCTGGAACATTCTCTAAGATGAATCTCTACATGATTCAAAACAATATTTTCTGCATCTGGCTTTTCCAAAATTGAGTACTGTTTCAGTAAGACACAGCACCATGCAACATTAAGCAAATACCTGTAAGGCCAGGAGCCACATGTTTTCATTTGTAATATAAAAGGTAAGCACTGAAATAGCACCGTAGATTTACATTGCTTGGCTTTCCTTTTGTGCTCAAATTAAGCCGCCATGGCTCAACAGCTGCCGGAGTCTGCTTTGGATGAATGAGTGCCCGGCAGGGGTTGGCCACAGTGGTGCAAGAGTGAATGCATATTTCTGGATGATGTAAAGCTCCTTAAGCACTTTTACATTTGCAATGCCAAATCCAACAAAACCAGCTGATATAGAGATGCTCATGTGCTTTTAATGCTTTATTAACATGACTACCCTTGACAAATTTATTTATGCAATTTTATATAGCGCGGACTTTACCCGAAGGCGTCAGAGCGCTTTACAATAGGAAACAGAAATGATACAAACTGAGAACATTACACGAACAGCAGATTGCAAAAGCATACGTTACGTTACATACGGTAAAGTGATAATTGTGAGCAAACAAAAATACATGAAGTAGTAAAATTGTGAGCAACCAAAAATACATGAGGTAGACAAGGTAATTGTGACACTTGTGAGCAAACAAAATACATGAGGTAGTAAAAATGTGAGCTGCCAAAAATACATGAGGTAGTAAAAAGTGCACAGAGGAAACAGTGACAAGTGTGCAGGCTACAAGAGAAAATAGAGTATAATTTGAGGTATAATACTGCAATATATGCTAGACACTCAAGCACAAGAACAAACGTTACGTAGGCGAGGGTAGCACTTGTGCAAGTATCAAAGGTAAAAAACATGTGAGGGGAAGCAAACCGTGTGTTACAGGGGCAAAGTGGTGAGTGCAAGTTGCAAGAGGGTACCAAACACAAGTACATGGATAATACTGCAATAAAAGGCAAACACTCTAACCACAAGAACACACTGGGAAGGCACTTCCATGGACATGAAAAGTAGAAATTTTCAGTAGTGAGAGGTCTTCCTTCATATAAAAGAGAGGACATGAATTACTTTTGGAGGTGTCTCTGGAGGAGGAGAACTTTGAGGTCCCTTTTAAAGGCCTGGGAGGAGGCGGTGGTCCGGAGCTGAGGCGGGAATGAGTTCCAGATTCTCACTGCGTTGCCTGAAAAGGATTTGGCCATCGTTCTTTCCTTCTTGAAAGTGGGAGGTTCAAGCAGTAGATTCTCCGCATTGCGTGAAGGTCTAGAGCGTCCAGAGAGTTTCAGTTTATTCGCCAGGTAGCGAGGAGAAGAGGAGTGCAGGGCTTTGTGGGTGATACAAGCGGTCTTGTAGATAGCTCTAGCCTCAAAGGGAAGCCAGCGGAAGGTGGATAACATCGGTGTGATGTGATCGCTTCTTTTGGCCCCATAAATGAAACGAGCTGCTGAGTGGAAAACAGACTTAAGTGGGGACAAGTGGGATTTGGGGAGGCCAGTAAGAAGAGAATTGCAGTAGTTGAGTCTGGAGAGGACCAGTGATTGCACCAGGGTTATAAGGTCCCGCTCCGGGAAGAAGCGACGGATGCCCCAAAGAAGGCGCAGTTGGTATCGAGCAGATTTTGCAATGGAATTGATGTGGGGAATTAGATTGAGTTTTTTATCTAGTATGACACCAAGGGATTTGGCGCTGTCGACAATGATGGGTTTATTGTTTAGTAGATTCATCTGATCCATCCATGATTGAACTGGGGGAGGAGCGAGTGAGGAGGAGAAGAGGAGGAATTCAGTTTTGGAGGGATTCAGAATCAGTTGATGAGTTGACATCCAGTTTTGAATAGAGTCGAGAGTGGAGCTTAGGATGGAGAGATCGTGAGTAGAGGCAATCTTGAGGTAGAGTTGAGTGTCGTCAGCATAGAGATGATAGTGAATCCCGGATTTACTTAGGAGATTTCCCAGTGGTTCTAGATAGAGATTGAACAGTGTGGGAGCAAGTATCGAGCCTTGGGGAACACCTTGACCTACCGCCACAGGAGATGAAACACTGTTCGCTATTTTGATCATTTGGGATCTGCCAGAAAGGAAGGATGCAAACCATTTAAGCACAGTGCCCTCCATGCCCATTCTCTGTTGAAGAATATTGAGGAGGGTGTTGTGATTGACAGTGTCAAAGGCTGCGGAGAGGTCAAGGAGAATTAGAAGACAGGACCCCCCAGAATCGAGTATCCTCAACGCGTCATCAACCACTTGCAGTAGAGCTGTTTCAGTGCTGCAGTTTTGGATGAAGCCGGACTGACAGTTGTCAAGAAGATCATTGTCCTTGATATGACGGGAGAGTTGTTTTGCTACACATCTTTCAGTGATCTTCGCCAGAAAGGGAAGGTTAGTGATGGGGCGGAAGTTGTTGAGGTCATTCGCATCAGCAGTGGGTTTTTTAAGAAGAGGGGTGACCTGCCCAGTTTTGAAGGAGGCAGGAAGCGAGCCTTGCCAGAGGGAGAGGTTGATCAGAGTGGTCCAATAGGAGAGGGAGTGGGTATAGAAGTCAATGGCAATGGCACCGGGGATAGGGTCAAGAGAATGGTTGGATGGCTTCGTTTCTCGTATGCACTTGAGAAGGGCATCTTCAGATATGGGGTCAAAGCTCTGCCAAATGGCTAAGGATTTGCGCTCCTCTGGAGGGGTAGGATGAGCGACCTGATCCACAAGTGATTTCACTTTTTCATCGATGCGCAGTGTGCAGATGAGGCTGGTTTGTGCTTGTCATGTACTTGTCATCTACTGTTCTGCCTCGCCCCTTTCCCACAGTCACACACGCAAACAATGGGATGAACTTCTTCTATTGGAATGCTGTCCACCTGGACAGGGTGGGTTGTCTGGAAGTGGGTTTGGGTAGGTTCTGGTGCCTAAGTGAACTAATGTATCCACTGTAGGGGGCTTGTGGTCGACCTTAAAATCCTGGTGGGTGAACTCAGCCTTTCATCCTTCTGAGGTCGATAAATGAGTACCATTGAGTTGGGCAACAATAAACATCTGTTATTCAGCGCCAAGATACCCTTGGGTAAACATGCGCATTACAAATACACATGTTATGGAATGGCACAGGTGTATATTAAGGTGTCTAGGTGCTTGGTGCACAGGGTTCTCCACACAATTGCTCCTGTGGGTAAACGTGAAACGCCCAGTAAGGGATTGGGACCTCTGTGCGGATTAGGAAATGTGATGGTGAGTTGCCTCCAGTGGATTTTGCACATGGTTTTCCACGTTGGTGTGGGATATGTGGTTGTGATGTATGTCTCACCTTCATTTAGTCACATTGCCTCCCTGCAGGTTAATGCAGGTGTTGTACAATCTATGCACAAAACACACTTTGCATGTAGGAACCACCAAAGACATTGGATACACTAATAACTGTATTCATTCCTACTAGAAGAGGAAACAAAAGACATCCCTCAGGGATTTACACCTAACCCCATACAGTTTAAATTAATTTGTGCAGGTGTTTTGGCCCTTTGGAGAATGAGGAGCTCCTTCAAGATGTGGACCTCACAGTCTCTGGCACTTTTTAAAATGTCTCTGGACAATTCTTGATGATTTCATTGGACCCATGATCAGACAAGCCAATGACAGGCAGGCAGAAAAAGCCCACGTTTCTCTGTCCATGCTCAACAATTTCATGAGGCGTCTTTATCTAAGGACCCTCCAAGAAGTCAGAGGACCACAGTAGATGGGGCTCAGATCCAATGTCATTGCTCATAATTATGCTGGAACCCATTACCTGTCCTCCATCACCTAAGAGCAAGCAGATCTTTAGACTTCCTGCTGTGAGCTGCGAAGTCCAGGAATCATTTTCCTAGATGAGACAGTAGTCCCAGCCCGAGCAACCGTGTCCTGTACCATTCTGGAGACACAGCATCAGGTTCAGAGAATGTGGTTGTGGCACTCTCCGTTTGACCATTCTTGTTCAAACAAGGCCATCAGTTCACTGGTTGGATGGTATGAGTTTAAGGGTCGAGCACCGGCCATATGCTGTTCTGACCTCTGATCGCACCCCAGTCCACCATTGCTTCTTGTCTATGTCTTCATTTTCAATTTTTCCTGCAGCGTCTTTCCAGGTGTGTGCTCCTTAAATATATATGTTTACTAATAAAGTGCAAACATTCACCCTCCAAGAAGGCCTTATAGTGCTGTATGTGAATGTGAAGGTGCTTCAGCCAATTAAGTAGCATGGACTAGATGTCAAACAGTCAGGTTTTCAACTTCCTTCTGAAGCTTAGGAAATTAGGGGGCATATTACCAAGCCTGGCAATATTAGATTATCGCCGCTTTATACTCAGTCTCCTCAGTCTATCACGCCCCCATCATTCTGAGGCCTACACCATTAATCGCCATTATCCCTGTCCCTTCCCCCTTCTTTGTATGAACAAATTGTACAGATATTAATGTATGGGTAGGCCCGTTTTTTGGTTGTCCAACTGAAAAATTGTATTTTTAGTTGTACATAAATATCTTTTTTTTTTTAAGTTTGATTTATTGAGGAGAATAAAAAGGGGGGAAGGAGGGAGGGGGGGGGAAAGAGAAGAGTTACAGTAAGCGGATCAAAGAAATAAACAATGTAATAACAATAATAATTTCATAGAAAAATAAGCATTACAAGCATGAAAAGTTATGAACATATCAGTAAAAAGCAATATCTTAAGGAAAAACATAGTATATTAAGACTTAATAGTCATAAGTAATCAATAAAAACTAGAAAACAGGTAATGAGCAATTCATGGGGGTTTGCGAACCTCGACTATTTCAGGTGTAGGAGAGGACTGAACAAGGGAAGGAGAGGAGAGGTAAGTTACTAAAGGGAGCCAAATCAGGTCACGTTTTATAGCTAGGGAAATGGGGGATACATAATTAGTGTCTAAACGATGGTTGAAACAGATTGCATTCCACCAGGACTGATAAGAAATATTTGTGGCCTGTTTCCAGTTAGAAGTAACAATATGAAAGGCGACAGCGATGAAAAGGTCAAGTAAAGGGTAGTGGTTGGGAGATTGAGGGAGGTCTGAAGAGAGGGATCCGAGAAAAACTAGTGAGGGTGAAAAGGGGACCTGAAAACGGAAAATCTTTTGAATTCGTCGCCAAACTAATTGCCAGAACTGGGAGGTAGGTGGGCACTCAAATAACATATGTTTGAGATCGGCAGAAGGGCATGAACAAGACCAACAGGTAGGAGGGGTTTCTGATGAAAAATGGGACAAAGCAAGTGGAGTAAATAAAGTTCTATGATAAATGAAAAATAAAGTTTGGGTGGTGTTAGCAGCTCTAGAGGTCTTATGAAGTTTGGTCCAAATTTTATCCCAAAGAAGTACAGGTCAACTCTGAGAAAAATCTGACTCCCATGCAAGTTCAATACGTGATTTCAACCTATCAGAAATAAAACGGAAAGAATTATATAGAGCAGATGTAGAAGGAGAAGCTTCCAATAAAAGGGAAGTAGGCCTGTGGTCTGTAGGAATATCGTTGGAGCATGAGAGAGATTGGAGATAAGAGAGCAAGACAGGATAAAGGGAATTATATTGCAATCGGGCAGAAGTAGGTAAAGAGAAAGTATACTGAAGATCCTGAAAAGAGAGAGGTGTGTTCTGAGATAGTAATTGAGAGATCCAACATATTCCTCGAGCATGCCAAGTTTTCCAATAAATAGTACGATTACGGATTTTAAGAAGAAAATTATTCCATATTGGTTGTTCGTGGGTGGAGAGGAGGGATGGATATGATAAGGTTAAGTAAGGAGAGAGGAGATGACGAGAGTGTGAAAGAATAGGTAAGCGAAGACGAGTTAAAGAGGACATAAAGGACAGAAATTCACGGAAGGTGAAAGGAGAGATGAAAGAGGATTCCATGCTAAGCCAGACAGGAGGATAGTGGGGTAAAGTAGTTAAAAACCAGCGAGTGGATTGCTTCATGGAAAAAGCACGGTGATATTGTTTGAAATCAGGAAAACGAACTCCAGATTGAGATTTATCTTTTCGCAGAGTAGCAAGAGCTATCCGAGGACGTTTGCCATTCCATAAGAATTTTAGTAATAAAGAGTCAATTTTCTTAAAGAAAGAAAGAGGAATGCGTAAAGGAAGCATGGAGAGAGTATATAGAAGCAAGGGAGATAGCATCATCTTTATAGAGATGAGTCAACCCCACCAGGACAAAAAGAGTGGATGCCATCGAGTGATAGCTGTATCCATTTTCTTGTGAATATAATCAAAGTTTAGCTTGAGAGTATCCGATAATAAAGGAGCAAACCAAACCCCCAGGTATTTGATTTTAGATGGTTGCCATGAAAAACCAATAGAAGAAAAGAGGTGTTTCTGACAAATAGAATTCAATGGTAAAATTTCACATTTATCGGCGTTTAAGCGGTATCCGGAGACTGCAGAAAAGGAAGAAACCTGATTAAGAAAAGAGGGAATAGAAGTGATAGGATCATAGCAGTAAAAAAGAATATCGTCGGCATAAACCGAACGTTTGACTTGTTGGGAACCATAGTGAAAGCCAGAAATATTGTCATCTAAACGAATTTTGGTAAGGCAGGGTTCTAAGGCTAAAACAAAAAGTAAGGGTGATAGAGGGCAACCTTGTCGAACCCCTCTGTGCAAAGAAAAATAATCCGAGGCCATCTCATTGACAAATATAGAGGCTTGAGGGTCAGAATAAAGTAAAGATATAATAGAAATGAATTTAGAGGGGATACCAATCCAACATAAGGCCTGAAACATGAAATCCCACCCAATCCTATCGAACGCCTTTTCGGCGTCTAGGGAAATAGCTGCAAAAGGAAGAGTCAAGGAAGAAGATTTGCTAAGGATGTTAAGAAAAACTCGGGAATTATCCGAGGAGAGACGCCCTTTTTACGAAACCAGATTGTTCAGGACCAATTATATCTGGTAAGAGGGGGTCCATGCGAAGCGCTAATGTCTTTGCTAAAATTTTGTAATCAGTGTTAACTAAAGATATTGGTCTATAATTTTTGCACAAGGAGTGATCTTTATCTTCTTTGGGAATTAAACAAATTAAGGCTTGTTGAAAGGAACCGCTAGATGAAACGACAGTAGAAAAAGATTGAAATAAAAGTAGGAGTTTAGGGAGAAGAAGAGAAGCAAAGTGACTATAAAATTCAATAGTAAATCCATCAGGACCCGGAGATTTGCCATGACGAAGTTTAGATACAGCCTGAGAGATTTCAGAGAGTGAAATGTCTTGTTCCAAAGTTTGAAAGTCAACATGTGGAACCGAGGGGGGTGGAAGAGATTGAAAATAAGAGAGGAGTTCATCAGACGATGGAACTGGTTCTGGGGTATAAAGAGCATCATAAAATTTGGCAAATTCAGTGAGAATTTCTTTATCTTTAAAGGTAGATTCTCCAGAAGAAGTTTTGATTGATTGAATTTTCGTGCGCTCTTTACGAATCTTCAGGTAATTGGCCAAAAGCTTTCCCATTTTATTCTTACCTCCATAGTATCTAGAGTTACACTTTAGTAGAGTATTAGAAGCAGATTCTGTAGTGAATTTGTTAAAAGAAATTTTTGCTGCAATAAGAGCCTTAAGGGAGGAATCAGATTTAGAAGCGTGATAAGCAATCTCAAGGGCCTTAATGTCAGCCAAGATCTTCTCCGACCTGGCCTGCCGATCTTTCTTGCGCCGAGAAACATAGTTGATAATAAAACCCCTAGAGGCTGCTTTAAATGAATCCCAAACCATAACAAAAGGAGAGTCAGGGGTTTGGTTTAAAAGAAAAAATTCCTTGGCAAAGGTAGTGAATTCAGAACAAAAGGAGGGCTCCAAAAGTAAAGCATTATTAAACCTCCATC
Source organism: Lissotriton vulgaris (assembly GCF_964263255.1). Taxonomy (NCBI): domain Eukaryota; kingdom Metazoa; phylum Chordata; class Amphibia; order Caudata; family Salamandridae; genus Lissotriton; species Lissotriton vulgaris. The sequence continues at coordinate 135,970,107 of NC_141691.1, forward strand.
TGCCAGAGTGAGGGGAAAATGGGAGAAGGTCAAGGTCTACAAACACAGGGGCATGGTCGGAAAGTAAAATGGAGCCAATTTCAGAATGGATAGCGTGTTGGGATAAGGATTTGCTAAGGAATATATGATCAATACGGGATTGGGATTGGTGAGGAGGGGAGAAAAAACTATATTCTCTAAGGTCGGGGTTACATAGTCTCCAAATATCCACTAAAGCATTGGATTGAAAGGAGTTCACAAACTGTGTGTGCATTCTAGAGGGAACAAAAGTAACTTTCGAGTGACGATCAAGGAAGGGATCAACAACCTGATTACAGTCTCCACCGAGAAGTATATAATCTCCAGAAAGGGAAGACAACTTGAAGGATATAGCAGGCCAGAAGGATCTATCAATTCCAGTGGGGGCATACACATTAAATAAAGTGAGTGGGGTGTTATCAATGAGTAAATTAACGATGAGCCAACGACCATCAGCATCACATTCATGGGTAATTGAGGAAACATTTAACTTTTTATGTAACAAAAGCACAACACCATTTTTTCTAGATGTCAGAGGGGAACATAGAACATGACCCACCCAAGAACGTTAAGTTTCAAAGCCTCCGACTCAGCAAGATGAGTCTCTTGAAGGAGGGCAGCATCAGTTTTTAGTCTTGCTAAATGCGAGAGAACCTTTTGTCGCTTAATGGGATTGTTCAATCCCTTAACATTCCATGTCGTTACACGGAATTAAACAATTTTAGAAAACAGTTAAGCGTAACATGCTTAATAATGCATAAGAGATACAATGAAAAAAAGAGTAAGAAGAATAGATAGGAGAAAAGAGCAAAGAAGAAGATAAAGATAAGATGAGAAGAAGAGGAAGAAGAGAAGTAGGCTAGTACAAAGGTAAGAATGTATCCAAAAAGAGAAAAGAGAGGCGAAAGGGAGGAACCATGAGAAAAGTAAGAGGGAGAGGAAGGATGAGATAGAAAGGACAGATACAAGAATACACAAAAAGACAGTACAAGTCCAAACGAACGACTGAAAGACATACTTACAAAACGAAATGTCCAGAACAGGGATGGGGGTGGTGGTGGCGGGAGATGACAACGACAACAACCAGAACCGGCAACGAACCTCTAGTATCATAAATCCAATGGGTAGGGTAAGAAGACAATAAGAGACATCAGGATAAATATGAGAGGGGACATATCTGAAGAAATGAGAAAAACATTAGGAAAAATACAGGAGTGTAGAAACATAAGACAATCATTATAACAGAAACAGTAAGGAAAAACATATCATGCAACGGTAATAAAGGTAACAAAATCTCAATGCAGCGGAATCAATAAGGCAATGAACATCAAAGTCACTCATCCAGGTCTGGAGGTATCCATGACATCAGGAGAATGTTGACGAAGGAAAGCTTGTAGAGCCGCAGGATCTTCGTACGTGGTTGTTCTGTCTTTATAGGTGACCTTGAAAAGACATGGATGTAAGAGACCATATCTGGCGCCGAGAGCTCTTAATTGCGGCCTTGAGTCCAGAAATGTTTTCCTTCGATCTGCGGTTGCCTTGGAGACATCCTGGGAGAGATAGAGGCGATGACCTTCCCAGACAATCTGTTTCTTGAGCTTGGCGGCTGAAAGGACCTGCAAGAGGTCTGTGTATTGTAAAAATAGCATGATTACACCTCTAGGCTTGGATGCAGCCCTAGGGCCGAGACGATGGGCTCGCTGGATGTTAATGGAAGATAAGGCCGGATTGTCAAGAATCTTTGCAAGGAACGATTGAAAGAAGGTGGTAGGATTGGACCCCTCTGAAAGTTCCGGAAGACCATATAAGCGTAGATTGTTCCTTCGATTTCTATTTTCCAAATCCTCTGTTTGACGCCGTAGGAGAAGAATTTCAGCTTCAATTGAAGGAAGGCGAGAGGAGACAGAGTTAAAAGAGTCCGAAGATTGTTCCAAAGTCGTGACCCGTGCATCTAGAGATGACCATTTCTCTTGCATGGCTTGCATGTTTTTTGTGGTTGCTTCCATAAAGGGTTTGAAGGCCCACAATTCTTCCAAGATAAGATCAATAGAGGATGAAGCGCTGTTCCCAGGGGATGGCGGATCCTTCTTCAGACGTTTGGATGAGGTCTTGTTGCGTTCTTATCTAGGACCCTGATCTGACCTATGACCTTTGTGCCCCTATACGGCTATAGTCCATTTATTCCCCTATAATGGCATAAACGTTCAAGTGCAATTTCAGAAACTCGTCTCTGGCCTCACATGAACAGAGCCACATTTCAGAAATCGCTTACTCTGCCACTTCCTTTGCAACCAATTAGTGCAATGACATAGCAGAAGTCACTACCTGAGATTCCTAGATTAACACTCCGAGTTCTTCAACAAGATAACAACTCAGCAACCTGGGAAAGCCCCGCTTGCTTTGTTTTGATTTGTAATAGAACTCTAATGAGCACTGATAGATGATCACCTCCTAGTGACATCTTTATTGACGTCTTATGTCCAGCAAACTTACGTCAACCAAGGCACCTTTCAGGTATAAATACTACCAACGTTGCCTTAAGCAAGGTTCTGTTGCCCGTCGCCTGAAGCTGCTGTTATGCTGATGATACCATAGCTGCTATCGCTACTGCTATCGCTGCTAACTAGCGAACGATGGTGTGGTGAACTTAGGAGCTGAACAGCCGTCCCCTGCAAGAGCCCAGCAGATGCCAGCTGCCCGCGGACGCTGCCCCTCCTCCTCCTCCTCGACGCGCTGAGAAGAGACGCTGCCTTTCTCCTGCAGAGAAATCCAGCTCCGGCGTTTCTAGTCTACCCTTGCGGGTGACTGGGATATCGAGTCCCTGAGGGAGATACCAGACCTCCATCATTCTATTCCAGAGGTATGGTGTTGACTAAACCCTTAGAGAGAATTCTTGAAGCAAACCTTGGCAAAACCAACTTAACTTAAAGCTACTTACTTACTCCCCTCCCAAGTATTAGGCTTAGGTCAGGTACACTGGGGTAGGCGTAGTTAGAAGCACCAGTTGAGTATTTTAGCCTAATGTATATATGACTGTATATATGTTTTATTCATTTTAAACCATTGTATGGCTAAGAAACCATATCAATGCTTTTACAGTATTATTTCGCAATACTCATCTTACTGTACGTACTTTTTATAATAACAAGTCTTGCAATTGTGGCAATTCATTTCTCTTGTATGAGAAGAAAGACTGTTCAATAAATGTTACCTTTTATTGAAAACGCCCGGCTCTCTATTCTCTACATATTGTGAAAGTAAACTGCACAACCACTGACTGAGTAAAATAACTGTCTATTGTTTCACACGACCCTAGAGATTGACTCTTGATCTGAGGAGCAAAGTTGTCATGTTGCACGGTTGTTGGAAAACTGAATCCCTTCTTGTCTGTGCCAGGGAAGCTGATCACTTCCTATTTCAGTCAAGAAAGTTTCCAGTGACCTCTGAGCTAGTTGGTAACAAACCCTATTAAGTTTAGCATAGTCAGTAGAGGCCTGGAAGATCCGCACTTCTACGTCCATACTGCTGTTTATGTTATTCCAATGCGCAGGGCCTATTGGGAAAATAGGAACTACACTACATGGCGCCCAACCGTTTGGTAAGGCGATAAACTAACGCAAGACGTTAGAGTAACTCAGTCGTGCATATTTCACACAGACCCCTTTCTCCCGTAAATACTCCAATAGACGTCTGGAGTGGGTGAAAGGTTAAAATCCGCCCGACCTTAGTAGGAAGAGATTCCTATGTAAAGCTCTGGTTTATTCAACGTTGAAGGATACAGTGTTCCAAAATATTGTGCACCTAATCTTTGTCTCCTTGGAGACCAACTCTGCAAAACCTGCATTTATAGAATGTCAGAAGAAAACAACGGAACCACTGGGGCCGCAGCAGATGCGACTCAGCAGGGTCCCGACAATACTACTGAACCGGGTGCGATAATCATCCCGGCACATTTAAGAAAATCTATAACGTTAAAACTTATAGACAATGGACTGACCACACAGGGTGGCACAGTCGTCTTCGTGATAGAGGCACACGAATATCGGCAGACAGAGGTATTCTATTCATGGATAAAATTTCCAGCAGCAAACGCTGCAACAAAAGAGTTTCACTATTACAAAATAGAGAAACCACCGGAAGAGTACGCTCCTTTCGAGGAGACTGAAATCCCACTAAAATTCCAAGAGCACCTGCTCTGGTTTAATGGCACCCTAAAACACAATGATCACATAACAAGGCTCGGTCCACTAGGTAGACCAGGAGCAACGTGGCCGGTTCTAGCCAGCTACACATCACATCCAGACATTGATAAAATGTCAAGTGAAGAACTCTTAGTTAAAATAAGAGAATTAACAAAAGCATATAGAGAGTTAGTAAAATTATTTATTAAAAATAATTCAAACACTCCTCAAAAGAGCTGGGATGGAAATAAACAATCCAGTCCCAAGGAAAAAGTTTTCCAGACCAGAGGAAGGTCTCCTCGACGGAGGGAAAGAACTCCGACTCGAGAACACCAGTCTCCCCAGCGGGAACCCTCTGAGAAAAGATATAACCTTAGAAATAGGGATAATTTGAAAAAACCTGATAGATATCAAAGTATTGATACACGCCCCTCTCGATCTTTTTCGCAGAAATTGGAAAGAAGAGGACGGTCAGACCCAGGAGAGCACACCAAGTCAAAGGACAAGGAACCTGCTCAAAATAAGAAATCACAATTTCCAAAAAAGAAGGTAGCCAGTATTCGAGTAATCGACCATGCCGAGAATACTGAGGACACAGTTGAAAAGCGGGGAGTGGGCACAGACAATGTTAGACAGTGCAGCAGAAATCAGTATAGCGCGCAAGATCTTGATGAGTCATCTGGAGACAGTGGACACGAATGAATACATTCAGGTTGAAACTGCAGACACCAGACTTAGCAAGCCCCATAAGATATACGAAATAACATTGCGTATATAGGGTGATAAGACTAGGAAAATTAGGGGTCTATTTTGGGATAAACTCTCAAAAGGCTATGATATTCTGTTAGCTGAAAAAGATTGGCCCCCAGAGTTTGTCAGGGAGTGCCCTGATGGCGAAGAAATGATTATGCCTGCCTTCTCGAATCACATTCCGATTCACAAAAAATATACTTATGCAAGGAAATGGGCAGTAGCCCAAGCACCAGCACTATATAAAAATCATGTAAGATGGGATGAGGACTCACCTCCACACAAAATCCAGTTAAAAAGTGAACCAACTGCCCAACGGCAGTATCCCATAAAGCAAGAAGCTAAAAAACAAGTCAGGGAGATTTTAGATCAACTTGAATACCAGGGGGTGATTGAAACATGCACCTCTAAAATGAACAATCCTTTGTTTCCTGTCTCTAAGCCAGACAATTCATATCGTCTAGTTTTGGACTACAGACACCTTAATGCATGTTGCAAAACATTTGCAGTACAAAATTCGCATAGTGCAGCCCTAATGAATAATATAGTTAGGAAAAAATATAAAACGACATTAGACATATCTAATGGTTTCTTTTGTCAAAACATTGCACCAGAAAGCAGATATTTGACCGCTTTCTCAGTAATGGGGTCACAGAAAAAGTTCTGTAGGCTCCCACAGGGGTTCAAGAACAGCCCAGGACTATTCTCAGCTAGAGTAACAGAGTTACTACAAATGTATGATGATGAGGCATTATCTTATGTCGACGATATCTATCTCACAGACGACGACTTGGATACTCACTTGAAAAGAGTGAACACCATTATACTTGGGTTCGCCGCAGAGGGTTACAAATTCAACTTTAAAAAGTCTCGAATTGCCCATCTGACAGTACTATTTTTAGGATACGAATTATCAAGTGAAGGGAAAAGCCTAGCGGACAACTTCCTAGAGAAGTGCGCTGTACTCCAAGCTCCAAAAACGCTGAAGAATTTACAATCGATTCTAGGTTTTCTGAATTTCGGAAGAACTTACATTCTAAATTACGCAGAGAGGGTTAAACCTCTCTACGAATTAATTAAACCTGATTTTAAACAAATCAACTGGACTCAAAAACACACAGAAATTTTGAGATCACTGCAAACAGACATGTTAGCAAAAACAAAATTAGATACACGTGACAACACACGCAATCTTGAAATCCGAGTCCTCCCAGGGAGATGCGGATTCACGTACCTGAACTCTAATGAGGGAGAAACGGTACCAATAGCATACAAATCTCACTTGTACACACAAGCAGAAAAAACATTCAGTCTCACAGAAAATACTGTGAAAGCAGTGCAAACAGCAATAGCTAAAGAAAGAGAACTAGCAAAAGGCAAAAGGATCACTGTTGTTACAGCGGAATCCGCCTTCGAGGCGCTATTCAGCCCAGTAAACATGCCTACGTTGTCACTGGATCCGAAATGGATACAGTACATAGATTCTCTCGCAGCGGAGGACGTGAAATTCTATCACGGCCCGCTCTTGAACGAACTGAATGATGTAACTTATGAAGAAGAATATCCTCTGCCAATCGAACTTCTGCCTCTCCCACAGTACGCCTGTATAATCTATACAGATAGATTTGCACAGCATTTCAATGTAGAGAGCAAATCCTACGATGCAGCATACGCGATTGTTAAAGGTCGCTGGCTGAGCGGTAAATTCAGACCGAAAATAACAAAAACTGAATCAGTAAAGTACTGTTCGGCTCAGAGAGTTGAAATCAGATCTTTAAAGATGGCGCTTGAAAATGCAGAACGTGAATTCCCGACACCTATCGTGTGTGATTCTCATTTTTGCGTCAACTCTTACAATAATAAGCTGCAGAGCTGGATTGAAAACGATTACAAAGATGACACAGGTGCCACAATAAAGCATAAATTGCTCTGGAACCAGGTAGCTCTTTTTTACAGAAAGAACTACAAAAGACTCACGTGGTACACGCACAGAGTCTTCAACGTGATGGCGTTCACGTTGCAGGGAATTCATTGGCTAAAACAGCCACAGCGGAAGCAACTAAACCGGCTTCCGTAGCCACAAAAAAGCGTACAGAAAAATACATTGACGGGGAAACCATGCTGGCAGTAAAAACGTCCTTAAAAGGCGACTGTGCAGCGCTACCCGTGAACTATCCACTCAGTTATGCATACGTAATCGATGCAAACTCCGTTCCTTTTGCTCGAATCCCTGGAGTGGGGGACAGAGTGATTCCAAACAGGAGCAGGAGGGGCTTCCTCTTACTGGAAGCACACATGGGGTTGGGTCTGAGACACCAAACAATCAAGGACTCTCTGAAAGAATTACAATCAGAGTACTGGTGGCCGGGAATGAGCATAGATATTCAATGCTTTGCTCAAAATTGTGAAGACTGCAACAGAGATCGCAGTAATGAACCGGCCAGTGTAGTTTCAGGATCCCTGATAGACAGCATAAGGCGGTCTATCTGCGCAATCAAAGAAGAGAAGCGCGTCCCATTGTACAAGATTAAGACAAAATGCACTTAAAAATGTGGCCCTAGCGCTCGGCTGATGCCAGAACGGTTATAAAAGATCTGCGAGTCTTTATCGGCACATACGCAATTACCACGTTCCATTCTGACCAGGGTCCTGCTTTTAGCTCTCGAGCTTATAAGGAGGCCATGGCCAGCATGGGAATTGGGTTGCGGTATTCTTGTCCGTCACACCCCGAAGGGAATAGTGTGGTAGAAAGAAAAAACCGAGACATAAAGCGATCTATAACAGCGAAGGTATTAGGTTCAGGCGCTGGGTGGGTCAAACATTTAATAAGTGTCCAGACCAGTCTTAACAATTTGCCAAGAAATTCTCTAAAAGGTTTCAGCCCATACGAACTATTGTTCGGAATTAGAATGAAAATTCAGGACTTAGATAGTCAAGTATCAGTGGTACAGGAAAAGAAAACAGACTTTGACATCAAAGATCGTTTGGCTGTTTTACAGGAACTGAATGAAACAAGAAAATCCTTAAGCAACATAAAGTTAAAGCAACAGCCAGATACCACTGACGAGGCACCACAAGCAACAGCCCCCAGCAAGGCCTGTCTGGATTCCAAAGATTGGGGATCTAGTCAGAGAAAAAATAGCGGTGAAGAAGGAATTTGGGCCTTCTTACAGAAAAGCAGTACCTGTCTTGGCAGTCACCGGAACGAGATCAGTAGTACTACCGCCCCTTGCTGGTAAAAAGGAGAACAGAGTTGTGTCTATCGACCTGGTAAAACCACAAGCATGTGGCCTATAATCAACAGTAGGCCCAGTGGACTCCCAAGAAACAACAGAATACCCAAACTTGCAACAATCCAAGAGGTTCAAACTGAAAGACTAATCACATTCGATCAGCCTGCAGTGCACAGAGAGGGACTATGCAATAATGCCATGGAACTCGTGCCTCTTGAAACACAGATTGAAACAGTTCGTCAAGAAACACCGGTCTACAATAATGTGGCATCTGAATGTGCTACCGAAAGACAAATTGAAAGAACAATTCCAACAATTGACAGAACTGCCTCTGGTTATTTCATCGACTTCGACAACTTCTCTGAAGATTTGAGCAACCCCGAAGTGATGCCAGAAATAAAAAAGACTTTTAAAGAAAAAGCAACGGAACTCTTTCATCAACTAAAGGAAATCTACCTTGTTTCCCCTTGGTTAGAGTTCTGGTTCGGTCTAGGTGTATTTTTCCTCCTGCTTTGGCTCATCATGGTACTTTGTTTGGGAAAATTCATTGAGGAAAAATATAGTACAATGGACACAGCAAGTCAGAACATCAACTTGGTCCTCAAACCACACAGATCGTCCCACGTGAAGAAAAGAGAACTGTCAACAGTAAATGTCACAGCCATTCCAATACCCGGTGGGGTAGTATGGGAGAAAACTGACTATGAGATCTATGGTCCGGTCAAAATCCTGAAGTATCCTCATCAACTGAAGGTTTCCTTAAGTGACTTTGTAAAACCTAGTACATTCTCTGATGATTGGGACTTTAACAGTATTAATGACATGATGTCAGATTTAGTAATGTCAGCTAGATTCACAGATCATGATTATTTACGAGGTTCGTCCAGTTATGAACAGTTATTCTGTTATACACACTATGGCGATCATTATTTGCATAAATCTGCACAGCCTAGAAATGTTTTTAAGTGTAATCAATGGGAACATTGTGCTACATCACCTAAAAGCAGTTCTAAAACATTCTTTGAGAAATTCAAGTACTTCTCGGGGTTTAACACCAGTGATGCAGAAACGTTTTATTACAAACTGTTAGATAAAACAGGAATGAAAACAATGCTGACAAACACTAAATTAATATATTCAGAAGCATTTTATGAAAAAAATGATGACATTTGGTTTTGATTATTGGAAAAATAACATTGAAACGAAAACAATCTGGGGTACAAAAGATTGGCAGGTACAAGGCCTAGAAGCACTATTCAGAACCTGCATGATACCAGAACAAATGATGTTTTTAAATGAAACAATTCACCAAACATCCTGTCTTGGCCTAGCTAAGATTAAAGAACTTAACAAACCGTCTATTCCAAAGCCAATACCTGATAATGCAACTACAGATATTGAAATAGACGTATCACAAATTTTACATTTGAACAGAACACATCCTGATTGGAAAAAGTGGTTAATCTGGCCTATTGACACAAATAACTGTCAAGATAGATTCCTGAACAAAACACAGGGGTTAAAAATGACCAGACAAGACCCTAGATACTCCCAGAGACAACATCCAGGGATAGTAACAACATACAGTGTAGGGAAACTCTGCCTCGAATGGCTAGGATCATCCACACTGGCTGAAATTAAGCAACACTTGTCTTTCCTTAAAGAGGGTGCTGATTTGCGCGATTTCATTCTTGGACCACGCAAACAGCGTCAAAAGCGTTTCATAGCGACCAGTATCTATGCTGCGTACAACGAGGCTTGGAAAGTCACACAAATTGAAACAGCAGAAAAAATATGAGAAATTAATCGTATTAATTTGGAAAAATCACTTTCTGTTGTGGACAATGGGTTAATGACTCTGTCCTCCAGAATATATTCACTGGACAGCATTGTATCATCTGCCTTTGAAATAATAGACAGACACTTGCTAATGTTACAACATGGCTAGTCACAATTACGTTCTATTGTACAATTAGGCTGGACGCTGCAAAATCTTCGTTCAGGCTATGTGCCTTGGCGTTTAATCAACACAACGTCATTGTTTTCCATTTTTAACCTTACTGATAAACAAATCAGCTTGGCACAAAAAGGAGCAGACTATACAATCCTGAGCATCGAAAAACTTGAGAGATTACCATTGACAATGTCAGAAAGTCCTGTCATTGAATGGATAATACACGGAATTATCACTATTCCGATAACAACTTTCCGATTTAAAAAATGCCTTGAATACATACCTACTGGCCAGTATGAACGATTGGGTAAAGGATATGTTAAGTCAGCATGGAAATTACCATACACACATTCATGCTACAGTGACAGCGACAAAAATGTATTTCTTAGTGGTGAAAACTGTAAACGTTCACTAAGCGGTATACTTTTGTGCCAGGGTATTAATTTACACGGAGCTTGTGATGGAAATTCTAACAACCTTTCATGCCACCAGCTTGTCACACCTGCAACTCAGATAGAGCCCTTCTTTATGCAACTCGCGAATGGGAGTTACATTCTAAGAACGGATCACAGATGTTGTGGCCTTGTTCCAGGGACAAGTTATCTCGTAAGCGTAACATCCATGGTCAAATGCTGTATGCAAGCATTGTTCCCGAGCGGCCCTGGAGACATGGCGACTCCCATCTGGCCTCGTCTGAATCTCTATTCTATACGAATTGATACTTTAAGCAAAATGAAGTCTGTGCTTTTGCAGACAACAGTGCCCATCACGTCATCAAAAGAGACGTATGATCTCCTAGTTGCAAGGACAGCTACGGAGGTTCATGACCTGTTATCAACAAATTGCCCCGTGCATTTCGTAGAAATGTTGAGCCAACTCCTTAACATGTCTAGTGCCACAGGCATCCCAGGCATATTTAAGACGATTTTTACGGGACTGCTAACACCATTTCAAGCAATTCTGGGAATCGTTCCAAATTTTGTCCACTCTGTTTTTGGCGGCATACCCCTATTTTTGGGACTTGTAGCAGGGATTTTATTTTTGACCATCCTGCTTCGTTATGGCAAGCCACAGCTCAGACATGACTCCTATGGGAATGGAAGAAACAATCCTAGCAGTGCGCTACCGGGACAGAATAACTAAAGTCCTTGGATTGGCCAGGCTGAGGGATCTAAACATGACCTGGTTCCTTTCATTCAGACCTATATGGCAAGATTGCATATTACCTGTGCTACGATGTCTGCTATGCGGAGATGAATGCGTGTTGGACACCTGTCTTGCACTTCCATCAGCAGTACCAATGGATGTCGATACTTTGCTCAGTCCTGTAACGGCTCACGCATTGTGTTGTCCCCAGCGGCTACCAATCCTGATGACGGCATTCGTTGAGACTCCTGTGCTACGACCAAGTGGTAACAGTGGAGCGAGTGACAAAAGCAACATCATCCAGGTACAACGTTCTGTGAGTATTGCTGATCCTGCCTTTGATGACGGCAATCATTCTCACACCTGCCAAGTTACAGCACTATCGAATTTGGTCGAACTGTCACCTGATTTTGTCGACCAATTTTTTGAGAGCCTGTCTGATATGATGTTCTCACCCGAACAGAAACAATAAATAATGAGTAGCATTCGGACACACGGCGTTCCCATGAACTCTGAATTCGGCCTTCAGTTTTGAACAACAAAAACTGCTAAAAGCGTTGGAACTCGATCTTCCTCGTTCAAGCATTAATTCTTTTGAATTGAACATTTTTAATATTCACCCTTTTTTTGGCACGAAAGATTCTTTGCTTAAAGTAAAAACTATTCTTAGAGAACAGAAGCTTCAACTTCTATTTCTAATCACATCTAGAGACACAATAACTTTGCACCAGCCTCTAGCACATCTATTTGCAATGCATTTATATGTGATGATTTATCTCGCCCTTTTTCTGTTTCAGAGATATTTCATGTGTAATTCTTTTGCATAATCGTTCATTGATTTCAGATGCTATAATTTTTTAATGATTTCTATGCTTCAAAAACGTACAGTACCTACATTTTCACGTATTACAAATACGCCTATTTCCAATGCATATATGTATTGTGGGGTGGGCAATGTTACACATGCATCTTATTGCTCTAGTTTTAGTAATTTGATGGACATGAATTCGTGGAGTGGGTGTTGCGTTCTTATCTAGGACCCTGATCTGACCTATGACCTTTGTGCCCCTATACGGCTATAGTCCATTTATTCCCCTATAATGGCATAAACGTTCAAGTGCAATTTCAGAAACTCGTCTCTGGCCTCACATGAACAGAGCCACATTTCAGAAATCGCTTACTCTGCCACTTCCTTTGCAACCAATTAGTGCAATGACATAGCAGAAGTCACTATCTGAGATTCCTAGATTAACACTCCGAGTTCTTCAACAAGATAACAACTCAGCAACCTGGGAAAGCTCCGCTTGCTTTGTTTTGATTTGTAATAGAACTCTAATGAGCACTGATAGACGATCACTTCCTAGTGACATCTTTATTGACGTCTTATGTCCAGCAAACTTACGTCAACCAAGGCACCTTTCAGGTATAAATACTACCAGCGTTGCCTTAAGCAAGGTTCTGTTGCCCGTCGCCTGAAGCTGCTGTTATGCTGATGATACCATAGCTGCTATCGCTACTGCTATCGCTGCTAACTAGCGAACGATGGTGTGGTGAACTTAGGAGCTGAACAGCCATCCCCTGCAAGAGCCCAGCAGATGCCAGCTGCCCGTGGACGCTGCCCCTCCTCCTCCTCCTCGACGCGCTGAGAAGAGACGCTGCCTTTCTCCTGCAGAGAAATCCAGCTCCGGCGTTTCTAGTCTACCCTTGCGGGTGACTGGGATATCGAGTCCCTGAGGGAGATACCAGACCTCCATCATTCTATTCCAGAGGTATGGTGTTGACTAAACCCTTAGAGAGAATTCTTGAAGCAAACCTTGGCAAAACCAACTTAACTTAAAGCTACTTACTTACTCCCCTCCCAAGTATTAGGCTTAGGTCAGGTACACTGGGGTAGGCGTAGTTAGAAGCACCAGTTGAGTATTTTAGCCTAATGTATATATGACTGTATATATGTTTTATTCATTTTAAACCATTGTATGGCTAAGAAACCATATCAATGCTTTTACAGTATTATTTCGCAATACTCATCTTACTGTACGTACTTTTTATAATAACAAGTCTTGCAATTGTGGCAATTCATTTCTTTTGTATGAGAAGAAAGACTGTTCAATAAATGTTACCTTTTATTGAAAACGCCCGTCTCTCTATTCTCTACATATTGTGAAAGTAAACTGCACAACCACTGACTGAGTAAAATAACTGTCTATTGTTTCACACAACCCTAGAGATTGACTCTTGATCTGAGGAGCAAAGTTGTCATGTTGCACGGTTGTTGGAAAACTGAATCCCTTCTTGTCTGTGCCAGGGAAGCTGATCACTTCCTATTTCAGTCAAGAAAGTTTCCAGTGACCTCTGAGCTAGTTGGTAACAAACCCAATTAAGTTTAGCATAGTCAGTAGAGGCCTGGAAGATCCGCACTTCTACGTCCATACTGCTGTTTATGTTATTCCAATGCGCAGGGCCTATTGGGAAAATAGGAACTACACTACAAGAGAAGATTGCACTTTCCCTCCGTTTTGAGCCTTAGGGATAGCCCCATGTGCAGAGTCCGACTTCGAAGATTTACCCTCCTCCATTTTCTGGGTAGGTGAGTCAGAGTCAGAACCAATGGGTGGCTTCGGTAAATTGGTGAGTTTCAAAGTGCGGAGCTTCCCCATGTAAGGTGAGCAGAATAGGGTGAACGCAGGCAAAAAGTCAATATGAAGTAAAAGGTTTTCCTGTCAAGAAAAGGTACCTGAAAAGTAAGAACATGCAAGGACCGCCCCGGGTCACGACTAGAGGAAGGATTAAACCACAGTTCAGCACCAGGTAGCAGGTAATGTGCCATGCAGAAGAAACGTCAGGATGACAGAGGAGCTCAAACGGACCACAAGGCGAAGTACAATAAATCGATAATGAATATGCACAAGGAGGAGAAGGTCACCGGAATTATTATAGCCGCCTTCAGCCATGCAGAAGCCCTTAAAAAGAACATTGACGATCTTCTAAGCAGGAAAAGTTATGTGAAAAAATGAAGAGAGCATTGCTTAATTTCCTGAAGCAATTGGAGAGAAAAACTCCTGAAACAATATTCCAATATTTAATAAGGAAGAGGTCAGGTGTAGCGAAGGATTGCATGAGCTGGAGACATATTAGTTCATGGCCATGACGGAAAGAGGCAAAAACAGTGAGGCAAAGAAGCAATGTAGGAAAAGGCTGAGCTGCCACAGTCACAAAATGGCGCCAGAGACCATAAAAGGAGGTGCGCACGGTGTAAAAACGCCTTAGAAAGCAACTCCTAATTGAATTGGGCTCACCATTGTGGGTTGTACAGCAAGTGTCCTCTTCCAGCCGAAGATGAGGTAAATAACAACTGCAGGAGATGAGAAGCCGGCCGCCTCCGAGAAACGCGGCCGGCGCACAAAATGGCGGCCGGAGCCGCGAAAATGGGACTTCCTCGTAACCGCCGAGCGGGTCGCGAAACCGGTAAACAATGAGGGCGCTAGGCTCTCCTCATGTTCCGGTTCGCGGGTCTTGGCTCATGATGGCAGCGAGCAGCAGTAGAATGCCCCAAAAGCGCTGGTTGTGAGGAGCGGCGCCGGAGCTCCGGGATTACGCCGCCATCTTGGCCAGCGTCCAAGCCCCACCCCGTACATAAATATCTTAACTTTGTCCTTTAATCTACTTTTCTTTTCAATTCACTTGAGCACCCCCTTTTTCTTACTGCAGGTTGCAGTCCCTCTTTTTTCTCTATTTTATAAACGTGTAAATAAATTTGCTATTATACTAAGAAGAGACTGAGTATAAAGTGGCTTTTTGTATTGTTTGTGTTGGGTATGTTGCACTAATATTGTTTCTTGCAAATAATACATCTCCTTTTTCAGATTTATAATCTGTTTACTTTAAATAACGAGATTTACATTAAGTGAGAGATTAAGTTGTGTCAGGGACCACCTAGGGAAACCTAGCAAACCTATGCATATTTGAAAACTAGATACCCAGGGAAATCCAGGATGGGGTGAATTGTGTGGCTCTCACAAGGTTCTGTTACCCAGAATGCCTTGCAAACATCAAACTTTCTAAACAAAACAGATTTTCCTCACACTTCTGTGATGGAATCTACTTGGATCCACAAACTTCCACCTATTCCCTATTTCCCAAGGTCTCCCGATAAAAATGGTACCTTACTTGTGGGGGTTGGCCTAGTTCCCGTGACAGGAAATGGGCCAAAATGCAACGTGAACACACCACATTTTTACTGTGATAACTGACCCTTTTTTGCCAAGTGCCTAGCTGTGGATATTGAACCCCAGCTTTGCCTGCACATTGGGAGAACTAGCAAACCTATACATTTTTTAAAACTAGACACCCAGGGAAATCCATGATGGGATGACTTGTATGGTTCTCACCAGGTTCTGCAACGCCGAATCCCTTGCAAATCTCAAACTTTGTATAAAAAACATATTTTCCCCAGATTTCTGTGATGGAAAGGTCTTAAATCTGCGTGGATCCACATGTTCCACCTACCCCGCATTCCCCAAAGTCACCCAATAGAAATTGTACCTCACTTGTGGGGGTAGGCCTAGTGCCCGCGACAGGAAACAGCACACAACGCAACATGGACACATCACATTTTTCCAGTGAAAACTGACCCTTTTTTGGCAAATTGCCAGGCTGTGGATTTTGAACCCTAGCAAAGCCGGTAACTAAGAAAACCTTGCAAATCAATACATTTTTAAAAACTTGACACTCAGGGAAATCCAGGATGGGGTGACTTGTGTGGCTTCTACCAGGTTCTGTTACACAGAATCCCTTGCAAACCTCAAACTTTCTAAAATTAAACTCACATTTTCCTCACATTTCTGTGATGGAAAGTTCTGGAATCTGCTTGGATCCACAAATTTCCACCTACCCTGCATTCCCCAAAGTCTCCCGTAAAAATGGTACCTTCCTTGTGTGGGTAGGTCTAGTGCCCGTGACAGGAAACGATCCAAAATGCAACGTGGACACACCACATTTTTACAGTGATAACAGACTCTTTTTTTGCAAAGTGCCTAACTATGGATTTTGAACCCTAGGTCTGGCCACACCTAGGGAAATCTAGCAAACCTGTACATTTTTGAAACTAGACAACTGAGGGAACCCAGTATGGGATGACCTGTGTGACTCTCATCAAGTTCTGTTACCCAGAATTCCTTTCAAATCTCAAACTTTGTGAAAAGAAACATTTCCCTCACATTTCTGTGATGGAAAGTTCTTGAATCTGCGTAGATCCACAAACTTCCACCTACACCACATTCTCCAAAGTCTCCCAATAAAATGATATCTTACTTGTGTGGGTGGGCCAATTGCCAGCCTCAGGGAAGGGCCCAAAATGTATTGTGGAGACATCCAAATTACCTATCACAAAATGACCTGGTTTTGCAAGGGGTGCTACCTGGGTTTTGGCCCCGGGATCAACGGCCATCTAGGTAAATGTTGGACCTGGCCCTGCTCAGGTGCGGGTGGCATGACCTCGTAGTAGTTGGCAGCCATCTTGTTTTAGTAGCTTTTCGCTCCATTCCCCTTATTATTTATCTGACCCGGGGAACATAGGAGAAATATGAGACGGACACCCCTAAATTCAGAATTACGTGATACACTCTTTAGGAAGAGTGCTCTCCACCTCCTAGGTCTAGAAATAGGACTTCTGGACTGGGACTATCTTCCAGGCAATCTAGCTGGACGATACTGCTAGGATGTGTATTCCTCGTCTGGAGACAGTGACAGGGCCTGGGGAAACTCCGCCATCTGGTATCTGCTGTCTGCCCTTTAGATTAGAGGGGAGGAGTAGTTTCGGGGCTGCGTCCTGGCCCCCACAATGCCGGCGCCGCTTCCTGCTGGGCGGCTGACGACCCTGCCTTCCTGCTTCAAAGGATGAGGTGGCCCATGACGGGAGCCATCCCCAACCGGGCCTAAGGGAGGAAAATCCCCGGCCTACATGAAAGGAGATCAAAGACATTTTGAGATATAAAAGAAGGACACTGGAACTAGAGAATCAGATCTGCTAGGGGAACCTCCGAAGAGGTACCCCCGGGAGCCCTCCTAAGGCACGACGGGTGTGCCTACCACCAGAGCCCTGCTGACGCTGTCGCGGCTCCAAGTCCTCGCTATCCACAAGGGCCCTGCTGACGCTGTCGCGGCCCCAAGCCTTGGCCATCACCTGAGCCCTGCTAACGCTGTCGCGGCTCCAAGTCTTCGCTATCCACAAGAGCCCTGCTGACGCTGTCGCGGCTCCAAGTCCTCGCTATCCACAAGGGCCCTGCTGACGCTATCGCGGCCCCAAGCCTTCGCCATCACCTGAGCCCTGCTGACGCTGTCGCGGCTCCAAGTCTTCGCTATCCACAAGAGCCCTGCTGACGCTGTTGCGGCTCCAAGTCCTCGCTATCCAAAAGGGCCCTTCTGACATTGTCGCGGCCCCAAGCCTTCGCCATCACCTGAGCTCTGCTGCCGCTGTCGCGGCTCCAAGACTTCGCTATCCACAAGAGCCCTGCTGACTCTGTCGCAGCTCCAAGTCTTCGCTATCCACAAGAGCCCTGCTGACGCTGTTGCGGCTCCAAGTCCTCGCTATCCACAAGGGCTCTGCTGACGCTGACGCGGCCCCAAGCCTTCGCCATCACCTGAGCCCTGCTGATGCTGTCGCGGCTCCAAGTCTTCGCTATCCACAAGGGCCCTGCTGACGCTGACGCGGCTCCAAGTCTTCGCTATCCACAAGAGCCCTGCTGACGCTGTCGTGGCTCCAAGTCCTCGCTATCCACAAGGGCCCGGCTGACGCTGTCACGGCTCAAGCCTTCACCATCACTCGAGCCCTGCTGACGCTGACGCGGCTCCCAGTCTACGCTATCGACAAGGGCCCTGCTGACGCTGTCGCGGCCCAAAGCCTTCACCTTCACCTGAGCCCTGCTGATGCTGTCACGGCTCTCAGCTTGCACCACCACCGAGCCCTGCGGACGCTGTCGCGGCTCCAAGCTATTACCATTCCCCGAGTCCGACGGACACTGTCGCGGCTCACGCCTGTCTTCCACATGTACTGACCAGCAGCAACTTAGGGTGCTTTCCGCACTCCTGCCCGCACTGCTGAGGGCGTCACGAACTGTGAGAACTCCACACCGAGTACCCAGCGTACTCCTGCCCACACTGCTGGTGCGCCACGAACTTTGAGGACGGAACCAGGAGTACGAAGTCTACTCCAGGCCGCACCGCTGGTGCGCCACGAACCCTGAGACTAGAATCACAGCCTCATCGGAGGTACTGTGGAGATTGTATGGTTATTCACCACTGAGAGAGTTGTATAAAGAAGTCTATATTTTTACTAGAACTCTGTGTCATGTCTATTTTGTCGTGGGTCTCCTTGACCACTACGTGCAATCCGAAATACTTGGCCCGCTAACTAAAGAGAATAAACCTGCCTGCCCTCGCTACCATCCTCCCAAGGGGAGCAGGCATCATTTGGGAAAGGGCCCCTCCCTTCCTGTACGTGGGAGTGGGGTTACTACTGGACTGGGGTGCGACCCTCAGCCAGGTGGGGGTTCCATTTCCAACACTAAACCTACCACACCCTCATATTTCTGAAAACTAGACAACCGGGAGAGTTCAGGTAAGTATGGCTTGTGTGGACCTCTCAAAGATTTCCTAACCAGAATCCCCTGCAAACATCAAATGTAGCTGAAAAAATTAATTTGTTCTCAAACTTCTGGGTGGGAAAGTTGTGGGATCACCAGGCTGCCACAAATGTCCTACCACCCAGTATTCCCCTAGGCATCCCGATAAAAATGGTACCACACTCGGGGGGTGGGCTAAGTACCCACGACAGAAAAGGGTCCAAGATGCATTGTGGAGACATCAAAATTACCTATCACAAAAAGACCTGGTTTTGCAAGGGCGGCACCTGGGCTTTGGCCTAGGTTTGGCGGCCGTCTAGGGAAACCTACCAAACCCGTACATTTCTGAAAACTAGATACCCTGGAGAGTCCAGGGAGATATGGTTTGCATGGATCTCCCAACATTTTCCTACCCAGAATCCCACTCAAACCTTTCGGCTCATTTCAGTTTCGGTTTCACTGAAATCGCGACATGCACGCTGATCGTCATTTCAGGGAAACCAACTAAACAGCCTGGGGAGCTGGGGAACTCTTCCCCAGCTCCCCAGGCTGTTTAGTGGGAAAGGCAATCCCTCTGGTACCCGCACCAGAGGGATTCCCTTTGCCATGGCATCGGACGCGTGGGTACCGTTGGACGCACATGAGCACGTTTGCGTTGGATGGCTCCCGCACGTCCAACGCATGAAAAGGATGAAGGATTCAATGAATAATGCAAGCTGCTTTATAAGAAACGCACTACCTCACTGACCACCCACCAGTGCAGCTCCCTAATTCTGGCTTACAAGTGATCACATCAAGCCAAAAAGGACTCTTGTTCCTTGCATTTTGAATATGTTGTAACTTGGAAATAGATTTAGCAGAGAACCCAAAATTAGCTGAGTTACAAAAGTACATTCATGAATTGACAAAAGCATTCAGAACCGTGACTCTATGAGAAAGGTCAAATGAGTTAGTACGTGCCACAAACGTGAAAGAATTAAAGCTACAAAGAATTCAAAATTTAAGGAGGAAGAAAGAGGTTGGAGTCCGTAAAGGCCTCAATATTTTAGACCACACTGGCAGGAGTGGGTCAAAGTGCCATTGGGGGAGCTCATGGTTAAGGGTGCAACTAATTCAGGGAATTTCATGTCAGGAGAATCGCAGCTTTTGAGGTGGGACATAGATATATATGGAAATATACATTCATCCACCAGTCTGCCTTGTTCAGTTCAAGAGGGAGCGACAGGGTCCTCAAATGCCCTTTGCCTTGGATGTTAAGGAGGATGTGTGTGCCATTTACATACATGAACAGTGGAAATCTGATTGCTTACAACAGATGAACAGAGCGAGATAAAGACTGAATAGGAAAAATCATCAGGGAACCTCTGAAACACCTCAGGGTACCGGTTGGACACTACTTTGGATCCTGACAAGAAGGAAGACAGAATAACCACTTGAGTTCTCTCAGACAGTAAGGAAAATAGAGTTGTCCCGAGATGCAGAAATTAAAGAGATGCTGATCACAATGAAATCAAAGAGAAGCTCACCACATGAGCCACAGTGTCAAATGGCACTGAAAGGTCCAATCAGATCAGGGTACCAACACCACCACCATCAACAATAGAGCATACATCATCAAACACACAGCCTCTGTTTCCACAAATGGGTGAAAACCAGCTTGCAAAGGATGGAGAAGCAGGCATGATTTAGCAAAACTCTGCAATGTGTCATAATTGCCTCACCCAGCAAGTAAATTGGGAAGAGTAGGGGAGGTATTGGGCAACATTCATCTAAGTCCTTGAATTGGAATTTATTTCAGCAGATGAACAATTGTGGACTTTAACTGACTTGGCACATGGCCCACAGTCATTATGCTATTAATGACTTCTATCAGAGTGGGGCCTACTAGAATTATCCTACAGAAAACAACAATGCACATCAATTGACAATAGAATAGAATTTCTGCAGATATATCATAACTTTTCCACATTTGAGATTAAAGGCTCTGCTTGGATAATCCAACTAATTTGCTGGAATTTTGCTTTGTTCTCAACAGTTAAACTGTGGAGCAATTTTATGCTGAGAATACAGATGTTTATACAGTCAAAAGGTGATTTACTGCAGAACAAGTTTTAGGTTGGAATTGGAAATATGACTAGCAAACACGGAATTTAAAATGTTTAGAACATGGCGAGGCAGAGGATCCCCCGCCCCCAAAATTAGCAGGGGAGTGTATGTTCTTTTTGCCCTTACTGTTCCATTTGGGCCAGGACACTCTTTTGAGTAGCTGTTTGCTTTATAAATCCTGCTTTATACAACATAACATAACATGTATGCCCAGTGGTATGGAAGAGCCCTATTATATATTGAATAAGATTAAAGTAACCTACAAAAGGCCAACTTCTAATACCAGAATTCATCTTGGCCCAAAAATTACAAGAAGTAATTACACCAAGTACTAAAAACTCATGAAAAATAAAGACTATTGTACCATCAAATCATCCACCCAAATAAAAAAGGCTACTTGGCAGGTCTAATTCTCATGAAGGTCTACTACCACCCTGTTTCCTCTTCTCAGTTTGAATTTAGGGGTATTAAATCAGCAATGAGATATAAAAATTCATCAACCTCACTAGGCTCAGTGAGACAAAGCAACAAAAGATTTTGGCCATCAAAAATGCATTGATTAAAAGCCTGATTTTTGTTTTGGTACCATGTATTCACTGAGCAGACCCACAATGAGATGAAAAGGAAGTGCATTGATGTACTCAGTCTGAAGTCACATTTTTTCAACAAAACAGATAAGTGCAGCATCTTAAGAGAGTTGTTATTTAAAATCTTATAAGAGAAATTTCAAGGCAAGAGGAACTCATGAAAATAAATAGAGCAAATTAGATTGTTGTGGCTTGGTCTGCTGTGGCAATGTGTTGCAGATTTGAGTTACAGTCAGTTGCATTTCCTGATTTTCACCTTTTTCTGTAGAAAAGCAGATCTCTGTAGGACCTTACAACTTCCAAGCGAGTACATTTCAAGATTGAGACTCCCTCATAGGAGTTTTGAGAGCATCCCTGGTAGATCACCATAATACGAAGACAAAATTAAAGAACAATGGGCATGAGAGGCCCCAATTCAGGTACAATAAAACAATTGTCTCCACGCAAATAGTGCCCTGCATATGCACAAATGCAACCCCAAAGCTGTGACAATTGAGGCATTCATAAAATTATGCAAATTACACACAAAAACTATTTGGGAGCAAAAGAACGCCTTAGACGAAAAAGAGTGGGAAACAATATTCTAACTGCTGAAGGAACAAAGAACAGGCCTGCTTCTGGGATTACATCAACAAATTAAAAAGCACCAAATGCTCAAGGGACAACTGTGTCTTGGAAGGAGCCCGGACAAGCTACGTGGAGAAACTATACACAGATCAGCCTTCGTCGCTTAGGCAAGTAGTTATATGGGGGGCGGAGCGGGGGGGGGGGTTAATGACTCAAACCAGAGCTCCTTCCTGGGAGCAATTTCCACAGAGTGGATCCGCAGAACAAGAACACTAAGGTTAGGGAAAACAATGGTGCACCTGGCCCGACAACCTTCCAGGCAGCATAATAAAATCCCCCTGAATGCATGGTCAAGGCTGCTAACTCCTTTCTTTAACCAGGCCTACCTAGCAGGCCAAGTCCCAGACGCATGGCGGGGATCTCCATTGTGCACCAAATTTAATAAAGGGGACCGAACAAATCCATCAAACTACCGCCTCATAGCACTACTGGATTTAGAGGCAGAAGCCTTTGCTCGCGGCCTACTGAAACATCAGGAATCGTGGGCTAGCAAACATGAAGTCCTTTTTTTTTTCAGACAAGTTTCCGAATGCCGCACTTAGAGTCAATAGCATCACAGCACTTGCATATTTGAGCCACCGAGCAGCACAGAAAAATCAGCTACCACTCTTCTGCTGCACTATAGTACAGCATTCAAGAAAGTTGACAGGGCTAAACTACGGAGAAAACTGGAAGCATGGAGTGTGCCCTCGAAGCTAATAAGAGCAATAGCCTCACTATACACAGGGACAGAGTGAAGACGGGTGCTAACACTGTCACCTCCAACATTTTGACTTATCAGGGCCTAAAACAAGGATGTGGTCTGACCCTCTCTCCTGCTCAATCTATATACAGTGGACATGGGAACAGCTATGGAGGGCGGCCGTCTCGTTCCTTCCAAGTTGGGCTCAACCAAACTCCACATCATCTACTATGCTGATGATGCGATCACACTAAAGCAGGGATGCAGAGGGCCCTGAATACCCTAAACGTCTATAGCAAGTGAAAACATCTTAGGGTAAATCAGGGGATGACTAAGGCTGAAATATTTGGGAGATATAAGAACAAGAAACATCTCACCTGGCATATAATAAATATAAATAAATAAATAAATAAACAAATAAATAAAATAAATAAATAAATAAATAAATAAATAAATATGGGGAGCAAGACCATTGATGCAGCCAGGAAATACAATTATCTGGGAGTCTGCTCCTCAGAAAACTCCAAACACAACACCCATTTAACCTCCCTGAAGAAGAAAGGGGTCACAATAATTCATGGCATCAACCAACTGAACAGGACTCTAAGTATCGCTTCAGCTACGCCAATGCTCAGGGTCATGAACACAACCCTTCTTTCTGCTCTGCAGTATTGTCATCCGGCTTTCCACAGGATCTATGCACCAGCCTTGGAGCTCATTCAATGCACAGGGTTCAGGAAAATATTCCAGCAACCACGTTACACCCGACGGTCACGACTCAGACTGGAATTTGGCGTGGCAAATCAAGTACTAGCTTTCCAAGCCGCTGTACTTACTACATCAGGGTCCTGAAGGCAGCCGCCAACTCGCTAAAAGCCCACTTGATAGTCATTTTCGGGACCCAGGGCAAACCCTAGCACCAGAATCTGCATGAAGCCATCATGTCCTTTCAAACTGAACAGACTGTGCTAAGGAATGGGGACCTCTCCTATACAGCATGGGAAAAGGCTATATACAGGCATGTGAAGAGAACCTCGAGAGTTCAGGACTTATCCTCACTAAAGAACTTGGGGGCATATTATCAAGGACAGCGTTAAAAATTATCGCTGCTTTAACGGCAGAAAACTGCTGCCAAAGCGGCGATAATGGGCTTGATAATACGCCCTTGAGAATTCCAATAGAAGTCCATGGTCTGGTGTGAACATGGGCTTCTATTGGAATTCTCTACGGCATATTATCAAGCCCATTATCGCTGCTTTAGCCGTTGTTTTCTGCCCCTAAACCGACGATAACTGTACCGCCGTTCTTGATAATATGCCCCCCATGTTACTATACTCCACCTGAACAACTCTTACCAGGAGGGGAAACCTCAACCATATCTCCTAGAAACAATACACAAAAGGACCCGCAGAGCAATTCTGTACATGAGATTCTGAGGCTTACCAGTAAGAGAATTTAACCCAGCATGGGTGCACCAAGGCGGGTGTGGAGCTTGCAAACTCTGCAACTATACATATAACTCGTGGCTGCATCTCCTGTGCTGCTGTCCCAAGCTAAACTTTCCCAGAAAGAGACTTGTGAAGCCGATCTTTTTAGCTCAATGCATTTGTACCTGCCAAGAAGCATCCGCACTTCTCTTTTCTCTAGCTAGTCCATGTGTTCTAGCTAAGTGTGGGAGGTTTGTGGGTGAACTCATGGCTGCAAGTCAGTAATCAACAAGATTCCAAGGTGGTTCAAAAACTCATAACCAACTACTATACTCTTCAGGTCTGAACTGTCCCATCAGGACTGTCAAGGGAGAGTCAGCCTGGTTGAAGGTGCCTATAGAAATGCCCATGGTTAGTTATGATTAAAACTACCTACTGCTGTGGCTGTTAGAGAGGATTTGATAAGTAAGATCAACAGCGTTGCTATCCCACCATGCCAATATGGGCATTAACGGCACCCCACTACCAGGTTCCTGCAACCTCTACATGTATGCAACAATGTATCTTGCTAAATATACCCAATGTGTCTGAGATGTTAGGGCATGATTTATTTTAGGGATATTTGCACAAAGCACTTTACTCAATAACACATTACATTAGACTTCCTTATGCACAGAGATGTTGGGTTAAGTTTTACAGTGCGAATATTTGCATAGGTGCATTACCCTACAGGATGCTTTCTACCACTCTCACCTTTTAAATTACAAAGCTGTCTGCACAAACACGGGAGAACACACTCCGACACCCCCGGGAGTGAGGGCCGGGTGCAGGGCACCAAGGGACATGAGAGTAGTGGGTATTGCATTAATGCATGGAACCTGAGCATAAAAAATACTAGTAACAGTAGACACTTCCTGATAACAATGTATTTGAGATCCTATAAAATAATACCACCCAGCTAATGAATTATTTTAAGTAATATATATTCATTTAAATTATCCATTTATCTTGGTTGCTATTATGTCTGTTTTATTCTGGATTTTACACTATATTCTATTTTATTGTATTGATATTTTCATACTGTTATGGTTTTTATTGACTAAAACAATTAATCAGGTAACCATTGAAAATCAGCCAGGAAGGAGGGACGTGTCTGCAAGCACGCAGGCAAGGACAGGTGGATTTAAAGTGGGTGAACAAATTACAAACTGATAAACTAAAACAGTTAAAACAAGATTCAAAGTAAAGAAATGAATGAGTAAGCACCACGTCTAAATACAATGAGAGTAAAACATAATACGAAACAAAACATGATCAAAAACAAAAATGTGGCAGGGTCCCCTGTAGAAATGTTAGCACATGACACCACATCACCTGTGCTTCCGAAAAACCTTAAACACGAATCTTTTTAGTCTGTACTTAACTGTTTTGAGTTGCACTGTTATTTGTATTTTTCTTGAAAGATAAGTGAATAAACAAATTTACAAAAAACAAAACAATTTTTTTGAGTCTTAGTTCCACTCTGCCCTTCCTTATTGGTAATTGCTCATTTTATAAATTTTTAACTAAACTAAAGTAAATAACTTTTTCTAGAGGATCGAGCCTCAAATATTTTCAAAAGTGATTACTACAACAATATTATGCACAAAAGTCATGAACTCCAGGAGAGACCATGCCCCCTTTACCCCCTGTTCTACTCTATAGCTTCAAAGTAGACAGTAGATACCACCATATGCACTAGCAGTTCGTCCAGAAAAACCTCAGGGGAGCTGCCTCGCTGAACTGTTACTTATGTGTGTGCCCTTTTACTGGTGTTTTACTGGTGGGCCTTCACCCTAACCCATACACCAGCACCGGTGCAAGGACTTTTATTGCATTAAGCAAGTAATTAGATTTGATATTTGTCAAGTGCAGCAAAATGGTGAAAATCTGCATTTTATGATTGTTCACTGTTTACTGAACTCTATTTTTGCTGGTATTAGAATTCTGCCACAGTGCATGTGCGCTGGCCCTAAAGTGGTACTGGGAAATCAGTCTAATTAAACTTTCCTGTATGGCATTATTAGATGGCACAGAATTTACACCAGTGGTGTCATATGTGGAATGCAAAGTGGATTTACACATCCCACATATATGGCAAAAATATATGGCTGCCGGGAACATCAGTGTGCTCTGGCTGGGCTGCCGTTTAAAAAATGGCCAGGTAAAAACACCTATTTCTATATAGAAATAAGTCAGCCCTGAAGTCAGCCGTGCGTGCCCACTTGGCAGGGCGACTAATATATGAATAGGTGACACAATATGTGCCATCATGGGGACTGAAGGACTGACAGATGTATTTGCTGTGTAGGTAAAGCTATATTTTCCTGAGACAAGCCTGGGTGCGATTAAAATATTTAATTGACATTTCCGCTTAGGAACATGCTAGAAAAATAATTTGCAGATTTGCTAATGGAATTAGATTTTTGATAACTATAACAGAAATGTTTTTTTGGGCTGCCTTAGCAGATGATCAGATGATCTCCAAACAGTGGAAAATAAGTTCATGAGACGACTTTTGTCTGTCCCCCAGGGTACTCCCTCCTTCACAGTACTCGAGGAGCTTGGCATGACCTATATCTCCGATTTAATAGCATTTCGCCCAGTGGCTCTATGGTTAAAAATCTGGGGGCATATTATCAAGGGGGGGCGATAGGAAATTAACGCCGCTTTAGCAGCCATTTTCAGCTGCTAAGCGGCGATAATTCTATCGCCCTATTAGCAAGCTGTCGCTAACAGCAGTTAGCGACAGCTTGTAGGCGATAGCGAGCGGTTTGGGGCCCGCTTTGCATGTCAGCGATATTTATTGCTAATGACATGCAAAGTGGGCGTACCCAACCTGTTAGCGACTGAAAGCAGTCGCTAACATCGCTATCACCTATTGCCAACACAGGCGTAGCGATGGAAATATTTGCACTAAGCGCCAATATCTCCAAAAACTAACGCCTGCTCAGACCAGTTCTTAGTCATTATATTCAATGGGAGGTGGATATAATGGCTAAGACCCTGTTAGCGATAATGCGTGAATATCGCTGTATTCTCAGCGATATTCACGGATTTTGCCGCTATCGCCGGGAATTTTATTGCTTTTGAGGTAAACGTTGCTAATAGCACGTTATCTCAGCGATAAAATCCGGTGATGCATGGCGATAAAAAAATTGCCGCTAAGCCTACTTAGCGATAAATATCGCTATTTGTTAATAATATACCCCTTGGGTTGTTAATTAGATCATGCTAAATAAGGTGATCTCAAAAGACTGTTTGGCCTTAGACCATGCCTCTTGTGTACTGTGGTTTAAATACATTGAAGGAAGTCTAACGAGTATAGGGAGAGGACCGGGCCGGACCGGGGTAACAAGACGGATTTAAACACCATCGAAGCTGCCTTCTTAGATCAGCAGTTGGTGGCCGGGGAAGGGAAGGAGTTTCTGAAGCCCAGTGTTCATCGTTTTATCTTGTTAATCCGTTCGATGCTGATGACGGAACCGCTCCGTCATCAGCTGCGGTTGGGCTGTGCTGATGACGGAGCGGTTCCGTCATGGCCCTGCCGCCGCGCCTGCGCGGCGCGTTCTATTGAGCGGGCGGGGCCATGACGGAACCGGTCCGTCACAAGCACAGCCCAACCGCGGCTGGTGACGGAGCGGTTCTGTCACCAGCATGCGGCCGCCGAGCGGCCGCCCCGCCCACTTAGCGCTGTGGCGGAATAGCCGCCGCAGCGATGTGGTTAAGAACTACCCACCTGGAGGAGCCGTATCTACTGAGCTTCATAAATTCATATGATAGATTTCTCCTCCTCACGCTGCTCCCTGACCTGACTCCAGACGGGTATCGTTGTTGCAAGTCCACCGCCTGCATTGTAGACGCATATAATATTTTAATTAGCATCGTACGCCAGATCGCTATACATCGACTTTAAACCTGTTGAATCAGACTAATTAGCATATCACCGTAGCGCGAGTCGCCCATAGCGCGCTGCAACGCTCTTGTTATTTGTGCTGCCTTTATTTTCACTGTGTGCCTGACTGTGTCATTATATTAGCGTTTTACCATTTTTGTGTCCCCACCCTGCATCACTTTTGGCTGACTGCCATTTTGGTTTGTTTGTTGTTGTTTTGCCTTCCCTCCCCGGCTCTCCACCCCGCCTCCCGCCTCCCAGCTGCTCCTCCCTCGCCCCTCCCCTTCCACTATCCACATATGACAGATGCTTTTTCGTGCAGCGTTCACGCGCAGCGGTCGCGCCCCTTGCGTGCCGAAGGTGCGCCAAAGGTAAGCCCGTCTACGCCCGTCCGTGCCTGGACCGCGCCCAGCGCCAGACCCCCTGGCCCTGGCAAACCGCACTCATCCCGCATAACGTATGACACCGCCACCCTCCTAGCCCTTAACCCCGGACGCACATCACAATGCAACGAAGCTGCTCCAGGACGTACCCACGGTCCCTTCGCCTGCCACTCCTGCAAGTTCGCCTGCATCAAGACCCCCACCAAATCCACTAACTCCAAACACAGCTCCGACCCTAACCACCTGCAGTGCATCCTGCTAAACACCCGCTCGATCCACAAACACGCCACTGAACTCTGGGACCTACTCGACAATGCTTCACCGGACATCGCCTTCCTTACAGAAACCTGGATGAACGCCTCTTCAGCGCCCGACATCGCCATAGCCATCCCGGACGCTTTCAAGATCATCCGAAAAGACCGCACCAACCAAACAGGAGGAGGCATTGCCATCGTCCATAAGAACACCATCAGAATCACGACCAGCCTCGACGATAACCTTGCAACCGCCGAACATCTCCACTTTCAGATCCACACTGACCCCAGGACCACACTTAGAGCCACCCTCATCTACAGACCACCAGGAACCCGTAAACAATTCAGCGAAGACATCACTGACTTCATCAGCCCACATGCCCTCGCCTCCGAGAACTACATGCTACTGGGAGACCTCAACTTCCACCTGGAAAAGAAAAACGACAGCAACACCACCACCCTTCTGGACAACCTGGCCAATCTTGGTCTCAAACAACTTGTTGACACCCCCACCCATATAGCCGGACACACGCTCGACCCAATCTTCACCTCCAGCAAGCACATCTCCTTCGATCACACCACAGCTCTCCATTGGACGGACCACAGCTGTGTTCACTTCAGCTACAAAACTACCTCGACCCACAACCCCCCACAACCTATTCCACGAAGAAACTGGAACAAAATCACCACCAACCAACTCCTCACATCGCTCAAACAAAACCCTCCCGCCCTCTCATCGGACCCAAACCAAGCGGCCACCAAACTCAAACAATGGATCACTCACAGCGCTGACGAACTAGCACCCTTGAAAAACCACCAAACCAAACAGATTATCAATAAGGCCCCCTGGTTCAACGAGGACCTTAAGAAATCCAAGAAACTATGCCGTACTCTCGAGAAAACATGGAGAAAAAACCCAACCACTGACAACCTGACCACCTTCAAGACAGCCACCCGCAAACACCACCAACTGATCCGATCCACCAAGAAGTCAGCATTCAAGGATCGACTCGACAACAACGCCCAAAACAGCAAGGAACTATTCAACATCGTCAAAGAATTTACCAACCCCACCACAGCCTCAAACGACATTACTCCCTCCCAAGAACTCTGCGACTCGTTATCCTCTTTCTTCTACAACAAAATCGCCGACATACATAACAGCTTTGAGAACATTTCCAAAGAACAGTCCACTCCACCCACCTCCGAACCTAAACCGCCCTCTAACATCCTTAACGCCTGGAACCCAATCACCACTGAAGACACCATCCACCTAATGAACTCCATCCATTCAGGCTCGCCAACCGACCCCTGTCCCCACCACATCTTCAACAAAGCAGACTCCATCATCGCACCCCATCTCCGTGATGCCATCAACTGCTCCTTCAACTCCGCTACCTTCCCAGAAAGCTGGAAACACGCCGAACTCAACGCCCTCTTGAAGAAACCCACAGCGGACCCCTCTGAACTTAAGAACTGCCGCCCCATCTCCCTCCTCCCATTTCCTGCCAAAGTCATTGAGAAAGCCGTCAATAGACAGCTAGCCGCCTTCCTTGAATCCAACAACTCCCTCGACTCCTCACAGTCCGGCTTTCGGGCCAAACACAGCAACGAAACCGCCCTTATTGCAGCGACAGATGACATCCGAACACTACTGGACAACGGAGAAACAGTTGCCCTCATCCTACTCGACCTCTCCGCCGCCTTCGACACAGTCTGTCATAGCACCCTCATACAACGCCTCAGCAACATCGGCATACAAGGAAAAGCCTTGGACTGGATCATCTCGTTCGTCGCCGGGAGAACCCAGAGAGTCCGACTCCCCCCATTCAAATCAGAGGCCACCGAAGTCATCTGCGGAGTACCACAAGGATCATAACTCAGTCCCACCCTCTTCAACGTTTACATGAGTCCCCTCGCATCCATCGCGCGACAACACAACCTCAACATCATCTCTTACGCTGACGACACCCAGCTGATCCTTTCCCTTACCAAAGACCCTAACACCGCCAAAACCAATCTTCATGAAGGCATGAAAGAAGTAGCCGAATGGATGAAAAACAGCCGCCTAAAACTTAACTCAGACAAAACGGAAGTCCTCATCCTAGGATCATCCCCCTCTGCCTGGGACGACTCATGGTGGCCATCGGTCCTGGGCACAGCACCCATACCCACTGACCACGCACGTAACCTAGGCTTCATCCTAGACTCCTCCCTCTCGATGACCAGACAAGTCAACGCCGTCTCATCCTCTTGCTTTAACGTACTTCGTATGCTCAAAAAAGTCTTTCGTTGGATCCCCACCGAAACAAGAAAGACTGTCACCCACGCTCTAGTCACTAGCCGACTGGACTATGGAAACACCCTCTACGCCGGAACCACTTCCAAATTACAGAAAAAACTCCAACACATCCAAAACGCATC
Organism: Lissotriton vulgaris; assembly: GCF_964263255.1. Taxonomy (NCBI): domain Eukaryota; kingdom Metazoa; phylum Chordata; class Amphibia; order Caudata; family Salamandridae; genus Lissotriton; species Lissotriton vulgaris. Next base: position 136,001,432 of record NC_141691.1, read on the forward strand.
AGCCAGACTCATATTGGACATCCAGCGCCAAGCTCACATTACCGGTCACCTGAAAGACCTCCACTGGCTTCCTGTCAACAAGAGAATAACGTTCCGTCTCCTCACCCACGCACACAAGGCCCTCTACAAACTAGGACCCGAATGCCTCAACACACGACTGTCCTTCTACACACCGACCCGCCAACTAAGATCCTCCAATCAAGCCCTCGCCGCAGTTCCGCGCATCCATAGATCCACCATGGGAGGAAGATCCTTCTCCTACTTGGCGGCCAAAACCTGGAATTCTCTCCCCACTCACCTCCGCCTTACCCGGAACCACATTTCCTTCAGGAAGGAACTTAAAACCTGGCTATTCGATAAATAATGCACCCCCTCCCCCAAGCGCCTTGAGACCCTCTGGGTGAGTAGTGCGCTATACAAATTCCTGAACTTTGAACTTGAACTAGGTTCGACGTTTTTTATCTCCTTTTAGCCCATCCGAGGGGGCAAAGCAAGGGTCATATATTTCCGGCCTGTGGTGACGACAGAAAATCCCCACAGGATATGGTACATTTTATGATGTTTTGCAGTTCTTATGACACCCCTAGGAAGTCTTTTTTAATCCCTGTTCTGAAAAAAGCTAATTTTAGGCGAGTGTGACCCGCTTTTATTTTTTTACAAATGTTCAAGGGCAGCACTGCTTTTTATTTACTTAACTTTTTAAAGTCGGCAATTAGTCTCAGGTCCACTTGCGATTTATCAGGTTGTGTTACACCCTCCCTTCTTGGCATTATGCACTTTGTAATTTTTTGAATTGTGCCCATGATTAACTCTTTTATTATTCTGGTATTGCATGTAATTCACCTGAGGCCTCGCATTTGTGTGTTTGCCTATTTAGTCCTTGTGTCCTGCTATGTCGCTGAAAGGATTGTTTTTATTGTTTGTCTTTTGTGCTTTTATGGTTTTTATTCCTGAAACCGAATAAACATTAAAATGATGATGACTTTGTCATTTATCACACCCTCAGATGCCAATAGATATTCCAAGCTCAAGTTAACAACTCTGTCTGCCAGATATTAGCCATCTTGGAAGGGGGGCAGGACAGTTGGCAATACAAAGAAAAGCTTTTTATTGTGTTATTTTCTTGCCTTTAGAAATGTTGGTATTGCTCAAAGTCAACTCACATTTCCCTAGGTAATTCCCTTCTGCTTGTGCCATAGCATCCAGGGATTGAACAGAGTTTCTCTGAGACTTGTGTTGAGTCCTAACCTGAGTGTGCTTATTAAGTATGTAAGTGTCCCCCCTTCCCACATAACAACCACTTTCTGACACCTGAGCAATGTTGTATCGCCTGCTGGTGGTGCCAAAGGTACTGCTGATGGTGCCGCCTGCTTTGTGGTTGTTTTGGCTCTGAACATTTTCAACATTACACACTACAATTAAAGCTAACAGATGTGGAGGAGGTTTATGTGGCAAAAGAATTTCCCGTAGTGGAGTGTTAGGGTGTTATCGTACATAGAGCATATGATCCTAAACAGAACAATATGTGTACTGTAGAAGAGGAAACACTTAACTCTTTGAAAAGAGTAAGATGAAAGACTTAGTTTACTGATAGGATTTCAAAGAGAATCTTCTTGTGGCTTTAGAGTAAGAGGAAGGAATTACCCCTCTCTTCTGTACCTAAACCCTTATTCCAGTAAAACCTCTGCTAGGTTTACAAGAAATCAGGCAGATTAATTTCCTTCAGATATGAAATTCGAACCTTTCTTAGAAGGCAGGAGTTGTTGACAAGCTAGTATGAAAGCATGATCACATTTTCATCACCTCTCTTCAGAGGCTGTGCCTGGAGATTGTGGTACTGTCTGGGCACCATCTGGGCTGTCTGCTGAAGACATTGCATGTGTGCCAGCTACTCAAACACACACCACCTCCTCTTCCTGTGGCCTCTTGTAAATGTGGATTGTAAGTTTGTTGAGCAGTGACTGTGCGCTCATTTGACACAAGATCATGGGAGACACAGCCTAAATCCATGGCCTTAACACCCTTTCCAAAAATGAAAACTGTAAGAGGTGCATTGGGCGCGATGCAGTGGAAATACAGATGCTTATGATGTGCAGCTATCATGTTGCAAACTGAAGTGGGTTCCTCTAGGACATGGGTCCCCAACCTTTTCTGTAATAAGAGCTACTAGTGTTCAATGAAAATCGTTCCAAGCTAATACTATTTTTAGTGTTGTAATAGTGAGCATGTCAGACAGCATTGCATTAGTCTATGCAAGTTTACCCGCAATGATCACCTCAGTTTATCAAGCACGGTTGCCAGCAGACATATAAACAAATGTTTGTCAAAGTGCAATGCCTCTATATAGATAATACATAACTGCAATTTCCCTGGCACCAAGTAAATAATATTAGTAATAAGTCACATCAACGTCGCATGATTTATCACTGAAATATTAGCCTTAAATATATTGTAGAAATCCAGCCTTTTTCTAAAGACATCAGCTTTTGAGTTCTGAAAATGCACAAGTTTTCATTATAAATAAAAACTTTTCAATCTTGGTATACATATATTAATTCAAGCAAGCAAAAGCTTCTAATTTATTAGGCTGGCTGCACACAGGGGAGCTGCTTCTAGGAAGCTGTAGAGTTACCAGTAGCTCAGGAGCTGCTGTTTATAGAAGCCTCCCTCATGGATGAAAGAAGTCAAGAGGTTTGGAGACCCCCTTATTGTTCCACAGCTCGTGAGTTCACTGTTGGAGTGCCTCAGGGCTCTGCACTCAGCCCTACTCTGTTTAATGTATATCTCATGCATTTATCTATGATAGCCCGAGACCTTAGGTGCTTAGGTAATCTCATACGCTGATGATACCCAGCTTCTTTTTTCCTGAGGAAAGGGTGAAGAGCTCGCTGGTGAAGTTGTCAAGAACTGCCACTGTAATGTGTTTCACTGGCTATCCATCAATCAATTATAATGTAATTCTGATAAAACTGAGATTGCGTTTTTTTACCCTTCATTGCCAGATTTATGTAGGACCTTCTGGCTGAAGGATGCCCCTTCCCTGGCCCACAACAAGTTACTGTAAAGAACTTAGGAATTACATTTGATAAGGCCCTTTCTTGTCAAACATAAATCCAGTCACTGGTTTGTTCCTGCCTCGAGCTGTTATACACACTGAAAAAATTCCTTCACTTACTGTCTGACGAAGCTAAGAGAATGGTGATCCAAGCATTCATAACTTACAGATTGGATTACAGAACACATTATACTTCGGTCTCCCGGAGTACCTTCTTGGCAGACTTCAGGTAGTGCCGAAAGTGGCGGCCCGCATCCTCCTCAATCTTCCCCAGAGAACGTCTTTGCAGTTGAAGGCACTTCATTGGCTTCCTATTAAAGAAACAATCCTTTTTAAATCCTTGGTTCTTGTCCATAAAGCCCTGCATGCTACTGCAGGCGGTTATCTGAGAAAGACGATTCGTGATTATGCCTCTGCCAGAAACCTACGTTCTTCCTCCGAGCGATTGGCTAGAGTTCCTAAAATTTGCCAGGCCAGAATTGGCAGCAGGTCCTTCTCTTATCTTAATTGTTCACCTGGAATAAACACTCACTGGAGCCTTGCACCACAACTGAACTTTCCACCTTTATGAACAAAGTAAAAAATATAGCTCTTTCAACAATCAGGAGTATATTCACAAGAAGGTGTGATAACTACCGCAAGACTAGCGTAACTCAACTTTCAACATCGCAGCTCATCGCGGGAAAATTACCCAGTGCCAACGTGGAATTCACGACAAGGGGGTAGCATGCGATAGACATCAAATAACGTGGCAAATGCCTGCGTGAAAATTAACGCCACGCCGCCAAAATGCAATACGCGAACGCAAAAAAACATGCGATGAGGCCAAACGCGGTACAAAAAGTAGCGAAAAACAGCCACAGGCCTGCAAATCCCATGCGTCTGGCGGGACAATGCACCATAAAAACCACAGAAAAAATACACCAGAAACAAGCCAAAGCATTTAGCAACATGTATGCACCCTGACTCAGCGCAGAGGCCAACTCGAACACACAACCCCCACAGACTACCAGCAAGGAACGGAGTCGTGGAAGGCCGCTGCCAACAGGAAGGCAGCAACGTCGACAGGAGGTGGCAGTACGGCACCCCCAGAGGAGTTGGAGGAAACCTAGACCACAGTCATCAGTGTGGAGACGGTGCAAAGAGTAGGGAGTACGGACATAGCTCGAGAGGACCTGACACAACATTAACAGGGAGTGCCATGAACATGGACTGGGTGGACAGGGGGAGATGGGCACAATGGCATACAAGCACAACGAGGCATAGCACACTACACACCCACAAACACCCAAGACCATGTCCCAGATCCTCGTGGCACACCGCAGCACACACACATAGCACGAACAGCACACCCACATTGACAACAACGTGGAACAATGCGCATAGCTGACACTGCAGAACAGAGGACATAACTGGTTCCGCACAGCACAGAACCATGCCCAGGGGCAAGCAAAATGCAGTCACACACCCATGTTGGCTGTGCGTACGATGGCCCTGGCCACTCCTCTTACGAAATGAGTGGGTGACGACAAAGCTAATGTCCAAGCTCCAACCCGCTGCCTGCGGTGACATGTCTGCATCCAATGTACACAGCACAATGTAATGTCGTAGGGCCCATATGCATACTACAAGACCACAGGGACACACACAGATATCATGTTGAACTGGCTACGGGCACATGCGCCCGACCCCTTTATTAGCAGGGCCACATGTACAGTGACACCTGTGCTGGATGTGTGCGGGGTGAGTGTAAGCCATTCCGCACGGAATGTCGTGCTGGCAACCACTTGAACATTGGACACTAGTGCAATGGAAACAGAAAACCCAGGCAATACAGAGTCAACTGCTGAGCAACATGGAGTGAGCTGGAGAAAATCCAGAGGACAGCCAACTTGCAAACAGTAGTGTCCGTGAGTTGCAGTGCACTGGGCTTTGGACACTGGAGATGAGCGCGCTCATGTAAAGAAAAAAGTCTTGGATTGTGTCCCTTCGATATATTACTGATGCAGTGGTGTGTGTGAGACCTGCATCATCTTGCCCATCAAAGTCTCAAAGTCCCCACACTGTTTGAGGTGACAAACCTGCACAACCGCTCCACAGCACAGAACACAATCAGCATTGGACAATGGCCTGCGGTGCACCGAGTCACTGGCACCTGGAGTGCTGAGTAGGGTATCAGCCCGATGATGGCATCCACAATAGATCTGAGCAACTCCGTAAGTCTGTGAGGACCACCGTTTCGGCAGATGGCAACTTGGAGGTGGTCCTTGCAGTGGTGGCATGTGCCTCTTGTGGTGTTGCAACGTCCCAGCCGGCCTGGACTCGTTTTGTTGTGTGAGCCCTGGTGGGACGCATTTTGGCCCGGAGGCTACGTACAGAGCAAGACCACAGGGAAATGGCGTTGCTGACCCCAAGGCCTACGCTTCAGGTGCCATCCAATGTCCCCAGAGAAGGGGTCCCGGACCTGACCAGTACAGAGTTAGTGGCCCCGGAAGCACAGAGGCTGGCACAGGGACCCAGCCACGGGACGGTGACTTGCGGTGCAATCAGAAAAGCCTTGCGACCTGAGTGGGTCACCATCAATGTCCGAGGTGTATGTTTCAGAGTGTTTTGGGGGACAGTGGAAGGTGCCCTCCAGGGCAAGATGCCGAAAGGTTTGATTTTATCAGTAAGCAGCAAATGGAGGAGTGGAATGTGACAGCCTCGTGGCCACCACCAATTCGGTATCATTACATGAGGATGAAAACTGCTTCCTAGTCCATAGGCTCAGACGCCACCACAGTTCGACCACAGAGTGTCCATGAATGTCCGGGAACAGACTTAGTGGCACCGGGACTGAGTGGAGTCTGCGATGATGCCAGTACACTGAAATGAACTCTGCCATTGCTGAATCATGACTCTGTGACCTACTGGACCGCAGTGTAGGCCGGAGGCAGCTGTCAGCAGTGGCTGACAGCCATGTGTTGTTGGCTCGCAATGCACAGAGTTAGTGACACCAAGGCAGTTGTCGGTAGTGTACGAACACCTCCGTAACGATGATCCTTTTATCTCCACCAAGATGCAAGGCATCACCCACTTACGCCTCTCCTTGTATCAAATGAAGTGTTATCTGCCTTTGAATACTCGATGTTCAGTTCAAAATCTGTGGCCTATTCTAGTGCAGACTAGTCCTTGATCAGTGTAGGAGGGAGAGAGCGGTCAGCACAGGCCATTTACGAGTGTCACTGGCATAGGTTGGTGGCCCCACCGGCCTGCGTAGTTCAGGTTCAGTGGCACCACGTGTTCGGTCACCTCAGTAACTGTGACCCTGCTTTCATCCGGACTTAGCCGCATCTTCCTCTCACTCCTCTCCGTGCTACCACTGGTGTGGAATTTTTGAATCGCGACTAGGTGCTGGATGTGAGACCTACTAGTCCGCAGGGTAGTCCTGGTCCCTCATCCACGTGTCGACGGCTGGAGTTGAACAGGGTTTGTGGCAGCACGTGTCTCCGGCTGACGTGGAACAGGGTTTGTGGCAGCATGTGTCACCAGCTGGCGTTGAACAGGGTTTGTGGCAGCATCTGTCGCCGCCTGGCATTGAACAGGGGTTGTGGCAGCACGTGTCAAGAGATGCGCATATGGAGCTATGCCTCACTGATCGAAGAGGGTCTGGTGCTGTGGCCGCTGGCCCAGATTTGGGGTCACTGCCATTCATTAGCCAGGACAAGCTTTCACATTGGGACCCACTGGGCCGCAGAGGACACTGGTAGAATATGTAAATGAGAAAGGAGTAATGTGGGCCAATGTTGGGGGGACAGCGGTAGTCTGAAAGGCTGTCCGTGTTGCGGGCTTCAGGCTTGTAGGTTACACTAGCATGTGGTGGGCTCTCCTTGACACATGCCCGTGTCTGCTGCTGATCAGTGTGGCCTGGCTGCGCACGGTCGGCCCTGCGGGTTTGTGCTCCAGCGGGCCGGGGTGTGGCAGGCGCAAAGGATAGGGGGGCGTAACAGGCAACATTTCCGCAAGGTCACCCACTGGCTGGGGTGACATGGTTGCATCCACTGTCCACTACACTCCATACAGCAAAGGTGCATGTCGCCGTGGATAGGGGTGTGTTCTGCATACTGCGGTCTGTCCAGCACTTCGCCGCAACTCTTGGCATTGTGTACTTTCCCAATCATGGTTCTACTGCATCCTTCACACATGCCTGCTTGCCTCATCTCCCCACATTCGTCTATTGTGTGGCTGAGTTGCCATGACGTTGATTGGTAATGTTCACAGCTTGCCCAGGTTAGCATTGTAAGTTGTTCAATCGTGTCTGATGGGTGGGCATGTTGTTGTGCATGTTGGTTGTGAACTTGTGACGTGCCCATTGCCAGATTTGTGGATTGCATGGTTGTGGAGTTGAGGTGAGTGGGGTGTTAATTTGGAACTTTCCAGGGAGCTGTGCATTTCCCTGGATGCCATCCTGGGAACGCTGGTTGCTGATGGAATGTCAGAAGGTGAAGGGATCATGCACACTGGCTGTGTATTTGGATGCGACATTGGTGAAGTTCCCACTGTGTTCTAATGTTGCCTGCACATAGATGTGTGATGTGTGCTTCCTGTTGCGCTGATTGTGTGCTGTCACCAGGAGGCACAGGTGGGACATGTGTGCAGTGGATTGCCCCCAACAGGTGCTTGCATCCGCCTATGGCGTATGGTCCTTGCTTGGCCTCCAGCGGTTCATGCGCATTGTATTGGCTGTACGGGTCTTGGGGTGCCAGGGTGGTGGTGAGGTCCATGACAGGTGTGGGGGACTTGGATGTGGCTGACTGTGAGACTCTGCTGACTCTGGCGGGTGTTGGTTGGGGTGTGGCAGGGGCCAACAGATGCAGCAAGGCCAGCAGCTTGTTGTAGGGAGGGATGTTGGTTGTCCGCTGTGTTGGTGCTGTTGGCCTGTTGGGCGATGACCGCCAGGATGCGTATGATGGTTGTCCCTTTCAGCCTGTGGTGGCAGTGACATTGTCAGGAGTTGTGCCTGTGAGGCAGGTGCATTTCCTGGGGGGCTGCTGTCTTTGTCTGCACTGCCTCTGTGGTGGTCCGGGGGGGGGGGGAAGAGGGTGTGCCGGGTGGGTGTTGTGGCCCTCTTGGGTGTCCGAGCTACATGATCAGTAGCTCCATGGCTTCTGTTTGTCTTCAGGTGTGACTCTGGGCTGGGTTCCCTTTTGTGGTGCAGGCTGTGGTCCGACTTTACACCAGGTCAGAGCAGGTGTAAATTTCCTGCTGCTAACGCGCATTATCGCGTGTTTTGTGTTCTTATCGCTGATCTGGCTGGTCGTTGTGAAAGTTGAGGTGTAGTGTTGTTGCCACTTTTGGCACAGGATCGCCTACTCTGTATCTCATTAGCGATAGTTGCGGTGGTCCTCTGTGTCGATGTTTTTGCGGCTGCTATCATGGGAAAACTGGTGCTGTGGGCTGTTAGCACCTGCTTGTGAATGGTGGGGTAAATTTATCATAACTTTGGCTGCGATAAAGTGCCATTAATTCAGTGATATCTCCTTGTGAATATGCCCTTCAGTGTCATGAAGATAGCCTTGATTTCAGTGACGGGACACTCTTTGAAGTAGCTGTGCACTGTATAAATCTTGTATCATCATCAATAGCAACCACCACGTTGATCATAAAAATAATGTTTTAAGCATTTGAATGACTTACAGACCAACAGTTTCAAAGAGGTCCTTCTCCTTTATGACATTGTCCAATATTTAAACAGAAATGGAAAGTTGTATTCCTCAATGCTGAACTTTTAAATATAGTTATAGATTGCAGAAATAGCATGCCGACAAACGTTACCTACTTATTTATGTGATAACATTGAAATGTAGTACTATAGTTTTTTGGAGGATTAATTAACACATTACAATATAAGATGTCTGAACAGTTATTTTTTATCAACAAAGTGTCACTACATTCGCAATTAAAGAAGCCACTGTCAAGAAAGTAAATGCTGAGCCTTAATCATACAGAAAAAAAGAGGGTAAAACATTGTTAAATGCTACCTTTATTCAATTGAAGCACATGGGGATATTTAGATAAACTCTGGAATAGCTTCTAAAGTTTATTTGAAAACATCAATGCATTTAGGGCTAGATGTACACATTTTTTGAATAGTGATTTCCGATTTTGTGATTTCCAGTTAATCGCAATTAGGAGATCACTATTTCTAATGGTTGAAACTCTTTTGATTGTCATTATCGATTCCTAGTGGGTTGGAAATGGACCTACCTCATGAATAATAATTAGGTAGGTTGCAATTTGCGAACCATTAAGAATCGCAGCCATTACAGGGATTGTGGTATGCTGGGATCAGCAGACCACCATGTCTGTGATTGCTGTTAAATAAAAGAATCTTTTTTTCTTAAACGCAGCCCGTTTTCCTTAAAATGGGATGCATTTAAAAAGAACAAAATTAAACTTGGAAATTTAATTATTTAAGCGCAGACAGTGGTCACTCACACCACTGCCTGCTCTTAAAAAATATTTTATCAACCATTTCTAAAGGGGAAGAGGTCTTATGAGGACAAATTGTGAATGTTTTGCAACCATATTTCTGTCTTAAAACATTCAGGCATACCATTCCAATTTGGTATTAGGAAGGGAGACATTCTCATTCCAAATGCCAAATCGCAAAACCCAAATTGTGATTCGGTAACAAGTTACTAAATCGCAATTTGGGCTTTGTACATCCCAAAAAGCACTTTTCCAGTTGAAAATGGTCCTATTCTCTGAATCGGGCCATTTGTGACCTCAGCATTGCTTCGAGCATTTCGCCTCTAGTGTCTTGCACAACAATTGTTGGTCCTGCTATTTAAGAAAACTGAGAACTGTGAGAGACAAGAGTGAAAACCTGCAGTGTTAAACATGTGTTGGAGCCAGATTCTCATAGGACATCCACACACATATGCAGGAGTGGCTCCCATTTATTGGAACAGATTAGACAAAGTCCCAGTATTTTGAAAAAATACTTTCAGCTTCTCCACCAAAGACAGTAGCAACAAGTACTGGCAAAATGAAACGGTATTGCTTTATTATTAAGGTAAGTGTTTGCCAAAAAGCCTCAGGATCACTCTGGACAGTTATCTAACAATGACTGACCAGACCACATCGGTATCTGCCATCTGTGTCAGCATCCTTATGATGACTAAGAAAGATTTTCAATGGCTTCCTGTAAGCCCATGCAAGTCTTTCACTCAGTCCCTTATAAATAGCGTCCTGGACTATGGCAACACCCTATACATAGGTCTCCCTATTTACTTCACTAATAGATTTCTGGTCATTCAAAAGATGGCTGCTTGCCTGGTCCTCAACTTTCAAGCCCGCACATCCATGACCCCACATCTGAAAGCCCTCCATTGACTGCCCATGCAAAAATAACTCCTTTACAATCTGTTCTGTCATCCTTCCAGAGCCCTGTATCTCACTTACTCTCATTATCGCTGCATTATCTCTGCAATAAAGTCTCTTTTGCATGGTCTCCGCAACTCCCTAATTCTTCAGCTACCTGTCTAGTCTACATTCCCCACATCTGATGCTTTAGATTTGGCAGCCGCTCCTTCTTCTGTGTGTGTGGTTCTGAAAAAATTTCGGCGTACTCACAGACACTTTATTTTAGCAAAAAATGTAATGCTGTTAGAGATAAGGCAGAAATCAGGGCTTGGGGAAGAGGCTCATCCTGGATCTAATTTGGTAGTGATGCGTCCTCTGTGGTCAAACCTATCTGTGTTCCCCCTGTAGTCCCGGCTGATTTTTTTGCTAAAATAAAGTGTCTGAGTACGCCGACATTTTTTCAGAACCACACACCTTAGCGAGTGTGTAGGGACAACACTGGTTTTTCACGTGGCTTCACCCACCTTTCACCAGTCACTTTTTCACAGCCCTGGTCCTGAAGAAAGCCCTGTTAATTACACAGCGGGGGCTGAAACAGGTAGACCGCCACATATAAGCCAACTCATAGGTAAATTACTCCTTTAGTAGTTGCACCACACATATTTTTAACAATACCCTGGGCCGCCAATAATAAAGTAGATAGGTAAGGATTCCCAGAGGTATTTTTAACTGTAATATATCACATCACATCACATTCTTGCACCCACACCAGCTCTGCTGTAATCAGGTGTCGTAGCACAACCGGGTGGCACTCGGTCGTCTGGTTGGGACCCCAATGATGACGCATGACACCAACCAGGTTGGTGTGTGAGGGGTCTTTTAATAGTACCTAATGGGTCCAAACTCAGGCCACAAACAGTGACTAAAGTACTTACACACACATAGTGGGCCCGTCCACATTGTTTAAACATAATACGCTTCTGGGAAACAGGACGCGCCCCTCACACCCTTGCTCTCCCTTTGATTTCTCGAGGCTTTGCAGATGGTCATTGATTCGCACAAAGAGTCCGCATAGCCCTCGGGAAGAGCCAAAAACTTCTATGTTTTCACCTGGAGTTTAGGAGCAGTACATTCTGATGCTTGCAAAGGGTCCAGGACATGCGAGCAACTCTTGGGGTCAAGACTCACTCCAGCAGAGGCCAGCAGGACTCAGGCAGGTCCAGGCAGCCCCAAACAGGAGATCAGCCAAATGATCCTTGGATTCACTTCTGGGGAGCCTGGGTACAAGGTAAGTAGGTCCAGACTTCCTTTGTCAGACAGCATGGTCGTCCTTCTTCTGAATCTTCTACAGGTCCAGGAGTGGTCTGATGAGAGGTTCTGAAGGTGCCCTTTTTATTTAGATGTGTAGTGCCACCATGTGTCAGACTGTCATAAGTGGAGTGTTGACAATTAAGTGCGGGTGTCGAGCACTGGAAACCAAATAAGTGGTGGTGCCCAGCACCGGAAACCACTGGCTCAAGTAAGCACTGTCATTAGGCAATCTGAGGGATTATCTACTTTCCTCCAGCCTACAATGCATCATTCTAGGTTCATAAAGGTATAATCTATTTATGTGGGTATTATTAAAGTGTAAGTGTGAACGAGACATCCTACTGCGGCCTATCAGATCAAGCTACCTTTGGTTAAAAGGATCATTAGTTCTTAGAAAATCAAGTCGGCTGACAAAGTGCAGGCCGATGCAAAAATACCTATGGCTCTATATTTATTTGTTTGATTAAAAAGTTTTATATAGCGTGAACAAGACCCATGAGGGTATCAGAATGCTTTACAGTTGAGCAATAGAGAGGAGGCATATAGATCAGAGAACAGAGTAATCGAAAGTACAGGGGGAGAAAAACTTTAGGCTGGCAGAGCAAGGCATAATCATAAACAGTCGAAGCAAGTACTAAGGGTGAGGGATGTATCAGGAGAATAGTGAATCAAGAATAAGCAAAGCAGATTACAAATGTCACAGAGGAGGAAGCTAGAGGATCTAATAATAGAGTAAATACGAAAAAGTTCAACAAGAAGTACCTCCCTGAAAACCCAACTCAAAATACATTCATAAAAAGTCTGGTAATAAACAAGGAAGAGGCAGACGCGTCTTTGAGTGCTTGTCTGGCATGGGGGCTCAAGGCAGGAACTTGTTCATCATAGCACTTTAACTTCCTTTTTGAAAGATGTCATTGAGGGGTTCATCCTGATTTCGGGGGGCAAGGAGTTACAAATTCTCTGGCCAATGCCCGAGAAAGCTCGATCATACGAATTTCTGCAGTTTCAGTAGTAGGGTCCTGGCATTTCTGGAGGACTTGGAATCACCAGAAAGCACTAGTTTTTGTGCAAGGTATAGCAGGGAGTTGAAATGCAAGCCATTTTCAGTTGTATCCTTGCTTTATATGGGAGTCAGTTTAGGGATTTCAGCTCTGGCATGATATGGTGGTATCTTTTTGAACCAGTGATGAGTCTTGCAGCACAGTTTAGAGAGGCCCTTAGTGGAGCCATCTTCAATCTAGGGAGTGATCAACAAAGTCAAATGCTGTCTTTAGATCTCTGATGGACCAATAAAAGGAGTTCCTCAAAGACATGAAGATCATGTACAGTCTTGCGATCTGGTCTATGGTATTTTGACCTTTGCAGAAACCAGCCTGGAGATGGGACATAATATGATTCTCTTCCATCCATGTCTGAAGTCGGGACTGCAACAGTTTTCCAAAGACTATTCTTACTCCATCTAGTAAAGAGATTAGCCATTAATTGGCAGGATCATCTCTCCTACCTTTCTTGTCTATCAGCACTATTCTGGAGGCCTTCCATGAGTATGTTTGGTCTATTGCTGCTTGGAGAGCCTCCCATTCCTTATTACACTGGTTTCTGTTCTTATATCTAACAGGGTTGTTGTAGGACCTTCGTAATTTCTGTAGCTTTAATTCACCCCCTTGGTTTTCTTTTTTTTTAAGTGCTTCTGTGGGAGCTTTTTTCAGCTTGAGACTTTCCTCATCATACCATTCATGATAAGAAGCATGCAATACAGTTCTGCAGCTGTTTGTGTGAACCCTCAGCACTTCAGTATTGGCTGGGAGCAGATGCTCAAAGGATTCTAACATCATGCACTTAGGAACTTCATTCAGGGCAACATAGAGATCATTGCATTGTGGATGTACGTTGTTACAACGCATGCTTTTACCACGCATGCCTTTACAACGCAGGTTTTTCAACGCAAGTCCTTACAACGACTTGCATGGGTGGGTGCTGGATAGTGAATAGTTTAATTTACTATTCCAACTCCAGTCCCCGTGGATAGTAGGGAAGGTGTTGGATAGTAAATTAAACTATTACCTATCCTAGAGCACCCCCCAGCGCAAGTCGTTGAATTGACTTGCGTTGAAAAACCTGCGTTGTAAAGGTACTGCGTGGTAAAAGTTGCGTTGTAAAGGATGTTTCCCTTGCATTGTAGATTTGAAAAGTAGTCTACTTTTTCCCCTTTCGGGATCTCTAGATATGTTTTTCCTATTTATATTCTAAGTCACTTTAGAGTGCTTTAGAGTCTAATGCTGTTTCCATACCCGGACAGAAACTTTAGTTTGAGCTGTCTATTCGCTCTTCTACCCATGTCAGCAATCAGGTGCCAAGCTTCAATATTCATTATTATCTCATCAATAATGCTGACCCTCTTCTCTGCTCGAAAAGTGAATTTAGGAGGGTCACCAGAGATTGTGCGGCCATTTATCAGACTTAAACCTGCATCCAAAATTATTGAACACAGTTGCTCCCCTTTTTTACTTGGTTTGTACCCTGTCAGAGGTAATATTGGGAGCCCCCATGCAAGGTCCTCATCAATAACTGCTCTGCTATATTGGGTGTAGTTCTGAATTTAGGTCCCCGCATGACAATTTTACTCTAACCACATTTGTTGACAATTGGGGCTCTTGCCATGGTATAGTGTGTTAGAATCTCCTTTGTGCATCAAGGTGGCAAGTAATGCATCGAGAACATTTAACATTTTGGAAGTTTCTTTGTATCATGGTTGTGAGAAGTTGGCCTGATATGTGGTGTTTCCAATTCTGGAACCACCTTGTATCAGTCCAAACAATCCCTTATGGTGTCTGGTTGTAAGTCAACCTTGTTAGACAAGCTATCCTAGGGGTAGCATGGACTAAGCAGCCTTAAAGGCTTAACTTAAGAGGTCGTGTTAAGCGAGCTGTTTCACCACATACAATCCTGTAATACCAAATGAAAGGACACCACACAAGATGGTATTATAAAAATATATGTGTTTATTTCTAAATTAATCCCCAGTACTCTTTATGAGCAATGGGGCACAAGCGTTAAATCAAAAGCACAGTATAACATACAAAGTTGCACAATTATGGATGAGGGCGGGTGGCCACTCAGACCATATATCAAAAAAGTGGTATAAGAGATACCAATCGAACAGTGGTTAGGCCTAGGGCCTAGGGAATCGCTGGGAGCCGTCTGGACTAGCAATGCTGAAGTCGGGAAAAGCCCGCGGGATTCGGGTGCAGCACGTAAAGTGCGGCTTGCACCAATGCAATGTCAATGGTGCGTAAAAGTTACACAAAGTTAGTTTAAAGATACTTCCGCTGAACCTAGAGGAACAAAACTTAAGACACAGACCCTAGAGGTGTGTACCAACGTGGGCACACCGGCGTTGCAATGTTACCTCACCCACAGGAAGTGGGTGCACAGGGTCGAAGTGGCGTCGGGTTTTGACACGCAGGCTCTTGGTGCTTGGAGCTGAAGAAGCTGCAGGCGATGGGAAGCAGAAGTGTCCGGTGTGATCCAAGGGTGGATCGAAGTCGAGATGAATATGAAAGCAGAGGGGACAGAGTCTGGGTCACTCAGCAGTGACCAGGGTGGAACCAGGACGGAACCAGGCAATGTCGGGCGCAATCAGATGGTTGTCGAGAGGCTTCTTTCTCTCGGCTGTCACGTGGGCTCTGGGGCATCTGCGACGTCCAGGAGCAGGTCATGATCTGTCCCATGCAGGTTCTCGCCGTCAGCACCGTCGGCTTTAAGATTGCAGCAAACAGCACTTGGCAAAAGCAATCCACGCGGAACCGGGAGATTGCTTCTCACTCAGACCAGGAGGGTCAGAGCGGGGGCTCCTTTTCACAGGAGCTGGTGCAGATCTGGAGCAACCAGAAAAGCAAGTCGGTTTTGGGTTTTCGTCAGCACAGGGGCCACAAGCCAGCTGGCTAGTGACCGGGCCAACGCGTTGAGCCAACACAAGCAGAAGGGCCCCACGCAGTACTCGTTGAGTGTGGAGGGGGTAGCTTTGGTGCAAGTGTAGCTCAGGGTTGGGGCTTCTCAAACCCCGGTGTACAGCTTCGAGGGTCACTCGTGGGCTGCACGGTCAGCGTCTCGTGGCCTTTTCAAGATGGCGTGCCCCACGCTTCCGGTCGCCTCCACGGGTCTCAGCTCTGCAGGGACTGTGGATCGAGCTGGAGGAAGGCAGGCAAGCTTGATCTCGTTGATCTCTGTCGCTCGAGTTCCGGCGGGAACTGCAACAAAGCAAGGGTCGAGGTGCTGGTTGGTACCTGTTTGCACAGGGTGGTCACTCCTTGACCACAAGGGAGATTCTTCAGTCTTCTACGTTGAGTAGGATGTCGAAGGGTCCAGAGTTTCATTTCTTATGTTTCTTCAGGATTATCTGCGTTGCATTGGCACTGCTCCCACTCTTATTCCAATCTGAGGGGTGGATCTCCTGCTAAGTCCCTCCCTATGGGTGGGACCAGGAAGGGGGGCGGTTACACCCCCTTTCCTTTGTCCAGGTCACACTGGAGCTGGGGCTGGTGTGCCCCAGAACCGGTTTGACCCGATTATGCAAGGGGAAGCCTTGTGCTCCCCAGGCACTGTCTGGTTTCTTTCAAACCTCCCTGCTACAATCCACTATCTCCTGTCTGGGGTGGTGTGACACCTCCCTGCGACAGGAAAGCCTTTGTCCAGGCCTCCTCTGCCGAGTTTCGGTCAGCAGCAGGAGGTCAGACATGTGTCTGTGGCAGAAGCATCCATTTTGTGGATCTGAGGCTCTTTTAAAAATCAACCGCGTTTTAGCAAAAGTAACATGTCGTCCCCTCTAGAGGGGTGGAATGCTACCCCCGTCACCAGGACTGGCGAGGGGGTAGTATTCCAATTCGTATGACACCTTACACGACATGTTTTGATAAAGCCAAACCAAAGTTGACATATAACCGCGAGGATTATAATGCACTTAATAGTATATGGTTTGGCATTATCCCGGAACAGCTAAGGGAATTTGTCCCGACAGCTGCAGACAGGCTCAGCTCATGCTAGAGCACCATCTCACATTAAACCACGCACTCTGCCTTCAGGATTGTCAAGGCCTGCCATAGGAGTGACTCACAGGTTTATATGTGTCCAGATAGGTTTAGATATAGGCATACTATATCTAAGCAAGGGGTGATTACACCACCTTGCCCCAGCTGAGTGATCAGCCAGTTGTGTCAATTTTAGATAGCCAGCCAGGGGTGGCAAAAGATATGCTGCAGCCCCTGGTAGGCCTTGGATGCACCTATGCCCTGGGCACCTATAGTGCTCTGTACAGGGGCTGATAAGGTGACCCAAGCCAATCTAGTTATGCACCTAGGGTACATGGAATCCATTTTACAGAGAGAGCAGATAGCCTGGGGCCCTGATTAGCAGGGAACCAGGCCAACTAAGTTGAAAACCAGCTAAACACAAGGCAAAAAATCTGGGGTAACCATAGTCAGGTAGCCACCTTCCTACAATGGTGGAGAAGTGTGGCTCAATGATTAGAGCGGCAGACCCTGATGCAGAGGTCTAGCCCGGGACCAGGGTTCAATTCCCCGCCTCGGCGGGTCTTGGGCTCAAAATTCCACGGACCTGATAATTCTCGCCTCAGTGCCTATTCCAATCATGGAGTCCCACTCTGCAACTCTGGGCAATAGCTTGCTTAATCTCCACAACGGCCCCCACAATGCTAAGGATGCCTGGCCTCCACCTTGGGGGTGCCCAGGAGTGGACGCCTCACAGGGAAAGCCAGGATGGGTTCCACAGCGGTATTCGTACAAGCGCCTTGAGACCCTTGCGGGTGAGTAGTGCGCTATACAAGTATCAATTTACAATTTTACATGGTGGTAAGTATAAATTCATGAGATCAATTCTCCATTGGGTCTTTTCCAGCTTTAGATGTGGAATGTTGTTATTTACCTTATCGGTAAATCCTGCTTTTAACCAGATGAGAAGGCCACCCTGTGCTCTGCCTTTCTGCTGGTTTGTGGCTGGCATGTGGAAAGAGAGATACCCCTCCAAATCAATGTTTTCCAATGACCATGTTTCCTGGAGGCAGCAGATATCTTGTTGCTTCATATAAGCAATCCACTGCTTATGTTCCATCTTTTTGCTCAACCCTGCTATATTCCAGCTTACTCTCTACAGCGATTTAACCTCATGGTGGGGAGTTAACAATTTTCCCTAGAAATTTCTGCTTGGCAAACCAGCAGCATCCCACCTGGGCCGGTGTGAGGACTTTAGACATAATGAGGAGAATTTGAATTATACAATTCTGTGGCCGCTGTGTTTGATACCTAATTATGGATCTGCCACACTTGCCACATAATCCATCATCATCTACATGATTTTAAGATTTAACAAAAAACATAATTCTTCCTAGATCAAATGGATCAAAAGTAACAAAGAACACTGCCACGTGCTCCTGCACGGTGGCCGGCCTTTTGTTGGCCAGAGACTAGCCACCTTTCAGCTGCTTATTGCTATATTTAGGAGTTAAACTGATATTATTTAGGGCAGTGAACCGGTATGGCCGCACTGGGCACTGACCTGTGGAGGGGGAGCGACCTCAAGGGGGGGGATGCTGTGTTGAGCAATAACTTATGATTGGAGAGATGAGGAGCACTTTTGCCCAGCGGTAGTAAGAGAATCCAAGGAGGTGGTTATGTGGCATTGAGGCGCCAAAAATGATTGGTGCTACGGGCGCCACCAGCGCTAAAGCTGGCCCTGCTCCCAGTAGCCCTGCTCATAGGTAAGGCGTAGGTTGAGTCCTGTGGCACTGTGAGCACAGGACCCACGTCTAGTCATACTCATGCACTAAGGGTGTCTCACTTAGAAAATCAATACAAGTGCTGGGTGGAATTCTTGAGTTATCTCAGCCATTGGAAACCTCAGGCCAAAATCCAGTCAACATGT
Organism: Lissotriton vulgaris; assembly: GCF_964263255.1. Lineage (NCBI taxonomy): Eukaryota > Metazoa > Chordata > Amphibia > Caudata > Salamandridae > Lissotriton > Lissotriton vulgaris. Next base: position 136,020,081 of record NC_141691.1, read on the forward strand.
CTGGCAGGGATCACTGACATAATATCGAATTCACAAATATATAATCACAAAAATATCGAAGAAAAATATAGAGTGCAAAAATATCGAATTCCTATCTACAAACAGGTACGTACAAAAATATCGAATCAAAAATATAATTTAAAAAAATATAGTTAGTAAAAATATGGAATCTTTTTAAATGTCTTAAAAGTCATTTAAAATTAATGAAATAATAAATATAACATTTACTATTACCACTCCAGTGAGTACAACAGTAGGGAAAGCATTGGATAGCGTCAGGGTAAATATTACTCACTCGAGAGAGTGCAACAGTAGGGAAAGCGTTGGATAGCGTAGGGGTAAAAATTACTATTCCCACTCTAGAGAGTGCAACAGTAGGAAAAGCGTTGGATAGCTTAGGGGTGAAAATTACTATACCTACTCCAGAGAGTGCAACAGTAGGGAAAGCGTTGTATAGCGTAGGGGTGAAAATTACTATTCGATATTAAATTACTTACCTTCAATTCGATATTTTTCACCACAATATTCTGTCCATTCGATATTTTGTCCATTCTATATTTTGACTTCGATATTTTGATAATTCTATATTTTCAATTCGATATTTTGTCTTGTTACCATCTGGCAGATATAAGCAATGCACACTGACCAATTTTTAGGCGTCAGAAAAAGCTGCTGCTTGAAGCACTTTGGACCACTGTGGACCATGTGGTGTTTGCGATGTGTCAGCTACATGAACTGCACACCCAATAAGAAAAGAAGTTTCTAATCAAATAATCGAGAAAAAACTGTGATGTATTTTATCAGTCTTTCCTACCTTCATACTTATTCACGCTCAGCACCACCACTTAATTGTAAGCACCGGGGCCTGTGACAGTCTGCCACAAAGCGGCACTGTCCGGCCAATGTAGAGATGACCACAACAACAGTTAATTATCATTTCAATGTACATTAAAAATGAACAGCACCTGCCACCCAAGCCATTCTTTAGCTTTGAGTGGCTTGAAATAGTCCGAATTGTCTCACTTGTAGGAGTGTGAATGTTAGTACTTGTGTTGTTACTGTCATTGGCAGGACTGGAAGGGGCATTGTGTGGTGTAAGTTGCAGTGGCCTCCTGATGACACCCCTGGCACGTATTTATTTGGCAAATTAAGCACCGTTCACACTCAAACTCTACATCAACAGTACCGTATGGAGGCAGGGACTCTGGGCTGACGGCCTGTGCTACAGGTTACATCCTGTGATTTCTCATAAGGGGATGAGAGAGGATGTGGCATAAGGCCAGAGCTGCCGACTTTGGAACTGGGGAAGTTCAAGTCTCAGTATCAGCTGGAACATCCTGTGATTCTGGGCAAATCACTTTATCTCCCTGTGTCTACCCAAAAAATGAACGTAGCAAAAAAATGAATGTTTCCTTGTATATTGTAACTGGTGCTCACGTAAAGCGCTCCAAAACCTTCGGGTCGAGTTCAGTTTGCGCAACAAAAAATAGACAGCTTGCTCCCTGTCGCTCATAAATGCATGATAAATTTTATGTACATATGGAATAGTCATTTATTTACGCATGGTACTGGCATGTTACAGCGCCAGGATGCTCCTTTCGGAGCGACAGTTAGCGCTTTAGAAATAATCTATACAAAATACAAATACAAATGTTCTGTAAACATAAAGTTACAGTTTGAAAGGTCTAATTATAGTTCTAATCCAGCAGGGGCGGTGGGTGACATTTGAAAGTGGTGGGGCGCAAAGTGATTTGCATACTGCACTGTAGAGAGCGAGCGTAGCGAGCCCGAACCCCAAAAGGGGGGTTTGGGGGGATAACCCCCCCCCCCCCAAGAAAATTTTGAAAAAAAGGAAGAAAAATCGTGCATTTTCAAGCAAATTTGAGAAAGCAGAAAGGTTAATAAAGCAATTGTGAAAGTGCAGTTATTACATTAATAGATGGCATAACATAGGTAGCTGCTTATTCAGTATAACCACAGAGCTTCATACATTCCGTCCTATTATGCTCAGGTGCTGAATTCAGACTATAAGACTTTCATGGAAATCTCAGCTCTAAGAGTAGAAGAAGTTGCACAGCAGTTGGGAAACAGCCTTCACAAAGCATTGGGAACCACGCCTTACCTTTACCACGTTTACAGTAAATAATGGAAATAATGGTAATGTAGTTTCTTATATAGCGCACGTATCACCACAAAGGGTATCTCGGCGCTTGCTTTGGGAACCCGTCCTGGTTTTTCCCTGTGGGATAGCCCAGCTGGGCACCCCCAAGGTGAAAGCCAGGCATCCCGCCGCAGGGGCCGTAGTGGAGATTGAGCAAGCTATTGCCCAGAGTTGCAGAGCGTGAACCCCTGATTCAAGTAGGCACCGAATCGAGAATTATCAGGTCCGTGGACATTTGGGCTCCAAACCCTGCCGCGTCAGGAATTGAACCCTGGTCCCGGGCCGACCTCTGCTTCTGGGTCTGCCTCCTCTAACCGGTGAGCCACACTTCTCCACTCCAAATAATAAAGTATTAACATATTTGTGTTTGTTAGTCACATGAAATGAGAAATGTTGCCCTGTCCAATGTATCAATACCAAAAACATGCACTTACCACTACCCTCATTTTCAGGCTACCAGACCTCTGTGTGATTTTGATAGCATTTAGAAGCTTAGCCCGGGATCTTAAATCTGGAAAAATATCCACTTTCTGCCAGTACTTTTGCCCAAGCCCAAGGTAGCCCTCTGTATTTGTCTACACCTTCTAAAATCAAATGCAAGGAGAATGTTCCTGTTTTTGTTCTCCTAACTGTTCTCAAAGTGGAACAGGTGATCTGAAATGCAAAATTTAGTGAGAACCCTAGTTGACAATTTACCAAAAGGTATGTAGTGCTTCTGTTACGGCATTGGAGACCTTGGACATCTATTTATAAACTGGGCCTAGGTGGATGGCAGGGAAAAACACAGAAAATGCTAACAGGTAAAGAAAAATACTAGCCAAAACTAAAACACACATAAGCATCACTTAGAAACCGTCTCACTTTACTGCAAAATCCACCCCAGACCTTATCCCTCACTTAGTCGCATTGTGACTGTTAGGCAATCCTTGATACCCCCATGGTATCCCTGGGCCTTTTGAGGTGCATCCAGTATCCCAAGACATTTCTCTAGATATCCACACAAGATTAAGATTAATTACAACACCGACCATTGACAGTACATTTCAACACCACAGCATATTTACTGAACGGAATTAATGTGTTTTTTGTGCAAGAATCGTGTATTTTTTCAAGTCAATTATCAGCCCTTTGCCCTGCCGTGGTATTTAAGGTGGTACTTTTTTCGGAGACAGGTGACTGTTCAGGGGCCAAATGTGGTGAGGCGTAAACTGATTTGCATACTGCACCATAGCGAGCGAGCGAGCCCGGAACCCATAAGGGGGTTTTGAAAAAAGAGAAGAAAAATCGTGCATTTTCAAGCAAATTTGAAAACTTACAAACTGCAAGTAACAAAAGGATCTCTCTGACAAAAGCAGTGACTCACTGACCTATTTACATCATATGCATGTTGTGATCTGCATCAGTAAGTAAAAAGAAAGGTCTATTATCGACCTAGATTTATGACCTGATCAGAATCAATACAATCGATTTTGGCTCTGACCTGAGTCATATATACTTCTTCTCCAATATTGAAGAAATCTCCAAACTCCAAAATTCTGAAACTTTTCTCTGTTTCTAGGAAATAGAATACCGAAGAACCCAGATCAAAAAAACATCAATCACCGAAGACGTTAGTTAGGAGTCAATCCAGGACGCCTTATAAATTAGGTAAAAAACATCAAATTAAAAATGCCGCGATAATGAGATACTAAAGCACCAAGTCGTAATTAACAGTATCTTTATCCCTTGTGATTCACAGTGTTACATCCAGGAAATAGGACACTAACTTTTTAACATTATTAAGACTCTACCATTGGACTGCACTAACCATTTTTTATCACGTAAGTGCATTATAATCATTGGATACACATCATTAACTTAAGAAATTCAGAATGGCATCTAGTAACTGTCTACTATTAATTTTCTTTAAAGCTCCTGTATCCTGACGGTTAAAACCACCAACTAGAGAAACAAAGAAAATAAATTATACCCCATACATCCATACAACATCATCTTATGTGAGTGTATGCTCTAATTAGAAATAACACCACAAAGGTACTCAGATGTTTAGTGTACGTGTTGAAAGTCTTCTGCGTATTACCTGGATTTATAAAATATATTCGTTACCCTGACCTACCAATAGATCCCCTCTTTTGTTACGATTCTGCCATATACCCCCTAATTATGTATTAAGTTAGTATTGCAAGGAACTGAAACTAAAAATAATGATATGTCAAAATATCATGTTTATTATGAATAGGAAGGTTCAACTTGAGGCTACTGCAACAATCTATATACTGTGTTTTTAAACTTTTTTTACTTACTGTATGTAATTTTTTCTTTTATGCAAATTTATTCTTTTAGAAATTCTCGTGGCTGCTCCAGAAGAAGGCGCTGGTTCGCCGAAACGCGCGTAGAGAAATATCTTGCCACTCTCCCTCTTTTGAACTTTACCTGTATTCTTATATGTAATTTGATTTGTGTATACTGTTTAATTTTTCAATGTATATATTTTTTGCATATTATTTCTGAAATATGATACTGTAAGTGTTTTGTCAATTTTTAATAAACTGTGGAATTTTTTAACTAAAATTATTGTTGTAGCCTAGTTCCCTTCAAAGTATCCTTATTGTGATTCAGTTCGTTCTGGTTGCCTAGATTGTTATATTTCAATTGTTTACCTTTCCCTGGTCTAGGAACTTTACTTCTATGAACTCAGGGGGTCCTTGTTAAATATATGCTAGTGATCTGCATCAGGTACATGTTCTTTGCAGCAGGCACATTAACCTTCTGCGCTGCCGCCTGCTGCCCTGTTCACTACTGGGACCACAAACATAGGCTAGCTCTGCCAGACTGCCAACGCACCTCCATATATAGGCCAACAACTGATTTTTCTATTTTTTGTTTTATATAGCGAACTAGACCTGAGACATCGGGTATCAGAGCGCTTTACATGAGCACCAGTTTTGTTACATTACCATTAATGCCTAAATAAACCTCACTTTACATGAATGTGTCTTATAAAGAGTCTTGGATAAATAGGGTGAATGAGCAAAACACATAAGCGGCAACTTGCTTATTCATCTCAACCCCTTGGAACCCTACATGCCTTGCCCTTTCTTCCACCCTGCCATCCATGCTGCAGCAACAAATGTCATTGAACCACTGCCACATTGTCAACTTTGAATTACAAAATATGTTAGACTTTTTGATGTAACATTCTCAACAAGCAAGGCATTGTAAGCAGCTTGAAACAAGCATTTACAATGCAATGGTTTCGCCTTTGGAAAAGTTAGAGCTATTGGCATTGTAAATGACAAAATTTGTATGTATGTGTTGGTTTTCAAAACAGATAAATAAATGGCATTGTCATTTACATTGTCATTAGCTTAATCTCTGCAGTCACACTGCAGTCCCTAGCACTCCATAGCACTCCCTAGTCACTCTGCACTCCCTAGCACTCTGCACTCCCTAGCACTCCTTAGCCCTCCCTAGTCACTCTGCACTCCCTAGCACTCTGCACTCCCTAGCACTCCTTAGCCCTCCCTAGTCACTCTGCACTCCCTAGCACTCTGTACTCCCTAGCACTCCCTAGTCACTCTGCACTCCCTAGTACTCCCTAGTCACTCTGCACTCCCTATCACTCCCTAGCATTCTGCAGTCACTCTGGACTCCCTAGCACTCCCTAGCAGTCACTCTGCAGTCGCTCTGCAGTCCCTAGCACTCTGCAGTCACTCTCCACTCCCTAGTCACTCTGCACTCCCTAGACACTCTGCACTCCCTAGTCACTCTGCACTCCCTAGTCACTCTGCACTCCCTAGCACTCCCTAGCACTCTGCAGTCACTCTGCACTCCCTAGCACTCCCTAGCACTCTGCAGTCACTCTGCACTCCCTAGCACTCTGCAGTCACTCTACACTCCCTAGCACTCTGCAGTCACTCTGCAGTCACTCTGCATTATTTCTCACGACAGAGTATTCCCGAGACCGCTTTGGTAAATTCAACCAAGAACATAACCTAACACTAGTTGACTAAGGTTTTCAATTCTGAATGCGTTTCTACACAAACACTAAATTACTGAATCCAATAGTATTTTCTTCGCATGAAAAGTGCAATTCCATAGTAGTAATTTGTCCCCAAATCTCACAATTTTTGGGAGCAGCTTGATAACATAAGGAAATCTAAAATAATTCCCAAAACATTGTCCAATACTGTGCACATCACGCTACAAGTGACACTTGGTAAGAACTTACACAAGAGCAGTGCAACATGATTTATGCTGTGCAAACCAAGTTTACAATAAGTAAGAAAGGTTTGCTAGTCATGTATGGATTAATTACAATACAAATTGATATTACCAACCACTGCTTACGAGTATTTTTGTGGGACTTCTTTTTTTTTTTTACTTGCCTCTACATACCCTACGTCATTCTGCTATATGTGATAACACGGTTTTAAACCCTTTTCCTCCACTGTCAATTCCACTCAACCTTTACATTTTAGATTATAGCCACTGACTATCACATTCTAGCTCCCTGTTCTAACTTTGTGATATAACCCTGACCCAAATGTGTACATTTATACAACTAACGCATAACAACGTATATATTATTTAACACCCATTTTAATTACTGAGAATAAATGTCACCTTCTACAATCTCTTAAGTTTTCTTCTATTCTTTAGTATGAGGTCCACTTTATAGGAAAACCGAAATAAACGAGATTTTTATTAGTAGACAGATAACGCAGTACCCAATGTCTGTAGGGCACAGTGTGTGTAAAACAGAGATGTAGCATCTAGAGAAAACTATGCTAATCAATATTCATACTGTCGGCTAACTACACAGAGATGCACTGGGGCGCAAATAGCGTGTAGTGGAAGAAAACGATACACAGTGGATAAACAATGTGAGCCAGCCATGCCACAATAATGGATATTAACCCGTCCGTGCCATTTTAAAAGAGGGCATTTAACCTTTACATTTGAACCACACTTAAAATCACCCAATTACACCATATGTTTAACAATGACTCAGATAAGAAACGCTTTAATGCAAGACACTGGTTTCTTAAATCACAGATAACGCTCACTTTGCAAGCTCAAAAAGCGATGGGTATGCTGCTTTATTAATCTAAAATACTTGTGATTTTTCTCTGAAATGTGTATGCATCTCTCAATGCTTAATGTTATTTACAATTGTTTAGGATATTGGTGAGCAGATGAATTGCGTTGGTTCGGCCTTCACGTTGTCTTTGCTGGAGCCGGATACAAGCTTCACACACAAACATTCCCTGTGTTTCACACAACACAAACGTTATGTTACAATCCTAAACCAGTACTCATTTCCAGTTAAAAGAAATTGAAAAGTAAAAAGACTATCAATGGGCGAAAATATGACACCAGTGTTTCTAAAACTAAAACTAAAACGCCCCCTCCCTTTTCCGATGTTTTCCTCCCCTGCCTCCACACATATTTCGAATGGCTTATCAGGCCTTACAAATTTAGCAACGCTTTTGTTTTCCAGAAAATGCCTCTTATCCCAGGTGGTGACAGCTAGACAAACAACTCGAGTGAAGTGCTGTGTCGGACGTCTACTGCTGCCTGCGCGCACATGGCGACGACTAGAGCCCCTACACACTACAAACTTTAAGTACAAGTGCAGTAGAAAACGAACTACTGAAAAACGTCACGGCGCACGTCCCGAATGGCCAATCACTGCATGGCTTCACCTGCTGAAGCCACACAGTGATTGGCCATGATATGCAGTGCTGAGGCAGTGTGCCACCACCCACGAGCGGCATCCAATAATGGATTGCCTGCCCTTCTGCGGGTGGACCAGCCAATCCTGGCGCTGCATGCAGCGCCAGGATTGGCTAGGGGGGCACACTGACTGCTCGCCCTGGCACCTTTGAAACCCCGGGCCTGGCTTAAGCAGCACCCACCCCCCCCGGCCCCTTCGGTCCCTCTCTAATGTGAACGTCACTGTCAGCCACCAGCCACTAACGCGCATGCTCGGGCTAGATACAGCCCATAAATCCTCATGCGCAGACAGTACTGTACTGCTGCGGGCATGCTGCAGACAGCCAGCCCCACCCCCTGCGCACTCAGCATTCCATCGGGTGTGTCCCGGAATTGAAGCGCTGCGGCGCTTCATTATTTGTGAATTATAATTGCAGGCAGCAATTATGCTCTTGTCACGGTGCGTCCAGGCTTAGAGGGGCTACGCCCCTACGCCCCAATGGACGCACCGTGGCTGTAATCCAGTCGTAAAAAACAACTGTAATTTATGATAGGCTGTGCAGTGTGATGCCAGACAAACCAGTTGCCCTCATGGGCGTTTGACTTAATGGCCCAGAGAAGTGCTGTGGGGCAAGTTTCAGATTACACTTTGTTGTTCATCAGCCAATGACGGAAGGCAGCAGTCCCAATCTCGTCACAGAGTGTGATGGGGTCAGTGAGACTGCTGACCCCACCCCACTCTGAGGCGAGGTGCCACTGATTGACATCGACCCTAGGCACTTCAGAGCTTAAAACTGGAGCACCCTGGTCAGAGGCAATCAGTGACGCTCCCCTTTCATTACGAGGGGGAGAGCCTCAATGCACTTTTGCCAGGCTGAGGAGGTCACACCCACGGCTGTGAAATCCTCAGCCTGGAAACAGCTCAGGCAGCCAGGAGTATGCACATTTAGCGCATGTCTAACTCCTGACTGGCTAACCTGAACCAGAGAGTGTCAGCAAGGCTGACCTTTGTTCAGCCTGACAGACACTCTTCTTGCCTGGAAAAATGTTGGGTGTGGCCCCTCTGCCCATACGGGCAGGCCACCTATGATTTGAAAATGTTCCTTCCCACAGTCACCAGGCCTTATTTGACCATTTACCAGGAAGATAAAAATAGTGATGTGGCCTGAAACATAAAGGGCAGGGAAACTGTCACTGTGACCTGGCTTGCCAATAAAGGTCCAGCCCGGATGTATGACATTACAACGCATACTTTTACATCGCATGCTTTTACATCGCAACTTTTACAATGCATGCCTTTACAACGCATAGTGTTGAGGGGTGCTGGATAGTGAATAGTTTAATTTACTATTCCAACTCCAGTCCCCGTGGATAGTAGGGAAGGTGTTGGATAGTAAATTAAATCTATTTCCTATCCTATAGCGCCCCCCAGCGCAATTCGTTGTAATGGTTTGTGTTGTAAAAGTTGCGATGTAAAAGCACTGCGTGGTAAAAGTTGCGTTGTAAAGGATGTTTCCCGTCCAGCCCACCAGCTGTAGAGCTTTCAATGCCAAGGTCAGCTGCGGCTCTGCCAATGAGAGCCAGGTGGCTGCCCACCTCTAAGTGGCCACGGTAACTGTTAGCACAAAGACATTCCTGACTGCAAAACTATAAGTGCATCCTTTCTTCTGACTAGAAGCTTGTGGAAAGGTTAAAAAACTATTGGCATGCTCATCACAGACAATTTAACAATTGTCCTGGGCTTCAAAATGCTGTCATGCTGTATTAAAGTCTCGCTCAAGGCATATGTTTGTATAGAATTGGGTTATTGTTTAAGGGGGTGGGTGAAACGCTACTCCTGCAGCAACCACGATCTCTTTCAGAGTGAAACACGAGCAAACCCCAAATTAACCTGTGCTTAACCCCCGGTAGCTTGCATAAAAGCAGTGAGGCCTAACTTAGAGGCAATGTATAAAGTATTTATGCAGCACCTCAAACAGTGATAAAGTAAAAACGCAACACAAGAAAAATCCCACACCAATTTAGTAAAATATAGAGTAAAATGTAATGAATTATTTGAGACCAAAACAACTAATATTCTATCTGTAGAACTGGACAGGCAATTTCAATATTTTAAGTAAAAATAATGGCTAGATGCACAAAGCGCTAACTGTGGTTATCTGGCTGCGCTGGAGCGGGGAAATGTCACAAGTTCAGGCCAAGTTAAGCCCGCTGAACAAAAGTACCTTAAATCCTAGTTGCGGAGTGATGCGAAGTCCAGCGCCGAGGATGTGTCGTGCAGCAGAGGCAATGCGAGATCCTTGCGTGATACACGGTCTGTGCATGGAGATCCGTCACACAGTGGCAGTTCTAGAAGCTATGGTGGCAATGCATTGTCTGTGCATGTGGATGTATCCTGCAGTGGCAGTTCCGAGGAGCTTCGGTCGTGATGTGAAGTTCTGCATTGTGGATGCGTCGCACAGTAGTTCTGATGCATAGTCTTGTTGGCAATGCATCAAGCTGTATTAGTTCTGCAAGGACCACTAAAATGCGCTGGCAGAGCACTTTCAGGCCCATTTCCAAGGGTCCAAGACTAGGGTTCCACCACTTGAGGGACAGGACTCACAGCTAGCAAAGTCCAGGTGCTGGGTTCAAGGTTGTTGGAGCCTGCTCTGTCCCTGAGGCTCGAATCAGAAGGCCAGACAACAGGCGCCTGAAGTCACTTTGGTGCTCCTGGGTTCAAGATGCAGGTCCTGTCGTTCACTAAGCAGGGCAATAGGGCAACAAAGTAGCAGCAGCACAGCACGCCTTCTGAGTCTTCCACAGGTCGAGATGTGTACTTAAGAGTTGAATCTAAGGGTCCAATATTTATACCTGGTACCCACTTTGATGTAGAACTATGTTCTGGAGGATTCCACTCACAGAGGAGCTTGGAATGTCCTGCCTCAGCCTCTTTACTAAATTGATGATGCTTGTAAGAAAGAAGTTGGAAGTTAATGATTCAAGCATATTAGGATCGGAAGCTGCTGACAGTTAAAGCAACATTTGCATATGAGATTCTGCACAAAAGTAAAGAACTTATAACTGTAAATAATTGTTATTTTAATATTAGTAACAATGAATTGTATTAATGATTAATTGAATTTGCGTATTTAATGTATTTTATTAACTCTCTTGTGTAGATATGTTTTAGTGATTGAGTATTGGTGATTCTTGAACTGTAAGATTTTAATTAATCATGCATTTTTCCTGTGTTTGGAGGGATCCACCTGTAGGTCTTGCGGAGTATGTGGAGGGTGTGGTAGGAGGAGGAGCTGATGGCGTTGACCTGGTGGTCCATTTTGAGTTTGTATTCCAGGATGAGTCCAAGGTTGCGTGGCTGGTCTGTGGGGATGGGGGTCCCAGAGGGGGGGTGGCCACCAGGTGTCATTCCAGTTGTCAGAGATTGGACCCATGATGAGTATCTCGGTTTTGTCTGTGTTGAGTTGAAGGCAACTGTTCTTCATCCATCTGGCAAAGGGTGATGCTGGGTTAGTTAGATAGGGAGAGGATGAGGTGCCTGTCATCTGCGTACGATGTAATGTTGAGTCCGGGTGCTCTGACGATGGATGCAAGCAGGGCCATGTAGATGTTGAACAGGGTCGGGCTGATTGAGGATCCTTGTGGGACTTCACAGGTGGTTGGAGTCGGTTCTGAGAGGAATGGAGGGAGTCTGACTCATTGCACTCTGCCGGAGAGGAACAAGAGGATCCAGTTAAGGGCCTTGTTCCGGATTCCTGCGTCGTGGAGTCTGCGAGCTAGGGTGCGGGGAGAGACAAGCGGAGTGTCGAAGGCTGCAGAGAGGTTGAGGAGGATGAGGGCCACAGTCTCTCCTCTGTCAAGGAGGGCGTGGATGTCATATGTTGCTGCGAGGAGTGTGGTTTCGGTGCTCTGGTTCTTCCTGAAGCCTGATTGGGAGGAGTCGAGGATGTTGTTCTCTTCGATGAAGGTGGTGAGTTGGCTGTTGACAGCTTTTTCCAAGACTTTTGCCAGATGGGTGAGGAGGGAGATCGGTCTCAAATTCTTGAGTTTGGTGCGGTCCGCTGAAGGTTTTTTCAGGAGAGGCTTGATCTCGGCGTGTTTCCAGTCATCGGGGAAGGAGGCGGTCTCGAAGGAGCGGTTGAAGATATGTTGCAGTTCATGGGCGTTGATTTCTGCAACTTTAGATGGATAGCGTAGGGGTAGGGGTCCATGGGGGCCACGGAGTGGGTGGTCTTGATTATCCTCGGAGTGTCTTCGATGCTGAGGGCGGTCCAGATGTCGAGTATTGGTTGCTTGCTGCTGGGGGCGGTGGTGGTAGGAGATTACTTGTGGGGGTTGTTGTCATTGAAGTTGTCAAAGATGGTCTTGATTTTGTGATGGAAGAAAGTGCTGAGTCTGTCACAGAGGTCCCAGAAGGGAGTGATGTCAGTGGACATGCTGTTGGGTTGAGCAAACTCTTTGATGATGCTGAAAAGTTCCTAGCTGTTGTGTGCGTTGATGGAGATTCTTTCCTGAAGCTCATTCTTCCTAGAGAGTCTGATGAGCTTGTGGTGGGCAGTGGTGGCTGTTTTGAAGTTGTCAAGGTCAGTCTGGGTTTTGGAGCTACTCCACAGTTTTTTGAGTTGTCTGCAGGTGTGTCTGGAGTCACGCAGATTGGTGGAAAACCAGCTGGCTTTTTTGGCGTGGGGCTTGGAAGCTTTCTTGAGGGAGGCGAAGGTGTTGATACAGTCGGTGATCCAGTTGTATAGAGTGCGGGCAGCGGTGGTGGTGTCATCATCTGTGGCGGTGTGAGCGGAGCTGCTGAGGGCAGCGGCAAGCTGGTCATCGGAGATCTTCTTCCAATTCCTGCGTTGGAGCTGTTGCGGGTGTCTGGGGGATGCTGGATGTGAGAAATTAGCCTGGCATATGATGTCCACTATTCTAGTGGGCACCTTGCACCAGTCTAATCGGCCCTTATTGATGGTGGTTGTAAAGTCAACCTTATAGACAAGCTATCCTAGTGGGAGCATGGACCAGCAGTCTTAGGCTAAGACTTCAGAGAGCATGTGAAGCAAGCTGTTTTACCAATTATAATCCCTTGAATACCAAATGAAAGGACACCACACCTGGTATATATCAAATATATATGTATTTATTCTAAACACAACCCCTCTGCACTCTTTATGAGGTCAGAGGTAAAAGTACATCACAAGTTACTCAATTAGCATACGATAAGTTGCACAAATAGAGTTATGCCCTAGGGGCCTCACAAACCATATACTAAAGAAGTGGTATAAGAACCATGTGAGAGTTAGACAGCAGGCCTAGGGCCTGTAGAATCGCTGGGGATACAATAAACGACCAAAGGTTAGGAAGTAGAAGGCCCACGGGAGACGCGTGCAGTGTCTAAACACAGTCGCGAGTTACCATTGACTTATAATGAGAAACGAAGAAGTTACAAAGTTACTGTTCAAGGGCACTTCCGGGTGGACTACGATAAAACCCCTTTAGACTAGGACACTTCGAGAGTCAAGACCCACGGGAGCACCAGAGTACTTGTGTTACCTCACCCAGGGAAGCCAGGTGCATAGGTGCCTTTTTGTGTCGGGTTTCGTCGTCGTTTTCTATGGAGAGCTGCAAAGAAGTGCTGCAGGCGACCAGAGGAAAAGTGTCCGGGTGGATCCCAGGGTGGATCAACAATGTGAAGAACCTGAAAGCAGAGGGGACAGAGTCTGGGTCACTAGCCAGTGACCAGGAAGGAACCAGGCGATGTTGCGTGCTTGAAGGTGAAGATGGTGAGCTTGTCTCTTCAGCCACGAGGTCCAGGAGGCATCGACGATGACCAGGCGCTGGATTCAAGCTGTACCACAAAGGATCTAGTTGACTGCGGTGTTGGTATCCGGATTGGACCCAACAAGCCTTGGCAACCGCAACCCATTCAGGATGCCAAGATTGGCTCGGCTGCAGACCAGAAAGGTCTGTGTCACTTTTCCTTTGAAGGGAAGCTGGAGCAAGCCTGGAGCAACCAGGAAAGCAGTTTAGTTTAAAAGGAAAGTCTTCAGGGGGCTCACTAGCGAACAGGCAAGGAACACGGAAGACACATCAAGCTGAAATGCAAGAGCGGGCCCCACGCGGCACTCGTGGAGTGTGGAGGGCTGAGCTTCGGTGCAAATGGTGCTCGAGTCTGGGGCTTCTCATACCCTAATGCACAACTGCGAGGGTACCTCAGTATTCAAGCTGTTAGCAAAATGCAAGATGTCCAGGGTGTCCAGTCCCACATCACTTGTGTCTGCCACGGGTCTCGGCTTTGCTGTGGATGTGGGTCGGAGCTAGAGAAGTCTGAGAGTCCAGTTCCTGTGTCACTGAGTCTTCGGGTTCCGGCGGGAGCATCAACAAAGCAGACTGGCAAGTTACTGGTGGTGCCTGTTTGCACAGGGTGGTCACTCCTTGACCACAAGGGAGATGTCTTCCGTCTTCTAGTCAGAATAGAATGTCGAAGGTCCAAGAGTTCTGCATCAAAGTTTCTTTCCAGGATAATCTAAAGTCCTGGGGACACAGCTCCTATACTTATACTAAGCTAAGGGGCTGGATTACCTGCCTAGGTCCCTCCTATGGGTGGACCTGGGAAGAGGGTGATTACACCCCTTTCCCTTTGTCTAGTTTCGCACCAGAGCAGGGCTGGAGTGCCCCAGCAACTGGTTTGAACCGGGCTATGCATGGAGCACCTTGTGTGCCCCAGGCAGTGTCTCAAAAAAGAATATGCTGATGCAGCCCTCCCTGTCCCAATACACATCTGCCTGTCTGGGGAGGTGCTGGCATCTCCCTGGACAGGAAACCTATTGTCCAGGCTTCCCCTGCCGGAGTTTCGTCCAGCAGCAGGAGGTCAGACTTGTGTCTGTGGCAGCAGCATCCATTTTGTGATGCTGGGGCTCTGTTTAACTTTAACCGGGTAAAGCAGTAACATGCATGTCTTTTCCCTCTAGAAGGGTGGAATGCTACCCCTGCCGCCAGAATTGGCGGCCGGGGTAGTATTCCAAAGTGTTTGACACCTTACATGACATGTTTTGATAAAGCCAAACCAAAGTTAGCATTAACCGCAAGGATTATAATGCACTTAAGAGTATATGGTATGGCTATATCATAGAACAGCTATAAGGAGATGGTTCGGAAAGCTGCAGAGGGGCTCAGCTCATGCTAGGGCACCCTCTCACATAAAACCAAGCACTCTGCCTCCTGGATTGTCGAGGCCTACCATAGGAATTACTTATAGGTGCATATGTGTCTATATGTATAGGTAGATATAGATATACTATACCTAAGTAAGGGGTGATTACACCACCTTACCCAAGCTGAGTGATCAGCCTGAGGTGTCAGTTTGGAGGGCCAGCCAGGGGTGGCATAATACATGCTGCAGCCCCTGGTAGGCCTTGGATGCACCTATGCCCTGGGTACCTATGGCACACTATACAGGGGCTCACAAAAGTGACCCAATACCCAATCTGGTATGTACCTAAAGTACATGGCATCAATTTAGAGAGAGAACAGCTGGGCTGTGGGTCTGATTAGCAGGCCCACAGCCACACTAAAGTCGAAAAACCAGAAAATCACAGCAAAAAGTGAGGGTGGCCATAGGAAGCAGACCCCACTCTCCCACACTGGATTTGAAGGTGAAATGGACATAGCGGTGGTCCGTCCCAGGAGGTTCGGAGGTGTGGCTGAAGGTGATGGAATACCCTGCTTGGAAAACAGGATCGAGGATGTGCCCAGCTGAGTGCATTGGTTCAGGCACGATCGGCTTGAGTCCGATGGTGTGGAGGTTGTTCAGGAGGGAGGTGGAGTTGGGGTCCTGGCGGTTGTCGAGGTGGAAGTTGAGGTCTCCTAGCACCGTGAAATTGGTGGAGGCAATTGCATGCGGCATGATGATGTCAGTGATGTAGGTGGAGAAAGGAGCGCGGGTCCGATGAGGTCTGTAGATGAGGGTGCCTTGGAGGGTGGAGGACGGGTTGGTCTGGATCTTGAAATGAAGGTGTTCCATCAGGTCTGTGGACCTGTCAGAATAGGTGCTCAGCTTGAGATTGGTTTTGTGGGTGATGCCTCCTCCGGGGCGGTTGTGGCAAACCTTCCGGGTGAACTTGTATCCTTCAGGGATGGCGATCGCGATGTCTAGATCTTCTGGCCATGCTCGAACCCTCAGATATCTTGTTTCATCACCATGCCAAAGAGATGCAGTAATCCCTGTAAGTCTCAAGCCCAGAGGACACACTTATATATGTATATTCATTGAAAAAACCATAGGTTTCATGGGCGTTATAGTTAGCTGGACATTTCACACGTACAAAACCATAGAAATTCCCCCGTTATAGTTAGTTCAGCTAACTATAACTCACGCCCCCACAATGCACTGCTGATGACATCACATATTACATCACTCATGACATGGTCAGTGACTTCACTGATGACATCACTGATGACATCTCAAATGACATCACTGATGACATCATCCAGTGACTGTGTGTTTCTGTAAAGTAAAAATATGTGTAATATATACAGGGAAAGGCGTATTGAAGAATGAGTGGGTGTATAAGTGTCTTAATGGATGATTTAGTAGGTGTGTGACTGACTCTATAAGTGAGTGATTAAACATATCTTACTGAATGCATGGGTTAATGACTAAACTGAGTGAATGTCTGTATCCGTCTGTCTGTTGGTGTGTAAGCGGCTGCATGGGCTTGTGAATAGCTACATGAGTGTCTATATGAGTTATTGATTGGTTGTCTGAGTATCTGTATGGGTGCCTGAGTGTTTGTGTGGGTAGGGTGTGTGACTCTGTGCATAGATGTGTGAATGGGTGATTCACTGGGTGCATAGTTTCAAGAGTGCATCTGTGATGGACTGTATGGGGGGGTGAGTGTGTGTATGGGTGTGTAAGCGAGTTAATGTATATCTTAGTGGTACATGTGTGAGTAACTACATATGTGAAAGGCAGTATATATGTGTGTTTGAGTATATAAATGAGTGATAGTGTGTGATTATGAGAGTGGCTGTATGGATGAGTGTGTGCTTGTATCAGTGATTGTATAGGAGCGTAAGATTGTGTTAGTATTTGTCTGAGTAAGTGAGCTGGTGTGTATAACTGTATAGGTGAGTAAATGGGAGTATGGTTAATTAGTTGCATGACTGACTAGGTGTGTGAGTACCTCTGTGGATGAGTGTTGGTGTGTGAGTGTTTATATAGGTTAATGAGTGTATATGGTCGTCCTGTACTGAGTAACTATGAGTGACTGTACGGGGGTGTGAGTGGATGTGTGTCTAGACCTAAGAATCAGTGATTGGGTATGTAGTTATTGGTGTTGGAGTGTCTATGGCTGTGAGAACGGCAGTCTGTAATTTAGAGTGGGTGAATCAAAAGGTATATTAGGGTGTGAGAAGATGCATGAAATTATCACATGGATGATGTCATCAGTGATGTCATTTGCGGTGTCATCTGTGATGTCATCAGTGATTAAACTGACCATGTCATGAGTGATATAATATGTGACGTCATTAGCAGTGCATTGCGGGGGCGCGAGTTATAGTTAGCTGAACTAACTATAACTGGGGAATTTCTATGGTTTTGTAAGTGTGAAATGTTTATCTAACTACAACGCCCCTGAAACCTATGCTTTTTCTGTGAATTGCTACGGTTTTTTAAATGCTAATTTCTAACTATAACGTGCCTGAAACCTATGTTTTTTTCTGTGAATTTCAAAGGTTTTTTTAAATGATAATTTCTAACTATAACATGCTTGAAACCTATGGTTTTTTAAATGAATTTCAAAGGTTTTTTAAATGCTAATTTCTAACTATGCCTACAGAGGTAGGACATGTGAAGAAAGAAGAAAAAACGCACAGAAAGAAGCAAAAGAAATGTAGAAAGAAGCAACAGAAGTCCACAAAGACGAAGGAAAGTTTAGGAAGAAGCAGGACATGTGCAGAAAGAACCAACAGAGGAGCAGAAAGAGGTCTTGTTGCAAAATCATCCTGTGCCCACAACTTTTTCAGAAGGGTACTGGTGGTAACTGACTCTGACTAGCCAGGCCTCTGAACACCTCTCTGCAACGCAGCTCCCTGGCGCATACTGGAGGTATCTGGTGGGTTAGTTGGCCCCAGGGACACCCAGTATTGAAGAGCAATTAATTCCCCAATTTAAAACTCACCACAGGGCGTGTTTGCAGAGTGTTTCTATGAGGGGGCGGGCCCTAGGAACGATCACGTGTCTTTTTGGGGGGGGACTGGGGCTATGTGGCCCCCCTTCTTTTTACTTTTTTAGGGTCCTGGGGACCCCATACCCCAGGGCCTGACCCCCACTTTAAAAAAAATAAAAATTATTAACGGAAATGGGCCCGCGTGGGCCCCCCTCCCATGACCTATTCCAGGCCCCAGGGACCCCATCACCCGGGGCCTGGCAATTTTTTTTATTTTATTTTGGAGGGGGGCTGCATGGCCCCCCCCCCCCCCCCCCTCAGGCCATTTATGGCCCCGGGGACCCCATCTCCCGGGGCCAGCCTGTGCATGTTTTAAAAAGAAAAAAATATATTATTAGGGAGGGGGACGCGTGGCCCCCCTCCCTGGCTACTTTTGGCCCCGGGGACCCCAACCCCCCAGGGCCTGGCCACCTCATTGGGGACCGTGGGGGGAGCCCCAATTCCCCCACGGTCCCTGCGTCCTGCGGGAGCCGGCATTGCTTTTCTACATGGGGAGCTGCTGACATGCAGCTCCCCATGTGGTAAAGCAATGTGGTTTGTATTTTGGAAGCGAGAGCAGGTGTCCTGCTCTCTCTTCCAAAACCCAAACCCCAGTTTGAATGACAGGGCATGAGCGCAATGCTCCTGCCCTGTCATAGCAAACAGCAGTGTCCTGGGGGTGGGCATCCCGGGTCACTGCAGGAGCCGGCCCTGAGGGGTCCCCAAGGCCATCACAGGCTCCAAGAGAGGGGCTGCGCGGCCCCCCTCCCAACATCTCAACAGCCCCGGGGAGGTGGTGGTCCCCGGGGCTAAGGGGGGCTCGAGCCCCCCCACACAGGTATATTATTTATTTTAAAAAGAAGCCCCGGAGGGATGGCGGTCCCCGGCGGATCCTCTGTGCATCCGTGATTTTAAAAAAATGCTTTTTTGGGCCCTGGGGGTCCTTTGGGAACCCCTGAGCAGGCCTAGGGGGTCAGGGTGTTTCTACCCTGTTCCCTCTTCTTGTTTTTGCGCTAGTTTTACTGTTTTCTTGTGCATCAGTTCTACCGAGGCACAAGATGGCTGCCAACACTTCCTGGTTTGGAGTGTTGACAGACAATTAGAATGCAGCTCGTTATCGGCAGGGTACGCGGATCCTCCGCGCCTCTACATATCGAACCTTTTATTTTTTGATTTTCTCAGCAACTACTGAACGGATTTACACCATTTAAGGAAAAGAGTTCTTTCTGAGGCAAGGGCTACCTTCATGCCAAATTTGGTGTAATTCCGTTCAGCAGTTCGAGCTGTAGCCATGTCCAAAGTTTCCTATGGGAAATGGATTTTTTCACCACTTTTTCTTGAATTTCCCAGGAACTACTGAATGGATTTACACCATTTAACAAAAAGAGTTCTTTCTGAATCAAGGGCTACCTTTTTTGTCAAATTTGGTGTAATTCCATTTAGCAGTTCGGGATGTAGCTGTGTCTAAAGTTTCCTATGGGAATTAACATGGAGAAAACACATTTTGGGACCCCCCTTTTTTCTCGGCCCCGCTTGCCAAATCACCCAAAAACTTTCAAGAGCGAACCGGAGCGGGCCATAAGTTTTGAAAATTTCTCGAAGATTCGTCAACCTGAACCAAAGTTATTGGGAAAAGAATGTTACGAATTTCCTATGGATAATAGGTCCTAACTATAACTACCTACTGGCGACTGCCAGTAGGTATTAGGTATATATCTGTTTATATATATATATATACTTGTATATATATATATATATCTAAATATGAAAGCACTCCTTCTGGGAAGCCAAGACCCATGGGAGGTGGCGCGCAGAGCCGGCAGAGTACCCAGCAACTTAATGCAACTCACCACAAGTAAGAGTGCACTCAGGAAACAACCAGGCAATTACAATACCATAGATTTATGATGGAATAAATCTATTTGGTATCGCACTTGCCTGGTTGTTTCCTGAGTGCGCGCTGACTTGTGGTGAATTGCATTAAGTTGCCAGGTACTCTGCCGGCTCGGCGCGCCACCTCCCATGGGTCTTGGCTTCCTAAAAGGAGTGCTTTCGTATTTATATATATATTCACGCTCACTCTCCATAACTTCCCCAAGGAGATAGGCTCTCATGGGACTCGTTATTCCAGCCGTTTTTATTTCATCCAGCAAAACATTACGCGTTTCGCCTGATGCCTTTATCAAATGTTTTACATATGTTTATGTTAATGTTTGAGCCATTTTTAGAGCGCGCAAATACCCGGGGTGTCTCGGCGCTAGAATACAGAACCATCGCTGAGGTGATAAGTTATACTGGGAAGAGCCAGGTTTTCAGTTTCTTCCTGAAACTAAGGAGAGTTGGGGCGGTTTTGATGTGGATGGGCAGTGTGTTTCAGAGTTTGGATGAAGAGATAGTGAAACACCTGTCACCCCAGTTAACCTTTTTTGTTCGAGGGACTTTCAGCATATGTGCCGACGAGGAACGGAGAGTTCTTGGGTGATCAAGCGGGCAGAAAGCTGCTCTAAGAAACTGAGGGCCCACGTCATTGACTGCCTTGTAAGTGATACATAGGGCCTTAAACATTATTCGGCTCCTGACCGGGAGCCAATGTAGTTGACGGATGTGGGAGGAAATGGTTTTGGATTTGGGGATGTTTAAAAGGACTCTGGCCGAGGCGTTCTGGACTAATTGGAGTTGATTGATAACTTTTTTCTGAGCGTTCAATAGAAGAGCGTTACAATAATCGGTTTTTGAAAAAACCAATGTGCTAACCAAAGTTTTGCCAGCCGATGATGGAAGGTAAGGGAGCAGTTTTTTGATTCTTTTTAAGAGGAGACCACTGAATTGACGTGATGCTGAAATGTCAATTTATAGCAACTATAAGGGGATGCCAGTACTGATACAAATGACCATTTAGTAAGTTGAAACACTCAACCTGAAGTAAAATTCAAGGCGTGGAGCTGGTCAGTAGCTTTTATTATTTTGCTTAATGTTATCAAAGGATAATTGGTTCAAAATTAAACAGTATTACATGCTAGGTACAAAAGTGTGGGAGGGAAAGGTCTCTCATTATATCAAACATGTCACAAGCTTACACCAACCACTCATTCAGGGACAGTGGGGGACATGAAAACACATATATTACAGTGAACAGTATTTACAGTGAACAGATAAACACAAAAATGATGAAATAGGCCACAGTCTGCAAAATATCTGAAAAGTTTGGTTATAAAATTATTTACATAAACTGTACATTCCTAACGCAAATTTAAATAATCACAATTTTTGATGCAGTCAACCAAAGAAATGAACAAGGTAATGTACAACTGCGGGTGAAAAGCGGCAAAACAATTCTAGTAAACTTATCACCCGGGCAGACTTTAAGGTGGTGAAGGGCCTACGCGTTTCGAATCCTACATTTGTGCGAGGATTCTCATCAGGGCCTTTGGTTCTGGAGAAAGAAAAGAAAGAAAGAGATTGTAAGATCAAAGGTATTTAAACGGATCGCCATCAGAATCTATACTCAGTCCACACCCTCTCCTCAACAGCTTACCAATACACGGTGTATAGAACATCCAAATGAGGTTTTCACAGCATATATGCTGAGGGGGAATATTGTACCTGAAAAGTCCGAAGCAGACTTGAATTACATAACGGACTTGGAAGCAAGTGGCTTAGAGGTGGCAAAAAAATGGGATAAGAGCTTTTAATATTACCTGCTATCGTGTTGGCAGATGATGCTTTACCAGGAGATCACTTGGAAAGGCAAAAGGGGGTCCCTGAAAGGTGGTGGACATACAAGAATTTAGGGAGGGTTTGCTACACTTGTTACACAAGCAAGTTGTCAAAAAATAGCAATTCGCCATACCTAATATTTTTTTAAAAAATCTGTATTTATATTCATAACCAATGTCGCTGTATTTTAAGTCGCTGTCGCTCTATTTTGAGACACTGTCGCCACAGGAGTAGAAGTGGAGTTCAGTCGGAAGCCTACAAAACAGGAGTGGGCAAAGATTTATTATTACAAGCAATTGTTTCCTGGATTAAGCTTGATCGATAACGGCTTAACAAATGTCTTACCGGAGGCGCTGAAGCCTAATTCAGCAATTTGGATTTGCCAACAGAGACGTTTAAAGGACCTATAAGAAAGGAGCACACACGGCGCTTATCAGTATAGTTACAAAATAAAGACCGCCATTCGTTGCGTGCAGGGGGAGAAATGCTCAGCCGCTTACCGTGTTTTAAATCACGGCGGGCGTGGTCCGCTAACCGTGGTTGCATACGTTCACAACAATTCACGATTCTGTAAAGATAAAATATGACAGCGTATCAGCGGGCTATTTCTACCGAATTACAAAAACGCGGGTTATATGGAAACGAAGGGCAAAGGGATTTACCGTAAACGCGACAATACGCGCCTCTGAAAGATAATTAATTCCTGCAGAGAAAGCAGAAGGTTTCTAGATTAGTTGTGCAACAATGGGCTTTTGCTAGCTCCTAACGCGGAGAAAGCTGCTCAAAATACTCACTTCCAAAGGTTCGAGCTGGGGACCTTGGCGACGGCGAACGCGAGCAAAGTGGTTACCTTCAGGCAGGAGCGCCTAGGAGGACTGAGCTGTCAGGGAAACACCCTTATATGCCGATCATTATCCCGGCCACACCTACCAGGTGTACTGGCCGGTTCTGAAAAAAGGGTGAGGGCAAGAATGAAAACCCGGACCGGAGTGGCCAATCCAAAGTCACTTTCAAAACTTAGAAGTGTACACGGAATCAGCAGCATTAAAAGAGCAGGATCAGAAGGTTAAAGCTTGAATATCTCACTTAATTCATTTAGGCCAGACACCGCAGTGTCAAATTTCACTATCAAAAGAGCTTCCCGTTTTGACAAAGCAAGGTTCTGATCGCCACCTCGCGGATTTTTCTCCACTTTGGAAATTACAGTCCACTTCAGGTCGCTAACAGTGTGTTGCATACGTGTCCAGTGGAGCACCAGGGGTGCATTTTCAACCCGCTTCTTGATTCTTGATTTGTGCTGCGAGATCCTTTGCCGGATCTCTTGATTGGTTTTGCCTACGTAAAGTAGGCGGCACGGGCATATGATACCGTAGACGACAAACTTGCTCTTGCAGTTACTGAATGATTCATGTTTCCAAAAAATTCCGTTGTGCTGGAACAATGAGCCCTCAATTGAGGATTCACAACAGAGGCAAGTGCCACACTTGTGATGTCCAAGAATCGGGGGCATCCCCATCATTTGGCGCAATGTAGCGGGTTTGGATGTTGGCATATCAGCCCGAACTACATAGTTTGCAATGTTGTTTTCCTTTTTAAAGGCAAATAAAGGAGTGTCTACTAAGCTGTTATCCAAGTCTTTCACTAAATGCCAGTTTTGTTTTATGACTTTCTTCAGTTGGTTGGCATTGGGGCAGTATGTCGTAACACAGACCTGTCTTTTTAATTCAGGTTTGGTCTTGCGTTCTAGAGTGGTCTCACGCGGTGTCCATTGCGCTCTCCTCATACAGCTCTTCACGAGTTTTTTAGGGTAACCTCTCTCGCATAATTTGGATGTCAATTTCTCCGAATGTTTTTGGAAATCCTCTTTGAATGTGCAATTCCTACGAACTCGCAGGAACTGCCCATATGGCAGGTTCTCCTTTAGGTTCCTCGGATGGTTACTAGAAAACATAAGTGATTTATTTCTATCCGTTGGCTTGCTGTATAGGGTCGTGGCCAATTTCCCTTCATAAGGGAAGACTTCCACGTCTAGAAACGCAATCCTTGTGGTTGAGCTGGAAATGCTGAATTTTATATCAGCAGTTCTATTATTCAACCATTGGTAGAACTGGTCGAGGGTGTTACTATCGCCTGTCCATGTCATGAAAATGTCGTCAATAAACCAGAGCCATGCTCCGATGTATTGAATGAAAGGATTGTTCTGGTAGATATATGCCTCCTCGTACATAGCCATAAATAGTACTGCCAATTCGGGCGCAAAGGGGCAGCCCATGGCTACTCCCTTCGTCTGGTAGTAGTACTCGCCATTGAAGCAGAAATAATTCTTCTTTAAGGCGAATGCTGCCAGGTCGACAATGAATTTGGTGGGCACCTGCATGGGTCTTGGTCTGGAATCAAGATAATGTGTTAGAACTGCTATCGCCTCATCCTGAGGGATCTGGGTGTATAGAGCGGTTACGTCCAACGTGACAAGTTTGTCTCTGTCGTCGCGAAACTCAATGTTTTCAAGTTTGTTAATGAAATCAGTTGTGTCCTGGAGGTAGGACTTTACGCTGGTCATGAATTCTTTTAAGAAACAGTCTACATATTTGGCTGCCGGTTCTAATAACGAACCACACCCTGCGACGATAGGTCTGCCGGGGGGTTGATGTGGATCCTTATGTACCTTGGGCAGTACATAAAACAACGGCACCTTAGGATGTAGGTTTTTAAGGTATTCAAGCTCTTTAGGTCCGACAAAACCAAGATCGAAACCTTCTTGTATGATGGAAAAAAGTTGGTTTTGTAGTTCAGAGGTTGGATCTTTCTTTATTTTACGATAACAGCTGTTGTCTGCCAGCTGTCTCATGACTTCGGTAGTGTAGTCATTGATGTCCCATACTACGATCGCTCCGCCTTTGTCGGCCTGTTTTATTATGACTGTACTGTCATTTTTAAGGTTGTTAAGAGCTGTCATTTGTGCCTTGGAGGTGTTAAATTTAACGTATTTTCTTTCTTTTTCCATCGCTGATATCGCTGACAATACGCTCTTTTCAAATGTCAAGAGGTTTTTAGGGACTTTGCTTGCAGGAGGACAAAAGGAGGATTTATTCCTAAGACCAGTTACCTCCATGGACTGGAAACTGGGGGTATCTTTGAAGAACAAGGTAAGCCTTAGTTTCCTGCAGAATTCGATGAATTCTGACTTCATTTTAACGAAGTCAGTTTTTTTGGAGGGGACAAATGATAAGCCTTTAGCCAACACGTTTTCCTCATCAGCTGTTAGCACTCTCTTAGATAGATTGAAAATAGGCGACATATCTAATTTTTGTAATGTTGTCGTCTGGTTTTCATTTCCCAGGGGGTGTTGATTCTCACTCGACCCCTGGGTAGAGATTGACCTCTCCCTAAAAAATGAGGGTTGGAAGTTTGATTTGATTGTTGTTGGTTGGCGTTCCAGTTACGGTTCCTATTTGAACGGTTGTAATTACTGGTGGAATCACTGTCCGTTCCTGATGATGAAGTATCACTAAAGCTAATAAACTGCTTACGTGATCTTCCTTGGTTTCCTTGAAGGAAACGTCTCGATTCTACCTTGGAATAAAAGTCGGCCTGCAAGTAAGGGTATACGTTGTCTAGTGAAAAACCCTTTTTGTCCTTCTCAAATTGGTTTGATTTTTGAGTTATCGTATAATCTTTAAACTCTTGGACTTCTTTGTTAACTTTGTCCAAGAGAGCCTTAGCATCAGCTATGGTAGGGTTAATACTTATGTCTGCCTCTAATTTAGAAATTTCGGCCAATTCCTCTTTTGATATACGAGCTGCTGTCTCTACTGTTAACACCATCAAATCTCTACTACATTTAGTTTCTATCATAGAGAAGCCTTTCTTGAATATCGGGTCTTCTGTAAAAATTACAGGTATGTTTTTAATTTGCAGACCAGCAGGAATGGTGCCTTCCCGGAGGTGTTGCAACAAGAAGTGACCATGAAGGTCAGTCCTTATCTGCTTCTTCTTAAGACGGATTAGTTTATCCGATTCATTGGATGTTGTAGCTGTTTCGCTTAGGGTCAATTTGTCATCAAATATGACTCCAAGGTTGCGAACCTTGGTGACGGGTTGAGGTGGATCTCCGAGCTCCGAAGGCAACCAGTGAGAGGACCAAGTGGGGTCCAACCTCCCGAATGTCATCACCTCTGTTTTGTCAGAGTTTAGCTTGAGACAGTTAGATGACATCCAGGAGCTGATGGCCTTCATTCCCATTTGAAAGTTTGCAGCCACTGATGTCCCGTTGTTGTGTACAGAAAGCACAAGTTGGGTGTCATCAGCTTAGGTTGTCAGGGCAATTCCGTAAGATTTTATTACCCTCGCTAAGTCCGAAACATAAATGTTAAAAAGTGTCGGACTTAGCGAGGAGCCCTGGGGGACACCGCAGGGAAGAGTGAACGTTTGGGAAGTGAAGTTGGCCATCTTGATAGTTTGATTACGATCAGCTAGGAAAGATGCCAGAAGGTCTTTTGCTTTGTTCTTGACTCCTATAGCTGAGACACGGTCGATCAAAGTGACATGATCGACCGTGTCGAAAGCTGCTGAAAGATCTAGCAATATCAGTACCGCAGCTCCTCCCTTATCCAGGGTTGTTCTGATTTCGTCTGCTGCTTTGAGTAGCGCTGTTTCAGTTCCATGACCCCGTCTGAAGCCGAATTGAGTCTCGTCTAATAAATTATTTTTATCTATAAAGTTAGATAATTGTAGATTCATCGCCTTTTCGAAAATCTTTGCTGGAAAAGGGAGGCAGGCGATGGGACGGTAGCTGGCAGGGTGAAGGGGATCGAGGGTAGGTTTTTTTAAAAGCAGCTTAATAATAGCCTCTTTCCATACTGAGGGGTAAATACCGGTTGTAAACATGGAATTGCAAATGGACGTTAAGATAGGAGAGATAGCTTCAGGAATTTGGTTGAGGATGGCAGGGGGGCAAGGATCTAGAGGTGATCCTGATTTTGTACCCAGAATGAGTCGGTGAACTTGTTCCTCCGTAACAGCTTCGAAGAACGGAAGGGAAGGTGTATCATTATTGGAAGGGGAATTGGTTGAGGTAATGGGGGGTGCAAGGGAAAAGGCTGAGAAAATATCGGTGACTTTTTCCTACACACCATAAAGCCGGCATTTTTATACAGAAAATCTCTATCACCATAGCTTTCCGTTCATGTGACTTCCGGGAGCATAAAAATGAAAGACGGACTTTGCATGTTTTTGCGGTGTCACCATATTGGAATGGTTGAAATCAACTTATGATGAATGGTATCCCCGTACATAGTTTATATAAACTATTTGTTGTCAAAAATACCCATCAAATTCATTCACAATATTTCATAACATTTATGCATCCATACTGTTCAAAATTTACATTTCATTTATATATGCCATATGTTGGCTTTTTACGGAATCTTCGACAGCCGTCAGAGACACCCACATTGCTCATTATTATACATTTATCTTATTAAAAACATTTCAACATGTATCGGTTACTTGTTCCATAAACCTACTGAGCAATTTCATTAAATAAATCAGGCCGTGTATCGGCTTAACTCATCACACATTGAACAATATTATTTTATCGTCACTCCGGACTGCTCAACAGTTATCTTTAGGTTCATTTCATTGTTAAAAACTGTACATCGAACTTTCATTCCTCTATTTCTTTTTCTACTTATTTTTCTCACTGGAACTTGTACCTTACAGACTATTCCCCCAGATGTACCGCCATTTCCTCCCCACTATTCATCCCTTTGGGATTTTTCGTTTCCAGATCAAAAATAAATCTAGACGCTAGTCTCCTTAGATTCTTAGTTCTGTCCCCACCACGTGCACTGGGAAGTCCCTGATCCAACCCATAGAAACGAAATAGATCCCTATTGCTCTGATGGTGTTCTGCGAAATGCCGAGCCATGGGGTAATTGGCATCTTTTTTGGCAATCGCTCTCATATGTTCTAAAATTCGAATTTTCAATGGATGGATGGTACTCCCAATGTATTTTTGCCCACATGGGCATACCAGGCAGTAGACTGCTAAGGTGCAATTGCATGTCAAGAATGTATTGATACTTTTTGGTGTTTGATGCCCTGGTACTTCATATGTTAAAATTCTTCTGCTTCCTACACAGGCCTTGCACTTGCTGCAAGGGTAGAACCCTTTCATCTCCTTAAGTGTCCCACCCGGCCTTGCTACTGCTTCCAGATGAATATGCACCAGGGTATCTCTTAGAGATCTGGCCTTTTTGAAGGTAATCAGTGGTTGGCCGGGTTTATCTTGACCAATTACACTGTCAGTTTTTAAAATATGCCAATTTTTCCTACGAATTTTCATAAGTTGATTGGCATTGCCTGAGAAAGGTGTGATTAATCTAAACTTTGATTTTTCATCATTTTTCCCTTCTTTTACTTTTTCTTTTAGTAGGTCTTTTCTGGGGATGTTGGTGACTCTGTCCAATGTTCTATTGAGCAGGTCCTCATCATACCCTCTCTTTTTAAACCTTTCTTCACTTTCACACGCTGCATGTTCAAGATCTTTTTGTTTTGTTTTCAGACAAAATTCTGCAAATTGCAGTAACATTTCATTATGCATGCTGAGTCTCACAGCCCTTTTTGCCAAGAAGTGGGATAAAGCATGTACGCCATGTATGTGGTTGATGGAAGTATATATACTAGTTATGTCTAATACAATCATCTTATATTCCTCTTTTCATGATAGATCTTCCATACGACATAAAAAAGTCCCTGGAATCCTTTATGTAAGACGGCAACTCCTTTACCCATATCATATAAGAAGTGATCAATGAAATTAGACACATTTTCTGTAAGACTGCCCTGTGAAGAAACTATAGGTCTCCCAGGTGGCTTTGTATATTTTTGTGGATTCTGGGAATGTGATAAAACGTGGAAACAATGGGGTTTGGACATCTTTAAAACAAGAGTTCTTCTGTGTCCAACATTTGTTTATTATACCACATTTTAATCAGATCTTCATATTTGGAATGCTCTCTTGATAAAACACTCTGTTGACTTTTTTGCAGCAAGATTCGTCCGAAAGTTGCCTGTATGCCTCCGTGCAGTAATCATCTCTCATCTGCAACACAATATTTCCCCCTTTATCTGAGGGTTTGCATACAATTGTTTTATCATCTTGAATTGATTTTAGTGCCTCATTCTGTCCTTTGGTCAAGTTGTATTTAAGTCTATTATTGGCTTTAGTTCTCATTGCCAACAAATCTTTGGTTACTGCATCGGAGAACACATCAATAGCATCCATCGATAATTGCGGTAAACATTGTGATACCGGTTTAATAGGGCTAGTGTCTCTTTCTTGTTCTACCCCCAATCTAGTTGCTCACTCTATTATATTCAATGTAGTTGTGTCAGTATTCATAACATCATCAGCAATTGTCACCATTGCCTACCATGTGCTGAGATATTCTCCTGTTATTTTGTCCGTTTCTTTAGGTTTTCTTTGTTGTTTTTTTTTTCTCACATCCCTTTGGTCTTGTTTTGAAGTATTTATGTAATTTCAGTTTCCTAGTCATTTTGAATAAATCTATTCTTGTTTGTGTATATTCCATATTCGATGAAGGGCAGAACGTGAGGCCCAGCTTGAGCACTGTTTCCTCATCCATTGTCAATGCTCTTAATGTCAAATTTACGATGGTTAGATTTTCTAAGTCCATCTTTTGCCCCTCTTGCTTCAGGTTATTCTTTGCGGGCGCTTTATCCACTTTTCCATCCCCCCCTCCGTGTTGGTCTTTTGCTCCTTCTGGGGGTTTGTTTTTGCCCCCTCTTAGCCATGTCTGGCGCATGACCCGGAATTCCTCCTGGGAAGGGGTCTTCTTAAAGGTGGAACTCGTTGCGACATCATCACCCGAAGATTCACCTGTTACTTCCGACTCAGATGTCTCGACTCTTGCTGTTGTTACAGGGGGTGGTTTGGATGCCATTTCTTTCCTAACTACCTCAAATTTCTTGGCAAACGTTAGGACTCGACCCTGGGCATAATCACGTACCTCCCTTTTATACTTTTCTAGTTTGCATTGTTTTATTTTCGATTCATACTTCACCAAACGTTTCTTCATATTTTCTCTGAGTTCCTCGATTTTCTTTTTGTCTTCTTTTTCTATTTCGGCCTCCAGTTTTTCTATCTCTTGCGTGGCCTTATCTCTGTCACTCCACGCAAACTGCACCAATATCGCCAGCATCCCTTTGCATGATTGCACTATATGCTCAGCCCATGCTTCCAACAATTGCGGATCTGGGTTCTCGTATGCCGGAATGGTATAGATTCTTAAACCTCTTCGAAATCGGTCCACATCAATATAACTCTGGAGGGAGGTTGCCTCCCACCATTTTCTTATCTCCCTCTCATACACCCGCTCCAGGGTATTGAATTTTGTTGTCATATTAGTATTTGTTCCAGTGTCTTTAGTTCTTTGCACATGATCCAGTGAAATATCCTTTTTGAACATATCTCGCGCTGCTTCCTGGCGTGCCGACACGTTAAACTTTGATTAGCCTAATTTTACAGCACATCGGCTTAACTCATCACACATTGAACAATATTATTGTATCGTCACTCCGGACTGCTCAACAGTTATCTTTAGGTTCATTTTATTGTTAAAAACTGTACATTGAACTTTCATTCCTCTATTTATTTTTCTACTTATTTTTCTCACTGGCACTTGTACCTTACAGACTAATCCCCCAGATGTACCGCCATTTCCTCCCCTCTATTCATCCCTTTGGGATTTTTCGTTTCCAGATTAATAATAGATCTAGACTCTAGTCTCCTTAGCTTCTTAGTTCTGTCCCTGCCACGTGCACTGGGAAGTACCTGATCCAATGTCATTTGAGATGTCATCAGTGATGTCATCAGTGATGTCACTGACCATGTCATGAGTGATGTAATATGTGACGTCATCAGCAGTGCATTGCGGGCGCGCAAGTTATAGTAAGCTGAACTAACTATAACGGGGAATTTCAATCGTTTTTTATGAGTGAAATATACAACTAACTATAACGCCCCTGAAACCTATGGTTTTTTCAGTGAATTTCTAAGGTTTTTTAAATGCTAATTTCTAACTATAACATGCCTGAAACCTATGTTTTTTTCTGTGCATTCCAAAGGTTTTTTAAATGATAATTTGTAAATATAATGTGCCTGAAACCTATGTTTTTTCCAGTTAATTTCAAATGTTTTTAAATGCTAGTTTCTAACTATGCCTACAGAGGTAGGACATGTGAAGAAAGAAGAAAAAACACACAGAAAATAGAAAAAGAAATGCAGAAAGAAGCAACAGAAGTCTTCAAAGACGAAGAAAAGTGCAGGAAGAAGGAAGATGTGCAGAAAGAACAAACAGAGGAGCAGAAAGAGATCTTGTTTAAAAATCACCCTGTACCCTCCACTTTTTCCGATGGGTACTGGTGGTAACTGACCCTGACTAACCAGTCCTAGAGCCGGTGCTATGCTAAAACACACTTAGAATACAGTTAAAACACCTACATACACTAGGGAACACTATGCGTTGGGGTACCCCTGTGATTACCATGGCCTCCTCCGTAAGACCCTAGAACATAATAGGGCAGGGGGATTGAAACTATCTCTTAAAACGCGCCACAGGGCTCGTTTGCACACTGTTGAAGGGGGGGGGCTGAGTTGACGTGTGTAAACACGCCGTGTAGCCGTTTTAATTTGGGGGATAAAGTCCCCTTGAATCCTGAGTGTCCCTTGGGTCCAACTAGCCCACTAGGTATCTCCAATTAGCACCACAGAGCTGCGTTGCAGAGAGGTGTAAAAAGGGGTACTGCCTGGACCACCTCTCTGTAACACAGCGCAGTGGCACTTACTGGAAGCACCTGGTGGACTAGTTGGCCCCCAGGGGCCCTCAGAATTGAAGGGGAATTATTTCCCCAACTTAAAACGGGCCGCAGGGCGTGTTTGCACACGTCACCTCAGGCCCTATCCCCTCCCTTCACCACTGTGTAAATGCGCCCTGTGGCCGTTTTAAGTTGTGAGATTAAGTCCCCTTCAATCCTGAGGGTCCCTAGGGTTCAACTTTACTCTGCTTTTCTAATCTTATATGGACTCTTTTTGTGTGGTGTTTTCACTTTATTACTGTTTTAAGTGTTGCACCTATACTTTACACATTGCCTCCAAGTTAAGCCTGACTGCTCTGTGCCAAGCTACCAGGGTTGAGCACGGGTCAATTTAGGGTTGGTTTGTGCCTCACCGTGACAAGGACTGTGGTTACTGCTTGACCAGGGCTCACACCCCAATCAACCAAGTACCAATGTCTTACACACATTCTTTTAGAGGTGCTATGCTTCACAAATCGATCCAAATGCATTAGGTATCCCAGAAAAGTGGCCATAACTACTGCCAAAGTTTGACCTTGTGCAATGTTTTGACATCAAAAAAGATTCAATGTACTATGAGGCAGCAGAAACATGAAGGTCATGAACCCCGGAACACCCTAGATCCCTTTGAGCCTTTATACAATAACTTCGGCAAATATCTGAAAACTTCCATATTCAAAGATTCATTTGGTGTCTTCATGGCAGCCACTAAGGGCCCTATTAAGAGTTTCAGTGGTGAGATGACGGGTGATACTCCACTGCCGCGCCCCCGCATCGCCGAGACACGCCGCTGCCCGCCCACCAAGTTACAAGTTATTTGTAGTCTGGAGGGCGATCAGCGTGGCGTTCCCAGGGCAGTGCCTCTTTCAAAGGAAACAGTGCTTCTGATAAAGGCACCACAATAGGAATGCCTCACAAGGATCCTGCAAGGCATGGACTAAAAAGTCCATGCCTTGCAGAAACTGCTATGCATGCACAGAGGGGGGCACATGTTATGCTCCCCTGTGTGCATGCACAAATGGAGGAGGCACAGGGTGCCGTCTAGGGCCCCATTTGTTTCCTCTATGTCAGAACCTCCATTTCACCGCCGGGGGAGAGGAAACACGTAATATACTTGGTAGGACCACAGCGGTTGTGCCACCTCCAGGGATCGGCGGTTCCCTGGTGACATTGGCGTTCCCAGGGCGGTAGGACCACCCACCTCGTAATGGGGTGGTTGTACTGCCAGTGCAGCGGTGGCTGGACTGGCACCGCCGCACCACCACGAGTCTGGCAGTCCTCAGACCGCCAGATTGATAATCAGGTCTTAAATATCTGTTGCATGTCGAATCTCCCACTCCAGACACTGATCTGCCCAAAGGTAAATGTCTCACCTGATGCAGCATACAGGAGACAAGCGACCCTTCACAAGGCCTTCCAAGGCATCTCCATTGGATCAGTGCAGCTCATAGTGAGTCGATACATTTTCAATAGAACAAACAAACTATTCTAAACTACCTTCAGCCTTTGCTTGTTTACATGTCTATCCTTTTGCATTGAAGTGACAGAGAGTTGTTATGCACTAGTGCTATCTACAAATAAATAAACAATATTTTATCTCTATTACTTTGTATCAGAGGACTAGTTAGGGACGGTTAGTGCTGCAGAGGTTCCATAAATGAATGCAGAGCCTCCTGCCTCTGCTCTCTAGGTCTACTGCCCTGTGCAAAGGGCATGAGCCTTAATAGGTTTCATATGTCTGATGGTAAGACTCATCATTTCATAATGTCCTGAAGTCCGAAAGATCTATCCCCCCTATGTGACACATCTGAGCTTTGCTTTTGGTAGTCTGGAGCCAGTAGCAAAGCAAAGGGTGTGTCTGGGTTGCTGATAGGATAAAGTGGAAGAGGAAAAGACAGTGTATGTCCAGTAATAGGCCTAATGAGCAATACAGAGAATTAGACTGTATTCTGTCATCCAATAGAACTGTATTAATGCTCCCTGCTTTTAATCAACAAGGCACGTGTAACAGCGTGACTGCTATGAATTTCTGCTTAATTGGAGCCCAAAGATACTCACTTTTGCTGCAGTCCAACCTGGCCAAGTGAGTGCTCCCTTTTCCAGTGGGTGTCCTTGAACTTGTGGAAGCAGCTATTGCTGGAAAGACTTCACAGCACAGGTATGAACCAGGATACAAACCCCTGAATTTCCTGACACTTTTGGGTGCTAATGGTGGGGTGTCTATTTTTTTCCTAGCACACTTTCTGACCTGGAGCCCTTGGCCAGAAGAACCACAATGGTCCCTTGAATCCTAGCCCGGCGCTCTCCTACTGTTGATGGAAGCTCAGTGGTGCTGTACAGACCTTTAACTTGCACAACATTTTAGGAGAATCTGTGCATCTTGAGCCAAACCTACTAGGTTGCCTCGCTCCGCCGTCCAATTAGCTGGCCAAGAAGGCCAGACACCAGAGATACATTGTATCATTCATCAGAGTGTAGGAACCATAGAGTTCTGTGATGCTTGAGCCAACCCTTTGAAGACCCAATCTGAACAGAGCAGCTAAGACTAATCACAATGACCTCCCATAGATTTACATGGAATTTAAAAGAATGAATAGCAATTTAATGGTGACCTCTATGAACTAGAATCACTTTTAGAGTTTTATCTTTACAATTGAATGTGCTAGGACTTTGGTGTTACTTTTTGTTGTTGTTCTTCTTCTTCTTGCTTGTGGTTGATTGTTGTGTGGTGCTGTGGCTGGACTGACACTAGCACCACTTCCTATATTACCATTTGATAGTCAGGTGCACAATGGGACTCCTCACTCTCCTTTCAGAGTTCAGTGCTACTCAAGACTTCTGGCAACCGATAGCACCCTCAAAGGATACTGTCAAAAGAGCCACAGACCTCCCATGACCTGGAGGAAAGGCCTGTCAATGCCACTGAATCAATGCATGCAAATATGCTTGCAACTGCAACAAATCTTCTTCTGCATTCCAGCCCATGTATAATGCTAGATATCTGAGGAGATATCTTGACAGCAATACCAGGGATTTGGATCTGTTCACCCCATCGGCACCCAATACCAACCAGGGATTGCCCCCACACCTTACATAGCACTCCAACTTCACTCATCATTTCCATCCTTTCTTCACTCCTCTAATGTCCAAAAAGGAATTATCTGCAATTTGAGCCAGAACACGCTTATGTATGGCACAACCCTGCTCAATCACAGATTGCCTGAATATTCTGCTTGCTCTCGATCCATTTTCTCATCTAAAATTTGTTGTCAGTACTCACAATCTATAATAATTTATATTAAAAAAAATCTTCCTTCTTTACAACTTCTTCTAAATCTTACATTTATTTGGCCTCTCCAGCTGGGTAAAATTAATTTGTATCTTGCATTAAATATCATGGCAACGTGCCCAGACTTCTGCAACTCATGCATAACTTGACCATTGGATTAGCAAAATAATCCTTTCCAGGTTTGTTGGGATGTCAAGCAATTTTCACACACTTTTCTGGAGGTGAAAATGGAATATGTGCATATCAGGAAGAGGCTGGAGACCGGGTTGTGGGGTGCTAACAGTTAGGGAGGGGGGTGCAACGTCATCCTTTACACTCAACGCCTTTACAGGCTTGCTGCCATGAGCTCTAGGATTTTGAAGAGTTCATTATTTATTTCAGTAATTTTTTTTTTTTTTTGTCCTCATTTGCCAGACCCTCGTTCCAAAGAAAACGCCAACCACCTTAAGTGTCCTTTAGGCACAGGGCAAGAACATGATCTTTTCCCAAGCCCAGACAGAGATACCAGAGTGGCGGGAGATGCTCTCAGGAATTTTTACTCCATCAAGGCATATTTCAGCCCGTTGGACCAAGTTCGTTATCTTTATCGGGCGGTACCACAAACAGGACCATGGAGTGTATAGGCATAATCATCGGACCCGGGGGGGAGGAAAAATAATATTTATTTCAGTTATTGATGAGGGATATCTATGAATATGGAATGTGATAGGCGGGAGCGGCTGGAGGATTTTCAGTGCTGCAAAGAAGAAATGTGCCTGCTGGAGCCCTCCCTAAGCGCTGACGATTGCACCAACTTGAAATTAAATCAGTTTTATTACATGGTTAATACAAACCCTTACTAATTTAATAATAATAGAAAGCAAGCTTGTAAAGTGCATGATTACACCCACCGGTGTCCCCCCCCGCACTGATGCACAAACTCAACAGATGTAAGGGGCAAGAGCAGGAAAGGAGGCCTTTATGCATATAAGAGCCAAGTTTTTAATTTCTTCCGGAAGAGTAATTCTGATGATTCAGCAGGAAGAGAGGAGGTGCATTCCAGGGCTTAGAGGCCAAATACCTGAAGGAGCGGGCTCCCATTCTGGCTTTTTTAACTTTTGGACTCTTAACCAAGTAAGTTCAGGAAGATCTGAGATGACGAGTAAGAGTGTAGAGAGTGAGTAGATTGTGTAATTAGCCAGACCCTTTCCCCTGTAAGATACTAATACACAAGGTTTTGAAGAGTATTCTCTACTTAAGTGGTAGCCAGTGTAGGGCAGCAAGCGCTTTCTTGGTTGAGGTTCTCCTAGGAAGCATCAGAACAAGGCGGGCAACTGCGTTCTGAATGCATTGAAGCCTCTGTAGGCATTTGTTAGTAGCTCCTAGGTATAGAACATTTCCGTAGTCCAGATGGGATGTTACTAGTGCATGTAGTAGGGTTTTCTTGGCTGAGATGGGGAGTACATCCAGAGTTTTCCGTAATCCTCGCAAAACTCCAAAGCACTTTCCCGCCACCTTTTTGGCGTGAGCCTCAAAGGAGAGATTGGAGTCTAACCACACACCCAAGTTTTTAACCTGCTTACTTAGGGGGAGGGGGGGCAATATTTGTGGCCACCATGCAGATGACGATATAGAGGGAGATTTTCCCACCACTAAAATCGCTGTTTTGGTACCATTTAATTTTAGGAGTCATCCCTGATGATACTTCCTGTAGGCATGCAGAGAAATTCGTAGCTGCTGCTTCATAGCTGCTGCCATGGAGGTCTGTGACAGCGAGACCACCAGTTGCGTGTCATCTGCATATGACACGACAGTGACTCTATGCCTTTCTATAATCTCTGCCAGAGGGGCAACATGATTACATGATTAAATATCATGTAATTCAACAATTGTAAATGTATAAATGTTTTACAATTGTATTAAATGTTTTGCATTTTTATTTAAAAGTCCAAAAAGAAGGAAATGCTTATGTATGGCTAAAGAATTGCCTATTGTTGTTAATTTGGTCAAAACTGCTTAAAAAAATTATAAAACCGCTGGTCATTTGCATATCAGTCGGGTTAAAACATTTCTTCATTGCGAGTGGGCATGATCTAATATTTAAATGCCTGAAGGATGGAAGTAAAATATGGGGACATATTTACCATTATTTCACACAATGCAGAGCAGCAAGCAAAGTTGCCTCACTGTTTTCTGTGAAACAGATAGAGCGTAAATACATCCTATCTACTAAGATATAGGGGCAGATGTATCATCACCATCATTTGCGATTCTCAAATAGCGATTTTTTAGAAATCGCTATTTGAGAATTGCAATTTGGGATGTATGTAGAAAATCGCTATTTTCTAGCGATTTCTTAAAATTCCTTAATTGCGATTAGCAAATTGCTAATCGCAATTAAGGAATAATTTCCCATTCATTTCTATGACCATAGGAAGGAATGGGAAGTTATTCTCAATTTGCGATTCGCAATTTGCTAATCGCAAATTGAGAATAATTTCAGGGGTGCAAGGGTGTCTTAAGGACACCCT
This sequence comes from Lissotriton vulgaris, assembly GCF_964263255.1. Classification (NCBI taxonomy): domain Eukaryota; kingdom Metazoa; phylum Chordata; class Amphibia; order Caudata; family Salamandridae; genus Lissotriton; species Lissotriton vulgaris. The sequence continues at coordinate 136,057,557 of NC_141691.1, forward strand.
GCTGCACCCCTGAAATTTACATGTGTGCGCATATGGCGCACATACATGCCCTAAGGGCATGTATGAGCGCCACATGGCACCTTTACAAATGCCAAAAAGTGCATTTGTAAAAGAATTCGCAAATTACCACCAACTACAAGTTGGTGGTAATTTGTGATTTCTTAGTGTGAAATCGCAAAACATTATTGTTTCTTACATAGCATTTAAGGAATCGCTTTTTGCGATTCCTTAAATGCTCGCGCAAAAGTAATGAATCGCAAATTTTGCGATTCCTTAATTTTGCAATGCGACTTTTTCATACATTGCATTTGCTGATTTTTTTGTCGCAAACGCTGCTTTTTTGCGAATCGCAGCGTTTGCGACAAAAAAAAACGGACAATAGATCTGCCCCCACATCACTTATGCTCCTTCTGGTGCTGGTGCACTGGGTGCTGCCTAACACAAAAGCAGGCACCCTTGCGTCATGCTGCAAGGGTGTCTGCGTTAGAGTCTGGAAGGGATACCTTCCTGTACAAAAATAATCTAAAGAGGTGTTCTCCTCTTTCCTTGCATGATGCAGAACGCATCATGCATGGTAATAGGAATTACCAAAGAGAAAAAAGATTTTGCGCCTCGTTACCTCATACGGTGACAGGCGTACCTCTTGTAAATCTTGGCCAAAAAAATGGGTGGATGCACAGGAACACTCATGCTCCACCCATGGAACAGCTACCAGCTCGAAGTGTAATGTAACGCAGCGCATGTCGCTGTGTTGCGCTACATTTCTTTAGAAAGCCACGCACAGCGGACAAATTAACCGTTGCATGGCTTTGTAAATTTTGCTGAAGACTTTTCTTTGTCCTTGCTTTGCCTTGTGCAATCCAAGAACAACTCAAAGGCTTAGTAAATTTCGGCTTAAACCGCTCCTTTAAAAAGCCATGACAGCAACACATGACGTAATATGCAATAAATAAGCACCGCCACTAGGTGGTGAGAGAGCGGCATGTTATTTAAAAAAATTGTAGGGGTGCATCATAGTCACGAGTAGTCAGCACCTGCATATTTAGTGGACATACTAATATGTGCTTTTAGAAATGTAACAGTAGGCCGGGGATCAGTGCAATATGTAAGAGTATTCATAACGTTTGCAGACTACGTTAGAGCTATAACAGGAGTGTAATGCTTTGCATAACGTAGAAATGATATTCGATGTGTGAATTATTGCATTAGTATAAACGTGCCATATTAAGAGTTGCACGTGTAGGGAGACAAAATGCGATGCTTTAACGTGACTAGAGCTTATGTTTTAGAATTGAAATGTAATGATGCTTTACAATGATATAGAATGCGTTGCTCATAATGTAGAATTAGAAATGCATTTAAACGTGTAAAGGCCTGGGACACGATAAAGCCAGTAGAGACCTATTTGTGATTTCTTTAGTCAGCTTTGGTTAAAATCTTGAAATAATTCCTGCTGGGAAGGGTGCTGTTCTCAGTGAATATTGAATTGTAACTTTGAATGTGTACAAGATTGCTTCTCATGTATTTCAGTTGCAGGTGCAAGGCCACGGAGCTTGTTAGGTAGAATGATCCATTGTTTAGAAGTTAGGCCGGTAGGAGTGAGGACGAGTAGATGCCAGTGGAATGTGCATCTGAAACATTTGGTAGAGAAGGTGCCTGGGATCCAAGGACATCTCAACGGACGCTGGATGGAAACGTGCCATACAGGAAAAATCTGTGGACCGATACCTGCCCAGAGGGGTGTGCCTTGGGGCATACCTATGATTTTGAGAGTTTTGTATTAGGGGCAGTACACAAGGTTGGAGAGCAGATTTTGTCAGGAGGTTGCCAGAGCAGGATGTAGTCAGTCTTAGATAAGAGTTTGGGGAAACTTAGGCAGAGTGGGGTGTAGGAAGGAGCATCTTAGAACGAGCTCGGTAGCTTAGGCTACTTACCCTTGGAAAGTGAATATATTTCTTAGGAAATTCTTCCCTGCTGACACCTTTACTCTTGTCTGAAGGGGATTTTAAGTAGGGATGTCACCTTAGAGTTAGTGTAGGGACAGACTAACAATTTTCCTTTTTCTTTCTGTAAATGCAGACCAGACTTCAAGCAGGGACTGTCATTGTATGCCTAATGCTTCTTGATTTGACATTGCTTTTTATTCTGAGTCGTCTGAGACTCCTGCGTAGGATTATGTTTGTAATAGTTCCGGTTTACTTTCTGAATCTCTTGTTGAGGTGTCTGTGTATCTAGCTAATTTTGGCTTTGTAATACATTCTTAAACTTCAGTTCTAGTCAGTGGTTTCTTAAATTGAATTTGATTGTTGATTTAAAAAGCTGTTTAAAGTCATGAATTTGGAATCTTCCCTCTACACTTCTTAGCAGGTAAAAAGATTCAGTCGGCCTGACCTGGGATTACAGACACCCATAAGGTAAAAATCTAAATAGGAATCCCAGCTTCCTCAGTTGGTAGCAGAGGATGGTTTACCTCTGGAGTAAGGGGAGATCTAGATTAGCATAAGAATTTCCCAAGGCCCATAGAAATTAGGTGATGTTCGCCCAGTGGGTTATCGGCGGAAGGCGGCGTTTCATGGAAACCAACGGAGAGTGACGGTGCGGCGAAAGCAGCAGTTCGTGGGAGAGTGAGTATGAATAGGGTTTTATGTTGTTAGATTGCGGTGTTTGTGTTGTGTTGTGATGTCTTGCGGAGTTGGAATGCCTGTTGTATGAAAGTGGATCAGTCTGTGAGCGCGCGCAGCCGGGGAAAATCTTAGGCTCAAGGAGTAGCTCAAGTGGGTCGGATGTACCGTACACCCAGAGTAATTGTCAACCATTTTTAAGGGGATCGCGAGGTACCATCGATCGCCCGCTGAACCGAGATAGGGGGAACAAGCGTGTGAATGCGTGAGTAACTGACGCTGGTCGTGGGTTGCTGTGTGCTTGTAAACTATCAGTTGAGGTGATTGTCCGGTCGTTTCGTGGACAGACAGTTTCCAGTTCGGTAGACAATTACGGGACTGTGGATGTACAGTCAGACTGTGGATGTACAGTCAGCGAATTGATTGCTTGGTCATAAGTGATCATTTTAGTGTATGATTGGGACGTGTACATGAGTGAGAACTGAATTATAAAGGAGGGGAACTGCTGCCAAGCGGAGGCGAGTGACGTCAAAAGCTGCCGCGCTGTGATAGGGCGGTCGGTGTGAAGCCGCTCTGGGATTGGTGGATTGTCATCAGGAAGTAAAAGAGCGCTGCAAAAGGAGAAACGTTTTCATCATGAAATGTTTTAAAGTTTTGAGAGAGATGTTCAAAAAGGAAAAGAAATTAGAACCCTGGGGGGGAGAAGAGGCTCCACCCGAGGATACTCCAGCTCATTACATGGCTACGAATGTAGGGTTGCATACTATATTGTGGCTTGAGAATTGGGCCAAGATGACTGAAGGCAATGAAGAGTTGACCTTTCCCTGTTATGGAACGTTTAGATTGGAAGTGTTATATCAGTTGAAATCGATTATGACTTCTTTGCATCCTTTGCCTAGACCAACACAGTTTGAGGCATCACATGCATGGATTAGAGTGGCACACGAGCAAAACAGGGACAGGAGACAGGATAGAGTAAAACGGTCAGTCAGAGCATTTCAAGATGCGAGGTGGGATGCATTGGCGAAGAGATGGAGAGTACAGACTATTGAGGGGTACAGGTTGCATCAGCTGTTGGTAAAGACAGAGGACGGCCCGAAAAAGAATGTTGAAGAAGACGACAGTGATACAGATGACAGCCTGATAGAAAGGATGTTATCAGAGAGGCCACCTCCATACAATCCAGAATCAGAAGGGGAGAAATCAGTCCCGATAGAAGGAGTTAGGGAACCGCAAGCTCCACCTAGAACGGAAGTAGTGGGAAAGCTCTCAACAAGGGAGATGCAGAATGCAGAGAGCATAAGTCCTCAGAGGTTGCCGGATGCTCTTAAGGTACCAGTTACATTAGTCCCATAGTGTCAGTGTACAATCCAGAGCCGGTGAGAAATGGAACTCCATCACAGATGCAAATGGAAGGGAGTATCAGCGGTGGAAGGAAAAGTGTAGTGGGTGGTTTGAGTCAAATGCCAAGGCCTGTGGAATCAATTACTCCGTTACCGGCTACTGCAGATTCGTTGAGAGGACTGATGGATCTGAGGGGCCCGAGACGAAAATCTCTTGGCGAATTGAGGCCAGATTTGAGGACTTGGGTGACTGCTGAAGGGGCTCAGAGTGATGGGCCAAGAGAGGACTGGGATCATGGGAGTGCAGAGAACAGGACGGCTTTTAGAGACACATTCGAAGCAAATAGGTGCCGAGAACAAGACGGTGACTGCAGAGGGTCGAGTGGTGTATCTAGTAGAGGTACTCTGTCGGCAGCAATAAAGGCGAAAAGGCTGGATGTGATGCAATTAAAAGCAGAAGTGGATGAAATATTGGAGGGAAATTTGTCCTTAGAAAGAGTGGAACTCTATGAGCCAGATGAGTTGCTGTTTGTAGCGAAGGATGTGACTCGCAAAGCTAGGTCAGCACAAGAGAATTTGACTGAATTGGCGAACAAATTTGATGTGGACTTGTCCAGGGCAAAAATGTTACAAGGAAATCATAGGTTGCAGTACACTGATCAAGACCTAGAAGAGAAGAAAGTAATTGGCTTAAAGACCCTCATTAGAGAACTGATTATAGGAATACGGGCTTGGAGCAGAGTCGACAAATGGGAAGAAAGGTGGTCAAAGAAAAAGAGTGTCAGAAGGAGTGTGGCAGAGACACCTCCTCCAGGAGGGGGAATGGCAGGAATTGGGGCATACCCTTTACGGGAAGTGCCCAACGGAAGATACATGCGTGTGCCTTGGAGTTGAGGAGATTTGGCTGCATTCACAAATGACTTTCCAAAATTGAGAGAGAGTCCAGTTGAGTGGTACAAGCAGGTTGAGAGGTTTGTTAAGATCTCTATGGTGTTGTGGATTGATTTGAACACCTTGTTCGACATTGTGGTTCCGGGAGATTCTTGGATTGCATGTAAGGTACGATTGAATGGCCCACTTCTGAGCCGGACCGAGATGTTGTCACAAATGGACCGTCGCCTTTGGTTATGAAAATCCAAGGTACCTCCACAGGACACTGACTGGGTGAAGATAGATCGGCTGTTCGGTTCAGGAACCAAAAGAGAAAGAGACTGTTACAAGTCTTTAAGCAATACAGTGGGCTAGATGTAATGGACCCTAAAGATATGGGACAGTTTGGTTCAAAATTTGTTCTAGGATTGAGACCTGATATCTGTCTTATGATCCAGCAACATTTGATTTGTTGGCAGAACAAGTCACTGGATGAGATCTTGAGGTATGCTAGGTACTGTAATGATGAAATAGACTCGAAGCACAAAAAGCTGAAGGACAAGCTGATGCTAGTCTAGATGCGAACGGCTGATAAGGGAGGTCAAGTACAGTCAGGAGGAGGTACTCTGGAAAGGAAACAGAATGGTCAGAACACAGCAAAGGGAAACGTAGAGGATTCCAAGCCGAGAGTAGACCTAGCCACAATGAAAAAGACTACTGCTTGCCACCAGTGTCATCAGATTGGACACTGGAGACGCAAGTGTCCCTTCAATCCTGCAAATCAAGTGCAGCAGGAGGAAGAGGTAGAACAGGTACAGGATCTTCAAGTGATGACGACTGTGTTAAAGTCAAAGTCGGTCAGAGGGGGGACTTCGGCTCCACAAGTGCAAGTTCCTCAGCCGCCGAGGATCCCGTCAGGGACTCAAACTTATCAGCAAATGCTTCTTTTTGATGAGAGCGATGATTGTTATCTAGACCTGTTGGCATGACGGTGCCTGAGAGGGGAGGAAGACTGCACTCTTGGGGCAGTCTTAGAGGTAGACCAGTGGGGACCATTTGTGGAAGCGGATGTTGATGGTTACCCCACCACCTTTCTGGTTGATACTGGTGCTACGTGTTCTACTGTGAGATCCGCAGTAGTCCCCAACCTACCCCTCTCAGGACAGACAATCCAAGTTGTAGGTGTTGCGAATAGGAAGATGACAAATCCCTTGCATGAACCGATTTCAGTGAAAATAGGATCGTTTGGAGATAGACATCAGTTTGTGGTGTGCGATTCGAGTCCTGTATGTTAACTAGGGAGGGATCTCCTGTGTAAACTCAACGGTATGATTGCACCCCCAAGGGAGTGGAACTGCAAACGAATGATGATGATGCTACCTTTAAGGTCGCAAATCAGCATGTATGCATAGAAATGTATCCTTCTTTGACAGTGGAAGAGCTTCCACTTGACTTGAGAGATTCAGTCTTGCAGGAGGTGTGGGAATTCACAGGAGAAGACATAGGATTGATCAAAGGAGTTGAGCCAGTCAAGATTCAGGTTAAGCAGAATGTTGAGTTCCCAAGAACGCCCAAATACAATTTGACACCAGAAACAATTGCAGGAATAAAGCCTGTGATTGAGTCCATGATTAAGCAAGGAATTCTGAAGGAAGTAATGGGCAGTCCATGTAACTGGCCTATTATGGGATTGCAGAAACCGAGTGGAAAGTTCAGGATTGTGCATGATTTGCGCCGGATCAACAACATAGTTGTTCCCTGTTGTCCAGTGGTACTGAATCTATCTGTGATACTGTTTCAGATCCTGTGTCAAGTTGAGTGGTGTACTGTGATTGATCTTTGTCAGGCTTTCTTCTTGATACCTTTGCATGAGGAGGGACAATTTCATTTTGCTTTTAAGCTGGAAAACTGTTTCTTAACATGGTGTTGTATCCCACAGGAGTATACAGAGAGTCCATCGATCTTTAGTCAGATCCTGAAAAAGAACCTTGAGAGTCTTGTACTGCCGTAGAACTCTGTTCTCGTCTCGTACAGTACATTGACGACCTCCTTGTAGCGCCAGAGACTGAGGATGCATGCAGGATTGATACCATTGCTTTCCTGGATCATTTGGCAGAAAACAGACACAAGGTGTCGCCAAACAAGTTATAGTAATGTTTGAATGAGGTGCAGTACTTGGGTCACTGAATCGAAAAAGGCAAGAGGAAGGTGTCACCTGACAGAATAGAAGCCATCATAGGTATAATGGTGCCTTCTACTCAGAGAGAGTTCAGAATGTTCTTAGGGATGGTTGGCTACTGTCGTCAGTGGATTTCCAACTTCTACTTGAAGGCAAAACCTTTGCAGAGACTGCCGCACAAGGACGTGAGTGATCCGGTACCATGGGACAACGACTGTATGAAGGCTTTCCTTGAGCTGCGAGAGGACCTCTGTCGTGCTCCGGCACTGGGAATGCCTGATTACAATAAGCCTTTTTCATTATTCTGCTGTGAACAAGAAGGTTGTGCTTTAGCAGTTTTAGTGCCGGATCATGGAGGTGTCCGCAGACCAGTTGCCTACTTTTCAGTTACTTTAGATCCAGTAGCTTCAGCGTGCCCGGATATCTCAAATCCGTTGCTGCAACCGGTGTCAGCATTGAAACGTTCGAGAGTATTGTGATGGGTCAACAGCTTACAGTACATGTTCCACATTCTGTTGAACTTTTGATGACCAGGACCAAGACACAGCACCTGACAAACAATAGGCTCCCACTCTACGAGCAAGTCATACTTGCTGCAGAGAATATGACCCTTAAGAGGTCTGTTTTGAGTCCTGCTACCCTGATGCTGTTGCTAAGCACACTTGATGAAGATTGTGCAGACCACGATTGTCTTGACGTGACTGAACTGTGTACCAAACCGAGACCTGACATTGTTGATGTACCGTTAACTGACCCTGATGAAATTGTCTTCGTCGATGGTTCATGCTTAAGAGACAGTGTTGGTCTGTTGAAAACAGCCTTTGCTGTATGTACCATTACGGGAGTTGTCGAAGCCGCGTTCCTGGAGGGAGTACACTCCGCTCAGGTGGCTGAGATCATTGCTTTGACTCGTGCCTGCTTGGCAGCAGATCAGATTCAGGTTACCATTTACATTGACAGCCAGTATGTGTTTGGTTTGGTTCATGACTTCGGACAGTTAAGGTCCCAGAGAGGTTATATGACATCGTCTGCATCATCCATCCGCAACGGGGAAATTGTGAGGTTGCTTTTAGAGGCCTTACAACGTCCCAAAGAAATTGCTGTTTCAAAGTGCACGGCTCATGGGAAAGGGACAGATTTCGTGTTACTTGGAAACCGCTATGCGGACGAAGTTGCACGATTCTGTGCCGAACAGGGTTGCATTTTTCTGAGAACCATGTTGAAGGAGGTGAAGAAAGAACCGATTTTAACATGATGCTGGTCATGGCAGATACTTGGGATGAGCTCAAGTGCCTGCAGGAACAGGTGTCCGACCATGAAAAGAATGTGTGGATAAATTAAGGCTGTGTTAAAGGGGATGTGGACATTTGGGTCTCAGGTGATGAAAGAGCGGTGTTGCCGGATGAGTTGTTGAGCCCGATGGCAAGACAGATTCATGGTGCAGTGCATTTGGGAAGTGATGCGAAGGTGCGAGTGTTCAGACAGACATGGCACAATCCACGGTTTCGGGCAGTCGCAGAAGCTGTGTGTCAGAGGTGTGTTGCGTGCCAACAGATGAATGTCGGAAAGAGAACTGCAGTTACCATGAGTCACATTGGGAGGTCAGGAGGACCTTTCAACAGAATGCAATTGGACTTCATCGAGATGCCTAGGTGCAATCAGTTGAGATACATCCTGGTGGTGGTGTGTGTGTTTTCAAGGTGGGTGGAGACTTACCTAACATTTAGGTGCGACACACTCACAGTAGTTACGCTGTTGTTGAGGGAACTGATCCCTAGATTCGGGATTCCGACCTCTTTGGAATCGTACACAGGAACGCATTTCCACAGTGAAATCATGAAGATGCTTTGCACAGCCCTGAACATTGATCAGAGACACCATTGTAGTTATCATCCAAAGGCTTCTGGGATAGTGGAGCATATCAATGGGACTGTGTTCCTCCACGTCTCTGAAATGGCCTGATGCCTTGCCCTTGGCGTTGATTAGTATGCGCAGTACCCCAGACAGGAGAACAGGTCTTTCCCCTCATGAAGTGCTGATGAGGAGGGTTATGAGGTTTCCAGCGGTGCCATCAGTGGTCCAAATTAACATTACAGATGATCTGATCCTCGATTATTGCAAAGGACTCGCTGATGTCATCAGTTCTGTGTCTCATCAGGTGCGGGCTGCTGTGGTCCCAGCATCCAGCGACCTCTGTCACGACCTGAGTCCGGGAGATTGGGTGTTGGTTCGGAAGCACGTGCGAAAGAGATGCCTGGATGTTCGCTGGCGAGGCCCTTACCAGGTCATCCTGGTGACGAACACTGCTGTGAAGATTGGAGGGTTGCCGAACTGGGTGCATGCTTCCCATACCAATCGAGTTTCAGCACCCTTGGAAGAAACAGCTCCTCTCCAGAATGAAAATCCAGCTGATGTGGCAGGGCCACAGGAGGGGACAAGCCAAGCTGTGAGGGTGTCTGACGAAGCTGATTGCTCACAAGACCAAGCTGAGGAGGGTCATAGCGGTAGCGACTCTGAACCTGCCTCAGAAAGAGGAAGTGACTGTGAAGGTGACCCAGAGCCAAACTCAGCTGAAGAAAGTCGTGAGCAGAGTGAGCAAGAAGAAAGCAGGGGAACCAGCAGAGGAACAGCGGCCGGAGAGAAAGAGGCGACTGAATCTGAGGCTGGTTTCTGAAAGAGATCTTGTTCCCGTGTCTGAGGAGTCTGAATCGGATGAAGGCGAAGCAGATCAAGCTTGTGAAGGTCGTGGAGGACGAACAAGGGTGCCTTGCCGGAGGTTCGGGACTCCTGAGTGGACCTACCTTGTGACTGATGCCAGGCGTACTGAGATTGGGGAGGGTGAGGACAGTGACAGTGATCAGTACCAGTCCTAACATCAAGTTGGATGTGCTGTTGTTGGTGGCAGGACTTGAGATCGAAGGTGTTCTGACCATCACAGTCCCGAATCCACCGATACTGAGCGGAATTATCCATCTGATTCTGAGTAGGTTGATCTTTCCTACATTTGGGCCTGAAATACCATCTCACGAATCTATTGTTCTTTGTCTTGAACTTTTGGAATATGTGCTAGAAGCGTTTGGAACAAATCGTATTATGGATTAAAGAGACTTTTGCTGTAAATAAACTGAGTTTGACAACCTAGGTCCGAGTGGAAGAAGAAGAAACTTAGGGGTTGCCCTCAGAGGATGGAGAAGGTTAGGGTTCTCTTTTGAAAAACTGTAAATAAGGAACTGAAATTCGAAAGGGACTTCCAGCATTCTAAGGTGTGGTTCGAGTTGGTTCGAGCAACTAAAGACGGAGAGTAGAGACTGTGAAAATTGTTGCTGAACATGAAAGTTGTAAATAGTTCCGAGACCATGGAGGCTGGAAACCCGAATCGTAGACCTAGGTGCGTTGTAGGCACACTTGTAGGAGGAGTGATATTCTTCATCATTCTAGTAGTTGTAGTTTCATATTTCGTACCACATGAGCAGGCAGTGGAGGTAGAGGGAACAGCTACACCTACTACTCCTAGCAAGAAAGAGGTCAAAATAGGAGAGGAAAGAGCTTTGCTGCTAGAAGAGAGTCGTAGGTTAACTTCAAGCTTAATGCGTATGCAAATTTGTTGTATGAGTACATTGAGGCTATGGATGCGAAAGTCTGTTATGTGTATATGCAATTGCCTGCTTCTGTAGATGAGGGTATTAGATACCATCACCTTCCATTGACTTATGGAATTTCATGTAGTTTGCTGCTTAGCATTTTCTATGGACGTAATCACTTTGAGTATTTCTTTTCAAATTATGATGCTGTACTTCCTGAAGTGCCTTCCTATAAGCACTTGAATAAGTATGATTATTACAAATCAGAAGGCAGACTTAGAATGTATTTTTTTTCAAATCAAGAGTTGGATACGTCATATGCTCATCGTCATAATCTGCCATGCTTGTTGTCAGACACAGAGAAGAAATTCATAGAACAAGTAGAAAATAGGTACAGGAAACAAAAGCAGTTGCGAGATTCAGGACAGGGTAAAGTGGATTGGACTAATGAAGAAAGGTTGCACAAGTCGGAGGGGAGTTATGGTCCAATAGCTATAGATGAAGTGCAAAAAGGAAAGTTGTGCATTCATAGACCCCAGACATACTATGAGAATGTTAACGTGGGTCACACCACATGTGAGCATACTTTCACTTTGGAGTATTATGTAAAGGACTTTTTGCAGAGTGTGGTGCAGATAATTCCGACTGTGTATTTTGTTTGTGGGAGGAATGCTTATGTGTAATTGCCTGAGAAATGGTATGGTACGTGCTATTTGGCAATCATTTCCCCCAAGATTTACCATACAGAAGATTTTGAGCTTTTAGAAGGAGGACAACATGTGAGAGTGAAGCGAGGTGAGAGTGCAGCAGCTGAGGTTGGGGATATTTTTGGAGCAATGATACCAACTTTGGGAGTGATTTTGAATGATGTAAAGATTACAAGGTTGGCGACTGTTGTGGATGAATTGTCAATGAATACAGCTAAGTCGTTGGTGTTGGTTGAAGGTTATATGTTATGGTTGGCAAAGGATTTGGTAAAGTAGGGAGTTGGTTTGCCAATCTTGGAAAGGGTTTTCTTGGTTTTGTGTTGAAACCCCTTATTATAGCAGTAGCCTGTGTGATTGGATTGTGGGGTTTTGGTACGTACCTACAAGTGGTACAGGTCAAGTAGACTGGAGAGATCGTTGAGAGTGCAAGAGAGACGAATGGAGAGACTGCAGGACAGTCAATATAGGAATCTTAAAAACATGGAGTTGCTCAAGAGAGGAAGAGAGGCAACAAGCTCTGTTTAAGTCGGTTCTTTTCTTAGGGATGGTGTAATATGTGATGACACAGGTCATCAAAGGGGGAAACTGAGAGAGTGCCCTGTTATTTCAAAAAATTGTAGGGGTGCATCATAGTCACGAGTATGCACCCGCATATTTAGTGGACATAGTAATATGTGCTTTTAGAAATGTAACAGTAGGCCGGTGATCAGTGCAACATGTAAGATTATTCATAACGTGTGCAGATTATTTTAGAGGTATAACAGGAGCGTAATGCTTTGCATATCGTAGAAATGGTATTCAATGTGTGAATTATTGTATTAGTATAAACGTGCCATATTAAGAGTTGCACGTGTAGGGAGACAAAATGCGATGCTTTATTGGGACTAGAGCAAATGTTTTAGAATTGAAATGTAATGATGCTTTACAATGATATAGAATGCGTTGCTCATAATGTAGAATTAGAAATGCATTTAAACGTGTAAAGGCCTGGGACTCGATGAAGCCAGTAGAGATTTATTCGTGATTTCTTTAGTCCGCTTTGGTTAAAATCTTGAAATAATTCCTGCTGGGAAGGGTGCTGTTCTCAGTGAATATTGAATTGCAACTTTGAATGCGTACAAGATTGCTTCTCATGTATTTCAGTTGCAGGTGCAAGGCCACGGATCTTGTTAGGTCGAATGATCTATTGTTTAGAAGTTAGGCCAGCAGGAGTGAGGACGAGTAGATGCCAGTGGAATGTACATGTGCAACATTTGGCGGAGAAGGTGCCTGGGATCCAAGGACATCTCAACCGACGCTGGATGGAAACGTGCCATACTGGAAAAATCAGTGGACCGATACCTGCCCAGAGGGGTGTGCCTTGCGACGTACCTATGATTTTGAAAGTTTTGTATTAGGGACAGTACCCGAGGGTGGAGAGCAGATTTTGTCAGGAGATTGCCAGAGCAGGATGTGATTGTGTTAGATTAGAGTTTGGGGAAACTTAGGCAGAGTGGGGTGTAGGAAGGAGCATCTTAGAACGAGCTCGGTAGCTTAGGCTACTTACCCATGGAAAGTGAATGTACTTCTTAGGAAGTCTTCACTGCTGACACCTTTACTCTTGTCTGAAGCGGATGTTAAGTAGGGATATCACCTTAGAGTTAGTGTAGGGACAGACTAACCATTTTCCTTTTTCTTTCTGTAAATGCAGTCCAGACTTCAAGCAGGGACTGTCCTTGTATGCCTAATGCTTCTTGAATTGACATTGCTTTTTATTCTGAGTCGTCTGAGACACCTGCGTAGATTTATGTTTGTATTAGTTCTGGTTTACTCTCTGAACCTCTTGTTGAAGTGTCTGTATGTCCAGATATTTTTGGCTTTGTAATAAATTCTTAAACTTCAGTTCGTAGTCAGTGGTTTCTTTAATTGAATTTGATTGTTGATTTAAAAAGCTGTTTAAAGTCATGAATTTGGAATCTTCCCTCTACACTTCGTAGCAGGTAAAAAGATTCAATTGGCCTGACCTGGGATTCCAGAGACCCATAAGGTAAAAATCTAGATAAGAATCCCAGCTTCCTCAGTGGTGTACTTACGCTTCCCGCCATGATCTTTGTCAGGCACAGCCTTTGTCCTAGATACACTTTGAAAATCTTGGGCTGCTGCATTCTCTACAGAAGGGGAACTGGGCTGTGCGATGACTATATCTCTCAAGCATGAATAGTTATTTTTTTAGTGCTGTTAAGGTTTTTATTTGTAAGGTGCTTCAAACCCTCAATCTCTGTAATTGCAAAAAATTATACATCTCTGAAAAATAACCATCAGAAAACGATTGCCAGATATATATTTGATCTAGTATTTGTTTCAATAGAACTGTTGTTTTTATAAAAGAATTTGCAACTAATTACAAATATTTCCTAATATGATGACTAACAACTCTTCATTATCATTTTATATTGATTGCATAGTGTTAGTCATGTACATGGGGGAGTTATGTAAGATCACCACAAGAGAGAGGTCTCCAAGTGATGAGGTTCTGCCTCTCTTACTTACGCACATCTGCCCTCTTTGGATACTGATGGTCTTGGCAAAGGATACTAAGGTTTCTTGATCGGGGCTTATGAAACCTTATCAATATATCCCGCATGAGATAAAAACTAAAACAGCAAAGGCTTGATTAAGCGTTGGGTAGAAATTCATCTCCCAAGAATGCTATGGTACGGTAGAGGAAATTCCATCGGTGGATTCTACTCCAGATACTGCACTTCCTTCAGAAATCTGAGGGTTTTCCATTCCCACTCAACGCTGCATGCGTTAAGGAAGAGCCTCAAGACCCGTCTCTTTGAGTGAGAGGGAGCTGCACGATTCCTCCTCCACCCACCACCCTCCGAGCACCTCGAGACCTTTACGGGTGAGTAGTGCGCTTCACAAATCCCTGATTGATTGATTGAACTGTAAATCAGAAGCAATGTCTTGAGTTAACAGTTTGGTTACCTTGGAATAAACACGATTAAATACAGACGCAAATTGACTCTGTCATCGCCCTGAGTATGCGAAAATCTGAAGCCTCCTCTCCCTAGGTAAAGATACACAAAGAGACCTCAAACTGCCTTTTCCTGAGCATATTCATCAAGCTGAGAAGAAACAGAGATGTTCGCCTCTGTTCATGAGCTACATGCCCACTCTTCCTATTGCGGTGGTTTCATCTCAAGAGCTCTGTGGCAACCTTTGGCTAGTCTTTGAGAATAGCATCATTAAGGTTCAATTTCCCACTCTGCGGTTGTCCTACCGCACATGCAACCCTTTAGGGCTGACATGGAGCCTGAATTTCGAATGCACTCCCTGGTGAGTTCCAGATTAGGTTCATGAAGCAATCCTCTCATTTACCTACTCCCGAAGTGAAAGGAGCACTTAGTTTCCAACAACTGTAATTGAAAATGAGCAGCAAAAGACCCCTTCTGCTTCTTCCAGTTACTTCTGAAATGAAGCAGGGTGCTCTGGCATGCTAATATGAAGATTTTCTAGGTCACCGCTAGATTGCCAGAACGGTATCATTACCAATGTCCTCTCACTTCATATATGTATAAATAGAGAAACAAGGAGAGCCTTAGTTGGAGCCCAGAAGTGTATGTTAAGGAGGCTACAGAGGCTACAAAATGCTGCAGTTAAGGTTTTGAAAAATATTTAAAAAATCTGAGTCAGTGACCAAAGCCTGAGATGAGCTTCACTGGTTACCAGCTAAAAAAAGAATCACTTTTAAAGCTCTTTGTATCTCTCATAAAGCAATAAATTCTCTTAGTCACGAATCATTCAGGAAAAACTTTCTTGCGGCACCCCAAACAGGTCCCTAATCTCGCTTAAATTGAAGACCCTGTTAGTCTCTAGGACTCACAAAGTCTCATGGGGTGGGAGAAGTTTTACTCATGCTGCATCTCTCCACTGGAATCAAATGCCAGTCTCTCTGAGGCACTCCTCCAATTTCCTGGCATTTAGAAAGCTTGTTAAGAGCTGGCTTTTTATTTTCCCGCTGCAGAGTCGCTTTGTTTCTTTTCAGTTTGCAGGCAGCGCCAAGACGCCCTTGGATATAGGTCGCACTTTAAAAATTAAATCAAATCAAATCAAATGTGATCAGTGCAGAAGTCTGTGTGTGACCAGAGAGTCACAAAACTGAATTGTGTTTGGCGCAGTGGGGAATTGTAACTTGTGTATTTAAAGTGCAATGAGAACATAGCCTCTGGCAAAAACCCTGTGTTTGTGGAAATCATTATTTATATCTATATATTTTAACAATAAGTAATCATAATAAACAAAGAAACATTTTTGTGTCCATTAAAACTAGGCTTGTAGCACCTTAACATTGCCTCTAATGAAGAATAATGCTTTGTAATGGTGGAGCTCTCCGTGACTCCATGAGTTAAAACCCCTACTAATCTCCCAAGCAGCCTTTATGTTTGGTGCTTAACCAGTTGAACATATTTACTTTCAGTTATCAGGCACCTAGTGACAATGCTTGTTTCTTCCAGTGTCATCTCAGGGATTCTTTGGTCCCCGAGCAAGACCTACTTTGGGGCCCCGTTCACAACAACTTTTAATTTCATGACATATTTTCTGCTAATTAAACCCACCATGATGCTACAAAATACTGACTTACACTTAAACTTTAAGGACCCGATTCACAGAACTAACTTAAGACAAAGTCCTAAACAGACTTAAGACAGACTTATGACAAAATCCTAACTTAAGTCTGTCTTAAGACAAACTTAAGACAAAATCCTAACTTCTGTGAATACCAAAAGTAGTAAGTTTAGGATGTTGTCTTAAGTTAGTTCTGTGAATCGGGCCCTAAGAAATGTGGTCACATAGCTGAAATGTGTCTTTCCCGGTGTAAATGTAAATGTAAATGTGTTTCGATTTATATAGCGCAACACTTTAACCCAGGGGTCTCAAGGCGCTTGCTTAGGGAACCCGTCCTGGTATTCCCCTGTGAGATACCCCGGTCGGGTATCCACAAGGTGAAAGCCAGGCATCCCGCCGCGAGGGGCCGTAGTGGAGATTAAGCAAGCTATTGCCCAGAGTCGCAAAGTGTGACCCCATGAGTCGAGTAGGCACCGGATCGAGAATTATCGACTCTGTGGATTTTTGAGCCCGAGACCCGTCGAGGCGGGGAATCGAACCCTGGTCCACGGCCGATCTCAGCTTCCGGGTCTGCCGCCTCTAACCACAGAGCCACGCTTCTCCACAGGTGTCCCAAAATCCTTAGAAAACTCTAGATAGTATTTTGAGATGTAGAGGATTCAGAAAGCCGGAGTGTGGTTGAGATCATGAAATAAGCAAAGGACAGAAAAAGATCACCTCATCAGGGCGGGCTTGGAAGGTGGGGCTCAGGGCAATTGCCCACTTTGCCCAAGCCTTCAAACATCTCTGGTTTCATTTTTAGTTTTCTGTCCTTCCCTCCGCTTCACAGCTCGGGAGTCCCCATCACCCCTTTCACTTTCAGGCAGAGGCATCTCAAGGTCAACCTGAAACTTTCAGGTATAGTTGTTTTTGTTTTTGAAAAAGGATGGCTCCAGGAGGTGGCTGGGAGGGCTGCCTTCGGATGCAGAGCCCTGGAACTCCAGAGACATTAGGGCTTCAGAGTAATTGGCCCAGGAGAAAGGGGAAAGGATCTAGTTCCATGGATAGTGTCAAAGGGATGTGGGAGCTCTTTTTTTTTTTTTTTTTTTTACAAATGAACCGAAACTTCTTCAAGGAGATGCTCCTGGGGAAGGGGAGTAACAAATGGCCTGGTTTTTTTAAGGACCATCAATACAATTATTACAGCAGGTGCTGTGGCATCTAATCACACACCAAATTGGCCACCTTACTACAGAAAACGTGGGTGTGGGGCCATTTGCAGGAATTATGGCCCTGGTCACGCTTGGTGTGCAGAGAAAATGGCCCAATTAATGGGGAGGGGGAGAGAGGTTGAGATGTGGGTTTTGGTTTCCTTTTTTTACACAAAGGGACAAAAATCCTGCTTTGTGTTTCAGGCCTATGAGTGACAACTCATGGGAGTGGGCAGAGCAAACAGCCTGCTTTGCAGAACTGTAGGTATCATTGGGCCCGATTCACAGAATGAACTTAAGACTCAATCTTAACCTTACTACTATTTTGGTATTCACAGAATGCACTTACTACTTTTGGTATTCACAGAATGCACTTACTACTTTTGGTATTCACAGAATGAACTTACTACTTTTGGTATTCACAGAAGTTAGGATTTTGTCTTAAGTTTGACTTAAGACAAACTTAAGACAGACTTAAGTTAGGATTTTGTCTTAAGTTTGTCTTAAGACAAAGTTAAGACAAAATCCTAACTTCTGTGAATACCAAAAGTAGTAAGTTCATTCTGTGAATGCCAAAAGTAGTAAGTGCATTCTGTGAATACCAAAATAGTAGTAAGTTTAGGATTGAGTCTTAAGTTCATTCTGTGAATCAGGCCCTACGTTACTGTAGGTGAAATGGCACCAGGGTAGGGTGGTGAGGGGCCAACTAAACCACAATAATGGCTGCTTTACCATCCTTCCTTGCTTGTTTTAGGCCCAGTACACACTTACTCTGCCCGGTTTGCTTTGGGCCTCTGAGCAGTGGCCCGGGGTGGGGGGGGGACAAATTGAAGCGGAGGCGAGACCATAGTTTGAGAGCCAGAGAGAGGGCAGGGATGGGAATGGGGAAAGACTAGAGCCAATGTTTACAACAAAGGTCAGAGGAAACAGTCGACTTCTCAAGGCTCTAGCTATTTTTAGCTATGCAGAAGCAGTATCACTGGGGCCCGGAGGTTTGAGGGACCCACAACATCACACTTATAACTCTTTCTCTAAGGTAGGTATGGGTGTTCATCTTCCTTGCTAGCATTAGAGCTGAGGGCATTTCCTGCAAAAAAGAGCACATGGGAACGCATTTTGTTCTGAAATGAGGGATATGTGGCCTCGCAGTCAGAGTTGCATTTAGGGAACTGGGAAACCAGGTTCAAGTCTCACCATCAGCCTTAGCATCAGCTCAGCACTCTGTGATTCTAGACAAATGACTTATACTCCCCAAAGAAAATGGATCTGACCTTGTGTACTGTAACTGGTGCTCATGTAAAGTTTTCCAATGCCCTGGGACTGAGCCAGGGCTATATAAAACCCTGAAAAAACACATTAGAGCCTGTTTTATGATTGGAGTGATGATCAGATGTGGTAGATAAGGGCTGAGAGGCACAGGAGACAGCCTGCTCTTCAGCTATCATTAGTGCAGTTGCATTGAGGTCCAGGAGTGCAAGGGGCTCACAACACCCACATCTGGTCAATTTCTCTTTTTGTTTGAGGAATTTGCTCTTTTATAGGTCTCACATTTATTGTAGATTTTGAACTACAGAAAAAGTATTGCTGAAATGTTTTCTTAGGTTCCGCCCCCCTACACTCAATCCTGCCATTCCTGCTGTTCTAATTCTTGTCATACAGCTTTTTGTTTTGAGGGCTCAGAGCAAAAACTTTGAAGAACTCTGCTTTACACACTTATTCAACTCCTAGGCAACAGGAACATTTACTGTCATAAAACGAGTTAACAATGTACAATAGCCCTCCTTTCACACCCATTAAACTCCAAGAAATAGATGCAGATATCTCAATGAATTTGACACCTCTGCCTCGCAAACACTCAACCACACGGCTGACAGCCCATCATCGCAACTTGGTTTATATACTCTGTACAGCAGTGGAATCCTTAAAAGCAAGTTTGGAAGGCAGCCAGTCTAGCTCTGTAAAGACATGCATGTGGACCAATGTGTGGTATGCAAAGGCTCTCAACCTAACATATGTTGGGCCTTCTGGACTTCCATCTGTAGTGTGTAAAGTGTGTGTTGTCTATTCTTTCATTGCCACTTACACTGAATAATACAAACTTCTTTCATGGATTGTATTGCCACTGTTACTCATTCATTGCTGGGGGTGCAGTCTTGAAGGAATTGGATTACTTGGGGAAACCAATGGATTTACGGTTCATAATCTGGGGCCCAATGTACGAAAGGTTTTGGGGTTTCTTAACAGTCCGAATCGCTATTTTGGGCCGTTAAGCAATGCTAAATGCCTTTCCAGATGTACAACGTCCAAATCACAGTTGCAAATTGCGATTTCGACAGGGTAGAAATCGCAAATTGTGACTGCAATTTAGAAATCGCAAATTGGGATTACCTATTGGAAATCCTAAAGCACATGTACCTAGTATTTCCTAATTGTAAATGTATGTATTGGCATTTATATAGCGCACTACTTACCCGTAGGGTCCCAAGGCGCTTCGACCGCTGCGAAACCCTTCCTGGCTTCCCTGAGAATGGTCCCTTAATGGGTATCTCCAGGGTGAGACCAGGCATCCCCGGCGGTCTGGTGGGGCCGTTAGTGAAGATGAGGCAAGCTAATGCCCAGAGTTGCCGAGTGTGATCGCTGATCAGAGTGGGCACCGAGGCGAGAGAATTATCGAGTCCGCTGACCCTGGTCCAGAAATCTGCCGCGCCGGGAATCGAACCCTGGTCCCGGGCCGTCCTCTGCTCTCGGGTCTGCCGCCTCTAACCAGTGAGCCACACTACTGCAAATGTAAATTAAGCATTTAGGAAATGCTATTACCATCAACTTCAAGTACCCCAGTGCAAAATAAAAAATCCATTATTTTGTTTTTGCTGCACAGCACTTGCGCTGTGCTTGAGAAATCTATTGTTTTTTAATATAAACTTAAAAGGGACTTACTCTCCTCTCTCTCCTAGCTTCTTATTGGTTCCCGTGAGTTTCACTTACATTTCCTCCATTTCTATTAGCTGTAGCATATTTTCCTACATTTACCAATGCTTGTTCTTCATCTGCTTTTCTAATCAGTTTCCCGCTACTGAAATATTGCTAACATCTGATTTGGTGGAACTTTATTTTCATAAAGTTTTGCCTTTTACTCTTGCAGCATATTTTTATAACAATTTATCACCCAGAGAGATTAAGTGATTTTCATAGAATCACAGGATGTTGCGTAGCGCCGAGACGCGAACTGGGGTCCCCAACTCTCGAGTCAGCAGCTTTGGCAGCTCCACCACATCGCCTCCACTCATGGGGTATCCGTTAGGGAGCTCGTATCTTCTCCCAAATGATGATTGATGAAAGCAGCTCCTTATTCATGCAATGCATGTTTATTTTGACATGAAGCGTACATGTGCCCCTAGGGCATATGTGCACCTACATGTGTAACAGGAAATTAGGGGTGCCTCCAGGGTGGCCTTAAGCCCAGAGGTACCCTTGGCTTTGCTTTCTTAAATTGCGATTTCCTACTAGGAAATCACAATTTAGGAAATGCAAACCATTTCCTATTTCGCCCATAGGCGGGAATGTAATGGCATTTCCTATTTTCGATTCCCTAATAGCGATTCCTACAAAGTAGGATTCGCAAATTTTGTACATTTTAATTTGCATTTCTTAAAAAGCAATTCCTACAGAGTCGCTATTTAAGAAACGCAAAAGGGAACCTTCTTACATCTGTGCCATTGACACTTGAGTAACATTTGCAGATCTCAGTTTAGACATTTGTTTTGATACAGACACACTGGCAGGTAATTCACAAGCACCATTGATGAACTATGACTCACTATCTGAATTTTACCCCTCATCTTCTGAAAATCACTCTTGGTTGGGCAGAAATGGACAAGCCCTACCCCCTCCCCTGCCAGCCACCGTTGTCCAACCATAGAGGAGCACAGTGAAAATCACTGCACACCGGGCGTTAACGCCTATATGATTACCCAGCGTCCCTTATTTATCTAATCTTAGTTCAGAACTAGTCTTAGTCAAAGAAAATGTTTGTCAGACAGCATTGTCTGTATTTTCTACTGCTGGATGATGGTTGCTTGTCGCCTCACACTGATGCCTTGAGGCTTCTTTTCCTTGTGCGAGCCTCGTTCTGAAGATCAAGACTGAGAATGAAAACAGACTGCAGCTCACTCCTAAACTGGGCTAGTACAGTGGATTCAGGTGCTGAAAGACGACTTTTTTTTACAGGAAGTTCAATTTGTGCGGTGCATCTTTCAAGACTTGCCTATATCCATACATATTCTTTGCAAGATGCTAGGCTTTCCCCGCAAATACCGTCTCCACGTACCTCAGGGTTTTGGGGGTACAGAGAATTTTTTTTTTTTTAATAAACGAAAAGAAACAATTCAACAGTGAATTAATGCCTACGTAATGATTAGCAGCCTAATTTGCAAGTACTGTGTGCAATGTGTATGTGAATACCATCAAGGTGTCTTGGGAGTGGGCCCCAGATTTCTAAGATTGGAACTGTTGATTCATTTTTTTTAATTTATCAGGATGTTTGGTTACCTAACTGCAGAGGAACACCCACGTATAATGTGGCTTTTAGTTTTTAACTTCAAATAAAGTACCTTCAGAAGACAAGTTTCCTTTGTGTGAGTTTTAATGCTTGCTATTTTTAAGTGGAATTGGTGGATTTGTGAAGGATCACTTTGCCAGGCCCACTAGGAGAGACCTCTGGCAACCTCTATAAGGATGTGTAGATATATAGACTGGAATGGAATGTTTATGTGGACATTGCAGGTAGGTGATGATCTGACTTGGGAGTTCCATTCAGGTCAGGGGAGCCTGGTCTCGGAATGTATCGCTGTGTGGATGGGGTGCTCCTAAATAAAGACTTCTTGAACCTGCATGAGGTGTCATTTCAGATCCTTAAAAGCCCTCTGCTTTACAGTACACTGTTGAATGTCTGAGTGTCGAGTTCATTCATTGAGAGTTAACTTAGACTGAGGATTTAATTGCATGCATGAAGCACACGTGTGACAGAAGAATCTCGGCGGGCGGGATCTTAAGATTTAGTTCAGTGGACATGCAAAGTGAGTTCAGGGCCGGATTAAGAAGCCGAACCAGTCCTGGCAATTTTGTCAAATGAGACCCTTCGGTGAAGGAGGGAGATGAGCCGGCACAAGCGTGAAGCACTGCTGCTTTTGTTATTGGGGAGGGGGTATATTGCAGCACCGGTGCAAAACCGGGCCCTATGTTAAGAAGACTGACAATGGGAGTTTCTTAACTGATTTATTAACATGCCAACACGCATGCTCCAGACACATGGAGCGAAGCTGCAGTCAGCTCGGCGATCAGCTGGTAACTGTCAACTGTGACAGTTGCCAGCTGGTGACCTCACTGCTGGGACGGTGTCCTCGCAGGGACACTAACGAGCACACTGAGTAAGGTGTCCTGTGAGGGACACAAGTATAGTAAACACAACACATCCCCCTCCTTTGGGGAGTAATGGAACCAATGGAACTAGTAGGGGGCGGGAAGCTCCGCTACCCACATACGTAGTCCTTAAGTTTAGCTGGTGGTCCCAACAGTCTGCCAGCCCTGCTAATGTCCACAGGTCGCATAAGGTCACAGGTTGGAATTACAGGTAGTCTGCGCCTTGCGCCTGCAGGTCTGGATGAATGAACAGAACAGTCTGCTGGTTGGGTGTCTTCATGTATACCTTCATCCCTTCTGATCCTTGGGGTTGCAGGAAGTTCAATATCAGATTCAGTGTCAGAAAAATAAAGTCTTGCAGCACTTCCATTCTGCGTCCTGGATTGCTCCGCAGTTGCATCTAAAGGTGCGTTGTCCACTCTATCGTTTCCGGGATGTTTGTGGGCCGACAGTGCAGAAAAGTGCCAGACCTTACCATCACTCAGGCGTGCGGAATTACAGTACACTTCACGAACGGTTAGAGGTTTGGAGTATCTCTCTTTACCCTTGCCGACATGTCCACTCCTCCTTACCTTCACCACATCGTCCGCTTTGATTTGCACCTCTTTGCACCCATGTTTTCTGTCATAGTAATTCTTACTCCTTGTTTGTGCTTGGACCAGTTTTTCCTTCACCATCTCTGAAGACCAGTGTACTCTGCGGGCAGCCTTAATCCAACCCACATTGTCCTTTGTAAGTGGGGTCCGTCCGCGCATAAGTTCGAATGGGCTGTGGCCAGTAGACTCACATGATGTTATTCTGTAGGCTCACACCGTTTTCATTATCTCTTTTTCCGAGTCCAGTTGGTTTGTGGTGGCCATCGGTATGATACCTTTTAGTACTCTGTTAAATCTCTACTGCACCATTGCCTGCTGGGTGGTATATAGACGTAGTCTTATGTTCAATGTGGTGCCTTTCCATGTAATCCTTGAACAGGTCTGAGGTGAATTGTGCACCATTGTCGCTTACTACTTTCTTCGGTAAACCTTCGCGCGTGAAAGTGTCTTCCAAGAATTGGACCAAGTGCTGAGAGTCTGCCTTTCTAGTAATTCTCACTTCAGGCCATTTTGTGTAGTGGTCGATTATAACAATTATGTATAGCAGTTCATTCTCATCAGATACCGGTCCCAAAATGTCTACTCCAATTCTTTCCCATGGCATGGTTGGGCTCTGTATTGGCTGCAAGGGAGGTCTGTAGGTTACTTGAGTTTTGTCAGCCTCAACGCATAATTTACAGTTCCTCACATATCTTTCAACGTCTCGGCTGATACCCGGCCACCAATACATGCTTTTTACCCTGTTCTTACTTTTCGCGATGCCCAGATGTCCCTCATGGCACACTTCCAGTATTTTCTCCCGGATACTCATCGGTGGTACATATCTTCCGCTTCTCATAAGTAGTCCATCTTCTATGGACAGTTCATCCTTCACTTCCCAGAAGGGTTTCATTTAATCTTTTAGTTTATTCTTGCTGGTCCAACCTTCCTTGACCATCTGGATTACCATACCCGTGTCTTTGTCCTTCATTTGTCCCTCCAACCATTCTTTCTTCGTTAACCCGCTGGGATTTTCCCATACATTGGCTACGCAAGAGTCTTCCATTTCGTTTGTTCCTGTGACATCGTTGGTCTTGATAGGCATCCTACTTAGAAAATCAGCAACCACATTCCTTACGCCCGGGACATATTGTATGTCGTACATGTAATCGAACAGTCGCACGGAAATTCTCGCTAGGCGTGGTGAGGCTGTTTGTAGGCCTTTAGTAGTAAGCACCTTTGTCAAAGGTTTGTGGTCTGTGCACAGGTGTATTTTTCTTCCCCACAAATACTGTCTAAAATGTTCGAGGGCCCAAAGACAGGCCAATGCTTCTCGTTCTATTACCGAATATTTGTCTTCGGCTGGGGTAAGGGAGCGTGAAGCGAATGCGATCGTAATCTCTTTTCCTATGGCATCTCTCTGTGTCAGGACTGCTCCAATGCCCTTGTTGCTTGCGTCTGTTGTCACATAGTTATCCAGGGTAGGATCAAATCCCTGCAAAGGTAACGCTTTGCACATATTGCATTTCAAGTCTAGGAATGCTTGCTCACACTCATCCGTCCAAATTTGTTCTTCATTTTTAGCTGTTGCCTTAAGGCGTATGTTTTCGTTGAGTAGTTCTTGATAAACTTGGAGTAGTACTCTACTAGTCCGAGGAACGACCTCACCTCATCCCTGTTGGTGGGTACAGGCGCCTCCTTGATACCTTGGATTAGTTAATTTTTTGGACTGATGCCTTCGCCTGTTATCTGATGTCCCAGATAGTTGACAGCTTTGCGCGCAAATTTGCATTTGGAATGCTCAGCCGTTAGACCCTTTTTGTTCAATAAGTCCAGGACTTGTTCTACTCGACTGTCATGTTCCTCCCTTGACTTACCCATGACCAGTATGTCATCCTGAAATAACAGTATCTCAGTGACGCCCACAAAAATGTTAGTCATTAGTCTTTGAAACATTGCAGCGGCTGAAGCTAACCCAAAGGGAACACGAGTGAACCTGAAACAACCGAATGGTGTGACAAAGGTAGTTAAAGATTTGCTGTCCCGGTGTAGCTGGACCTGATGGTACGCAGATTTTAAGTCGATGGTGGTAAACCACTTTACTCCCTTGGTGGTGGACAGCATCTCGTTTATTTTGGGGAGTGGGTACTGCTCTACAATGATGTTTTGGTTAAGATCGCGGAGATCAATGCAAAGTCTTCGTTTCCTATTGGGGCTTTTCGCTACGACAAGTGGTGCAACCCACTCAGATGCCTCCGCCTTTTCTATTATACCATCAGTTAGCATTTTCTCAAGTTGATTTTTAACTTCTTCCTTTTTAGCAAAAGGTATGTTCCTCGCTTTATGCACTGTGGGAGTGGTGATAGGTTTCAATTGTATTTTATGTTGATATCCCTTGAGTACTCCAATGTTTCCACTGAACACCTTAGGAAATTTTGCCAGTATTTGGCCTGCGTAGTCATCGGTGTCTGACATGCTAAGCACTGGTTCATGGCTGTTAGGATCCAACTTGATTCCCAGACTACCTTGGTCCATCCATTCGAGTACAGATGGTCCTACTTTTTGAAATATACAGTTTACACTGTGCCTCTCTGCTCTTGAATATGAACTTGAGGCTCCTATACCCCAATGTTTTAATGGGTTTCTCGTTGAATGATTTAATGACAATGTCTGGTTTGTTGAGTCTCTGACCGATTACTTCCTTAAATTTTGCTTCCCAGACCGTTTCATTCACAATAGTGTAAGGTGATCCGGAATCTGCTGTTATGTTGATTTCCACTCCCCCAGTGGTCATGGTACACATAGGTTGTTTAGTTTTAGCTCCTTTACCAGTTTCTTTTTCTTCCACTTCTTCGTCGTCTATGTTGAGGATGTACATGTTGATGTCTTCATCCGTGTCTTCATCAGACTTGTCCTCATCTTCTATCACTGCCTTTACATGTTGTGGTTTTCTTCTATTACATGCCTTGCTAAAATGTCCAATTAGGCCACAGAATGTGCATTTTGCTTCGCGGAACGGGCATCTAAAATCATACGCCATGAGTGCAGTGCTTAGGCATCGGTAACAATGCCCTTTCCCCCGCTTCTCTTGCCTTCTTTCGGGTTGGTAAGTGTCTTTCTTTTTTACAGCTTGCTTGCTGTCCTTCCAACTCCTATGATCAGATACCTTGCCGACATGGTCACTTTCTTTTTTTATCTTTTCATCCTTCAACACAGCTTTAGCACATCGTCCAGTGAGTTCGGCCTTCCTGGCTATGTCTATTATGTTCTGCAAAGGGTACTCACCCTTCGCCCAAAGGTTATCTTGTATGTTTTCATTTGACCCCTGCATCACTATTTGGTCCCTTATTAGTTCATCGTGGAGTCCTCCGAAACGGCAGTTTATCGCCAAGTCTTTTAGAGCAGATACATAATCGTCAATAGTTTCCTCCTTTCCTTGTTTCCTATGGAAAAATTTGTATCTTTCTACCCCTACACAAACTGTGGGTTTATAATAAGCGTTCAAGTCATCGATAGCTTTGGAGAAAACATCACCATCATTTGCACCTCTTGTTTTTTTTTACTTTTTTACTTATAGAATATATACTTTTATTCCTCCTGCACCCAAGCTGTGCATCAACATCTTGTACTTCTTTTCAGGCTTTAATTCAGCATCTTCTTCAATTGTGGAAGTATAATTGAGGAAATAGTCCCTCCACTCTTCCCACTTTAAAACTGGTACACTACCTGCACGCAGGAATGACTCAGGGGGGGATAGATTCCAAATGCAACCAGTAGCTATGTCACTCATTTTGATTTTTTTTTGTGTAATGCTTTTAGTAGGAAGAAAACCTTTTTTTTAAAATGCAATACTGCACCAGTTAGCCTTTCCGTTCACTAGCAAGGTTGATTGTACCAAAATTCCCTTGAGCGTTTTATTTAGCCAATAAAAGTCACTGTGTTCTGCCTAAAAGCGCAGAGTTTTTAAATCAGCATGAATTTTCCGATTTTTTTTTTATTGTTGAATAATCGTTTGTCACCTTTGTTTTGTCATAGGTACGATTCTCAGCTGCTCATCCGGTTGCTGGTACAAAGTGGTCAGGTCGCGCAGTGTTTACTCTCTGCGCACACTTCCTCGTTCCGTTTTCGTGCGCTAGGCCACTGAATTCAATGCTTTCCCTTTAACACCTAAGTTGGCCGCCTACGTCAATTTCGTCATGACGCAATGACGTGGTGCACGGTTACGATTCTCCTCAGCTGGGGGCTGACAGTTTACAGCTGTGGCCGTCAGTTTTTTCCGTTGGTTGGGCAGTTAGAGAATTTCTTCTTCGCGTACAGTTCTTTTTTCCAAAAACAGTTTACTTCTGCCTCTCAGTCACTAGTGCCGCTTAATATCGCCTTCAATTTTTCCACTGCGCATTATTTCCACACACTTTGCCAAAGCATCGTTACACTCACTGTTTACCTAGTCTCATTCTTTTTTTTTTCCTCTACGAGTCCTCCTTCATATAGCGCTCTCTTGTTAGCGTAGATTTGGGTTAGCGTTAATCTGCCCACTCCTTCTTTCCTAAAACTGAGACGATATCCTTAGACTGCTTCCATCATTTTTTCTTTCCGTGGGTTCTTGCGTGTTGGCCCCTCGTCGCCAGTATTGTTGAGAAGACTGACACTGGGAGTTTCTTAACCGATTTATTAACATGCCAACACGCATGCTCCAGACACATGGAGCGAAGCTGCAGTCAGCTCGGCGATCAGCTGGTAACTGTCAACTGTGACAGTTGCCAGCTGGTGACCTCACTGCTGGGACGGTGTCCTCGCAGGGACACTAACAAGCACACCGAGTAAGGTGTCCTGTGAGGGACACAAGTATAGTAAACACAACACCCTACCACTGTAAAACCGGCCCCCACCCTTCCAGCCTCCCGGGGAAACGCCGACGCCCGCTGTGGCCAGTCCAACCCTGAGTGAGTTTCCAAAGGGAAAATCTTCTCCTTAAAAAACCCTCATTTACTTGTTGAGTACATGTGTAGACAACATGTATTTTGGGGCCTAATCAGTGTCGACGCTCCGCCTCAATTAATTAAGGATGGTCGAAGGGTAGCAAAAGGAGAATTCCAAACTTTAACCCTAAACAAATACCACCATTAAGAAAACCTGCCCAACAAAGCTTTTCTAGTTCTCTGTACTTGAGGATTTATTCAAATAATAATACAAACATAATAATAATTCAAAATGCTATGTGTCTTGAATAAATTAATTAGCCATAGCACATTTGGTAAATATTCAAATTAATAGTAAATAGTTCCTATTATAGAAAGGAACGCAAGCATCTAAGCACTATTCTCCAATAAAAGATTTTACTTTTACATCAGTGATGAACCCAGTGAATTACTTTCTTTGTGCATGCGTGGGGAGCTGGGCCCGCCCATGTCTTAGGTCGATGAGGATTTTTGCACCACCATGGATGTCTGATAGCCGTAGGTCTAATGGATCTCTTTATTAAATATTTTGTGCATGTGTCTGATTCACTTATGTTAAACATGAGACCACTTCCTCGCCTCAAGGACGTCCATTAGCTGGTTGTGTGGGACTTTTTGAAGTGCAAAGGGTTGCTTTGATGTTCCTGCAGCACAACAAAAAGGTGGCAGCATCATTGGATCGTAGAAAAAAGGCCTGTGTTTGTGTTGTATCTTTCAGAAAGCCTATGTGTACATATGTTCTTACTTTGTGATAAACAAACTGTAAATCTAACAAAATGTTACCATGACAGCAAGGAAGTGAATGAAGGAAAGAAAGCACAAGCCAGGTCAAAGCACTGTCTGCTAATGTCTGGATCAAGAATGGAGGCAGCAAGCGCATTAGTGTATTCATTCCACTGTCGATGCGCATTACCTCGGGTAATCTGCACAGAAGACAACAACCATGAAAACATTTCCCGCCAGCTCTCCGAGGTAAGAGTGACAGGCTAACAACATTTCCCAAACATGAAAGACCCGTTAAAAAGAAATCATTAACAACGTTTATCTACAGTATTTGTAGGCTTTGGGCTTGCTTCATTTGTGTACCTGCTTCATGCTTATGTATATGCCCATGGGCGTAACAAAGGCACCCGCAGCCCTCGTGGTGCGTGGGTACCCCAGGCTTTCCTATACTGGAAGGGGCTCCCTCGGCCCCACACTGAAGTGAACGCTGAAGGGGGAACATCGTTTACAACGAAACTTTTACCTTGCACTACCATTACAACGCAGGAATTACAACGAAAGTCGTTCCAACGACTTTCTCTGGAGGGCGCTGTTGGATAGGGAATAGTTTAATTTTCTAACCAAGACCTTCCCTACTATCCACGGGGACTGGAGTTGGAATAGAAAATTAAACTATTCCACTATCCAGCGTCCCCCAACGTAAGTCGTTGTAACGACTTGCGTTGTAATACCTGCGTTGCAAAGGCATGCGTGGTAAAAGCATGCGTTGAAACGTCATACAACCGTGCTGAAGCACAGGCCTGAGCAATGCACATCAGTTCTGTTTAGCTTCAGCCTTTCTTCAGGCAGGTAGCAGTGTTCTGAAGCTCTCACACACAAAAAAGAAACAGTTGCAAGTTATAGCTTTTGTTTCTTGATAGAGTAGAGAGGCCTGGAAGGAAAGGCCCGCAGCATGAATCTGTAAAACTGAGCGCTGGAGTGCAGAAAGAAACATTCAAGAGAGCGGCAACCAGGAGAGGTCAAAGGGCAGTTCAAAGGAAGAAGCAATGTAGAGCAGGAAAGAGAGATGGTAGAACTCTGTGTGAATTGGTGTGTGTCTGTGGGCACACAGAGGGACTTAACCTTCCCCCCCAGCCTTGGTGCAGCAGGCCCCCCGGGACCCCTCAGCCTTACAGCTTGCTTGTTACGATATCATGCAGCAGGCACCAACATGCTCTGCTCTTTGTGCAGAGACAGTGCAATAAGTTGTCACTGCTCTGAAGAATTGTAAGTGACACTTAATTGTTAAATTTTAGGAAGCCCTTTATTCTACAGGAAGCCATGCCAGGGTTTTTTAATTGCAGGAGTGGGTGAAGGGCTCTTGCAGAAGGCCTGGACGGATGACTAAAGCAGGATTCAGTGATTGTCTGTAGACCCTCCCACATCCAGCCTGCAGCCTCAGTAAGAGTCTATTACCGGAGTCAGACTACCGAGGTGACAAGCAGCAAAGAGCAAAAGGGTCTCATGCGTCCTGCACCAGCCTTCGACCCGGCCATGTTGGCATCCTTCAGCTGCTGATGGGTTGTGATTCCTGAGGGTTAAAGAAGTAGTGAGGCTAGCGCTGGACTAGCCAAACAGGTGAGTCCACCAACAGCCCTTTTCTTTCTACCTTGATGTGTAATAAAGGGCGGCATGGAGTAACTGGCAGGCCCTGGGGGTATTGGGCCCATACCACAGAACCATTCATTATGCCTCACCACCTGGCCACACCAGACTTAACAAAAACCCCAGAAGCCCCCACTGGGACCCCTGCAAGTACTGAACAAAGGCAACTGTTTTAACAATTCCTGACAGCGGATGGAATCTGGGTAGGTTAAAGATGCTGCTGTTAGAGGATCTCTGTTTTTCTCTCGCCTCTAGTTGTGTCTGCCGCCATATGTTGAGGGCCGGGAGACACTGTTGTGTAGCTGTGCACTTTATAAGTGTAATAATAATAATAATAGGAGTGACTCCCTGCATTGCTTGGTCTGGCTTTTCAGAGGTAGGGTCTGCCCCCCTAAAGTGAGATCTGACCAAGTAAATGCACCTGCATTAGGATTTCCAACCTGAAGCAGAATTACATTTACCGCAGATGTGGATTGCACATGTTGCTCTGGTCTGAGGATGGAGACGAGAACCAAGTCAGGTTCAGATCCTATGACTCTGGCAGTGGCGCTGTCGGCTCAGACTGTCAGCGTCTAGGTATTGTAGCAGGGTGGCCCTATGGCTGAGATCCCTGGCCTGCAGCTCTATCCCAATGATCATCTGAATAGTGGACATTGCTCCTTTTACATGTATGTTTTTCCTCCATAATTATTGAAAGCTGGGTGAGAAAGATAGGACAGCTTTTTTATTTTTCCAACTGCACTAAAATGAGTGCACTGCACTTCTTAAAATGTATGTTTTTTGTGTTGTAGGAAATCACTGAAAACTTGTTTAACGATGCTCATGACGAGCTCTGCTCGTCATGAGGCACAGTGGAGCTGTGCTTATGACGAGCTGAGCTCGTCATGAACAATGGTATTCAAAGAATGTCAGCACAGGAGGGGAAAGTCACAGCAGCCAAGGTGTTAAAAGCTCTCAGAGCTGTGCTACTCGAAATAAAACAAACATTTAAAATACCATAGTCACGCTGCATTCCTAGTGTTTTCCCTTCACCTTGCAAAAATCTATGCCCAACATAACATCCAGTGGCAAAACGAAACTTTAGGACCCAGTCAGGAGCGTTCAGGCCAGGGCCGGACTGGGAACCCAAAGCAGCCCAGGCATATTTTGTTGGACCAGTCCCTCTAAGGTACGTAGCGAGCCAGCCTGATTCTATTCTTGTAAGTGGGCTTGGGGAGAGGGGTAAAGGGGGGTTCTCCTCCAATATATATATATTTTTAATGGCAAAAGCTGTGCATTATACAACATATTTTTCATTGTATATTCAAATGTATTAACTTTTAAAACATAGTAAATGATGACCTTACAGTGCACCGGGATACCCAGTCATACCCACGTTCTTACAGAGAACATAGAAAATAGACCAGAGAAGCACCACTAAATCTGTATCTCTTTCTTTTGCATGTTTTCCATCAAATGTCACTGTTTTGTCTGTAATGTGTGGCACCTGCGGGCAGAGTGTGGGTGGCAGACAGGAGCCACATGGAAGTCTGGCTCATTGTTGTCTCGAGGATTCCACAAAGAAGCGCTGAGCCAGAGCAATCTTCTGCATGGAGGGTCCGATCTAGCCGCTGTGCCGGAGCTGGTCAAGGCCCATCACCCACCGGAAGCATGATACCAGGAAAGAGGAAACAGGCCAGGCTGAGCCTACCTCCCATCAAGCCTCATTTGGAAAGCAGCCTGCACAACTGGGGGCTGCCAGACACTGAAAACATCCCAATAGAAGGAACACTTTCCCACCACCTCTCCCTGAGAAGAGAAATACAGACCCCCAAAGAGGATTAATACAAGGAGGTTCTGGGTCCACTTCCTACTCAGGTGGAAATATTCTTCAAAGGAACTGGCACTGCCCACGAAGACTGAGGCGATGCAGCTGGAAAACTGCCAGATGGTGCCCCTCACCCACGCATGGGAGATGGCTGTATAAACATTCTTTTGCCCACCCCCTTCCCTCGTGTGTCTTAGTGCACTTACGTAGACCTCTATCTGCCTGCAGCACTCTTTAAATCAGCAATGGTGGGGGCGTGGCCAAGATGGCGGGCTGAGAGGTCCCACTCGCCGAGAGCTCCCGGGCCCCTGAAATCCTGCACCGCTCGTATCCGCTGATTCCCCCCCGGATCATGCGGTGACTGAGCCTGGAGCCCCAGGTGGAGGTGTGGATCGATTGTTGAGCCTTGTTTGCCCCGTCGGGGGTGAGATCCTGTCCGGAATAGCCTGGATCGGAGCCCGCTGAGCGGCCTGTGTGTGAGCCGTGGCCGCGAGACCTCCGGGCTTCGGAACCTGACGGAGCGCTCCGCCGCCTGTGCGAGGCCCGCTGAAGTGCCTGTGCTGTCGGCGTGGGAGTCGACGGCGACTTCGCGAGCGAAGCGGAGCCGGCCAACGGCGGATGCAGGGAGCGGAGTTGAACGGAGGAGATGGGCGGAGGCGGAGCCGGCATCGCACTGCTACGCCGGTCCGTGGCTTGAAGGGGCTCGTCCTGAGAGGCCGCTCCGGCCGGTTGTTGGCGGCGGAGTAGCGGAACTGAGCTCCTGGAGCAGATCTTTCCCTGGGATTGCTGACCCCGGCGACCATCGCTTCGTGAGTCTGCCTACCGGCTGGCTTTCTCGCTACCGGACCCGAGACGAGGATAGGCCTTCCTTCTTGGGCGTTGGCCTATCGATATTACAGGGCGGCCATTTTGTGAACTCCGGCCTGGCGGCTCGGCCTTTCTAGGGCTCTTTGTGTGGCGCTGCCCCCGACTGGTGTATAGCTGTGCCGGCACGGCTGTTCCCGTTGCCGGTCGGAAAGCCTCGGCATCCCCTACACAGCTGCAATGTCTAACGCTAGAGGCCAGAGAAGGGGTGACCGAACCTTGCCGGACATGCTGGGGCGCGGCGCCCTGCGTAGTGGAGGAACTCAGCCCACCACGACCTCCCCGGCCCCGGCCAGGGGTGCAGATGGCGGAGAACCCCCGGTGACAAGATCATTTCTTGAGTCGCTTTTCAGTTCCCTGCGGGAGGACTTTCAAACACTGAAGCGTGAGGTGGCCGGGGAGGTCCGTGAGGTACGGAGAGAGATGGACTCCCTGGGGGAGCGTGTCAACACCGTGGAGGAAGCTGGTCACTCTAGGGACGAGGAGATCACCCATCTGCAGCAGGAGGTCCTGCGGCTGCGGGAACAACAGATTGAATTGCAGGCCCACGCCGAGGACCTCGAAAATCGATCCAGGCGGAATAACATCAGGGTCCGTGGCGTGCCGACCGGCGAGGAGGGTGAAGACGTGACTGCATACCTGGTGGCCCTCTTTCGTGCAATTCTGGGGGAGTCGGAAGACTTTCAGATCCGTATAGACCGGGCACATCGGGTGGGTCACCCCCGCAGAGCCACGGCGCCCGCCCCGGACATTCTGGCCTTCCTCCCGGACTTCCCCCTGAAGGAGCGGATCCTCCGTGAAGCGCGTGGACAGCAGCCTTTCCGCTTCCGAGACCACCCTGTGGCCCTGTATCAAGACTTATCCACGGTCACGCTGCAAAAGAGGAAATCGTTCAAGATCGCTACCGACTTCCTCCGGGAGCATGGGACACAGTACTCTTGGGGGCACCCTTTCCGCCTGATTTTTCGATGGAACGGTACTTTGCACCAGCTCCGGTCCCTCCAGGATGTTTGCGCGGTGTTGGGCCTCACAGCATCTGATACGGACACCCCGGCGCCGCGTCGTAGACGAAGCACTCGTGACGGATGGCAGCAGGCGGGGGAGAGGAGCTCTCCACCGTCGGAACGACCGGGATCGCCCACGATCCGGGCGGACATGGCGGCCGCCATCCAGGAGGCCTCCAGAGTGGCGGCGAATGGCGAAGTGGCCCTGACGGCCTGAACTTACTCCGGGGGGAGTCTGCTCTAGCTTTTTCTTCTTGCAGGTGCGGGGATTCCGGGGGGAGGGCGGGGAGGAATGCCGAGTGCTGGAGGTGGTGGCTGGACGTCCACTAGACTGATTTACCACGGCCTTGTCCGATAAGGACCGGACTGGGACAATGTCTTTTTTGAAAAGTTTGGGAAGCGGGGAACGGGATCAGCGGGGGGATGTTTTGAATCTGGGGACTAGCGGGGGGGTTTGTTGTTGGGAGTGGTATGGATTTGGATGTGTGAGGTCCCGGGGGGAGGGGGGGTTTTCCAGTTGCGGGGCGTTGGGGTTCGGGGACTGTACTGTGCCATGAGGATGTTCGTAGTCGCTCTGTGCTGAGGCCTCGTGTGGTGACTTCCACGTTTGCCTGCTGGGCTCTGCTTCTTGGTGTGTGCTCCACTGATTCCCTTCCTTGATGGCGCTTAAAGTGATCACTTTAAATGTGAAAGGGCTGAATAACCCGGTTAAGAGGCGGGCTGTGTTATCTTTGTTGGAGAACTCCCAGGCGGATGTCTGCCTGCTGCAGGAGACCCATTTGCTGGCTAAGGACTGCTCTAGAATGCGTACCCCCAAGTTCCCCACGCAGCTGTTCTCCTCTAGCGCTTCTAAAACGGCAGGGGTGGCGATCTTGTTCTCTAGGACGTTTAGGGGAGAGGTCTTGCACAGAGTAGCGGAACAGAAAGGGAGACTTCTGGCATATAAGATCAGGGTGGGGGGTTTAGCGATGACCGTTGGGACTATCTACAGCCCCAATGACCACCAGGACCAATTCTTGCACAGGGCACTAGAAGACGTGGCGTCCACCTCTGATAGGCACATAGTATTAGGGGGTGATTTGAATCTTGTTTTCGATGCGGCGCTGGACAGGTCTGTGCAGCGGCACCACCAGTCGGGTGAGCTCTCGGGCTCGATTCGCACTCGACTTGAGGAGCTGGACTTGCATGACATGTGGCGCCACCTCCACCCCACCACCCACGCATACTCCTACTTCTCACATGCTCACAGGTCCTATGCGCGACTGGACCATCTACTTGTGTCGGGTCCAATGCTCCTTTTGGCTTCGAACGCAGATATGGGGGTCCTCTCTCTTTCCGACCACGCGCCGGTGGAGGGTGCTTTCACTCTGCCGCCTGTGGCGCGGCCGAGAGGGGTCTGGCGGCTCCGGGACACGCTACTGCACAGGCGGTCGACAGTGGACCAGATCCGCGCGGCCATTTTGGATTTCCAGAGTGTGAACGATAATGAGGACACCTCTCGCGCGACACAGTGGGCAGCCCTGAAGGCTGTGCTCCGGGGCGAATTTATAGCTATCTCCTCGGCTGAGAATAAGGATCGACAGCTCAAGAGGGATGAGCTTACCCGGCGGGTGAGGGAGCTGGAACAGGTTCATCATAGGACGGGGGCCCCCAAGGTTTGGAGGCAGCTGAAGGCAGCCAGGAAACTTTTGGCTGCCCTGGACATGGATCGGGCGGAGTATGCGATGCTTCGCCTGAAACACAAGTATTACACGGGGGGGATCGGTGCGGGCGGCTCTTGGCCAACAAACTCAGGGTGCAGCACCAACAGCACAGAGTGAAGGAACTGGTTGACGCGGCCGGAGGTTTGGTCACGGCCGATGAGCAAATAGCAGACGTCGTTCGCAGCTTTTACGCTGACCTCTACACTTGAGAGGCCTCCTCTGCCCAGGCTGAGGTGGACTATTTAGAATCGGTGCCGCTCCCGTCGTTAACGCCAGATCAGGCTCAGTATCTGGAACGTGAAATCCGTGTCGAGGAGGTGATCACGGCGATATCCCGGCTCAAACCGGGCAAGGCCCCAGGCCCGGATGGCTTTATCCCTCTGTTTTATAAGACCTTCTGTCAGGAGTTGGCGCCTTTGCTGACCCGCCTTTTCAACACCTTTGCGGAGCCGGGTGCCATCCCCTCCGAATTTCTTCAGGCCACGGTCTCCGTGATCCCGAAACCGGGCAAGGACAGGACCGCCTGTGGGTCCTATCGTCCTATCTCGTTGCTGAACACGGATTTGAAAGTGTTCACCAGCATATTAGCGGCTCGTCTGGCACTGCATCTCCCGGGCATGGTTGATTCGGATCAGGCGGGCTTCGTGCCTGGCAGGCAAACAGTAGACAATACAAAGAGGGTGACCCACATCCTTGAGAAGGCCTCCAGGATCCCAGGGGAGAGGATGCTCCTGTCCATAGACGCGGAGAAGGCTTTCGACAGGGTACATTGGCCCTACCTAGAGAAGGTCCTGGGCAAGTTCGGGATAGGTGAGAAGTTCCGTCACCTGATCTTCAATTGTTACCGGTTTCCATCTGCAGTGGTCCCAGGGGAGAACGTAGGCAGCTCTCGGCCCTTTCCCATTGAACGGGGTACGCGACAGGGATGCCCATTGTCCCCTTTGCTCTTTGCCCTATACATGGAGCCATTTGCTCAACGGGTTAGGCAGAACCCCGACATTGTCGGAGTCAAGATGGGTGAATTCCATCATGCGATTAGCCTGTACGCGGATGATGTCATTCTGACATTAGATGACCCGCGGAGGTCGCTACCGGCTTGCATTGCGGAATTGGACCTATTCACCGAAGTGGCGGGCTTCAAGGTGAACCTAGGGAAGTCTACCGCCCTTGATATCTCGCTTGCTAGCGCCACCAGAGCGGAACTACAGGGGCTTTACCCTCTGAGCTGGTCGAAGGACCGGATTCCATACTTAGGGATCCTGTTGGCGCCCTCCCTTCCGGGGATGGTCACGGCCAATTATGCGGCTTTGAGCACGAAAAACAGAGAGGAACTAGGCCGGTGGGATAAGGGCACGTTGTCGCTGCTAGGCAGGGTGGCCGCGGTGAAGATGACCCTCCTGCCTCAGGTGCTTTACCTCTTCAGGGCGTTGCCGCTTCAGCCCCCCGCGGGGTGGCTCGCGGAGACCCAGTCGGCCATCGCACGGTTCGTATGGCAGGGCCGCAGGCCGCGGATTAAGAGGAGCATCGCTACGCTGGCGCCCGACTCTGGAGGGCTGGGGATACCGGACTTGCGGAAATATTTCCAGGCCGCCCAACTCCGCTATCTGGTGGAATGGAGCCGGTGGGAGTCTGATAAGCACTGGCTGTTCCAGGATCAGGCGGTGGCAGGTAGGACGCTGCAAGAAGTACCATTCTTGAGGCGGGCCCATCGACCCCCTAACCTCTACGCGTCTTTGGTGACGCGGGTCCCGCTTCGGACGTGGGACTCAGTGGCTGTTAGGCATGAGCTTACTACCTTCCCCTCTCCCTTTACGCCACTCATTGGCAACCCGGACTTCGGCCCCGGGATGGAGTACGGTGCTTATGAGCGCTGGCGGGCGGCCCGCTGCTGTACCTTGTATCATTTATACAGCCCTGAGGGAGTTGTCCCCTTCCAGGACCTGCGGCGGGATTACGGCCTCCCTGAGGCGGAGCGCATGCGATACATGCAGGCGCGTCACTGGGCACTTCAACCCCAGGTGCGCGATACGGCAAACCGGGAGATCACGGTGTATGAGCGCTGGTTAATCACTCGCACGTCGGACGCTAAACTGATCTCAGATTTGTATAAAATGCTGCAACCCCCCTCCTTTCATATTCACAACCCCGGTCGGGAACGATGGGAGCGGGAGCTTGGGCGAGTGTTGAGCCACAAGGAATGGGAACACATCTCCTTCCGCGCACGCAACTCGGCCTATCACACGGGTCTTACGGAGACCTTCACCAAAATCTCGACCTATTGGTACCGCACCCCGGAGAAACTGCACGAGATGGACAGGGCAATACCAGGGACGTGCTGGCGCAATTGTGGCAATACTGGTACACTCACGCACATACTGTGGGAATGCCCCCTTCTGGCTCCTTATTGGGAGGAGGTCCTGGGTGAGGTGGACAAATGTTTTGGGATAGAGCTGCCGAGGTTCCCTGCCTATGTTCTACTAGGATTGCCAAATGGGTTGATGTATCCCCTTAGGTCCAGGAGGGTTCAGACAGATTGCGATCGCTCTGGGGTCGGCGGTGCAAAATATTCTCATACATTGGCGCTCTACCACACTTCCCTCTGTAGTTGGCTGGCTGCATAGATTATGGCATGTCCTTGGAATGGAGAAGATGTCCTTAGTAGCCCTGGGAGACACCGATACTTTTGAAGAACTATGGGCGCCACTTTCATAGCCTGTTGTGCTCTGAGTTTCGGGAGATCACCTGTCCCAGATATCTTAGGTTGCTGCGGCTGACGCCGCCACCGGACCCGCCTGTCTGATCGGACGGGGCTGGCATTGTTTAGCGGGGATTACTGGAGGGTCGTTATGAAGAGAGAGCTGATGGTAATAGCACAGTACAGGGGGTGGGTTGGGGTGTGGTAGTTGGGGGGGTTCTGTTTGGTTAGGTAGGTTTTTTGGAGCGGGGTTGCTTCTCCACCCTTCCACCCCCCCTTTCCTCCCCCTCCCCCCCTTTAATTTCTTTTTCTTTGTCCCCCCTATTTTTCTCTTCCTCCCCCCCCCTGTCCTTCCTTCCCTCCCCCTCCCCCCCCCCTCGTTATTTGTATGTGACCACAGGCACGAAAGCTGAGTTTCCGAGTCTGATGAAGCCTATTGGAAAGATGTAACCGCTTTGCTGTATCTGCTATATCATACGCACCGATTGTGCGAATCCTGTGGTTTATCTTTTTCTTGCCCTGTTGTTTCCTACCCCACCCTGCTTCAATAAAATACTTTAAACATAAATCAGCAATGGTATGCCGATCACAGCACGGTAACATAACACAATATAAAAGCATACCAACGTAACACATAGAAAACATACTATTGAATAACATAACATATCTTGCAATTTCATTATACCATAACCCAACATACATAACAGCGCAGCTCTTATAAGGTGGTCCGATTCTTACAATGTTGCTGTCATAGGTTTATGTTTAATATAACCTTTCATTTAAAACAGCAGGATCACAGATTTTTAATGTTTTCAAAATCATCTTTAGAGTTGCATTTTCATCAAACAATCTACTACACTCTATTGCGTGTTAAAAACAACAATGGGGGCAACCCCAAACAGGGCTGGTCTGAGTCATGCACTTAAATATTGAGTCCTGCCCCTTATAGAGTCATCCAAGAAATCAGGCAACGGAAAGCCCTGCCAGCTAACTAACACATAAGGCAGCCTCACCCATGCAACCCAGGGCATTACAGTCAGGATTTTGAAAAAACTGCTTTTCAGAAAAAGTGTCCTTTCTTTTTTTTTTATTATCTAATATAATGTCAATAAAATTCATCTTACTAATATGCTTCTTACTATTATGACCACATTATCAATACTTTCAGCCACTGTAAAACTATTTCATAAATATGCCCACCCACACTTCCTGTCAATGGCATGGGCTGCACTGGCAATGTGGTGTCAAGAACACACACATGCTGGAGAAAGTATCTCTTTCTAATAAATATTACAGTCAATGTTGGCTTGCATATTTGAACTGACATATTATCAACATGGTAGCAAATCATAGCATCCTTTGTCAGTTGTTCTCAAAATAACTACATTGTGTATTTTTAAATCCTTGGCACCTTAGCAAGGATCACTTCAAGACTGCGTTATGATGGAAAGGCAGACATTGCGCTGTAGAAAATACAGGTCTAAAAAACAACAGGAGTTGAACCCATAAGCCGAGTTGAGATTAGGGTAGGTACGTAAAACAGACAGCAATATCTCAACTGGTGTAGTTAAGGAGGACGGTTAGGTATGTAAGTCAAACAACTTTACACAAGAGGACAAACCAGGAGACTCTAAGTAGATTTTTAGAATGTGCATACAGCATCATATATTTGAGAGCAAAAGAATAATAACATTAATAAACATACAGTTATGACAGCACTGTAGGCTAAAAGGCGTGAACAACCCGAATTGAACTTGGTGCTTGAATGTGAAAGTGACACAGAAAGTGGCGACGCAAGTGACAATTGGTGATCAGCGAAAGAGAACGGCGCAAAATGTGAGCAATTTTATACAGTGAATGGGGTGGTTCCAGACATAAATGAACGATTGAAAAAGAATTGAAAATGATTTTGTGGAACCACGGAGGATTCGCCTTTAGTCGCGCTGCAGTCTCCTGGTTTGTCCTCTTGTGTGAGGTTTTTTGACTCACATACCTAACCGTCCTCCTTAACTTCACCAGTTGAGATATTGTTGTTTGTTTTACGTAGAAAATACAGGGGCATCCAAGGTAGGTCCTGGAGAGCCAGGGCCTTGCCAAATATTTAAGATATCCAAATAGAAGACATCCACATAAAATGACTCTAAATTGCATTTGTTTACATAACGCATGGATAGCTGAATATCGTGCATGGAACCGGTTCTCATAGACCTATGTTGGACACCCCTGAGAGACTCAACGTTTGCATTTCTTTCCGAGGAGGCACAGAAAGAAAAAGTAGCAAGAGTAGCTTTGTATTTCAAGTGACTGCTGAATTTTAACAAGCGCTGATTTTAGAGCTGACAGTTCTAAAACCAAATTGGCTACAGTGCCAAATGACTAACCATGGACAGACGCACAGATAACCCAGGCTAAAAAGAAGGTGCATGGACATTTGAAAAACCAGTCTGCACCAGTGGAGTGCAGCCCAAGTCGATAAAAAGTAATTTAGTAAAGGTGGCAGCCTACACAAATTTAGTGGAAAGTACTGGAGGCACTTTTCAGCCTGCAGATACACTCTTTTTATGTTATCTAAGTATATTTGTTCATTTCAGAGTAAAAGATGGGAGCGAAGATCCATCTTGAACGACGTACCAACGGTTTTTAATTTTTTTATTTAATCAAAACAATGTCCACAGTTTTGTAAAAAAAATAATCATTCCAGTACTGATATGACGTACAGATATGACGACCTTGAATTTTATATAGTTGAAAGGAGATGGTCTCCTGCACTGTAAAGACTGGTTTAAATTGCTTTTTTAAATTTTTTTATTTGAAGTGTGTGCACTACTGAGCAGTCTGACGAAGGCAGATAAAATTAGCAAACGTGAGAGGGCTAGTCCTGGACAGGTAGACTGGCTCACAGGAGTCGGCTCCTAAACACTGAGCAGTCAACACTGGTGTGGCACTTCGTTATAGTGCGGCTGGGTCTCAGATTAAGGCTCAAGGTCTCATATTGTACCGAAGAGTGGCAGAAGTGTGGAAGCAGGGGCCTCTACCCCAGGTTCATCCTCCACGTTAGCTATAGAAAATACAGTTAGATGATCCAGTCAGTGCCAGATCAGTTAAAGGATGTATCAGACAGGCTCTCACCCCTAAAGGCACACATCAATGGCTGAAATAGCAAATACATCCAACCCATACAGTGCATGTTGCACTCATTGAATAGTGGTTTCTTCTGAATCTGTATTCAGCTTAATGTTATGGTCTATGACACAGTAATGTTATTCAAAAAGCAAAACATACTAAGACGACTTTCTTCAAACTGCCGCCCTTTGCAGCAAGTCTCTTATTATCCTGAAAGGCATGAAATCTTTCTGGAAGAAGCGCACATGCCAACTGCTGCGATAACATAAGACACTGGCCGATTTTGTGTGGCCTCCGACAAACAATGATGTACATATCAGCATGTTTAATTTATATATCAAGGATGAAACTTCAGGCGATTAGGCTGTATCTGATTCTCTGCTGGCCTTAAAAATGTGCCTGTAATGCTTAACCGGTCCACCTCTGTATGGATGCGCGCTAAACTCCTCCATAAAAGTATTTGGGACTGCTGACCTTTGGCTGTTATGATGACACAGGGCCTGTCCGTCCTAGTGCTCACCCTGCCTTGCTGTGTGTGCCCATTCACTAAGCCCGACTCTACTTCTACTGAGGCAGCCTACTAAACAGACCCTCCAGGATATCGCGATTTCGCGATTTGCCGTGAAATCGGCACTTTTGTAAAAATGCCGCAATTTTTACTAAAGTGCCCGCAAAATCAGCACTTTCGTATAAATCGCGGCATTTTTACAAAAGCCGCTATATCCTGGGGGGTCTGTAAACAGTCCAGCATCGCCCAAGCAGCGGAATGTGTGATGTGATCGTCGGCAGTCGTTAACTCCGGATTCAGACCTGTTGAAGAAAAGCGCCCAGTTAGGATATCTGTGCATTTACACCACCCTCTGCCAGCCTCTTTTATAAATGCTGCCCCGCCTCCTCTCCACTCGGAAAGTTAATGATTTAACACACAACACACAACCCCCCCATTACCACGCAGCGAGTTAACTCTCTCCTCCCCCCTGATCCCGAAGCCATTACACAAAGGAGAGTCAGGATTATCTGACAGGGGCCCTTGTTATCCCTGCAGGAGCTGAATGTGTCCAAGATCAGCCAGTGAAAGAAACTGCACGGCCGGCCTGGCCACGGAGGCATGTCCAGGCACACAGTGCACGGGAAATAAAGACACCGCGCAGCAGGTCTGGACAGGGGAACCTGAGCCTCTGCACAGCTGTCCAGGGTCCAACCCCGGGGACAGGCAGAAGACACCGTATCGCACTCCGTATTACTGGACCGTCTGAGGGAGAAGGGAATAACCGGTCCTGCTCATGAGTGGTTGATCTCCTTCCTCAAGAACAGGAGATTTCAAGTGCACTGCCCACCATGCAAATCCAGTATAAGATGTCTTAGACAAGGGGTTCCACAGGGCTCGATTCTGAGCCCCACGTTATTCAATCTGTACATGGAACCCCTTGCCAAACTGGTGGAGTCATATGGTGTTGCCATAGTCTCTTACGCAGACGATACACAACTGGTGATCAATCTGTCCCGTGATCCAGTTGTGGATGCTGAGAAATTCTTGGCCTGCTTGGTGGCACTTGAGGGGTGGATGAAGCAGAACTATCTCCGCCTCAATGGTAATAAGACGGAAGTTCTTATCGTTGGTCCCTGTCCTTCCATCTGGACATCCGCCTGGTGGCCCGTAGAACTGGGCCCTGTCCCTGCCCCGGTGGACACAGTCAAAAACCTTGGCATACTTCTTGATTCTAACCTAGCCTACACTAATCATGTTGGTAATGTTGCTGGCAGATGCTATGGCATTTTGAAGGTCCTGAGGAAAATCCTTGACCTACTGCCTCCCAGCACCAGAAAAACAATGGTACATGCCTTGGTCACCTCCCATTTGGATTATGGGAATTCCCTACTATGTGGACTCAGTAAAAAAGGCCTAATACAGTTGCAACGTGTCCAGAACGCAGCTGCCAGGCTTGTCCTGAACCTCCCTAGGAGGGCCTCTGGGAAACATGCTTTGCGTTCCCTGCATTGGCTTCCAATAAAGGAACGCATCAAATTTAAAACCATGTGCATTACCCATCGCATAGCTCACAAAAAAGCACCTTCATATCTCCAGGATTTGCTTCCAATCTATCGTCCTTCGCGCCTTCTTAGGTCGATGGGCAGCATGCTATTAGTGGTTCCCCGGATCCACAGAGCAAGGATGGGAGGACGGTCCTTTAGTCGCCTGGCCAGTAAAGATTGGAATGACCTGCCCATCGAACTGAGGATGGAACCGTCTGAAGCAAGGTTCAGACAGAGGTTGAAAACCCTTCTCTTCCCCAAGGCATAATTAGTTTAGTTTTCCCTCCGGCCCTAGTGATCCTCCTCCCTGAACTAAGCTGATGCGATGATGAGTGAGATTTTCAGCGCGGGGACGCACTGTTCCTTGTGCAACCATGCGCTTAACAAATGTCATTAATAATGATAATAAGAAGAAGAAGAAAAGAAACCAAGACTGCTGGCCTGGCTCCGGAGGCATGCCCATGGACAAGCTGAGAAAGGGAACTAAAGTCACTCCAAAGAGAGCCTGGCTCTGGAGGCATGTCCAAGGACAGGCTGGGAATGGGAACTAAAGAGTTACATCTAACTTAGATGTAACTCAATGAAACTCGCAATTTATGATTTTGCATGACCGTTAATGAGTTGTTTTTGAGTAAGTCCCTTTCTTTCCATTATTATATTTCTGGCGTGCTGCAGCCTTCTGCAGTGGATGCTTAACGCTGCCACAGCCTTGTTCCTGTTTATGTAACTTGTCTAGTTGGCCATCGGACTCAATGGGCTTTACATTTTCTTATCCCACGGGGACATCCACATGTCTTGGCCGTTTGGAGACATACATTCCACGTCGTTTGATTTTTCACCTGAATCAAAACCTTGCACTTAAATTCCTTTCTCTGTGGTTGTGCCTGAGGTTTGTTTGTACTTCGTAGTCCCAGCAAGCATTGCCTTGAAATATCGTTTTTTTTTGCCAGGAGGTTGTGTTGTATGCTTGATTCCATTTCCTTCATGTAATGGAGAGAACAAAGTGAAATAGTTATGCAGCAGCATAACCATCCTCTGGATTCATCATAATCCTTGTTTGCTTTTTTCAGAAC
This sequence comes from Lissotriton vulgaris, assembly GCF_964263255.1. Lineage (NCBI taxonomy): Eukaryota > Metazoa > Chordata > Amphibia > Caudata > Salamandridae > Lissotriton > Lissotriton vulgaris. The sequence goes on from NC_141691.1 coordinate 136,102,280, forward strand.
ACACAGCTGCTCTCCAACGATTCTTTGCTTAATGGGAAGCCAGTGCAAGTTTTTTTATATCCAGAGACACTGAGCAGAATTTGGGAATCTTTAACAGAAATCAAGCTGAAGAATTTGAAGGACCTGCAGTTTGCTGATATTGTCAGGGCGTTAAGTGGGCCGGGTCTCATGGGTGATGAGCATTGGCCGGACCCTCCAGTCTTCAAAGATGTTGGTTACTTTACAAAATATTGTGTTTTCCCTCACCTTTAACAATCATGCGCAAAATGCAGCAGTGCTAGCCAAATCATGTTGGCTGATACAACAACTCTGCTTCTCATTTAGCGCTTAAAAGATCAGAGAGCATGCAGATTACATCAGTCTAAAATGATGAACCCCAAACAGTAGTGATATCATAAAACATTTTTCCAGTATAGATGATGAAATGCCTTCCCACAAGTCATGAAACAAATGCTGTTGTAGTAAGTGATACCAATTACAGTGGCGGCTCCTCTGCTATGCGGACTACTTTCTAGGCAGATATAGACATGTGCTGGAGCAAAATGCCATCACTGATAACGCAGCTAGGCAATGGTTAAAAGGGCAGTGTCTCAGGCCATATTCTATAGGTGGGCGGGGCCGAAACGTGAATGACATTTGAAAAGATCACTAGATGGAGACGGCCTGAATGTCACTCTTTAGGTATATATGTATTTATTTCTATTACAATTTTTTTTATTGAACATGTTAACATTATTAAACATGAGTCTTATTAGCTACAGCTGTGTCTATGCCAATATAAAGTGTCTACATTGTAAATAAACCAAATATACATAGATTCATGTTGTTAAATAACTCAAAAAACTAAGATATCTGTGTTTGTTGTAGGAAAAGTGGCCAAATAAAATGCCGCAAAATTGCCGCTAAATTTCCATATTTGTGCCGCTAAATTTCCATTTTTGTGCCGCAAAATTTGCTAATCCATGCCGCTATATCCTGGGGGGTCTGAACACCTTTCAACCTGCAAAACCAACAAGCGCATTTACCTTTTTCAGGCTCAGACTAGCGCTCCGCTACAGGTTGTGCCATATGCGATCATGTGAGTGAGCACATGGTGACGTTGTCTGTCTCGTATTTACGTGATGACTGAATTGGAAATGAAAGAGGGACAGCAGCGTTTAGTTTAACCCCAGTGCTGCTACTTCAAAATCAGGCATTTAGGCCGCACCACACACCTTTAATGGGTCGGTTGGCCTGTAATGTAATATAGATCCCCAATAAGAAAATCACCCTCGTAACAAAACCATCCCCAGGAAACCCCAGGCACTGCCAGTCTGGGCCTGTCTCAGGGCAGGGGCGTGCTGCACATGCACAGTGCCAGAGGAGGCCCCCTGGAGCTCGGGCCTCCATGCGCTGCGGGGGCTACAGGGGCTATTGTTACGCCCCTGCCATTAAGCAGTGACAGTTAACTGGCATACTCATTTATTCAGCCACGCTCCAAACACCAATTAGATTAGCCAAGGAACTAATGCAAGGGAATAGAGTGGAGGGGGTAAACAAAATGAACAATCATGGTAACATAATGAAAGATGTATTGCAGTGCATGAGTTAGAATCATAGTTAGACCAAGCACATTCATATAGAGGAGGCAGCTGTAAGAGAGGTGGAGAGTGCCTCGAGAGAGTAACCGTCATTGACAAGAAACAATAAAGGAAGAAAAAAGCAGCAAGAAAATAAGAGCGGTCAAATAGTGAGAGACAGCAGGCCATAATATATGTATAAGAGGAAAGAGAGACTGAAAGAGGATGCAAGATGATACAGTCAAAGAAAGAGAAAGAAAAGCAGTTCGAGAAGTACAGTCAACAAAAAGTGGGTATAGACAGTGAGTAATGGAGGAGCACTCTTAAATAATGTGTATGAGAGAGAGTAAGTGAAAGAGTTAGGGAAGAAGAGAGAGAAAGACTACTTAGAAACTACTACTCAGGACGGTTGGCAAATAGATAAAGGAATGAGTGAGAGAAACAGGTCAGAGAGCTAAGGGCAGAAAGGAGGGACAAGTAAACAAGGAAGGGAAGAAACAGAGAAAGAAACAATAGAGCTAGAAAGAGAATGGGGGTATGGAGGGTCAAGAGTGACCACCTCTGGGCAGATGCTGTCTAGAGAGTAAGATTACACGAAATGAGGTTCATTCACTGTGCATGAAGTGGACTATATAGAAGAATGAGGCACAGAAGAACAGTACATCATAGTAGCAGCTATAGAGAGGGGAGGAAAGAAAGCAGGATGGAAACTACATGATAGGAGATAACGGATATCAAGTAACCCACAGAATAAAAAGTGAGGCAACCAACAGGGAAAAAGAGGGATGTTATCAGGGGCGTAACAAAGGCCCCTGTGGGGCGTGGGGGCCCCAGGCTTCCCTACACTTGAAGGGGCCCCCTCTGCCCCACACTGAAGTGAGTGCTGAAGCACAGGCCTGAGCAAAGCGGATCAGTTCTGTTTAGCTTCAGCCTTTCTTCAGGTAGCAGTATTCTGAAGATCTTGCACACAAAATAGAAACAGTTGCAATTTATAGCTTTTGTTTCTTGACAGCGTAGAGAGGCATCAGTAGATGAATCGATAGGCTTTGTAATGCGACCCCAACCGGCTGGTGGAGGTCCGTTGAAGATATAAATGAGGCTCCAACTGGCTGGTGGAGACCTTTTGTGTCAATTCCTGACACATTGCCAGAGTCATTGATCGCTACTACTTAGTTACTGCATTCTGATTTCATCTACTGAGACTTCAGCCCATTTGGCTGTACACTCATCCCTCCATAGTCCTGAAGAAGACCCACTCTGAAGCACCTCAAATTTGCACTTCTCTTGGGGTCGAAACGTCAACATACCATATATGTCCACACAGCCCTCATGATCACGATTTAATTTATTATTGGATCTTGCAGCACATGTGCAAAAAGAAACAGGACAAAACATTCTAAAAAATGTCCCCTCCCCAGTTTTTTATTCTACATGTACTTGTATTGTATTGTATGTTGGATTTATATAGCGCTTATAACCCAGGGGTCTCTAAGCGCTTGCCTTGGGAACCCGTCCTGGCTTTTCCCTGTGAGATAGCCCCTAAAGGGCATTCCCAAGGTGAAAGCCAGGCATCCCGCCGCGGGGGGCCATTGTGGAGATTAAGCAAGCTTAATGCCCAGAGTTGCAGAGTGTGAACCCATGATTAGGTCAGGCACGAAGCGAGAATTATCGAGTCCATGGACATTTGAACTCAAGACCCTGCCGCGTCGGGAATTGAACCCTGGTCCCGGGTCTGACCTCTGCTTCAGGGTCTGCCTGCTCTAACCAGTGAGCCACACTTCTCCACTACTTGTCTTGTATATAGTGTACTGTTCATATCAATTAATCACTACATGTACCTTTATTCACCATGGTCACTTATTGTTTCTTGATGCAACTGAATTTGTAATTGTGACAGCCAGTAGTATTTGATACTCATTTAGAATACACTATTGATTCTTATTTTGTGTGTGTTTTTTCATTTTTTTGAATTATTATCCTTTTGTGAATCATTGCTCTATGTTCTGTGAAAAAGTAATTGCTCTCTGTATTTTTAACAGTACCCTAAGCAATTGTACATATCCCGACAGAACCAATTGTTTTTGTTTAATATTACTGGTGTTAAGCAGGATGACAACCTGCAGTAGAAAGGGAGCCCAGCCCAGAGCCACATCTGAAGACTAACAGATGCCATGGAGCCAATGATCATGCAGCTTGGAGACCCAAGAGGGCCACAACCCCCAGGACCCTCATCCCCTCGTACTACCACATATGCAGCGCAGAACAAGACAGCGGACGTTCCTAAAACACATCAGCCTCAGAGACTCAACGCCAGAGGATGCCATTACCCACTACAGGCTCAAAAGGGCAACCATCCTCCGCATCCTGACCCACATTGCCCACAGGCTGACGGTACCAACACAGCGGAGAACCAAGAGCTGAACCCACCAAACATACGGAGAGAGTGAAACAAACTGAACAATCCTTTGGAACGCTTATCCTGCGCATCAGGCCTTCGCTGCACATGTCCGAGACTTGACCACCAGAATCAATGTGGTAGAAAGATGGGCAGAGGATGCGAAGGGCGCAATAGGAGGAACAATGTGAGGGTCCTTGGGCTTCCGAAAGGAGTGGAATGAACAAACATGGTCCAATACCTGGAGACATGGCTCCGGGAAGTAATGGTGCCAGAGGGACACTCACAATTCTATATTTTGGAACATGCACATCGAGTGCAGGCCAGACCACCGGCACCTGGGCGGCCACCGTGAGCTGTGGTGGCCAGGTTGCTCCACTTCTGTGACAGGGACCTGTGGTTAAAGAGAGCACGAACAGCTGGGCCCTAAATGGTGGATAATACCAAGGTGTTCATGTTCCCGGATTACACCATGGAAGTTCAGAGACACCGTACCTCCTTTCTGGAAGTGAAAAGAGCACTAAGAGATGAGGTAATCCAATGTGCCCTGATGTCCCCGACTAGACTCAAAATAATGCTGGGTGGAAAAACTCATTTCTGCGAGGATCCAAAGATGGCCTGGGAATGGGTTGAGGCCTATAGAAAAGAAGGTAATCCTAAACCACATACGGAGTGAAGACCTGAACAGGCAACCCAAGGGAAACGGTTGCGGAGGTGAGAGAGACGAAAGACCACAACAAGATCAAGTCCTTCTAAGACAGCAATGGAGAGAGCGAAAGCCCTGAAGGCTGTGTCCGTCATGATGCGTAGCAGCAGAGACACCTCCCTGGACAGGGACTTTGGAGAGAAATATGGAACTGAGAACTCTGAGACTCATGGTTCACACGTTGATAGCGGTTCCATGCCTGTGGGGATTCCTCAAGCGGCTGATGAACTCATGTGACCGGTTATAAGTTTCTCTTCCTACACTTTATATCTTTGTGGTGTTGGGAAAGGGTTGGGTGGGCCTCTGGGTGGGCGCACCTGGGCAGGTTGGAGCGGCCCATTATGCTATGTAGTCTACTTGACTCTTTCACTGTTGAAGAATCTGTGCGTGAAGACCTCGTCCCCTGTAGGCACTAGTGCTTGTAGCCTGGTGCCTTAACTGCCTGTTGTAGGTAAGTGTTATGCAGTATTACTGTAAGTTTGGGCTGCTGACAGTTGTCAGTCTGCTTGTGGGTTGTGTATTTCTATGGTTGGGATTGTTGTTACACACCAGATGGTCTAGCATACGGTTGTGGGTGGAAGGAGGGTGGAGGAGGAAGCCTATGTTAATGGCTAATAATGCTGATCAATTCGAGGAGTATAGATTCCTAAAGAGGAATATTAGAAGTATGGGTTCATCCTCGAAACGCTACAGCATTCAGAATTATATCAGACGCAGGGGTGCCCACATGGTCCTACTACAGGAGACGTACCTTACCGAAGTTGAGGTCACTAGACTCAGACGTATGTGGAGAGGACAACTGTTTGCAACCACACATTCGGCCTTTGCAAGAGGCGTGTTAATAAGGATCCGACCGGGGGTTCCATTCTTCCACACTCAGAAAATGATAGACACAGAGGGGAGGTTCGTAGTAATCTCCGGCATGTTAAATCGGAAGGAGATGACGATATGCAGTTTATGTGCACCTAACTGAGAGCAACTTCCATTTTTTGGCTGTTTATCGGGTAAACCAGCAGGAATATCAAATGGAAACTTGGTAGTGGGAGGCGACTTCAATTCTGTGTCTGATGGGGTGGGATAGATCGACTCCTCCGCTAAAGGGTACCTTAGCCGCTAACACGGCGAAGGGGCTTAGGAGCTGGGCTGCGGGTTCGGATTTGTTGGATATTTGGAGGTTGCAAAATACACAACGCAGAGAATACTCCTATTACTCACATTTATACGATTTGCACAGAAGATTGGATATGTTCTTCTGCTCGGCCACATTGTCCGATATGATAACGGGGACTCAATATCTGGGTAGGTCCCTTTCTCATCATAGTCCCCTAATCTTGTGATTTACACCCACCCCTGAGAAGACCCCCATCCCCTTGTGGAGGCTAGACCCGGCATTATTGGAGGATGATGGTTTCCGCCAACTCCTATTTGCAGCTTTGGGACAATATTTCACGGAAAATCAGGGGACAGCAAGTTCCACATTAGCAGAATGGGAAGCTTTTAAAGAGGTAATCCGGGGACACTGCATGGGACAGAAGTTGGGACTCCGAAGGATGGTGTCCAAGGATCTGGATGATTTAGAAGGAACAATTCTGACACTGGATAGAGAAATTGCAAGTTGTTCTTGTTTGCAGGGTAAGCTGGTGGACGTGAAAAGCCTCTATAATGCCACATGGGATAGATTGAGGGCATTAGACCTCAAAACCTATCAATCAAAACAACACATGGAGGGAGGTAAAGCTGGAGATTGCTGGCTGGCTGATTAAGCCAAAAAGCAGGGGTGCGCCTATTCCTAGTATAACAGACGGACAGGGCCAGATACTTTCTTCTCCAAAGGCTATTAACGCTGTGTTTCAAACATATTATGAGATGCTTTATGGGTTGCCGGAGGTGAGCCGGGACGGAGACCTACTTTTATATCTCTATGGCTTGAGACTACCAAGCTTAGACCGCAAAACAGAAACCTTCTGACGCTACCAGTTAAAGCGGGAGAAATTAGAGTGGCTATCATAGATATGGCTAGAGGGAAAACACTGGAACCTGATAGCAGCCCAGCTGATTTTATGCTACCTTCGTGGATATTCTAGCCCCAAAATTAGAACAGGTGTATGGCATTGCGCTTAAGGAACAGCAACTACCGCCCACAATTAGGGAAGCACTGGTGATCCCACTGCCCAAAACCAGAAACACTCATGCCCACTTGACCGAGTTTCGACCATTACCTATGTTAAATATGGATTTTAAGATCCTGAGTAGGGCACTAGCAAATAGACTCTTGCCTCATATGAGGCGCTTGTTCATGAGGACCAGAACCGTTTTATTCCCACACGATCCACGTACAATAACCTTCGGCGACTATATCACGTCTCATTCCGATATAGAACATTTTCCAGATGCTGTAGTAGTTGCAATAGATTTGGAAAAAACTTTGTATTCTTTGCGCTGGGATATTTTACTGCCAGTAATGTGTAAGATGCAGATGGATTCGCCTTCTATTTGCAAAACCTCAAGCCCGTGTGCATACTGGCCACATAATATCGACTCCGTATTTTATTCATAGAGGCACCAGACAGAGATGTCCCCTGTCGCCTCTGATTTTCGCACTAGCCCTTGGCAGAATGATTTAGACAAGAAGGGAATAGTTTGGGGATCCCCTTGATGGGGTCAAACACATAATATCGCTATATGCAGACGATGTGTTGATATATTTATGGGACGGCCTCCATGTGACCCACACTGTGATGCGCATATTTGACGAATTTGCGGAACTCTCTGGTCTATACTCGAATCGGCGAAAGACTTCTGTGTTCCCACTGCACGCAGCGCTCCCGAGGTCTCCATCAAATGCTTGGGGATATGGATTTATCACACCCAAACTGATCTCTTTGACAGTAATCTAGGTGGTGCTTTGAGAGCACTTCAGATGAACGTGTCCTTTTGGCGCACGCTCAAACTTCCAGTCATGGCTAGAATAGCGTTGTCCAAAATGGTAATACTGCCACGACTTTTGTATTATTTTGTCAACCTACCACTTGTGGTACCAAAACACTGGTTCAAGACTCTCGATGAGATAGTGCGATATTTGGTGTGGGATGGTGGCCGGAATAGAGTGTCACTAAAGGCCATGAGGCTCCCATTGGCGAACAGAGGACCGGGGGCCCCGGACTTTGAGGCTTACTATCTGGTGGCCCAGCTCTAATGGCTTGCTAGATGGTTGGACGGGAGAGACCGGTCTACATTATCGTTTACCCCTAGTGCTATACTCATGTTTCTTCTTCCTAGATTGCTTAATCGTCGCCAGAAAATTAATCGAATGGGGGTGTTTGTCTCCGTGGCGGTGACTTGCTGGGAAAGATGCATGGCACGTTCCAAGGAAACCCTACTCTACGCACCCAGTGTTCCACTTACAGGTATCCCTCAGGTGGGGGGAGGGCCTCCCCTTACTAGCAGACAATTGGTGGGATGGGAGGAGGTGGGTATACATACAGTTGGTGATTGTTACAGAGATGGTGAATTGTTGCCACTGGATGAGTTTTTGGAATTTCACAAACTCCCACCAGGACAGTTTTTAAATTACCATAATATTTCCAGGGTCGATGACGGAACTATGGGGTTTAGCAGAGACTGAGCCTGGTACCCATCCCACCCTACAGGCGCTATTGACTCTGGGTTTGGCGGGACATATGGTAAAATTGGTGTTTTTGGCAATAAGGGAGCTAGCACCACCATCCTTGCCTAGACAGTTAGGGTGACAGGAGAACACACTAAATAGACAATTGACTGAGAAGGAGTGGGGAAGGGTCTTGGGCGGTCCAAAAAAGATATCACGGAATACAGCTTTTAAACTAGTACAATTTAATATTATACATAGAACTTACCGTACCCCACACAGGTTAAATGTGGTATATAGCAAGGAAGACCAGGCCTGTGCTAGATGCTCAAAATTGGATGCAGACTTTGACCATATGGTTTGGTCTTTTGAGCAGTTGGTAGACTACTGGTGCAAAATTATGGATATGCTTAATTGTGTCTTCTCAAGATCCCTAGCGTGCTCTCTGGAGATTTGTCTACTGGGATTATTTCCGAGACCCAAGTCACAAAGAATAGGACATAGGTTTATAGATCTGGCTCTCATCCTGGCCAGGAGGCGGATAGGTCTTGGGTGGAAATCGAAACATACCCTGCTGGTGGTGGTTTGGGAGGAGGACATTACTCGCTGGGCCAGAGCAGAGGAACAAGCCTTGCTTCAAGAGGATAGGGTTACAAAACGGCGTAAACCGCTGGCAGAACCCTGGGCAGACATGATAAGAAAGTGGGAACGACAACCTACACTGGAGCAGACCCAGATCCCCTCCTCGACTAACTATAAAGGAGAGCTGGGGATATTCAGTTAGATATTATGACTCTTCACTTTTTCCCTATCGAGGTTGGGGCCTGTTCATCCCCCCCCCCGAATCCTCCCCTGTTGAATATTGGCTGGGATTCTTTAAATTACAATCACATTTTTGATGCGTAGACCTCTGGTGGTTTAGATTTAGAAGTTGTTGAATGTTTGTTTTGTATGGTTTATCTTTTGGAATGGCATATTTTATCAGCTTGGTACTGATTGAATATTTATTACAGAGATGTTAATGTAGACAGCAACAATATGTCTATGGGCAACCAGATACAAACAATAGATGCTCACCAACTCCCCATGGAAACGGAGTTACTAACAATTTGACGGTTACGAAGATGACTGTATACATCAGAAATGACTTCTTAATGTACTACTGTTTGTGTGAGTAATACTGAGCTTAAGATTAATTATTGTTTTGCAGGAAGCACCTGTAATGGTATGCCAGACGTACTCCAAATATATTGTAATATACGTGCTCTTGCTATGCTTCAGTAGTTGTGCTGATTCTCTTCTAACTATATATTTATATAAATGCCAATAAAAAAGATATTTTAGAAAAACACCACAGAGAACCAACATCCCTCCCCAGACAAAGCTGCTGGCTATTCTGCACCTGTTGGCCTTCCAACCAACAACTGCCAGAGTCAGAGGAGTCTCACAGCCAGCCCTATCAAACTTCCTCACACATGTCTTGGATGCATGTCCACAAAAGCAACGGCGGGCCCCTGTATCCGCTTCACAACATGCTAGTTCCTGTGCAGCCAACCACAACGCCAGCCGTTGCTTGACAACTCTGTGCTCCAAGATTGTAGTTATTGAAATGGGGGTGCGCCAGGTCATGACGTCCAGTAGTCAACAGTAGTGTAAAAACAGTTCTTCATTACAAATACATAAATCAACAGTACAAAAAGCTCAGCCAACCCGTTCCATTCCCAACAGGGAACTTCATCAGGGCACAGTGTAGATCCAATTAACTGCATATGCTGCAGGAACTCCCCAATACAATTCCATATTCTGAAAGTCAGTATTCAGACTCCTGTTGGATAAATGGTGACAATGGTCAAGGGTCCGTATAGTCACAAACGTAATCTGGTACAGTGTATTGCACTTTGACAAACCGGAATGCTTACAGGTATGATAAATCCTGCATAAAAATACTGTAACAGAAGTTTGTGTGGTTGTAACCTTCGTAGGAAAGAAAAGGAAGGTTACGACCACACAAACTTCTGTGAAGGTCTTATTCTGCAGGATTTATCATATCTGTAAGCATCACGGTTTGTATCAGCTTGATAACCCTGCACCTTCACTTCCCTCACACTGCGCAGTAACGGAATAGCTGGAGACCATGCATGGGAACTATGCCATAGCTGGATTCCCGCATGTGTTGGGGGCAATTGACTGCACACATGCACTACTTGTGCCCCATGCCGACACTGCACACAATCACTGCAACAGAAACCACACGCATTCCATCAATGTGCAGGCAAAAGAAGACCACAGGGCATGTTCACCAATGTCGTCGCAAACTTCCCAGGCAGTGTGCATGATTCCTACATCTTCCACAAGTCCATCACAAACCAGCCCTTTGAGGATAGCACCTATGGAAATGCACTGCTCGTCGGAAAGTACCAACTGAACACACCACACACCTCGACTCCAAAATCATACAACTCACAATTGTGGGAATGCACACGTTACAAAATCACATACAAAATGCCAATCAACATGCCCAACTACCAGCTACGACAACACAAGTAGCTGTGGTAACCGTGGCCAGTCTTGTAGACAAACCATCCACGACATGGCACCTCTGACATACAATTGCAGAATGTGGGGAGAGGTGGGAACCAAGTATGTGCGAAGGAAGCAGGTATCCCTTCAAAGATAATGTACACAATGCCAAGTGTGGCGGAGATGCGCTGGACAGACTTCAGTATGCAGACATGTCCATATACTACTGGTGTTGTGGACAGTGGACGCAAACAGGTCACCTCATGCAGTGTGGAAGACCTTGGACATGTAGCTTTGTTGTCCTCCCCATATGCATGAGTGGAGTGGCCTTGGCCGGTGTATTTTGTGAATAAGTAGCCCGGGGCTTTGGGCGTGGTTCAGTTAAGTTACTACTGTGGGTGTCTCTGTGTCCACCATATCCTATCCACACACCTACACACACGTGGCCGACCACCTTCAAAGTCCAGATTTACACTGGAGACGAGGTGGCTACTTCCCAAGCCTACCCGCGCACATCTTGTCATCGCATGCAGGGTCGTGTCTACCAGGGCGGCGCCCCCCACCCAGCCACAAGGCTGCCACCAAGACCGGTGGTACCAATGTGATCCTGTGCACCTGCTGCACCCCAGCCCTGGTCCCTAGACCCGTCCGCAGCTCAGCGATGACTGGCCGCCCCTGCGCACCCAGGCCTCAATGCTCACCTGCCGCCATCGCCTTTTCTCCAAGAGGGCCCACCACGTGACGGTGCAACCTCCTCAGCCAATCAATGGATTCTGCACCACATGCCCCCGCGCACCCTGCTGCACCACACGGCGTAGTCATGTGTGTGCTGGCTGCTGCCTTTGGCGCCCACTGCGTCCAGCATGGCTCTCAATTCAAATCGAATCCTGATTGGCAGGACGGTGTATCGAGACCTAAACATCATCACAGGCTGGACACCCGCTCAGTTCTTAAGGTGCCCCAACCTCAGTGCACTGCAAGTCATCATCCTGCGGCGGTAGGCCGGTGCCGGCCCAGTGCATCGGGTCCCACCAACATTGTGCACCGCAAGTCACCGTCGCGTGGTGGTAGGCCAGTGCCAGCCGCAGTGCATCGGCTACCACTAACCCAGTGCCCCACAAGTCATGCACCTGTTATGATTGAGTCTTGTAATGCGGACACCATCATGTCACCTCCGGCAGTGCAGAATGTGATGTGGTAGGCCCCTTTTATTGGCAGGGTCACATGTCCTGTGACTCCTGTGCTGGATGGATGCAATGTGGGTGTAAACCAGCCCTCAGGGAGCGGCTGTGGCATGCTGACAACCAGACCAGTGATCCGCAGAGCACTACAGGGAAGACCCGGGACATGTAGCTTTGTCGCCCCCCCTGTCAGCATAAGCGGAGTGGGCTGGGCTGGTGTATGCCAGTCCAGCGTAGGGGTGTGAAAAATGAGCCTGGGGCTCTGGGCGTGGTTCAGTTCTGGGCTGGACAAGAAAGTAACTAATGCATGTGTCACTGTTGTAGTCCCAGACCGTAATCAGCAATGTTGCACCAAGTGATTCAAATCCCACAACAAGAGCAACATGGACGTAAGGGGGAATCACCAACCCTACATTCATCTATACTTTCATACTTGTATGATCATAGACATAACACATCTGTGTGAATTTGAATGTTTTATTCACATTCAGTGGGGTGTTGAAGCTGGATTAGTACAGGGCCACGCAAACCCCTCTTTACATTGTTGCCCCATGGAGGTCTAGCCAGAGCCCTTTAGGGAATGACAATTTCATCGGAAGAGGAAGAGTTCAGTCTGCAGTCTGATTGCGGTGTCATTGGTAATCAAACAGAATATGGCAGTTCATATCGAGGTCCAAGGTGAGTGTCGCAGACAGTGAAAGGTGATAATGCAGAGGGCAGAACCAAGCAGAAACAGGCCATATGATGGAGAGGAATGCTACTGCTTCATTCTTACCACTAAGGCAGAATCATCCGCATCTTCGTCCTCTGATGTTTCATGTGCCGCACCTGTGGGTGGTGTTGTTTTGTCTGCATCACTGTGTGGCAGTGACACATCAGTGGCCGGATGTGGATTGTCTGCAGCACTGTGTGTCACTGACACATCAGGGGGCAGAGATGTGAATGTAGAAGCAGCAGCAGCATTCATCGGCGCCAGGTCTTGTGGCGGCAATGCCATGATGAGGGTCTGCAGGGCATGCAATAACCCAGCTACATCTTGCTGGTGTGCATCCGTGGGAGCCATACTTTCTGCCTGCATCTGCTCCATGTTCTCCATGATCCTCTGCATGTGTCCCAAATCCCGGCTGACATCACTGGAGCCACTGTGACTAAACAGTTGTTTTTGTCTCAGAGTCAAGACCCCAGCAATGTCAGCCATGGATCATTGGAGAGCATGGAGCAGACTATGGGTGTACATTAGGGACTATAAGTGGTCCCTGATGGGACTTAGACACCCACGTATGGCATCTAATTTGGCTGCCATGAGGTTGAACCCCACCCGCACCTGATCAGCCATCTTCTCCTGACACCCTAACACAGGGCATTGGAAGGGCATGTGTTGTTCGTGGGGGTCATGGGAGACAGCCGTGGTGGTGGGAGCTTCCTCTGTGTGGTTTGGGCAGGGGGTGAGATCTCCTCGATGCAGCTGGGCTGCCCTGCTCCTGGAGGTGGGGTGCCGAAGCTGTCCATGAGTTCTTGGAGGGTGTCTTTGTCGAAGGTGTTGAGGTCCTCTTCATCGTCAGTAAAGAGAGGTTCGGTCTGCTCTGCAGGAGGTGTGGATTCTCCCTCTGCAGTGTGAAGGGGAGATACCGTTTAACATTGTGTTCACATGTATGTTGACGCTTTGTACAAGTTTACATACAGACTGTATGACAATGTACATTGTGACTGTTTGGGAGGAGCTGCCTATTTGATGCGGGACAGTGGACATGTAAACAACATCACCGATGTGTGTTTGTACTTGTACATTATTAACTCTCCTTTCCCTTCTATGCCAAATGTGATTGGCCAGTTTCTACACACAAGCGGCACCAATTGTGTCCTCTGTTCTGTTGTGAACCTGTTGCAGTTTGTACCACATTGTTGTCAATGTTGAAGCTCTGATTTTGCTGCCCCTTATCCCTTTTTGGCGGTATGCCTTTGACTTCTGTGCGTATTCAGTGCTGAGATGTTGCATACTTGGGTAAATTGGGCTCTTGGTGAGAGTTGGAACTCTGGGGCATGGTTTGTCCGCAGATGTGTTGTTGACATCAGGGGTTGTTTGTGCAGATGGATGTGTCAGAGCGTGACCTGCTCCTTTACAGATGTGGTCCACCATCAGCCACCTCAGTGTTGTGGCGTGCAGCATGTCATGATGTATTGACTGCAGCCATGCTATTCATCGTGCAGTGTCACTTGCATTATCAGTGTGGCTCACAGACACACCGCTTTGCTTGGTTTGGCACATGGTTGTGAGATTGGTGATGTTCGGGAAGGGCCCCCCTCTGGGCACATAGTCGACGGGGCCTACTTGCTATTTCTAGGTGTACTTCAGTGTGCCAAGGGGATCAGGGACATGATTGTGGGTGTGCACTGTGCTATACTTAATTGTGCATGTGTGCCATTGTGCCCATCTCCCCCGTCCCCCCCCAGCCCCTGGTCATTACTCACCCTGTTGCTGTTGGGTCAGGTCATGTTGAGTAGTGTCCGGCCCCCCAACTCCAGCCACCGTATTCACACTGATGACTGTGGACACCATTTCCTTCATCTCATTCAGCTCCATCTATGGTGCTGGACTCCTGTAACGACCGGATTCTCGGACCAGATAGAATCAGCTCCTCAGAGCACAACCAACCCAGCCGGAACGTAATCACCTCCCTCCTTAGGACCTATTTACAACAGGTATCTATGTCTCCTACCCAAGGATGGGGAATTAGCAATGTACAAGCCTAAGTTTTCTACAATATCTCGCTCATACCAATTAGTCTCGCGGCAATTCAGGCCCAGACTGTTCTACCCTGGGGCAGTTCTGATTATATACCATTACAAACTGGCCGCAACCAGTGCTCACTCAAGCCACAATCTTGTGGGTATAGGTACCAGCATCCTCCCTGGTATTCTCTTTTACAAGCCACAATCCTGCGGGTATACACACCAGTGTCCCCACTGGTGCTCACTCACTTACATTACAAGCCACAATCTTGTGGGTATAACGCCGCATCCCAACGACGATCACTGTCCTATGAATACCTTCAGCTTTCTCTCTCTATGTTGGGAAGTTTCTCTCGCTATTCACTAGAGCATGGGTACTCACAAACTTTCTCACAGGGGCCAATTTTACAGTGTGGTTTGTGGCCGAGGGCCGCACTGGTAGAGGCGGGGTCAGTGTAGGAGGGCGGAGGGGCTAGAGACAAAAAAAACTGACCATGAGGTTATACACAGGCCCCTGCAGCGGACGCCTTCGTTCACTGAGCCACCAGACCCGGCATACACATCTCTGTCTCTCTCTCTCTGTCTATATCTCCCTCTCTCTGTCTACCTCCCTCTCTCTATCTCTCTCTTGTTCCCTCCCTCCTTCTCTCTCTCTCTGTCTCCCTCTGTCTCGCTCACTCTGTCTCCCTCTCTGTCTACTTCTTTTTCTCTGTCTCCCTCTCTTTCCTTCCCTCGCTGTCTCCCTCTGTCTGTTTTCCTCCATCTCCCTCCCTCTGTCTGTCTCCCTCCCTCTGTCTGTCTGTCTCCTTCTGTCTGTCTGTCTCCATCTGTCTGTCTGTCTCCATCTGTCTGTCACCCTCTCTCTCTCCCTCTGTCACCCTCTGTCTGTCTCCCTCTCTTTGTCTCCATCCCTCTATCTCCCTCCCTCCCCTATCTCCCTTTCTCCCTCTATCCCCCTCCCTCTGTCTCCCTTCTGTGTCTGTCCCCCTCCCTCTATCTGTCCCCCTCCCTCTATCTGTCTGTCTCCCTATCTAGCTCTGTCTGCCCCTGTCCCTATCTGTCTCTGTCTCTATATGTCTTTCTCTGTCTCTATCTCTATCTGTCTCAACTCACCTGTGTGTTTGGTTTGTAAGGCCCAGCACCCAATGAACGGATTTCATAATTCTTGGGGAATGAATAAAATGAGAATAATTATTGATTAGGCCAGTTTCCTGATTGTGCACTACATAATACATTGAAAATGGATATACAGGAAGGCCAATGTATAACGAGTAAGCCACACCTAAAATTTCAGACAACTTTTCATTGTGAATGCTTATTCCTCATAGTAGTAGGCCACGAGTAAGTTCCTTGTTTGGGACTTACAATGCCTCTGGGATTTATATTCTTGCCTGATTTACTGGCATTTCAAAGTACGCTATGTGCAAAATGCACTAGTCATGATACACATTAAAATGTCCGAACATTACCCACAAGTGTGTTTTGCTTTCAGTGCCCGGGAAGCAAGTGTTGCCTGGGAAGCTGTGTCAGCCCAGGCTGACACAGCACACAGCTGCACCGAGTACTTTACAGGTCTTTAAAAGACCATTTACATGTTAATGAGGCTTTGTTCCCCTCTTAGCGCCCCTGCAGCCCCACTCTGACTGTTGCTAGAATCGCCCCCACACAGCAGTGCCAGCGGTGTTTCCTGACACTTAAAAAAAAATAAAAAGAACACAGTACATGTCTCAAGGTCCGCGGGCCGCACAGGAAGGCTTGCCGGGCCGCCACCGGCCCACGGGCCGTACTTTGAGTACCCGTGCACTAGAGGTACAACACTACGATATTATGAACTACACCATGATAGCCAAATTAGATGATGTACAACTTATCCTTCAGTTCAAGGGCTCCTCTCTCCCTCATTATTTAACCACTGCTTACCTGATCAGGAGTTGCTTCCGTTGACGAAGCAGTAACTAACTAGAAGAACAGGTTACCTTTTCATATAAGAATAAGAGGCACATGCCGGTTCACTAAGAACTGGGGTACTTTATTTATCAGATCAACAATATCAATATAACACTATACTATAACATACAGCCTGCAAAGGAAAATGAAAGGTTAGAATGTGCACACTAATGAGAAAGGGTCGACGCCACCTTATTAATACGAAGTCTGGACTCAGCAGTCATCTGGGTTCCCTTCTCGTCTGTGCCTTGTCTCGTCTTTAAGGTCACACGTCTGCACCGCTATGCTCTGTCTCCTTCACCTCCCTCCAAGTCACTGGAACCTTCCTCTCATCAGCTGCTTTCTCTCTGGCTGTTCTGCACTACTCCTCTCTCCTCTCAATCGCTGACCGTCTTCACTTCTCGGCTTCGATCTTATAACTCAGTTTCAACCACTCTGGTATTCGTTCCCTTAACTAACTGCTTCACTCTGTATGCTCTGACCTACAGGTCAAAGCTCGCCAGCTGCTCCAGCTAAAATAACTTCAATCTTTCTAAGAGAGTAACAGCTTCTCGATCTGTCTCGGACTTTAAGATGGTGACTGTCTGCCCTGAAATAATTAATAGCATTGATGCTAACGGCTATCTGCCGCCTACAGACTGACTCACTGACTGCCTCATGCTTTCACTAATATGGAAGCTCGTTCCTTCATGGAAAGTTACGGCCAGTGACCTGCCGCCCACCAAATTCTTGTACCTCCCCGTACCAAGGACACTTTCCCAGCCGGCCGGCCTGATGTTGTGTCTTCGGAATGGAGAAAAATACAGTCTTTCGATAAGGGCCAGCCTGAGCCGGTTCTCTCCAAGCGAACAACACCTCGTAACTAAAACATTACATTTGACCTAGAAGCATCTCAAGCTGCCGGGGCAGAAAGAAAGATGGAGTCTCTCCCGTTTGAGGCCTACAAGGCCCGAAATAAGCATAACTCCATAGAAGGTATACTAATACTCTTACAAAAGGACGGATTATCACTAATACTAATGAATCTATCCCCTAACATAAGTTTATAAGCCCTGATCTAAGGAAAAGGGTACGGAATTATATCAACATGCCTTGTGAATAGGCTCTATTTACGGTTCTAATCCTTCCACTAGAATGATAGTAGACTGAAGTCACCTCCAATCACCTTCCCTCAAGGAAGGGCCGAAAAAGTCGGTCAGAACATTTCACCCTTGACTTTAGGCTACTGATCATTCGCTAAATGGAGCTAACATCTGTAGAAGAATAATATGAAACAAAACTAACTGATCTATTTCTCGTACCAAATCTACAGTACTGGAGTAAGGAAGGAATGCACTGAATAAAGCAGCAAATAGCTACTAAAATGCTAATAGTAATCATAATACCCCCTAATATTTGTCGTAGCGAATGTAAGTCAGGTAACCAATTGAAGAGCCAGTCAAACCAGCCCTGGTCAATGTGTTTTCTAACCTCTTCAGTCAAGTCATGAAGTTTGTCAATATGAGCCTGAATGGATTTAGTATGATCTGATAGGTTAAAAGAGCAAAGACCCTCAAAGTCAGAACAGTCATGTCCATGTTTGAGTAAAAGATAGTCAATAGCAGCCCGGTTTTGCAAGATTGCTCTGCGTTCACCCTGGGCGTCTAATAGCATGTCAGATAGAATTGTAGAAGTATGGTTAATGGATTTGACCATCCAGCAGGCCATTTTCCCAATAGATTTGGCGTTGTAAACTGCCAAAGCTGGGACACCAATAATTGAAATAGCTAAACTCAGGTATTCAGATTTGGAATATAAATGCAAGGAAGAATCACAGTCTTCATGTGACATCATAGCATCACGAACCACACGGGAATAGGTATTAGGATGTGAAGAAAACATTAATAAGTTTAGTCTAGTGATGGCACAAGGGCCTCCGGAAATATTTGCAGGAATGTAGGGCCAGGAAGTATTACCACAAGAGAAAAGCCATCCAGAAGGTAACAACATTGTGCGATAATGGCTAGGGGCAACTACTAAACTTTCACAGGTCATATTATTTTTAACAGAAGTACATGACTTCGGAGGTCTTCGGGAGCACAAAGTTCGTTCATGAGCGGAAAAAGAAGTGGCCGCCCTCAACTTAAGGTGCATACATTCAGTAATTGCATTGGGATCACATGTGAGGAAGAAACAAAGATCACCCTGGGTGATATTATATGTGGTTATTTGGGAATGAATCGGGGGCATTGAATCTGAAAGTATAGTACACAAAGGACAATACTCTTGGGTGGCGAAGTCTCCAAGGATAACGTTGGGACGGGCATTTGATATATTAAAGATATGGGTTAAAGTCTCCAACGAAGCGGGGCCAGCAACCAAACAGGTTGCTAGAATGTCAGTCACCGAACGCATCGGTGTCAAGCAAAAATGTGGAGAGTTAGTAACTTGTTTAGCTAAAGTAGTCCAAAAGTTAGATGATGAATACCACGAAGCAAAAGAACGCGGTACTCGGGTTCTCGAATCAACCAAAGTCTGTGGGTTCCCTCCTTTCCCGACGTAGCAGACCAAAAGGAGTCCAACGCCGACACATCCTGCAGCAACAGTCCAGAGAATGATCTGAAAGAAAATCAAATACAGGCATTATTCATTCTCGTAAGTAACATTTGTCAGCCGGTACAGCTTCCCAGCTATCTTTCCCTGGTCTCATGACTAGAATGGTATTATCATGACCGGTTGCAATGACTTCAGCTTGTTCAGGGGGATTTGTAGGCGATTGCACCCACACTCTCGCTCCCGGGTTATCCGTAGAGCCAAAACCTTTTTGTCCACGCACAGTTAGCAATGTTGGGGCAGTGCCTTTCTGAATCTCACCACTGAAAACAGGCATGATTAGTAACTGAGCAATTCGGTCAGTCTTTTGAATTGGTAAATCAACCTCACTGCTATTCAGCAGGAGTACCTTACTCTCTCCCTGATAATCGCTGTCAATGACTCCTCCGAGTACTTGAATGCCTTTTAAGGCCAGGCCCGATCTAGGGGCAATCAGGCCAAAATTTCCAGTTGGTATACAGACACCAACACCAGTCTCAATGATAACACGATCTCTGCTTTTTACAATAATGTCATTCATGGCATGCAGGTCCAAGCCTGCAGAACCTGGGGTTGCTCTGCATGGAGCCAGTGCTCCGGGTGTAATTTCCCAGTACATTACAGTATTGCCAACAGAGTTTGGCTTTGCATCAATAGCTGGAGGAAATAAACGCATTAATGGAGATTCAGCATTTAAAAAGGGACGATTGTTCAGAATTAACAGTGCTTGAAACAAATAATCTCTCCAATTCTTATATTTGTTATCAGTTAATTTTCGCAATTGATCTTTTAGCAAACCATTCATTCTCTCAATAAGGCCTGATGCCTGTGGATAATATGGTATATGAAACACCCATTCAAAGTTATTTTCCACACAAAATTCCTGCACCAATCTTCCACGAAAGTGGGATGCATTATCAGATTGAATTTGAAATGGAACACCATAATAGAGCATAATCAATTCCAATGTTTTAATGGTATTCACTTGGGTAGCTTGTTTACAAGGAAAGGCCACTAAAAGGCCACTGTATGTATCAACAATGGTGCAAACGTATTGGCAGTTTTTACTCATAGGGAGTGGACCAATATAATCAATCTGCCAAATTTGAGCGGGCAATTTTCCTCGATGTAAATGACCTTTAACAATTTGGGGTACTTTTCGTTGTCTAGAATGTTGGCAAATAGGACAATGCAAAATGGTATCTTTAATTAAATTTAAAGGAATATAGATTCCTCGATCGGCGGCCCACCTGCTAGTGGCTCTCTCTCCAAAATGTCCTGCTTTCTGGTGGGCCCACTTCGCCAATCCCGCCAAATCAGAATCTTGCATGTCCACCACTGCCTCAGCAATTTTAGATTTCTCATCTGCAATGTTATGAAAGAATTTGTCAAGGGAGTCTATCGGGGTATGAGCATCCACATGAAAGATTGTAACAGTACTCTGTGGGAGCATTTCCCAAATTTCTTGCCATAATTCTTTTCCCCACAGTTCTTTTGAATGCAATTCCCAATTATGAGAATGCAAAGTTGGTAACCAAACCGCCAGTCCATTAGCAGTGGACCAGGAATCAGTAAAAATATGACATGTGCCAAGTAACTCTTGTTTTAAAACTTGATAAACAGCATATAATTCAGCAAATTGACTACTCTTTCCCTCACCAGTTGTACTCAGCAATTTTTGTGTGATGGGATTATAGGACACTGCCTTCCAATGCCGTTTCTCTCCTATGTACCTCGCTGAACCATCCGTAAACCACACATGGTTTCTGTCCTCCGCGGACAAATCATCAAATGGCTTACCCCACTTAACAGGAGATTCCTGTACTACAGGTACGGAGCAATCACTCCCAATCTCAGTCGATGGCGCCTGTGCCACTCGCTCATGTAAAGATGCTACACCTTTCGGTCCCACACGTGCCCTGTCTTGTATGTACCACTTCCACTTAATCACACTCGCCTCTAGAGCATGTCCAATTCGGTGAGTTTCCGGCGAACTCAAAACCCATTGCATAATAGGAATTTCAGGTCTCAAAATCACATCATGTCCCAAAGTCAATTGCTCAGTATCCACCAGAGCCCAATAACATGCAAGCAACTGTTTCTCAAAAGGTGTATAACGCTCACCAGCATCGGGTAACTTTTTAGTCCAGAAACCTAATGGTACTTTACTTTTGCCTTGTTTTTGCCACAAACTCCAATTTGCATAAAGACCTTGCACGGACACATTCAAATCCACATCACCCTCGCACACAGGCCATAAATCCAAAGCATACTGGATCGCTTCTTTTGCCAAATTAAACGCATCCTGCTGTGGTTTACCCCATTCAAACACATTCTTTTTGCGAGTGACTCGGTATAAAGGAGCCAAAATCTGACTCAAATGTGGAATATGCTGGCGCCAAAAGCCAAATAAGCCAATGAAGCTTTGGGCTTCTTTCCTATTTCTTGGGACTGCAAAATCAAGAATTTTCTGTTTCACTTCTGGAATCACTTCTCTGTGACCTTCCTGCCAATTGATGCCTACAAATTTCACATTTTGAGATGGACCTTGCAACTTATCAGGATTGATTTCCCAACCTTTTTCACGTAAGCACTAAATAATTTGATCTAACTGGGTCTGGACTTGATCTTGTGTCTCACCTTGAATTAGAATGTCATCAATATAGTGACATATCTGGATTTGCGGGTGTACAGGTACTTCGGACAAATGTTCCGCCACCAGGCGGTGACAAATCGTAGGACTGTGTACATAGCCTTGGGGAAGACTTCTAAACGTCATTTGACGTCCATTCCATGTAAAACTGAATTGTTCCTGACACTCGGGGGCAATCGGGATTGAAAAGAAAGCATTTGCAATATCAACCATGTACCTGGATGTTTTTGAATTCTTTCAATTAAAGTAATGATATCTGGTACTGCAACAGTTAAAGGGGGTGTGTGTTTGTTCAATTTGCGGTAATCAACAGTCATGCGCCAAGAATTATCACTTTTGCGCACTGGCCGAACGGGATTATTCCAAGCAGAAGTAACCGGAGTTATAACTCCTGCATCCACCAAATCCTGAATAGTAGCACTAATTTCTTCATGGCCACCTGGAATACGGTACTGTTTCTGAGAAACAATTTTTGTAGCCTGGGGAATTTTTATGGGGGGCATTCTTAAATGACCAACCCGCACAGGTCTGGACGATATATAATGTTGGGTTCCGAATTGATAACACCCGTCATCTAAATGCAAAGTCATTCCTTTTAAAATATCAGTTCCGATTATATATTCCAAAAGTGGTACAACTAATACAGAATATTCTTTTCGGGGAATTCTGCCTATTCTCATATCAAGTGCAGTTTGCACTGCGGGGGTTTCCTTTCCACCTAAACCAGTAATTGTGAAAAATTGGCCTTTAAATTTCTTTGATTTTCCATGAATAAGAGTGGCCTCCGCTCCTGTATCTACCAATGCTCGGGCCCTTTGGATATTACGATGTTTCCAGAAAATTTCAATATCTACATACGGTCTATTGTCTTTGTGAGCCCACCTGCGTACTGGAGCTTGACCTATTTCCTAGTCATTTTTACCGCGTTTTGTCAACCAGGACAAATCAGGATAAATGCTCTCATATTTCTTGGGTGTTAAAACATCATGTTCATATCCATCACCATTACGAAAAGGATTCCTGTCATCTGTATGGTACTGTGAATTTCGATCGGAAAGTCTGTGTCGATCCTCCCTTCTCCTCAACTCAGGGGACTGATCCCTTTCCTCTCTATATCTGCTATTAACACGGTCATCTCTCCCCCTTTCTCTTTCCCCCTCTCGCCATCTCTCTTTTTCACGCCGAGGGGACACATCACGCTCATGCCGTCGTTCACCACGACGATCTGAATTATCACGATGTCTTTCATCTCCGCTGTCATCAGAATATCCACGATCACAATCATTCTTTCGCACACGTCGGGCACCCTCCTTGCGATCCAAACCACGCTTGCGAAACATGTCCCACAAGCGATTATTAGGTTCACCATCAATGTCTTCCTGTTTCACACCATCAGCCAACAGTGCAAGAAACATATCACGTCTAGAGAATTTATGCTCACCAGGAGTACGAACCTCGGGTCTGGACTGCCTCTCAGGTTTAAACCAGTCACCCAATTCACCAAGCTGACAAACAGATTCAAGCACCATAGACAAAGCATTGCCAGTTTGATTGATTAACAAAGTCATCATAACCTGCTTATAAGCAACAGGGGAAGAACGGATGATACGATTACGCACAGAAGATGTTAATAAACCGTTCAACAATCTGTCAGCGGTACTTAGAAAAATCGCAGTTTTCATCACCTCCTCTTCCAGCTGTTGCGCCGCATCGCGTAAGGTATACCACGGCTTGTCATTCACAGGCCAATCAGATTCAGTAGGGTATTTGTGATTACAGCCATCAGTCGCTAACTGGAGCAGACTAATTTGGCCAGCAGCATTATAATTTCGGAAATTATCTTGTACAGTAGAATCGGAACTCAAAGAGCAAAATTTCAAGGCATCTCCTGCATCTAACATGATACCTCCAGCGCCTAACTCATAAAGGCGCACCATCCACGTAAGCAAGGCCTCACCAGGCTGTTGTCGAAATCGTTGCAAAATATCACTAACTTCCTGTTGTGTAAAATCCTCCAAACTATCTATAGCAATACCCTTAGGATTGGCAGGAGTTTGTTGTAATTTACGTCGAAAAACCGGATGCGCAGAAACCTCCAGACGAGCATCTGAAGAAGCCCTATCCATAGATTTAGAAGAACAATCAGAATGAGAAACGTCATTAGAATGGGAAGAGCGACCACGGTCGCCGGAATCATCACCTTTGTCACAAGTAGCAGATTTACAGTCACGTCCGGAGCGAGAAAACTCGCGCCTGTCAGACTCCTCAGCCGAGGAGCCGGAATCATTCGAGTCCCAGATATTACCATCCAATTCATCAGGATTCCAGTCCAGCCCAGCTTTCGCCACGACTAGACGCACCTTCCGTTCGGAAACACGACCACGACGATTCTTATATTTATATTTCGCAATTCGAACAGCAGCCCTTTCGGCTATAGTCTGATAAGTTTCAAGTTTGTCGGCAAGCAATTTATTTTGACATCGTAAAAGAGTATGAGCATTCTGCACTTCAACAAACTTTTCCTCCATATCAACATGTTGCTTCTGTAGTTTCAAAAGTTTCTCATGTACAATCCTGTACGCAGTCAAAACAATCCAACTTCTGCGTCCTAAAATAGGAAGCTCCTCACCCTTCACTACTGGCACTTTCTGTAAGCAAGAAATCACATTAGCATGCTCCGCCAGCTCCAAACAAGAACTCCAATTCTCACTCAAACCAGTAGAATCGGCCCACTCACGGGCCAAGGCCTCGTAAGGCGTTGATTCCCAGCCGGGAATTTCAACAGGCAATTTAAAAGTAGATTTCGACTTTCGCAAAAACATTTTGACAAATTAAAAAGATATATACAACTATGAACAAATAATATACAAAATAAACCACGTACGAGCCGAGCGCAAACCAACAAGATAAAAACAATACAGCGCACACAGGCTTCGTAAACAGTTCGTGACGCCAGATGTAACGACCGGATTCTCGGACCAGATAGAATCAGCTCATCAGAGCACAACCAACCCAGCCGGAACGTAATCACCTCCCTCCTTAGGACCTATTTACAACAGGTATCTATGTCTCCTACCCAAGGATGGGGAATTAGCAATGTACAAGCCTTAGTTTTCTACAATATCTCACTCATACCAATTAGTCTTGCGGCAACTCAGGCCCAGACTGTTCTACCCTGGGGCAGTTCTGATTATATACCATTACACACTGGCCGCAACCAGTGCTCACTCAAGCCACAATCTTGTGGGTATAGGTACCAGTATCCTCCCTGGTATTCTCTTTTACAAGCCACAATCCTGTGGGTATACACACCAGTGTCCCCCCTGGTGCTCACTTACTTACATTACAAGCCACAATCTTGTGGGTATAATGCCGCATCCCAACGACGATCACTGTCCTATGAATACCTTCAGCTTTCTCTCTCTATGTTGGGAAGTTTCTCTCGCTATTCACTAGAGGTACAACACTACGATATTATAAATTAAACCATGATAGCCAAATTAGATGATGTACAACTTATCCTTCAGTTCAAGGGCTCCTCTCTCCCTCATTATTTAACCACTGCTTACCTGATCGGGAGTTGCGTCCGTTCGCAAAGCAGTAACTAACTAGAAGAACAGGTTACCTTTTCATATAAGAATAAGAGGCACATGCCGGTTCACTAAGAACTGGGGTACTTTATTTATCAGATCAACAATATCAATATAACACTATACTATAACATATAGCCTGCAAAGGAAAATGAAAGATTAGAATGTGCACACTAATGAGAAAGGGTCGACGTCACCTTATTAATACGAAGTCTGGACTCAGCAGTCATCTGGGTTCCCTTCTCGTCTGTGCCTTGGCTCGTCTGTAAGGTCACACCTCTGCAGTCACGGATACAGGTCTGCACCGCTATGCTCTGTTTCCTTCACCTCCCTCCAAGTCACTGGAACCTTCCTCTCATCAGCTGCTTTCTCTCTGGCTGTTCTGCACTACTCCTCTCTCCTCTCAATCGCTGACCATCTTTACTTCTCGGCTTCGATCTTATAACTCAGTTTCAACCACTCTGGTATTCGTTCCCTTAACTAACTGCTTCACTCTGTATGCTCTGACCTACAGGTCAAAGCTCGCCAGCTGCTCCAGCTAAAATAACTTCAATCTTTCTAAGAGAGTAACAGCTTCTCGATCTGTCTCGGACTTTAAGATGGCGACTGTCTGCCCTGAAATAATTAATAGCATTGATGCTAATGGCTAGCTGCCGCCTACAGACTGACTCACTGACTGCCTCATGCTTTCACTAATATGGAAGCTCGTTCCTTCATGGAAAGTTACGGCCAGTAACCTGCCGCCCACCAAATTCTTGTACCTCCCCGTACCAAGGACACTTTCCCAGACGGTCGGCCTGATGTTGTGTCTTCGGAATGGAGAAAAATACAGTCTTTCGATAAGGGCCAGCCTGAGCCGGTTCTCTCCAAGCGAACAACACCTCGTAACTAAAACATTACATTTGACCTAGAAGCATCTCAAGCTGCCGGGGCAGAAAGAAAGATGGAGTCTCTCCCGTTTGAGGCCTACAAGGCCCGAAATAAGCATAACTCCATAGAAGGTATACTAATACTATTACAAAAGGACGGATTATCACTAATACTAATGAATCTATCCCCTAACATAAGTTTATAAGCCCTGATCTAAGGAAAAGGGTACGGAATTATATCAACATGCCTTGTGAATAGGCTCTATTTACGGTTCTAATCCTTCCACTAGAATGATAGTAGACTGAAGTCACCTCCAATCACCTTCCCTCAAGGAAGGGCCGAAAAAAGTCAGTCAGAACAACTCCCACCTCCAGTCTGCATTGCTGCCTTCTGGTTGTTGCTGAGTTTCTGCTTGGTTTTGCGCTTCACATCATTCCAGCACCTCTTGAGCTCTTCCATTTTCCTCCTCAGCACTCCGACTGCATTCACCTTATCCACGTTGGACTGACATAATCCATTTTTCTGTTGCCAATGACACAGTGGAGGTGACGAACAGTTGTTGATGGTGTTCTGTCACCTCCGTTATCAGGATCCTGTTTTCCTGCGGACTGAACCACAGCTTCCTCTTCTTCTTCTCCTTGCCCTTCCCTAACCCCGAGGTCCCAGGCTGGTCCTCCATGGGGTTTGTGGGGTTCAAGGTATCCTCTGTACTTGCTCCGGCTGCCTCCATTGTGCTTCGCAGTTGTTTAGGTCTTGTTTGTGGGGGGGTTTTCTGGCTTTTATAGTTATTTTTCGCACCTGATGTGTGTGAATTGCAGGCCTGGGGCAGCTTATCGCTGATTTTTTCATCGCGGGTGGGCCTATCGCCACTTTTTTCATGTTTGGCTTTAGATTTTTATTGTCGTCCCAGTAATTTTATCACAGACATTTGACGCGTTATCGGAAAACTATTGCATGTTACCCCCGTGTTGAGAATACGACGTTAACACAGCATTATTTTCCAGCGATGGATGGCGATATGAAAAATTGCGTTAACCTATTTTGGCGATGATTATCGCACGTTCTTGAGAATATCCCCCTTTGCTTTATAAGGAACTGATGATATCATGTCTGACTAATAATTAGAACTATCTGTAACCGCACCTAAAACCCATAACCTAATTGCCTAAACCTGAGACAGGAACGCTGTACCTGACATGAAGTGAACTAACCCCAATGAAGGCTTCAGCTGAGAAATTAAAAAGCTCCTCCTGAGAGGGTAAATGCATCACAAAGTCTGAGTGTACCTGTTTGTTGGACATGGCATTGTGTGTCAGTGACAAGTGAAGCAGGACTTCACCCACATAATTCCAAGCCATTTGGGTGGGTGAAAGAATAAAGAGGAAAAAGAGAATACAGTGAGACACTCCACCATTCTCAGTGTGGCTTATATAAATCAGAGAACAGTATGTTTTCTCAACAGAGCCTCAAATTAATAAGGTCTCCATAAGGTCTCCAACCAGTGATGCCTTAGAAGACCTACTCCTCTATTTTAGTGATGTAATCTGATGTTATGTTATAGAAACTTGTTAAGCATACGTACAACACAAGGTTTCTTGCCGCTGAGGCACAGAAAAGGTAACACAATGAAAGACCTCGGCAAGAGATTACACTAGCATATCACTTGCCGAAATACCCAATTCTTTAGCGGCTGTCTAAGGTTTGAGTAATCCGGGGACAGCCATGCTGTGGGAAGATAAGAATTCCAGATCCACGGTGCCTTTACAGATAATCACATGCCGCCCATCCTTTTGTTATACTTGGGGATGGACAGAAGGCTCTCTGAAGAAGAACGAAGTCTCCGGATCAGGGTGTCTTTCTTAATTCTAGATTTTATAAATTCGGGACCTTAGTCAGAAAATGCTTTAAACTTTAAACGTGATGCAACCAATTTTAAAAATATTTCTTTGTTCCAAAGGGAGACAATGAAGGGCTCTTAAAAGTAGAGTGATGTGGCAATTACTTGGCTGTTTTTATAGCCTTAGAGCCCGACCTAGCGGGCTCTACCGGCCATTAAAGGCCCATCCAGGATTTAACAAGGGAGAGGGCCTTTAATGGCCGTAGAGCCTTCTAGGAGGGCTCTAAGGCTATTGGAACATTCCACCCCAGATGGCAGAATGTTCTAATTGGTAAAAACAAAGGCCTCTCAGATCCCGAGGTTATTTAATTCCCCTCAGGCCCTGAGACGCCTTTATTCACAGCAGCAGCTGTGAATGAAAAACATTAGAATGTTGTTCTGCGGGCTTCTACCAGCCCGTAGCAGCCCAGAGCACTCCATTGTCTGCAATGGAGTGCTCAACATTCTAATGTTCTAATAAAAATTAGAACATTGGAATGTTGGGAGCTCAATTGAAAACAATGGTGTAGCTCCGGGCTTACAATGGCTGGTAAAAACCTGAAGCTACAGCATTCCAATGTTTGTCTTTGTTCACAGCTGTGGCTGTGAACAAAGGCTTCAGGGAGCCCAAGGGGATTTCAATCCCCTTGGTCTCCCTGAAGCCTTTTATTATTTGTTGGAACATTCTGCCCTCTAGTGGCAGAATGTTCTAATAGCCTTTTAGCTCTTCCTAGCTGGGCTCTACCATCTATTAAAGTCCTGCTCTCTTGGTAAAGGCCCTCGTTTTATCCGCATTAAGTGGGAGATAAGTACCACTCATCCAATCACGGATAAAATGCATCGTATTTTGGAAGTTATCCTGGGGAGCCGAAGAGTCATCCAGCCTGAAAAGTAGCTGCAAATCTGTAGATTGTGCAGTTCATCTTGCTTAATGCTTGGATGTAGATGTTGAAGAGAGGAGGCTTGGCTTGTGGTACCCTACAATCCAGCTGTGCTTCTGGTGCCCTAAACTGGGCAAACAAGACTGACTGTGTCCAAATCTCCAGGAAAGATTTTATCCAGTTCAAAGCTGAGCTGCAAAGCCCAGCACTTTTGACACAGTACATCAATATTGTGAGAAAGTGCCTCTTTTGACATGGTTAGTCACCCACTTTTTGCCTGGTAAATGATGCGGTTTTTGATTGTGGTCACAGTGTCCTTGCCAACTAGGTCCTCTGTGCCAGTGGTTCTTTCCTAAAACTGCTCTAAAATTGGCACTTCAGGTCCTCTGTAGGCCTTTAGTAAATGGAACCTGGGCACCTGAGCATTGGGACTGAAGAAGGTCCCCTAGGGACCCATCACCTAGGCCATGCAAACTGCCACTGCAGCATGCACGGCCTGGTGCAGACATAACAACAAAGTCAACGTGGTACACTGCTTCTGTGTCATGCCAACTAGCACTGCCTAAGGTATAGGCAGTCTATACAGCCCTAAAGCTGGGTGCACTGTATCACAGGTGTAGGCATGTCTGCATGAGGAAATATGTCCCTACAATATTTAAGTCTATTCTTAGATATTGTAAGTGCCAGGGAAGCCATGGAGATTACATGGGCTGGAAACTGGACAACTCAGGTTCTCCAGCACCATGATGACTTTGTTGAACCCAGGAGTGTTGTACCAACTTCTCCTCTCAATAAAGCCACACTGATGTCAGTGTGGGTTTTATTGAAACATGTCCTCAAAGGGGCACCTCAGAGGTGCCCCCTGAAAACCTACCAACCATGATGTGGTCACAGACTGACTTTAGGTAGCCTGCCACCACCAGACATGTTTATGGACCCCTGGGATGAAAACCCCTGCTCTCTGGGATCTGAAACAAAGCAAATCTCAGGTGGGGTGTCACACCTCCTCCCCCAGTATGGGCACAGTGCTCGAGAGTGCTCGAGAAAGTAGCTTTAAAGGCCTGCCACCTTTGTAATTCGACCCCCAGCCTCTGCTGCTCGCAGCAGAAGCCATTCTTTGGCTCACACCCCCACTTTGGGTGGAAAAACAGGCAGAAAAAACTGGGAAAAATAGGTGTGCCCACCTCTGCCAGCTCCACCCCTAAGGAGAAAGAGGCAAAGTGAAGCATATATTTCATACCCTGCCATCTTGAAGATGAGGGGACTCCTCCAATCAGGGCTATGACAGGAGGGTGGCATAATTGAGGGTGTTGACAACCCTGGTAGGTTGCCCATTGGCCTCACCAGTCACTCCTTTAAAGCACCCCTAAATCTAGTATTTTGGTGGCTTCCCCAGACCCTGAAAGTAGTTCCTGCCAACCTAAGAAGAATAAGGACAAAAAAGTCACCATGCAGAGAAGACTGTTAATGCCCACTGACTTGGCACCAGCCCCACTGGCCTGTCTGTAGCTCAAAAGACCCTGCAAAAAGAATGACATCTGTCCTGCAACCAGCGACATCCACAACCCCTGAGAGGACTGCCTGCCTTTGAAGAAGACCAGAACTGCAGAGGACAGCGGCTCCGTCCTAAAGAAACCAACCCAGAGGACTCAGGTGCCCTCCGGATCCGCGATCCCTTGACTACACAGCACCCAGCACCTCCAGCCTGTGTCCAGGAGGTCCACCGATCCAGCAAAGGTTCCCCAGTGATCCTGAGCTCAAGTCCAGTGTTGGCTGACCCCTCCTAGTCTCCATGACGATGCCTGCAGTGTGAATCAAAAGGCTAACCCCCACGTGAACAGTTCCGGTAGGAGAAACCTAACGTCAAAAGACACCCTTGCACCCGAAGCCTCTGGGCCCTGAAGAGCATGACCAACAGTGTCCTATGACCTACAGCAGCCCAACTTACCTCTGCTGTTGCTAGTTTCCTTCATGCAGCCTCCAGGTCGTCACGCCTGCAGCCTGTTTCCCAAACCGTGTTTGTTTGTTGAATTGCATGGGGCACCCGCCACTGTGTTTGCACCCTGCACCCAGCTGCCCCAGTGCCTCTGGTGGTGTAGGTTATATGATGTCTGGTGGCCCCCCCT
This sequence comes from Lissotriton vulgaris, assembly GCF_964263255.1. Lineage (NCBI taxonomy): Eukaryota > Metazoa > Chordata > Amphibia > Caudata > Salamandridae > Lissotriton > Lissotriton vulgaris. The sequence continues at coordinate 136,133,492 of NC_141691.1, forward strand.
TTTGCTTGCCTAAACCTCCAAAGCTTGAGCCCTGCAGCCACATAACTTACCTGCAATTAGCGTGTCTTCAAGTACCCCCAGTCTCCATTGGATAACATTGGGCCTGATCTTCAACTTTGACCTCTGCACCAGGCCGACCCTGTGCCTCAAGTGGTGCAGTGTGCATGCTTACCTGAACCTTGCCTTCTGTTGACCCTGCAACGCAAAGACTGGATTGGTAAGTTGGTTACTTACCTGTAAAACTGCATTACTGTTTTACAGCATAGATTAACATTGCTAAGACTGAAAATTGCAGGGCCCACTTATGAAATTGAAAAGAATTCCTATTGAAAAACATACTTTTTTAAATAAATCCTGAGCAAAGCTTATTTCTATAAAATTGGCGTGGATCTCTTTTTTGCGCTTTGCGTCATTTATTGATTATGTGTGCACCACAAGGGTTTTACACTCCTCTATGTTCGGTCTAAGGCTGCTTGCCCACATTACCAGAAATAGAGCACTTTGAGTTTGTATTGAGCCCTCTACAACTCTGGGGGAATCTCTGGACTATGTGCAGGGTATAACCACCTAGTGGCATATCTTATACAGAGCCTGCTTCCTAGAAAGATATTATGGTCGACTGTTTCAAAGGCCGCTGACAAATGAGGATGTGGTCCGTCGGCTAGACTGCCGATTTTGTTGCTGGAAACCAGGGTTCGAGCCTCGGGGTCGTGTCCACATCCTGTGATTCTGGGCAAATCACTTAATCTCCCTGAGCCTGAATGTGTAATGTAACCAGTGCTCATGTAAAGCGCTCCAATACCTTCAGGTCGAGTTTGCGCTATATAAAATCTGCAAAAAAAAAAAAATCCAGAATAACGCAGAAGTGGAGCATTCATCACATTCCTGTCACATGGAAAGTGATTGTGACGATTGTAGCAACCCTGTTGAGGCTCTGCTAGTCTGTGGAGCACAGCGCGCTTACTTGGAGCATTTTAGCTTTTAAAATTGTAGCCTATTCGTGTATTTTACTCGCTGACAAATTTCTTTGTGCACACTCTTTATCTGTGTCATTTTTAAAAACGTCCTGTTTACTGCCGCATACTTGCATTTAACTGTTGGAACACCGCGTTTTGGAGCGGATCCCTTTCCCCTCCTGGGGCTCTTGTGTACCATCAGAAGCAGCGGACATCTTGGGTGGGGGCTGGGGATTGGAGCGGTCTAGTCGTCACAAGGACGCTAGACCGGTATATAATGCAGGCAAATTAGGCGGCCGATCACCTGGAAAGTGATTGTGACGATTGTAGCAACCCTGTTGAGGCTCTGCTAGTCTGTGGAGCACAGCGCGCTCACTAGGAGCATTTTAGCTTTTAAAATTGTAGCCTATTCGTGTATTTTACTCGCTGACAAATTTCTTTGTGCACACTCTTTATCTGTGTCATTTTTAAAAACGTCCTGTTTACTGCCGCATACTTGCATTTAACTGTTGGAACACCGCGTTTTGGAGCGGATCCCTTTCCCCTCCTGGGGCTCTTGTGTACCATCAGAAGCAGCGGACATCTTGGGTGGGGGCTGGGGATTGGAGCGGTCTAGTCGTCACAAGGACGCTAGACCGGTATATAATGCAGGCAAATTAGGCGGCCGATCACCTGGAAAGTGATTGTGACGATTGTAGCAACCCTGTTGAGGCTCTGCTAGTCTGTGGAGCACAGCGCGCTCACTAGGAGCATTTTAGCTTTTAAAATTGTAGCCTATTCGTGTATTTTACTCGCTGACAAATTTCTTTGTGCACACTCTTTATCTGTGTCATTTTTAAAAACGTCCTGTTTACTGCCGCATACTTGCATTTAACTGTTGGAACACCGCGTTTTGGAGCGGATCCCTTTCCCCTCCTGGGGCTCTTGTGTACCATCAGAAGCAGCGGACATCTTGGGTGGGGGCTGGGGATTGGAGCGGTCTAGTCGTCACAAGGACGCTAGACCGGTATATAACGCAGCCATGCTGACGCGCAGCGGGCACGCGCGGCGGGCTCGCCGGAGCACCGCCGGAGTCACGCCAGAGTCCAGCCCGTCTGCGCCCGTCCGCGCACGGACGGGCCCGGGGGCGGGGACTCTTGGCCAACGGCTTCTCTACTCCAGGGAGGAACTATACACCCTTAATAGAGGTGAGCAGCCTGTGGATCAGGCAGTCCTGTTGACGCTTAAGAAACACGCTATACTGCATCCCGATAAGGCCACGCCCCCGCCGGTTCGGTTTCCTACATTAAAGATAGGGAGCCTTAACACTCGCTCGCTCCATTGCCATCACTTAGAGATCTACAGCATGCTTCAGGATAGTGACATCGATATCCTGACTCTCTCAGAGACCTGGACGGGCGAGAACTCAATGCCGGATATAATCGCCGCTCTCCCAAGTGGATATGATGTGATGTGGCACAACCGCCCAGGTGGCGCCCGGGGAGGCGGGGTAGCTATCTTCTATAGGAAGACCCTGTTAGTTGAAAAGTTACTATCTGAGACAATTGATCTGACGGATGTGATTGGGGTAAAGGTCACTGTGCACGATGTGTGCTGGGTGATCCTGTCAGTCTACCGTCCGCCCAATTCAACTCCACTCTTCAATGATCTATTCTGCCCTATTATATCCGATTTATGTTCCAGATATATGAAAATCCTGGTAACTGGAGATTTCAATTTACATTGGGATAAACCCAACTGGGACTTACCCACGCGCCAGCTGGACACTTTAATGTCTGCGGTGGGTTTTAAACAAATTGTAGATGTTCCCACACACGAAAAAGGTCACACTCTTGACCTCGTGTGGACCACAGATGCCAGTCTAACCCTTATAGACGTAGCCCCTTGCGTCTGGTCTGACCATCACCTGATATCCTGTGAGGCCCGCATTAAAGGCTGTATCACCAGCTGTCCGCCTGGTATCAGGAAAACCCGGAAATGGGCCGAGGTTGATCTAGCATCCCTGACTAAAGCGCTCCCGGCAATATCCCAGGCCACTGATCTGGAATGCAGCTTGGATTGTGAATACTCTGATCTTACCGGAAGCATGACCCGGGCCATTGATCAAATAGCGCCGGTGAGACTACAGCAAATAAAGCGATCCGGTAAAGGAGCTCCTTGGTTTACGCCAGCCTTAAGGCAAACAAAAAGAAAGCTCAGAGCTCTAGAAAGAGTATGGAGGAAAACCAAACAGGACTCTGACAGGAAATGCTATAAAGCTTCCCTTCAACAATATAAAAACTTGATGACCCAAGCTAAAGCGGACCACTTCGAGTCCCGCCTAAGTCATGCAGCGAATATTCAGAAAGAGACCTTTAAAATATTGGCAGAGTTGAGCAAAAAAAACGACAATTCTAGGGCTCCTATGGATTGCAACACCTTTCAGGCCTACTTTTTAGAGAAGGTGAAGCTCATCATCCAGGAGATAAAGATTGGGGTAGGATCAGGGACTGCTATAACATCAGCATCTGAGATCGTGACCGACTGCTCCCTTGAAATATTCCCAGAGATGGATGCATTGATCCTAGAACAACTGATGAGGAAAATCAAATCTGGTTCCCCAGCTGACCCGTGCCCACCTGAGATCTTCCGTGTGGTGCGCCCCTTGCTGGAGGAGCGTATCATCTCTCTCCTCAATAGATCTTTAGACACGGGGTACTTACCGGCTGAACTGAAGGAGGCGCGTGTAAGACCTTTATTGAAAAAGCCTGGATCTGATCCGGCGATGCTAAAGAACTATAGACCTATTTCCCAGTTGCCCTTCCTTTCTAAAGTTCTCGAGCAGCATATACTAAAGTCCCTGTCCCTCTATTTGGAAACTCACCATCTACTCCACGAGCGACAGGCAGGTTTTCGTGCTCATCACAGTACCGAGTTGGTGATGCTATCGGTGTTGGATGAGCTAAGAGGCATGGCTGACTCCAAGAAACCGAGCGCCCTGATTTTGCTGGACCTATCAGCGGCGTTCGATACTGTCAGCCATGCTTTGCTTTTGGACAGACTGAGGGACTTTGGGATTAAGGGCCAGGCCTTTCAATGGTTGCAATCATTCCTTACAGGAAGGACCCAAAAGATACAACTGGGGGACGAAACATCTGAGGTGGGGATTTTAGAGTGCGGGGTGCCACAGGGGTCCGCCCTGTCCCCGCTTCTATTTAACCTCTACCTGCAACCATTGATTGCTTCTCTGGCCACTATGGGCTGTAAAGTCTATAACTACGCGGACGACACGCAACTGCTGCTAAGTGTCGATGACACCACGGCCGCGCAACTCCAAACTCAGAACATCTTGCGGTTCACAGTGCAATGGATGACAGATAATCTGTTAAAAATCAACCCTGACAAGACCGAGGTACTAGTGATTCCATCTACTGCCTCACCTTGGGGTGATCTCTATTGGCCTACAGAGCTGGGCCCGGCTCCAAAACCAAGCTCGTCTGTAAAGAGCTTGGGGATCAAACTGGATGACGATCTGTCAATGGCCCCTCAGATCTCTGTGGTTGTGGGAAGTTGCACGAACATCATTAGGCAACTGCGGAAGTTAACTCCTGTCCTCTCACAATCCATGATGCGATCAATAGTAACGGCCACCATCATCTCCAGAATTGATTACGGGAATGCCCTGTACCTTGGCTTACCGAAAACTCTGACCAGTAGACTCCAGGTCATAATGAATGACGCTGCCCGGTTGATTTTCAGATTACCGAGGAGATCTAAAGCTACTCCCCTACTACGAAGCTTGCACTGGCTCCCCATCAAAGAAAGAGTGGAATTTAAGAACTTATGCACGGCCCATAGGGCAATTTATGGGAAAGCCCCATCTTACATCAAAGATCGTCTGCAACTTTATTTCCCCACGAGAACACTTCGATCCTCAGACTCCCAACTACTGGTCTGCCCCCGCTACAGGCTAGTGACCAAGGGAGGGAGAGCCTTCTCAGTGCTAGTCCCTCAGCTATGGAACAGGTTGCCGGAGGCACTGCGTCGGGAAGGGAACTTACTACGATTCAGGAAGAGCCTAAAAACATTCTTGTTCAGACAAAGCATGAGCACAGTGTAATCCAGCTCCCATCTTGCTAAGTTATTGTTACTACCATCTTTCCTGGCGCTTAGAGGCCTGCAGGTGATTAGGCGCGCTATAAAATCCCATTAACAATAACAATAACAATAACATCTTGTCTACCACTGGCTTAAAACATCTACAGCCATATCCATCAAGTGATTTTGGAGTCGCAAACGGTGCGAATCGCAAAATTCGGCCGTTTGCGATTCCAAAATCACTTTTTGGGATGTATTAAACAATTTTTCAGAAATCTCAATTTTTTGCGATTTCTAAAAATGCGATTGCATTTAAGGAATCGCATTTTTGCGATTCCTTAAATGCAATGCATGAATGTTTTAAAAAATGCGAATTCGCAAATAGGGGGAGCAAATTAACACGAGGGTGAACCTCGTGTTAATTTGCGAAATCTTTCAAAAATGCTCAAAAAAGCATTTTTTAAAGTGTCATGTTACACACACACTTAAAATAAAATTTCAAGGGTGCAGGGGGGGGTCCTTTGGACCCCCCTCAGATCCCTTGAAATGCATTAACAAATTGCGATTCGCAAAATGAAAATCGCAAAATGTTAATGCCTTCCCATTGATTCCTATGGGCCTTTTGGCCCATAGGAATCAATAGGAAGGTTTTCCTTAATTGCGATTCGCAAAATGTGAATCGCAATTAAGGAAAATTAGGAAATCGCAAAAATATTTGCGAATTAATCATGCATTGCCGTTTGCGATTTCTAAATTGCGATTCCTTAATTTTCGCAATTTAGGAATCGCAAACGGGTGCAATGATGCATGTGCCAGCTAGGTACACATCCTTGGGATAAAGAAGAATTAAGTAAGGACAGTGCTGGGCCACGCATGACTGAGAAAACAGATTTGAGAACCGGAGGCGGGCAGGGGTATTTTGGAGAGCCAGACTTCACTTTAGACAATAGTTCAGAGAAGTGTTATTCACTGATAAATAGAAAGGAAGCTAAAACAGTAGAGTTCCTGTCCTCCAAATTATTAAACTGTTCACTCTTGCCAACAGAGATGCTGTCTTTTACAGTTTTGATCTTTTCAACAAAGAAAGAGTTTAACACAGCGCAAAATCCTGGGGGGGATTTTGTCGGGTTTAGGGTTTAGATAATTCTGACACATTTAAAAAAAAATACTTTGATTTATTTGCAAATTGTAATATCTTATTTGTAAAAAAGGAGGACTTTGCATGCAGTAGCAAGACTTTATAGTCCTTAAGGTGATTTTTACAAATTGCTCTCTTTTCTGGCGCTTTGTCTTTATGTCATTTCTGCTCTGCTTGACGTAATTCCAACTTTTCTAATTTCAGTTCCTCAGAAAACCACCTAAAAGAAACACTGCATCTAACCACTTTGGATATAAATAAGGGAGAGTAAATGTTACTAGCATTGAGTAACTAGAGGGCCATTTCCTTTTCCATAGAGTGAACATCTTGGTTCAAGATTGTCATGAAGGCTACAAAGGAGTCCCAGACAATTTCCATGTCCACACGGGGTCAATTACGTGAGTGTTTTGTCAACCGTGGTTTACTAGGTTGATGGTGTAACTCATCAGGGGTCCAGAAAGGGACCTACTTACTCTCAGACTCAGCTATCAAACACAAATATCATACAGACTACTAATTTCTAGGATGGCTGCCCAGCTCCTTGCTACTACATCCTCTGGCACTATATGAATCACGAGCTACTCGGCAGGTATTGAATGTTATACACAGAATGATCTACTCTTTAGATGACACCTCATCATTTTACATCTCCTTGACAGGGACACAGGAGCCACACTTTGGTGCTCCAGTGTTATATGGAGAAACTCATACCTTTTACTGTCGAAGATGCAAACGCTGCTCGCATCCTCGGCGGCATCTTTGGCCCACAACTACAGTTGGATGCCTTTGTAAACAAGACTATTGTCACCTGCATGTTGTTGCTACAAATACTGCGTAAGATCCTCCCCATGTTACCTGTATCAGCCAGACCTGAAGTAGTGCGTAGTTTCATACTCAGTAGACTTGATTACTGCAATGCATTGCTTCTAGGTGGCCCTAGTTCCCTGATTAGGCAATTGCAGCGGATCCAGAATATGGCAGCCAAGTTGGCCCTCTCTCGGATGCGCTGATCCTCATCATCTTTGCTTAGAGATCTCCATTGGCTGCCTATTCATCAGGGGATCTGCTTCAAGGCTTCCTGCATAGTCTTCAGGGCACTCCATGGACAGGGGCCTATTGTACTTCAGGAACTTTTTTCATGGTATTCGGCAGCCAGACTTTTACGTTCCTCTTCTGCTTATTTAGTGGCAGTTCCTCGAATCCGGAGGAAACGGATGGGTGGCCGCTCTTTTAGCTTTACTGCTGCTAAACTCTGGAATTCTCTCCCACTTTCCTTGAGGAGTTTAAATGAATTATCTCTTTTCAAAAAGGGGCTGAAGTCCCATCTCTTCCCAAGGGATGTGTGATCCTGTCTGTGTGTAGAGTCAAAGCGCCAGGATACCCTTTGGGTGACAGTTCGCGCTATAAAAGTATGTCTTACATAAAATTACATACATTACATTACATTACATTATATTACCTTTTACAGTACCAGCTGTTTGAAAAATATTCCAATCCCTGCCTATATACGAAAATGTAAACATCCAATAGATTGTTTGTAAACGCACTTGAATCGCAGGTGAAATAATCTTCCTGGTAATTGGGGCAACATGGTAAAGCATGTTCCAATCTATGTTTCCATGAGCAGATGAGGTCCCGGTTTAGATAGCGCCTCCAAAGGGCGCTGAAAGGGGCTTGGCGCTTAGTCTCTTGCAGAGACGTATATGAAGGAATCAATATATACAACTGAGCTGCTTCCTCATGAGCTACTATTGGCCCACCATAGACAGGCAGGCTAACAAGGTCTGACAAGTCTCTGGGTGCCCTAATTAAACTGCAAAAGAATGCACTCAAGGAGTGTCCTAATTGCTGCTGGTTCAATTTACAAACTGTTATGATTGGCAGGTGGGTCAATCTTAGACCTGAGCTGTGGGAGAAGCTTGCGATTGTGGCAACGTATTGATTATTGCAGCAAAAGCAGCAGGCCGCATGACATTGAAGCTTTTTGTCCACCTTTTAAAGTGGTCTTTAAATCCTACTCAGGTTCTCCCAATTCTACTCGCACAACATGCATAACCTATGAGTAGATTCCTATAACAATCCCGGAATTTGCAAACTGGTGATTTTCTTTTAAGCTGCTATGGGTTTCTTGGCAATGCTGGTTTGGAGGGAGAAGATTAGTAACATTATTGATGGCAGGCGTTCGCTCATGCAGCGATGGAGTGAGAGACCACCCTGGGGGAAATAACAATGAATGACAATGGATTTTTAGAGTGCAAAATGTGAATTACACACTGTCTAACGTACCGTCCACCGCGGTGTTCGAAGGTACCCCCCTGGCAGCTTGAACGTTAGACATCATGTAACAGAGTTTCTGGGTAAAAATGCAATGTTGGTCAGCAGGATTTTAGACCGCCTAGAGGCTAGAGGCATAAGAGGGGGGGTAGAAAAAGATTCCTTATGGAGGACAGCCATAGTACCACCCATTGTGTAAAGGCAAATAGTATGGTCTATTTTGTAGCCCATGTGCATTGTGCCTAGTCAGGGCTAGTGGAGTTGCAGAGCCATGGATTTATTGGCAATGTCGATTTGTAGGGAGGAGATTAGTAACATTATTAATGCCAGGCGTTTGCTTATGCAGCGATGGAGTGGAAGACTGCCCTAGGGAATGAAGATATCTGCCACAATACGCAATTCTATTTTGTACTCAAGAGTGATTGTTCAATTGAGTTTTGAGCTTGGAATTGATCAGATAATTAAAAAAACACACTTGATGAATGTGCATGTCTAAGTCAAGAGGAGTGGAGATGGAAGGAGCTGCAGAAATGCTAGGAGGAGGGGAGTTTTGGCCCGATTCACAAAGGTAAACTTAGACCTGAAGTCCAACTTTCAGACTGAAGTCTATCCTTAAATGTCAGGTCTAAACTTAGACCTCAGGTATAAGTTTCCCTTTATGAACGGACCCATAGTGGACGAGTGAACACCAGGGGTCTGATTACAAGTTTGGCAGATGGGATACTCTATCACAAACATGACGGATATCCTGTCTTTCGTATTATGAGTTCCGTTATATTCCATTGGATTTAACACCTTAGCTGCGTGTAAATATCCCTCCCCAGTGCTGCGCTGTCCATTGGAACTAGTGCTGAATGGACGTCCAATGGACGTGCGCAGCACTGGGGAGGTAGCGCTCGTGACGACCGTTGGTCGTCAGCAGCGCTTAAGAGGATAAAGGAACTCATAATACAGTGGACGGAATACCTATTTATTTATTAAATTTATGAGCTTATAAAGCGCACTTATGCCTAAGGCGTCCTGGCGCTACCTACTGACTCCTGAACAAGACAAGAGGTCTATTCCATAAATAACCAGGGGGCATATTACCAAGCAATAGTGATAATTATCGCTATTGCTTGGTTAGAGACAAAAATTTACCGCTGAGCTGCGGCGATTTTTACCGCAAATAAACCTTGGTATTACCAAGGTGTATCGCAAATGCGATAAAAATCGCTGCAATGCATGAATATCGCTGAAAAGTCAGCGATATTCATGCATTACCGAGCTAATGCTCTTAGCCATGTTATCCACCTCCCATTGGATAACATGGCTAAGAACTGCTCAGGGCAGGTGTTAACTTTTGGAGATATTCGCGCTTAGCGCGAATATCTCCAAAAGTTGGTAATAGAAGATAGCGATGTTAGCAACTGTTTTCAGTCGCTAACATCTTGGCACGCCCACTTTGCATGTCATTAGTGATAAATATCACTGACATGCAAAGCGGGGCCCAAGATGGTCGCTATCTCCTACTAGCTGTCGCTAACTGGTGTTAGTGACAGCTAGGTAATAGGGAGATAATTTTATCTCCGCTTTCTTGGCTTTTAAAGCCAAAAAAGCGGAGATAAACCCCCTTGATAATATGCCCCCAGGTTTTAAGCCACTTTCGAAATGAAAGTAGCTCTGAGGCATTGCTAAGATGCACCGGCAAATTGTTGCAGGCTTTTGCAGCATCATGTTTGTGATGGAGTATCCCATCCGCCAAACTCGTAATCAGGCTCCAAGTGTGGAGTTGTCCCCGGCATAGGTGATCATGCAGGCTTGTGGGAAACAGTGGTTCTTCACCTTATTCCTGGTGTGGACTGGTTGTTCAAGCTACATAGTGGGTCCACCAGCAATGGTCTTGTAAAGACTATTGGCATGTGTCCGAACAGGACAGCAAATTCGGGCATTGCCACCGAAACCAGACAGGCACACGCTTATTGAAATTAAAATGAGAAACGCTGGGCTAGATAATCTGATCCTGATCTCAGAACCTCCTATCAGGGCAAGAAAATTACAATAAATGTGAGAAAACAAAAAATATTTACAACCCATTGCGCCGCTTGTGCGTCACCTTTATTGGCGTACCGGCAGCGCAATGGGCTTCTCCATATTTAGAAGTCTATGTAAAGTCAGTGTCACTTTTCATAGCCTTGTAAATATGTTTCCCTTTTGCGTACAACTCTGCTTGATAGGGGCATTCCATAGGTGTGGCTGTGGTTCCAACGCAACATCCATGACACTTGACGCATTCCCAGATTTGCAACAGTTCGTAAACCTGGGAATGCGTCAGAATACTACGCCTCCCCAGGGGAGGCGTAAGGATGCACAACAAGAAGAAATTCTTTAATTTTGTTGGACCTGGCCTCGAGGCGTGGTTCCCTCCCGTTCCTCAGCGTCCTGTTAGCAAAGCCCTGCACCCCGAAACCCCTGGTCCTCCCGTTCCCTGTCCGCCCGCTCCCTACATGACCCTACCAACAGACGACCATCCCCGCATGCTCCTCCCAGTACCAGGCGCCCTGAACCTGCATCACCCCACAGGGCCACCGGCCGCCATTACCCTTCCCGAGGTCCCTGACTCCATAGCCCTTGCCTGACCCTGGTCCCAGCGAAACTTAGGCTGCAGACGCGCCAGGCCCAGCGGGGGGGTAGAGGGCTTCCTGAGTGAGATAGGACCAAAGAGTTTCAACTGCACCTCCGGCCTCCCCTGGGGGACTGGTTTCTCTCACACCTCTGGCCTTCCCCTGTGGGCTGGTTTCGATCGCACCTCTGGCCTCCCCGGGAGCTGGCTCCAGACCCTGCTGGCCGTCTGGGAATCCCCGGACGCATCTTCAAAAGGATCAAAGGGCCAGCCAACGGAACTCTCCGACGACCAGCCCCGAGGCATGAGATCTCCGCCTGCGAGGGTCCGGACAGCAAAGGACCACTGCGCTATATCAAGGGCCACCCAAGAACTAGCGGGCAGTTGTATCCTGGACAAGAGAGCCCTGCTGATCTGTTCGCGGCTCCACCCTTGGGGAGAAGACTGAACTTTGGAACTTATCGAGCCCTGCTGACCTCGTCGTGGCTCATCCTTGAAACACGAAGGACATTCGTTGAACACCCTGAGCCCTGCTAATGTCGTCGCGGCTCCTCAAGAACTGACAGACACTCTGTTCACTCCGGATCGAGCCCTGCTGACCTCGTTGCGGCTCGAGGAGAACCCTGGTCCGGCAGGACCTTCGACTCTACCAACACGACCTTGTTCAAGAAGAGTGAGTACAGCAACTAGTACGACCACCATCGCCGGTATCCCCCGGCTCGAGGATTGAGAGCTGTGCGCAGGGTACGCTTCGTACTGGTCTAATACTGAGACTGTCCCGCTTCCCTACTCCTCACAACCGAGACTTTACGATCCCTCGATCGCTTGTAAATAAGTGTTCATTTTGCCTAAAACTCTACTGTGTGATAAAGAACTTGCTTACTGAAATGTGTGGTGTCCGTTCATAAGTGTGGTGTGAGCCCAGTGTGTACGATCTTAGACCCGGAGTCCTCCCGGGCGAGGACTTCACGTTAGGACTCGGCAGTATTTCTGGGAGAGGTGGGTCACGGGTTGGTCGGGAGAGTATATCCTTGCCCCTGGGATCGACCCTTCTAAAAAATTTCTTTAATTATTGTTTTTGTGCAGGAAGATATGAAGGTTTCTGTAAGAACTGGGACCACCAGCTCTCAAGGCGGTAGCTTGGCTCGAGCAGGAAGGCAGCCAGGGGCTTGCGTGTAAAGCAGCCACTTAACACACACATCCAATGAAACACACAGTGGCGCAATAATGGAGACCACACCAGTAGTTGTATTTGAAAGAAATCAAGATCTTTTATATAGGCTTTCAAATAGAGCGATGCATTATTAATTCATCAGCATTTTAGGTAAGCATTTCATTAAGACATTTCATGAATCACGTTCAGGTTGCATTTCCTATGAATGGGTGAACATTTCATTAAAATAATAACCAGCTCATCTAGCAATGAAACACTAACTAACCCAGCCTGTCGCATCAGACTCTTTGACAGGCAAAGGGGTAATTGTATAAACCTGGAGGATCCTACAAGAAGCGACTATAGTAATGCGTTTAAGTAATACATCAAACCCCTCATGGACGCTTTTCCTAGAAGGTAATAAAACATATCGGCAAGTACTTATCAGTCTAACAAGGAACTCCAAAGAACACAGCCTTTAGTCATCAGTGACAAGCCTTTCTTCTTGTGAATACAGGTCGGCTTGCGACCTAGATCAGATCATCAGAATACTAGAGAAGCCCACCTCTGCAAGAAATTCAGTACAGTGCAGTGAATCTCCCTCTCATTTCAGGCTTGTAAATATGGTGCACTATGAACATTTCAGCATGTAAATATGGTGCACTATGAGCATTTCAGGCTTGTAAATATGGTGCCCTATGAACATTTCAGGCTTGTAAATATGGTGCAGAGGGGGAAGTGTTTAATCCTCCAAACTCTTGAGGCACATTAGCAGGGGGCCAACAGGGCCCAGTCTCAGTTAACCCCGGGGGAGGGGCGACCTCGGGCCAACTCAGCCTACCGCCCTCCTCCCCGGGGGGTTACCTTGTACTTCGGCCCTCCGGGGCCCTTGCGTTGGTTGGTGATGGTGGCGGGATGAGCTTCCGCCGGATCAGGGGCTTCGATCCCCCCGAGGACCTCACAGGGCCCGCTGCAGTACCAGGGCAGTTGCGGTGCTCGCCGAGAGTCGGGGCTCCGAAGCGGCGTGTGGGGCAAAGCGGAGGGGGGCTCTGAGGATCCTTCACCCCCTCCGCGGTGAGGTAGGGCCTTACCGGGTGCCGGGCCTCGAGTGCAGAGGCTTGGTCCCGGCAGCCAATGGCTGCGCGACTCGGGCGGGGGGAGCGGCCGATGACGCGGCGGCGCTCCCCTGTCACGTGATGCAGGCCCGGGAAGGCTTCAGGCCTGGTGCGGCCTGGTGGATTCGATGCAGCGGCTCTCTCCTGGCATACGGGGGCCACCGAGGGGGATAATCACGGCGCTGGACAAAGCGGGGAGGCAGGCGGCCACAGGACAGGCCGGAGGCGCCCTGCAGGTGTTGCGCGGGCGGCGCCAATGTAGCGATGGTGTCTGGATCTCCTCAGGCGCCTCGAGGGCTGAACACAGCGCTCGCCGCTGAGATAGGTGAGCGCGTGGGGATCTTACGCCAGGGGATAATTCCACAGCGCTACAAGGCCGAGTCAATCAGCTTCTCAGCGCTAGGCAGGGTTGCAGTCAGGAATACCACTTGCCCAGTCAGAACAGCGCCAGGGCACAGAGGGACAGTATATAGCGCTTTCCACACGACTTGGCAAGGACTGAAGGCAGAAGGGACAGCAGAGCAGTTCAGTCAGGGGGAGACAGGTAGGGCCAAGTGGGCCCACTGCAGGCAGGGGGTGTGCAGGGCAGCACAGTCCAGTACCTGGTCGATCCCACAGCGATCTCTGGTCAGAGGAAAGTAGACTTCTTGGCGATTGAATGGTTCTGCGCCCTTGGATGCTGGTTACTTGAAGTTGCTGAGAGGGGGGGGGGGTTTGAGTTGAAGGCTTGAAGAGTTTCTCCTCAGTCACTGCAGATGGACCCTGGGGTTCCCTACCACTGGGCCAGATCAGGGGGCTAGCTTAGGACACCTCACCCAGCTTAAGAGGCAGCACCTAAATCCTGTCACTCCCAGTAGCATAGGTTCCTCACTAGGCCCTCCCGCCTAAAACTCCTGTGTGGGTTCCCCAGGTCAGTGATGCCCCAACTGAATAGAAAATTTCCCTCCCTTTCCTTATATAGCGTCAGTTGGCAGTTGGCAGTGGCAGTTGGTGTCACCTCCCCTGTTCTGGAAGGTTCCAGGAGCTTCCCTCATTCTAGCTATGGGCAGGCTGGCAGGCTGATATGGCAACATTGTTTAAGGGTTCCAGCCAGCTCCTGGCTACTAGAGTGCGCCTATACAGACCACGCTGCAGTAGCAGGGGTCAGTGGCAGCCATGTTGGGGGAAGAGAGCACCTGCACCCTGGCATTGATTAGCAATGGGAGGGTGCCCAGAGTCCTAAAGCCAACAAAAAGTAGGTGGAAAAAATGAGGCAAGGGCAAAAATCACGGGGAAAGACCACCCTAGGGCTGACAGGTCTAACAGTTTCCCTTACTGCACAAAAACAATCCCCCCCTAAGTGCGGCTGCTGTTTGTGCGCCGGCACAGGGGAAAAAAGGCAGGAATGCACGACATCTTGTAAATATGCCACAATCCTGCACTTCTATTTTGCCGAACAGCAGCACAGCAGGAAAGGAAGGCTTGCAGCGCTGCTGTGTGTCAAAATATTGTAAATGAGGCCCTAAGAAGTAATTAAAACAAAACAGCACCTTTGGTCATGAGTTGATTTCATTGAGAAAAAAAAACACAGGGGTAGTGTTCTGCGGTTTTGTTCACATGACTTTTCTGCATGAGGATCTTTCACTACTATGATGCTGTTTTAGAGACAGGTTTGGCACCATTTCCTCTTTAGCTTCTGGATATCCCTTTGCCTGGTGGTGAGTTCTTGGGTTTAGAAGGTGCAGAAGAGTTTGGTTTCATGTAGCGCAGTTTTAGAAAAACAGAATTGTCAGCTGAGGTTTTCAGGGACGCAGAGAGTGTTTCTAATGCAGAGTCAAAGTTGGCTTTGAAAGTTTTTTCGTGCCCATCAAGTGCACAGGTCCTGCTTAAAAGCGTCACTGTGATTTGGGGAGCACTTAATGTGTTTCATTGTTTTAGGAAAGTTGTTCTTAACCTCGGGGTACATAATGGCTATAAAGGGATTCGCTGTTTAGGAAGTGAAACAATATTAGCAGATTAACAAAGATAGTACGAAGAAGGCACAGTCCTTCCTATTTGTACTAACTGTTTATGAATATTACCTCAATATTTTCATTTTATTTTTAAAAAAGTCCCTGAAGAAAAAGATTTTGAGAAAGTACATTTAATAATATATATGTGCCTTAGTACATATGCATACTACTAACACACCAATGCTCATGTGTGCCTTAACATGTACTGTTACATTATATTATTATATTCAATCAGGGGCGGCTGGTCCATTTTAGCGAAGAATCTTCGCTCCATTGGTTAAAATGCCACTCCATGCCCCAGAATTGAAATTTTTTAATATGACCCCGTCCTGACACTCGCATCAGCATGGGGGCGGGCCGCTGCTGAGTGACAGGAGCAGTGAGGAAGGTGGGCTTGTCTTTTTGGCTGCCAGTAATGCTAGGGCCAGCCTGACATGCGCACTTTGGTAGCGGCAAGTGAGGCCGCTCACTCCAATCAGGGCGCTGCTCTCACAGCATGAGAGCAGCACCAGGATCGGTTAAGGCACTTCTCGAGGGCTCGTGCTGCAGGAGGAAGAAGTGCAGCGAGGAAGGGTTCAGAGTCGGACATGTTGCTGGTAAGTATTTTTTATTTTTACCAACCACCCATTTGCCCGCCTCTCCACTCCCCGTTGATGCCAGCCGCCACTGTATTCAATTGTTATGGCATATTTATACATATGTAAAGACCACTACAATCCTAGCATTCATGCTGCGTTACACACATGTTAATGCACCTCTGTCGTTTAATTTCATGCTGTACAATTACACAATTTCTGTACCAAGTAGTAAGCATAGCCTCTTTCTGAAGATTAGCACGAAGAAGCAATGATTTTAGAAAATAATGCAGCCAGATCTTGGCTATGGGTTCTGTAATCAGTGGTCAAGGTTTCCTCACATTCTTTCTCACAAGAAGATCTTGGAACCTGTGCCTTTTGAACTTTCAGTTAGTTTAATTCTCTGTCATGTATTCCCTCCTCCATTTTCTTGTGTTGAGAAACAGTATATAAATGTAACAAACAAATGTATGAATTTTAGCACTGCATGCTACAACTGATAAGGGCAGAAGCTCTGGATGCTTCAAACAGAAATGACCTTGCAATATTTTTGCTTTCTGGTACACTATTTTAACATTCAGCACTTAAATGCGTGTTAGACTTTCCAGGCCATACCGAGTTGTGTGTATTTCTTTTACAGCCATGTTAAAGAACACTAAACGTGTGCCACTTTACACATATTCTAAAATACTTTTGTAAACAGGCGCCATGTGCACACACAGTACGCATGTGTGAATCATAGTTAATGTTAGTAATGTGCTCCGTGGGCCAGCTATACTTAGGGGTTGTTGCTCCTTCTGTGTTGCAAGACGACTCATGTCCTGAAATATGATTTACAAACCCACATAAGGGGTCATTTAACCGCCTTGCGTCAATTTGTACATGAAAATAATAAACCCAGTGGCTTGTGCTTTGTTGCGTTGGGGTAGGCTTTACATGGGTGGAGCAAGGGCATCCCGTGCATCCACTCAAGGATTTTGACACAGCGCCAGATTTACTAAAGTTAATACACCTGCAATTGTGCCAAAATGGTGTGCGTATCACAAGGAGGAGTACCTGGTTATCAATTTCTCCAAGTTTGCGGCATTTCGCAGCGCACAAAGAAAGAGATATAAGCCTCTAAGGATTGTTTTTGTGCAGGAAGGTGTCTCTACAAATAAACGATCCTGCCCGTAATGCAGGCATCCTTGTGCGACAGCGCAATGGTGCCTGTGCGCCAGTGCTAGAAGGGAGCAGAACGGCGTCATATCTTTGTAACTGTGGTGCATTTTAGCTCTCTCCCTTTCATGCAATACAGTGCAGCAACTTTCCTTGCAGCGCTGTGTGAATTGTTAGAAAATATGACCTAAGTGAAGATCCCTGTAATCTGAAGAAATGTAGAAGTCATTTTCTTACACCTGATGACTCTTGTGATTGCACCACCACCCCCAGAGTTGTGGCCGGCACGGATCGGAGGCAGGAGTGCAGGATGGGGGGAGGACGTTGGGAAAAGCTGGTATAAAAAAACCAACCAAAAAAAATAAATACCTTTTCGCCGCTTCCTTGCTGCGTCTCTCCTCCGTAGTCCTCCCTTGCTCTGCCTCAACAGGAAGCACACCCAGGCTCACGGTCAGCCAATCCTAACATTGCTTAAGCAGCACTGTGATTGGTCTGAGTGCTGTGTTTCGGCGCACAGATGCTGACTGGGAGCCTGGTCATGTTTTCCATGCAGGCTGCAATGCAACCTGCATGGAGAACATCCGAAGTGCGCAAGACTGTTGTGGGCGGGCCGAGAGGGCTGGCCAAGCAGTCATTGCACACTTAGGAGGGTGGTACCACTCCTCCATTACCCCCTCCCCTCACGCAAAGCTGTGGAAGTTGACAAAATAAAATTATAATAAAATTAGATATTATCATTTCATTTTTCCTTTGTTTCATTGCAAAAAAGCAGTGGGGCAACGCTCCTCCGCTTTAGCAGAGGAGCCGCCATTGGCTGCACAGCACAAAATATTTATCAACTTTCATGGGCAGGGGCAACCATTCACAAAATATTAGATGTCAATTTCGGCTGTGACAGCTTTTTCATGGTACTCTTTGAGTGCGCAGGCTGCAGACACTGATTTCCTGTCTGACTTGATGGCAATGTTGGGGGCAGTAAAATGCTGCCTCCCAAAGATGAGTCAAGAATGTTAACATCTTCATCCGCTCGTGATGGACCAGACTGCAATGGACCTTCAGGGCCATGTCAACTTCCTTGCTAAGTGTTGACATGCATAAAAATTAACAATGAGCTCAGACTCAAAATGTGGCCTTTGGAAAGAAATCTGACAAATATGCTTGGTTTCTTAATGGAACCAAAGGCCCTAAATGCAAGTTTGGAGAAACTCAAATGTGTACATTGTGCCCAGTAAATGCCTGCTCTTTGGGATGAGGTATTTACCGGGCACGGTAAGTACCTTTCATTAAGAGTTCAGCACCTATTTTTATGAAAGTGTTCATCACATGTTGCCCTGATACTTTTAAGCAGATTATTCTTGCGAAATGTGTCAAAACAAATTGCAGGGGTGTGTTTTTGGAGCAAAATTTGCACCTGCGATCGCAGAGATCATGATTCACCACCCCAGTTAGAAGCAGGACAAAATATTTGGGACTACATTTGAGCAGAAACCTTGCCCTGATGAAGCACCTCAGAACTGTAAACAGTACCGCCACTGATGAGGTCTTTCAATGGTAATTCACCCCATTAGGTCTGCATGGGTGTTCTGCTATCAATCTCCAGCACACAGTCGACTTTAGAAAATTGGAAAGTGACTCCTTTCCAAATAAGGCTCTACCTCTCTTACTGCTGCATAGCCCAGGTCAGAGGCCCTGACATTGGAATTTGGACAGCACTTTCTCAGTGCTTCTGCTGTAGTGTTGTTGATATAATGCTATTGAAAATTGATTAAAACCCCAATAACTCCACTGCAGGCTTCTGTTTGGCTCGGATACTGTAAGGTCAAGGTCTGGTTCCATTCAAACTCAAATAAGTAGCTTGTTTCAAAATATGCATTTATTCTAGACCTGGGATTATGCATTATATTAACCAGAGAGCTGTTAAAACATTGTCTGCTCTATGCTCATTTAAAGCTGGTGGGAAAAGAGTGGACAATGGGAGTGCTGTAAAAATATAGCAATTCTATCACTGCTGAGGCCAGGGCTTAAATAGACCACACAGATCCTGCCTTTGTCGTCTTTCATTAATATGAGCCCGATCAACTTTTAAAAAAAGACCAATCGTACTGGTCAGCTTCAGGAAGTTGAAGGGTTGGCCTCAGAGTGGCAGACAACTTTCATCATTTGTCAGTCTGACCCCTAAATGAGGCGTCTAGAAAGCCACGTGTGCGCGCAGTTTTTATAAACTGAGTAATAAGGATAGTAATTCCTGTTTTATTTGAATTATCACAGCCAGTGGTGGCTTATCGTCCGATAAATTGATAACGAACGTATGCATTAAAACAAATGGTTTGTTATTTTTTGCTGTCCTGTCAATATACATTAATAATAATTTCCTTGTTTTTAATTGCTTAAATTTGTTGCATGTGTTTTAATCATATAGGCCTGAGGCCCAATGCAGGGAGTTTTACATATATAACATTTTGTTTCTGAAAAGGTCCTTCTTAAACTGAAGGTTCAAAGTAACGGTGTCTACAGATGGGTCTGTCTGTACCTACCAGATCAATAAAGTGCTCGGCATTTGCAAAGCCAGCACACTAAGTTTGCAAATGCAAAAATACCAATTCCCAATCCCTAAAAACACGTCCAGATGCGCAGCTGCCACGGCAAATCCCAGAGCACAGCTGCAAGGGTTGGGGCTGCACACTGGCGTCCCACCTTCACTGTGCTCTACGAGGTTACACATACATGCTTTGCGACCCTGGTCGCGTGCCATGACATTGTTACTGAATGCCATTATTTCCAATCTGTTTCATGCCTGTTCCTGTCACTAACGCTTTGTGTGCACTGGTAGTAGGTATCCGAAGAACCGCTGTGAATGCTCTCAGTGACCTTTTCAAAGTGTGCCTTTTTTAGGTCTGGCTTAGCAGCACAGCTGTCTGGAGACCTATTGGTACTACTTTTTTTTAATAATGTATACAGAGTATTGTTTGGCTCTTGCAAGAAGACTATTCCTCTTTGACCTCATGCCATTGGCTGCTTGATATATCTTTCTATTCCCTGTGGAGTGCTTGCACTGAACTGCATGAGAGGCTCTTTTACATCTCAAAACTACACTGAATCATGACAAATTATATTCTTTATCTCACACATGCACTGTCTACACTCTATGTTCTGTGTACTGTTTAAAGTCTAAAGCCAGTAGGTCTGAATTGAATGCAGTAACACATGAAACAGTCATGTGCCAATGCATGTTGTATGCCTGAGGGCTTTAAAGCCAGATGTACTGCCAATGCTTGTTGTAGCATTGCTGCTCCTATCTGTGCAAGGACAGTGTGTGGAAATGGGAGCAGAATGCGAAAGAGAAGGCTAAGATGCAGTGGAGGCTGCCTCAGAACGTACGAGGGTGAAAAATTAAATTAAATACATTTACACATGGCCGCCGCCTGCCCTCCGTCCTCTTCTCTTGGCAGTGCACTGGCAGAACAGAAGCACTCATGCTCCCAGACTAAACCAGCCAATCACGATGCTGCTTTACAGCAGCGTTGTGATTGGTCTGAGCGCAGTGGATCGACGCTCCGAGAGGGACTGGAAGCCTGTGCATGTTCCTCACCAGGCTGCGCACCCCAGCCCAGTGGGGAACCTGCAAAGTGAGCATGACTATTCGGCCCCCCCCAGAGGTGCGGAGAAACTACCATGCCCAGTTAGGGAGTTCAAACCACTCCTCCCAGTGCTCTGGCCAGTCCCCCCCTTACCTGGCTTGTTGTTGGCAGTGAAAAATAAAATGATAATAACTTAATGTTATTATTGTTCTATATTTATTTTTTTGCCCTGCTTAAAGAGCAGTGGGGCGACGCTCCTCCGCCTTAGCGGAGGAGCCACCACCGCGGCAGTGAGATGGAGGCCTGGTGCGCCGCAGTGGCCTCCATCCCTGCATTCTCTATGGAGCATATTAGGCCTGCCCCTATTCTGGGTTCATTAACCCCTTTATCGCAGCACAAATTCCACCCCGGTGCTGGGCATTCCATTGAGTGGTCGGGCCACGTCGGCCAAAGGACATGCGCAGCACTACTGAGGTAGTGCTCGCGACGGCCGTTGACCGACGGGCGCACTTAACAGGTTAATGAGGCTGGGGTGAATACCTCAGTGTGCACATCTCCTTTGCACTGTAAAGTAGCAGTGAATGTTTCACTGGACAAAGTCTGTGGGCCCTTTCCTTATACATACAGAATGACAAACTTTTTCACTAAAAAATTCCAGTTTAGAGTCTCAGGAACCGGTTGCTGTTTCTTTTCATGAATCTGTAACTAGGCATGATGCATTGAGAAAGATGAAATTAGGAGTGTTTCCGAGGCAGCAGCTAATGGGCGCTTGAAAGAAAGCATAAGAAACAAAATTGAATTACATGCCCTGGAAGGGCTGGCTGACCTCTTTCCATATCTCAGTTTGTATTTTTTGGCATCGGTGCCAATAAAAAATATATTAAAGAAAGTCTTGGAAAAAAACAGGCATATTGGAAACATAAATATCATTGTTAGTGTTGCATAACAACAAAATCCCATTGTGTTCTAATTTTTTTTAATACTCGGGAGAGTGAAGAGCAGGAAATTTTAAAAAAGTGCCTGTGGGAAGAGGAAACTCCAGAGCCTCCCATAAACAGGAAACTGGTCCCATATGGTGCACGCTCAATGCATACTACAGGGATGAGGCGGTCCTCTGTGATGTGGGGGGCAGAGGAAGGGAATGGAAGCAGTCCCCTCACCCTTGGCCAAGAGTCAACATATTGTGAAGGCATACCGTGGGGAGATGCTGCGTGTTGTTTCTGTAGCATTGTGTTATTCTATTCCATATGTTTATTATTGCATACCGTGGGGACAGAAGGTGAGCTAAATGGGTGGGCATTGGGCGATCTCTAATTCGCAGCACATCTGTTTCTATGGAGGAAACACGACCCAAACATACCCTGAGGTAAATTCCAGTTCACCATTTACAAATGGGTTTTCTGGCTCTAGTAGCAGGTCAGCGAGTTCTTAGACGTCTACTGAATTGCGTTTGATTCCAGTTGGATCTTGGAACCCGTTATCGGTGTATAATGGTGTCTATTGATTTACCTTGGTATTTTAGACTACTAAACTTTGCCAATGACATAGTGTATTGGCATACATAGTTCAAAGTCCATACGTCTGCTCAGATTCAATTAAAATCATCTTTAGCTTCCCCCAGCAGTCCCTGAATGTTGCTTGTTCGCTGGTAAGTAGAATATTCCAGTATGTATCTGTAACTGTCAAAAACTGTTATGGAAGTGGAACAATGTTACAAATCTGTGTTGAACATGCATCGCTCTAATCTCTTCATTGATAATTTACTTGGTAGTGCAAACGTTTAGAACAAAGAAGCACTGGCAACGTTAATACTTCTTGCCTGTAAAAGGTCGACCTATTGGCTTTGCCAGTGCTAGTTTGTATTTGCATTTGATAGTGGAAAATGGCTGCCACTGAGTCACGAGGCAGGTGCATGCGGACGCATAGGCAGCTATCTTGGAATTATTTTTTTTATCACAGAAAGCCCATTCTTTCTATTTTAGGAAACTCATTCCAAAATGGCTGCTGATGCATACACTTGTGTGCGCATGCATCGTGGCACAGTTGTACACATATTTCAATCCATGTGTGTGCATTGAGGCCAATCCAAGATGGCCACAGAAGTATATGCATGCTTTTGCATGCATCATAATGCATGGAAGACCATTTTGGGATTTTTTATTTATAGCTCCACCATGGTCAATGCCAATTTTTAAATGGTAAATTACAAACAAAAATGAGTGCAGAAAAGGCAAAAAGTGCCCTGTAGTACTTTGCAGCTGCTGGCCCCTCTTAAAGAAAAATTCTAAACGGGAAGGAGTGTGGGAAACCTGATTAGAGAGTGGGTCTGGTAAGCAACGGGTAAGTTGTAAGGGTAAAAGTAGATAATGGAGAGCACACCTGGTGGAGTGTGGCATGATGTAGAAAAGAGAAAGGGGAAGCCATGGAGTGGAGAATGAAAGCAGAATGAGAGAGCTGCGGGATAGCAATGTCAGGAGGAACTAGTAGATGAGCGAGGGCAAGGACATATGTGTAATCCGATGGAGCGCTGAAAGGATAAGAAAAAGAATCCCATCAAGTGAGCAGTGGAGGCATACTCTTCATCCACCCTCAACACTGTGAGATGTTAATGCTCCTGTGCAAGACAAATACAAGAATAGTGAGGAAAGTCATTGGATCGAGAGCAGAGACCAAAGCTAGCCAACAAAGGATTCTAATCATGGCAACGAGCAACCCTAGCCCACTCTAAGCATTTGAAATGTTTTGGGAATAATAGGTCTGGTCAGGAAAAGCTGTTTGCTCAGAAACGTAAAAACACTTGTTTTGTAGCCTTCTTTATTTGTTACATGCCCTCACGGTAGACTCTTTCCATGCTCTGTGAATGGACAATAAATAAAGATGTTGCCTCCATCATTTCCTGTGTTGCCAGTCTCAAAGGATATTCTTCCCTCTCTTGGCTGGCTCAGGACCGTAGTCGTTCTCTATGTCCCGCTTGGGGACCAGTGTTACCTTCGACAAAAGAGACATTAGGCTTTTGACCTTGGCATTTTGGATAGATTGATTGCTATGATGGACAGGAAAGTATGAAATGTGGGAATGTTTAGAGTAAGTTTAGCTCTAAAACTTCATAGTGACAGATTGAAATTCTTCATTTTGTAAATCAAAAAGCATTTAATTGAGAAGTGCAAAAGTTTATGCAAAATTATCAGCTTAAAATCAATGCAAATTTTGTAGTGGGCAGTCATACTTAGAAATCACAAGCATATAAACAAAATAATATAATATATCGGCTTAAGTTAACCTAAATGTTGATGCCATATTAACAGCAATTATATTTTAGCATTGAAAGGTCTGTTTGAACATTGAACAGTTGTTTGCATAACATGTATTTTTTTCTTTTTGCCGCAGATGCTGTAGCTTTCCAGAAGCATTCTGCTAGTTTGTGAATAGGCATTTGTTTTGTATCACTGAGAGCAGAGGAGATGGTAGAAATCATGACTCATGGGAAGAGCTGTCTGAGGCACAAGATTCGGACGAAGTATCTTTTAAAGGACTTATTTCTGTGGTCTGTTGTGAAGACGTGAGAAACTGGGGAGTTGACCTGCTCCCAGGGTTTACCGAGGTCCTATTGGATATTGGATATTGAGAATGAGGGATGTGTTAGTTCTTTCCACGTGTGTAGTTTCTGAATTTATATTAGCCTAGAATAGGTTGAGACACACTCTCTGGACCTTCTGGCTTTTAATAGCGAGAGTACTCTGGACTTTATTATGGTCCAAATTAAACATTTTTACTTATAGAAGATGTCTGCTGATTTATAGCTGAGAACCTTTTTCCGGCTTGATAGTTCTATGATTTAAGTGCAAAAGCTTCATTCGTATGCAACTAACCTCTCATCAGAGCTCTTTATTGAGTTTCTGGACTGACTCCTTCACCCAAACTATTTGCAACCACATCATTTAATTTAGTTTAGTGAAATTCTTTTATGGAAAATGCTTGCTGTATTATTTCTATACTATTTCAAATTTTCACTAATATGGTATTTTATCTTGTTTTGAAATTCTCACTAATGGATTATTCAAATCTGTACCAATGATGACTAAAGACTAATGATGAATACAATTATTTGAACTTACCAAATTGCTAATAAAGCTCTTTAACTCACACAAAATCTCTTTATTGACTAAAATAATAAAAAAAATTAATTTGTTGGTAAAGAGGAATTGATGTAAATGATTGCTCCTTTCAAACTCTCTTTGTTAACGATCAAAGGTCCACAAAACTAGTGGCAGGGATTATTTAATGATTATGCCTGAAGATTAAGATACAAGCATCCCCACGCCATAATTAGTTATGTTCTGGTGACAATTTCAGTGAGATTTCACGGTCTACTGGACAATATGCTTGTTTCTAGATCTTGGGGTTAGTTGTACTTATTAGAAATGTCTTAAAGGTTAGAGTGAGAACCTTCCTAAAGAGCAGCAGAAAAAATGTATATCAAAGCTGCTTTAGACAGTAGGGTCGAAAACAGAACTGATCATTTTTAGTCAACTTGACAGCAGGGTTTGGGAATTCTCCTACAATGAGGAAACGTGGGCTGGAGTATGAAGTGTCAGTCTTCAGTGAACAGTCAAGGCTTTTTCTTGATAGAAGAAGTGCTATCAGAATGTCCACAACAAAATTAGGACTTTGCTTGTTTCGCTCTGGCAGGACCAGGACATCTTGTAAAGCTTAATCTAAAAAGATACAGCCTTGTGGCTCCTTTAGTGTTTGGTCTCACCCTGATATTTTTTGGTGACAGAGGCTATAGTGTGACCCTTACTCACTGCATCCTAATTTGTCGAGACAATTCTGGCTAAATATTTCAGGTTTTCAATCTCGTCATCCCTACTGTCTCCATTCTCAAGAGTTTTGTCAATAGGGGATACGCTTATCCCCTGATAAAGGGCCTACTTGGGTCTGAACTGCACGGGGTTTTAAGGAAACAGATAGATCATGGACGTCTAGGATCAGAAAAGTCAGTTGAGTTGCACAGATGTAAAACCTTACAGTGGAGACTAGGAAGTGATTTTTCTATTCATTTAATACATATATCACACAATATACCTTTTATCATTGTGGGCATAAACTTTTTTGTATTTCTATGAACAAAAAAAAAACAAGTAAACTAATTATAGCACCTTTATGCAATGCACTGAGGGACTAGTCCATTACAATGGATGGCAGGTAATGAATGTAGATTCCAGGTGTGCAATCTCCAGAAAAATACCTAATGTAAACACTTTCACTAAAGCCAACCACCAACTTTCAACAGGTCTCAGTTGTGGGTCAGCCAAAGGCAGTGACAATTATTTCCTTATTTGCATTTCCAAAAAATAACATTCAATTCCTCTTCTCAATACTCCCTATCTAGCATTTTTTGTTTTCCCTGTAACCTTTGAGCCCAACATCTGATTTTCCAAATTTTTGTAGTATTTTTCATAATAAATATTTGTCTTATTAAATAACTAGGGTCAGCTCTATTAAGATCTACAGATGTTAACAATATTGTTTTTTAGCTTGATGTTGCACATATCCCTCATGTATTTTCCATGAGATGGCCATGGTAGACTTGCCACACTTCCAAGTGTTGGTCAGAAATGCATCACAGAAACCTGTTTCCCTTTGTGGGCCAGATGGTTTCGGCCTTGCTGTAGTGCAGTCACAGCTCACATCAGGACGGTGGTCTCCCACTAGCCTATTACACCTATTCACAAGGATCTTCCATTTATGACAGCCTCAACACCATGAATGGAACCCATGCAACGAATGGCGGTTATTCACGAAATGTGCATTGAAGTGTCCTGAAGTTTTCCCCCTGAACTGGCTCCATCAACACTAGTAGCAGAAACCTTCTGGGAAGAACACCGTCATGGTGGATCCCACAATCTATAAGTACAGATTACAAAAATACTTGATAGTCACTGCTGTCTTAATGCATGGGCATGCTGGGCAGTTGCCTTGGGGCCCCACGAGCATAGGGACAATGTGCAGACCAGAATTTAACACACATTTTCTGTGAAACGTTTTTATTCCCGTGAGTAGTTGTGCAGGCAGAGCCCAGTGCACTGCCTTGCCCGGGGGCCTATAATGCTGTTAAGATGGCCCAGTTAGTAGTGCTTCATTTCTGTGGAATCAAAGTCTAGGATTTTGACTAGAATAATTTGCAGAGGGTCATGTAGCCTGGCCTTTCCTAATCCTGCTGAACTGGGCAGGGAACCAGGAGCATTTCTTTCCATTCTGTTATTTCTCCTAAACACTTGATGGATAAATTCTTAACACCATTCAAGAATGCATTGTTTAGCAACATGAAATACATGTGTATGGGCCTCCTGGTGCTGCTAAGGCTGGCTGACCCACATAAAAAAGCATTTGACATCAATGCCAAAAAGAGCTCATTTTCCCTACATTACTGTATAGAAATCTGGCGTTGAATGCACGCATAGGTAGCAAAATGTATTCACTCACGCTGAGACATACATCAAAATCTGGCCCACGAAGGTAAAAAAACATTTCTCTGAGGAATTCTTGACATACCTGGCTTCCTAAATTACTGCCCTACCACTATAAGGGCCTCATACACAGTAAATGCAGTTGCAAATCGTATACCGACTTACTAATAGCCTGTTTCCTTAAAGGAAAATGGGATGTGTTTAATGACAAAAAATAAAAAGTTATACACACCTAGGCAGTGGACAGCATTCACAAAGGAGAAGGGCCCCTTGGGGACTCATTCACATTACGAATTGGTTACTACCTCTTTTGAGTTGGTGGTAAAATATTATCTTCTGCTAACAGTTTTTGGTTGCAAAATATTAATACATACCTCAAGGAGTCTGTATTTGGAAGGGACGCCCTACACCCACCCCTTCAAAATACTGATTCCTTATTGTTTCCTAATCCCATTTAAGAATTCAGAAACATTTAACGAATTGTTAATTGCTTTAAGTACATTTCAAAAAGTGTTGCAGCACTTTCATCAGATACATCAGATTTACAGAATCTGAGGGTTTGCGAAAATTTCCTGGGATAGGAGATATTTTGATATTTTTTTATATTTTGATATTGAGATATTTGCTTTTTGCAATCATCACATTCTACAAAACCATAAATCTGGCCAAACCAAGTGAGATTTACAGAATCTGAGGGCTTGCAATATTTTTCTGGGATTGGAGATATTTTGATATTATTTTGATCTTTTGATATTGAGATATTTGCTTTTTGCAACCATCACATCCCACAAAACTGGCCATATCAACTGGGGTAGCAAGGGGCCTAGGCTTTAACATGGTCTCTCAATGTCTTCTACCAGCAGTGAGCTTAAAGCTACATGGCTCACTGGCTGCCAGAGGAGCTCAGGGCCCATGGTGCCTTCAATTGCGATGCTGTTTCAAATGCATACTATATAGGCAGAGTTTAAAACAGCAGAAACTATACATTTAACATGATATGCCAGACCCAACTGCTTGTTTTCTTGGGCTTTATGTTTGGTTGTGGTCTCAGGTGCACCTTCTGTGCATGGAGGAACATAGCACTGGTGCTACAGCTGGCTTTGTGAACAGTCGCGATCTGTGCAGGTAAGAGCGGTGGGGCGGTGGGGATTTCAGCTGACGACCACGAGGGAAAATTAAGTATTTATTTATTTTCTCTCTTGGTCATCAGTCAAAATCCCACCCCACCCAGCCTCGCCGCCCAACCGCTCTTACCTGCACTGGCCGCGGCTGTTCGTAAAGGAAGATTGGCTTCTGCTGCTCATGGTATGGGTGAAGTGATCTATTCATTCTGCTACCCTTGCTGTGAAGGTAGCTTACATTTGAGGATGTGCTGATTATGCTATATGAGGAGGAGCCTGACCTACTGCACAGATATTTTGCAAAGGCAAACCTGAAAATATCTTGCTCTTTTACTGGTAGGAGCTACCTCTCGCTGTCTCCACCACTGACTGCCATAAGTATTTTTCATTTGTTTCATACAAACAAAGTATCTAGTTGCCTTGTTTTTCACTTGTTCAAAATTAAATGAACGAACCAATGCCCTTAGTTCATTAGCCCTTGTAATTTATTTCACTTTTCTTTATATTTTTCAGAAAAATGTTTTTTGCATTTAAAGCATGTCTTCATAAAGGGCAACACTTAATTTGTGACACACTTATTACAAACATAGGGGCCGATTAGGATGGCGGACGGATCGCCACCGCCATGCAGGCGGTGGCGATCCATCCACTATCCGTGCCCGTCCGCCACCTATTTCCCCCCGCCATATTACAATGGCGGGGGGGACCGCGGCGGGTGGAAAGACCGTCTGCCGCTTTTCCGCCACGGTCGCCTTGCGACCGTGGCGGAAAAGGTCTAATATGGTGGTGGTGTCTATCAGACACCGCCAGCCATATTAGGATGGGCTTTGGGGAATGCCTTTCCGTGGCAGCAATGCCGCCACGGAAAGGCATACAGTCTTTGCTTTGGGGGCCCGTTGCGGGCCCCCAGGGTGAAGGGGGGGTGCATATGGGGAGGTACCTATGGTACCCCCCTTCGTTTCAAAGTACAACATGGCAGGCACCACGCGGGCGCCTGTCATGTTGTGCTTTGAAACGCACAACATGCATTTTTTGCCTTTTTAGCATTGCGGTGGGCGGTGCTTTTAGCAATGCTAAAAATGCGGGATGCACCCGCCACTGTGGTGGGTGCATCCTAATTCGGCGCACGGGACCTCCGCCATAATGGCGGACGGTCCCTTGCCACGACAGGATGGCGGACGGACAAAATCTGTCCGCCATCCTAATCGGCCCCATACATAGGACACACATAGATCACAGTTATGTTTACATAAATAACATGTACAAACCTACTGACATATTTATATGCATAACATATTTGACCAGTCCTTTACTGACATATCATACAGCCTAGGAATGCTGGCTTAAAATGTTGTCAAGAGGAGAGTGGTGCCAGTGCTAGATCTCTCCCAGACACTAATGCTGCAGTTGTCCTTTCCAAGGAGTGCAATGAAGGCTGTGTGTTAAATCACTGACTAATTCAAACAAGCAGTGGCATAGCCAATAGGTCTCGCCTTTGGGACCTTATAAGTGTTTAGCCATGCATCAGTTGATGTTGTTGCACCAATGATATTGTGCTGAATAACCTATTGGATATGACAATGCTTGTTTATTATAAGAGGGAGAGTACCTGCACTTCTCAAGAGTGATGTGATACTTTGAATTGGAGAGTACCTGCACTTCTCAAGAGTGACATGATACACTGAATTTGAGAGTACCAGCACTTCTCAGAAACAAGCAGGTACTCTGGTACATAGTATCTGCACTTCTATTTTTCCATTTCAAGAACTGATGCTGCACACCTCAATGAGAATGAGAAACGGAGGAGCAGGGAAGTGAAAGAAAGAGGCATGCGGTGGAACCAGCACTGGACAACCCTGGCATTCAGCAGCACCTCCTAAAATGAAATTAGGATCCCTGCACTTACTTTTTATTTATTTCTTTCACAAAGTAAGCACAGCGTCTTGTGTGGTTCTTTGACAAGTAACACAGTTCAAGCCCTGACCTCGGTGTGTGTTAAGTGAAATGAGTCTTGTGGTCTAAGTCTGGTCCCCAGTGGCTATAATGCCCACAGTGCATGGTTTGTGTTACTTCCAGTCATCAAAACCATAACCTCAGTCACCTGTCCTGTCCCCAGCGGAGATGTGTTGAGGGCAGTAGCACAATCAGTGAGCCCTGGGCCCTAGTGAAAGGAAAGAACTGGGCCCCGGCTGCTGTTTGAGATCTAAAATACAACAATAATCAGGGTTCCCTCAGGCCTCTGGACCCTGGTGCCACTGCACCTGTGCTGCCCACAGTACATTGTTTGTGTCCCTTGGAATACTGAAAACCATGTCTCTTACGCACCTGACCTTGGCGGACAGCCCCCAACGGAGATCTTATGTAGGCAGTAGTATAGCCAGTGATTCGTGGGTTTCCTACCACCCGCCAGCTGATAGTCCAAGCAACTATCTTGTCCAGGCTGGACTACGCTAATTCACTTTTATTGGGAGCCAATAAGGCGGAAGTTACGCGCCTTTTAAGGGTCCAGAATGCAGCTGCCCGAGTCCATTTGCGGCTCCCTAGAACGTGTTCAGCGATGGGCGCTCTGCGGCGCCTGCACTGGCTGCCTGTGCCTCGACGGATTCATTTTAAGGCACATTGTCTGACTTTAAAATTCTAAAAAGGTCCTCTCCTGAGATTCTGTCTAATCTGCTGATCCCCTATGTTCCTACACGCCAGCTGCGCTCGGCCGAGCATTTTCTTGCCACTGTTCCCCGGGTGAAGCGTCTTAGAGCAGGGGGTCGATCTTTTTGGTATCTTGCTGCTAAACTATGGAATTCTCTTCCTGTGCAGATCCACCATCTAGACTGCCTTCTGTCCTTCCGTAAAGCTATTAAAACTTTCTTATTTCCCAGGGCCTAGCTTCCACTCCTAGGGCCTAGCTTCTGTACTCTGTTGGCATGACTACAAGTGCCGGGACGCCTCGTCGATGAAGCATCTGTCGCGCTATAAAAAAATTCCAAATAGATTCACTGGTGTGGCTCCTACCCAAAGCGCATGCATGTTCGCCACACAAGAGGGGCAGCTAAACTTGCAAAGCCTCAGTGAGTGTTCATCCAGCCACTGCATTACATGAGCACTGTAACACCGGCAGTCACGTTCAAGAGCCGGTCAGGAGCACAGCAATCTGTAATCCGCAGAATACTAATACAATATAGTACAAGCTTCTTCTCTTTCAGTTCTTCCTCTTCGTCCCCATGTACCTCCGGGTAAGGTCTAACGGAAGACAATGATAATGGGAGCACGTTTCATGATACCGAATCCAACCTAGCTCTAGAATGAACATCTGTGCTCCTCGTCCACAGGTGTCAATGGGTGAAGAGGTCAAGGGTGGATCACATTCCTTGGCCACCAAAATGTGCTGAAAACCCAGCCTGGCCCCCGGGCTTTACAG
Source organism: Lissotriton vulgaris (assembly GCF_964263255.1). Taxonomy (NCBI): domain Eukaryota; kingdom Metazoa; phylum Chordata; class Amphibia; order Caudata; family Salamandridae; genus Lissotriton; species Lissotriton vulgaris. The sequence goes on from NC_141691.1 coordinate 136,165,115, forward strand.
TTTGATTCCACCCTAAGGCGCAAACTCAGGAAGAAGGGTTGTTTTATAGGATTTTGGGACCCTAGTGTAATTTTCCTGATTCATGCCCTTATATAGGTATAAATCACCCTATCCTTATATAGGCATAGAAATCATAACCATATTTAGACATAGCTCATGCAGTCCAAATATGGCATGGCTACTTCCACTAGCTCCGAACATCGATCTCTTGAAAAACTCACCTTCAGCAGCTAGGGACTTCCCCTTGATTGAATATTGATTTATCCAAGAACTCAAGGAGTTTTCAAAGAACTGAGACTCTTTGATGACGTTATTAGGTCAAACTAGGTACCTTCAAGGTATAAATATGCCCACACTTGTCCAAGCAAACACACAGTAGTTTGGAGCAGTTCGACTATCTACTTGCCCGACGCATCTCGCTGCAGCAAGTTGTGAGAAGTTGGCCTGATATATAGTGCTCACTATTCTAGTGATCACTGTGTATCATACCAAACGACCCTTATTGATGATTGGTTGTAAGTCAACCTTATAGACCAGCTATCCTAGTAGCATGAACAAGAGCAGTCTTTAGGCTAAACTCTAGAGGGCGTGTTAAGCCAGCTGTTATACCATCACATATACCCCTTGAACACCAAGTGAAAGGACACCACACAAGTTGTTATGGAAATAAAGGATATTTATTTATAACAAGTCTACCCTGAACTCTTTATGAGTCAGAGAGCTAAGCACAATACAAAACTCTTAAGAAAATACTTCAAGTTGCACAATTTACACAAATGCCCGAGGGGCACAAAAAACCATATACACTAAAAGTGGAATGCGAAATACTAGCAGGTAAGTAACAAGATCCAACGGCTTCAGGATCGGTAGGACTACACTACTGAACCCTAAGGTTAGGAGCAGGAGGCCTAGGGAGATCGGGTGCAGAGTGTGCACTCTCACGCGGGATGCGGGACAAAGTCTATGGATGCTAGTATTTGTAAAGTTACTGTTTCCGGACGAATCCGACTAGGTAGACTGAAAACGAAAAAGGATCTGGACACTTAGATAGTGAACCTACGTTGGAGCACCGAAATGCTCAGGTTACCTAGCCCAGGGGCCGCGGCTGCATAGGGTTCAAAAGACGTCGGGAATCCTAGTTGCAGTCTATGGAGCCTGAAAGAAGAAGTTGCTGGCAGGCGACCAGTGATGATGTTCGGAGTGATCCAAGCCTGGATCGATGATGGAGATGACCTGAAAGCAGAGGGGACTCAGTTCTTAATCACTAGCCAGTGATTGTGTGGGCACCAGGATGGCACCGTATGAAGTCACCTCGACCAGGTGAGTGGGCGACGCTGGACTCTGGTGTCCCTCGGACCAGGAGGTGTTGTTGGCGACCAGGCTGGAGGTGCGAGCTGTCCCACGAAGGTGTCTGCTGTCGGCGATGCGGGAACCAGGATTGGAGCAACAAGCCTTGGCAAAGGCAAGCCCACGCGGTGGAGTCAAGATGGCGTCTGAAGTGGACCAGGAGGGTCCAGGGTGCTCCTCTTTTGGAGGGGAGCAAGGGCCAGTCTGGAGCAACCAGACCAGTGGTGTAATCATCGTGGTACATCGTCAGGAGGGCCACTAGCCAGCAGGCAAGTGACCGGACAACGCGGGGAGCAGCAAAGAGCAGAAGGGCCCCACGCAGATCTCGGGGATGCTGGAGGGCTGGACTTCGGTGCTGGAGCTGCTCAGGGTTAGGGCTTCTCAAACCCCAAAGCACTCACTCGAGGATCCCTCGGCGGACGTGCTGGTTAAGCGTCGTGCAGTTTTGGAAGATGGCCAGTCCCTCTGGTCTCGTCACACCCACGAATCTCAGCTGGGCTGATGATGCAGGTAGAGGTCAGAGATGCCAGGGAATCTGGGTCTCGTCGAGCTGGGCAGTCTTGATCCGGAGGATGGACTTACAGCAAACCGCGATGCTTAGATGGTGCCTGCGGGTGCAGGGTGGCTACTCCTTAGCCACAAGGGAGAGTCTTCAGAAGGTATCAAGAGTTCCTTTCGTGGAAAGTAGTCGAGATTCAGAATTATCTAATTTGGGAAGGGGGCCCGCTCCTACCTTTATTCTAAGAAAAGGGGCTGGCACGTGACTAGGTCCTGCCTATGGGTGGGACCAGGAGGGGGGTGGTTACACCCCTCTCTCTTGTCCGGACTTTCCCCAGCTCAGGGGCTGGTGTGCCCCTGGAACTGGTTTAAGCCGGCATATGCACAGTGAGCACCGGGGTGCCACTTGCAGTCACCTTCTTCTCAGCCCTGCCTACCTGAGATACACAAAACCCTGTCTGGGATGGTGCTAGCACTGCCCCTGACAGGAAACCCTTTGTCCAAGCTCTCCTCGCTGGAAGGACTCCCAGCAGCAGGAGGTCAGACTTGTGTCTGTGGTGGCAGCATCCATTTTGTGATGCTGAGGCTCGAGTTAGCTTTAACCGGGGTTCACAGTCACATACATGTCGTGTCCCTCTAGAAGGGTGGAATGCTAACCCCGTCGCCAGAATTGGCGAGGGGTTAGTATTCCAATTCGTATGACACCTTCCTCGACATGTTTTGATAAAGCGATACCAAAGTTGGCAAATAACCACGAGGATTATAAGGCACTTAAGAGTATATGGTATGCGTTATCATGGAATAGCTATTAGGACTTGGTTCCGCAAGCTGCAAACGGGCTCAGCTCATGCCAGAGCACCATCTCACATAATTCCAAGTACTCTGCCTTCAGGATTGATAAGGCCTGCCATAGGAGTGACTGATAGGAATACATGTGTCCATTTTAGGGTTAGATATAGGAATACTATATCTAAAGCAAAGGGTGATTACACCACCTTGCCCCAGCTGTCGTGCAGCCAGTTGTGTCAGATTTGGATGGCCAGCCAGGGGTGGCATAATACATGCTGCAGCCCCTGGTAGGCCCTGGGTACACCTATGCCCTGGATACCTCAGGTATACTGTACAGGGGCTGATAAGGTGGCCCAGTACCAATTGGTAAATGCACCTAAGGTACATGTGTGTCAATTTAGAGAGAGAACAGCTAGGCTGTGGGTCTGATTAGCAGGCCCACAGCCAGGGAAAGTCGTAAACCAGTGAAGCAAAAAGCAAAAATCTGGGGTGATCATAGGATTGCAGACCCTACTCTCCTACACAAGTGCCGAAGGAAGCCGACCCTCCAGCAGACGCACGGAGAGAGACGCTGTCTATTCTCTTGCCAAGAAATCAAGCTCCAGTGTTTCCAAGCTACCCTTGCGGGTTTTTGGGAAATCGAGTCCTGAAACAGAGAGATACCAGACCTCCTTCATTCTAAACCAAGGTACGGAGCTGATTAGACCCTCAGAGAAATCTTGGATAGATTCTTGGCAAAAAGAAACTAAACTTATGCTACACCTCACTTACTTCTTCCCTCGTATTAAACCTAGGTTAGGTACATTGGGGTAGGCGTATTTTAAAAGCACCAGTTGAGTACTTTTAGTCCTTATTTATTTAATATATGTATTCTATGTATTTTTTGGCTTAGAAACCATACCATGCTTTTACAGTATTATTTTATAATACTCTTCTTGCTGTACGCATTATACTTTACAGCCAATATTATGATTGTAGCAGTTCATTTCTTCTGCATGAGAAAGAAGACTGTTCAATAAATACCTTTTATTGAAAACGCCCGTCTCTCTATTTCTCTGCACCTCTGGTAAAACGAAGCATGCATGATTGACTGAGTAAAATATCTATATATTGTTCCCACGCCTCTGAAGATACGTTTTATCTTGTGGAAACAAAGTTGTCATGTTTATACGGTTGTCTGAAACGAATCCCTTCTTGTTTATTCAAGAAAGTTTCTTGTGACATCTGAGCTAGCTGGCACTCACAATTAAGTCTAATATATTCGATAGAGACCTTGTAGACATAAGTCCTACGTCACACCAATAGGATATGTTATTCCAATGCGAATATTATTCCAATCACCTATAGGTGACGTAAGACCTACACTACATGTAGTAGAACTACACTACATGGCGCCCAACGTTTGGTAAAGGCACCACTTTAATGCTAGATACTAGAGTAACTCAGTCGTGCTTTTCACACAGACCCCTTTCTCCCGTAAAAACTGTAATGGACGTCTGGAGTGGGTGAAAGGATAATATCCGCCATAACTGCGTAGGGGGAAAAAATCCTATGTATTCGTTTTTGGTTAGTTCAATGTTGAAGGATACAGTGTTCCAAAATGTTTTGCACCTAATCTTTGTTTCCTTGAAACTTGCTCTGAAAAGTTTCAGTCAACAAAAATGACTGAAAACGCGACCAGTGGAGCCGCAGCAGCAGACCAACCAGGTCTTGACACAACAGGCTTTAGTGAAGTCGACAATGATGCTATAATCATCCCAATAAATGTAGGGAAAACCATCACTATAAAGCTTATAACAAATGGCGAATCATCAAGAGGTGGTAGGGTAATATTTGTTATAGAGGCACATGAATATTGGCAGACAGAGGTATTCTATTCATGGATTCTGATTCCTACAGCAAATCCAGTTACACATGAGTTCCACTATTACAAAGTAGAGGAACCTCCAACGGAATACGTTCCTTTTGAGGACGTTGAAATTCCACGAACTTACCAAGATCATCAGCTCTGGTTTAAAGGCGCCCAACAACATCAAAATCACATTACCAGGTTCGGTCCACTAGGTAGACCACGAGCAACATGGCCGGTACTAGCCAGCTATACACCACATCCTGAAATTGAAAGAATGACAGGACCAGAACTATTAGCTCAGCTAAAACAGTTAATCGAAATACATAGACAATTGGTTCAATCTGTCATGCGGACTCTAACAGTCCAACCTGCTATGAGGATTCCACAGCACACCCCTCAACAGGGGAACACAGACAAAATTACACCACAGACTATACAATCAGCCATTGGTAAATTGCCCGCAAAAAGGGAACAAATTCCGTTCTGGTTAGCTCAAAAAATAACTCAAATAGAGGCAATATTTCCTGATAGTACACCTCATGAGAAACACAGGATTCTAACAATCTGTTTACCAATGGGGATTGCACCACACGTGGAGGACTGTGACTCTTGGGGTACAGTCTTTGCTTCCATCTACACAAAAACGCATGGTGTTCAGTCTATGGCGGTAATACCAGATGTCCTGAAACAGATTCAAAATGAATACTGACCAGAACCTGCCTTAAATCTTGGAATGCAATTACTAAAAGATTACAAAAAGGTTTCAGCTATATTATTAGCTAATATTAAAGGTGAAGCAGTATCCGTGGCAATCTGCCAAAAATTAAAAGAACTTGATATTACTGGGCAACCATATGAACTTGCTAGAATTATTGAAAAATCCTATGAAGAGCTAGGAAGAGATAGTTTGGGTGGGAAACCAGTAAAACCTGAACTGACAAAAAATCCTGAAAAAGTTTTTATTAAAAACAATCTCACTACTCCTAACAAGAAGAGGGAAAACACTAAACAGACACTTCCAAGAAAGAAGCGTTCTCAGTCCAGAGGTAGGTCTCCTCAAAAGGAGCCCTCTGAAAAGAGGTATAACTTCAGAAATAGGGATAATTTGTGAAACCCGGATAGATATCAAGCTACTGATACACGTTCCTCTCTTACCTTTCAGACTTCCTCGCAGAAATCCGAAAGAAGAGGATGATCAGAACACAAAGAAGAACGCGTGAACTCCAAAGACGATCAGCACATTCAGAAAAATAAGAAAACCCAATTCTGCAAAAAGAAGGTAGAAAGTCTAAAAATCAGACATGCCGAGGATCTTGAGGACACAACTCAAGAACGGGGAGTGGGCCCAGACAACGCTGGACAGCGCAGCAGAAGTTACCATAGCTCGCAAGATCCTGAAGGATCATCTTGAGACAGTGGACTTGAATGAATGCATTCAAGTTGAAACTGCCGACACCAGGGTTAGTGTACCCCTTACGTAATGCTCCGGATGGAGGGGGACATACCCAGAAAAATAAAAGCACTCTTTTGGGAGAAGCTCTCTAAGGGTTATGACATTCTTCTAGCTGAAAAAGACTGGCCAGCTCAATGTGTCAGGGAGTGCCCATATGGCGAAGACATCATTATTCCAGCCTTCTCAAATCATATTCCAATTCATAAAAAATACACCTTTGCCAGAAAATGGGCTGTAGCCTAAGCTCCAGCATTATATAAAAGTCATGTGGGATGGGATGAGGATTCTCCTCACCATAAAATCCAGTAAAAAATCAACCAACTGCTCAAAGGCAGTATCCAGTTAAGCAAGAAGCTAAAAAATAGGTCAGGGAGATCTTAGATCAACTTGAATACCAAGGGGTGATTAAAACATACACCTTGTCATCAATGAACAATCCTTTGTTTCCTGTCTCCAAACCAGACAATACTTATCGTATAGTTTTGGACTACAGACATTTAAACTCTTGTTGCAAAACGTTTACAGTACAAAATGCACACAGTGCAGCACTGATGAATAACATTGTGAGAAAAAATATAAAACCACATTAGATATTTCTAACGGTTTCTTCTGTCAAAACATTGCACCAGAAAGCAGCTTTTTGACCGCTTTCTCAATCATGGGGACACAGCGTCGTTTTTGCAGTCTCCCCCAAGGATTCAAGAATAGTCCAGGGTTATTTTCGGCCAGAGTAACAGAGTTACTATAAACTTATGATGATGAGGCATTATCTTATGTCGATGACATCTATCTGACAGACGATGATTTGGACAGGCACTTGAACAGAGTGAACACCATAATACTTGGTTTCGCATCTGCAAGGTACAAATTCAATTTTAAGAAACCACAAATTGCCCACCTCAACGTCCTATTCTTAGGGCACAAACTTTCAAGTGAAGGCAAAAGCCTAGCAGCTATCTTTCTAGAGAAATGTGCACTGCTCCAACCTCCAAAAACGCTGAAAAACTTACAGTCAATTCTAGGTTTCCTGAATTTTGGAAGAACTTACATTCTAAACTACGCAGAAAGGGTTAAACCTCTCTATGAATTAATCAAACCTGATTTCAAATCAACCAATTGGACTCAAAATCACACAAAATTTTTGCGTTCAGTGCAAACAGACATGTTAGCAACAAAACATATACAGACACACGACAACGTGCTCAATCTTGTAATCCGAATCATCCCAGGGAGATGCGGAATCACATACCTAATCTTTAATGAAGGTGAAAAGGTACCAATAACTTACAAATCACACTTGTACAAACAAGCTGAAATGAAACTCACTTCAACAGAAAATATTCTGACAGCGGTTCAAACTGCAGTAACAAAAGAGAGAGCCCTCACACAGGGTAAACGCATAATGATCGTTACACCTGTACCTGCCTTAGAGGCAGTGACAAAAGCGAGCATTCTAAATGCTAAAGCTTTACATCCAAGATGGATACAATGTGTTAACACTCTTGCTGCAACAGACGTTGAATACGTTTTTGACCCCTACTTGAAAAATCAAGAATTTCTACAATACGAACACAAATGTCCTCTGCTCACTGAAATTCTGCCTCTTGAACATTACGGCTGTATTATGTATACAGACGGATCAGCCCTAGCCCGCTATTGGGGGTAAACAAGCCTATTGTGCCGCGTGCGCGATTGTTAAAGGTCGCTGGTGCGATGGTAAATTCAGACCTATGGTCACAAAAACTCAATCACTAGGAGACTGTACAGCTCAGCGAGCTGAACTACAGGCTTTCAAGATGGTGCTTGAAAATACAGATTGCGAATTCCGCACACTCATAGTGTGGGATTCGTATTACTGCGTCCAATCTTACAATGAATACTTGCAGAACTGGGTTCAAAACGGTTTCAAAGATGCAAAAGGTGGCACAATTAAGCATAAGTTGCTTTGGGAACAAGTAATTCTTATACAGAAAGAACTACAAAAGACTCACGTGATCCATACACTGAGTTATCAGCGTGATGGCGTTCACGTCGAAGGGAATTCATTGGCTGATAAAGCTGTGAAGGCAGCTGTGCAAACGGCTTCCGTAGCTGCAATCACATGTTCAAAAACAAAAATAGACAGCGAAATAATGCAAGCTGTCGCTGCTTCAATAAAAGATAGTGGGAATACACTTCCAAAAGACTTCCCACTCAAGTACTCATATATAACTAATGCGAATAATGTTCCTTTTGCTCGAATCCCTGGAGTTGGGGATCGAGTAATTCCAAACATGGAACATAGATTAGGACTAATTTTAGCAGCACATGAAGGACTGGCCGCTGCACACGCAGGTGTTACCGCCACAGTGTCGTTATTAAAACAAAGATACTGGTGGCCGCGCATGAGAAAGCAGACCAGAAACTATGTTTTGGAATGTGAAATCTAGCAGAAAATGAAAGTTTCAACAGTGAAACCTCCTGCGCAGACGCCCCTTCTCATTTCAGATAAACCACTAGCGTGTGTTTACCTGGACCACTGTGGTCCCTTCCAGAGGGATGGCAACTATAAATATACCATGGTCGCAGTGGATTCATGCTCAAGATTCATTTGGATGTGGCCTCAGCACTCAGCTGACGACCAAACTGTTATAAAATATTTGCGAGTCTTTATCGGCACATACGCAATCGGCACACTACATTCTGACCAGGGTCCTGCGTTTAGCTCTCAAGCTTAAAAAGAAGCCATGGCCAGTTTGGCCGTTGCATTGCGGTACTCAAGTCCATTCCATCCTGAGGGAAATGCGGTAGTGGAAAGAAAAAACCGTGACATAAAGCAATCTATAACAGCTAGGGTACTAGGTTAGGTTGACGGTGGGTCAAACATCTAAGTGTCCAAAGTAGTCTTAATAATCTGCCAAGAAATTCTCTGGGTGGAATCACTCCATATGAAATACTTTTTGGTACTAGAATGCTTATCCAGGACCTTGATCGTCATACTTCATTGGTGGAACAAAAACGATTTGATATCAAAGATCGTTTGGCTGTTTTACAGGACTTAAATGAAACACGAAGAAGTCTGAGCAACACAACAAAAAAGCCAGCGACCACTGAAGAAAAATCACCTGTCCCAGCAAGACCTGTCTGGATTCCAAAAATTGGGATCTAGTCAGGGAAAAGATCGCGGTTAAGAAGGAATTTGGGCCTTCTTACAGAAAACCAGTACCTGTCTTAAGAATCCACGGAACAAGATCAGTGTTACTGCCGCCCCTTGCTGGAAGAAAGGGGAACCGAGTCGTGTCCATTGACCTGGTCAAACCACATCATGTGCCCGATAATAAGTAGTAGGCCCAGTGGACTCCAAAAGATGTAGCAGACGACCAAATCTTGCTACCATCCAAGAGGTTCAAACTAAAAGACTCATCACCTTTGAAGAATCTGCAGTAAGAAAAGAAGGACTATGCAACAAAGCCATGGAACTTGTGCCACTTGAAACCCAAATAACAGTTTGTCAAGACACTCCTGTCTACAATGATATAGCATCTGACTATACTAATATGACAAGGAAACAGGCAACTCCAGCAATTTCAAGTAATCCAGATGCTATTCCAACAATTGACAGAACTGCCTCTGGCTATTTCATCAACTTTGATACGTTTTCTGAGGATCCCAGTGAGCCAGAAACGACGCCAGCAAATAAAACTTTCAAAGAAAAAATAACAGAACTCTTTCATCAACTCGACAAACCATATTATGGTTTCACCATGGGTTGAGTCTTCGATTGTGTTAGGTGTACTGTTTCTACTACTTTGGCTCATTCTTGTTTTAAGTTTGGGAAAACTGATAGATGGAAAGTACAGTAAAATGGACACAGCAAGTAGGAACATCAACTTGCTCCTGAAACCTCACAAATCATCTCATCGTGAACAAAGAGACCTGTCATCAGTGAACATCGCAGCCGTTCCTATACCTGGTGCTATAGCATGGGATACAACTGATTATGACATTTATGGCCCGGGGGAGCTGTTGAAGATTCTACACCAATTTAAGTTTTTTTTGAGTGACTTGGTTTCACCCAGCACATTTCCTGATGATTGGGACTTTGAGACTGTTAACAACATGATTGCAGACTTAGAAATGTCAGCAAAATTTGAAAAACATGAATACTTAGAAGGTTCATCAGATTATGAAGAAATGTATTGTTTTAATCATTTTGGTCATCATTATTTGAACAGATCTGCAAACCCTAGAAATGTTTTAACGTATAACCAATGGGAACATTGTCCAACACCACCAAAGGGTAGCTCAAAAACATTTTATAAGAAATTTCCATACTTTTCAGGTTTTAATGTCACAAATCCAGAAAAGTTTTACTTTAAAAATGTAAATAAGACAGGAATGAAAAGTATGTTGACTAATACTAAGCAAATGTATTCTGCAGTCTTTTATGCTCAATTGTCCACATTGGGCTTTGACTTTTGGAAAGACAACATTGAGTCAAAAACTGTCTGGGGCACAAAAGACTGGCAGGTGCAAGGTTTAGAAGTCTTATTTAGAGCCTGCATCATCCCGGAACAAATTATGTTTTTAAATGACACTGCTCAACAGACATCTTGTCTTGGCCTGGCTAAGATAAAAGATTTAAACAAACCGTCCATACCTAAGCCCACCCCTAGTAGTAATAGAACTACAGTTGAGGAGGTAGACGTAAACTATATTTTACAACAGAACAGAAATATTCCTGATTGGAAAAAATGGTTAATCTGGCCCACAGACACGAATAACTGTCGAAATCGATTCCTGAACAAGACACAAGGGTTTACGGTAACTAGGCCAGATCCAAGATATGCCCAGAGACAACATCCAGGGATAATAACAACATACAATGTAGGAAAACTATGCCTTGATTGGCTACAGAAATCCACACTTCCAGAAATTAAACAACACATAACTTTACTTAAAGATGGCGTTGATTTGAGAGACTTCTTATTAGGACCTCGTAAACCACATCATAAACGTGTCATATACGCCGGTATATACGCTGCTTATAATGAAGCTTGGAAAGTCACGCAAATAGAACTGCAGAAAGAATACGAGAAATTGATTGTATTAATTTAGAGAAAGCATTTTCTGTAGTAGACAATGGGTTAACGACTCTGTCCTCCAGAATTTATTCTTTGGACAGCATAGTATCCTCTGCCATAGACATAATAAAACATGACTTGCTAATGTTACCACATGGCCAGTCTCAATTACGTTCTATAATGCTGCTAGGCTGGACGTTACAAAATCTTCGTTCAGGCTTTGTGCCTTGGCGTCTAATCAACACCACGTCATTGTTTTCTGCATTTAACCTTACAGGTAATCAAATCTCTTTGGCACAAAGGGGAGCAGACTGGACGGTGCTGAGCATAGAAAAACTGGAAAGATTACCATTAACGGTTTCTGAGAAACCAGCAATAGAATGGATAATACATGGCACCATCACAATACCAGTGACGATTTTCCAGTTTCAGTATTGCTTGAAACACATACCAGCAGGCCTGTATGAAAGGTTAGATAAAGAATACATTAAGTCGACTTGGGATTTACCATACACACACACTTGTTAAGGTGGGGGAAAGGAAATATTTCTTAGTGGTAATAATTGCAAACATTCACTAAGCGAAACACTTTTGTGTCAAGGTATTAATATACACGGAGCCTGCGAGGGTTCTTCAAATAACCTTTCTTGCCACCTGCAGGGTTTACCATCAGCAGTGATAGATCCAGTTTTTAGGCAGCTATCCAATGATAGCTACATAATGTTGAATGATCACAGCTGTTGTGGAATGATGCCAGGAATAGCCTATCTAGTTAGTGTGTCAGCCAGGGTCACTTGTTGTATGCAAGTATTGTTTCCTAAAAGCAAGACAGACGGGGAGTCGCCATTACGGCCTTCACTGAACATCTCTTCTATACGAATTGATACTTTAAGCAGAATGAAAGCCATTCTTTTACAAAAAACGGTGCCACTGACCTCGTCCAGAGAGACGTATGATCTGCGAGTTGCAAGGTTCTCTGCGGAGATACATGCCCTATTATCAACAAACTGTCCAATACATTTCGCTGAAATGTTAGGTCGTATCTTAAACATGTCTGATACCAGTGGTTTTGTACATGTATTTAAGACAGTTTTTTCGGGACTGTTAGCACCCTTTGATGCAGTCTTAGGCATTTTTCCAAACTTCGTGCACTCTGTGTTTGGCGGGGATACTGTTTTTGTTCCTTCTGCTCCGATATGGCAAGTCCAGTCACCAGCGATACCCAGATTACCATGGAAAATGCTGTTCTGGCGATGCAGTATCGTGACCGAATAACACAGATTCTTGGCTTGGCTCGTTTGAGAGATCTGAATACCACATGGTTCCTTTCATTCAGACCAATCAAGCAAGATTGCATCTTACCTGTTCTATGATGCCTGCTTTGTGGAGAAGAATGCGTGTTAGATATCTGTCTGACACTTCAATCAGCACTGCCAACGGATGTTGATGCTTTGCTTGGTTCGGTAACGGCTCATGCATTGTGTTGTCCCCAACGGCTACCAATCTTGATGACGGCATTCATTGAGGTCTCACCGGTAATTCCAGCTGAGGGTGAGATACGTGGACCAACAGGCACACAGGTACCATCAATTACGAACATTGCTAATGCGGTTGACGCTGACGGCGATGCTTCTCATCTGTGTACGATTGATCTAATTAATGAAGTGGTTCAACTTTTACCTACTGTGGTAGACGATTTCTTTTCCAGCTTAGACAATTTATTGTTTTCTCCTGACAACGAGAATACATTTTGAAATTAGCACACAGCGTTCTATGAACTCTGAATTCGGCCTTCAGTTTTCAAAACAAATCTTCCTACTTTGGAACTCTACTTTTCTACGATTGATTTGACTTTTCCAAAACTGAATATTTTTTTGGGGCACAAAGTAATCTGCTTAAAGTAGAACTATTCTTAGAGAACAAGAAATCTTTGAATCCTTCCTAGAGGCAATATTTTCCTTGTCCTCAAAACAATACCAGTTTATATATTCTGCTATGGAATGGTCTCAACCTTTCTTCTGTAATTTAGAGCCATTTCATAAATGTAATTTCATGATTCATTCAGTTAGCATTGCCAACATCATAACATATGCTTTGAATGACGACTATTGCTTTTAAATGCGTACTGTACAAATGCTCATTTTGTGTACAAACCATTTTTAAAATGCATTTATGTATTTTGGGGTGGGATTGTAAACACATGCTTTAAATATGTTTTAGTGCTTATAATTTAGTAATGTCAAACATAATAAAGTGGAGTGGGTGTTGTATAGGATTTTGGGACCCTAGTGTAATTTTCCCGATTCATGCCTTTATATAGGTTTAAATCACTGTATCCTTATATAGGCATAGAAATCTAACCATGTTTAGACATAGCTCATGCAGTCCAAATACGGCATGGCTACTTCCACTAGTTCCGAAAATCCACAACGATTTCTCGGAAAACTCGCCTTCAGCAGCTAGGGACTTCCCCTTGCTTGAATATTGATTTATCCAAGAACTCAATGAGTTTTCAAAGAACTGAGACTCTTTGATGACGTTATTATGTCCAACCTTTCGTCAAACTCGGCACCTTCAAGGTATAAATATGCTCACACTTGTCCAAGCAAACACACAGTGGTTTGGAGCAGTTCGACTATCTACTTGCCCGATGCATCTCGCTGCAGCAAGTGCCAAAGGAAGCCGACCCTCCAGCAGACGCACTGAGAGAGACACCGTCTCTTCTTTTGCCGAGAAATCCAGCTCCAGTGTTTCCAAGCTACCCTTGCGGGTTGTTGGGAAATCGAGCCCTGAGACAGAGAGATACCAGACCTCCTTCATTCTAAACCAAGGTACGGAGCTGATTAGACCCTCAGAGAAATCTTGGATAGATTCTTGGCAAAAAGAAACTAAACTTATGCTACACCTCACTTACTTCTTCCCTCGTACTAATCCTAGGTTAAGTACATCGGGGCAGGCGTATTTTAGAAGCACCAGTTGAGTACTTTTAGTCCTTATTTATTTAATGTATGTATTCTATGTATTTTATGGCTTAGAAACCATACCATGCCTTTATAGTATTATTTTATAATACTCTTCTTGCTGTACGCATTATACTTTACAGCCAGTATTACGATTGTAGCAGTTAATTTCTTCTGCATGAGAAAGAAGACTGTTCAATAAATACCTTTTATTGAAAACGCCTGTCTCTCTATTTTTCTGCACCTCTGGTGAAACAAAGCATGCACGATTGACTGAGTAAAATATCTATCTATTGTTTCCATGACTCTGAAGATACGTTTTATCTTGGGGAAACAAAGTTGTCATGTTTATGCGGTTGTCAGAAAGTAATTCCTTCTTCTTTATTCGAGAAAGTTTCTAGTGACCTCTGAGCTAGCTGGCACTCACAATTAAGTTTAATATATTCGATAGAGACCTACTAGACATAGGTCCTACGTCACACCTATAGGATATATTATTTCAATGCGCAGAGCCTATTGGGAATATAGGAACTACACTACAGGGTAATGCCAACAGGCTGCATCTTGGCAAGATGATCTTGCACGTACCCGAAGGGCAGACACACAGCTGCAGACAAAGTAACACACCTACTGATCTAAATATGCGCACACAACAAACATACATACACCAATACATAAAACAACAACACGCATGGAGGCATTCCTGCACAAGGATGAACAGGCATAAGTAAAAACGCGTATGGACGGGTAAAAATCATAAGGCTCACACATGGAAAGACAACAAAGTAACACATACAGACCCATATCACACACATACGGACATACAAAGACACAGACAACATGTGCCCTGGCCTACCTACAATCACCAGTGGGAGGATGAATGTATTAGTGTTAGAGTGACCAGAAGTCCCGGTACTCGGCTATTTCCGCATTGGTGAACGGTGGTCGATTGTCCGTGCGGATTTCGCCAAAAAGCCCAGGGGTCGCCATCAACTTCTCAAGTTTAGGAATAGGCATGGGCGAATTTTGCGAATTCGCAATTCGTGAATTTTGCGAATTTGCGAATTCGCGATCCGTAAAATCCGCAAATTTGCGGATTTTGCGGATTGTGTGGGGAATGGCCGGGTGGGAAAACGGTGCACATCACTAGTGTGAGGGGCAGGGCCAAACGGGCGAGGCTTATATGCGAGTTCACATGCCTCTTGTGTGTATAAAAGGACAGGCACGGATCAGAGAAGCTCGTGGTCACAGGAACTGCACAGGGATGGAGCTTGTGGAAGTCAATTATGCAAAGGCCTCCATCAAGCATCATAGCTTATTTTTGACGATAGATATGGGGAGAGCGCACACCTACCCAGCCTCGACAAAACACACATTTTTGGGGGGGCTGATTAACTCTGCCATCACACCAAAGAGAGGCCCTCGAGTGCGCTGTCCATCAAGTGGGTAAAGGGCGCGAAGACGGTGCACACACCACTAGTGTGTGGGGAGGGGCCAAACGGACAGGGCTTATATGCGAGTTCACATGCCTCTTGTGCGTATAAAAGGACAGGCACGGATCAGAGAAGCTCGTGGTCACAGGAACTGCACATGGATTGAGCTAGTGATAGTCAATTATGCAAAGGCCTCCATCAAGCATCATAGCTAATTTTCGACGATAGATATGGGGAGAACCCACACCTACCCAGCCTCGACAAAACACACATCATCCTAACTAACTATTTTAGGATGGCGCCGGCAAGCTGCCAGCGCCATCCTAAAATAGTTACTAAATTAGCTTCATCAGGAAGCACTAATAGATAAAATAAAGCAGGTGCTTCCTGTTGAAGCTAACTTAGTAACTATTTTAGGATGGCGCTGGCAGCTTGCCGGCGCCATCCTAAAATAGTTAAAAGTTCAACAGGCTTGAACTTTTGCCCCCGAAATCCGCCGCTCGCGGATCTCGCGGATTTTCAGTAAGTTCGCGGGAGTTCGCGGATCGCGGATGTACCGAAAATCCGTGAAATCCGCGAGCGGAACGGATTTTCCGCTCATGATTATTTAGGAATCACTTCCACAGCGGATGTAGATGCAATAAACTCGACTTCTGGATACCATGAGAAGTCATCTACCACCACAACCATGTACTTTCCTCCCGGCAGGCTTCCAAAGTCAGCACTCACTCTCTCCCATGGGGTGCTCGGAGCTGCTTCAGTGAGGACTGGTGCTGGTTAGCTTGGTAGGCTCGTTGCTAGGCACACAGGGCAGTATTGCACCACCGACTCTATCTGTTGGTCCAGGACCAGGAACCTGACTTTACTACGGAGCCTGTTTTTTGATTTGACGACTTCTTGGTGAGCGCCATGCGCAAGAAGGGCTGCTTGTCTAGCTAGGCTCTCTGGCAGGACAAGGCGCGGGCCTCTCAGTAGGCAGCCACCGGCCAATACAGACAGTTCATGATGAACCTGGTACAGGGACTTCAATGTTGCTTGGGCTGATGAAGTCCGTGGTGGTGAAGGACTCTGTAGGAGTCTCCAGTAGCCTGAGGTGACTGCTTGTATAGCGATTTGGAGGCAGTCATTGCCTTGCGTGGCTGCTATGACTTCTTGCAGGGATATAGGGAGAGGCCGGGACCTTTCTACTACCAGCCGCACGTACTCTTCCATGGCCGCCACTTCGGCTGCTTCTGGCGGGGTGGCTGGCTGGGCGTGTCACGATAAAAAGTCCGCTGGATCCTGGGAGCCAGGTCTGTATTCCACTGTGAGCTGGAATTCTTGCAGCTGCAGGATCCATTTCTCGATTCGCGGGGAAGGGTGAGACGAGGAGCCTTGAAACAGCGGTATCAACGGTTTGTGATCCGTGATGACTGTGAACGGGTGGCCGTACAAGTATATGTGAAAGTGATGGCACCCCTATAGGATCGTGATGGCTTCTTTCTCAATCTGAGTATAACCATTGTTCGGTAGGCGTAAGGGTCTGGCTTGCGTAGGTGTCAGGTGCCCACTTACCACAGTCTTGTTGTTGCACTAGGACGGCACCTAGGCCTGTGGGGTTGGCGTCGACTACTAGATGGGAGTCGTGTCGTGGATTAAAATAGACTAGCGTGGTGTCAGCAGACAGGGCAGCTTTCGTTTGCTGGAACGCTTTTTCCAGTTCCGGACCCCACATCCATTGGTTGGTGGTTTTAGTGAGATCCCGCAGGGGGCCAGTTAAGTCTGAGATGTTTCTGATGAAGCGTCCGCAGTATGTGACCATGCCCAAAAAGCTGCGGACTCCTGAAACTGATGTGGGGGCGGGCGCCTCCTGGAAAACCTTCACTTTGTCTGGGTCTGGCCTAAAGCCTTTGTCCGAGAATCGATATCCAAAAAAACTGATGTCTCGTCGCAGGAATTCACATTTCTCCCTGTGCAGGGTAAACCTGCAGTCTCGAAGGCAAGTGAACACGGCATTAAGGCATAGGAGATGTTATTCCAGAGAGAGAGCATGCACTACGATATCATTGCTCACGTTGAGCACTCCCTCCAGTCCTTGAAGAACGGCATTGATAATGTTCTGGAAAACTTTGGCTGAACTTGAGATTCCGAAATTGAGGCGGGTGTACGCCAGAGACCAGCATGGGTTGAGAAAGTAGTGATAGGGGGAGAGTCCGGGTGCAGAGGGATCTGATGGTACCTGGAGCAGAGGTCCATCTTTGAGAACCACTTGGACCATGCAAGTTCGCCAATGATGTTGTCTACTGTGGGAGTCAGGTGGCGCTCTCGTTTAATGGCGAGGTTCGGAATCCACATGTCTACGCAGATGTGGACTGCGTCAGGCTTCTTCAGCTTCTTTGCGACCAGGATGGGCTGAAACCCACAGGGTGTGTCCGTGCATCCGTTCAATGATTCCAGACACTTCCAAGAGTCGGAGTTCTGCCTCGACCTTCGGGCAGAGGTGGAAGACAATCCTCCTGTGTCTGAGGGCTATAGGAGCCACAGACTTGTCTATGTGCAGCTGAACTGCCGGGCCTTTGAGGCAGACAATCTCTTCGAAGAGAGATGTGAACTAAGTCAGCAGGCGTTCCAGGTCATGGCCCAGCACAGTGAAGGCAAAGTGGATGAGGCGAAGGTGCTGTGCGGTGCAACAGCTGAGTAAGAATCCAGACTCTACTTGTGAGAAGTAGACTTGGACCGTTGGTGAATATGGTCGTGGGAGAGGTCGGCTTGGAAAACATTGCATATCCTGAGTGGGGCGCCGGTGCCGAACACGTACACCTGGATGTTGGTGTTGCGAAGGGCTGGTAGGCCGGGCAGGAGTCAGTAGATGCTGGAAACCATGAGATTAATGGTTGCACCTGTGTCGATGAGCGCTGCCACAGGGTGGTCTTGCACATTGATAGTGCACATGGGAGCTGCTTGCAGGGAGGCTGAGAGGGCGTGTAGCATGGGTACCAAATGCACAGTTGCAACCTCATCTTCATCCATATCGCCGCTTGAGGAGTCGTCCGGGAGAGGTTCAAACGCTCACCCGTGGTGAGGTGGGCCTTGCAGTTGTCGTTGTGGCTTCGAATGGCAGACCTTGGAGAAATGATTGAGCTTACCACACCCACTGCAGGGTTTTCCTTGGGCTGGGCAGGTGTCGTCGTGGGGGAGCGGACTGCCACACCATCCACAGAGGCGAGTCTTTGGGCTCTGTCTGGAGCCTTGGGTTGAGGATCTTCTGGGCTTCTGTCGGGAATCACGGGCTTCAGAGCGGACGGCGCAGACTGGCTCCTCTTTGATGGTAGCCTTAGCTTTGAGTTCCATTTGGGCTGCCCTGGCTTTGGATAGTTCCTTGGAGCGTCCCAGGGTCAGGATGTCCCTCATCAGCATGTGGTGTTCTTGTAGGATGCGTTCACGCATCTTAGAGGAGGCACAGCCTTGAATTAATTGTGTCTGAATCTCGTCATCATCATCGGGGAGGGTGCACTGCTAACTAGTTCCTTGAGATGGGCATAGAATACGTTGACAGACTCATCTGGCTGCTGTTTCGCCTGGCGGAGGAGGAAGCGCTTGTAATCTGTATTAGCGTAGGGCTCGAAGTGAGCGGTGATAGCGTCGCACATCGTGGTTAAGTATCGGCGAATTTTGCGGATTTGGGGTCCGCGAATTCACGCGAAATGGCAAAAAATCCGTAAGTTTGTGGATTTTCACGCGGATTTTTTTGCCATTTGCAAAAATATGTGCCCACGTGTGTCTGTAACTTTGCCACCGCGCCGAAAGGCGCCGAGGTCCCTCGAGTGAGTTGTCCATGATAGTAAGGAAAGGGCGGGAAGACGTTGCATACCCTAGTGTGTGTTGAGCGGGGCCAAGCGGGCAGGGCTTCTATTCGAGTTCACATGCCTCTTGTTTATAAAGGGTCAGAGGCTGATCAAAGCAGCAGATGAGAAGGAAGCAGCCTCCTGGTCACAGGAAGAACACAGGGATTGCGCTCAAGAAACTCGTGTATGCAAAGACCTCCATCAAGGATTACATCTAATTGTAGGTGTTAGATATAGGGAGGAAGCACACCTGCATAGCCTCGACCGTGCTCACTACGTCACTAGTTGTTTGGGCTGATTATAATGCGTGACTGAAATTGAGCTTCAACTCGGGCACCAGCTTTATTTATATCTGGAAGTGCTTCCTGTTGAGGTTTAATTATTGTGACAGGAGCATCGTTCCAGAATGAATCCTGCCTCCATATTTATCCACGAAGATGCCGCTGTGTTGAAAAAATCTGCATATCTGCTCGCGGGTGGATTTTTCTGCAATTTCGCGGATCGCGAAATTTCCGAAAATCCGCGAGCGGAACGGATTATACACCAACACTTAATCGTGGTGTAGTTTCTTGGGGGCCCAGCCTCGCGGACGGTATTCCCGATTTTGTGATTATCCGCACCCCCTAAATGGAGGAGCAAGGGTCTCTGCCGTGGGGCGGGTATGTCAGCAGTATCGAAGAACATCTCTAGGCACTCTACCCACGCCTTCCATCTTGCGGCCTGGGAGGGCAGCGGTCCTGTGATGGTGAAGGGCTCTAACAGCGGGATGGATGTCATGCTGGCCAGACGAAGAAAAACGGTGAGAGTGGCGACGTGCGCACAGGCGACAGGAGCAGGAAGGTGTAGGCACCACCACCGGAGGCAGTGCGTGGCAGCGTGCTAACCGTGAGGCTGGTGGCCTGTGACCTGAGACAGTAAGAGTGGCGAAGGACAGGCGGCAGGGCCTGGGCTCTGGAGCGAGGAGGAGAAGTGTGCACGGCAGGCAAGTCTCTGGCAATGCGAGCAGGATGTAGCACGGTCTAGGCGGCAGCCCAGGGTGTAGCTGATGGCAGCCAGAGGCACCGGGGGGGCGGGAGACCATGTGGACAGAGGCAACTGGCTGCAGAAAGGCCGCCATTGGAGCGTGAAGGCAGGACGCTCGGTGTGGAGCGCAGGATCGTCGATGGGCAGCCGGGTGGCCAGGGAGCAGTAGGGCTGAGCAGCGCAGTCTATCTCGAGCCCACTCTTGCGTCATTGAGCGCCGCGGTGACACGCGGGCTGTATCCTGGGATCACACGTGCGCACACGTACACTTCCACTGCCCGCAAGGATCCGGACCGAGATGCGGGCAGGGGGCTGCGGGGCCGCCAGGCAGTTGGCGCCGCTCGGAGGCACAGGCCGGACTGGCCACGCAGGCGTAGTGGGTCAAAGGTGTGGGAGGCGCAGCAGGAGCGCTCCCACATAGGCGACAGCGGTAGACTCAGTGGGTGAGAGGTAGTGCAGCAGACAGCTGAGCCACCTCGTCGCCAGTGTAATATTGTGGCCTGGGTCTGGGGCAATGTACATAAAGACACTAGGAGGCACAGTTACTTTGCTGGCCAGCTCCAAACTGAGCCACGCCCAGAGCCCTGGGTTATTTATTAAATCCAATATGTTGTGCCGGCGTACGCTGAGCCGACTCATTAAGCTACACTTACAGGGCGTGGTCTGAGCCGACTCATTAAGCTACACTTACAGGGCGTGGTCTAGCAGGACCACCCCCCAGTACAGGGAGAGACGTGGACTGTTCCACTGCCTCCACTACATTACACTCCCCTTTTGGTTGCCTTTGTTATGAACAAAGCCTGAAGAATGGAAACAAGTTGTTTGTCAGTTAAATATATAAACACGTGTGTTTGATATGCACGCTCTGTGTTTTAATTTCTTAAACATGTTGCTTGAGAAATTCGTTGTAACCGGTTGATTATCAAAGGTAGCATTATGCTGGGAGGCCCCGTTTATGGAAGTTTCACTTCCCTTCAGTGTTTTAACTTATTCCGTCCATTCCACACCGCTTGCTTCTCTGTGGCTGCTCACTTGTTGAAAGCCTACTTGCTGTTATGTTGTATCCAGGGGCTGCAGTCAATTGCCGAGATAAAAATGTTTGGAATGTGTTCATTTTCCAGGTCTTGTCGAATTGCATGATGGACTTTGAAGTTCCAGGCACATGAAAAAATATTCAGTAACCAAAAAATGCATGTTTCATAATTTGGCAATTTCAGTCATTTTGTTTAACCCTCTCGTGACTGTATTAAATTTCATGATGAGGTAAGCCTCCTTTCTCATTAATTAGATTTCTGAGTCCCCTCCTCTGGGGTTTGCTGTAATGGCACAAAGTACGGTCCACTTAAAGTCTTTCTCCGTGTGGTTGTTTTCCATAAACTGGTTTACCATAAGAACTGTGAGAATGTTATTGTTTATGTTGTATCTTAGCAATGATGTCACTGTTTCATGGTCACTGTGCTCACTGGATTCCAGAGTGTGGAATCCAGGGAGCAGATCAGAGATGCACAGATACTGAGGAAGTTGGTCCTTGAATGCTCCTGGGGTTGTTGATCTAATAAACTACTTTTCCACTACCTTCAACCACTGTCTCCAAGTCATTTCAGTGGCCACGAGGATGGGATCCAGTTAAAGAAGAAAATTGACTTGGATTGAAGATTTCGTGAATTTGGTTAAAGATTTCCTACAAACTGAAGATTTCTCCACACAACCCCAGGAAGCCTGAACATTTGTAAAAGTTTCAAGGTACCTTTATTTACTTTGTCGTTTGGAAACGAGTAGACTTTTGTTTTGCGCTTAATTCGGATTTTTTTTATTTAAATTAATTAAATCCGATTTTTGAACTGTTTTTGGCATGTCAACGTACCACGCAACTTCATAATTTTATGGCCATTTATTTACGGAACATCGTATTTCAAAAGATGCTGTCGTTATCATCTTAAGGATTTCAACATTGTTTACTTTGAATGATGCCGCTTACTTACTTCGTTTCTTCTTTTAAAAAATGCCGCTCTGTTAATTCCTGTCTTCGCGTGCACATCGCGCTATCACATTAGCGCGTCCAGCATTAATCACTGCATCATCGCGTCTGACGCTCCACGTCTAACGCTCTGACATCAGCCACCTGCATCATCACGTCTGACGCTCCACGTCTGACGTTTCGGTAGCGGCCATCTTGAATAACCATAGCAACTGATGCTATTTCCATCGCGCAAGCAATTCAGACGTCGAACATAAGCAAAAAAGGTTATTTTCACTCGTCGGACACAATTTCTTCGGCAGGTCTACAATTTATTACTTTTAAAGGCATAACTCAATATAAATAAACGTTCTTCAGTAAACAGTTCATCTTTATACACATTTTCTACGAGGTGAACCTTGAACATGAAAATAACTTTAAACAACAATACATATTTAATGAAATAAACGCTGACAACAGTTTTTCAAGCAAATACCAGCTTTTGACAACGGTGACTACATTAATTATTTTAGTTTATTATTTACAAACTACTTTGACAACGGTGACTACATTAATTATTTTAGTTTATTATTTTTATTGTACTTACAAAGTATTATTTTAATATTTATAATTTTAATTTAGTCATTATGGATGTTTCATCTTCTGTAGTTGCTCCTCCCAAGTTCTTGCAGTCTCCTGGTCCTCCTTCTATGAATTGGGAGGATTGGTCAGAATCCTTTGAGACTTATTTAGAGGCTATAGGTGGTGATGTATTTTTACCATCTAGAAAATTAGCATTACTTAAACATAATTTGGGCGTTGAAGGCAGAAAAGTTTTGAAAACTTTACCCGTGACAAATCGTGTTGTCTCAACGGTTATTGATAATGATGAAACAAGTGAAACTAGTGAAACCAGTTCTAATGATACAGCTATTGATGTATATTCTGATGCTTTAAAAGCATTAGAAGAGAATTATGGTAAGAAAACGAGTATCGTTGTTGAAAGACACAAATTTTTCTCTAGAGCACAATTAGCTGGTGAAAATGTGCAACAATATGTGGCATGTTTAAGAACCTTAGCCATCACATGTAAGTTCAAAGACTTACACGAAGAAATAATAAGAGATCAGTTTATAAATAGAATTAAAAACATCAAAATTCAAGAGCGTTTACTTGAACTAAAAAATCCATCTCTACAGAAAACTCTTGATACAGCCAGAAAAATGGAGAATACGTCTCACTATGTCAAAGAGTTAAGTTCTAAGGATGAATCTAGTAATGTCAATGCTGGATCTACAGGCTATAGAAAAACTGATTATAAAAGCGATAACAAGGAAGTTAAACCTAGTTTTTCCAAAAATAAATCCAGTTTTTCCAAGAGAGTCTGTTACAGATGTGGTAGTCAGAAACACACTGCTGATTTCATTAAATGTCCTGCTAGTAAAGTTACATGCATTAAATGCAAAAAAATCGGTAATTTTGCCAAATGGTGTAGAACTGGTGATTACAGTAATTGGAAGCGTTCTGTAAATCTCGTAGAATCTCACCTTGATAGTGATGAGGAAGTATTTGATGGCAATGAAAATGATATTGAAGTGATGATGTTGCAGGATGATTTTGTTAATGATATCTCTGAAGACTACTGTCCGCCTAAATGTGAAGTATTGATAAATGATGTCTACATGATGCTGTGGGCGGATTCATGTTCACCGTACACCATCATTGATAAAAACATGTGGGAAAATGGTAACAAGTACACCTTAATAACAGCTGATGCACGACCTAAAGGTTACTGTGGTGTTAGATTACCTGTTATTGGCTATTTTGAGGCCAAAGTAACTTTCAAAGGTAGATCATGTTCTACCAAAGTTTATGTTGTTGAACAGGGACGTGCTTTATTGAGTTGGAAAGATCTTAAAAAAATGGGGTTGGTACTAAATCGTAATCATCCTGATCAAGTAGTCTTAGCTAATGATTATCTTGAGCATGTATTGGTAACTAATGAGGATCCATCTTCTAAATGGGAATCTGTTTTTCCCAAATTATTTAGTAAGGAACTAGGATGTTTGACCAAATTTGAACACAAAATTATTTTAAAAGCAGACAATACTCCATCTGTTCATAAGGTAAGGAATGTACCATTTGCCTTACGGAATCCCTTGAAGGATGAATTAGATAGGTTATGTAATGCCAAGGTAATAGAGCCTATTGAAGCTTCAAATTGGCTTAGTCCCATCGTTTTGGCTCGCAAACCCAATGGAAAAATTAGGATGTGTGTGGACCTGAGGGACTTAAATAAAAATATCTGGGTTGATAGATATCCTCTGCCACACATCAATGAAATGATTTCAAGCATTAAAGATGCCATGTTTTTCTCGTCGATTGATTTGTCAAACGCATATCACCAAATCAAATTACATCCTGATTCTAGGCATTTAACATCTTTCATTACACCTGAGGGTGCCTTCCAATATCTCAGAATGCCATTCGGATTGGCATCTGCATCCTCAGTTTTTCAGAGAGTCATGTGTAGCGTCCTGAAGGATGAATCTAATGTAAGAATTTTTCAGGACGATGTTCTTATCTGGGGGAAAGACATACTTTCTCATGATCAAGCAGTACATGGTGTGCTGCAGAAATTACAGAATGCTGGTCTAACTGTATGTGGGGAAAAATGCAAGTTTGGAGTCAAAGAAATTGATTATCTTGGTCATACCATCTCCAACGAAGGGGTTAAACCTAAAATGAAACTTTTAGATGCCATTGAAAAAGCACCCCACCCTATTAATAAAGATCAGTTACGATCATTTTTGGGACTTGCGGAATACTATTCTAAATTTGTCCCAAACTTTGCTGACAAGGTGCATAATTTAAGATTGTTAATGAAAAAAGGCGTTTCTTTTGCATGGTCAACCTTGTGTCAACAAGCTTTTGAGAACATCAAAAAAGACATCACAAAAGCAGTGGCTCTTAAACCTTATGATCCTGATCATATCTCTATAATTGTGGTGGACTCAAGTGCTTATGGTTTGGGTGCTGTCCTTATGCAAAAGCACAATGAAGCTGAACGTATCATAGCGTTTGCATCTCGCACACTTAAGGGTGCTGAACCCTCTTATTCCGTAATTGAAAAAGAGGCTTTAGCATGTTGGTGGGGTGTAGACCATTTTAAAACTTTTATTTGGGGCACTTGTTTTGAATTAAGAACAGATCACCGACCTCTTATTGATATCTTCACAACTAAGGGTGCTTCAAGAGCCACTCCCAGAATAGCCAAATGGTTATATAGACTACAGGAGTACAACTTTCAAATAAATTATGTTCCTGGTCACAAAAATATTAATGCAGACTGTTTATCACGCCTTCCCTTGCCGTGTGACAAAGATGATACTTCTGAGGATAAAGATGAATGGTTAGTTGCCAGCATCGAAGAATCATGTAATAATGCTATCAGTGAACAAGAGTGGGTTCAAGCTGTAACTGATGACACGTTATTACAACAAATCATTAATAACTTACATGTTGGTGTAGATCTGTCATCCTTGGATAAGTGTATTTTGGCTGATTTTAAGATGGTTTGGCCAGAATTATCTTTTCATGATGGTATTCTTAGGAGGGGCGACAGATTAGTTGTACCTGCACTTTTGCGTGACAAACTATTGAGTTTGTTACACGAAGGACACAGTGGAATGACTAGCATGAAGAAGAGGGCAAGGAATGACTTTTGGTGGGCTGGAATGGACAAGGATATAGACAGGTGCGTTAGGAATTGTCTAGCATGTATGTCTAGTGACAAATCTCACAAATCGCATGAAACCACTATTTCAGCAACTCCCTTTCCTGAAAAGCCTTGGGATAGAGTTGCCATTGATATTTGTGGTCCATTTCATGTCAAAGGTATTGAAAATAAGTTTGCAATTGTCTTGATGGATTTTCACTCTAAATGGCCTGAAGTAGCTTTTGTAAGGGATATCAAAGCTTCCAACATAATCGAATTTTGCGATGGTATTTTCCGTAGAGAAGGGTACCCTAGCACTATTTTATCAGATAACGGCCCGCAATTTATAGCCGAAGAATTTTCCGCTTATCTAAAAAAAGTTGGAGTTAAACACATTACCACCTCTGTATATAATCCTAGAGAAAATGGTTTAATAGAAAGATTCAACCGGGTGTTGAAGGAATGCATCCAACTTGCCAGCAACAATAATGATAACTGTAAGGATGCTGTCAAGGAAATGTTATGGTGTTACAGAAATACCCCTCACACGGCTACGGGAATATCTCCGTTTTCTCTATTAAAAGGGCGTGAGGCTGGATCTAAGGTTAAACCTGTATGGATGTTTAAAAATATTTCAAAAGTGACTGATGGTAAGAATCTTGCATCTAAGGTTCAACAATATCAAAATAAATATGTTCAGAATCACAATTCTAAGATCATTTGTAATGCTAATGCATTTAGGGTTGGCGACTGGGTACGCTCTCAATTAATGGGCAATCGGAAACCTGGTTCTTCTAAATGGTCAAAACCCAAACGAATTATTTGTGTAACAGGTAATATAGTAAAGTTAGATGATGGTAAGCAGTGGAATGTGAGAAGCATTACAAGATGTAACGATCTAGAGTGCAAACAAATGGATGGTCTGGTAAACATTTCTTCAAAAACATCTGTGGAGAAAAGGGATGATGTACCCATTTCTATGTCGGTATCTACTAGGCCTAAATGTAGACCAGTTTGGATGAAGGATTACATATGTCCTTGATGGTGTATTTCTCATATGTATCAATATGAAATGTGTTCTTTGTTTTCGTTGTTGTTTTGTTATTTTATAGAAAGGGAGATATGTTGTATCTTAGCAATGATGTCACTGTCTCATGGTCACTGTGCTCACTGGATTCCAGAGTGTGGAATCCAGGGAGCAGATCAGAGATGCACAGATACTGAGGAAGTTGGTCCTTGAATGCTCCTGGGGTTGTTGATCTAATAAACTACTTTTCCACTACCTTCAACCACTGTCTCCAAGTCATTTCAGTTTAGTCTTGAACGGTGTTGCACAATCCTCTGTTTGACTTCCTTGTTTGTTTTACCAATGTACATTTTTTGGCATGGGTATATTAATGCGTACACCACGTTTTTTGTTTTACAGTTTGTAAAGATGTTATGTTTTTTCGTAGCACACTTCCGCCATCTGTATGGTCCTGTAGTAATTTTGCTGTCGATTTATGATTCTAGGAGTTTTGTTGACTGGAGTCAAGGTGGTTCATAGAAACTGTCTAATGATCCCCATTGGGCAGTGTCTGGTTACACCCTATCATGAATCTACACAGTGCTGTTTATGTGTGGCAGGCAGTGCCAAAGGACAAGGGTGGCTGTTGAGTTAGGGGGCATCAGTGTCCAATGACTCGGTTTTGTATGGTTCTGATGTGTTGGTTGATGAGAGGACAAGTAAGTGCTATTTAGGTGCATTGTGCAAGTGTCTCTTGTTCTGTTGATGTAGAGTGAGGTACAATGGTATGATTGTGGCTGTGCTCTTGAGGCGCCTATGGTTGACAACTAGATGGTCTTGGCACCTGTCTTTGCATGATGGGATGCGCCTCCAATAGAGGGTAGTTGTCCTTAGAGCTTGCAGGTTAGTTACAGATGACCCACCGAGGATACAGCTAACTTGGCTATTTATAATGGACTAATAATAAAAGTGTAGGATTTAAAGTAGACGGCGAAAGAGTTCTTTTAAACCATCCGAAGCACCCAACATGTGTAGAAACCGGATAGTGTTTATAGACATTTTAATTTTTTTTGCAAGATTACATCCAAGAACAGGTCTGAGTCATGGGCCTCTAGATGGGTTTCCTCTAACAGGCAGATATGGGCCTCACTATTCTTCAAAAACTCACCGACCCAGGACAGCTTCCTACTATTCCTCAAACCGTTCACATTCCAGGTGAGGAATTTGATTTTCTTCGACCTATTCATATTCAAAACAAAAGACTTCCCAACTTGAGCTATCATACATTTTCTACTTTGACTCGTACGAGGACAATTTTTTCAGTTTTTTCCCCCTTGCTCTCAACACCCAGTGCACCCCTCCCTCGCCCTCCCATGAGAAACCCCCCTATCATCCCTTGGCGATAAAAAAAACGTCAAATTGGGACCTCCCCCGGAACAGCGAAGGCACCTTACCCACTCAAAATAAAAGTTCAACTAATACCCAATAAGCACTGACCCCTGTGCTTTCCATGTGTATTTTTTTCCTAATTTATTTCAGTTACATTCTTTTTTCCTTCTCCTTTTTTCCCCATCGTAGTCAATCCATGTCCGCAGGGGAACTTATCGGATCCCTAAACAGCTATAGCTACCCCTTCATCTGCTCAAAAAGGAGGCCTCTGGGGAGCTGAAATTGTGCATCTTATTTTTCCACATTACTTTAAGTAATGCGGGGAATTTCATTTGAACATGTGCCCCCAAACTCCTCATCTCTGTCATTCTGGAGCCAAGCTCCCACTGCCTCTGTGCTGTTCTTTTACCAAGGTCAGAGCGAATTTGGTATGGCCCAGAGTCAAAATACAACGCTGTCTCAGTCAGGGCTCTCCCCAGGATCAGCTCTTTGACCGTGTACGTCTGGAAGTTGACTAATATTTTCCTGGGAGCTTTCCTATCAGGGTGCAGCTTAAAAGGATCTCTGGGCACTCTCTGAATTTCCGACTCAAGATCAATGTCTTCTCTGTCTTTCAAAACTCCATCCTTTAACAGTTTGCACACAAATGCCTTGATGTCCCCCTTCTCTGACCCCTCTGGTATTTTGAGGATTCTCAGATTGTTCCTCCGCGCTTGCATTTCGAGCCTCTCTATATCTGCCTGTGGAGATCTGTTTTGAATTTTCAAGGACTCTATGTCTTTCGTATTACCCTGCACAACTTCTGAGAGGGATTTAACTTCAAGTTCAAGAGTCCCAGTTTGTGCACAAATATCATCCAATTTCGTCTCCAGAGCTTCACATTTCTCATGGGTCTCCTTCTGAGTTGCCTCCGAAATCTCAAACTTAGAGAGCAGGGCACCCCTTACGGACTGAAGCAGGGACTCAAGCTGCGAATGACTACCATCCATTCTCTCCGCAAATGCTAACAGGGTGCCACATTCTTACCGGGCATTTCTACTTCAGGCAGCTCTTAAAAACACTGAATAATGATGTTATATGCCTCGATGTTCCCGGAGCTCCCACAACCGGCATCAGCCGGTCGCCATGTTCCTCTGCCGGTTGTGCATCCTCAAACAGGGGTTTAGTAAATTCAGCTGGGTCCAGGATGTGCTATGCTCTAAACAAAGGGGTTGTACGAGGGGGTGGCACTGATCGGAAGAGACAATATGTGGATTAAGGTTGATAAACTAGATACGGATCAGTCAGGGAGGTGGCTGGTGGCTACCCTGACAATCTGTGGTTCCCCGCTAGTCTGTGCAGCCTATTATTGACCGAACGAAGACAACTCAGGGGCTCTTTTGAATCTTGAGGCCAGCTTGCTAATTTCATCTGCTCCTGTCATAAATGGAGGCAATTTTAATTTGGTATTCGATAAGCAGCTAGATCGGACTTCGAAAGCAAAATATATTGTTCCACCTAGAACTTTTTCTGTGCTCAAAAATGTCATTAAGGAGTTTAATTTGTTAGACATTTGGAGGGTGAAGAATGGTAACTTAAGGGAGTTTTCCTTCTATAGCAAAAAATATAAACACCATTCCAGAATCAATTATTTTATGGTGGATCAGATTATGTTTTCAGAACTCGAGTCTATAGCTTATATCCTGGCAACTCTATCAGATCATTCCGCTGTTGAGCTGATACTTAATTTTAAGCAAAAAGAGCGCCAGTGGAGGTGGACTCTGGATAGGACTCTGCTATTAAATGAGGGGGTGAAGTCTGATCTAGAAGTAAAAACAGAAGAATTGTTCAGGCTTAACCTGGATTCTGCTAAGGACCAGATAGTTTGGGAGGCCTTTAAAGCCTATTTAAGAGGACTTTTAAGTTCTATAATGATAAATAAAAGAAGATCTTTGAAAGAGGCTGAAATCGAGAGGCTTAAGAGGATTAAGGAAAAGGAGGCCGAGCTACAGCGGGCCGCCCTGGTCTCTCGGAATCCTATGCTGCAGCTGGAAAGAGAGCTGGTGCTTCTTCAGGCAGACTTTCATGCCAATTTAGATAAGACTCTGGAGGACAGATGGGATGCCAGTAAATTACAACATTTCGCATATGGTGAAAAATGCGGTTCCCTTTTGGCATGGAAGTCTAGGGCAGATAGGGTTAGAAACCATATAAAGAGCTTGGTCCAAAGAGGGTCAGGACTCAGAGCCCTATTATATGACGACGACAAGATGAGAGAGGAGGCAAGATCATTTATGCATAATTTGTACGAAGAAGATATGGACCCTTGACCAGAGAAAGCTTGGGAGTAGTTAAATTCAAGGGATCTTCCTCAGTTGTCTGAAGATGATAGGCGGTTTCTGCTCACCAGTATTACCAAGGGTGAAATCAGAGCACAATTAAAAAAAATTGTTAGGGTCAAAGCAGCTGGTCCGGACGGACTCCCAATTGAGGTCTATCTTGTGCTATTGGATAAGGTGGTGCCGGTTTTAAAAACCCTGTTTAATAAAATATACATGCAGGGAGAATGCACCTTCCTATCATGGTCTGAAGCAACAGTGTCCTTAATCCTTAAACAGAATAAGAATCCGCAGAAAATTGAGGCATATAGACCCATCTCGCTACAAAATTCTGATCATAAAATCTTTGCCGGGATACTGGCTGCAAGGGTGGCGAAAATCATTAAGACCATTGTGCATCCAGACCAGAGGGGGTTTATACCTGGAAGACAGCCAAACGAGCTCACCTTTCAAGTCATAGGGGCAATAGATGTTGCAATGGATAACAAATTGCCACTCACAATAGTTGCAATAGATGCCGCTAAGGCGTTTGATCAGGTGAATTGGTTTCATCTCTGGGAAAAATTTGGTTTCCCGAGAAATTTTGTGCAGGCTGTTAAATCCCTTTACTTTAACCCCCAAGCAAAAGTTTTAGTTAATGGTGCTCTGACGGAGTGGTTCAGTATTTCAAGAGGCACCAGGCAGGGGTGCCCTCTGTCACCATTATTATTCAATCTATATATTGAACCTTTCGTATGTTCCCTTAGGGCAGACCACCTCATTAGGCCTTTTAAAATCGCAGACCTGGAGTTAAAGTTTGCTCTTTATGCCGATGACCTTCTCATGCGTACCTCAAATTCCGCAGAATCTATACCCAGGCTGTTTGAGTTGGCTGAGAAATTTGTTGAAGTCTCGGGTTATAAAATCAATAAGGAGAAGACTGATATAATGGAATGGAACTGTGCGAATATAACACAGGGGGCAAAGTGTCAGATGAGATACCTCGGGGTCCATCTAGCCCAGACTCTGGTAGATATATCAAAGATCAGCCGGAAGAAGGTGTCTAAGGAGGTTGGTAGCTTATTGTTGCGTTGGGCAAATCTCCCCTTGAATATCTACCGGAGGGTCAACCTCGTCAAAATGATAATTCTGTCGAAATTAACTTTTCTGTTTAATTCAATTCCATTATCTTTCAGCGCTAAGTACATCGCTATACTCCAAGGTAAAATCCGGTCTTTTATACGGGCCACTAAAACCCAGAGAGTTGCCTTGGAAAAAACTCAGGAGAGGGTTAAAACTGGGTGAACTTGCTTTACCCGACTTACTTTCTTATTGCCATGCTTTCCATTTTCAGAATTTTAGAATCATGGCTAATAAAATGGACTCTTCCTCTCTTGGTCTATCATTCCAGGCGATGTTACATGATGTTCAGCTGGGACAGGAGTTTTTTCTCTACAAATTTGGCGACCCCAAGTTCTACAAGAAGGTCCGACTTAAGATCCTGCGAGCAGCACTTAATAACTAGATTTACATTAGAAGGGCTCTGAAAATTCTGTACTATACAGTACAGGCCCCGATCTGGGGTTCCCCCGGTATCTCTGAATGCCTTCAGGACCAACTTTGCCAACCACTTAGAGTAGCTGGTATCAAACTCTGGGGGGATCTTCAGATGGATTCATAACTGATTAGTTGGGGGTCAATCTCCAGTCTGACTGGTGGGACTCTGACAAGATTTAAGTTCTACTAGTTATCCGCATGGTGGGCAACGCAGACCTGGGCCATGACGACGCAAGTCTGAAATTCGATTCAGTTTCCAGAACGGGTACATGGAGACGTGAAGTTTCATTCTGGTATGGGGCCCTATTGGAAGCTGGGGATCGTGTGGAATTGCAGGTTGGGAAACTCTGGGGAAGTGTTTTTGGAGAAGATGTGGAGGGAATTTGGAAACTCTGGTGTGACTCTTTCATTATGTTGCAAGCAGTGGTGAAACCAGCCACACTCAAGAGGAATCACCTTTATACTGCCCACAGAGTCTACTGTACTCCTAAGAAACTGTCTAAAGTAACCGGGAGAGTCTACAACTGCCCCAGATGTAAGTGTTCAACAGCAGACGATCTGAACATGTTTGTGGATTGCCCAAGAATCAAGCTCTTCTGGACTGAGGTATGTGGTTTTCTAGATGTTGGGCTGCTCCAGCAGATTGAAGTTAGCCGAAGGTTGATTTTGTTTGGTCTTATATCGGATTATTGTTTGAACGCACCAGCTTCGAAACTTGTGTTCTATGTTATAATCATCGCCAGAAGGTAAATTTGCAGAGCTTGAAAATCTGAAATTCCTCCATCCTTTGCGGACTGTCTGAAGCATATTATTTTGACTAGTCAATCTGACATGGCCTGTGATGAAACCAGCATACGAAAGATCTGGGCGGCTTTAGTGGCCTGGAGGGAGAAGATAAATTGGTCCTATGATTATGCCAGGGTCCTGTTGGTCCGGTCCTCCCTAGTAACATACGGTCTTCCAGGTGATGTGATCGGGACTAGGCAACAGTTTTATCTCGAGGGAGAACTCCGCTCCCCTTCCATAGGCATTATACAAGGGTGGATATCGAATTTGCCTGTTTATAACGTGTGGAAGAATCCCATTTAGAGCGTCCCTGAAGGCATGTATGAGGACAAAAAAAAAAGAATAGGTCTGATTTGAAATTTGCCCTTCTTTCTCTTTCTCCTCTTTCTTCCTTTTCTAGCCCACCTCGTTCTTCTTGTCATGATCCTCTTCATTTCTCCACTAATCCTACCACTGCCCCTTTGTCCCTTATCTCTTCACTTCCTTCCTGCTTTTTTCTCTCACTATCATTCACTTTTGCCAGCCCTCTATCTTTTGTTTCCCTTTTCCTGTATCGCTGCTTTCTTTCATTCTTTCCCATATATTTCTTCCTCTCCCTTCTGTTTTTATCCTCACATTTATCTCACTTTTTCACATTTATTTTTTCTGCTTTTTTTGTCATTCCCCCTTTCTTGTACTCCCCCGCCCCCTCTAATATCTCCCCTTCGCTCTTTCCATCATTTTTACCCGCAGGTATTTCATTTTTCTTTCCTCTCCTCCTAACCTCTCTGACATTTTCTTCTTTTCTCGCTTCTTCCTTTCCCTTACTTCTCTTCTCCTTTCTTTATTGCCTCTGACTTTTTCTCCCTTGCTCCTCTATGCTCACTTTCGTTCACCAGCTTACTCCCACTTCCAATACGCTACTTCCTGTTTCCTTCTGTCTCTCTCTAATTTTCTCTTCTTCCTCTACCGCTCGTTGGCTCACACTCATCTCTTATATATAGGTCCCCCTCCTCTTATATTTAGGTCCCTCTCCCTTATATTTAGGTCCCCCCTCGTTCTTTTTCCCCGTCACTATTATCTTCATTTTAATCTTTCTCTCCCACACTGCCTTCTTACTCTCTGTGTGGATCTTTATCCTTTCTTTCCTTCACCTTTATTTCTACCTATTGCCACCTCCATTTCTTGTCTCTGACTCTTTTAATGTAATCTATAATTTCCTGGGCTCTGCCGAAGCTGTGCTGCACTTGCATGACCACCTGCATGACCCTATGCAATGTGCCCCAGGCCTTCATCAGGAGCAGCGCATGCGGTCGTTGTTGCGAAGTGAACGCCGTCAGATTGTAGCACACAAAGCTACAAATTCAGGGCATCTGGGCATGCACAGTGCAGGCACTAGCTGGACTTGGGTTGTCAAACCCAGCATTGTCATGCTCTGCAAGTCCAAGGGGCAGGGATACTGGTCACTGCGTCTGAGCTGTGACTCCCAGGATGCTGTGTACCATCACTATTCACTAGTCATAGTTCAGCATACCCAGAGAAATCAATGTTGTTAGAAATGGGAATTCCGGTTAGCTAAGGCTTGCGCCAAAGCCAGGCAGAAACCATCACTCTAGTCTGGGCAAGGGAGTTACAAGCCAAAGATAACTTCCAATTCCAATTCCAAAAATTCTTTATTTCGGCCACATAGGCCATAAAAGATACAATAAAATACAGTACATAATTTACACATTATTTACATATAAAAAGATCTACTGGGTCTGCATGGGGTAAGGAATACTTATTATCCATGCTGCCATTAGGAATTTTGAAACAGCAAAGACAATATGGCCCAGGGTATTAGTTTTCATGACCCTGTATGCCTGTAAGTACTCCCTAAAACCCAGGTTTCGACACAATGGTGCTATCCAACGCTTCCTGGGACTCTGGTAGGCGTGGCAAACAAACATTATGTGTAAATCATCTTCATCCTGAGTTTTACAACAAGGGCAAAGTTTGTCACCACCTGTGGACCATTTATGGGTGAATACTTTAGTGGGGAGTGTACCAAACCTCCATTGCAGGAACAGTTTCCTCGCTAAAAGAGGAAAGATAAAATCCATAAAAGGTTCGAAAAGATAAGAATTTTTGGATTCCATAAAACGTCCCATCAAGGTGCCGCTGCTATGAGCATTATCCATGTCAGCCAGATTTTTGTTTTTGTAGAGCTGGGCGAGAGTTTTTCGCGTAATCCTTTGGCAGCCCTGAGCTGGATCATCCCATAGGTCTGGCAAGTTCAAACTGAGCAATTCCGTCTTGATAAAAGCCAGCCAAGGAATTTTGTTGCTACCATTCAGGCTCAATACATGAATAAGGTCCTGTCTGTAATGGTACAGTTCCTCGGTAGTCCATATCCGGTGCCAAAACTTCACGGGTTTCGACAGGAGATCTTCAGCAATGGAGTGTAAACCCAAGTCTAGTCTTAGGGGGAGGAGTGGCGTACCTTGCGGGAGAGCAAGTAGGCGTCTCAAGAAACTATTTTCCACCGCTGCCAGTGCCTTCCCTGCTTTGTGACCCCACAACTCGCTGCCATACATGGCTGCTGCCTTCGCTTGGGATCTATATGTTTCCAGGGCCGGGCTTACAGGCTTAAAGGTGGACTTATTTGCCACCTTCAGGAGTGCGCCCGATAGCTGGGATAGTTTCAGCCTTGATCTCGCTATCTGGCAGTCCCAAGCTAAGTTTTCTTGTAGTGTTACCCCCAGATATATAAAGGTCGAGACCCTCTCAAGACTAACTTCCCCCAGTTTTGGATTGGGTCTGGTTTTGGTAGGGGGATTGAAGATCATGAACTTAGTTTTTTCTGTGTTCACCTCCAACCCATGTTGGCGACAGAAGAGGCCAAAACCATTCACAATCCTCTGGATTCCCATGGGGGATTTGGAAAGCAGGAGGGTATCGACAGCAAACATAATTGCCGGGACCCTCCTGCCTGCCAAAAGCGGGGCATCATTGTCCTTAACAGTGTCAAGATGTTGAATGACACTGTTAATGAAAAGACAGAACAGGGTCGGCGCCAAGACACAGCCCTGTCTGACTCCTCGACGGACCGGAAATTTGCCCGAGAGCTTGCCATCCTTCCCACACCTCACTTGTGCATAGTTGTTCTCATGCAACCTGATGATAATACTAAGGAGGTGGGGGGGTACTCCTAGCTTCTGCAGAACCTCCCATAGTTTCCTTCTAGGGACTAGGTCAAAGGCTGACCTCAGATCCACGAAGACCATGTACAGTCTTCCTCCCTCTAGTGTTACAGTCTTCCAATATAGAAGGAGAAGGCGGAAGATCTGGTCCATGGTCGACGTGTTCTTTCTGAAGCCAGCCTGTAGGGGGCTCATGATGTCATTGTCCTCCACCCAGTCCAGGAGGTGATTTAGGATAAGGCGCGCAAAAAGCTTTTGGGGTACATCTATTAGGCTAATGGGCCTATAGTTGGCGGGGAGCAGAGTAGATCCCTTCTTGTGGATCGGAACAATCTCTGCCCCTAGCCAAGACCCGGGGATTGACATACCTCCTAGGATGGCATTGAAAAGAATAAGAAGGTATGGACCCCAGATGTCCAAGTGATGCCTAAACAGATCCCCAGGTAGCCTATCCAGACCTGGCGCCTTCCCCGATGATAAATGCTTCAGGGCTGCCTCCACTTCCCCCAGGGATAGTTCCATGTCACGGTCCTGTGCGCCGCAGGGCGCTAGCAGGGCTATATCAGGGCAGGAGTTAGTGTCTTGGTAAAGCGCCCCAAAATGGGCCTCCCAAACCTCGGGGGCAATGTTGGGTTCCACTGCTTTTTTAAGTTCCCCTATCCCATTATTAACAAGGGCCCAGAATTTACGGGAGTCCCTGACTTTTAGGGCATCATGAAGATCTTGCCAGTGATTCCAGTCCCACTCGGTCCTAGCAGTCGCCATCACTGCTTTATAGTGTTTCCTAAGGTCACGTACCTTGGCCTTATTTGACCCCTCTTTTATTGCAGCAATAAGCTCAGACTTTGCTGCCCTACAAGAGGAGGTATACCAGGTGGGAACATGGGTCTTTTTCTTTCGATTTGGGACCACTGGGTGAAATACCTCAGCCAAATCCCTCACAAGATCCTGGTGAATGCCACCCAGTTTCTCATTATATTCTGGGGTTCTTGGTGCATTTAGAAGTGCGTCCACCTCCATAAACCTTGGGAGTGCCAACTCGTATAGCTTAATGATGGCCTCTTCTGAACTCACAAGCTTTCCCCACTTAACCCGGCGCCTGTTAGTTGTAAGGACCAATTCCCCCGTATCTCCCCCTGGATTTTCTACCAATATGCCCGCTAAATGCAGGGGCCACTGGATGTTTAAACAAAGGGCATTGTGGTCACTATCTGACCTGTTTATTACCCTAAAGTCGAGGACTTTGGGCCAGAGTGTAATATCTAACATGATATAATCTAGCCTCGACTCATGGCCCCTCCTATTGAAAGTACACACTGAGGGGGTATCGGAAGGGGTACGACCGTTACAAGCCCTCAGTGCGTAGTTCAGGGTAAGGGACATAAGTTGTACTGCAAGGGGGGACCAGGCTTTGGGATGAGGGGAAGACGAGGGTGGGACCCCCCAGTAGTCATCCTCGGCCGTGAGGGCACCCTCCAATATGCCCTCGAGAGGTTCAAAGTGGCAGTTCAAGTCTCCTCCAAGCACCACCTTGAAATCTCCCGGGAGTTGCCCCAGGAAGGAGGACAAGTCGTTTAGGGTTGGTGATTCATTTGGCGCGGCAACTGGTCGCGAGTAGACATTCACAATAGCCCATGATGGTTTACCAGGCCATGTGAGCCGAACGCACTGGATGTCCTGCGAGAACGTGTGCACCTGTTCCGCCTGGCACCCAGTGTGACTCGCAATCCAGATTGCCAAGCCACCTGACGGCCTCCCCCTCCCACTCCATTTGGCAGGGATTTCAAATACTTCAAACCCTCTCCTAGTTTGGGTGTCCCTCGCCCATGTTTCCTGAAAAAGGAGGATGTCACTACTACCCACTAGATGGTCCCACTCCGGTGTGCCTTCCTTATTTGCAATGCCTGCCACATTCCATGAGACAATTCTCAAGCCCTGATCTGTTGGTGGGGGGCCTTGACCTATAATAGGAGGTTGCGCAAAGACTGTGGGTGGATGAATTCCTGGCAAGGCAGTAATGCAATCTGCGATGGCGGATGGACCAGCCAACTCCGCCCCCCCGGGTTGCAGGATATGGTCAGCCCCGGTGTTGGGTGGAGGCTCCTGTTGACCCAGACTGTCACCCGTGCTAAGTGATCGATCTTTAGCGTTATCCTGCGGGCCATGTTCAGTTACAGGGGCTGCACTCACTCCCACCCGACTTGGCACCTCATCTTTAGCATTTTCCTGCAGACCATGTTCAGTTACAGGGGCTGTACTCTCTCCCACCCGACTTTGCACCTCATCCAGCATCTTCCCAGGGCTGAAAGGGGTCACCCTGGTTTGTGGTCAGTCGACCTGATCTAGGCAGGAAAATCTATTATGATGTATGAAATTTGCCTGGGCAGGTGGTAAGTAATGCCTTGGTCTGTAACGTGAGCCATCTACAGCAAAGCCTACTCTAGTCCACCCCTTCTCTGCCTCTGTATTGCTAACATTTGGGTAGAAGTGTGAGAGGGGGACTAATTCAATATTGGACTTGTCAGGCCTTACAAGCCAGTTGCAGATGTAGTTAGCAACGTGGGGGCTTTTAAAACTTATAATAATGCAGTCCCCTGCCCTATTCTTTGGAGTAAGACCAATCCAGGGGATCCTCCTAACCATCAGGACATCGCCTTTCAGGTTAGGAGGCAGCGGCCTATTAATACTAAGCCAGCTTATCACCTTATTGCGTAAAGAGTCTTGAGGCTCCCTCATATCACCAGTTAACTCAGGTACTCCCACCATGATTACCGTGTATGGGACTGCTTCTGGGGGCAGATTTACCACCCTGCGCCTGTCAAAAGGGGGAGTGGTACCCTCAGTAGGAGCATTGGTAGAGTTCACCACTCCCCCTGTTTGTGGCGCAGGAAGTTGCTTAGATCTCCTAGGGGCCGGGACAGGGGGCCTAGGTGCTGAAGGTGGCAAAGGGTGTGTCTGGGGAACAGGCGCACCGTCTGTACTCAGCAGTACCGTATTGGCGCCCTGGGGCGGTGCAGAGGACAGCGGTCTATTCCCCGATGGAGCCCGGGGGGCTGGAGGGGCATTTATCGCATTTATGGCTAACCCGGGACTTTTCCTTAAGTGACTGTTTTCCAAGGCCTTCAGTCTGGTCTCTATGGCGTCCAATTTAGCTGAGATGGGGATTAGCAAATTCTTCATGATATCTGTGAGTGAGTTAATTATTGTGTCAGTGCTATTAGAAGTTGCCCCACCAAAAATAAAAGGGCCCGGGTGCAAGGGTAGGGCGGCGGGAGCTGGAGAGCCCATATGATTTGACCTGGACCCTGACAGATTAAGATCAGGGGAGGCAGAAATGTCTGTACTGTCCACCTGATTTAGCTCTATTGTGTCGACTTTGGCCCTCTTTGCCTTCTTTGCTTTCCTGGACCTTTTCCTTTTTGGAGGCTGTTCCACTCCACTGCCTGCAGGGTCTGTAAGCAGGTCAACCTGGCCTGCATCTTGCAAGTCTGTTCCCCTACTTTCCGGAATGGCAGGATGGTCAGAGATCCCAGATAACCGGGAGGAGTTCCTATCCCTCTGCGTCAAGGGAGTTCTTAACTGCTGAAGGACCGACTCAATCGTCTGATCAATACTGTCCATTAAGGACATGTGGGTGGCATCCAGTGGGATCGGTGTGCTAGCATCTGTAGAATAAGTATCCCCCTGATCCAAGAACACACTTTCCGGACCCATCTCAAGGTGCGCCTCTGTGATTGACGAGCATTTGCTAGCTTGGTTACTCGCCTTTGGGAAGAATTTTTCCAGAGTACTTAGACCTTGTTGGGCGGACTTACTTCGTGAAGTTCTGGTCGCCATTATGGAGTGTGTAGGGAGGCGCTACGGGGCAGGGAGCGTCAGAGGGGTGGCCCGGTCCGGTCTCTGCAGGCCTCTAACGGCCTAGAACGGCCCGCTCTTTGCCCGGTCTTCGCCCCGGTGACCGCCCCGCGCGCGTCCCGCGATGCGCGTGAGCAGGTTCACCTAAGTATGACAAGGGGGCGTGGCACTGGGAGGGGGCGCGGCGCGGCGGGAAGAGGAACCAGCTGGCGATGTCAGGTGGAATGCTGGTCCTCGCAGTCCCGCTCGCCTGCGCCTCTCACCTCCACTGCGGCCGGACTGTGCAAAGGACGTTCCCCCAGGTAGGCGTTAGCTCCCAACCACTCCAGTGGCGAGCAAGGCAGCAGGACAGACTTCTCAACTCGAGCGCCTCCCGCGAAGCGGGGGCCACGAGGAGTAAAGTACACTTTCAGGCAGGGGGGCGTGGCACTGGGAGGGGGCGCGGCGCGGCGGGAAGAGGAACCAGCTGGCGATGTCAGATGGAATGCTGGTCCTCGCAGTCCCGCTCGCCTGCGCCTCTCACCTCCACTGCGGCCGGACTGTTCAAAGGACGTTCCCCCAGGTAGGCGTTAGCTCCCAACCACTCCAGTGGCGAGCAAGGCAGCAGGACAGACTTCTCAACTCGAGCGGCACCCGCGAAGCGGGGGCCGCGAGGAGTAAAGTACACTTTCAGGCAGGGAGGCGTGGCACTGGGAGGGGGCGCGGCGCGGCGGGAAGAGGAACCAGCTGGCGATGTCAGATGGAATGCTGGTCCTCGCAGTCCCGCTCGCCTGCGCCTCTCACCTCCACTGCGGCCGGACTGTGCAAAGGACGTTCCCCCAGGTAGGCGTTAGCTCCCAACCACTCCAGTGGCGAGCAAGGCAGCAGGACAGACTTCTCAACTCGAGCGGCACCCGCGAAGCGGGGGCCGCAAGGAGTAAAGTACACTTTCAGGCAGGGGGGCGTGGCACTGGGAGGGGGCGCGGCGCGGCGGGAAGAGGAACCAGCTGGCGATGTCAGATGGAATGCTGGTCCTCGCAGTCCCGCTCGCCTGCGCCTCTCACCTCCACTGCGGCCGGACTGTGCAAAGGACGTTCCCCCAGGTAGGCGTTAGCTCCCAACCACTCCAGTGGCGAGCAAGGCAGCAGGACAGACTTCTCAACTCGAGCGGCTCCCGCGAAGCGGGGGCCGCGAGGAGTAAAGTACACTTTCAGGCAGGGGGGCGTGGCACTGGGAGGGGGCGTGGCGCGGCGGGAAGAGGAACCAGCTGGCGATGTCAGATGGAATGCTGGTCCTCGCAGTCCCGCTCGCCTGCGCCTCTCACCTCCACTGCGGCCGGACTGTGCAAAGGACGTTCCCCCAGGTAGGCGTTAGCTCCCAACCACTCCAGTGGCGAGCAAGGCAGCAGGACAGACTTCTCAACTCGAGCGGCACCCGCAAAGCGGGGGCCGCGAGGAGCAAAGTACACTTTCAGGCAGGGGGGCGTGGCACTGGGAGGGGGCGCGGCGCGGCGGGAAGAGGAACCAGCTGGCGATGTCAGATGGAATGCTGGTCCTCGCAGTCCCGCTCGCCTGCGCCTCTCACCTCCACTGCAGCCGGACTGTGCAAAGGACGTTCCCCCAGGTAGGCGTTAGCTCCCAACCACTCCAGTGGCGAGCAAGGCAGCAGGACAGACTTCTCAACTCGAGCGGCACCCCTGCTCATCCTCTAGGTAAGGTGACACGAGCAGTAAGGCTAATTTCGGAGGCAATGTAGGTTAAGTATTTGCGCACGCATCCAGCAATAACACCCCAGGCCCACCACAAAGGAAACTCCACACAAGGTTATATATAGAAATAGCCTCTGTATTATACCAAACACATTAGATAATAAACACACACTTTACAATGTGCCAACAGGCACGGGCGGAATTTACAGGGGATTATATACATGGGACAGGGCCACGTGGGCCACTGTCAGGAATAAGCACTTTTAGAACTAGCACATGGTAGATTTAGCACTTTGTAGGAATAACGCTTAGCACATAGCACATATTAAAACTGTAGCACCAAATAACAAATGTAGCACACAACCAGTAATCACTGATAAAAGGTAAGTACCACCTACGCAACCCTAACCACCTTAGGAAAATATCACGCAGGGAACCATGAACTCACTGATGTAACTATACTAGGAAACACAACCAAATAAGCATAAAAACACATTCACAGGTATAGGCACAAAGACATTATACATGACGCAGAAATCACATTAGGCAGGTAATTACATTTGTGCAAAAGGATCACATAGGGCATAAACACGTACTCCACGCAAGTGTACAACACATGGAACTGTCCCCAGGCCAACTTGGCCTCTCAGGGGTTGAAACACCCTATGTCCAGCAAAGTCAGGGCAGGCTGCGCGGGCAGCCAAGGAAGAAGGTGCAAGGGCCTAAATGTAGCAGCTGCCCACTAAGTGCTGGGCAGCTGTAGCAGGGAGCCTGGCACCAGCGTGCCTCCTTGCTCTCTTCTGAATTCCAAACAATGGGGCCCAAGAACATGTGGGAGCCTCGTGGGCTCAAGAAACAAATGCTACCTCACTGGGGGGAGCGGCCCGTTGCCAACCGGGGCCGCTCTACCTACCCAAAAATGCCCCCGGGATGTAGGAGCCTCGTGGGCTGTGATTGAACAACTGGGGACCTCAAGAGCCTCTTGGGCTCGAATATACTGTGCCCCAGGAGCCTCTTGTGGGCTCTAAAGAAATGCCCGCTTCGTTGGAGTCCCTCTCGGGGGCTTCGGAAAAATAATGCCCCCGCGGTCATTGGAGCCTCGACAGACTCAAAATAAACAAAATGCCCTGATGTGCCCCCTGGAGCCCTCGTGGGCTTTAA
The DNA here is from genome assembly GCF_964263255.1 of Lissotriton vulgaris. Lineage (NCBI taxonomy): Eukaryota > Metazoa > Chordata > Amphibia > Caudata > Salamandridae > Lissotriton > Lissotriton vulgaris. The sequence continues at coordinate 136,207,931 of NC_141691.1, forward strand.
ACACAACTGTGCCTCCTCTCTGCACTACTGGCCCCCTTCCGAGCTCCCTCCCGACCCATCTGCACTCACCGGCTACTTCCGCTCAGAGCCGGTGCTCCTCTTGCCAGCACTCTGCTTCGGGCTGTCTCTCCTTTGGGATGCAGGGCTCTACAGCAGTCAGGGGCTCTCCCACGCTCCCCACGGCACTCCGGGGCTCTCCCTCACTACCGGGAGCCTCAGGGGGGAAGAGCTTGCTACCTCTCTTCGGTGCAGGAGCACGGGGTAGGCTCCCGTCTGCTTCCTGCTGGGGTAGCCAATGGCAGCGCGGGTCGCCGGGCGAGCCTCCCGCAGCCTTCACCAATGGCAGCGCGGCTCCCCGGGTGACGTCAGCGGCTGCTTCCTCGGCTTGCTTTCTCCGGGGAGCTCGAACTTGGTTGAAAATGAGGGGTAGGCTCCCTCAAGAGGCCCACAATTGCGGGGTAGGCACCCGCTAAATTGAAATATAAAGCGGGGTAGGCACCCGCTCGGGGGATAATTAAAATATACAACCAAGAAAGAATACGCAGCACTCGGTGCCCAGCCCAGTGCTACTAGGAGACGGAGAAGCGCAGCTTCAGGCACAAAAGAACCCTTCCCCAGGATGCAAAATAAAGCACTCCCAGGCGCTAGGAGAAAGTTCAGGCACCAAGTCCCTAGGAAGGCAGGGGGGGCAAAGGCTGGGCACAGGGGCCAGCTCACAGGGCCCTCCAGGCAGGGAGGCAGTCCCAAGTGGTGGTTCTTCCTGGCGCCCAGCAGCAGGCCCCCTCCAAGTTAGGTTCAGCAAGAGAACATTTTGCAGGGGGTCACAGACCTTTTTTATACACCTCAATCCTTTGACTGTGTCTGTAGGGTGGGGGAAAACCAGACACAGCTGGTTTTGGAGCACTCTGATGTGCTCAGCCCCTCTTCCCATTCACTGGCCAGGCTAGAGTCATCAGTCGCACCACAGGGGGCGGAGCCAGCATTGTGTGGGGAAAGCCCAGCCCTATTCAGGTCCCAGGTGCACTCCTCCCTCACATCAATCATGCAGATCTCTCCAATCACCACCGTGGCAGACCCATCCTGACTCCTGGAGCCAGGCTCACCAGCCAGCATCAGCCAATCACAAGCCGGAAAGCCAATTCACATAATTTACACAGACATGCCAACTTCTAGAAGTGGCACTTCCACACTAGACACATTTATGCCGCAAACATCATCGCGCAGCATTTAATCACACTAGTCCGCACATACCAAACTCGCACCTGCACTCCCCACGCATCAGGAACTACCAGGGACACATACATTCCCCATGCATTCCTATTGGAGGGCAGGCCAACCTCCCTACACGCACGCACTTTACCCTTTGGACACAGTGGTAAAGTGCACAGAAGCCAAAAATCACTAACACCAGGTCACCATTAAAAGCAAAAAGTTCAGGGGTGAACCTGCCAGAAGGGCCAAGTCCAACAAATGTTTTAAGATTTTGTACTGGAATGTAACTATAACATTCCTTTAGCTGTGATATAAACCTCATATTCACAGGAAAAGGCACAAATCTGGCAATTATGCAGATTCGTTTTTATGAGCATAAATGATTGCTCAATAGAACCCACTGTCCGAAGGGAACATTTCGGTTCAATTTACATTTACATAGTGCCTTAAGTGTTTTATGTTATAAATGGCTAAATGTTCTGAGAAAGTAAAGCAAACAAATTCTAAGATGAACTTTCTAATTTGATGCTCGTAACTTTTTAAACTTTTACTTTGGAGGGAACAATCCTCTTCAGATTGTTTCTGCCAAAACCCTCTCTCTCAATTACATCTGCTGATGGAGATTGTATTGTCTGTCTTTTGTCAAGAGATACCCTGATATTTGTCTGCGGATGTTGGTGGCGTGAGACAGTAGCAGCCTTTATTTCTGATGCTCTCTCCCCAGACTCTTTAAGTAGCCCATTTAATTACGACTCCTCTTGCAGTAGAAACAATTAGGAACACTGCCTGCTCTTAAAAAATGTTGGGTCCCTACCCCTTCCCATTTGCGAATGGGTTATTAACCTTGAATGTTTTGCAACCACATTACCTGTCGCAAAACATTCATACATACCAGTGATATTGGGTATTAGAAAGGGACGCTCTGAACACACCCCTTCCTAATACTGTATCGCAAAAGCAAAATGCAATTTGGTAACAAGTTACAGAGTCACATTGTGCCTTCTGTACACGGCAAAAAGGCATTTCGTTAAATTGCTCAGTACATCTGGCCTCATGAGCAGGAAAGATGTGCATTAGAAGAGTAAAAAAAAACAGAATTATCCACCTAAAAATACTTTAACTATTGACAAAATCTTCCTCCATACACCCCTGAAAAATTAGAGTGATGTATACTCCTTTATACTCTAAAAACCTAAGGGACTGATTAAGATCTCAGCGGGCGGTTTAACCGTGGCGGATGACCCATCCACCAAAATATAAATCCCATTATATCCCATGGGATTGATTTTTCTGCAAACAAGATATTCATCACAGGTGTGACGGAATAACCCGTCTGCCGAGATCGAAATCAGGCCCTAAGTTCTGGCTTTACGGATGTTCCGGATATTTTGCACTGACTTGCCCCTTTGTTTTCCCACCCGTATCCGTAAGCAAGTGGAGAGATCAACAAATTCAGAACCTCTGAAGCACGATTTGTGCTTTGCATCACAAATTCAACTTTTTGTCCACCTAAAACAAAGGAGGAGGACAACAGGTTTTTCGCCATGTTCGCCTAACGTCGGTGCCAGAGGTATGTGTAACATGTTCTTTTGATTTAAAGGGATGTATAATATAATCTGATGGGAATGTGCTGTTGGGGTAGAAATTCTTAACCAGCTAAATGTGATTGGGACTGTGCTGTTTTCAAAAGTGCGTGGCAGAAACTACAACTTGAACAAGGGGTTAATGGTTGCCTTTTATTTTGATTTTTTTGTCACCGATATTCTGTCTCTCTGATATTGTAGGTTTGATATTCAGGATGCACACTGCTAATATCACTCTTTGATCACCCTGGACACAAATAGTGTTCCTAGACAGGTTACATAGCTATGCTGAGCCTCTCATCTGATTCCGTAATGGATCGGAAACTCTGGCATTGGCTATGTTCACCATCACACAATATGCTGTTTTTCACAATACCCTTTTCTTTTTCTCCATGACTCTACTACCTCTAGGAAACTTGTTGTATATTGTTGGTTGCATGCTGTGTGTCGTACAGAGCTCTGATACCTCGGACCATGTTCGCACGTTATAAAACTCTCAATAAATAAAATAATTAATTATTAAATAAGCTATCAAAAACTACATGACGGGTGATGTGACACCGAGTGGAGGTGGCGCTCACTCTTTACGGGTGTGTCAAAACCAAGTCTATCCAGACGTTGTGCTCCAAGGGAGGGGGAACCACCCAAACCCCTTCAACATGATCCAAAGAGATCTGTCTAAATCAACAAGCTGCCCGAGCACACACAAAAGACAGTATAACAGCCTATTGCAATCATATAATGGCACACAAATCCATTTATATTCTTCATCATTATTTTCTTCTGTTTGTTTGTCCAGCCAACACGTGTTTCGTCGTCTGGGCCAATCACCCACGACTTCCTCATGGCTGTATTGATATGTCAAAAAGTTCTGAACCTCTGTACCGGTTATAATTCCGTCCTGGCCAGTGATGTAGTAGAAATCAGATTACAACTTCTACGGAAGTTTCCGATGCTGCCAAACAATTTTGTCTCCACATAACAATAGGCCCCAAATGTGGTAAATCTCCAATAAATACTCACGATCTGACACCAGGCCCGGCTCCAGGAATATTTATTTGGGTGGGCCAAAGGTACATTCGGGTGGGCCACTGTTGGCCCGATTTATCGCTAATATATCTAGCCAGGCCTGCTTCTGGGCCCTCCTTTCTTTCTTTAGTCTTACAAGGCACAGTAAAACGCACTCTTTTCAAAGTCTCTTTCTAAATGTTATCACTCTCAAAAAGTGCTTTTCTCCCATATAATGTTCCTTTGATGGGAAGAGGAGGTTTCTAAGGTAGAAGTATCAAGCAAGTGACAGTACTCGGGCTCCCTCTGTGCGAGCCTTCTGGAGAACCCCGCTTCATTACTACCTCCACCTGACCCCTGACTCTGCAACACACTCCCTTAAAGGCTTGATTATCCACTTTTCTATCACCCCTCTCCTTTACACCTTATCTCACAGCTGACCTTGCGCCCCAGCCCCATATCAGCCACCATTCAGTTCCCCTTTCATTATTCCCAGTAAAAAACAATAGTAAAATCACCTTCAAACTTGAAACACTGAATATAGCAGTAAGTGTAATTATCATGCATGTTAAAGTATGATCCATAGTTGTCCTATTAGGCCGGCTTTAGTGCTGGTGCAAAAGTCTTTTTGACCTCTTTTTTTGACATCTTTCTCTGTAGATAACTCAACTACCACCCTCCAACTGTGCCTTTCATCTCTCCTTAGCGACTCCCCCTCATGGCCTCCTCCTCAGACTCCCCAACTACTACCCTCCACCAGTGCCCCTCATCTCTCCGTAGCTCCCCCACACCCCATGACCTCCTCCTCAGATTCCCTCACTGTCACCCTCCACCAGCGCCCCTCATCGCTCCGTAGTCCCCCCACCACCCCATGACCTCCTCCTCAGATTCCCCCACTGCTCCCTCCACCAGTGCCCCTCATCTCTCTGTAGTCCCCACCACCCCATGACCTCCTACTCGGATTTCCTCACTGCCACCCTCCACCAGTGCCCCTCATCTCTCTGTAGTTCCACCACCCCATGACCACCTCCTAGGCTTCCCTCACTGCTCCCTCCATCAGCGCCCCTCATCTCTGTAGTTCCCCCACCCAATAACTACCTCCTCAGCTTCCCTCAATGCCACCCTCCACTAGTGCCCCTCATTTCTCCATAGCCCCTCACCCCATGCCCTCCTCCTCCGATTCCCTCACTGCCACCCTCCACCAGCGCCCCTCAGCTCTCTGTAGTGCCCCCCAACCTGTGACCTCCTCCTCGGACTCACTCACTGCCACCGTCCACTAGTGCCCCATATCTCTCTGTAGTCCCCCCCCACCCCATAACCTCCTCCTCGGCTTCCCTCACTGCCACCCTCCACTAGTGCCCCTCATTTCTCCATAGCCCCCCCACCTCATGACCTCTTCCTCAGATTCCCTCACTGCCAACCTCCACCAGTTCCCCTCAACTCTCTGTAGTCCTCCTCCACCCCGTGACCTCCTCCTCGGCTTCCTTCACTGCCACCCTCCACCAGTGCCCCTTATCTCTCCGCAGCCCCCCCCACCCCATGACCTCCTACTTGGATTCCCTCACTGCCACCCTCCACTAGTGCCCCTCATCTCGCCGTTGCCCCTCTCGCATATCCATTCCATTTGTTGTATAGCGCTACTCATATGAGTGTAGGTTGTCACAGTACTTTACATAACAGCACACATTATACAGAGACAATAAATCAGTCTATGGGGAATGTCACAGAAGCCAACGAGGATTACAAGGTGTAGAAATCACGTCCTCCACACTGGTGGGTAGTATATTTTACAATGGTTTGGTATGGGGAAGCACAAACTCATGATTTAAAGAGTACTCCAGTGGTTGGGGGTTGGCTTTATTGATAAAAAGGTATAACTGCCCAAACAAACTCTTTTTAGTAACAATAGAATGTTGAAAGAATGGAGAAGTTCTAACTATATCAAAACACAAAAAAGCGACGTTTATATTCAGCTCTTTGATGACAGTTCATAGGTCACTGTCCTATGTTAGGATAGTAACTTCTGAACTGCAAGTAACACAAGGATATCTGTGACAGAGGTAGTAACCCACTGTGCTATTCCCATAAAATTCAGTTTATCTGCATTTAAAAACGACCAAAAGACAAAAGGTTGCTCTGCAGCAGTATCGTAAATCACTAGTTGTCTGAACAGTTTTTATTGTTGTTGTACATCGGTGGCAGATTCACCTCGAGGGCCAAGGCTCATGTTTGGGTGGGCCAGACTCATGTTTGGGTGGGCCAGGCTCATGTTTGGGTGGGCCTGGCCCACCCGGCCCACCCTCTAGAACCGGGCCTGTCTGACACCGACGCTGATCCGCGTCTCGTATTTATTATTAAGCAAGCAAAGGGCACTGAGTGCGGCCAAACAATGTAACCCTCTGAAACGGATGCCTGTCTGCGTTCTGTCGGCTCAGTATCTCGCACGGTGTGAGATCAAATCAAAATTAAATATATGTTTACAACAAAATGTTTATAATGGCAAGACTTCAGATTTATCGGGATTCAGTTTATAACCTGATACAGTAGTGAATGAGTTAACTTCAGTGAGAAAAGTGGGGAGTGAGGATTAAGTGTTTGAAAGAAACAGAAGAAAATCATCAGCGTTAACTGACAATTTTAGTTGTATATCTCCATAAGGAAATCCTTGTATTTCTATATTTTGATGGATTTGTGTAAAAAAAAAGGTTCAAGGGCTAGGATAAATAAAAGACAAGAAGTGGACAGCCTTGTCTAACACCTCTGTGTAATTGAAAGGAATGAATAGGTTGGAACACACACTCGGTTGTTGGTCCGAAGCTGTAATGTTGTGGCGTGCCTCAGGAGTATCACTCTCTGACCGAAGAGTGTGACTGAATAGACAATAGGTAGCGTCTCCTACATAGGTGACGTCCCCTGAGCACAGCGTGAGGCCTGCTGAAAGCAGGATCTATGAATCTTAATAAATGCTGTGATGAATGAATGAAATAGATTGGCAGCTTTTTGAAAGATTTTATTCTTCTGATATTATGGCTCCATATTGAGAATGATTCATCAAAAGATGCATTAATCCATCATATAGACACTCGCCTCTGAACACGCACCTTTTGCTAACGCCATTCGTATTTTTCCCCTGACGAAGGGCTGACATTGCCCGAAATGCATCGGGAAATGCGTTTGATGATGGATTAATACATCTTTTGATGATTCATTCTCTGTATAATATTGGAAGAAAAAAATCTTTCAAAAAGTTTAGATAAGTGATCTAGCACTCTTTGTCTCTTCATGTGAGAGCATGAAGAGACAAAGATATTCCAAGAGACTATTTTGAGTACCATGTACAGTATGAATATCAAAACATAGGTAAATATTATGTACCAAACATTCTGAATCATGAGAACAGATGGATAATAGTTTTGCAAAATCCAAGTGAAAGAATAGAAAAGCGATATAAGATAAGAGTGAGCAGAAGAGAGAGACAATATTAATGTCAAAATGAGAGAAAGGGGGAGGAGGAAGGGAAAAGTAAAAGAACAGACAACATTAACCAAGTAGGAATAAACCAGACAATATTCCTATTGGGTTGGGGGATGCACAAATCGAAGACGTGCATCTTTAATTTATGAGTGGGGTGTCTAGGAGAGGAAGACATAAAATACATAGATGGGACCTTATATAGTAGGGTAGGTACCTAAAGGGAGAAGAAACAAACAATCAACATCATGAAGACAATCAACAAAAAATGAAAAAAACTTTTTTTTTTAAATGCATCCCGTTTATTTTCAAGGAAAACTGGCTACATTTGAAGAAAAAAGTTGTTTTATTTAGAAAGCAAACAAACATGGTGGTCTGCTGTCCCCAACAGGCCATCATCTCTGTGATTGTAGCTCATTCCCAATCGGCAGCAAATTGCGATCTGCCTCATGTTAATATATTATATTATATTGATGAGGCAATTCATTTGCGACCCCATTGGAAATCGCTAAATGTGTCTGACACACATTCGTACATTCCGTTTGCGAGTCACAAATTGTGAGTTGCACAAAATCGCAGTTTGCAACCCACAAAATGGAATGGTCGTACATCTGGCCCTTAATTTCCTCAAGTAACAGATCAAAGGAAACAGAGGAAAAAAGTTAATGGGAGAAGAGGGATCTTTCTTATGACTTTTTGTTAGATTAGCGTTTGAGGGCAGACCAGATTTAATAGACGAGGATGGTCTAGGAATACATAAGTGGAAGAATCATATTTAAGAGTTGAAGGGTCATCTCTGATATCGAAAGCAGATACAGATTGTATAGTTGTATTATCCTGAGGAGTAAAGTAAACAGACATAGAGGAGTTTTAGTCTCCTGGCTTTTCCCATATGAAAGACAAATACAAAGAGCAGCAATCAGATTTGTGCAAACAACCGAGCTGGGTTGTTGATTCTATAAAGTCAATTCCTATCTGATCCACCTTAATGACAGGGTGTGGTGAACAGGAATTTGCTTATGGGAGCAAAATACAATATAATAGAAAACGAACTGCTATCACTTTAAATTAAATATTATATCATTACCTTGCATGTGAAAAAGAAATATGCACGAATCTAAATCTTTTGAAAAGCGTGTCCCAGAAGGCAATATTGCAGTAAAGGAAGTAGTGGGAAGGAGCTCTAAAATAAACACAAGCCAGTTAAAAGAATTACTTTCTTAGAACAAATGAGCCATACACATGGAGACAAATTATTTTCAAAGCAAGGCCTGTGAATAGAAGACAAGCACCATATGTATGATGTTTCAAATGCCATTGCTTCCAGGAAACAATCTATTTCAGAAAATAAGTTAGGGTAAAAAGGTGGCAGCATAGTCATAAATATTGTTCAGAAGAAATTCTTGACAATGGATTAATTAATTTCAGACCGGTAGCTGTTTCTTTTAGGTATTTGGAAGCTTAAAAAGAATTAATCTCTTTAGAAAATACTTGAATGTCAGAAAGTGTTAGCATAGCCGTAAATATTGGGTAGAATGAACGTGTCTACATTGAATTAATTAAATTCAGACTGTGAGCTATTACTGTATTTCTGAGGAGAACATGAAGCTCTCAGAGCAAAGAATGGTGCCCCTTCTGTGCTGTGTAATGAAATATTTATTGCTTAAAATAGAACTTGGGTGCTTGCATAATTAAGGTGAGCATAGTCAGTGAACTTTAGTCATCTATATTTCATAAATAAATGTTAAATAATGTTTTCAGTCCAGACAGAGAGGATGCCCAGACCCTGATGGAGAGTAAGGAAAGGAAACCTTCTTCTTTGATGCCTAGCCAAGGGCCCGCACCTTGGGTGCCATCTCTAAGGCAAAGAAGTGTCTCTCGTATGATGGCAGCCGCTTTTTGTCATAGGTGTCTCTTTATGTCAAGTACTTTTCTCAGCATTTCAGGCTCTTCATTTTGTCTTGGATGTCCTCCCTTATGCAAAGAACTATGTCCATAGTACGTGCTTAAGCCTTTCTGCATGGGAGCCCCGATGCAAAATTTCCGCCACTACGTAAGTGCCAGCATTTTACCACAGGGGGCATGCCAAGAGTTACTTCTAGTATGTCAGTGCCAGCATTTTACCACAGGGGGCATGCCAAGAGTTACTTCTAGTATGTCAGTGCCTGCATTTTACCACAGGGGTCATGCCAAGAGTTACTTCTAGTATGTCAGTGCCAGCATTTTACCACAGGGGGCATGCCCAGAGTTACTTCTAGTATGTCAGTGCCTGCATTTTACCACAGAGAGCATGCCAAGAGTTACTTCTAGTATGTCAGTGCCAGCATTTAACCACAGGGGGCATGCCAAGAGTTACTTCTAGTATGTCAGTGCCTGAATTTTACCACAGGGGGCATGCCAAGAGTTACTTCTAGTATGTCAATGCCTGCATTTTACCACAGGGGGCATGCCAAGAGTTACTTCTAGTATGTCTCTGCCTGCATTTTACCACAGGGGGCATGCCAAGAGTTACCTCTAGTATGTCAGTGCCTGCATTTTGCCACAGGGGGCATGCCAAGAGTTACTTCTAGTATGTCAGTGCCTGCATTTTACCACAGGGAGCATGCCAAGAGTTAATTCTAGTATGTCAATGCCTGCATTTTACCACAGGGGGAATGCCAAGAGTTACTTCTAGTATGTCAGTGCCTGCATTGTACCACAGGGGGGAGGCCAAGAGTTACTTCTAGTATGTCAGTGCCTGCATTTTACCGCAGGGGGCATGCCAAGAGTTACTTCTAGTATGTCAGTGCCTGCATTGTACCACAGGGGGCATGCCAAGAGTTACCTCTAGTATGTCACTGCCAGCATTTTACCACAGGGGGCATGCCAAGAGTTACTTCTGGTATGTCAGTGCCTGCATTTTACCAAAGGGGGCATGCCAAGAGTTACTTCTAGTATGTCAGTGCCTGCATTTTACCACAGGGGACATGCCAAGAGTTACTTCTAGTATGTCAGTGCTTGCATTTTACCACAGGGGGCATGCCAAGAGTTACTTCTAGTATGTCAGTGCCAGCATTTTACCGCAGGGGGCATGCCAAGAGTTACCTCTAATATGTCAGTGCCTGCATTTTACCGCAGGGGACATGCCAAGAGTTACTTCTAGTATGTCAGTGCCAGCATTTTACCACAGGCGACATGCCAAGAGTTACTTCTAGTATGTCAGTGCCAGCCTTTTACCACAGGGGGCATGCCAAGAGTTACCTTTAGTATGTCAGTGCCAGCATTTAACCACAGGGGGCATGCCAAGAGTTACTTCTAGTATGTCAGTGCCTGCATTTTACCACAGGGGTCATGCCAAGAGTTACTTCTAGTATGTCAGTGCCAGCATTTTACCACAGGGGGCATGCCCAGAGTTACTTCTAGTATGTCAGTGCCTGCATTTTACCACAGAGAGCATGCCAAGAGTTACTTCTAGTATGTCAGTGCCAGCATTTAACCACAGGGGGCATGCCAAGAGTTACTTCTAGTATGTCAGTGCCTGAATTTTACCACAGGGGGCATGCCAAGAGTTACTTCTAGTATGTCAATGCCTGCATTTTACCACAGGGGGCATGCCAAGAGTTACTTCTAGTATGTCTCTGCCTGCATTTTACCACAGGGGGCATGCCAAGAGTTACCTCTAGTATGTCAGTGCCTGCATTTTGCCACAGGGGGCATGCCAAGAGTTACTTCTAGTATGTCAGTGCCTGCATTTTACCACAGGGAGCATGCCAAGAGTTAATTCTAGTATGTCAATGCCTGCATTTTACCACAGGGGGAATGCCAAGAGTTACTTCTAGTATGTCAGTGCCTGCATTGTACCACAGGGGGGAGGCCAAGAGTTACTTCTAGTATGTCAGTGCCTGCATTTTACCGCAGGGGGCATGCCAAGAGTTACTTCTAGTATGTCAGTGCCTGCATTGTACCACAGGGGGCATGCCAAGAGTTACCTCTAGTATGTCACTGCCAGCATTTTACCACAGGGGGCATGCCAAGAGTTACTTCTGGTATGTCAGTGCCTGCATTTTACCAAAGGGGGCATGCCAAGAGTTACTTCTAGTATGTCAGTGCCTGCATTTTACCACAGGGGACATGCCAAGAGTTACTTCTAGTATGTCAGTGCTTGCATTTTACCACAGGGGGCATGCCAAGAGTTACTTCTAGTATGTCAGTGCCAGCATTTTACCGCAGGGGGCATGCCAAGAGTTACCTCTAATATGTCAGTGCCTGCATTTTACCGCAGGGGACATGCCAAGAGTTACTTCTAGTATGTCAGTGCCAGCATTTTACCACAGGCGACATGCCAAGAGTTACTTCTAGTATGTCAGTGCCAGCCTTTTACCACAGGGGGCATGCCAAGAGTTACCTTTAGTATGTCAGTGCCAGCATTTTACCACAGGGGGCATGCCAAGAGTTACCTCTAGTATGTCAGTGCCAGCATTTTACCACAGGGGGCATGCCAAGAGTTACTTCTAGAATGTCAGTGTCAGCATTTTACCACAGGGGGCATGCCAAGACTTATTTCTAGTATGTCAGTGCCTGCATTTTACCACAGGGGGCATGCCAAGAGTTACTTCTAGTATGTCAGTGCCTGAATTTTACCACAGGGGGCATGCAAAGAGTTACTTCTAGTATGTCAGTGCCAGCATTTAACCACAGGGGGCATGCCAAGACTTACTTCTAGTATGTCAGTGCCGCCTGCATTTTACCACAGGGGGCATGCCAAGAGTTACTTCTAGTATGTCAGTGCCTGCATTTTGCCACAAGGGGCATGCCAAGAGTTACTTCTAGTATGTCAGTGCCAGCATTTAACCACAGGGGGCATGCCAAGAGTTACTTCTAGTAAGTCAGTGCCTGCATTTTACCACAGGGGAGATGTCAAGAGTTACTTCTAGTAAGTCAGTGCCTGTATTTTGCCACAGGGGGCATGCCAAGAGTTACTTCTAGTATGTCAGTGCCTGCATTTTACCACAGGGGGCATGCCAAGAGTTAATTCTAGTATGTCAGTGCCTGCATTTTACCACAGGGGACATGCCAAGAGTTACTTAAAGTATGTAAGTGCCAGCATTTTACCACAGGGGGCATGCCAAGAGTTACTTCTACTATGTCAGTGCCTGCATTGTACCACAGGGGGCATGCCAAGAGTTACCTCTAGTATGTCAGTGCCTGCATTTTACCCCAGGGGGGGCATGCCAAGAGTTACTTCTAGTATGTCAGTGCCAGCATTTTACCACAGGGGACATGCCAAGAGATACTTCTAGTATGTCAGTGCCTGCGTTATACCACAGGGGGCATGCCAAGAGTTACTTCTAGCATGTCAGTGCCTGCATTTTACCACAGGGGGCATGCCAAGAGTTACTTCTTGTATGTCAGTGCCAGCATTTTACCACAGGGGGCATGCCAGGAGTTACTTCTAGTATGTCAGTGCCTGCATTTTACCACAGGGGGCATGCCAAAAGTTACTTCTAGTATGTCAGTGCCTGCATTTTGCCACAGGGTGGATGCCAAGAGTTACTTCTAGTATGTCAGTGCCAGCATTTTACACAGGGGGCATGCCAAGAGTTACCTCTAGTATGTCAGTGCCAGCATTTTACCACAGGCGGCATGCCAAGAGTTACCTCTAGTATGTCAGTGCCTGCATTTTACCGCAGGGGGCATGCCAAGAGTTACCTCTAGTATGTCAGTGCCAGCATTTTACCACAGGGGGCATGCCAAGAGTTACCTCTAGTATGTCAGTGCCAGCATTTTACCACCAGGGGCATACCAAGAGTTACTTCTAGTATGTCAGTGCCTGCATTTTACCACAGGGCGCATGCCAAGAGTTACTTCAGATTCAGTGATTACTACTCCTCTAAGGCGGAAGCCGGAGGACGAGACAGCCACTATTTTAATTTGTAATTTTGTTTGTTGCACTTTTAACTTGTGAATTGTGTTATTCTTAACAAGCTCTTCACTCACCCTGACCGCCGCACTCACTGCCCGCTCCTCGCGCAGACGACTAGGATCTGACGCGTTGGAGGCAGGGCTTGCCGCCATTGGGGGTTGGGTCATTCAGCGCACCTGTGCTGGGATGATTCCCGCCCACCAGCCTACTTAATCTCTCACCTCCCTGCTCGCTTAGATTCAGTGATTACTACTCCTCTGAGGGGGAAGCCGGAGGACGAGACAGCCACTATTTTAATTTGTAATTTTGTTTGTTGCACTTTTAACTTGTGAATTGTGCTATTCTTAACAAGCTCTTCACTCACCCTGACCGCCGCACTCACCGCCCGCTCCTCGCGCAGACGACTAGGATCTGACGCGTTGGAGGCTGGGCTTGCCGCCATTGGGGGTTGAGTCATTCAGCGCACCTGTGCTGGGATGAGTCCCGCCCACCAGCCTACTTAATCTTTCGCCTCCCTGCTCGCTTAGATTCAGTGATTACTACTCCTCTGAGGCGGAAGCCGGAGGACGAGACAGCCACTATTATAATTTGTAATTTTGTTTGTTGCTCTTTTAACTTGTGAATTGTGCTATTCTTAACAAGCTCTTCACTCACCCTGACCGTCGCACTCACCGCCTGCTCCTAGCGCAGACGACTAGGATCTGACGCGTTGGAGGCAGGGCTTGCCGCTATTGGTGGTTGAGTCATGCAGCGCACCTGTGCTGGGATGAGTCCCACCCACCAGCCTACTTAATCTCGCGCCTCCCTGCTCGCTTAGATTCAGTGATTACTACTCCTCTGAGGCGGAAGCCGGAGGACGAGACAGCCACTATTTTAATTTGTAATTTTGTTTGTTGCACTTATAACTTGTGAATTGTGCTATTCTTAACAAGCTCTTCACTCACCCTGACCGCCGCACTCACCGCCCGCTCCTAGCGCAGACAACTAGGATCTGACGCGTTGGAGGCAGGGCTTGCCGCCATTGGGGGTTGAGTCATTCAGCGCACCTGTGCTGGGATGAGTCCCGCCCACCAGCCTACTTAATCTCTCACCTCCCTGATCGCTTAGATTCAGTGATTACTACTCCTCTGAGGTGGAAGCCAGAGGACGAGACAGCCACTATTTTAATTTGTAATTTTGTTTGTTGCACTTCTAACTTGTGAATTGTGCTATTCTTAACAAGCTCTTCACTCACCCTGACCGACGCACTCACCGCCCGCTCCTCGCGCAGACGACTAGGATCTGACACGTTGGAGGCAGGGCTTGCCGCCATTGGGGGTTGAGTCATTCAGCGCACCTGTGCTGGGATGAGTCCCGCCCACCAGCCTACTTAATCTCTCGCCTCCCTGCTCGCTGAGATTCAGTGAATACTACTCCTCTGAGGCGGAACCCGGAGGACGAGACAGCTACTATTTTAATTTGTAATTTTGTTTGTTGCACTTTTAACTTGTGAATTGCGCTATTCTTAACAAGCTCTTCACTCACCCTGACCGCCGCACTCACCGCCCGCTCCTCGTTCAGACGACTAGGATCTGACGCGTTGGAGGCAGGGCTTGCCGCCATTGGGGGTTGGGTCATTGTAACGGCCGGATTTTCGGACCAGATAGGATCAGCTCCTCAGAGCACCTCCAACCCAGCCGGAACGTAATCACCTCCCTCCTTAGGACGTATTTACAATAGGTATGTATATGCCTTGTACCTAAGGATGGGGAATTAGCAATATACATGCATAGGTTTTCTACAATATCCCACTCATACCAGTTAGTCTCGCGGCGACTTAGGCCCAGACTAGTCTACACTAGGGCAGTTCTGATTAATTACCATTACACACTGATCACAGTCAGTGCCCACTCGACAAGCCGCAATCTTGCGTGTCTAAACACTAGTATCCTCCCTGGTGTTCTCTCCCTCACATTCCAATCCACAATCCGGCGGATCTAAGCACTAGTATCCTCCCTAGTGTTCTCTCCCTCACAGCCCGACTCACAATCCGGCGGATCTACGCACCAGTATCCCGCCTGGTGTTCTCATTACTGCCGCTTACCAACGACGATCACTTTCCTATGAATACCTTTGGAAGGAATCTCTCATTGGCTACTCGGGATATGATACTACAATATTATAGCACACAACAGTTTACCAAATTAGATGATGTACAATCTGTTCTCCCCCTCAAGGGGCCCCTCTCTCCCTCATTGCTCAGTCACTACTTACCTGACCGGGAATTACATCTGTTCATGAAAACAATGCCCGACTAGAAGAACAGGTTACCCTGATTGAACAAGAATACGAGGCACATACTGGTTGGTTCACTAAGAACTGGGGTACTTTATTACAATGATCATAAAAAATACAATGCTACACTATAACATATATATATATCTATATATATCCTGCAAAGGAAAGTGAAAGGTTAGAATGTGCACACTATGGAAAAAGGTCGACGTCACCTGAGTAATGTGAAGTCTGGATTCAGCAGTCATCTAGGTTCCCTTCTCGTCTGTGCCTTGGCTTGTCTTAAAGTCACACTTCGGCAGTCACGGGTACACGTCTGCACCGCTATGCTCTGTCTTCTCTGCTTCCCTCCAAGTCACTGGAACCTTCCTTTTATTAGCTGCTTTCTCTCTGGTTGTTCTGCACTACTCCTCTCTCCTCTCAATCACGGACCATCTTCACTTCTCGGCTTCGATCTTATAACTCAGTTTCAGCCACTCTGGTATTCGTTCTCCTGACTAACTGCTTCATTCGGAATGCTCTGATCGTATAGGTCAAAGCTCGCCAGCTGCTCCAACTAAAATAACTTCAATCTTTCTGAGAGAGTATCAGCTTCTTGGTCTTTCTCGGACTTCAAAATGGCGACTGTCTGCCTGGAAATAATTAAAGGCATTGATGCTAACGGCTAGCTGCCGCCTACAGACTGACTAACTCACTGCCTCATGCTTTCGCTAATATGGAAGCTTGTCCTTTCATGGAAAGTTACGGCCAGTAACCTGCCGCCCACCAAATTCTTGTACCTCCCCGTACCAAGGACACGTTCCCAGCCGGCCGGCCTGGTGTTGTGTCTTCGGAGTGGAGAAAAATACAGTCTTTCGATAAGGGCCAGCCTGAGCCGGTTCTCTCCAAGCGAACAACACTTCGAAACTAAAACATTACATTTGACCTAGAAGCATCTCAAGCTGCCGGGGCAGAAAGCAAGATGGAGTCTCTCCCATTTGAGGCCTACAAGGCCCGAAATAAGCATAACTCCATAGAAGGTATACTAACACTCTTGCAAAAGGACGGATTATCACTAATACTAATGAATCTATCCCCTAACATAAGTCTATAAGCCCTGATCTAAGGAAAAGGGTACGAAAGTGCATTACTGTGCCCTATAAATAGGCCCTGTCTATGGTTCTAATCCTTGCACTAGAATGATAATAGACTAGAGTAATTTCCAATCATCCTCCCTCAAAGGACAGAAAAAGTCGGTCAGAACACTTCACCCTTGACTTCAGTCTATTAATCATTCGTTATATGGAACTAACATCTGTGGAGGAATAATAGGAAACAAAACTAACTGATCTATTTCTTGTGCCAAATCTACAGTATTGGAGTAGGGAAGGAATGCACTGAATAAAACAGCAAATAGCCACTAAAATACTAATAGTAATCACAATACCCCCTAATATCTGTCGTAGGGAATGTAAGTCAGGTAACCAATTGAAGAGCCAGTCAAACCAACCCTGGTCCATGTGTTTTCTAACCTCTTCAGTCAAGTCATGAAGTTTGTCAATGTGAGCTTGAATGGATTTAGTATGGTTAAAACAGCAAAGACCCTCAAAATCAGAACAATCATGTCCATGTTTTAGCAAAAGGTAATCAATGGCCGCACGATTTTGCAAAATAGCCCTGCGTTCACCCTGGGCATCTAATAACATATCAGATAAAATTGTAGAAGTATGATTAATTGATTTGACCATCCAACAGGCCATCTTTCCGATTGATTTAGCGTTATAAACAGCCAATGCTGGGACACCAATAATTGAAATAGCTAAACTAAGGTATTCATATTTGGAATAAAGATGTAGGGAAGAATCACAATCCTCATGTAACATCATAGCATCACGAACTATACGGAAATAAGTATTAGGATGTGAGGAAAACATTAATAAACTCAGTCTAGTGATGGCACATGGGCCTCCGGAAATATTTGCGGGAATATAGGGCCAAGAGGTGTTGCCACAGGAAAATAACCAACCAGAAGGTAACAACATTGTACGGTAATGGCTAGGGGCAACTATTATTCTCTTACAAGTCATATTATTTTTAACGGAAGTACATGACTTTGGAGGTCTCCGGGAGCACAAAGTTCGTTCATGAGCCGAAAAAGAGGTTGCTCCTTTGAGCTTCAACTTTACACATTCAGTAATTGCATTGGGATCACAAGTAAGGAAAAAGCACAGGTCACCCTGTGTGATATTATAGGTAGTGATTTGGGAATGAATCGGGTGCATTGAATCTGAAAGGATAGTACATAAGGGACAGTACTCGTGAGCTGCAAAATCGCCTAGAATTACATTGGGTCGGGCACTTGATATATTAAAAATATGCTTTAGAGTCTCTAGCGAGGCGGGGACAGCAACCAAACAGGTCGCTAGAATATCAGTCAATGAACGCATCGGTGTCAAGCAAAAATGCGGAGAATTGGTAACTCGTTTAGCCAAAGTTGTCCAAAAGTTCGATGATGAATCCCACGCAGCGAAGGAACGCGGTACTCTGGTTCTCCAATCAACCAAAGTCTGTGGGTTCCCTCCTCTCCCGACGTAGCAGACCAAAAGGAGTCCAACGGCGGCACATCCTGCAGCAGCAGTCCAGAGAATGATCTGAAAGAAAATCAAATACAAGCATTATTCATTCTCGTAAATAACATTTGTCAGCTGGGACAGCTTCCCAGCTATCTTTCCCTGGTCTCATAACCAAAATGGTATTGTCATGACCGGTTGCAATGATTTCAGCTTGTTCAGGGGGATTTTTAGGCGATTGCACCCATATTCTCGCTCCAGGGTTATCTGTAGAGCCAAAGCCTTTCTGGCCTCGCACAGTTAGCAACGTTGGGGCAGTGCCTTTCTGAATCTCACCACTGAAAACAGGCATAATTAGCAATTGAGCAACTCGGTCAGTCTTTTGAATCGATAAATAAATCTCACTGCTGTTCAGCAGGAGAACCTTAATCTCTCCCTGATAATCACTGTCAATTATTCCTCCGACTACTTGAATGCCTTTTAAGGGCAGGCCCGATCTAGGGGCAATCAGTCCAAAATTTCCAGTTGGTATACAGACACCAACGCCAGTTTCAATGATGACTCGATCTTTACTCTTAATCACAGTGTCATTCATGGCATGCAGGTCCAAGCCTGCGGAACCTGGGGTTGCTCTGCATGGAGCCAGGGCTCCGGGGGAAATTTCCCAGTACATTACAGTATTGCCAATGGAGTTGGGCTTAGCATCAACAGATGGAGGAAATAAACGCATTAAAGGAGATTCAGCATTCAAAGAGGGACGATTGTTCAAAATTAACAGTGCTTGAAACAAATAATCTCTCCAATTCTTATATTTGTTGTCAGTCAATTTCCGTAATTGTTCTTTTAGCAAACCATTCATTCTTTCAATAAGGCCTGATGCCTGTGGATAATATGGTATATGAAACACCCATTCAATATTATTTTCCACACAAAATTCCTGTACTAATCTTCCACGAAAGTGGGATGCATTGTCAGATTGAATTTGAAATGGAACACCATAATAGAGCATAATCAATTCTAATGTTTTAATGGTATTCACTTGGGTAGCTTGTTTACAAGGAAAGGCCACTAAAAGGCCACTATAGGTATCGACAATTGTACAAACATATTGGCAATTTTTACTCATAGGGAGTGGACCAATATAGTCAATTTGCCAAATTTGAGCGGGCAATTTTCCTTGATGTAAATGACCTCTAACAATTTGTGGTACTTTTCTTCGTCTAGAATGTTGACAGATGGGACAATGCAAAATGGTATCTTTAATGAGATCTAAGGGAATATAAATTCCTCGATCGGCGGCCCACCTGCTAGTGGCTCTTTCTCCAAAATGTCCTGCTTTCTGGTGGGCCCATTTCGCCAATACCGCCAAATCAGAATCTTGCATGTCCACCACTGCCTCAGCAATTTTAGATTTCTCATCTGTAATGTTATGAAAGAATTTGTCAAGGGAATCTATCGGGGTATGAGCATCCACATGAAAGATTGTCACAGTACTCTGTGGGAGCATGTCCCAAATTTCTTGCCATAATTCTTTTCCCCAGAGTTCTTTTGAATGCACTTCCCAATTATGAGAGTGCCAAGTTGGTAACCAGACCGCCAGTCCATTAGCAGTGGACCAGGAATCAGTAAAGATATGACATGTGCCAGGCAATTCCTGTTTCAAAACTTGGTAAACTGCATACAATTCAGCGAATTGACTACTCTTACCCTCACCGGTTGTACTCAACAATTTCTGTGTGATCGGATTATAGGACACTGCCTTCCAATGCCGTCTCTCTCCTATGAACCTCGCTGAACCATCCGTAAACCACACGTTTCCTATCCTCCACGGACAAGTCATCAAACGGCTTACCCCACTTAACAGGAGATTCCTGTACCACAGGTACGGAGCAATCACTTCCAGTTTCAATCGATGGCGCCTGCGCCACTTGCTCATGTAAAGATGCTACACCTTTCGGACCCACACGTGCCCTGTCTTGAATGTACCATTTCCACTTAATCACACTCGCTTCTTGAGCATGTCCAATCCTATGAGTTTTTGGCGAACTCAAAACCCACTGCATGATAGGAATTTCAGGTCTCAAAATCACATCATGACCCAAAGTCAATTGCTCGGTATCCACCAGAGCCCAATAGCACGCAAGCAACTGTTTCTCAAAAGGTGTATAACGCTCACCAGCCTCAGGTAACTTTTTTGGTCCAAAAACCTAATGGTACTTTTTGTCTGCCTTGTTTTTGCCACAGACTCCAATTTGCATAAAGACCTTGCACGGACACATTTAAATCCACATCACCCTCACAAACAGGCCACAGATCCAAAGCATACTGAATCGCTTCTTTCGCCAAATTAAACGCATTTTGTTGTGGTTCACCCCATTCAAACACATTCTTTTTACGAGTAACTCGATATAAAGGGGCCAATATCTGACTCAAATGTGGAATATGCTGACGCCAAAAGCCAAACAAGCCAATGAAGCTTTGGGCTTCTTTCCGGTTTCTTGGGACTGCAAAATCTAAAACTTTTTGTTTAACCTGTGGGATCACCTCTCTGTGACCTTCATGCCAATTGATGCCTAAAAACTTCACACTCACAGGATGGACCTTGTAACTTATCGGGACTTATCGGGATTAATTTCCCAACCTTTTTCACGTAAGCACTCAAGGATTTGATCTAATTGAGTCTGAACTTGATCTTGTGTTTCAACTTGAATCAAAATGTCGTCAATATAATGACATACCTGAATTTGCGGGTGTACAGTTACTTCAGACAAATGTTCCACCACCAGCCGGTGACAGATCGTAGGACTGTGTACATAGCCTTGGGGAAGACTTCTAAACGTCATTTGACGTCCATTCCATGTAAAACTGAAGTGTTCCTGACACTCGGGGGCAATCGGAATTGAAAAGAAAGCATTAGCAATATCAATGGATGCATACCATGTGCCTGGATGCTTTTGGATTCTTTCAATTAAAGTAATAATATCCGGTACTGCAACAGTCAAAGGGGGTGTATTTTTGTTCAGCTCGCGATAATTAACAGTCATGCGCCAAGAATTATCACTTTTGCGCACGGGCCAAACGGGATTATTCCAAGCAGAAGTAACCGGAGCTATAACTCCTGCATCAACCAAATCCTGAATAGTGGCACTAATCTCTTCATGGCCACCTGGAATACGATATTGCTTCTGAGAAACAATTTTTGTAGCCTGAGGGATTTTTATGGGGGGCATTCGCAAACGACCAACCCGTAAGGGTCTGGACGATATATAATGTTTAGTTCCAAATTGATAACAACCGTCATCTAAATGCAAAGTCATTCCTTTTAGAATGTCAATTCCAATTATGTATTCCAAAAGTGGTACAACTAATACAGAATATTCTTTTCGGGGAATTCTGCCAATTCTCATTTCGAGTGTAGTTTTCACTGCGAGAGTTTCCTTTCCACCTAAACCAGTAATTGTGAAAAATTGGCCTTTGAATTTCTTTGATTTTCCGTGAATAAGAGTGGCCTCCGCTCCTGTATCTACCAATGCTCGGGCCCTTTGGATATTACGATGTTTCTAAAAAATGTCAATATCTACATAGAGTCTATTATCTTTGTGAGCCCACTTGCGTACTGGAGCTTGACCTATTTCCTAGTCATTCTTACTGCGTTCTGTCAACCAGGACAAATCAGGATAAATGCTCTCATGCTTTTTGGGTATTAAAACATCCTGCTCATATCCATCTCTATTACGAAATGGATTCCTGTCATCTGTATGGTACATTGAGTTACGATCGAACAGTATGTGTCGATCCTCCCTTCTCCTCAATTCAGGGGACTGATCCCTTTCATCCCCATATCTGTTGTAGACACGATCATCTCTCCCCCCTTCTCTTTCCCCCTCTCGCCCTCTCTCTTTTTCACGACGAGGGGACACATCACGGTCATAGCGCCGTTCACCACGACGATCAGAATCCACACGACGCCTGTCGTCACCACTGTCATCAGAACAACCGCGATCACAATCATTCTTTCGCACTCGACGGGCACCCTCCTTTCGATCCAAACCACGCTTACGAAACATGTCCCATAAGCGATTATTAGGTTCACCATCAATGTCCTCCTTTTTCACACCATCATCCAACAGTGCAAGAAACATATCACGTCTAGAGAACTTATAATCTCCAGCAGTACGACCCTCCGGTCTGGACTGTCTCTCAGGTTTAAACCAGTCACCCAACTCACCAAGCTGACAAACAGATTCAAGCACCATAGATAAAGCATTACCAGTTTGATTAATTAACAAAATCATCATAACCTGCTTGTAAGCAACAGGGGAAGAACGGATAATGCGATTTCGCACAGAAGATGTCAATAAGCCATCCAACAACCTGTCAGCAGTACTGAGAAAGATCGCAGTTTTCATCACCTCCTCTTTCAACCGCTGCGAAGCATCGCGCAAAGTGTACCACGGCTTGTCATTGGCAGGCCAATCAGATTCAGTAGGATATTTATGGTTACAGCCATCAGTCGCTAACTGGAGTAGACTAATCTGGCCAGCACCATTAAAATTTCGAAAATGATCTTGTACAGTAGAATCGGAACTTAAAGAGCAAAACTTCAAGGCATCCCCTGCATCTAACATGATACCTGCGGCGCCCAATTCATAAAGGCGCACCATCCACGTAAGCAAAGCCTCACCAGGCCGTTGCCGAAATCGTTGCAGAATGTCACTAACCTCTTGTTGAGTAAAGTCTTCCAAGCTATCCAGAGCAATACCATTAGGATTACCAGGAGTTTGTTGTAATTTGCGTCAAAAAAAACGGATGTGCAGAAACCTCCGGAGGAGCTTCCGAAGAAGCCCGGTCCATAGATTTAGAAGAACAATCAGGACGAGAAACGTCATTAGAATGGGAAGAGCGACCATGGCCGCTAGAATCATCATCTTTGTCACAAGAAGCAGATTTACAATCACGTCCGGAGCGAGAAGACTCGCGCCTGTCAGACTCCTCAGCCGAGGAACCAGAATCATTCGAGTCCCAGATGTTACCATCCCATTCATCGGGGTTCCAATCCAGTCCGGCTTTTGCCACGACCAGACGCACTTTCCGTTTGCAAACACGACCGCGACGGTGTCTATATTTATATTTCGCAATGCGAACAGCAGCCCTTTCGGCAATAGTCTGATAAGTCTCAAGTTTGTCAGCAAGTAATTTATTTTGACATCGCAAAAGAGTATGCGCATTTTTCACCTCAACAAACTTTTCCTCCACATCCACAAATCGGTGCTGTAATTTCACATATTTCTCATGAAGAATTCTGTAAGCAGTCAAAACAATCCCACCTCTGCGTCCTAAAATAGGAAGCTCATCACCCTTCACTACTGGTGCCTTCTGCAAGCAAGAAACCACATCAGCCGGCTCTGCCAGCTCCAAACAAGAAGTCCAATTCTCACTCAAACCAGTAGAATCGGCCCACTCACGGGCCAAGGCCTCGTAAGGCGTAGATTCCCAGCCGGGAATTTCAACAGGCAATTCAAAAGTAGATTTCGACTTTCGCGAAAACATTTTGACACACAAAAAAGATATATACAACTATTAACAAAGAATATACAAAAGAAACCACGTACGAGCCGAGCGCAAACCAACAAGATAAAAACAATACAGCGCACACAGGCTTCGTAAACAGTTTGTGACGCCAGATGTAACGGCCGGATTCTCGGACCAGATAGGATCAGCTCCTCAGAGCACCTCCAACCCAGCCGGAACGTAATCACCTCCCTCCTTAGGACGTATTTACAATAGGTATGTATATGCCTTGTACCTAAGGATGGGGAATTAGCAATATACATGCATAGGTTTTCTACAATATCCCACTCATGCCAGTTAGTCTCGCGGCAACTTAGGCCCAGACTAGTCTACACTAGGGCAGTTCTGATTAATTACCACTACACACTGACCACAGTCAGTGCACACTCGACAAGCCGCAATCCTGCGTGTCTAAGCACTAGTATCCTCCCTAGTGTTCTCTCCCTCACATTCCGATCCACAATCCGGCGGATCTAAGCACTAGTATCCTCCCTAGTGTTCTCTCCATCACAGCCCGACCCACAATCCGGCGGATCTATGCACCAGTATCCCGCCAGGTGTTCTCATTAACGCCGCTTACCAACGACGATCACTTTCCTATGAATACCTTTGGAAGGAATCTCTCATTGGCTACTCGGGATATGATACTACAATATTATAGCACACATTTTACCAAATTTTACCAAATTAGATGATGTACAATCTATTCTCCCCCTCAAGGGGCCCCTCTCTCCCTCATTGCTCAGTCACTACTTACGTGACCGGGAATTACATCCGTTCATGAAAACAATGCCTGACTAGAAGAACAGGTTACCCTGATTGAACAAGAATACGAGGCACATACTGGTTCACTAAGAACTGGGGTACTTTATTACAATGATCATAAAAAATACAATGCTACACTATAACATATATATATATATATATATATATATATATATATATATATATATATATATCTATATATATCCTGCAAAGGAAAGTGAAAGGTTAGAATGTGCACACTATGGAAAAAGGTCGACGTCACCTGAGTAATGTGAAGTCTGGATTCAGCAGTCATCTAGGTTCCCTTCTCGTCTGTGCCTTGGCTCGTCTTAAAGTCACACTTCGGCAGTCACGGGTACACGTCTGCACCGCTATGCTCTGTCTTCTCTGCTTCCCTCCAAGTCACTGGAACCTTCCTTTTATTAGCTGCTTTCTCCCTGGTTGTTCTGCACTACTCCTCTCTCCTCTCAATCACGGACCATCTTCACTTCTCGGCTTTGATCTTATAACTCAGTTTCAGCCACTCTGGTATTCGTTCTCCTGACTAACTGCTTCATTCGGAATGCTCTGATCGTATTGGTCAAAGCTCGCCAGCTGCTCCAACTAAAATAACTTCAATCTTTCTGAGAGAGTATCAGCTTCTTGGTCTTTCTCCGACTTCAAAATGGCGACTGTCTGCCTGGAAATAATTAATGGCATTGATGCTAACGGCTAGCTGCCGCCCACAGACTGACTAACTCACTGCCTCATGCTTTCGCTAATATGAAAGCTTGTCCTTTCATGGAAAGTTACGGCCAGTAACCTGCCGCCCACCAAATTCTTGTACCTCCCCGTACCAAGGACATGTTCCCAGCCGGCCGGCCTGGTGTTGTGTCTTTGGAGTGGAGAAAAATACAGTCTTTCGATAAGGGCCAGCCTGAGCAGGTTCTCTCCAAGCGAACAACACTTCGAAACTAAAACATTACATTTGACCTAGAAGCATCTCAAGCTGCTGGGGCAGAAAGCAAGATGGAGTCTCTCCCGTTTGAGGCCTACAAGGCCCGAAATAAGCATAACTCCATAGAAGGTATACTAACACTCTTGCAAAAGGACAGATTATCACTAATACTAATGAATCTATCCCCTAACATAAGTCTATAAGCCCTGATCTAAGGAAAAGGGTACGAAAGTGCATTACTGTGCCCTATAAATAGGCCCTGTCTATGGTTCTAATCCTTGCACTAGAATGATAATAGACTGGAGTCATTTTCAATCATCCTCCCTCAAAGGAGGGCCGAAAAAGTCGGTCAGAACAGTCATTCAGCGCACCTGTGCTGGGATGAGTCCCGCCCACCAGCCTACTTAATCTCTCGCCTCCCTCCTCGCTTAGATTCAGTGATTACTACTCCTCTGAGGGGGAAGCCGGAGGACGAGACAGCCACTATTTTAATTTGTAATTTGTTTGTTGCACTTTTAACTTGTGAATTGTGCTATTCTTAACAAGCTCTTCACTCACCCTGACTGCCGCACTCACCGCCCGCTCCTTGCGCAGACGACTAGGATCTGACCCGTTGGATGCAGGGCTTGCCGCCATTGGGGGTTGAGTCATTCAGCACACCTGTGCTGGGATGAGTCCCGCCCACCAGCCTACTTAATCTCTCTTCTCGCTGCTCGCTTAGATTCAGTGATTACTACTCCTCTGAGGCGGGAGCCGGAGGACGAGACAGCCACTATTTTAATTTGTAATTTTGTTTGTCGCACTTTTAACTTGTGAGTTGTGCTATTCTTAACAAGCTCTTCACTCACCCTTACCGCCGCACTCACCGCCCGCTCCTCGCGCAGACGACTAGGATCTGACACGTTGGATAGGGCTTGCTGCCATTGGGGGTTGAGTCATTCAGCGCACCTGTGCTGGGATGAGTCCTGCCCACCAGCCTACTTAATCTCTCGCCTCCCTGCTCGCTTAGATTCAGTGATTACTACTCCTCTGAGGCGAAAGCCGGAGGACGAGACAGCCACTATTTTAATTTGTAATTTTGTTTGTTGCACTTTTAACTTGTGAATTGTGCTATTCTTAACAAGCTCTTCACTCACCCTGACCGCCACACTCACCGCCCGCTCCTCGCGCAGACGACTAGGATCTGACGCGTTGGAGGCAGGGCTTGCCGCCATTGGGGGTTGAGTCATTCAGCGCACCTGTGCTGGGATGAGTCCCGCCCTCTCTCAACCCTACATATTTCATACCAGCGGGCGGGCACAGCGGGCGTGCCGAAGGCGCACCAAAGGCAAGCCTGTCTGCGCCCGTCCGAGCCGGGACCGTGCCGAAGGTGCGCCAAAGGCAAGCCTGTCTGCACCCGTCCGAGCCGGGACCGGTCCCAGGGCTACCCCCCATGGTCAACTCGTCCCTCAGACCCCCAAGGCCCCTGCCATGATCAAACATACCTCCTCTCAAACACTAGAGCTTAATCCTTCGTCCAACCTACCGCACTCTTTACCTTCATTTCTATATACTGACCCTTCGGTAGGTCCTCTCAAATTCCCTGCTTGCATTAACCATATTCCCCCTGCTACTATCCCTAAACAGGTTCTGGCAGCACTCATTAATGTACGCTCCCTTCCAAAACACAAACTCGACATCTTAGAGTTCATTTTGTCACATAACCTCGATTTATTGTTTATCACCGAGACTTGGGGTGACAACTCCTCTGGCCCTGACTTCAAAGCAGCCCTCCCTGAGGACTACTGCGTCCACAGATTAGATAGAACTATAAAAAAGGGTGGTGGTATAGCTATCATATATAGAAACCGCTATAAACTCAAAACCACAGCCCTTAATTACAGAGATTGCGAAGCCTTTTCCTTTTCTATTAGTCTCTCCGGTAACCAGTCATTCACAGGCACCTTGCTCTACCGCCCTCCTGGGTCTAGATCTAATTTCCTGGTTAGTCTTAGCAACTTAGTCGAAATTACAGCTGGAGCTCCTCACTACACCATATTAGGAGACTTCAATTTTTATTTAGAATCCCTCACCGACAATGATACCATCGCCCTTATCAGTGATCATTCAGCAGTAGGACTTCATCAAATTGTTACCCAGCCTACTCACAAGGCAGGACATACCCTCGATGGGGTATTCACCAACAACCCTGATATTTTCAATTCCCCTCCTATTCCCCTTACTTGGACAGATCACTCAGCAGTCTGTTTTTCTAATAAAGCCAAGTCCCCTCCGTCTCAAGTCGGACCATCTTCCCCAATTTCAACACGAGACTGGAAAAACATTGATATCTCTCATCTTGCATCTATGTTGACCACTGGCATCAATGCGATGGAACCGGACCCGTCACTAGCATCTAGTAACTATCTCAATATCTTGGACACGGCGTGTTCCAAACTGGCACCTCCCAAAACCTCTCACCGCAACAGAAACCCCCCCCCCCGCTCCATGGTTCTCTGAATCCCTTCGTTTACAAAGACTACACTGCAGAAATCTGGAAAGACACTGGCGCAGGCACTACAACCCTCTTGACAAACTTTCGTATAAAAACGCCCTGTCCAAGTACAAAGACCTCATTGTCTTAGAAAAAACGACTTACTACACTTCCCAAATCAATCAGGCTAACAACTCCACAAGGAAATTGTTTCAGGTGGTTAACCATCTCTCGAATCCCCCCATTCCCCCTTCCGATACGTCTTAACCCCTCTGCAACTCGCTTGCAGATTTCTTCATGGACAAAGTCACTTCTAATTTTTCTGCTTTCCTGCACGAACCTTCTTCAACCCACAGCACAGTTAACCAGCCTCCCATCATCACTTCTCCCTCTTTCTCTAAGTTTAATTCAGTCTCTGAGGAACAAGTCTCTCGTCTAATCTCCAGCACCAAGTCAGGATCACCCCTGGACCCATGTCCTCCTTCCATCCTCAACCTCATCCCTAATGCCATCTCTCCTGCTTTGACCAATATTTGTAATACCATGTTCGCTACTGGTTCATATCCTACAGTTTGGAATAAGGCCATCAACAAGCCACTTCTGAAAAAACCCACCCTTGACCCCACTTCCCCTTCCAGCTACAGACCCATTGCTGTCTTCCTTTACCCTGCAAAAATATTTGAAAAACTAATGAACATACAGCTTTCCAAATTTATCGATGCATATAACCTGCTAGATGACACTCAGTTTGGATTTAGGCAAGGGCATGGAACCGAGACAGCCCTAATAAAAGCGGCTGATGAAATAAGAATGACGCTAGATAAAGGCGGGGCGGCAGTATTAATACTGCTCGACCTATCCGCGGCCTTTGACACGGTCAATCATCCCACTCTGATCGACCGTGTCTCAGCAATCGGCATCCAGAATAAAGCCAAAGACCTTCTTGCTTCTTTTCTGGCCAATCGCTCACAAGCTGTAAAACTAGGCCCTTTCTTTTCCCACACATTCTCCCTTCCGTGTGGAGTGCTGCAGGGCTCCTCGCTAAGTCCGACCCTGTTTAATATCTATGTTTCGGACTTAGCGAGGGTGAATAAGTCCTACGGCATTAGTCTCACAACCTATGCCGACGACACCCAGCTGGTTCTATCTGTACATCATGATGGACTTTCAGTTGCAGCAAACTTTCAAGAGGGAATGATTGCTATCAGCTCCTGGATGTCTTCCAACTGTCTAAAATTAAACTCTGAAAAGACAGAGGTAATGACATTTGGGAAACTTGAACCTGCCTGGTCCCCCCATTGGTGGCCCAATGAGATGGGACCTCCACCAGAACCCGTCACTAAGGTTCGTAACCTTGGAGTCGTGTTTGACGACAGACTGCTCTTCCACCACCACGTCAACTCGGTAGTCTCCACCTCCTTCTTTACTTTAAAGAAGATCAAGAAGCTTCTCCCCTACCTTCCCACTTCAGCTAGTAAAACTCTGATCAGTACCCTCATTTTCGCCAGAACGGACTACTGTAATGCCCTCCTTCTTAATGGACAGGAAAAAGTTCTCAATAGGCTTCAGCTAGTGCAGAACGCCTCAGCCAGAATCTTACTGGGCATACCCAAGTTCACCTCCATCACTCCGTTCATTCGACAGCTTCACTGGCTTCCTGTCAAGAGCCGTACAAAATTTAAGTCACTGTGCATTGCTTACAAAGCTATCAACAACTCTGGCCCTCAGTTTCTCAAAGATGCTCTCCGTCCTCTTGAAAACCCTAGGACCCTTCACTCATCCTCGGCTCATCTGCTCAATGTCCAACGCACAAGGAAAGCTAACTGAGGTGACAGACGCTTTGTGATCTCCACAGCCAGACTATGGAATTCACTTCCTCTTACTATTAAAACTTCCCCCACTCTCCTTAGCTTCAGGAAGAAATTAAAAACCTGGCTGTTTCCACATTAAGATCTGTTATTGTCATCATCTGATCAATTAAGCGCCGAGACACCCCTGGGTATTTGCGCGCTATAAAAAGTGCCAAAACATAAACTTCTAGTATGTCAGTGCCTGCATTTTACCACAGGGGGCATGCCAAGAGTTACTTCTAGTATGTCAGTGCCTGCATTTTACCACAGGGGGCATGCCAAGAGTTACTTCTAGTATGTCAGTGCCTGCATTTTACCACAGGGGACATGCCAAGAGTTACTTCTAGTATGTCAGTGCCTGCATTTTACCACAGGGGGCATGCCAAGAGTTACCTCTAGTATGTCAGTGCCTGCATTTTATCACAGGGGACATGCCAAGAGTTACTTCTAGTATGTCAGTGCCTGCATTTTACCACAGGGGTCATGCCAAGAGTTACCTCTAGTATGTCAGTGCCTGCATTTTATCACAGGGGGATGCCAAGAGTTACTTCTAGTATGTCAGGGCCTGCATTTTATCACAGGGGGGATGCCAAGAGTTACTTCTAGAATGTCAGTGCCAGTATTTTACCACAGGGGGCATGCCAAGAGTTACTTCTAGTATGTCAGTGCCAGCATTTTACCACGGGGGGCATGCCAAGAGTTACTTCTAGTATGTCAGTGCCAGCATTTTACCACGGGGGGCATGCCAAGAGTTACTTCTAGTATGTCAGTGCCTGCATTTTGCCACAGGGGGCATGCCAAGAGTTACCTCTAGTATGTCAGTGCCTGCATTTTGCCACAGGGGGCATGCCAAGAGTTACCTCTAGTATGTCAGTGCCTGCATTTTACCGCATGGGGCATGCCAAGAGTTACCTCTAGTATGTCAGTGCCTGCATTTTGCCACAGGGGGCATGCCAAGAGTTACCTCTAGTATGTCAGTGCCTGCATTTTACCACAGGGGACATGCCAAGAGTTACTTCTAGTATGTCAGTGCCAGTATTTTACCACAGGGGGCATGCCAAGAGTTACTTCTAGTATGTCAGTGCCAGCATTTTACCACAGGGGGCATGCCAAGAGTTACTTCTAGTATGTCAGTGCCTGCATTTTGCCACAGGGGGCATGCCAAGAGTTACTTCTAGTATGTCAGTGCCTGCATTTTACCACAGGGGGCATGCCAAGAGTTACCTCTAGTATGTCAGTGCCAGCATTTTACCACAGGGGGCATGCCAAGAGTTACTTCTAGTATGTCAGTGCCTGCATTTTGCTATGGGTGTTCTTTCGTATGGCAAGAATTATCACCAATATGCAGCAGCAGCATATTACCTTGTTTGCCGCCATAAGCCCAGGATTATATTGAGTATGTCATGGCCAGTGGCAGATTCACAATCATAAACACACAAACAAACCTATTCTTACTCACTCTCACTCACACTCACTCCTTATCGCAATCGCTCTCTTCCCCCTCTCTCACTGTAACACATATTTTTTCAGTCATACTCACTCCCACTTATAGTTACTCAAACACAAATGTACTCACACACACAGGTTCTCACTCTCACTTGCAAACACACAAACTCACCCTTTTACACTCCATGACTCTGGGCCCTGGGGGAACTGAATCAGCTGCACCACTTGCAGCTACACACCAAATGCCCTTCCACCCCCATGCAATCTCCTTATAATGCACTTGCACTCCTTCACCCGTCCATCGCATAAACTTACACTTATTCATACATTCTTTCAAACTTGGATTCCCACTCACGTTCCTTCTCATGGAAACTCTCACACATTCACACACTCTAACTCAAACTCAGTCACTGTCAATCACCCAGAAACAAACTCAAACAGGCACAGAGAAACATTTTGTTTTACTTACACTGCTTCCTTAGATGGCTACTCACAGTCTCCATGGCAGCAGCAGTGCAGGAACCAGGGACTGGGCATTTCTACCAGCAAGCCATAATTCCCGAAGAGGAGTCAGATGGAGCAGCAAGTGCAGGATTGGAAAGGGAAGACCCACCTAAATTCCTCTCCCGGGTTTTTAATAGGAGTGGAAACAGAGCCTTATGAGACTTTAGGACAGACCTGGGTGACTTTTCATTGACATCAAGGATGCTCTGATGTGCTCCACAAAAGCACTACTGCAAGGGAGAAAGTCCACCCTAGCGGTTCTGAAAGTGGCCCAAAAAGGGTCCAACGTTAATTAACATACAACACAGAACTCACCAAGGGGTAGCAGAGAGGTCACATGGTACACAAAATGTTAAATAAGAAAGTATAAATCTTTATTTTCTTTTTATCATATTTTGTTAGTGCCAACTTAATCAAAAATTCTTCGTATCCTAATACATTAATTAATTAATTCATAAAACATATTTCAATAAATACATAGTACAATCACCCCACAAAACCTCTTAACAAACACACACATCCTTCTCTTTCTATCGCACTCAAACATTCACTAATATACCAGACACAAAATACACATTCCTCAACGTAATCCCCAGAGTGACAACAATAATGATAGGATCCTGCGGGATCTTCATAGCAAATTGCCAGATAGTCCAAGTTGATTAAACAGGATCCAGGACACACGTAAAGCCAACGCGCGTTTCGGTGCTCAGCCTAGATCTACAGGCGCACCTTCATCAGGGCTCTCACACCGAGGTAGTGGGGGACACAACACATAAGAAAATACCCCGTGGCCAATCTGTCATCAACAGAATAGTTACATTTTAGAATACACTCCTTCATACACCGCTGCATAATTTTTCAATTTGTTCTTCTCATCTACTAAATCAAACATGATTTTCATTCAATTAAATGTACATAATTCGTTCCACATAATGCGAGTTCAGTTATATAGTATAATTTATTTTGAGACAAACCCCTACCTTGGTGAGCTCCAATGTTGAGAGGATAAATAATAACATAGTACATATAGAAGCCGTGTATTTAATACACTAAAAAAAATTCCTGGAAACACAATCATCTCATACATTTCCTATATCATTCATCCTAGCAATTAATCGCTCAAGATATCCAAGTGGTCAAGGAAGGCACAATTCAGGGAAAATGGCAAAAAATTCGACTCATTATATCAGTAAGGTGCATTTACCTCTACTCAGGGTTTCCTTGATCTGCATATTTCAACAGGATAAATTAATGAGCGATGACAGGCTCGATGTAAATAGCAGGGTTCAAACGACTGGTCAGATAGCACCTAGTTGGAATAAGGCAGGAAAACCCAAAGAGAACGTTTCTCTGCCCTGAAGCCTTCAGCTACGGTCGCTCCCCACGCAGCTCCCCGCACTGTCTGCCGTGGTATCGTAGCGCTCACCCGCATTGCTCCTTCTTCATTTTGTACTGTGCTTGCCTGTCTGCTGCTAATTAATCTACCGTAGTGCTTTAGCATTTGTGGTATCGTAGCGCTTACTCGCATTGCTCCCACCTAATTGCTGCCTGTATGCTTTTAAGGAAATCACAGTAGCGCTATTGCTGTTTGATATCGCAGCGCTTACTAGCATTGTTCCCACTTACGGTTGCCCGTCTGTTTTAATTTACTCATCGTAGCGCTTGAGCTCGTTAAGGCGCAATGGTGCCTGTCTGCTGCTTAGCCAATTAATTATCGTCGCGCTATACTCAGAAAGTACGCAGCCAGTAGGATTGTATTGTGCTTGGCTACATTTGGTTGTATTGTTTCAATAGTGCAATTGTGCATAGCGTCCATTTCAGGTTGTGCCTCCAATCCAGTTTAGTTTTTGGCCTGCTGCCATTTTGTGCTTTGTTGTTGTGCCTCCCTGCCCGGACCTCCGCCCCGCCCCCGCCTCCCAGCTGCTCCTCCCTCGCCCCTCCGCCCTCCACCATCCACATATGTCAGATGCCTTTGCGTGCAGCGTTCACGCGCAGCGGTCGCGCCGAAGGTGCGCCAAATGTAAGCCCGTCTACGCCCGTCCGTGCCTGGACCGCGCCCAGCGCCAGACCCCCTGGCCCCCGCAAAATCCACTCCGCCCGCATTACGTATGACGCCGCTACCCTCTTTGCCCTTAACCCCGGACGCACACCACTATGCTGCGAAGCTGCCCCAGGATACACCCATAGACCATTTGCCTGCAACTCCTGCAAGTTCGCCTGCATCTGGACCAACACCAAATCCACTTCCCCCAAACACAGCTCCGACTCTAACCACCTGAAGTGCATCCTGCTGAACACCCGCTCGGTCCACAGACACACCACTGAACTCGGGGGCCTACTCGACACTGCATCGCCAGACGTTGCCTTCCTTACAGAAACCTGGATGAACGCCTCATCTGCACCCGACATCGCCATAGCCATCCCGGACGCTTACAAGATCATCCGAAAGGACCGCACCAAACAAACAGGAGGAGGCATCACCATCATCCATAAGAACACCATTCGAATCACGACCAGCTCCGACGATATCCTCGCCACCGCCAAATACCTTCACTTCCAGATCCACACCGACCCCAAGACCACACTTAGAGGCACCCTCATCTATAGACCACCAGGAACCCGCACACAATTCAACGAAGACATCACTGACTTCATCAGCCCACATGCCCTCACTTCCGAGAACTACATTCTACTGGGAGACCTCAACTTCCACCTGGAAAAGAACAACGACAGCAACACAACCACCCTTCTGGACAACCTGGCCAATCTCAGACTCAAACAACTTGTTGACACCCCCACCCACTTAGCCGGACACACGCTCGACCCTATCTTCACCTCCAGCAAACACATCTCCTTCAATCACACCACAGCTCTCCATTGGATGGACCACAGCTGTGTTCACTTCAGCTACAAAAAGACCACGACCCACAACCCCCCACAACCTATTCCTCGAAGAAACTGGAGCAAAATCACCACCGACCAACTCCTCTCATCGCTTAACCAAAACCCTCCCGCCATATCATCGGACCCAAACCAAGCTGCCACCATACTCACACAATGGATCACCCACAGCGCAGACGAATTAGCACCCTTGAAAAACCACCAAATCAAACAGGGTAGCAAAAAGGCCCCCTGGTTCAACGATGACCTTAAGAAAGCCAAAAAGTTATGTCGTACCCTCGTGAAAACCTGGAGAAAAAACCCAACCACTGACAACCTGTCCACATTCAAGGACGCCACTCGCAAACACCACCAATTGGTCCGATCCACCAAGAAATCAGCATTCAAGGATCGACTCGACAACAACGCCCACAATAGCAAGGAACTGTTCAACATCGTCAAAGAATTTACCAACCCCACCGCCGGCACCAACGACATCACCCCCTCCCAAGACCTCTGCGACTCCTTATCCTCTTTCTTCCACAACAAAATCGCCGACATTCATAACAGCTTTGGAAACCTGTCCGAAGTACAACCCACTCCTCCCACCTCCGAACCAAAACAGCACTCTCACAACCTTTGCGCCTGGAACCCAATCACCACCGAAGACACCATCTGCCTGATGAACTCCATCCACTCAGGATCGCCAACCGACCCATGTCCCCACCATATTTTCAACAAAGCAGACTCCATCATCGCACCACATCTCCTCGATGTCATCAACTGTTCCTTCAACACCGCTACCTTCCCAGAAAGCTGGAAACACGCCGAACTCAGCGCCCTTCTGAAGAAACCAACAGCAGACCCCTCTGAACTTAAGAACTACCGCCCCATCTCACTCCTCCCATTCCCGGCCAAAGTCATTGAGAAAGCCGTCAATAGTCAGCTTGCCGCCTTCCTCGAATCCAACAATTGCCTCGACCCCTCACAGTCCAGCTTCCGAGCCAAACACAGCACCGAAACCTCCCTCATCGCTGCTACAGACGACATCCGAACGCTACTGGACAACGGAGAAACAGTTGCCCTCATCCTACTTGACCTCTCCGCCACCTTCGACACAGTCTGTCATAGCACCCTCATACAACGCCTCAGCATCGTCAGAATACAAGGAAAAGCTTTAGACTGGATTATCTCGTTCCTCGCCGGAAGAACCCAGAGAGTCCGCCTCCCACCATTCAAATCAGAGGCCACCGAAGTCATCTGCGGCGTACCACAAGGATCATCACTCAGCCCCACCCTTTTCAGCGTTTACATGAGTCCCCTCGCATCCATCGCAAGTCAACACAACCTCAACATCATCTCCTACGCAGACGACACACAGCTGATCCTCTCCCTCACCAAAGACCCAAACACAGTTAAAACCAATCTTCACGAAGGAATGAAAGAAGTAGCCGAATGGATGAAGATCAGCCGTTTAAAACTAAACTCGGACAAAACGGAAGTCCTCATCCTAGGATCATCCCCCTCTGCCTGGGATGACTCATGGTGGCCACCGGCCCTGGGTACAGCACCTATACCTACAGATCACGCATGTAACCTGGGCTTCATCCTGGACTCCTCCCTCTCGATGACCAAACAAGTCAACGCCGTCTCATCTTCATGCTTCAACATCCTACGCATGCTCAAAAAAATCTTCAGTTGGATCCCCTCCGAAACAAGAAAGACAGTCACCCACGCACTGGTCACTAGCCGACTGGATTATGGAAATACCCTTTACGCCGGAACCACAGACAAACTACAGAAAAAACTCCAATGCATCCAAAACGCCTCAGCCAGACTCATACTGGACATCCCCCGTCAAGCTCACATTTCCGGTCACTTGAAAGACCTCCACTGGCTCCCCATCAGAAAAAGAATTACGTTCCGTCTCCTCACCCACGCACACAAGGCCCTCTACGACCTAGGACCCGAATGCCTCAACACACGACTGTCCTTCTACACACCCACCCGACAACTTCGATCATCCAATCAAGCCCTCGCCGCAATCCCTCGCATCCATAGATCCACCATGGGAGGAAGATCCTTCTCCTACTTAGCGGCCAAAACCTGGAATTCTCTCCCCACTCATCTCCGCCTCACACAGAACCACCTCCCCTTCAGAAAGCAGCTAAAAACCTGGCTATTCGATAAGTAATGCACCCACCCTCCACTAAGCGCTTGAGACCCTCTGGGTGAGTAGTGCGCAATACAAATTTCGGAACTTGAACTTGAACAAACAAGTTCGGTGGGAGGAACTGATTTATACATCCCTCACGCGGTCAGACGTAGACCCTCTCTTTTTTACACGACTTACCTGCTGCAAAAGTATCTTTAGAGACACGTCTTTCAAAATCCTTGTAAATAATTTGGATTCGACTTGCGGGCTGGTTCACGATTTCACCTAAAAAAAAATATATATATATACGTTCATCAGTGTCGCCCCTACATCCCTTATTCAACCTTTTAAAGACTTTGTTCGAGGGTTCAGAATATCGCAACATGCTGCATTAAAGCCGATTAACAAAAGCCACATTTTTTCAGATGTACTGTACTATCGGAGGCAAGCTCAATATGTCTACTAAATAAAATGGATTGTGGCTGTGAGAGGGGACCGTAGTTAAACTAAGCCAATCAGGCGTGCAATCCAGACATCCACCTAGACAGCCCCCTGTAGGTGGGTCATTCCTCAGCCCTCTTAGCCACTCCCAAGGACATCTTAAGGACTCTGGGGGCCCTGGAGGAAATGTATTTTGGGACCCCTGTTCAAAACAGCTTTGAATTAATGTGCCCCTTACAGCTCTTTCATGCATTCTGTGGCAAGGTGTCTGACAGTGTACAGGCACACTGGTCCAAATTCTAAGGGCCGGATTATGATGTCTGACGGGCATGAGTACGTCCGAACTCGTTTGGGAACTGGGACCAAACGACCTCCTGTGGTCGGTCCCAACCCAGCAATTAGAATGCAACCGAACACCGTTCGGTCGCAATCCTATTCCTTACAATGGGGGCATGATCTCAACCAGAATGCATGCTCTCATTGTATCTTTTAAAAAAAAATCTTTTTATTAACAATACAACATAAATGCATCAGGTGACCATAACGCCATTACCTAATCATGTATACTTTCCCAACCAAAGAATTTACATTAGGATTTTCTCAGGGATCATGAGATTCCACCACCACTTCAGCCGTGTGTATGATTGGGGGGGGTACATATATCACCTCTGTAGCTGTTCCAAGCGCCCCAGATTTTCCCACATTTCCCGGGTCGACCCACGGCCACATACACCGATCTTTCCCTAAACATGCACCAATCCAAATCGTCCATCCATTTCCCCACCTGAGGCACTTGACTCGTGCCCTACAACTGCGCAGTATTACGTTTAGCTATCATGCATGCCAGAGTCACCCACAGCTTCCCGTGTGCCGTTAGATCAGTAGGTTCCCAAACATTCAGCACACAGCGTCGGGTCTCCAGCAACAATTCCACTCCCAACACCTCTCGAAACCTATCATGGATTTTGGCCCAGTTTTTCTGTATTTCGGTGCAGTGCCATAAGACATGCATGAATGTTCCGGTCTCTCTGCATCCGCGCCGACACTGCCCATCCTCCGCCAGACCCATTCGCACAAGCTTAGGCCCTGTGACGAAGACCCGGTGCAGAATTTTTAATTGCACAAATCTCAGTCTGATTTGGATAGCCACTACTTTCGGGGAAGACACTGCCTCCCTCCAGTCTTCATCGTCTAATTCTAGACCGTCAGCGCCCCATTGCTCTCTGATTTTTACTAACGGATCCTCTGTGTGATTAATCTGTTTTTTATAAATCAAGGAAATGGTCTTAGTCGGTAAATAACCATCCAACACCCGATCCTCTAACGTGGAAGCCTCTGGGGGCGTGGTACCTCGGGGTATATTTGCCAAGTAGGGCATGTCGAACCTGAAGGTACCGGAACTGCTCGCTCTCTTGCAGCTGGTAACTCTCCTGTAGGGCTTCATATGTCAGAACCCCATCCTTGCCCCACATGTCTTTTACGCGCAAGATCCCATCCGTCAAAGCCCTTCGACTTCTACAGGCTACCCAGACCCTCTGAACTCCACAACGGGGAAGCCAGTGTAACTTTCCCTTCCCACTTGAGATAACGATTAGCCGCATGCCACACCTGAACCGCATGCGCCGCCGGCCCCACAAGGGGAAACGGCCCTTCTTAGCGTAGAGAGCTCTAGTATAATCCCCGTCTGGCATCTGTCCTCACTCTATTGCGTACCCGGGGTCCAGAGGCGATCCATAAATCGCATGGTTAATTGCCGCCAGCTGGGAGGTCCAGTAGTATTTCCGGAGGTCAGGCAGTCCGATCCCTCCATCGTACCAGGGTAGTGTGAGCTTGGAGAATGCAATACGCGGTCTGCCCTCCCATAAGAGCAGCCGCTGGAGGGACACAATTTCTTTCAAATATAAGGGGGGTACTGGGTCCAATGTATTTTGGAGCGCATACAAGAGACGGGGGAGAGCCATCATTTTAAACAGTACAGCTTGACCCAACAGGGAAAGCGGCAACTCTTTCCAACTCGCCACATCTCGCCGGAGTCTAACCAAAGGGGCCCCCAGATTATTGTCATGTCGTAGCTTCGGGTCTAGGGTCACATAAACTCCCATGTATAGAAAACCAACCGGCTCCACCCGTAACAGGCAGGAGCTCGGAATGGCCGGAGGTTCACCACTGATCACAAACAATACCGACTTCGCCCAATTGATGGCGAAGCCCGAGTATCTCCCGAATATGGCCAGGACATCCAGAAAGTTAAATAGGGACTCCCTGGGGGTAGTAACATAGAGCAGAATGTCATCCGCGTAGATTTTAGCCTCCCAGTCCAGTGTCCAGCATAGCCCCCTAATTATCCTGTCCTATCGGACCCACGCTGCCGCGGCTCAAGTGCTAATGCAAACAACAATGGGGAAAGAGGACATCCCTGCCGTGTTCCCCTACCCAGAGGGAAATCGTCCTATTTGTGGTTGTTCACTACTACCTTGGTGAGGGGATCCGCATAAAAAAGGCAGACCCAAGCGATATACTTCTGTCCGATACCCACCTTTCTCAAGACTGCAAATAAATAAGGCCACTCGACTCTATCGAAGGCCATGGTAGCGTCCAGTGATAACAGGGCCGCCGGTTCGTGTATATGCGACGCCCCAGCCAGAATACCGTGCAGCCTCCGTATGTTGAGGGCAGTGTTACGGCGAGGCATAAAGCCAGACTGATCCGGGTGGATCAAGGTCATAATAACCCCCACCAATCTGGTCACCAGCAGTTTCACGAGTACCTTCGGCTCTGCGTTTAAAAGTGAAATTGGCCGATAGGATGTGCACTCTGTCTTGGGTTTACCGTCCTTGTGGATAACCACTATATTGGCTACACGCTGATCATATGGGAGCTGACCCCTTTCCTTACTCTCAACGAGCATGTCACGGAGAAACAGTGCCAATTTGTTTGCATTTAATTTATACAGTTCTATGGGGATTCCGTTCGGGCCGGTGGCCTTCCCAGTGTGCACCCCTCTAATAGCCTGTGCAACCTCGTCGCCCGTGAAGGGAGAGTACAAAAACATCCTGTCCTCCTCCAACTGAACGGGCATCTGTATGTCTTGTATCATATCAGCATTCTCAGCCTCTGTGTATGTATCTGTGGCCTTGTACACTCCTCTTTAGTGAGACGAGAAAGCATCTGCTATCTGCTGCGGATCTGTAATCCTACCCATGCTTGCAGTCTGCAACTCTGGTACTAACCATGATGCCCACTCCCCCCTCTCCAACCACGCGATCAGCTTTCCAGCTTTATCACCATGTTCGTAAATTCTGCTTTGAGTGTCAGCATGCTTCTCCTTGGCCCGATCTCTAGCCAGGCCCCTATATTCATCCCGAAAAAGCCTCAAACGGTGTGCCCCTTCTGGGGTGTCATTTCTCAGCTCCTCCCCCTCCAAGAGCGAGAGCTCCGCCTGCACTCTGTCCAACTCTGCCCGACCCCTTTTCTTCTTTTTCTTCCCCCCGGACCACAGTCTTGTACGCCTCCCACAGGGAGCACTGCGACTCAACCGTTCCCACATTATTCTGGAAATATCGTTCCATAATCTGCGCAATCTCTTTTTTTATGGCTGGGTCTCTTAGATATCATGCGTTTATGGGGGCAATCCTACCCACATCTCTCTGTCCCACCACCACGCTAAGCCAGATCGGCGAGTGATCCGAGATCCCCCTACCCAGGTGTTGCACCTCTCAGATCCCCGCCACCTGCGACGCTGGTACCAAGACATAATCTATCCTTGAGAGGGAGCCATGCGCAGCAGAAGTGTGTGTGTAATGTGTTTCCTCTGGGTTCCGAAGTCACCACCCATCCACCAGTCCAGTGGTTTCAACAAAATCAGACAACCACCGCCGAGACAGCGGCAGAGTTCGGGCAGGGTGCCTATCCATCTCACCATTCATCACAGTGTTGAAATCTCCCCCCACAATCAACATCCCCACGGCAAAGTTAAAAAAAATGTTGCACAGATCTCTAAAGGTATCAGCCTGCAGGGCCGGCGGGACATATACAGACAGAAAAGTAACTGTCCTCCCCTCCCACAACCCCGAGATGCCATTGTATCTGCCTCGTTTGTCTGCCCAAGTGGACTGTATGGTCAGTGGGAAGGAGTTCCTAACTAGGATACCCACCCCCCCTAGACCCCATGGTAAATCCGACATGAGCCGCTAACTTATACCCCCCCTATGCAGCGCAATACAACGATTACCAATCAGATGTGTCTCCTGTAACAGCACTACATCAGGGGAGTGTGGTTTAATCAG
Source organism: Lissotriton vulgaris (assembly GCF_964263255.1). NCBI lineage: Eukaryota > Metazoa > Chordata > Amphibia > Caudata > Salamandridae > Lissotriton > Lissotriton vulgaris. The sequence continues at coordinate 136,249,241 of NC_141691.1, forward strand.
CTGGTTAACCATCCCCCTTTTTATCTTGTCACCTAGCCCATTATCGTTCCAGCTGAGTGCGGTGATCCCCAACCCCTTTCTACCAGAAGACATTGAAATGGTACATCATATCTAAGTCACCTGATGCATGATAAAAACAACAACAACAACATGCTAATAATATTGCACATATTAAGATCTCAATTTTGAAAAAAGCGCGAACTTGCAAACCCCCCACAACTTTCCTCACTCCACCCCCCACCCTGCACCCCTGCCTGTAGCTTATGCTCATCCCCAACTGGCAGTGTGCCTGTCGCCCCCAACCTAATCTACAGCTAACTAAAAGTAGAAAAAAGAGGAGGACCTGGGGTAAGTCCACTCCCCCCCCCCTCCAGTGCACCACCTCCACCGCCCCTTCCTAGATCAAACCCTCAAGACATCTTACGAACTCTGCCCCCCGGTATCCTATGCACCTGTTCGACCGTAAAAAAGTTTGCTGAGGCCTTTCAGTTTGAGGTGGTCAAGGACAATGTTTTCAACAAACAGGTTAGGCGTTTGGCCCTCTGATTTCTCTGGCACCCCTAAGATGCGAACAATGTTGCGTCGCGCCCTTCCTTCAAAATCATCCAACTTCCGATCCGTGAGGATTCTTGAGGCTTTAAGTTCCCGCATTTCCTGTTGCAACATATTCACATCGTCCGTGAGACTAGCCGTCTTAACCTCCAATGACTTCATCTTCTCACTTGCCTTTGTGAGATCGGCTCTGAGCAACCCCACTTCAATCCCGATGGTGTCAATCTTATTATCCAGGGCCTCCATCTTCTGGCCCAGAGACGTTTGGACGCCATGAATGGCCACCATAAGATCCGACAATGTTGGTTCTGCCTGACCAGGAGCAACCTCAACTCCTCCCACCGGCGTCCGTTTCAACTCCACCGGGGACCCTTTGGGCAGAGTGTAACGGTCTAATTTATTGGACTGGACATTTTTGGCTCATCTGGAGGCTCGGGGCAAGGATCTATCCTGATCCGTCTTCGTCGCCATCTTTCTCCGACGTCTTTATCACACCTCTCCTCTCCAATAACCCTCGGTGAGAGCTACTCTCTCTCTCCAGTGTTAGGTAATTGAGATCTCCAGGTGGGCCCCACGATCCTTCACCAGGCCCCACCTCAATTCCCTTAGAGTTACTGAATCACCACTGAGGTCAATCGTCCAGTCCCATCTTCTGGTTGGTTCAATCTCAGCCGTCCACACTTCGGATCGTTGTTTCGCCACTCAAGTCAACAACCAGCGCCCTTCCAGATATCACCGCCATTTCATTACTTACCCCAGAAAAATGGGTCCGTCGGAAAGGAATCAGGACAGTCGATTACAGTGCCGTAAGAACGGCTCCAACCTGAGGGTTGGAGCCGTTTCCTACAGCATTGTAAGCAGGCCCTGAATGTGTTTCCATCTAATTTTCAGGGATTGTAAAATATGTTTTCAATAGTGTAACAGAGCACCTGCTCACTCATATTATTACAAATAATCTCTGTGACCGCTTTCCCATTTCTCCTATGTGAGGTCCTTTTCCTATCTGGTAGAATTTTTTTCCACGAATGTTGTATGGTGTGGAAAAACATAAACACAACATTCTTCTACAAAATATCTGAAATAAACTCAACACATTGTCCATATTATAAATGCATTAAAGGAAAATGGTATTTAACATAACCTATGATTAAGAATCATTCAAGGGCATCAAGACAGGGCTGTATGCAGAACAGAGCCAGATTTATCAGGGCGCACCCTGAAATATTTGGGTCCTGGGCCAACACCCACTTTGCCCATGCCTTAAAATGTCTCTGCCCCCTCCTCCTGTCATCAGGCTGACTTGTGCACTGGCAATGTTTATGCAAACATGAACTCATGAACACTTCTCAGTCAAATCTTTAGCAGGAGAGGCATGGGGCAGAGAGAAGTGCCTCACAAGAAGCAGAACTGCTGCTGCTGTCACCACATGCCTTCTGTGTTAGCCCAGCTGTGCTCCTTCCACCAGATGTATAGGATTGCATTGTTTTTCTCATGTAGTGCTAAAGCTTAAAGATATTCCATCTTACCGAATATTCAGGAAACATCTAAAGGCATTACTGTACTAAGGCCCCCACCTCCTAGCTGTCTTCTTGCTGTTTTATCTGAGCAGCGCCAAGATGCCCCAGGGTGATTCGAGCACTATATAAGAACGCTAAACATAACATAACATTAATGACATCTTGGGACAGATGTACAAAGTGTTGCGAAACCAAAATGGCTCTTTGAAATGTACAAAACCCTATTTGCTATTCGGTAACCTATTACTCCATCGCAAATTCGGATTGTGATTAGGAATTAGGAAGGGGCGTGTTTAGGGCGCCCCATCCTAATAACAAATGGCAGTGGTATGTGTGAATGTTTTGCGACCTAAATGCGGCCCAAAAACATTCTCATTTTGCCCCCTACTTCAAGTAGATGGTAACCCATTCGCAAATGGGGTGGGGTCCCAAAGGTGTCCTTTACCTTTTGTGATAGTATGTTCGAACATTTTTTAGGAGCAGATAATGGTTCCATGGGCCACTGCCTACTCTTAAAAAATGAAAGGAAAACTTTTTGAAGCGCATTCCATTTTGCCTTAAGTAAAACAAGCTGATTTTTTTTTTAAACATGCTTTCTTTAAAAGCAATCACAGACATAGTGGTCTGATGATCCCAGCAGGCCACCATCCCTGAACGTTTTGCGATTCCCTATGGGTGGCAAACTGAGACCTACCGTAATAATATTCTGGAGTTAAGTCTATTTGCGACACAGTGGGAATTGCAAATGTGTAAGAGACACATTTGTAAATTACTGTTTTCGATTACCAAATAGCGAATTGCAAAAATTAGCTATTTGGGCCTAGATGTATCAAGATACCATTTTGTGAATCTCAAATAGCGATTTTTAAGGAATCGCTATTTGAGATTTGCAAAATGGTATGTATGTAGAAATTGGCTAATTTTTAGCGATTTCTTAAAATTCCTTAATTGCGATTAGCAAATTGCTAATCGCAATTAAGGAACAATTTCCCATTCAATTCTATGGGCCAGGAGGCCCATAGGAAGGACTGGGAAATTATTCTCAATATGCAATTCGCAATTTGCTAATTGCAAATTGAGAATAATTTCAAGGGTGCAAGGGTGTCTTAAGGACACCCTGCTGCACCCCAGAAATTAACATGTGTGCCTAAGGGCATGTATGAGGGCCACATGCCACCTTCACAAATTACAAAAAGTGCATTTGTAAAAGAAATCGCAAATTACCACTAACTACAAGTTGGTGGTAATTTGCGATTTCTTAAGGGAAAACTGTGATTTGGAAATGTTTGATGCATAGCATTTAAGGAATCGTAATTTGGAATTCCTTAAATGCTGACGCAAAGTTTAGGAATCGCAAATTTTGCGATTCCTTAAATTTGCGATGCGATTTTTTCATGCATCGTATTTCCCGTTTTTTTGTCGCAAACGCTTCTATTTTGCGATTTGCAGCATTTGCGACAAAAAAAACACTTGATACATCTAGCCCTTGGTAATCGCAAACACTTACCTTCCTACAACTTGCCCCTAGTCATTTCCTTGACAATATGTAGAGTTCTATAGTCGGGGTACATATGGCTCATTGTCTTACTTTTCATGCAATGATTCATTCGCTCGCCATGTGTAGGATAAATACTGATGAGACAGCAGATGCAGCACATGTCTGTAAAAACATATGGCGGAGAGTCAGAAAGATTTTTACAAACATCATGCAAGAGGCTCGAGGAAACGGATATGAATGTTAGGGGTGAAAAGTAACATCTTCAGCCAACCCTGGCCTATCCGGGGCCTGCAGTTCCTTTTCTTGCTCTAACCGTATGAGTTGAACAGTCCCAGCCTGCAGAGTGCAGGTGGGTGCAAACCGAGGTTTGACCGCATCAGAGTCAACTCCTAGCTGCTTTGCTAAAAACTCAGCTCCTGGAAGAGTGGGGATGGGAGAGTGGACGACCATAGTATGGCATTCTTTTTTAAATAACGTCTTCCGAAGTCTTATTTTATTTACTTCCTAAGGATGCTGTTTAAATTCTAATGTTTTTAGATCACTTTCTGTATGGAATGCATTAGTATTGCTGCTAAAATGTTTACACATCTTGCTAACTCCTTTATAGGCCTGATTGTATTATTCATGTATGTTTGGATAGTGATTGCTGCTATTGATGGCTGCAGTTGTTTTTTCTTTGTTACACTATTGATAATGTTTGCTGCTACTTACGTGCCCAAGCGTTTTGCACTGCCACTTTAGTTCCGAGAAAAAGTACTGTATTTGTGAGCTGTTGTATCCTTTTAAACGGAAAAAATGTTTGTATTTGCTGGGACAAGATTGATTTTATATGATTTTTTTAATCTATATGTACCTTTTATGTCTTGTCTTTGGAAGGACGAATAAAGAAAGAATTGAATTGACTTCAGAAGGATAACAGTCTAGTGCAGTTCAGTGTGAAAGCAAGGTTATGACTGCATGGGCATGAACCTGCGCAGCTGCGTGGTTACCTAGAATAAGTTGCTGCCCTGCTGCCCATGGCTCCTCGATGCCTCTGAATGTGAGCAAAAGCTCTAGGCAAAGAGAAGAAGGAGGGGCCGGGGGTGGGTGGGTGGTGCAGCCAGCGCATGATGTCACAGGTCTCTCCTTGTTACTATTGTGCGATCTCAAAAAGCTAATGCATCCCCCACCTCCAATCCACCAGTCCACCCGTCTCCACCAACAGACCAGCATTATGGGCTTCCCGGGGTGTGATGGTCAGATATGTGGTCTCTCTGGAGCCTGTTCGTGAAATAAACAACACACCTGTGCTTCTGTACAGTAGTAACACCCTGGTATCAATTACAAACTCAACTGTACTCATGTCATCGTCTTCAGAAGGATGAAAGGCGCAGTCAGTACTGCTTTGCAACATTCAGGTATCGTGGGGAATTTAAGCATTAACAGATGTTGGCGGGCAGGAAGTGGGCGCATTACTTTCACCATCTCGGTTCATCATGTTGTGAGTGGAGCGCAGTGTGAGGAGAGTGTGCACGAATGCAGGGTGAGGAGAGTGTGAATGAACGCAGGGTTAGGAGAGTGCAGGGTGAGGAGAGTGTGTATGAAGGTAGGGTGAGGATAGTATGAATGAACGCAGGGTGAGAAGAGTGTGAATGAACGCAGGGTGAGGAGAGTGTGAATGAACGCAGGGTGAGGAGAGTGTGAATGAACGCAGGGTGAGGAGAGTGTGTATGAAGGCAGGGTGAGGATAGTGTGAATGAACGCAGGGTGAGAAGAGTGTGAATGAACGCAGGGTGAGGAGAGTGTGAATGAACGCAGGGTGAGGAGAGTGTGTATGAAGGCAGGGTGAGGATAGTGTGAATGAACGCAGGGTGAGTAGAGTGTGAATGAACGCAGGGTGAAGAGAGTGTGAATGAACGCAGGGTGAGGAGAGTGTGTATGAATGAACGCAGGGTGAAGAGAGTGTGAATGAACGCAGGGTGAGGAGAGTGTGTATGAAGGCAGGGTGAGGATAGTGTGAATGAACGCAGGGTGAAGAGAGTGGGAATGAACGCAGGGTGAGGAGAATGTGAATGAACGCAGGGTGAGGAGAGTGTGTATGAAGGCAGGGTGAGGATAGTGTGAATGAACGCAGGGTGAGGAGAGTGTGAATGAACGCAGGGTTAAGAGAGTGTGAATGAACGCAGGGTGAGGAGAGTGTGAATGAACGCCAGGTGAGGAGAGTGTGTATGAAGGCAGGGTGAGGATAGTGTGAATGAACGCAGGGTGAGTAGAGTGTGCAAGAACGCAGGGAGAGGAGAGTGTGCATGAACGCAGGGTGAGGAGAGTGTGTATGAAGGCAGGGTGAGGATAGTGTGAATGAACGCAGGGTGAAGAGAGTGGGAATGAACGCAGGGTGAGGAGAATGTGAATGAACGCAGGGTGAGGAGAGTGTGTATGAAGGCAGGGTGAGGATAGTGTGAATGAACGCAGGGTGAGGAGAGTGTGAATGAACGCAGGGTTAAGAGAGTGTGAATGAACGCAGGGTGAGGAGAGTGTGAATGAACGCCAGGTGAGGAGAGTGTGTATGAAGGCAGGGTGAGGATAGTGTGAATGAACGCAGGGTGAGTAGAGTGTGCAAGAACGCAGGGAGAGGAGAGTGTGCATGAACGCAGGGTGAGGAGAGTGTGTATAAACGCAGGGTGAGTAGAGTGTGTAAGAACCCAGGGTAGGAGAGTGTGCATTAACTCAGGGTGAGGAGAGTGTGCACGAACGCAGGGTGAGAAGAGTGTGCATGAACGCAGGGTGAGGAGAGTGTGCATGAATGCAGGGTGAGGAGAGTGTGCATGAACGCAGGGTGAGGAGCGTGCAGGGTGAGGAGAGTGTGCATGAACGCAGGGTCAGGAGAGTGTGCATGAACGCAGGGTGAGGAGAGTGTGCATGAATGCAGGGTGAGAAGAGTGTGCATGAACGCAGGGTGAGGAGCGTGAAGGGTGAGGAGAGTGTTCATGAACGCAGGGTGAGGAGAGTGTGCATGAATGCAGGGTGAGGAGAGTGTGCATGAACGCAGGGTGAGGAGAGTGTACATGAATGCAGGGTGAGAAGAGTGTGCATGAACACAGGGTGAGGAGAGTGTGCATGAGTGCAGGGTGAGGAGAGTGTGCATGAACGCAGGGTGAGCAGAGTGTGCATGAACGCAGGGTGAGGAGCGTGCAGGGTGAGGAGAGTGTGCATGAACGCAGGGTGAGGAGAGTGTGCATGAACGCAGGGTGAGTAGAGTGAGTAAGAACACATGGTTAGGAGAGTGTGCATTAAGTCAGGGTGAGGAGAGTGTCCACTAACTCAGGGTGAGGAGAGTTTGGATGAACGCACAGTGAGGAGAGTGTGCATGAATACAGGGTGAGGAGAGTGTGAATGAACGCAGGGTGAGGAGAGTGTGTATGATGGCAGGGTGAGGATAGTGTGAATGAACGCAGGGTGAGAAGAGTGTGAATGAACGCAGGGTGAGGAGAGTGTGAATGAACGCAGGGTGAGGAGAGTGTGAATGAACGCAGGGTGAGGAGAGTGTGTATGAAGGCAGGGTGAGGATAGTGTGAATGAACGCAGGGTTAGTAGAGTGTGAATGAACGCAGGGTGAAGAGAGTGTGAATGAACGCAGGGTGAGGAGAGTGTGTATGAAGGCAGGGTGAGGATAGTGTGAATGAACGCAGGGTGAGCAGAGTGTGAATGAACGCAGGGTGAAGAGAGTGGGAATGAACGCAGGGTGAGGAGAATGTGAATGAACGCAGGGTGAGGAGAGTGTGTATGAAGGCAGGGTGAGGATAGTGTGAATGAACGCAGGGTGAGGAGAGTGTGAATGAACGCAGGGTTAAGAGAGTGTGAATGAACGCAGGGTGAGGAGAGTGTGAATGAACGCAGGGTGAGGAGAGTGTGAATGAACGCCAGGTGAGGAGAGTGTGTATGAAGGCAGGGTGAGGATAGTGTGAATGAACGCAGGGTGAGTAGAGTGTGCAAGAACGCAGGGAGAGGAGAGTGTGCATGAACGCAGGGTGAGGAGAGTGTGTATAAACGCAGGGTGAGTAGAGTGTGTAAGAACCCAGGGTAGGAGAGTGTGCATTAACTCAGGGTGAGGAGAGTGTGCACGAACGCAGGGTGAGAAGAGTGTGCATGAACGCAGGGTGAGGAGAGTGTGCATGAATGCAGGGTGAGGAGAGTGTGCATGAACGCAGGGTGAGGAGCGTGCAGGGTGAGGAGAGTGTGCATGAACGCAGGGTCAGGAGAGTGTGCATGAACGCAGGGTGAGGAGAGTGTGCATGAATGCAGGGTGAGAAGAGTGTGCATGAACGCAGGGTGAGGAGCGTGAAGGGTGAGGAGAGTGTTCATGAACGCAGGGTGAGGAGAGTGTGCATGAATGCAGGGTGAGGAGAGTGTGCATGAACGCAGGGTGAGGAGAGTGTGCATGAATGCAGGGTGAGAAGAGTGTGCATGAACGCAGGGTGAGGAGAGTGTGCATGAGTGCAGGGTGAGGAGAGTGTGCATGAACGCAGGGTGAGAAGAGTGTGCATGAACGCAGGGTGAGGAGCGTGCAGGGTGAGGAGAGTGTGCATGAACGCAGGGTGAGGAGAGTGTGCATGAACGCAGGGTGAGTAGAGTGAGTAAGAACACATGGTTAGGAGAGTGTGCATTAAGTCAGGGTGAGGAGAGTGTCCACTAACTCAGGGTGAGGAGAGTTTGGATGAACGCACAGTGAGGAGAGTGTGCATGAATACAGGGTGAGGAGAGTGTGCATGAATGCAGGGTGAGGAGAGTGTGCACGAATGCACGGTGAGGAGAGTGTGTATGAAGGCAGGGTGAATAGAGTGTGCATGAAAGCAGGGTGAGGAGAGTGTGCATGAATGCAGGGTGAGGAGAGTGTGCACGAATGCACGGTGAGGAGAGTGTGTATGAAGGCAGGGTGAATAGAGTTTGCAAGAAAGCAGGGTGAGGAGAGTGTGCATGAGCGCAGGGTGAGGAGAGTGTGCATGAATGCAGGGTGAGAAGAGTGTGTATGAAGGCAGGGTGAGGATAGTGTGAATGAACGCAGGGTGAGTAGAGTGTGCAAGAACGCAGGGAGAGGAGAGTGTGCATGAACGCAGGGTGAGGAGAGTGTGTATGAACGCAGGGTGAGTAGAGTGTGTAAGAACACAGGGTAGGAGAGTGTGCATTAACTCAGGGTGAGGAGAGTGTGCACGAACGCAGGGTGAGAAGAGTGTGCATGAACGCAGGGTGAGGAGAGTGTGCATGAACGCAGGGTCAGGAGAGTGTGCATGAACGCAGGGTGAGGAGAGTGTGCATGAATGCAGGGTGAGAAGAGTGTGCATGAACGCAGGGTGAGGAGCGTGAAGGGTGAGGAGAGTGTGCATGAACGCAGGGTGAGGAGAGTGTGCATGAATGCAGGGTGAGGAGAGTGTGCATGAACGCAGGGTGAGGAGAGTGTGCATGAATGCAGGGTGAGAAGAGTGTGCATCAACGCAGGGTGAGGAGAGTGTGCATGAGTGCAGGGTGAGGAGAGTGTGCATGAACGCAGGGTGAGCAGAGTGTGCATGAACGCAGGGTGAGGAGCGTGCAGGGTGAGGAGAGTGTGCATGAACGCAGGGTGAGGAGAGTGTGCATGAACGCAGGGTGAGTAGAGTGAGTAAGAACACAGGGTTAGGAGAGTGTGCATTAAGTCAGGGTGAGGAGAGTGTCCACTAACTCTGGGTGAGGAGAGTTTGGATGAACGCACAGTGAGGAGAGTGTGCATGAACACAGGGTGAGGAGAGTGTGCATGAACGCAGGGTGAGAAGAGTATGCATGAATGCAGGGTGAGGAGAGTGTGCACGAATGCACGGTGAGGAGAGTGTGTATGAAGGCAGGGTGAATAGAGTGTGTAAGAAAGCAGGGTGAGGAGAGTGTGCATGAATGCAGGGTGAGGAGAGTGTGCATGAATGCACGGTGAGGAGAGTGTGTATGAAAGCAGGGTGAATAGAGTGTGCAAGAAAGCAGGGTGAGGAGAGTGTGCATGAGTGCAGGGTCAGGAGAGTGTGCATGAATGCAGGGTGAGGCGAGTGTGAATGAACGCAGGGTGAGGAGAGTGTGCATGAATGCAGGGTGAGAAGAGAGTGCATGAACGCAGGGTGAGGAGAGTGTGCATGAGTGCAGGGTGAGGAGAGTGTGCATGAACGCAGGGTGAGAAGAGTGTGCATGAATGCAGGGTGAGGAGCGTGCAGGGTGAGGAGAGTGTGCATGAACGCAGGGTGAGGAGAGTGTGAATGAACGCAGGGTGAGTAGAGTGAGTAAGAACACAGGGTTAGGAGAGTGTGCATTAAGTCAGGGTGAGGAGAGTGTCCACTAACTCAGGGTGAGGAGAGTTTGGATGAACGCACAGTGAGGAGAGTGTGCATGAACACAGGGTGAGGAGAGTGTGCATGAACGCAGGGTGAGAAGAGTGTGCATGAATGCAGGGTGAGGAGAGTGTGCACAAATGCACGGTGAGGAGAGTGTGTATGAAGGCAGGGTGAATAGAGTGTGCAAGAAAGCAGGGTGAGGAGAGTGTGCATGAATGCAGGGTGAGGAGAGTGTGCACGAATGCATGGTGAGGAGAGTGTGTATGAAGGCAGGGTGAATAGAGTGTGCAAGAAAGAAGGGTGAGGAGAGTGTGCATGAGCGCAGGGTGAGGAGAGTGTGCAAGAACGCAGGGTGAGGAGAGTGTGCATGAATGCAGGGTGAGGAGAGTGTGCATGAACGCAGGGTGAGAAGAGTGTGCATGAATGCAGGGTGAGAAGAGTGTGCATGAACGCAGGGTGAGGAGAGTGTGCATAAACGCAGGGTGAGGAGAGTGTGCATGAATGCAGGGTGAGAAGAGTGTGCATGAATGCAGGGTGAGAAAAGTGTGCATGAATGCAGGGTGAGGAGCGTGCAGGGTGAGGAGAGTGTGCATGAACGCAGGGTGAGGAGCGTGAAGGGTGAGGAGAGTGTGCATGAACGCAGGGTGAGGAGAGTGTGCATGAATGCAGGGTGAGGAGAGTGTGCATGAACGCAGGGTGAGGAGAGTGTGCATGAATGCAGGGTGAGAAGAGTGTGCATCAACGCAGGGTGAGGAGAGTGTGCATGAGTGCAGGGTGAGGAGAGTGTGCATGAACGCAGGGTGAGCAGAGTGTGCATGAACGCAGGGTGAGGAGCGTGCAGGGTGAGGAGAGTGTGCATGAACGCAGGGTGAGGAGAGTGTGCATGAACGCAGGGTGAGTAGAGTGAGTAAGAACACAGGGTTAGGAGAGTGTGCATTAAGTCAGGGTGAGGAGAGTGTCCACTAACTCAGGGTGAGGAGAGTTTGGATGAACGCACAGTGAGGAGAGTGTGCATGAACACAGGGTGAGGAGAGTGTGCATGAACGCAGGGTGAGAAGAGTATGCATGAATGCAGGGTGAGGAGAGTGTGCACGAATGCACGGTGAGGAGAGTGTGTATGAAGGCAGGGTGAATAGAGTGTGTAAGAAAGCAGGGTGAGGAGAGTGTGCATGAATGCAGGGTGAGGAGAGTGTACATGAATGCACGGTGAGGAGAGTGTGTATGAAAGCAGGGTGAATAGAGTGTGCAAGAAAGCAGGGTGAGGAGAGTGTGCATGAGTGCAGGGTCAGGAGAGTGTGCATGAATGCAGGGTGAGGCGAGTGTGAATGAACGCAGGGTGAGGAGAGTGTGCATGAATGCAGGGTGAGAAGAGAGTGCATGAACGCAGGGTGAGGAGAGTGTGCATGAGTGCAGGGTGAGGAGAGTGTGCATGAACGCAGGGTGAGAAGAGTGTGCATGAATGCAGGGTGAGGAGCGTGCAGGGTGAGGAGAGCGTGCATGAACGCAGGGTGAGGAGAGTGTGAATGAACGCAGGGTGAGTAGAGTGAGTAAGAACACAGGGTTAGGAGAGTGTGCATTAAGTCAGGGTGAGGAGAGTGTCCACTAACTCAGGGTGAGGAGAGTTTGGATGAACGCACAGTGAGGAGAGTGTGCATGAACACAGGGTGAGGAGAGTGTGCATGAACGCAGGGTGAGAAGAGTGTGCATGAATGCAGGGTGAGGAGAGTGTGCACAAATGCACGGTGAGGAGAGTGTGTATGAAGGCAGGGTGAATAGAGTGTGCAAGAAAGCAGGGTGAGGAGAGTGTGCATGAATGCAGGGTGAGTAGAGTGTGCACGAATGCATGGTGAGGAGAGTGTGTATGAAGGCAGGGTGAATAGAGTGTGCAAGAAAGAAGGGTGAGGAGAGTGTGCATGAGCGCAGGGTGAGGAGAGTGTGCAAGAACGCAGGGTGAGGAGAGTGTGCATGAATGCAGGGTGAGGAGAGTGTGCATGAACGCAGGGTGAGAAGAGTGTGCATGAATGCAGGGTGAGAAGAGTGTGCATGAACGCAGGGTGAGGAGAGTGTGCATAAACGCAGGGTGAGGAGAGTGTGCATGAATGCAGGGTGAGAAGAGTGTGCATGAATGCAGGGTGAGAAAAGTGTGCATGAATGCAGGGTGAGGAGCGTGCAGGGTGAGGAGAGTGTGCATGAACGCAGGGTCAGAAGAGTGTGCATGAACGCAGGGTGAGGAGAGTGTGCATGAATGCAGGGTGAGAAGAGTGTGCATGAGTGCAGGGTGAGGAGAGTGTGCATGAACGCAGGGTGAGCAGAGTGTGCATGAACACAGTTTGAGGAGCGTGCAGGGTGAGGAGAGTGTGGATGAATGCAGGGTGAGGAGAGTGTGCATGAACGCAGGGTGAGTAGAGTGAGTAAGAACACAGGGTTAGGAGAGTGTGCATTAACTCAGGGTGAGGAGAGTGTCCACTAACTCAGGGTGAGGAGAGTTTGGATGAACGCACAGTGAGGAGAGTGTGCATGAACACAGGGTGAGGAGAGTGTGCATGAATGCAGGGTGAGAAGAGTGTGCATGAATGCAGGGTGAGGAGAGTGTGCACAAATGCACGGTGAGGAGAGTGTGTATGAAGGCAGGGTGAAGAGAGTGTGCAAGAAATCAGGGTGAGGAGAGTGTGCATGAGCGCAGGGTGAGTAGAGTGTGTAAGGAAACAGGGTTAGAAGAGTGTGCATGAACGCAGGGTGAGGAGACCATGAACGCAGGGTGAGAAGAAAGTGTATGAAGGCAGGGTGAGGAGAGTGTGAATGAACGCAGGGTGAGGAGAGTGTGTATGAAGGCAGGGTGAGTGTTGGACAGGCCACATGAAGGGCTCGCTCCCCCCCGCATGACAGAGCCCGGACATCGGCTCTCCAGGTGCTACCCCCAGAAGCAACCCGCAACCCGTCCCCTACGGGACGCCTGCCCCCGAACATCTCTGTATCCCTGGCCCGGGCCACCGTCAGCACCATTGCCCGGGCCCAGCCGCCATCTGAGACACTGCACCACGAGGCCGCATAGCCTCAGCTCGACCCTAACCCTGGGCCTGGCCAGGCACCGACATCCCGGCACCACCATCCACCCAGGAGGTGAACAGACCACTTGGCAGGTCAATGGGAGAAAGAAGTGTCGATGGCTCTCCCCCGCCAGGTGCCGATCGCCCCAGCCTCCCCGGGCGCTGGCTCCACCCCCCTGCTGGGTGTCTGGACTCCCTCATCCCGGACCTCCCGACCTCCAAGTGCGAGGGTCCGGACATCAAAGGGCGCCAGACCTATAACTGGAGCAGCTCCAGAGCAGGAAGGCAGTTGTATCCTGGAGTCGAGAGACCGCGTGAAGAACTCATCCTTGACGGACTACTGGCGCTGCCGTAGCCCTGCCTTGTGAACTATCGTCCTGCCTGCTGGCGCTGCCGCAACCTTCTGCATCCTTCATCCTCGTCGGGACCTGCTGGCGCTGCCGCGGACCGTTGTAACTACCACCTTCACCGGGACCTGCTGGCGCTGCCGCGGACCGTCGCTACCTACGATCATCTCGGGACCTGCCGGCGCTGCCGCGGCCCGTCCACCTAGAACGCCGAGCTCGAGGATTGTGAGCTATCCATCTTATCATCGCATCTACCAGATTGGTAACAAGACTGTCCCGCTACCCCCTTTCCCATCCAAGAGACTAGAATCGAGGGGACCCCTGAGTCCTGACCTCCTTGTACCATTCTATCGTACTTCAAGATTGCTTATAAGGAACGTTAAACCTTATCTTTGTGTGGTGTACATCTGTGGGGGGGAAGTTACTCGTCTGTACGATCGCTGGAGACGGCTCTCCCCGGAGACCTCTCCCCTTGCCCTCGGCCGACCCTCCAGGTCCGTCTAACATTGGTGGCCAGCGGCGCGATCCGAATCAACGCGTAATCGTACAGAGAGTAGCTCACCCCACGACTAAACCACAATGACAACCAAAGAGAGCGGATCCACGAGAAATTCCAGATAGAGAAATTGGAAGAGTACAGCCATCGTGAGTTGAAACAATTTTGCATTGAACTAGGCATTGCTACCACCGGTCTGAGCACTAAAGACGATTTCAAGCACGCCATTGAGTCTTAGACAGAAACCGGGGCCGTCAGACCCCCGGACCAAAACATTGCAGCATCAGAAAGGAACACCACGGCTCCCGAGGAGCGAAGCACGGGTCTCTCGCAGGAAGAGATCCAAGAGAGAGAAAGAAGCAGACTACATGAGTTAGAAATGGCACAGCTCAAAATGGACGGTGAACTAAAATTAGCCGAACAAAAACTGAACCTAGAACATCTGCGGCTCCGAGAAGAACGGGAAGAAAAACAGAGGCAAAGAGAACTCGAAGAAAAGAGACTAGCGTACGAACACGAGCGCAAACTGGCAGAATTAGACCTACGGAAGCAAAACAAAGATCTGGGGGTGCCCGAGCAACCACACACCCCAGGAGCGACAGAAAAAAAGGTCCACATCCCCAAGGATGTCGTACGAGAATATTTCCGAGACGACGACATCCAACAGTGGTTCAAGGCCTACGAGATCGCCATGACCTCCCACCGGATCGACTGAAGTGACTGGGGAGCCGGTCTATGGGGGAGGTTCATCAATGAAGGCCGCGATGCCCTGTTACAGCTCCCCGACCATCTGATGACATCCTATGACCACATGAAGGCTGCCCTCCTCATTCGATATGGGCTCACACCCGAAATGTACCGCCAGAGGTTCCGAGACTGCACCCGGATCCCGGGTACAACTTGGGTGGAATATGTAAACTATTTCAGCCGAGCCTTCGAGGGTTGGATCAAGGGGAGCTACGTAACGACCTACGAGCAACTTTTTAATCTCATGGTGTGGGAGCACCTCTCCAACAACTGCTTCGTCGAGCTCAGGCAGCACCTCCTCGACAGTAAATTGACTGATCCACAGCAGCTCGCCGCCAAGGCTGACCGATGGGAGAGCACCCGAGTAGGCCGGAGTGGGCCGCACAAACAGAACAGGAACAACCAAGGTCAGCACCGTCCCCGAGGAGGAGGAGGAGGCCAGGGACGGGGAAGAGACACCGCCCCGGCCGCTCCTGCTACCAGCACCCCTCCCCCGGCCGGCCGGGGCAACCCCCCGATGCGCCCGGGGTTCCGAGCCAATGTCACGTGTCACCGATGCCAGCGAGTCGGCCACTACGCCAATGACCCGAACTGTCCACAGAACCAGACTCCGAGGCCCCGCCAGGTAGCTGCCGCCGCCCTGGGGGGAGAGCAAATCTCCGAAGAACAGGAAGAATGCGAACAAGAACAACACGAGTGGGAACCGGCCGCCATGGTGCTAGCGTGCATAGGGGGAAGAGACATGGTCCCGCGGGCTCCCCTACCCGCCAACACCAGAAAATACAGTCAGTGGGTGAACATTAATGGGCGCAGGGCCGAAGCACTACGTGACACGGGGGCCAGTGTGACGGCCGTCCGCTGTCACCTGGTGACCCCGGAACAGATCCTGCCAAACATCCTCTGCCCCGTCTGTTCAGCCGACAATTCCGAGAGTCTGTGTCGGATGGCCTGCGTCCCCTTCGAATGGGGAGGAGTCTCCGGCATGTTGAAGGTGACGGTCCGAGATGATGCTCCCGTGGACTGTCTCCTGGGGAATGATCTCGAGAGTTCCCTGTTGGCCGCCGTGGAAAAAAGAGAGCACCTGGGGATGCTGGGCCTCCCGGACTGGGCATGCGTAACCACTCGGTCCATGGCCGCCCGGGCCATCTCCCGACCTGAAGAACCAGAATGGCCAGCACCTCCTCCCCCGGTCGCTCCAGTGGAGGACACCGACCTCACCAACCCCCCTGAGCAACCCCCCGAAGGGCTCGCTCAGCTCCAGGACCTTCCCGACCTGGCTCAGTGGCGTCAAGAAGGGGGACCCACCCAGGAACAGTTCCGTCAAGAGCAGAAGGCCTGTCCCTCCCTCGAGGGACTGCGACAGCAAGCCCTCGCCCAGAGCGCGGGAGACACCGCCGGAGCCCATTGGATCTATTGGGACAACTACCTGTTGTATAGTGAACAAAGTATCGCAGAGTTAGGGGCCAGTCGAGTGTTGGTGGTTCCCCTCCGTTTTAGAGACTTCTTGTTGAATTTGGCCCACGATGTCCCTCTGGCTGGACACCTGGGACAGTACAAAACCTACAGTCGCCTGGTGACCCACTTTTTCTGGCCAAAGATGAGAAACGACGTCCTCAACCACTGCCGGTCCTGCCCCACGTGCCAGGCCAGTGGGAAGAGCGGCCGCAAACTCAAAGCACCTCTGCAACCGTTCCCAGTTGTCACCACCCCGTTCGAGAGGGTGGGAATAGACATTGTGGGGCCCCTGGACCCCCGAACAGCACAAGGACATCGGTTCATCCTGGTACTGGTGGACCACGCCACCCGCTACCCCGAGGCTATTCCCCTGCGAACTGTAACAGCCCCGGTGGTCGGCCGGGACTTAATGGGGATCTTCTCCCGGGTGGGCTTCCCCCGAGAAGTCATCAGCGACAGAGGCACAAACTTTATTTCAAAATATATGAAATCCCTCTGGCAACAGTGCGGGGTCACCTACCGATTCACGACTCCCTATCACCCTCAAGGAAACGGACTAGTCGAGCGGTTCAACCGCACGCTCAAGGGAATGATCGGGGGGTTGGAAGAGCCCCTCCGTCGCCAGTGGGATGTGCTACTCCCGTGCCTCCTCTTCGCCTATCGAGAAGTCCCCCAGAAGTCCCTCGGCTTCAGTCCTTTCGAACTCTTGTACGGACACCCTGTTCGAGGGCCCCTCAGCCTAGTCAAAGAAGGTTGGGAGATGGCCCCCCTGAAGACCCCTCCAGACGTCTTCAAGTACCTCCTGACCCTACGCAATCAGACCAGACGATTCAGAGAAATGGCAAAAGCGAATCTTGAGGCCAGTCAGGAGGACATGAAGCGATGGTACGATCAAAATGCCTCCTCCATCGAATTCGAACCTGGCCAACAAGTGTGGGTGATGTCCCCCACCGAACCATGTGCCTTGCAGGACAAGTGGACGGGGCCCTTCAAAGTGGTCGAGCGCAAGAGCCCCGTCACCTATCTCATCGATATGGAATCTCCCCGGAACCCCCTCCGGGTCCTCCACGCCAACAGACTCAAACCTCACTTTGTGCGCTCGGAGCTCAGCCTCCTGATGGCTACGGACAATGGAGCGGAAGAAGACTCTGAGCCTCTCCCTGATCTCCTAAAGACCCGTGAGAAAGATGGATCCGTAGACGGGGTCCGCCTCTCAGATGTCCTCACCCCGGAACAGCGCCAAGACTGCCGGGACCTCCTGCTGCAATTTGCGACCCTGTTTTCCCTCACCCCCGGGGTCACCCCCTGGTGCTTGCACGACGTGGACACTGGGGACAGTCCCCCTATCAGACATCGGGCGTACCGCGTACCAGATCGGGTACATGCCTGCATCCAAGAAGAAGTGTCAAAGATGCTCACGCTCGGGGTCATCGAGTCCTCGGACAGCCCCTGGGCCAGCCCGGTCGTGCTGGTCCCCAAAGCTGCTGCCCCCGGCACCACTCCTGAGCTCCGATTCTGCGTCGACTATCGGGGCCTGAACGCTGTCACCAGAACCGACGCTCATCCCATCCCCCGAGCAGATGAACTGATCGACCCCATGGGGGCTGCCCGCTACCTCAGCATCTTCGACCTGACAGCGGGCTACTGGCAGATCGGTCTCACACCCCGGGCCCAAGAACGATCCGCCTTTTCCACCCCCGATGGCCACTACCACTTCAAAGTCATGCCATTCGGCATGAAGAACGCTCCAGCTACTTTTCAGCGACTGGTGAACCAGGTATTGGCGGGACTCGAGGAGTTCAGCGCCGCCTACCTGGACGATATCGCTGTGTACAGCCGCCACTGGTCAGACCACCTCCGCCACCTCCGAGAGGTCCTGCAGGCCCTCCAACAGGCCGGCCTCACAATCAAGGCCAGCAATTGCCAAATTGGTCAGGGGTCCGTGACCTATCTCGGACACCAAGTGGGAAGCGGTCTGGTGGCCCCTCTTCAACTCAAGATCGCTGCCATCCAGTCCTGGCAGCCTCCAGTCACGCAAACCGAGGTCCGAGCCTTCTTGGGGCTCACCGGCTACTACCGGCGGTTTGTGAGGGACTATGGCAGCATTGTGGGGCCCCTCACAGAACTCACATCCAAAAACCACCCGAAGGAGGCCAACTGGACTCCAGACTGTCAAGCGGCCTTCGAGAAGCTGAAGGCCGCCATGTGCACTGCCCCTGTGCTCCAGGCCCCCGACTACAGCCGGGAATTCATCGTACAAACAGATGCCTCCGACCATGGCATCGGGGTGGTCCTCTCCCAGTTGAACCCCGAAGGACTTGACCAACCGGTGGCATTCATCAGCAGACGCCTACTGGCCCGAGAACAGCGCTGGAGCACCATCGAGAGGGAGGCCTTCGCAGTAGTGTGGGCCCTCAAGAAGCTCCGGCCCTATCTCTTCGGTACCCACGTCCGGGTGCAAACAGATCATCGGCCCCTGCAGTGGCTAATGCAGATGCGGGGGGAAAATCCCAAACTATTGCGTTGGTCCATCTCCCTGCAGGGGATGGACTTCACTGTGGAACACCGACCTGGCCAAGACCACGCCAACGCGGACGGCCTGTCACGCTTTTTCCGCCTCGACGAGGAGAGTCCCCAAGAGGATGGGTGACTCTCCCCGCCTTCAGCTGGGGGGGACGCATGTTGGACAGGCCACATGAAGGGCTCGCCCCCCCCCCCGCATGACAGAGCCCGGACATCGGCTCTCCAGGTGCTACCCCCAGAAGCAACCCGCAACCCATCCCCTACGGGACGCCTGCCCCCGAACATCTCTGTATCCCTGGCCCGGGCCACCGTCAGCACCATCGCCCGGGCCCAGCCGCCATCTGGGACACTGCACCACGAGGCCGCATGGCCTCAGCTCGACCCTAACCCTGGGCCTGGCCAGGCACCGACATCCCGGCACCACCATCCACCCAGGAGGTGAACGGACCACTTGGCAGGTCAATGGGAGAAAGAAGTGTCGATGGCTCTCCCCCGCCAGGTGCCGATCGCCCCAGCCTCCCCGGGCGCTGGCTCCACCCCCCTGCTGGGTGTCTGGACTCCCTCATCCCGGACCTCCCGACCTCCAAGTGCGAGGGTCCGGACATCAAAGGGCGCCAGACCTATAACTGGGGCAGCTCCAGAGCAGGAAGGCAGTTGTATCCAGGAGTCGAGAGACCCCGTGAAGAACTCATCCTTGACGGACTACTGGCGCTGCCGTAGCCCTGCCTTGTGAACTATCGTCCTGCCTGCTGGCGCTTCCGCAACCTTCTGCATCCTTCATCCTCGTCGGGACCTGCTGGCGCTGCCGCGGACCGTTGTAACTACCACCTTCACCGGGACCTGCTGGCGCTGCCGCGGACCGTCGCTACCTACGATCATCTCGGGACCTGCCGGCGCTGCCGCGGCCCGTCCACCTAGAACGCCGAGCTCGAGGATTGTGAGCTATCCATCTTATCATTGCATCTACCAGATTGGTAACAAGACTGTCCCGCTACCCCCTTTCCCATCCAAGAGACTAGAATCGAGGGGACCCCTGAGTCCTGACCTCCATGTACCATTCTATCGTACTTCAAGATTGCTTATAAAGAACGTTAAACCTTATCTTTGTGTGGTGTACATCTGTGGGGGGGAAGTTACTCGTCTGTACGATCGCTGGAGACGGCTCTCCCCGGAGACCTCTCCCCTTGTCCTCGGCCGACCCTCCAGGTCCGTCTAACAGTGAGGATAGTGTGAATGAACGCTGGGTGAGTAGAGTGTGAATGAACGCAGGGTGAAGAGAGTGTGAATGAACGCAGGGTGAAGAGAGTGTGAATGAACGCAGGGTGAGGAGAGTGTGTATGAAGGCAGGGTGAGGATAGTGTGAATGAACGCAGGGTGAAGAGAGTGGGAATGAACGCAGGGTGAGGAGAATGTGAATGAACGCAGGGTGAGGAGAGTGTGTATGAAGGCAGGGTGAGGATAGTGTGAATGAACGCAGGGTGAGGAGAGTGTGAATGAACGCAGGGTTAAGAGAGTGTGAATGAACGCAGGGTGAGGAGAGTGTGAATGAACGCCAGGTGAGGAGAGTGTGTATGAAGGCAGGGTGAGGATAGTGTGAATGAACGCAGGGTGAGTAGAGTGTGCAAGAACGCAGGGAGAGGAGAGTGTGCATGAACGCAGGGTGAGGAGAGTGTGTATAAACGCAGGGTGAGTAGAGTGTGTAAGAACCCAGGGTAGGAGAGTGTGCATTAACTCAGGGTGAGGAGAGTGTGCACGAACGCAGGGTGAGAAGAGTGTGCATGAACGCAGGGTGAGGAGAGTGTGCATGAATGCAGGGTGAGGAGAGTGTGCATGAACGCAGGGTGAGGAGCGTGCAGGGTGAGGAGAGTGTGCATGAACGCAGGGTCAGGAGAGTGTGCATGAACGCAGGGTGAGGAGAGTGTGCATGAATGCAGGGTGAGAAGAGTGTGCATGAACGCAGGGTGAGGAGCGTGAAGGGTGAGGAGAGTGTTCATGAACGCAGGGTGAGGAGAGTGTGCATGAATGCAGGGTGAGGAGAGTGTGCATGAACGCAGGGTGAGGAGAGTGTACATGAATGCAGGGTGAGAAGAGTGTGCATGAACGCAGGGTGAGGAGAGTGTGCATAAGTGCAGGGTGAGGAGAGTGTGCATGAACGCAGGGTGAGCAGAGTGTGCATGAATGCAGGGTGAGGAGCGTGCAGGGTGAGGAGAGTGTGCATGAACGCAGGGTGAGGAGAGTGTGCATGAACGCAGGGTGAGTAGAGTGAGTAAGAACACATGGTTAGGAGAGTGTGCATTAAGTCAGGGTGAGGAGAGTGTCCACTAACTCAGGGTGAGGAGAGTTTGGATGAACGCACAGTGAGGAGAGTGTGCATGAATACAGGGTGAGGAGAGTGTGAATGAACGCAGGGTGAGGAGAGTGTGTATGATGGCAGGGTGAGGATAGTGTGAATGAACGCAGGGTGAGAAGAGTGTGAATGAACGCAGGGTGAGGAGAGTGTGAATGAACGCAGGGTGAGGAGAGTGTGAATGAACGCAGGGTGAGGAGAGTGTGTATGAAGGCAGGGTGAGGATAGTGTGAATGAGCGCAGGGTGAGTAGAGTGTGAATGAACGCAGGGTGAAGAGAGTGTGAATGAACGCAGGGTGAGGAGAGTGTGTATGAAGGCAGGGTGAGGATAGTGTGAATGAACGCAGGGTGAGCAGAGTGTGAATGAACGCAGGGTGAAGAGAGTGGGAATGAACGCAGGGTGAGGAGAATGTGAATGAACGCAGGGTGAGGAGAGTGTGTATGAAGGCAGGGTGAGGATAGTGTGAATGAACGCAGGGTGAGGAGAGTGTGAATGAACGCAGGGTTAAGAGAGTGTGAATGAACGCAGGGTGAGGAGAGTGTGAATGAACGCAGGGTGAGGAGAGTGTGAATGAACGCCAGGTGAGGAGAGTGTGTATGAAGGCAGGGTGAGGATAGTGTGAATGAACGCAGGGTGAGTAGAGTGTGCAAGAACGCAGGGAGAGGAGAGTGTGCATGAACGCAGGGTGAGGAGAGTGTGTATAAACGCAGGGTGAGTAGAGTGTGTAAGAACCCAGGGTAGGAGAGTGTGCATTAACTCAGGGTGAGGAGAGTGTGCACGAACGCAGGGTGAGAAGAGTGTGCATGAACGCAGGGTGAGGAGAGTGTGCATGAATGCAGGGTGAGGAGAGTGTGCATGAACGCAGGGTGAGGAGCGTGCAGGGTGAGGAGAGTGTGCATGAACGCAGGGTCAGGAGAGTGTGCATGAACGCAGGGTGAGGAGAGTGTGCATGAATGCAGGGTGAGAAGAGTGTGCATGAACGCAGGGTGAGGAGCGTGAAGGGTGAGGAGAGTGTTCATGAACGCAGGGTGAGGAGAGTGTGCATGAATGCAAGGTGAGGAGAGTGTGCATGAACGCAGGGTGAGGAGAGTGTGCATGAATGCAGGGTGAGAAGAGTGTGCATGAACGCAGGGTGAGGAGAGTGTGCATGAGTGCAGGGTGAGGAGAGTGTGCATGAACGCAGGGTGAGAAGAGTGTGCATGAACGCAGGGTGAGGAGCGTGCAGGGTGAGGAGAGTGTGCATGAACGCAGGGTGAGGAGAGTGTGCATGAACGCAGGGTGAGTAGAGTGAGTAAGAACACATGGTTAGGAGAGTGTGCATTAAGTCAGGGTGAGGAGAGTGTCCACTAACTCAGGGTGAGGAGAGTTTGGATGAACGCACAGTGAGGAGAGTGTGCATGAATACAGGGTGAGGAGAGTGTGCATGAATGCAGGGTGAGGAGAGTGTGCACGAATGCACGGTGAGGAGAGTGTGTATGAAGGCAGGGTGAATAGAGTGTGCATGAAAGCAGGGTGAGGAGAGTGTGCATGAATGCAGGGTGAGGAGAGTGTGCACGAATGCACGGTGAGGAGAGTGTGTATGAAGGCAGGGTGAATAGAGTGTGCAAGAAAGTAGGGTGAGGAGAGTGTGCATGAGCGCAGGGTGAGGAGAGTGTGCATGAATGCAGGGTGAGAAGAGTGTGTATGAAGGCAGGGTGAGGATAGTGTGAATGAACGCAGGGTGAGTAGAGTGTGCAAGAACGCAGGGTGAGGAGAGTGTGTATGAACGCAGGGTGAGTAGAGTGTGTAAGAACACAGGGTAGGAGAGTGTGCATTAACTCAGGGTGAGGAGAGTGTGCACGAACGCAGGGTGAGAAGAGTGTGCATGAACGCAGGGTGAGGAGAGTGTGCATGAACGCAGGGTCAGGAGAGTGTGCATGAACGCAGGGTGAGGAGAGTGTGCATGAATGCAGGGTGAGAAGAGTGTGCATGAACGCAGGGTGAGGAGCGTGAAGGGTGAGGAGAGTGTGCATGAACGCAGGGTGAGGAGAGTGTGCATGAATGCAGGGTGAGGAGAGTGTGCATGAACGCAGGGTGAGGAGAGTGTGCATGAATGCAGGGTGAGAAGAGTGTGCATCAACGCAGGGTGAGGAGAGTGTGCATGAGTGCAGGGTGAGGAGAGTGTGCATGAACGCAGGGTGAGCAGAGTGTGCATGAACGCAGGGTGAGGAGCGTGCAGGGTGAGGAGAGTGTGCATGAACGCAGGGTGAGGAGAGTGTGCATGAACGCAGGGTGAGTAGAGTGAGTAAGAACACAGGGTTAGGAGAGTGTGCATTAAGTCAGGGTGAGGAGAGTGTCCACTAACTCAGGGTGAGGAGAGTTTGGATGAACGCACAGTGAGGAGAGTGTGCATGAACACAGGGTGAGGAGAGTGTGCATGAACACACGGTGAGGAGAGTGTGTATGAAGGCAGGGTGAATAGAGTGTGTAAGAAAGCAGGGTGAGGAGAGTGTGCATGAATGCAGGGTGAGGGGAGTGTGCATGAATGCACGGTGAGGAGAGTGTGTATGAAAGCAGGGTGAATAGAGTGTGCAAGAAAGCAGGGTGAGGAGAGTGTGCATGAGTGCAGGGTCAGGAAAGTGTGCATGAATGCAGGGTGAGGCGAGTGTGAATGAACGCAGGGTGAGGAGAGTGTGCATGAATGCAGGGTGAGAAGAGAGTGCATGAACGCAGGGTGAGGAGAGTGTGCATGAGTGCAGGGTGAGGAGAGTGTGCATGAACGCAGGGTGAGAAGAGTGTGCATGAATGCAGGGTGAGGAGCGTGCAGGGTGAGGAGAGTGTGCATGAACGCAGGGTGAGGAGAGTGTGAATGAACGCAGGGTGAGTAGAGTGAGTAAGAACACAGGGTTAGGAGAGTGTGCATTAAGTCAGGGTGAGGAGAGTGTCCACTAACTCAGGGTGAGGAGAGTTTGGATGAACGCACAGTGAGGAGAGTGTGCATGAACACAGGGTGAGGAGAGTGTGCATGAACGCAAGGTGAGAAGAGTGTGCATGAATGCAGGGTGAGGAGAGTGTGCACAAATGCACGGTGAGGAGAGTGTGTATGAAGGCAGGGTGAATAGAGTGTGCAAGAAAGCAGGGTGAGGAGAGTCTGCATGAATGCAGGGTGAGGAGAGTGTGCACGAATGCATGGTGAGGAGAGTGTGTATGAAGGCAGGGTGAATAGAGTGTGCAAGAAAGAAGGGTGAGGAGAGTGTGCATGAGCGCAGGGTGAGGAGAGTGTGCAAGAACGCAGGGTGAGGAGAGTGTGCATGAATGCAGGGTGAGGAGAGTGTGCATGAACGCAGGGTGAGAAGAGTGTGCATGAATGCAGGGTGAGAAGAGTGTGCATGAACGCAGGGTGAGGAGAGTGTGCATAAACGCAGGGTGAGGAGAGTGTGCATGAATGCAGGGTGAGAAGAGTGTGCATGAATGCAGGGTGAGAAAAGTGTGCATGAATGCAGGGTGAGGAGCGTGCAGGGTGAGGAGAGTGTGCATGAACGCAGGGTGAGGAGCGTGAAGGGTGAGGAGAGTGTGCATGAACGCAGGGTGAGGAGAGTGTGCATGAATGCAGGGTGAGGAGAGTGTGCATGAACGCAGGGTGAGGAGAGTGTGCATGAATGCAGGGTGAGAAGAGTGTGCATCAACGCAGGGTGAGGAGAGTGTGCATGAGTGCAGGGTGAGGAGAGTGTGCATGAACGCAGGGTGAGCAGAGTGTGCATGAACGCAGGGTGAGGAGCGTGCAGGGTGAGGAGAGTGTGCATGAACGCAGGGTGAGGAGAGTGTGCATGAACGCAGGGTGAGTAGAGTGAGTAAGAACACAGGGTTAGGAGAGTGTGCATTAAGTCAGGGTGAGGAGAGTGTCCACTAACTCAGGGTGAGGAGAGTTTGGATGAACGCACAGTGAGGAGAGTGTGCATGAACACAGGGTGAGGAGAGTGTGCATGAACGCAGGGTGAGAAGAGTATGCATGAATGCAGGGTGAGGAGAGTGTGCACGAATGCACGGTGAGGAGAGTGTGTATGAAGGCAGGGTGAAGAGAGTGTGCATGAACGCAGGGTGAGGAGAGTGTGCATGAATGCAGGGTGAGAAGAGTGTGCATGAACGCAGGGTGAGGAGCGTGAAGGGTGAGGAGAGTGTGCATGAACGCAGGGTGAGGAGAGTGTGCATGAATGCAGGGTGAGGAGAGTGTGCATGAACGCAGGGTGAGGAGAGTGTGCATGAATGCAGGGTGAGAAGAGTGTGCATCAACGCAGGGTGAGGAGATTGTGCATGAGTGCAGGGTGAGGAGAGTGTGCATGAACGCAGGGTGAGCAGAGTGTGCATGAACGCAGGGTGAGGAGCGTGCAGGGTGAGGAGAGTGTGCATGAACGCAGGGTGAGGAGAGTGTGCATGAACGCAGGGTGAGTAGAGTGAGTAAGAACACAGGGTTAGGAGAGTGTGCATTAAGTCAGGGTGAGGAGAGTGTCCACTAACTCAGGGTGAGGAGAGTTTGGATGAACGCACAGTGAGGAGAGTGTGCATGAACACAGGGTGAGGAGAGTGTGCATGAACACACGGTGAGGAGAGTGTGTATGAAGGCAGGGTGAATAGAGTGTGTAAGAAAGCAGGGTGAGGAGAGTGTGCATGAATGCAGGGTGAGGGGAGTGTGCATGAATGCACGGTGAGGAGAGTGTGTATGAAAGCAGGGTGAATAGAGTGTGCAAGAAAGCAGGGTGAGGAGAGTGTGCATGAGTGCAGGGTCAGGAAAGTGTGCATGAATGCAGGGTGAGGCGAGTGTGAATGAACGCAGGGTGAGGAGAGTGTGCATGAATGCAGGGTGAGAAGAGAGTGCATGAACGCAGGGTGAGGAGAGTGTGCATGAGTGCAGGGTGAGGAGAGTGTGCATGAACGCAGGGTGAGAAGAGTGTGCATGAATGCAGGGTGAGGAGCGTGCAGGGTGAGGAGAGTGTGCATGAACGCAGGGTGAGGAGAGTGTGAATGAACGCAGGGTGAGTAGAGTGAGTAAGAACACGGGGTTAGGAGAGTGTGCATTAAGTCAGGGTGAGGAGAGTGTCCACTAACTCAGGGTGAGGAGAGTTTGGATGAACGCACAGTGAGGAGAGTGTGCATGAACACAGGGTGAGGAGAGTGTGCATGAACGCAGGGTGAGAAGAGTGTGCATGAATGCAGGGTGAGGAGAGTGTGCACAAATGCACGGTGAGGAGAGTGTGTATGAAGGCAGGGTGAATAGAGTGTGCAAGAAAGCAGGGTGAGGAGAGTCTGCATGAATGCAGGGTGAGGAGAGTGTGCACGAATGCATGGTGAGGAGAGTGTGTATGAAGGCAGGGTGAATAGAGTGTGCAAGAAAGAAGGGTGAGGAGAGTGTGCATGAGCGCAGGGTGAGGAGAGTGTGCAAGAACGCAGGGTGAGGAGAGTGTGCATGAATGCAGGGTGAGGAGAGTGTGCATGAACGCAGGGTGAGAAGAGTGTGCATGAATGCAGGGTGAGAAGAGTGTGCATGAACGCAGGGTGAGGAGAGTGTGCATAAACGCAGGGTGAGGAGAGTGTGCATGAATGCAGGGTGAGAAGAGTGTGCATGAATGCAGGGTGAGAAAAGTGTGCATGAATGCAGGGTGAGGAGCGTGCAGGGTGAGGAGAGTGTGCATGAACGCAGGGTGAGGAGCGTGAAGGGTGAGGAGAGTGTGCATGAACGCAGGGTGAGGAGAGTGTGCATGAATGCAGGGTGAGGAGAGTGTGCATGAACGCAGGGTGAGGAGAGTGTGCATGAATGCAGGGTGAGAAGAGTGTGCATCAACGCAGGGTGAGGAGAGTGTGCATGAGTGCAGGGTGAGGAGAGTGTGCATGAACGCAGGGTGAGCAGAGTGTGCATGAACGCAGGGTGAGGAGCGTGCAAGGTGAGGAGAGTGTGCATGAACGCAGGGTGAGGAGAGTGTGCATGAACGCAGGGTGAGTAGAGTGAGTAAGAACACAGGGTTAGGAGAGTGTGCATTAAGTCAGGGTGAGGAGAGTGTCCACTAACTCAGGGTGAGGAGAGTTTGGATGAACGCACAGTGAGGAGAGTGTGCATGAACACAGGGTGAGGAGAGTGTGCATGAACGCAGGGTGAGAAGAGTATGCATGAATGCAGGGTGAGGAGAGTGTGCACGAATGCACGGTGAGGAGAGTGTGTATGAAGGCAGGGTGAATAGAGTGTGTAAGAAAGCAGGGTGAGGAGAGTGTGCATGAATGCAGGGTGAGGAGAGTGTACATGAATGCACGGTGAGGAGAGTGTGTATGAAAGCAGGGTGAATAGAGTGTGCAAGAAAGCAGGGTGAGGAGAGTGTGCATGAGTGCAGGGTCAGGAGAGTGTGCATGAATGCAGGGTGAGGCGAGTGTGAATGAACGCAGGGTGAGGAGAGTGTGCATGAATGCAGGGTGAGAAGAGAGTGCATGAACGCAGGGTGAGGAGAGTGTGCATGAGTGCAGGGTGAGGAGAGTGTGCATGAACGCAGGGTGAGAAGAGTGTGCATGAATGCAGGGTGAGGAGCGTGCAGGGTGAGGAGAGTGTGCATGAACGCAGGGTGAGGAGAGTGTGAATGAACGCAGGGTGAGTAGAGTGAGTAAGAACACAGGGTTAGGAGAGTGTGCATTAAGTCAGGGTGAGGAGAGTGTCCACTAACTCAGGGTGAGGAGAGTTTGGATGAACGCACAGTGAGGAGAGTGTGCATGAACACAGGGTGAGGAGAGTGTGCATGAACGCAGGGTGAGAAGAGTGTGTATGAAGGCAGGGTGAATAGAGTGTGCAAGAAAGCAGGGTGAGGAGAGTGTGCATGAATGCAGGGTGAGGAGAGTGTGCACGAATGCATGGTGAGGAGAGTGTGTATGAAGGCAGGGTGAATAGAGTGTGCAAGAAAGAAGGGTGAGGAGAGTGTGCATGAGCGCAGGGTGAGGAGAGTGTGCAAGAACGCAGGGTGAGGAGAGTGTGCATGAATGCAGGGTGAGGAGAGTGTGCATGAACGCAGGGTGAGAAGAGTGTGCATGAATGCAGGGTGAGAAGAGTGTGCATGAACGCAGGGTGAGGAGAGTGTGCATAAACGCAGGGTGAGGAGAGTGTGCATGAATGCAGGGTGAGAAGAGTGTGCATGAATGCAGGGTGAGAAAAGTGTGCATGAATGCAGGGTGAGGAGCGTGCAGGGTGAGGAGAGTGTGCATGAACGCAGGGTCAGAAGAGTGTGCATGAACGCAGGGTGAGGAGAGTGTGCATGAATGCAGGGTGAGAAGAGTGTGCATGAGTGCAGGGTGAGGAGAGTGTGCATGAACGCAGGGTGAGCAGAGTGTGCATGAACACAGTTTGAGGAGCGTGCAGGGTGAGGAGAGTGTGGATGAATGCAGGGTGAGGAGAGTGTGCATGAACGCAGGGTGAGTAGAGTGAGTAAGAACACAGGGTTAGGAGAGTGTGTATTAACTCAGGGTGAGGAGAGTGTCCACTAACTCAGGGTGAGGAGAGTTTGGATGAACGCACAGTGAGGAGAGTGTGCATGAACACAGGGTGAGGAGAGTGTGCATGAATGCAGGGTGAGAAGAGTGTGCATGAATGCAGGGTGAGGAGAGTGTGCACAAATGCACGGTGAGGAGAGTGTGTATGAAGGCAGGGTGAAGAGAGTGTGCAAGAAATCAGGGTGAGGAGAGTGTGCATGAGCGCAGGGTGAGTAGAGTGTGTAAGGAAACAGGGTTAGAAGAGTGTGCATGAACGCAGGGTGAGGAGACCATGAACGCAGGGTGAGAAGAAAGTGTATGAAGGCAGGGTGAGGAGAGTGTGAATGAACGCAGGGTGAGGAGAGTGTGTATGAAGGCAGGGTGAGTGTTGGACAGGCCACATGAAGGGCTCGCTCCCCCCCGCATGACAGAGCCCGGACATCGGCTCTCCAGGTGCTACCCCCAGAAGCAACCCGCAACCCGTCCCCTACGGGACGCCTGCCCCCGAACATCTCTGTATCCCTGGCCCGGGCCACCGTCAGCACCATTGCCCGGGCCCAGCCGCCATCTGAGACACTGCACCACGAGGCCGCATAGCCTCAGCTCGACCCTAACCCTGGGCCTGGCCAGGCACCGACATCCCGGCACCACCATCCACCCAGGAGGTGAACAGACCACTTGGCAGGTCAATGGGAGAAAGAAGTGTCGATGGCTCTCCCCCGCCAGGTGCCGATCGCCCCAGCCTCCCCGGGCGCTGGCTCCACCCCCCTGCTGGGTGTCTGGACTCCCTCATCCCGGACCTCCCGACCTCCAAGTGCGAGGGTCCGGACATCAAAGGGCGCCAGACCTATAACTGGAGCAGCTCCAGAGCAGGAAGGCAGTTGTATCCTGGAGTCGAGAGACCGCGTGAAGAACTCATCCTTGACGGACTACTGGCGCTGCCGTAGCCCTGCCTTGTGAACTATCGTCCTGCCTGCTGGCGCTGCCGCAACCTTCTGCATCCTTCATCCTCGTCGGGACCTGCTGGCGCTGCCGCGGACCGTTGTAACTACCACCTTCACCGGGACCTGCTGGCGCTGCCGCGGACCGTCGCTACCTACGATCATCTCGGGACCTGCCGGCACTGCCGCGGCCCGTCCACCTAGAACGCCGAGCTCGAGGATTGTGAGCTATCCATCTTATCATCGCATCTACCAGATTGGTAACAAGACTGTCCCGCTACCCCCTTTCCCATCCAAGAGACTAGAATCGAGGGGACCCCTGAGTCCTGACCTCCTTGTACCATTCTATCGTACTTCAAGATTGCTTATAAGGAACGTTAAACCTTATCTTTGTGTGGTGTACATCTGTGGGGGGGAAGTTACTCGTCTGTACGATCGCTGGAGACGGCTCTCCCCGGAGACCTCTCCCCTTGCCCTCGGCCGACCCTCCAGGTCCGTCTAACATTGGTGGCCAGCGGCGCGATCCGAATCAACGCGTAATCGTACAGAGAGTAGCTCACCCCACGACTAAACCACAATGACAACCAAAGAGAGCGGATCCACCGAGAAATTCCAGATAGAGAAATTGGAAGAGTACAGCCATCGTGAGTTGAAACAATTTTGCATTGAACTAGGCATTGCTACCACCGGTCTGAGCACTAAAGACGATTTCAAGCACGCCATTGAGTCTTGGACAGAAACCGGGGCCGTCAGACCCCCGGACCAAAACATTGCAGCATCAGAAAGGAACACCACGGCTCCCGAGGAGCGAAGCACGGGTCTCTCGCAGGAAGAGATCCAAGAGAGAGAAAGAAGCAGACTACATGAGTTAGAAATGGCACAGCTCAAAATGGACGGTGAACTAAAATTAGCCGAACAAAAACTGAACCTAGAACATCTGCGGCTCCGAGAAGAACGGGAAGAAAAACAGAGGCAAAGAGAACTCGAAGAAAAGAGACTAGCGTACGAACACGAGCGCAAAGTGGCAGAATTAGACCTACGGAAGCAAAACAAAGATCTGGGGGTGCCCGAGCAACCACACACCCCAGGAGCGACAGAAAAAAAGGTCCACATCCCCAAGGATGTCGTACGAGAATATTTCCGAGACGACGACATCCAACAGTGGTTCAAGGCCTACGAGATCGCCATGACCTCCCACCGGATCGACTGAAGTGACTGGGGAGCCGGTCTATGGGGGAGGTTCATCAATGAAGGCCGCGATGCCCTGTTACAGCTCCCCGACCATCTGATGACATCCTATGACCACATGAAGGCTGCCCTCCTCATTCGATATGGGCTCACACCCGAAATGTACCGCCAGAGGTTCCGAGACTGCACCCGGATCCCGGGTACAACTTGGGTGGAATATGTAAACTATTTCAGCCGAGCCTTCGAGGGTTGGATCAAGGGGAGCCACGTAACGACCTACGAGCAACTTTTTAATCTCATGGTGTGGGAGCACCTCTCCAACAACTGCTTCGTCGAGCTCAGGCAGCACCTCCTCGACAGTAAATTGACTGATCCACAGCAGCTCGCCGCCAAGGCTGACCGATGGGAGAGCACCCGAGTAGGCCGGAGTGGGCCGCACAAACAGAACAGGAACAACCAAGGTCAGCACCGTCCCCGAGGAGGAGGAGGAGGCCAGGGACGGGGAAGAGACACCGCCCCGGCCGCTCCCGCTACCAGCACCCCTCCCCCGGCCGGCCGGGGCAACCCCCCGATGCGCCCGGGGTTCCGAGCCAATGTCACGTGTCACCGATGCCAGCGAGTCGGCCACTACGCCAATGACCCGAACTGTCCACAGAACCAGACTCCGAGGCCCCGCCAGGTAGCTGCCGCCGCCCTGGGGGGAGAGCAAATCTCCGAAGAACAGGAAGAATGCGAACAAGAACAACACGAGTGGGAACCGGCCGCCATGGTGCTAGCGTGCATAGGGGGAAGAGACATGGTCCCGCGGGCTCCCCTACCCGCCAACACCAGAAAATACAGTCAGTGGGTGAACATTAATGGGCGCAGGGCCGAAGCACTACGTGACACGGGGGCCAGTGTGACGGCCGTCCGCTGTCACCTGGTGACCCCGGAACAGATCCTGCCAAACATCCTCTGCCCCGTCTGTTCAGCCGACAATTCCGAGAGTCTGTGTCGGATGGCCTGCGTCCCCTTCGAATGGGGAGGAGTCTCCGGCATGTTGAAGGTGACGGTCCGAGATGATGCTCCCGTGGACTGTCTCCTGGGGAATGATCTCGAGAGTTCCCTGTTGGCCGCCGTGGAAAAAAGAGAGCACCTGGGGATGCTGGGCCTCCCGGACTGGGCATGCGTAACCACTCGGTCCATGGCCGCCCGGGCCATCTCCCGACCTGAAGAACCAGAATGGCCAGCACCTCCTCCCCCGGTCGCTCCAGTGGAGGACACCGACCTCACCAACCCCCCTGAGCAAACCCCCGAAGGGCTCGCTCAGCTCCAGGACCTTCCCGACCTGGCTCAGTGGCGTCAAGAAGGGGGACCCACCCAGGAACAGTTCCGTCAAGAGCAGAAGGCCTGTCCCTCCCTCGAGGGACTGCGACAGCAAGCCTTCGCCCAGAGCGCGGGAGACACCGCCGGAGCCCATTGGATCTATTGGGACAACTACCTGTTGTATAGTGAACAAAGTATCGCAGAGTTAGGGGCCAGTCGAGTGTTGGTGGTTCCCCTCCGTTTTAGAGACTTCTTGTTGAATTTGGCCCACGATGTCCCTCTGGCTGGACACCTGGGACAGTACAAAACCTACAGTCGCCTGGTGACCCACTTTTTCTGGCCAAAGATGAGAAACGACGTCCTCAACCACTGCCGGTCCTGCCCCACGTGCCAGGCCAGTGGGAAGAGCGGCCGCAAACTCAAAGCACCTCTGCAACCGTTCCCAGTTGTCACCACCCCGTTCGAGAGGGTGGGAATAGACATTGTGGGGCCCCTGGACCCCCGAACAGCACAAGGACATCGGTTCATCCTGGTACTGGAGGACCACGCCACCCGCTACCCCGAGGCTATTCCCCTGCGAACTGTAACAGCCCCGGTGGTCGGCCGGGACTTAATGGGGATCTTCTCCCGGGTGGGCTTCCCCCGAGAAGTCATCAGCGACAGAGGCACAAACTTTATTTCAAAATATATGAAATCCCTCTGGCAACAGTGCGGGGTCACCTACCGATTCACGACTCCCTATCACCCTCAAGGAAACGGACTAGTCGAGCGGTTCAACCGCACGCTCAAGGGAATGATCGGGGGGTTGGAAGAGCCCCTCCGTCGCCAGTGGGATGTGCTACTCCCGTGCCTCCTCTTCGCCTATCGAGAAGTCCCCCAGAAGTCCCTCGGCTTCAGTCCTTTCGAACTCTTGTACGGACACCCTGTTCGAGGGCCCCTCAGCCTAGTCAAAGAAGGTTGGGAGATGGCCCCCCTGAAGACCCCTCCAGACGTCTTCAAGTACCTCCTGACCCTACGCAATCAGACCAGACGATTCAGAGAAATGGCAAAAGCGAATCTTGAGGCCAGTCAGGAGGACATGAAGCGATGGTACGATCAAAATGCCTCCTCCATCGAATTCGAACCTGGCCAACAAGTGTGGGTGATGTCCCCCACCGAACCATGTGCCTTGCAGGACAAGTGGACGGGGCCCTTCAAAGTGGTCGAGCGCAAGAGCCCCGTCACCTATCTCATCGATATGGAATCTCCCCGGAACCCCCTCCGGGTCCTCCACGCCAACAGACTCAAACCTCACTTTGTGCGCTCGGAGCTCAGCCTCCTGATGGCTACGGACAATGGAGCGGAAGAAGACTCCGAGCCTCTCCCTGATCTCCTAAAGACCCGTGAGAAAGATGGATCCGTAGACGGGGTCCGCCTCTCAGATGTCCTCACCCCGGAACAGCGCCAAGACTGCCGGGACCTCCTGCTGCAATTTGCGACCCTGTTTTCCCTCACCCCCGGGGTCACCCCCTGGTGCTTGCACGACGTGGACACTGGGGACAGTCCCCCTATCAGACATCGGGCGTACCGCGTACCAGATCGGGTACGTGCCTGCATCCAAGAAGAAGTGTCAAAGATGCTCACGCTCGGGGTCATCGAGTCCTCGGACAGCCCCTGGGCCAGCCCGGTCGTGCTGGTCCCCAAAGCTGCTGCCCCCGGCACCACTCCTGAGCTCCGATTCTGCGTCGACTATCGGGGCCTGAACGCTGTCACCAGAACCGACGCTCATCCCATCCCCCGAGCAGATGAACTGATCGACCGCATGGGGGCTGCCCGCTACCTCAGCATCTTCGACCTGACAGCGGGCTACTGGCAGATCGGTCTCACACCCCGGGCCCAAGAACGATCCGCCTTTTCCACCCCCGATGGCCACTACCACTTCAAAGTCATGCCATTCGGCATGAAGAACGCTCCAGCTACTTTTCAGCGACTGGTGAACCAGGTATTGGCGGGACTCGAGGAGTTCAGCGCCGCCTACCTGGACGATATCGCTGTGTACAGCCGCCACTGGTCAGACCACCTCCGCCACCTCCGAGAGGTCCTGCAGGCCCTCCAACAGGCCGGCCTCACAATCAAGGCCAGCAAGTGCCAAATTGGTCAGGGGTCCGTGACCTATCTCGGACACCAAGTGGGAAGCGGTCTGGTGGCCCCTCTTCAACTCAAGATCGCTGCCATCCAGTCCTGGCAGCCTCCAGTCACGCAAACCGAGGTCCGAGCCTTCTTGGGGCTCACCGGCTACTACCGGCGGTTTGTGAGGGACTATGGCAGCATTGTGGGGCCCCTCACAGAACTCACATCCAAAAACCACCCGAAGGAGGCCAACTGGACTCCAGACTGTCAAGCGGCCTTCGAGAAGCTGAAGGCCGCCATGTGCACTGCCCCTGTGCTCCAGGCCCCCGACTACAGCCGGGAATTCATCGTACAAACAGATGCCTCCGACCATGGCATCGGGGTGGTCCTCTCCCAGTTGAACCCCGAAGGACTTGACCAACCGGTGGCATTCATCAGCAGACGCCTACTGGCCCGAGAACAGCGCTGGAGCACCATCGAGAGGGAGGCCTTCGCAGTAGTGTGGGCCCTCAAGAAGCTCCGGCCCTATCTCTTCGGTACCCACGTCCGGGTGCAAACAGATCATCGGCCCCTGCAGTGGCTAATGCAGATGCGGGGGGGAAAATCCCAAACTATTGCGTTGGTCCATCTCCCTGCAGGGGATGGACTTCACTGTGGAACACCGACCTGGCCAAGACCACGCCAACGCGGACGGCCTGTCACGCTTTTTCCGCCTCGATGAGGAGAGTCCCCAAGAGGATGGGTGACTCTCCCCGCCTTCAGCTGGGGGGGACGCATGTTGGACAGGCCACATGAAGGGCTCGCTCCCCCCCGCATGACAGAGCCCGGACATCGGCTCTCCAGGTGCTACCCCCAGAAGCAACCCGCAACCCATCCCCTACGGGACGCCTGCCCCCGAACATCTCTGTATCCCTGGCCCGGGCCACCGTCAGCACCATCGCCCGGGCCCAGCCGCCATCTGGGACACTGCACCACGAGGCCGCATGGCCTCAGCTCGACCCTAACCCTGGGCCTGGCCAGGCACCGACATCCCGGCACCACCATCCACCCAGGAGGTGAACGGACCACTTGGCAGGTCAATGGGAGAAAGAAGTGTCGATGGCTCTCCCCCGCCAGGTGCCGATCGCCCCAGCCTCCCCGGGCGCTGGCTCCACCCCCCTGCTGGGTGTCTGGACTCCCTCATCCCGGACCTCCCGACCTCCAAGTGCGAGGGTCCGGACATCAAAGGGCGCCAGACCTATAACTGGGGCAGCTCCAGAGCAGGAAGGCAGTTGTATCCAGGAGTCGAGAGACCCCGTGAAGAACTCATCCTTGACGGACTACTGGCGCTGCCGTAGCCCTGCCTTGTGAACTATCGTCCTGCCTGCTGGCGCTTCCGCAACCTTCTGCATCCTTCATCCTCGTCGGGACCTGCTGGCGCTGCCGCGGACCGTTGTAACTACCACCTTCACCGGGACCTGCTGGCGCTGCCGCGGACCGTCGCTACCTACGATCATCTCGGGACCTGCCGGCGCTGCCGCGGCCCGTCCACCTAGAACGCCGAGCTCGAGGATTGTGAGCTATCCATCTTATCATTGCATCTACCAGATTGGTAACAAGACTGTCCCGCTACCCCCTTTCCCATCCAAGAGACTAGAATCGAGGGGACCCCTGAGTCCTGACCTCCATGTACCATTCTATCGTACTTCAAGATTGCTTATAAAGAACGTTAAACCTTATCTTTGTGTGGTGTACATCTGTGGGGGGGAAGTTACTCGTCTGTACGATCGCTGGAGACGGCTCTCCCCGGAGACCTCTCCCCTTGTCCTCGGCCGACCCTCCAGGTCCGTCTAACAGTGAGGATAGTGTGAATGAACGCTGGGTGAGTAGAGTGTGAATGAACGCAGGGTGAGGAGAGTGTGAATGAACGCAGGGTGAGGAGAGTGTGTATGAAGGCAGGGTGAGGATAGTGTGAATGAACGTAGGGTGAGGAGAGTGCGCATGAATGCAGGGTAAGTAGAGTGAGTAAGAACACAGGGTTAGGAGAGTGTGCATTAACTCAGGGTGAGGAGAGTGTCCATCAACTCAGGGTGAGGAGAGTGTGCATGAACACAGGGTGAGGAGAGTGTGCATGAACGCAGGGTGAGAAGAGTGTGCATGAACGCAGGGTGAGGAGAGTGTGCATGAATGCAGGGTGAGGAGAGTGTGTATGAAGGCAGGGTGAGGAGAGTGTGCATGAAAGAAGGGTGAGCGGTGTGACTGTGTCAGTACAGGGTGCATCATATTACACCCAGACCAATTGGTATTGACAATGCTTGTTTTAATATGCATTAGCCTGTGGGTCAGCCCCTTTATCACTGGCTCTGTTATTTGTTTGGTCTAAGTAATTGTTAAGTAAAAAACCACCTGACACATGTATCAGTGACAATGTTTTAATACTTACATCAAATGTCACTTTCCCAAATATTTACCAGTATCTTCAGTGATCTGCTGTCCTGGGCTCCAGGCCCAGGACAGGTCTCATTGGAGACATCCTTGATCACAATCAGGCCAGCCTTCTAGAGATGGCCCGAAGGGAATCCTCAGTACAGGGAGATAAAATCTTTAGCACAACACATGTTGTTTATTATAAAGTCATCTGTGAGGGGAAACAATTTTTTTATCCCAACAAACAGACTGTGACGTTCAGAGCCTGGAGGAGCTATGTCATTTGAGATAGAAATCGCTTCGACCTCAATGTGCCATGAACAGCTTTTACTCGATTGCTCCTAATACACAACCTTCATGTTTTAATCTTCTCTCCCATGATCCATATTGAGTTTAAGAACCCTTTTTGGGTATAAACTCACTACATCCTGTGTAATGAGATCCTACACTCGTGGAAACACCTTGTGTACTAAGGCCCACATGCATCAAAAAAAGATTTTGCGATTCTAAAATAGCGCGAAATATGGAATCCTCATTATCGATTTGTTAAACCGAATGCACCTAAAAAATCGGTAAATATTTGCGATTCCTTAAAAATCGCTAAAATATTTCCAGATTACTTATTTACCGAATCTGTATTTGCGAATTCGCAATTACAGAATCGGTAATTGCGAAAGTGCCAATCGACTCATGGAGATGACATCACAAGCAGGACGTGATTCCCAGATTCCACTAACCTGTGCACAGGGAGAGACTGCGGAGGAGTAAGACTGTTGGTGCTCAGCCTGGAAAACACTTTTCCCTGCAGAAGCTGAGACAAACAAACACCATGGACATGGCAAAAAAACAGCAAAAAGGAGAAGGCAGGAAGAGGAAGATTAAATTCAGCGAGAGGGAATTGGAAATACTCACTGAGGAAGTTGTTCAAAAACATGACCAGCTGTTTGGGAAACTATCCCTGCATGTTGCAGAGTCAGTGAAGAGGAAGATCTGGCTTGGTATACAAGCAAGGGTCAATTTTGTGGGGGTAACACACCGTGACATCAACAACCTACAGAAGAGATGTTATGACCTTCGCAGCCGGTCAAAACTGAGAGTGGCTCAAAGGCTGGCCTCTGCAAGAAAAACAGGAGGGGGAACATCCACTCAGTCTGCAAACACCCCACTGGACGACTTGGTGGAATCCACTCTGCAGCCAGAGGCAGTTGTCTGGATCAAACAGATTGACACCTCAGGACATGCGGGGACCTCCCAAGGTAAGAGCACAACCAAACAAATTTCCATAGAAAGGTGACCCAAAGTGCCACAGATGGAGACCTTGCATAGTGTAGCAGACATGAGTCCAGTTCACCTCTTACTTGCAACCCCCTAATGCAGAGGTCTTCAAACTTTTTTATGCCGAGACCCCCTTGTAAAACCTTTTTACGCGTAAGGACCCCCTTTCGACAAAAGTTTCTAGAAACTGGTACTCCTCATCATCAACAACTATCAACAACCATAAATGCGCCTGTTAGACCTCATCCCATCCATCCATCCTTCATCCATCCATCCTTCATCCATCCACCCTTTTATCCTTCCATTCATACATCCATCCTCCCTTTCATCCTTCCATACTTCCATCCATCCATCCTTTACCCATCCACCCTTCCATCCATCCATCATTCATCCACCCATCTTTTCACACATCCATCCATCCATCATTCCTCCATGCAACCTTTTATCCATCCATACATCCATCCTTCGTCCATCCACCCTTTCATCCTTCCATCCATATATCCATCCTTCATCCATCCACCCTTTTGTCCAAACATCTATCCTTCATCCACCCACCCTTTCATCCATCCATCAATCCACCCATCATTCATCCCCCACCTTTTCACACATCCATCCATGCATCATTCATCCACGCAACCTTTTATCCATCCATATATCCATCCTTCATCCATCCACCCTTTCATCCTTCCATCCATACATACATCCTTCATCCATCCATCCACCCTTTCATCCATCCATCCATCTACCCATTCACTTATCATTCATCCACCCACCTTTTCACACATCCATCCTTCATCCATCCACCCTTTCATCCTTACATCCATCTGCCCTTTCATCCTTCTTTCCATCCATCCATCCACCCTTTCATCCTTACATCCAAACATACATCCTTCATCCTTTCATCCATCCATCCTTCATCCATCCACCCTTTCATCCATCCATGCATCCACTTATCATTCATCCACCCACCTTTTCACACATCCATCCACCCTTTCATCCTTACATCCATCCATCCATCCGTCCACCCTTTCATCCTTCCATCCATACATCCATCCACCCTTTCATCCTTCCATCCATACATTCATCCTTCATCCATCCACCCTATCATCCATCCATCCACCCATCATTCTTCCACCCACCTTTTCTGTGCCTCTCTCATGGGGCGAGGGGGTCAGTATCTCTCTGCGTGTTCTTCCTTCTTCCTTTCTCATGGGAGGGCATCTCTGTGCCTCCCTGCTGGGGGCGAGGGAGAAGGGCAGACAGGGTGTAACAACATCTCACTGTGAAGAACAGCGCAAGGTATGAGGGCTCATGGGACTTGAACCAATGATTTATGGGACGTGTCGGGGGCGGGGGGGAGATGATCTTTCACGTGCAATTACTGGCGGAACCCACAGCTCCAGGCGCACAACTCCATTGAACTCAAAGGGCTACAGCAGTGGTTCCCAAACTTTTTTGACTTACGGCTCTCTTGATCTATTGCCCATTGGCCTCGGCTCCCCATTATGTCCCTTTTTTTTGGCGGGTGGGAGGATGCAAGCCAAGCCACTGGAGAACTTCCATTTCTCTCCCTGAAAATAATTGGGATGGCACCGATGAAGGTATAATAATCATAGATGTGGGACTCATTCCTGGGAACCAAATGGAGGGGGAGATGGGCGAGGCCGAAAGAAATAATTATCGTTGGCATCTTTCTCAAGATCTCTAGGTGTAAGAGTGCAGCTATTGTGTGTTTCTTATTTGTGGCGGTAAAGCACAATGGATATGTGTAGAATGAAGTGCACATGGCTGCACTTTACCAAACAAGGGGCACTCGGATCATGCAGAGGGCAGGGCAAAGAAACGCTTATATTCCTTGAACGCACAAGAAGAACTGGATTGCGCACTAAGGGCTCTTTGGCATGCATTGGCTCTGATACCACTATGATTGGCACTGCCATCCCAGAAATGTGCACTGGAAGCCCTGTGATATGTATTGGCAGATCTGGAATGTGCATTGACAGCACTATGGTGTGCACGGACAGACCTGGAATCTGGAGCAGGCTTCTGCCTGCTGCCTTAGTTCTTAAAGTTTTGCTGTTCTGATTATTGTGGCGATCATGTCCTGCTATCAGTCACCCACCATGCCCTGTGTTCTACACTGCACAATAAGCATTGCTAAATAATTTCCACTGAGAATACAGAGCAGGCAGCTTAAGCGAATCAAAGTTCGACCTCAATATTCATGTAAGCACAGTGCTGCCTGCTTCGAGTCCAACCCAGGACCAACAGCTGCATGATTGGAGAGGCTGATTTCAATGGTGCAAACTATCTTATGATTCAATAAGTGAACTGCACTGTATTAATTAATGCACATTTCAATTTATGATGCTTCAGCAGTCCATTTGGTTTGCATCATTCTAGTCCGGGACGCACACAAAACCTGCTTGTTCAAACAGGACATTCATAGCAGTGACACATATTAGACAACAATATCCATGGGCTATTGGGTGACACTGTGCAAACTCTAACAAGAGGTTTGGTTCACAACAATCTGTGGCGCACATAAGGAGGGAGCTGCTGGATGTATCTGAGTGCACAGGACTAGATAAAAGACTGAAAAGCAATCACTGCTTGCACAGCCCCGTTGTGTTTAAAATTTGCAAAATAGAAAATTCGGAAGACAAAGACAAAGTTAAGTAGTCACGGGCATGTCAGGAATTGAAGATGAGTGAGTGGGTGGTGGGGTCTATACCCAGAGGGGAGCACACACTACTTGGTCCATGCAAGGAGGACATGAATAAAGCAAATAGCAAATTTCATATTAATGACTAATAGCAGCAGACATAGGCAAGTATTGCGCTCAAACCATAAAGTAGGAAGCAAATGCACACCGTTTGCATTTTAATCCAGGGTTAGTCTTTCCAAAATAGCTCTAACCCACAGGTTTTATACAGCTCTTAGCAGCAGGCACATTAATGTACTCAAATATTTTCCCATAATGTGTGTAACTTGGAGAACGCGGCTATTAGCCATGAGTTTTCACTTGCCCACTTGTGCCAGCAGCTGAACTGGAGGGGGCTCCCAGGCGCTATAAATCATTATCAAGGGCAGTTGTGTGTAAAATCAGGCTGTTTACTTTCACTTTAATCACTGCAGGATGTTTGTTCTCCTTATTCAGTTTCACTTCTGAGTCTCATTCCAGGCACACTGACCTACATCCCGGCAGTCCCGTCTCCCTGCTTGCTTATCTTGTATTTCCCCCGTAGGCCCCATCCTCTTCCCCAGAAAGGCTCTGCCTGAACTGCTAATAAATGTGCTACACTGCTTGCACTTTCCAGCCTCCGGAACTCCAGCTTTTAAACTGCAAGAATAAAGCTGCCTCTGATTTTAAATCCCTGTCTGCAGCATGATGCCCTCCACCCCCTGGTATTTCCCTTATTATTGTGCATCAGTCCATATTAGTTTCCAAACTGTGTGCTTGGTGCACATCTTTTCGCGGCGCCCCTGGCTACTTTCACTGGCGCACAGATTGGGAACCACTGTGCTACAGCCTCCTCCCAGAGCCACCCCACCCCGCTCCCCCCTTGTGTATGTGAGCCTGGCTGAAATAGCTTGGACACACATAAAGCCACACCTGAGTACTCCAGAGGTCTTTAAAAGACCTTTTATTTGTTAATGAGGCGTTGATGTTTTTCACACCTCGGTGTGAATTAAGCCTCCGCCACGAGCACCCTCAATCAGCCCGACGCCACTAAGGCAAACCACGCGTTTCAAGAAACTGCTCTGAGAGAATCTGCGACCCCCTTCCCAGGACTCCACGACCCCCCTGGGGGTCGTGCCCCACAGATTGAAGACCTCTGCCCTAATGCATTATGGGAGTTGTATGCATACAAATGTAATGGCAAAGCATGGAGGGAGTACAGCAAGGCAGTGACAACAGTAAACTTTCTACATAACAGAAGTTAATTTATTAGACCCCTGTAAGCGCAATGTCACAAGCATGTGCAAAAAAGATTCATTTGTCTAAAAAAAATTACTTTGCACTGTTTCTCTCACAGATGCATCACCGGAGAGTGACGTGCCAGAAGTCCACTATTCTGAGGGACATACAGAACAGCCAGATGAAGAACAAGAGATGCAAACATCCTCATCCCTACCTGTTTCCACTCATTGCAGGAGAAGAGTCCAACCACTGCCCGATTTGGATAGTGAGGAGGAGACCCAAACAGGAGCAAACCCACAGGGCACTGCCTATACAATACTACCCCCTCCACCAAAGGGAACAACCCCGCAACGTCACAGTCTGTTACGCAGGCGAAGGCCAAGTGCATTGCTGAAGTCTGCTGGGGATGATGTTGAAGCTGCCTGCAGTGTGCTGGCGTCCAAGATGCTGAGAGTCCAGCGGTTGCAACAAAAGAACATGCGTATTATGCAGGAGCAACTGAGAACAATGGTCACACACATGGGTGGTATAAATTACTGCATAAAGCAACAGACAACTGCAGTTGTTGAGTGGCTCAGGGCACACGGTGAGAAACTTGACCGTGTAACAACAGCCATTGAACAGATGTGCAGGGTCATCCAGGCTGAGCATGTCTCTAATGCCAGAGGCAACAGTATTCTATGGGGGGCATGCGCAGATACACCAGGGCGATCAACAGGCTGAGTACCACTGTCAGGCACCAACGCAATTCTCCTCGGGGCTGTGCTGAAAGACCTATACCCTCACCCACGCAACAACCCTGCGGCCTGAATTGGTTATCACAGACTAGACAGAATAGTCACGTGAGCGCGGGAAAGGAAGGGGACAGCGGGGAAGGAGATCTGAAACGACAAACACAGAGTATTTAGAATAACACCCCCTCCCTAACAACCACTGGACTCCTATCTATAATAGATGCTATACCAAAGACTTCTTCTAGGTGACTCTCCTACCTGTGAGGGAAAACAGAAGGCCTTTATATATAAATACAGGAGAGAGTGGCAAGGGTACTATCCGGGGCGGCAACCAACTGAAACAAACAATACATAGAATGAGATGAAGCTAGTATCCTTACAGGGTGTTTACACAACAGTTCTAGACCTCACCTACCACTTCAGTTCAGTGTTCTGTCTTGCGTTGCTCTAATCCCCTTGATTAGAAACCCCCCCGTGGTTTCTCGCCTGCACTGAAGAAACGAAAACAAAGCAAAACGTGAGCGGCAAACAAAGGATATAAATGACACAATGGTTTCTTCACCCTTGTTTCATGTTTTTCTCATACATTGAGGTTTTAACTTTCATGACACTTGAAGAGTCTTTGTACACCTTCGTGAGTCCAGAATGCACCCTTAGTAATTGTTTTGAGCCCAAAACTACTTCAATCAGGAGAGCGCGTTTCTTACACCAACAGTACTTTGCAAACGCTAGCTCTAATCCTGAGCAATACACACAATAGAAAATGTTCATACACAAGACTCTTTTCCCCGCTTGAGAATGCAGCCGCACTTCTCTACCGTTGGGGAAAAGATACATGTAGACACGCAGTCACCCTTCCGGGTATCTCCAACACCAATATGCTCCAAGGGAGCCGTTACTCACGATTTGCGCCGTCCACAAGTTTGTCAACAAACCTCCTTACACATTCGGAACGAATTATCGGCACAGACTGCAGCCGCCGTGATGTTTTATTTCCGGGTAGGGCGTGTCTTGCTGTGAAGCGTCGTGTAACCGCTATCCCTTCTGGGTAGTGTAGTTCTGCATCGGAAAAGAGAATCAATATACCACGCATTATGCAGACAGCGGCCCGCTACATCCTACTCATGACAGTACACCCCCCCTCACAAGGGACGCTGTCCAGTCGCAGGCCGATCAGGATACAGTTTATGAAATCGGGACACAAGGCTTGGAGCGTGCACCGACCCAGACGGTTCCCA
The DNA here is from genome assembly GCF_964263255.1 of Lissotriton vulgaris. Classification (NCBI taxonomy): domain Eukaryota; kingdom Metazoa; phylum Chordata; class Amphibia; order Caudata; family Salamandridae; genus Lissotriton; species Lissotriton vulgaris. Next base: position 136,292,691 of record NC_141691.1, read on the forward strand.
AGAGTTCTCCTCAGGGCCATAGCCCTTCCAGGAAAGCAGGTACTGGAGTCTCCCTCTCACCCTCCTGGAATCCAGGATTCGCAAAACCTCGTACTCCTTATCGTTCTGCACCCACACAGGCACAGGAGCCCGACACACAGGGGGCCAAGAGGGCTTCAGGAGCGACACATGAAATACAGGGTGTATCTTGAGATGAGCAGGCAACCTTAACTTCACAGCCACAGGGTTCACCCGTTTAACCACCCGATAAGGACCAATGAACCGGGGATTAAACACACTATATCTCCTAAATCTAATGTGTTTCGTGGACAGCCACACCAGATCCCCTTTTTTGTATACTGGACTAGGCCTACGATGTTTATCCGCCTGTGCTTTATACCTAACCTTGGCCTGAACAAGATTCTTGCGCGTCACCAGAAGTATCTTGCGAATGCGCCCCAATCTTGCCTTGACGTCTGGCAGCCGAACAGCCTCATTTGGGAGCACTAAGGGATTTACCCTAGGATGGTGACCATATGAACTGAAAAAAGGGGAATGACCTGTGGAGGAATGTTGAGTGCTATTGTACGCTAGCTCTGCCACCCACAACCAATCCACCCAGGAATCAGTCTCTGTCTGTACATAACAACGGAGATATTGTTTCAAGGATTGATTTAGTCTCTCCGTTTGGCCATCAGACTGGGGGTGAAAACTGGTGGAGAGAGATGAGGATATGTGTAATGCCGAACACCAGACCCTGCAGAAACCAGCAGTAAATTGGGCCCCTCTGTCCGACACTATTACCCTTGGGAGACCATGCAACCTCACCACGTGTAACAATAGAAGGTGTGCTAATCGACCCGCTGTTGGTACTTGATCACTAGCAATGAAATGTCCCATCTTTGTGAGATAATCCACAACGACCAGGATGGCCGTTTTGCCTTGATCCTTAGGTAGGCCAACAATGAAGTCCACGGAAAAGCTTTCCCATGGTGTCTCAGGAGTGGGTAAAGGTTGTAAATACCCTTGGGGCTGTTGTCTGTCTGATTTCATTCTGGCACACTGTACACATTGTCTTCCCCACCTACATAAATCCATACGAATGGAAGGCCACCAAAATTGTCTCAACGCCTTCTCCAGAGTCTTCACTTGTTCCATATGGCCTGCACTGGGCGTTTCGTGACACCATTGAAACACAGTTCTTCGCAATGCCTTGGTGGGTACAAGCACTTGTGTTCCCTTCATAGCCACTCCCTGTTTCATTCTCCACTCTGGATGGTGGCGAAGCCAAGTCCTCCAAGTACAGGACTGTACCCCTGACCGCACTGCTTGCAAAAAGTCTCCGTTTGTGCAACACACACCACCTTAGCAGGATCTATGATGGATCTATTTGGGGTTATGGCATGCATCACAGGACTTTCTTGCCGGGTCAAAGCATCTGCCTTTTTGTTGTTGATTCCGGGTCTATACGTGACCACAAATCGGTACTCCTCAAAAAACAGCATCCAGCGTATCTGTCTGGGGGTAAGATGACGCGCAGCTCTTATAAATTGCAGGTTACGATGGTCCGTGTAGACCGTAACCTGATGAACTGCTCCCAACAACCAATGGCTCCATTCTAGAAACGCGTCTCTTATTGCTAGCAGCTCTTTTTCGGCAACGGTGTAATTGGTTTCTGCAGGACTGAGTTTCCTCGACATGAAGGCAATAGGGTGTAGAATTCCAGTGTTCTCGTGTCTCTAAGATAAAACCGCCCCTACAGCACCCTCAGATGCATCTGCCTCTACCACGAAAGGCAATTCCAGATTGGCATGAGTCAAAACAGGAGCCTTAGTGAAGGCCTCTTTCAATCCCTCGAACGACCGTTGAGCGTCTTTATCCCAATGGAACGGTACATTCTTTCTAGTGAGGCGGGTTAAAGGGGTCACCAGGGCAGAAAAGCCACTGATAAATCTTCTGTAAAAGTTGGCAAACCCCAATAAACACTGAATGTCTTTTACTGTACATGGACGAGGCCATTCCTTTATGGCTTTGACTTTCCTTTCTGCCATCACCTGACCTGAGGGAGTGAGCATCACCCCCAGGAACTCCACGGTGTCCACATGGAATTCACATTTAGTGATTTTGCAATAAAGATGATGACACATCAAAGCCTCCAACACCCTGCTCACGTGTATTTGATGTTCCTCCGTCGTATTGGAAAACACCAGGATGTCGTCGATGTAAACGACTATGAAACGATCCAGGAACTCCCTGAGTACCTCGTTCAAAAAGAACTGGAATGCGGCTGGGGCGTTACAAAGCCCGAAGGGCATCACAAGGTACTCAAAAAGCCCATACCGTGTTTTAAAGGCCGTCTTCCACTCGTCGCCCTTCCTTATACGGACCAGGTGGTATGCCCCTCGCAGGTCAAGCTTTGTATAGATTGTGGCTGTTCTGACTTGTTCCAATAAAACCGGGATCAGGGGCAACGGGTACTGATTCTTTATAGTGATGGCATTCAGAGCGCGATAATCAATACAGCACCTCTTCTCCCCATTCGCCTTCGGTATGAAAAATAAAGGCGACGAAGACCGGGGATCTCGAAGGTCGGATGTACCCAATAGCCAAGTACTTGTCCAGATAAGCCCTGAGGTACTCGTTCTCAGGAACGGTAAGAGCATAAAGCCTACCGTTTGGTACTGCTGACCCTGGAACCAAGTCAATACGACAATCGAAGGTCCTATGAGGCGGAAGCGCCTCAGCTTGTTCCTCACTGAACACCTTTGAAAACGCCGAATAACAGGGAGGCAATGCCACTTCTTTTTCTGCAGCAGTGGCGATGTTATGTAGCAACGCTAAGGCCCGAGAAGGGCATTCTTCTTTCAACAAACAATGTTCCTTGCAATATTCTGAGACAAAATGAATCGCTTTAGATGTCCAGTGAATGAACGGTTCATGTTTCTGAAGCCAGGGAAGCCCAATATGATGCCATATTGAGGAGCTTGTATCACGTTAAACGAGATCATCTCCTGGTGGATACCTTTGTAAATGCAATTGTATTCCGGGGTATGATATTTGATGGGTCCTGCTATCAGTTCACTCCCGTCTACAGCATATACCAATTCCGGTTGTTTCTTCAAGATAAGCTGTATTCCCAATCGTTCAGCTTCGGCATAGTCTATGAAACAACCAGTGGCCCCAGAATCCACCATAGCCTTGACTTCCTTTTCTCCGGACTCCACGAACAAGGACAAGGACAAGAACACATGATTCTTTTCCTGGTCACAACCAGGCGTAATGGAAGGGATGATGATCAAGCTTGAGGGTTCCCCTTCTTCCACTCTCAAGCATTGGAGTTTTCCGTCGTCTTCTCAGATGCTCCGGCAGCTGTTTGTCCCGTTCGATATCTTCCAGTCTTGGGCTTCGTGGGACACTCACGGAGATAATGCTCTTTTTCCCACAGTATAAACACAGGCCGTTTTTTCTGCGATGTTCATTTTCGCTGAAGGATAAGGCCGCTCTAACTGCTCCTATCTCCATAGCGTCCTGCGTCGAGGTTGTTCTTTCGCCACCTCGATCAGGAGCCACCGCTATCGGTTCTTTCTTTCTTAGATTTCCTGTCCGCTCTCTTATCCGATGATCCAGGCGTAGAGCGAGTTCGATAAGAGCAGTACATGTACGAGGTTGTGGGTCGATATGTGCCAGCACATCCTTCATTTCATCATTGAGGCCTTGATAGAATAAAGCCGATTGTTTAGCCTCTGGCCAATCTGTTTCCGCAATCAAGCGACGGAAACTATTTAGGTATGTCACTAGATCTGTACTCCCCTGTTTAAGGACCAACAAATCCCTATCTGCTGAAAAGGTTTCAGCTCTACGGTCAAACGTTTTCTCGAACTACGTCCTAAACTCATCCCAGTCATGGAGCAGAGGGTCGTCTCTTCTCACCACCGGGACAGCCCACTGTGCTGCTTCCCCCCCAAGATATGAAATGAGAAAAGCCACCCTGGCCTGATTTGTGGAAAACATTTTGGGTTTGCACATAAAGTGTAGAAGTACCTGTGTCATGAATACCTGAACCTTTTTATTATCCCCATAAAACCTTTCAGGAGGGGCCAAGGGTATTTGCATAGGCATTTCAACCACTAAAGAAGGGGTAGGGGCAGTACTAGCCCCAGCATCAAAAGGATTCCTCTGCAACCTATCCATGCGAGCTCGCAATTGCGCATTCTCTGTCCTGGAAGCCGCCACTTCTCTATTGGAGGCTGCCAGTTCAGTCTGCACTAAAGCCAAGGCTGCCAGTACGTCATCAAGAGTGGCCATTCTCTTTCAACACAGCCAAGAGGAGGACCTTTTTACTTGGGCCGATAATTCTGTCAGGCACCAACGCAATTCTCTTTGGGCTGTGCTGAAAGACCTATACCCTCACCCACGCAACAACCCTGTGGCCTGAATTGGTTATCACAGACCAGACAGAATAGTCCCGTGAGCACGGGAAAGGAAGGGGACAGCGGGGAAGGAGATCTGAAACGACAAACACAGAGTATTTAGAATAACACCCCCTCCCTAACAACCACTGGACTCCTATCTATAATAGATGCTATACCAAAGACTTCTTCTAGGTGACTCTCCTACCTGTGAGGGAAAACAGAAGGCCTTTATATATAAATACAGGAGAGAGTGGCAAGGGTACTATCCGGGGCGGCAACCAACTAAAACAAACAATACATAGAATGAGATGAAGCTAGTATCCTTACAGGGTGTTTACACAACAGTTCTAGACCTCACCTACCACTTCAGTTCAGTGTTCTGTCTTGCGTTGCTCTAATCCCCTTGATTAGAAACCCCCGTGGTTTCTCTCCTGCACTGAAGAAACGAAAACAAAGCAAAACATGATCGGCAAACAAATGATATAAATGACACAATGGTTTCTTCACCCTTGTTTCATGTTTTTCTCATACATTGAGGTTTTAACTTTCATGACACTTGAAGAGTCTTTGTACACCTTCGTGAGTCCAGAATGCACCCTTAGTAATTGTTTTGAGCCCAAAACTACTTCAATCAGGAGAGCGCGTTTCTTACACCAACAGTACTTTGCAAACGCTAGCTCTAATCCTGAGCAATACACACAATAGAAAATGTTCATACACAAGACTCTTTTCCCCGCTTGAGAATGCAGCCGCACTTCTCTACCGTTGGGGAAAAGATACACGTAGACACGCAGTCACCCTTCCGGGTATCTCCAACACCAATATGCTCCAAGGGAGCCGTTACTCACGATTTGCGCCGTCCACAAGTTCGTCAACAAACCTCCTTATACATTCAGAACAAATTATCGCCACAGACTGCAGCCGCCGTGATGTTTTATTTCCGGGTAGGGCGTGTCTTGCGGTGAAGCGTTGCGTAACCGGTATCCCTTCTGGGTAGTGTAGTTCTGCATCGGAAAAGGGAAGCAATATACCACGCATTATGCGGACAGCGGCCCGCTACATCCTACTCATGACAACCACAACAGCTCAGCTTTACAGGCGTGCAGTCGGCATTTTTATTTATTTTCTTTATAATTGCATTTATAAGGCTCACAGCTACCCACAATGGGGTATCCCGGCGCCGCAAGAGGTAACACAAAAGTGAGTCCAAAGTTATCATTGAGGGAAGAGCCAGGTCTTCAGGTCTCTGCGAAATTTCGTCAAGGATGGTTCAAATTTCAATGCAGCTGGAAGGGAATTCCACAGTTTTGGAGCCAGACAGGAGAAGGAGCGTCCGCCCATTCTCATCAATTTAAAACGTGGAATCAAATAATTCCCTTGAGATGAAGATCTGAGAGGACGGGAAGGAACATATTGCTGGACGAGAGACTGGATATAGGCCGGTGCTGACCCTGCTTAATCTTATACATAAAGCAAATGGCCTTAAATTTGACTCGGCTTTCAACGCGGAGCCATTGTAGGTCTTTGAGATATGGAGAGATGGAGGATCTCCATGGGACCTTGCATAAGAGACGGTCAGCAGAATTTTGAACAAGCTGGAGTTTCCTCTGGATCTCGTGAGTTCCTTCAAGGTAAAGCACGTTGCCATAGTCCAGGTGAGAGATGACCAGTGCCTGGACTACAGTGCGCTTGGTAGAGGGTTGCATGCAGGTTGAGATGACCCACTGCTGTGAGCATGTGGCCAGGGGCCTAATCCATGTCACCACTGATGTAGAAGGGCTACAGACAGCAGCAGCCAGTGGGAACATCATGCATGGAAGGGGGACCGTGAGGAGACCTCCAGCCATAGCAGCCTACTGGAGCCTGTGGCACATAGCAGGAGGCGCAGTAGCAGGAGTCAGGCAGGCACAGAAGGCACCATGTCAGATGTAGCTGGGCCTACTACAAGGGCCACAGGAGGGCGTCACAGGAAGAGTTAGACATTTGGACATTCAAACAATCTGGTGAGGTAAGCTGCTATGTGTTGCGTATTCACACTGCAGTCCCAAGGCAATAGAAAGTAATTGTCTTTACATGGTTTGTATGCATTAACACAACCACACAACTGTCACATTAAACCTTTAAGCAAATTCTGTGTCGTCATGTGCTTGCTCACCTTAGAAGTAATGTTGCATGATTTCTGCTCTTCTTTGTCTGCCCTCTGCTGCATTTGGTCCGCCTGTTGCATGGGGTGGTTGTGTCGGCTGTATGTCCTGTTCTGGCTCGCTGTCAGAGTCCACCAAGGGTATGTCTCTATTAGTGGTTATGTTGTACAACATAGCAAATGTTGCCACAATCTGACAGCTTTTCTCCGGACTATACTGTAATGCACCATCGGTCTTGTGTAGGATGTGGAATTGTGATTTTAGTACCCCAAATGTCCTTTCTATCACATTGCGCATCGCTATGTGCACATGACTGTAACGTCGCTCCCTTTGTGAGGCAGGATTCAGGTATGGGGTGAGTATGTAAGACCTCACAGGCTATGCGCTTTCACCTACAGGATGTGAAAGATAGACATACATTAGTCACTGCTGTGTGTCACCGTGGCGAACAGTTTTGAAATACAGTATTACATAGATTTACCCAAAAGATATCCTTCTCCAAACTCCCCCACATGTAGAAGTCTGTGTAGACCACTCTGCTGGAAGATGTTGGCGTCATGTGCACTGCCAAGGTAACTGCGACTATGTCAGTGATTGGTGTTTTGGAGTTGCATGTTACCTGTATGTTGAGTGAATGGTAAGATTTCTGGTTGCGGTAGATATACTCATTCACTGCAGGGGCACATATGGGTACATGCATCCCATCAATACAACCAATCACATGTGGGAACTGTGCAACCTGATAAAAATCTAATTTGGTTTGCATCAATTCCTGTGGTGTCGTGGGGAACTTGATGTGGTGGTATATCCTCTGCAACATGGCATTTAGGAAACGGTTAAAAAAGCGCCATATGGCACTTTGGGAAACCCCTCCGGCTGCTGCAATTACTCCCTGGAAGGTCCTTGAACCTATGAGATGCAGGGAACATAGGTCCTGCATATGGGTGGGTATGGCATGTGTCCTGTGGGTCTGCCGCTGCAGTACAGGGTCTAACTCAGCAATTAGATCTAAGATTGTTGTGTTTTATCTAGGACCTGATCAATATTGTGACCTCATGCCCCTATACGGCTATAATCAATACATATCCCTATAATGGCATAACAATCAGAGCCATATTTCAGTAACTCGTCTCTGCAGTTCATGACAGTCCATGACACAGCAGAAGCCACTTCCTTAGATTCCTAGATAGCACACCGAGTTCTTTCGACATCTCAAACCCCCAGCAACCTGGGATAGCCCCGCTTGCTTTGTTTTGATTAGTAATAGACCTCCAGCGAGCACTGTAAGAACGACCAGTTCTTAGGTATGTCCAAAAACTTACGTCAAACTCTGCACCTTTCAGGTATAAATATGCCAACGTTGCCTTAAGCAAACACACGGTGGTGGTGAATACTGGAGCAGATCAGCTGTCCCCTTGCAGAGCCCAGCAGATGCGAGAAGCCCACGAACGCTGCCCCTCCTCCTTGACGCTCTGAGAAAGACGCTGTCTTTTCTCCTGCCAAGAAAATCCAGCTCCGGCGTTTCTAGCCTACCCTTGCGGGTGACTGGGATATCGGGTCCTGAGAGGAGATACCAGACCTCCTGCATTCTATTCCAGAGGTACGGTGCTGACTAAACCCTTAGAGAGTATTCTTGAAGCAAACTCTTGGCAAAACCAACTTAACTTAAAATGCTACTTACTCCCTCCCTTGTATTAGGCTTAGGTCAGGTACACTGGGGTAGGCGTAGTTAGAAGCACCAGATGAGGTCGTTAGCCAATGTATATATGAATGTATATATTTTATTCATTTTAACTATCTTATGGCTAAGAAACCATATCAATGCTTTTACAGTATCATTTCGTAATACTCCTTTTACTGTACACACTTTTCATAATAACAAGTCTTGCAATTGTGGCAATTCATTTCTCTTGCATGAGAAGGAAGACTGCTCAATAAATAATATATTTTATTGAAAACGCCCGTCTCTCTATTCTCTGCATCCTGGTGAAAGTAAATCTGCACAACTGACTGAGTGAAATAGCTGTCTATTGTTTCACACGACTCTAGAGATTGACTTTATTCTGAGGAGCAAAGTTGTCATGTTAATGCCGTTGTCGTAAGCTGAATCCCTTCTTGTCTGAGCCAGGGAAGCTGATCACTTCCTATTCAGTCAAGAACGTTTCCAGTGACCTCTGAGCTAGCTGGCGCAAACCTAAATTAAGTCTAACATAGTCAGTAGAGACCTAGAAGACCGCAGTCCTACGTCTACACTGCTGTTTATGTTATTCCAATGCGCAGGGCCTATAGGGAAAATAGGAACTACACTACAAGATAGCTGCAGCATTCAGCCTGATATCATCATAGATCTCCTCCTCTGTCTGCCCTAGCAATGTGATATGCACTCTAAATATTCTCTCCTGGATCCTCCTTCTCCTCTGTGCTGCTGCTCTCAGCCTCATCCTCCTCGCCACTATGTAGAGCGCTGCCATAGTGGGTCATTGTGATGCATTCTGGGACTGTTAAAGTAGTTTGCTGATGATTTCCACCTGTTTTGCTTATGTGTAATTTTTACCACCTGACGTGATTTTTGGCTAGTTCTGTATTTGCGGAAACTTGATGCATCCCATTTTGCAATTTCTTAATTGCGCTTTATAAAATACAGAATCGGTATTACCGACTTCTCAGTGCCGATTTGGCACTGAGAAGGGATGCCCAAAACACCCCATGTACTCTAATAAATTGAAACATCTTTCAACCCAACTTCTATGCAGATGAAAATATACTGGGACCACACGGCAATTGTTCTTTGAACCTAAATTCAAATGGTAGTGATTAAAAAAACTCAGTGGAACAGTCCAATTGGCTACCACATAAATGTCATTAATTGTATACACCTTGTACCTCTGTCCAAAAACAGCCATCAGGCAGATGCATCAAAGAAAATACCGGGAGCAAACGGGCAGATTCTCAGAATCTGGCCGTTTGCTCCCGGTATTTTAGCATTTGGGATGCATCATCCCAAAAGCAGAAATCGCAATTTAAGGAATCTCTAAATAGAGATTCCTTAAATTGCTGTTGCATTTAAGGAATCCCAAAATGAGATTCCTTAAATGCAATGCATGAAACCCAAAAAAATAGCGATTTCGCTAATAGGGGGAGCAAATTACCATGAAGTTGAACTTCGTGGTAATTTGCTAAAACTTTGAAAAATGCACTTTTGTGCATTTTTCAAAGTTACATGTTGCGCACACACATGCCCTTAGGGCATGTGTGTGTGTAACATTTGTGCACAGGTCCATTTCAGGGGTGCAACAGGGTGTCCTCTGGACACCCTGACACCCTTGAAATAGCAGAATATTAGCGATTCGGTAATAGCTAATCGCTAATAAGGAATGAATGGGAAAGCCATTCCTTATTAGCGATTAGCTATTACCGAATCGCTAATAAGGAATATGTAGGAATCGCTAATAACATTGCGATTCCTACATGCATCCCGTTTTGAGAGTCTTTAATAGCGATTCCTTAAAAATCGCTATTAAGGACTCGCAAAACTTAACTTTGATGCATCTGCCAGCATGTCTTTTGTGGAATGTCCTTCACTAGTCTCTGGAAATTCTTGACCAGCTTTATCATAAGTGTTGGACAGGCCACGTGAAGGGCCGCTCCCCCTCTGCCCGACCAGGCCCGAGCCCGGTCCCTCAAGTGTCACACACCACCACTTCACGTTTTCCGTCCCCTCCGGGACCCTTGCCTCTGAACATATCGACCTCGTGGGCCCGCTCCACTACTGGCCCGCGCGCCCAGCCTGGGCGCCATCTTGGACACTCCGCCACGAGGCCGCGTGGCCCCCGATCAACCCCAACCCTGGGCCTGGCCAGGCCTCAGACATCCCGGCACCACCATCCACCCAGGAGGTGAGCGGACTACTTGGCAGGTCAATGGGAGAAAGAGGTGTCGATGGCTCTCCCCCGCCAGGTGCCGCTCGCCCACAACCTCCCCGGGCGCTGGCTCCACCCCCCTGCTGGGTGTCTGGACCCCTTCATCCCGGACCCCCCAACCTCCAAGTGCGAGGGTCCGGACATCAAAGGGCACCAGCCCTATAACTGGGGCAGCGCCAGAGCAGGAAGGCAGTTGTATCCTGGAGTCGAGAGACGCAGTGAAGAACTCATCCTTGACGGACTACTGGCGCTGCCGTAGCCCTGCCTTGCGAACCATCGTCCTGCCTGCTGGCGCTGCCGCAACCTTCGTAACCTTCATCGTCGTCGGGACCTGCTGGCGTGGCCGCGGACCGTTTGTAACCACCATCTTCATCGGGACCTGCTGGCTCCGCCGCGGACCGTCGCTTCCTTCATCCATCTCGGGACCTGCTGGCTCCGCCGCGGCCCGATCATCTAGAACACCGAGCTCGAGGATTGAGAGCTATTTTCATCTATTTGGTAACAAGACTGTCCCGCTACCCTTTCCCCAATCCAGAGACCAGAACCGAGGGGACCCCTGAGTCCAGACCTCCTTGTATCATTTTACCGTACCTAAAGAATTGCTGATAAAGTATCGTTGAACCTTATCCTGGTGTGGTGTCCGTCTGTGGGGGGGAAGTTACTTGTCTGTACGATCGCTGGAGACGGCTCTCCCCGGAGAGCTCTCCCCTTATCCTCGGCCGACCCTCCCGGTCCGTCTAACAATAAGCCACAGAAATGGTAGATGTGATCCACCTGCTCAATGTCCCTGAAGAAGGTTTAATCCCTGATGCGCAGGGCCAAAAGTCACAAACAGGTTGCCACAAAGACACACAAGCTGAAATAGCTCTCCACACATCCAAAAAAGGAAAGGATTAGGGTGAAAAACTAAAAGAGCCTCCTCTTTGACCATCTGAAAATGTATTAACTAACATCAGAAGGAACCCTGAACCTGCCCTAAGGCTGATACAGTCAGAGAAGTTTCCAGTGGTGGCTGGTGACATTTGAAAGTGGTGAGGCGTAAAATTGTTGACATACTGCACTCCGGCGAGTGAGCGCAGTGAGCGAGCCTAAACAACCCCCGAGAAAATGTTGAAATAAGAGTGGACAAATGGTGCCTTTTCAAGCAAACTTTAGGAAGCAGGAAGGTTAATAAAGCAATACGATTGAACTATTTATCATTTAAGAAATTGCCAAGGTTTATGAGCTATAGAGGACAATCCTTGTGTATGCTCATGTTATCAGTGCCGATTTTATTTCTTTGAACACACTGATACACTTGTAATGTTTTAAACTATACAATAACTACATTAATTGACTGTGCGGTGCTGTACATCAATATGATGACACTATTTCCATCATGGGAACAGGGCAGACCAAACTACCAATCCAATTCTTATACTGGGAAGGAAACAAGCTTCCGGGGACCGGTTTCTGGCATTTCAGCCGTCTTCGGCCCGGCTTGCTTGAATCCTGATGGTGCAGTGAGCAAGGGACTCACATCTGAGTATACCCTTCCACGCTTATGGTGGACAAAACGATTCAGAAAAGGGGGTGGTGATGGACAGAGTATCTGAATTAAGCAGAACACTCCTACCCAGTCCAAAGATCAGGGCTGGATCCATCACCGTTATTTTAGCTCACTGCACCATCCCAGCTCAGAACCTGGCTACATGCAAATTAGTCTGTCCCTGGCCCAGTGCATCATGGGAACAGGGCAGACCAAACTACCAAGCCAATTCTTATACTGGGAAGGAAACAAGCTTCCGTGGGACCGGTTTCTGGCATTTCAGCCATCTTCGGCCCAGCTTGCTTGAATCCTGATGGTGCAGTGAGCAAGGGACTCACATCTGAGTATACCCTTCCACGCTTATGGTGGACAAAACGATTCAGAAAAGGGGGTGGTGATGGACAGAGTATCTGAATTAAGCAGAACACTTCTACCCAGTCCAAAGATCAGGGCTTGATCCATCACCGTTTTTTAGCTCACTGCACCATCCCAGCTCAGAACCTGGCTACATGCAAATTAGTCTGTCCCTGGCCCAGTGCATCATGCGAACAGGGCAGACCAAACTACCAAGCCAATTCTTATACTGGGAAGGAAACAAGCTTCCGGGGACCGGTTTCTGGCATTTAAGCCGTCTTCGGCCCGGCTTGCTTGAATCCTGATGGTGCAGTGAGCAAGGGACTCACATCTGAGTATACCCTTCCACGCTTATGGTGGACAAAACGATTCAGAAAAGGGGGTGGTGATGGACAGGGTATCTGAATTAACCCCTTCGCTGCTGGCCCGTTTCCGCCGCTGTGCGGTAAACAAATGAACAGGGGCGGGCCATGACGAACCCCAGCCGTCATCAGCACACGAGCACCGTAGTGCATGACGGCTGGGGTTCGTCATCAGCATGCAAGGGGTTAAGCAGAACACTCCTACCCAGTCCAAAGATCAGGGCTTGATTAATCACCGTTTTTTAGCTCACTGCACCATCCCAGCTCTGAACCTGGCTACATGCAAATTAGTCTGTCCCTGGCCCAGTGCATCATGGGAACAGGGCAGACCAAACTACCAAGCCAATTCTTATACTGGGAAGGAAACAAGCTTCCGGGGACCGGTTTCTGGCATTTCAGCCGTCTTCGGCCCGGTTTGCTTGAATCCTGATGGTGCAGTGAGCAAGGGACTGACATCTGAGTATACCCTTCCACGCTTATGGTGGACAAAACAATTCAGAAAAGGGGGTGGTGATGGACAGAGTATCTGAATTAAGCAGAACACTCCTACCCAGTCCAAAGATCAGGGCTTGATCCATCACTGTTTTTTAGCTCACTGCACCATCCCAGCTCAGAACCTGGCTACATGCAAATTAGTCTGTCCCTGGCCCAGTGCATCATGGGAACAGGGCAGACCAAACTACCAAGCCAATTCTTATACTGGGAAGGAAACAAGCTTCCGGGGACCGGTTTCTGGCATTTCAGCCGTCTTCGGCCCGGCTTGCTTGAATCCTGATGGTGCAGTGAGCAAGGGACTCACATCTGAGTATACTCTTCCACGCTTATGGTGGACAAAACGATTCAGAAAAGGGGGTGGTGATGGACAGAGTATCTGAATTAAGCAGAACACTCCTACCCAGTCCAAAGATCAGGGCTTGATCCATCACCGTTTTTAGTCCCCGGAAGCTTATCTCCTTTCCAGTGAAGAATTGGCTTGGTAGTTTGGTCTGCCCTGTTCCCATGATGCACTGGGCCAGGGACAGGCTAATTTGCATGTAGCCAGGTTCTGAGCTGGGATGGTGCAGTGAGCTAAAAACGGTGATGGATCAAGCCCTGATCTTTGGACTGGGTAAGAGTAGTCTGCTTAATTCAGACACTCTGTTCATCACCACCCCCTTTTCTGAATCATTTTGTCCACCATAAGCGAGGAAGGGTATACTCAGACATGAGTCCCTTGCTCACTGCACCATCAGGATTCAAGCAAGCCGGGCCGAAGTCAGCTGAAATGCCAGAAACCGGTCCCCGGAAGCTTGTCTCCTTTCCGGTGAAGAATTGGCTTGGTAGTTTGGTCTGCCCTGTTCCCATGAGGCATGGGGTCAGACTAATTTGCATATAACCAGGTTCTGAACTGGGGTGATGCAGTGAGCTAAAAAACGGTGATGGATCAAGCCCTGATCTTTGGACTGGGTAAGAGTGGTCTGCTTAATTCAGACACTCTGTTCATCACCACCCCCTTTTCTGAATCATTTTGTCCACCATAAGCGTGGAAGGGTATACTCAGACATGAGTCCCTTGCTCACTGCACCATCAGGATTCAAGCAAGCCGGGCCGAAGACGGCTTAAATGCCGGAAACCGGTCCCCGGAAGCTTGTCTCCTTTCCAGTGAAGAATTGGCTTGGTAGTTTGGTCTGCCCTATTCCCATGAGGCACGGGGTCAGACTAATTTGCATATAGCAAGGTTCTGAACTGGGGTGAAGCAGTGAGCTAAAAAACGGTGATGGATCAAGCCCTGATCTTTGGACTGGGTAAGAGTGGTCTGCTTAATTCAGACACTCTGTTTATCACCACCCCCTTTTCTGAATCATTTTGTCCACCATAAGCGTGGAAGGGTATACTCAGACATGAGTCCCTTGCTCACTGCACCATCAGGATTCAAGCAAGCCGGGCCGAAGACGGCTGAAATGCCAGAAACCGGTCCCCGGAAGCTTGTCTCCTTTCCAGTGAAGAATTGGCTTGGTAGTTTGGTCTGCCCTGTTCCCATGAGGCACGGGGTCAGACTAATTTGCATATAGCCAGGTTCTGAACTGGGGTGATGCTGTGAGCTAAAAAACAGTGATGGATCAAGCCCTGATCTTTGGACTGGGTAAGAGTGGTCTGCTTAATTCAGACACTCTGTTCATCACCACCCCCTATTCTGAATCATTTTTGTCCACCATAAGCGTGGAAGGGTATACTCAGACATGAGTCCCTTGCTCACTGCACCATCAGGATTCAAGCAAGCCGGGCCGAAGACGGCTGAAATGCCAGAAACCGGTCCCCGGAAGCTTGTCTCCTTTCCAGTGAAGAATTGGCTTGGTAGTTAGGTCTGCCCTGTTCCCATGAGGCACGGGGTCAGACTAATTTGCATATAGCCAGGTTCTGAACTGGGGTGATGCAGTGAGCTAAAAAACGGTGATGGATCAAGCCCTGATCTTTGGACTGAGTAAGAGTGGTCTGCTTAATTCAGACACTCTGTTCATCACCACCCCCTTTTCTGAATCATACAGTAAAAGGTGCCTCGCACTGGGCTGTCCGAGAAACTAAGATGAAAAGAAAGTAAGAAAAATGTGCCGATATTTCAAATATACATCTGTGCACTTCCAAAAACACAATATCGGTATTATTAGTCTAAGCATTTGAAAATATCTTAACATTTGCATTGTGCCCTATCATATTTTAGTATCTGGGCACATCATGTCCACAGTCCACAAACTTTACCTATTAAAAAATAAGCAGAAAAAGCCTCTTAGTTTGAATACCTGTTCTCCACACATGCTCTCAACTTGAACCACATAAGGCACCGCTCGTTGTGTGGCAACATTAACTTTGCAAGTTTCCAATAAGTGGCAAATGTATTATTTGTGAATTCAATTCGCTTTTTGCAGCCAGTGGAACAACAACAACGGCTAAGCTTTTACAAGCAGGTTAAATTGGGACACAGGTTGAGCAATTACAGTTCATGCTGACAAAAAAGAAAACCTCTTAAAAATTGTATGGGGCATCTCGGCGCTGCCTCCCTAAAGCCTAGTATTTGTCAGAATTTACTGGCATAATAGCACACAAGAACTGGACATTAAATAAGTTGACGTAGCATACATAATAATACAACATAATGAAATTATTTCTGCCTATACCTTCTGAACATTACATATCTGATAATGTCAGAAGAGTGAATAAGATCAGCAGTATTTTCCATTGTAGTGTTTAAAGAAATAACCCGAGATAGATCCAACAGCAGAAGTACCAGCGACCCCCTTGACCCATGCACAATATCAGTCAAGAAAATGTAATTAACACATAGACACCGAATGTAATTAACAACACATTGACACCGTTGCACATCTTTTCATATGCTGGTGCCAAGGGTATCCGGGCCGGGGGTGCCGGTCAGGGCTGATGGACCCTCGGAGGCAGGGAAGCATCAGACACACAGCACTGAATTTAGTTACACAGCCGCACACACCAGGCTTCTGCATCTGTCCCTAAATGATGCCTAAACCATTGCACTATAGATACTGGATCCCGACCCTAGCAGGGAGAGAGACGGAAGGAGTGGCGCAGGTATAGCTATCCTGGCTAAAAACAATTTAGATCTCATAACCCTGTGTTACATTCCATTGATTTGTGTAATATAATATTTAGTTCTTCTGTGAGATTAATGTACTTTCGTTCGAATAAATGATTAGTACTGGACTGGACAACATGTGCACCAGGGCCCGACGGAGGGCCCCTTGAATGATTCACGTGTTCCAGAGATGGTTCTGCTCTGATTAGGAAACTATGGATTATCTGAAGCAGTTACTCATACCCCCTCCGTCGGGCCCTGACCCCACAGCCGGCTCCCATTATCTGAAATTAGCACTGCACTGACCTGACCGGGGACAAGCATGTGCCCGCGACTGTCACGGTCAGCATTACGGAAGGGGTTCACGGGAGGAGGGGGGGTTCCGCGGGGTGGGGTTTAATTTCATTTAAATGAAAAAAAAATAAGAAAAACTTACCTTGCCTCCGGGCCGGACTTCTGTGTTGCGCCTCCCGCTCGCTGAAAACAGCAAGCAGTAACAGGCAGCCTCCCTCCTTCCCCTAAGCCCATCACAACGCTGCAATGATTGGATAGGCCGCCGTCCTTACAGGCATCTTTGGGGAGGCGCTGCAGCCTACATTAAGAAAACGGAGAGTGCTATGACTGGTTTGGGGTCGACCAAACAGTCAGTGCCCATAACATTGAGCTAGCCACTCCTCCCTTAACCGCCCACCCTCCCGCCACAACCAGGGAATCAGGCATACCCTTCTGCTGTCTCGCAGGGCGAGCAGCAGAAACGTAAAATGGTTACCATTTTACGTTTCGCCTTCTCACACTACGAGAAAGCAGCGGGCCAATGCCCCGACGCCCACGCGGTGGAGCCGCTACTGGAAGTTTCTCAAATATGGAAACTGCCTAAGGCGCACAGCTTACCCACCATGTAGCAGGCATGATAACCAGCAAAATACTGTTTTGAAAGTGAACATTTCAATTGAAAATTATTGCAAATGTTCAACAAACGGAGATGGCAGTGCTTTAAATGGAAAAAAATAAGTGCAGGTACTCACCAAATTGTGACGCGGACAAGGGGGCGGGCTTTGGGGGCGGGGCTTTGGGGGCGGGGCTTTGGGGGCGCAAAGGGATCCGGCCAGGGGCACACATTTAATGTGATTGAGATTTAATTGGTGTGCAGATGTGCATAATGATACGAAAGCATTTCTTGTATATTTTGATAATTCCATTTCCTTTATACGTACAAAAGGGTACATTTAAAATTAAAGTGGGCTTCTCATGGTGCAACACGTAGATCACATATGACTTGCACATGATATTTTTCAAAACATTTTGGGGAAAAGTTTAACTATGGTTAAGCCTCTTATTTCATTGCCACTTAGCAGACATCACCAGCCCCTCCTATGCGGCAGAGCTTTGCCTCAAAGCTCCTTACCTACTGTAAAGTTTGATTCCCTCTTTCTGGAGTTGGGCAAGCTGCTGAAAGCACGGGCGAGGATGCCTGGGTCTAGCTCTGTTCCAGGCTCTCTTGCATCCTCAAGCCAAAAATAAACTGAACTGTGATAGTACATGTGCCTGCTAACCAAACTCTGATCTCATATGCAGAGAATTAAGACAAAATAGTGACCTCAATTGCAATACAGGAGAGAAAGAAAGATGAAGCCATCTAGAGGCTGAATTACACAATGTGATAGCAGAAATTCTGGAATTAATCCCAGCTTCCCCACCTGACCAAATTGTGAGATAGCAGACAAAATATTTTTTCTCACCAAGCCTCCATTTTCTTTGTTAGCACCTATGATAGTATAGATACAGATGTGTGCGGTGAAATCAAATGTTGTGTTAGATTTAATACACTATAATGTCGCTTTTATTCATGAAATGCAAATAGACCATATACGATTTAGACCTGAATAGGGACTGGTTTCCTAGATCACTAATGGCATCAGTGGGAGCACAAACTCCTCTCAATGCTGTAATATAAGCTTATGCACCAAGGTGAAATGCTTCCACATGAAACAAATACACTAGTAATGTTTTCAGGGCTCAACTTATGTATGAGTTTTTAAGGCCAAGCCAGACTTCCTAGTTCGACTCTGACTGGGCTAGCCTTGCTAATCTGTTAGTTCACCCACCTCTACCCTTCCCAGAGCCCCTCCGTTAACCCAAAACGACCTGTAAAAAACAAGATACAATTGTGTTGACACTGCTGAGAAAGTAGATCTGCACTGAAGAGAGAGTGGCCTTGCACTAGCTACAAGCGCATCATTTCACATGAGCTTCATGGGCAGGGTGTGGTAATGCAGGGCTTGTTTGGTTTCAAACTATATATCTGCAGTGCTGGACACTGCAGACAACACTCACTCATGCAAGAACACGCACAGGGACATCTGTGCACACACCCAGGGCATTTAGTACATGTGTTTTAGAAGCACTTACATTATTTATTTATTTTTGCAGTTTTATATAGCGCAAACTCGACCCGAAGGTAACAGAGTGCTTTACATGAGCACCACTTGCATTACAGACACATTCAGTTTTAAGCACAGGGAGATTAAGTGATTTTTTTCAGAATTATGGGATGCTTGAGTGTCCTGGCAAGAATCGAACCTCGTTCCTTTGCTTCAAAGTTAGCCGCTCTAGCCATTAAGCCACACCCTCTCTCTGTTGCTTTGTCGGTTCCACTGTCCTTCTCTTTGTTGCTTCCATGCTCCCCCACTCCTGCTTGCTTTAAAAGAAAAAAACACTTTTGCATTTTTTTTTATTTTTAGTTACCAATCCAACCCGGATCAGTAACTAAAAAGAAAAAAAATGACTGCATAATTTTGTAGGCGAGCACATGCTGTGGCGGGCACTTCTACAAAATCATACAAGGTGCCCCATTAAAGTTCTAGCCACTTTGTGCTGCATCTGGGATGCTGCACTATGTGGCAAAAAAAACTTTGACATAGCCAATAGGTCACTACCGTGGGACCTATTTGGTTTACCAATGCTAGTTGCTACTTTTTTCCTAACATTGGCAAAGCACATAAGACAAACTGTAATGTCATAAGCAGTGTGTAAGTGTACAATGCATGTAAATAGCATTTGTAACTGTCGTTGTTTATAAGCCTTGGTACATTGAATCCAGATCTGCAGATGTGGCCAAAGCTGGTTTATATACAGTGTTCCCATATCTGTTAAGTGAGCCCCTGTCCTGGGACGACTTTTAGACAGCCCTGATTCTGCAGCCAACAGCACAAAAACAATGTCACCCCATTCCAGCTCATTCTCCATTGCCGCGCGCTTCACCTTCCAATGGGAGGAGCTGTTAAAAGGTCACTATAGACACAAATGAAAGTCTATTGGGTAGCGAGAATAATGCAGAAGGCAATCCCATGCAAAACACTCATAGGAAAGAGCAGTCACGTCTTTCCATAACTTGGAGTGCTAAGCTGCAGTGTATGACAGGATGACTAACACTTCATTTGCAACATAGCTGTATACGAACAACAACAAATACACCTATGGAGTGAATGAAAAACCACAATAGTGCAACAAGAACACCCATTTGTGGTCCGCCATATGCAATAAACTCATGCACAACTTGAAAGTGCCTGGGAAATACATCTGGAAGCCTGCAAACCATTGTGACAAGGCCCAGCAATTACTGAAACTCACAAATAGTTAACCACAAACGCTAAGTAAAGATGTGTTCAAGCACAGTGCTTGTACATATGCCTAGCCCATTATTTAGCTTCTCTTAAGAGTTGGGGCACAGTTAGCTAAAGCAAGTTGCCCAAAATCACACAATGAGCTTAAATGGTGAACATCGAGTTATTCTGTTCGCACAGCCAGCAACTCGGCGACCAGCCTTCATCTCTCCTCAATATCAAACAGCTTTCACAGTAAGACGAGGGAATGATCTTACTCTGTGTAGGCGTAACACCAAAAATACACAATGTGCACACATAGCCAGCATTCCTTAGCATCCTAGGGCATACACACTACACGTGAAATAGTATTGTATGCATTCTAATACCAAAACATTCCACTTACTCAAACAATCAGCGTATATTTGTTTCAGGAAAAAAGATAATTACTTTTGCATGAGACCTTTCCTGTCTGTTAACAGAAGAAGAATCTCGGCATCATTAGCAGCGTCACTGTCACCACCTTCCTGCTGCTGCACTCGGCTATGCCAGCAGGAAGCCTTCGCCTCCAAGAGTCAGGAGATATGCCTGTTAGCAGGCCCTGCCCACGCACCTACTGGGCTATTGTCTCAACAGAGCCTGAGCGGACACCGTGTCTGTAATCACAGTGTGACTCGGGCCCCTCCCAAACTTCCTACCAGCTCAGAATGAATACCGCGGGCTGCCGCTCAATTAGCACATTACAAGGAGAGATTAGCGCTCGATCCGAGTGCTTCACGGAAAAGATCCCACTCGTTGTCAGCTGTGAGGCGCTCATTTTTGTTTAATGCCAATTTCACGGAACTTGATTTACGGCCCCATGAGTACCGGTACTCTCTTTTGGACAATTAGAAGTGCCGGTACTCAAGCGCCACAAATGTAGAAGTGCCGGTACTCAGTACCGGTGAGTACCGGCCCATTTAAAGCACTGACTGTCATGCAATTATGCAAGGGGCAAAAAACAAGGCAGGAGGGCAGTCTAACCGGAAACCCATAAGAAATCATGAAACCAGAAACTCTAATGTCTGCAGATTTCTCCATAGTTCCCTAAATCTCAAAGGCCCATCATTGGACTTTAAGGGTAGGTAAAGATAACCCCAAATCGAACCCATCTCTCAGGATTGCAAAATTAACGATGGGATCACAGTCCCAGGGAAGAGACAATTTATCCTTACACTATTTGTGGAAGGTGACCCAGTGGTGATCATACGTTTTCCTAGTTAACAACCTTCTTGATGCTTGAATAGCACAAGGCACTGCCTCTGAGATACCTGCATTTTTTTTTAAACAATACTTATATTCTAACTCCACAGTATTGATTGTCACTAAAATACCAAGCTAAGCATGTATTTGTAGGTATAGATTTATTTATTCAAATAAATCAGTTACTTAAAAAAATAACATTTATAAACTTTATTTAAAGTTTTCAAAAGCATAACCATGCGAGTGCACATAGCAGCGAGCAGAGGCAATACATATCCATGTAATACAGTGGTAATGGTTCAAGACATCGGACCCTCCGCTACTACTCCCCCCTCCCATTTCTAAAGCAACAACTGGGCATTTAAGGCATTTACTCCTCCTCCTCTTCCTCCTCCCCTTCAGAGCACACAGAATTTTCCCCTACGTTGGTTCTTTGCATACCCTTTTGCGATCCATCAGCCAGTAAGTCGTGGCATAACACCCTCCAGAGCCTTACATCATCCTCTAGCTTCTCATCTCTATGACATTTCTTCATGTGTACCTCTTTGGCTAGTGTCCACTCACGCACATCCCGCATCAATGCCGGAAACTGAGGTGCGCGCACCCCCATCCACATTAATGTGATTCTACGCCTTGCCAGCACCAGCACCAACAGTAGTTGCTCTAGCCTATACTCCATTTTACTTTGGGGCATATTAACCACAGCCAGCGATAATCGTCGCTGGCCGCGCTGAGTGATAGTTTTATTATCGCCATCCATCTCTGGTATTTATCGCCCTGGTAGCGCGTAATTAAGAACTCGTTACTCCAGGCCAAAAAAAAATCCAGAGATACGGAGGTCATCACCCTTTTGCAGGGAACATTACTGGAAAACCAGTGATGTTCCCTGCAAAAGGGTCGTATCAGCATAATCCACCCCTCTTTTGTTAGGGATGGATAAGTCAGGATTTTAGCAGACCTTAGATTTTGGCAAAAACTGCAGTTTTCGCCAAAATCTAATGTGTGCTAAAATCATGTGGGCTGCCTAGTAAATATTACGATGTAAACATCAGCGATATTTACAAGGTATTCCATCTGAGGTACGCCCACTAACGCCCACTTTGCATCTCATTGGAGATGCAAAGGGAGGCATTGGGAAAAAGGGTGCTAACATGCGATTATGCATGTTAGCACCCTCTTGTAAATAGGGCGCTGATTTTATCTCCGCTTTTTTGGCTTTGTAAGCGGAGATAAAGCCCTTGTAAATATGCCCCTTTGTTTTGCTTTTCAGAGTCAATCCTGGAAGGCAAATTTTTGGTGTTAATTGAACTCTGCTATTCAACTTGCCCCTTATTAGCTCCACTACCTCCAACCAGAAGCCACTGACAGCAGGACATTCCCAGGCCAAGTGCATAAAATTAGCTTCTGCTTTGTGAATAAATCAGTTACTTAACTTGACTATATAATGCAATATTGAAATTAAAACTTTGATAAGGATATGGTGATTCCCCATCTTTCTACAGTAGGTGCAATTTGTCCCCATTATTACCCAGCCTGGATGTGGAAAATATGCTAATAAATATCATCTATGCATGGATGACTACTGATGCCACATAACTGAGTAAATTCTAAAGCAATTCCCAAGTTG
Organism: Lissotriton vulgaris; assembly: GCF_964263255.1. NCBI lineage: Eukaryota > Metazoa > Chordata > Amphibia > Caudata > Salamandridae > Lissotriton > Lissotriton vulgaris. The sequence continues at coordinate 136,315,444 of NC_141691.1, forward strand.
CCGGAGCACAAATTAAACTATGCAGAATTGTGTAGCCACCACAAATTGCCCCTGAGTTGCATTTACAACCGGAAATTATGCATTTTGCTGGACTTGGTACTGATTTTTGTGCACATGTTTAATAAGGAAATACCTCAGCAGCTGATAGAGAGTCTGGTTGTAGACCAGCAAAAGAAAGCAGTCCCAATTTTGGTACATGGGCTTAGAATTCACATAGGAATTGGCCTCAAAGAGCTGTCCTTTTTTCATCGCAGCACCATGTTTAATTTATTTATTTTATTTATTTATAGCATTTATAGAGCGCACTGTTACCCATGGGTGTCCTGGCACTATGTGAAATCTTTCCAGAGGGTCCAGCCGGTATCATGATGCTTAGTAAACTATTGCGTAAACAGCCAAGTTTTTAGAGCTTTTCGAAAGGTAAAGAGTTTCGGTATAGCTCTAAGCCAATGGGGAAGCTTGTTTCATGCTTTGGCTGCATTTGCCACAAAGCTTTTCCACCCCCAGGTGGCCTTTCTAACAAATGGCACTTAAACCAATATGGCATCTGATGAACGTAGTAATCTGCTTGGCGTGTACCAATAAAGACGTTCTTTTAAGTAGGCCGACCCTACTCCATAAAGAGCCTTATGGACCAGACACATCGCCTTGAACATAGTACGCTTCCTGAGTGGCAGCCAGTGTAGTTTTCAAATCTCTTCCGCTATTGGAGCATATTTAGGAATGCCCAGCAGCAGTCTAGCAGCTGCATTCTGTAAGAGTTGCAGCTTCTGCAATGAGGCTTCCTGGATATTAAAGTACAAACTATTACAGTAATCCAGCCTCGACATAGTGAGAGCTGTGATCACTGTTTTACGACATTCAGTTGGTAGCAAAGGCAGAATTTTTTTGCAGGACCTCAGCTCGAAAGACGTGGCAGAAGCCACTGAGTTAACTTGGTCTTTGAAATTCAGCTTCTGATCAATCCACACCCCAAGAATTGTAACCTTCCTATTAGGTGCGGAAAGAGGACCCAGGGTATCTGGCGACCATTCTGGCGTCCAGAAATTGGGATCATTCCCAAAACATACCACCTCCGTCTTATTGGAGTTTAACTTAAGGCAGTTTTGGGCCATCCATGTCCCCACTGCATTCATGCAATCTTTAAAACGGACTGCTGTACTTTTTTGTTCAGCTGGAAGAAGAGACACCACTATTTGGGTGTCATCTGCATAACTAGTCAGACTAAACCCAAAGGACTGAATAAGGGGTGCGAGGGAAAACACATAAATATTGAATAGTGTCGGACTCAGTGAGGACCCCTGAAGGACCCGACATGGTAATGAAAAAGGTTTAGATACAAATTCCCCCAACGCCACCTGCTGAGTCTGGTTAGATAAAAATGATCTTAGGAGTTTCCAGGCCGAGCCCTTTACCCCGTTCTCCTGCAGCCGGTCCATCAACAAAGCGTGATGGACCGTATCGAATGCTGCTGAGAGATCTAACAGGATCAAGGCCGCCTTGCCGCCAAGATCTAGAATAGTCCTTATCTCTTCTGTCGATTTCAAGAGGGCAGCTTCAGTACTGTGGCCCCCTCGAAAGCCATATTGTGTATGGCCCAGGGCTTGAGTAGACTCCAGGAATTGGCTAAGCTGCATGTTTATGTTTTTTTCAATAATTTTAGCAGGAACCATGAGTCTAGAAATAGGTCTATAATTGTTTGGGTCTTTTGAATCAAGATTAGGTTTCTTCAGGAGGGGCATAATAGAAGGTTTTTTCCAATCTAACAGGAAGTATCCCTCTGAGTACATTAAATTGAAAATGGGAGTCAGAACTTGAGATACTGGCTCGGCTGCTAGCTTTTATAAAGCATTTGGACAAGGGTCCGAAGGTGATCCAGATTTCACCTGACTGAGAAGTCTACCAGTTTCTATGGCTGATGGTGGAACAAATTTGTCCAATACCGCCTTTATCTCTCTCTGTCGACCGACAGTTTGGTTTGCCATGTTCTTAGCTGTAGAATTAGAAAAAGTGGAAAAGATAGCATCCTCTTTCTCAAAAAAGAAGCTAGCCAGTTTTTCACATAACTCATGACTAGGCATTGCTGTAATTGTCACTGGATTGGCAAGGCTAGTGACTGTATTTTTTAAGTTTCAAAAGGAGTTTATTGAAAAAGAAAATGGTAATACATAAAATCATAATACTCTTAATACAAAAGCATAATAATCATGGTACATAGGAATGAAACTACTTTATAAAGGGAGAAAAGAAAAGAGGAGAAAAAAGGAAAAAGGCAAAGGGAAAAGAAAGAGGGGAAATAGGAAAAGGAAAAAAGAGAAGGGAGAAGGGGAAATCACAGAACAATATTCTAAGAAAAAATGCAGTAAGAAATTCGACAAAGGCTATTCCATAATAAAGAGAAATAATCATGTAGTATATGAAATTGAGAATATAAACATAAAAACATATCATGGGGGTTTTAAAACTTCTTCACGAGAGGGGGTATGTAATGGATGAGATTTAGCAGAGGAATTCAAAAATTCAGTAACAGGTAACCATAATAAGTCTCGTCTGATGGCAAGTTGAACAGGATATACATAAGCTCTGTCAAGTCTATGGTTGTAGCAAATACCATACCACCAAGCCTGAAAAGAGACATTTGCAGCATTCTTCCATGACTTGGTGATCTGTTGAAAAGCAACCGCTAAAAGAAGATCAATGATGGAAACATTGGAAGATTGGGAGGACCATATATCAGCTAAACTACCCAGAAAAATGTGGGAGAGGGAAAACGGAAATTGAGTGGAAAAAATTGAATTGATTTGTTGCCAAACTTTGGACCAAAAAATATGAATCAAAGGGCATGTGAAAAGCATATGTTTAAGATCAGCAGAAGTATGAGGGCAGGACCAACAGGTTGAGGAGATAGAGGAATCAATAGCATGTAATTTGGAGGGAGTAATAAGAAGTCGATTATAAACCAAAAACAATGTTTGAGTGGTATTGGCTGCTCTAGAGGACTTCCGAAATGTATTCCATAGATCGTGCCATAAAGGGATATCAAAAGAATCGCCCAAATCAGATTCCCAAGCAAGTTCAGTGTTGGATTTATCACGAAGAGGAGAAACACTCTGTAGATTTGTATGAATCTGAGAAGCAGAAGAAGAAGATACGAGAAAGGGAATAGTAAGAGAAGAAGATAATGAAAGAGGAGGAGGAGAAGCAGAGAAGGAGTCGTAACCAGATTGGAGAGCCACACACAATAGGTTATATTTTGAAAGGAAAGAATCAGGAAGAGAAAAGCGAGACTGGAGAGAGGAAAAAGGAAGACATGAGCCATCCTGAAAGAATTGATGAACCCAAAAGAGACCAAGAGAATGCCAATCACTCCAAAAAAATTCTTATTTTTTATTTTGATCAAAGGATTATACCAGACGGAGGAATGTAAAAAACGATCACAGACATCAAGACCATGAAGAAAAAGAGGAAGAAAGATTTTCCTAGAGTTTTTAAGAATAGGAAGAGACAATTTCGGTGGAATATGACTTAAAGAGACAAATTCTTTAAAAGTGAAGGGATGAAAGAAAGAAGATTCAACTGAAACCCATGAAGGGAAAGAGGAAACATCAGCGGAAGAAGGTAATATAAAAGAAACAGAATGAGAAAGAAAAAAGGAAGTATGATAAGACGAGAAATCTGGGAAATTAACTCCACCTAAACATTTAGGTCGTTTGAGTTTGGCAAAGGACATCCTAGCTTTTTTATTTTGCCGTAAGAATTTGGACAGAATAGAGTAAATAGATTTATAGCAAGTTTTAGGGAAATTAAATGGAAGATTAGAGAGAAAAAATAAAATTATCGGGACCAACATCATTTTAATAGAATCTAACCTACCCCACCAAGAAAGAAACAAAGGGTGCCATTTATTAGTGGAGTCAGTCAAAGTAGTCAACAAATTTTTAATATTTAAGGCAACGGTGTCTTTAATAGAGGGAGTGAACCAAAGACCCAAGTATTTTATTTTAGAGGAGTTCCAATGAAAAGACGAGGATGAAAAATCAGCTTGAAAACAAAATGTATTGAGTGGGAGAATTTCACATTTGTGTACGTTGGGTTTATAACCTGAAACATTTGCATAAGACGATACTTCAGATAAAAAGGCAGGAATAGAAGTTTGAGGGTGGGAAATAAATAAAAGGATATCATCCGCATAAGCAGAGAGCTTCAATTGATTTTCTCCGTATGGGAACCCAGAAATGTCTTTATTTAATCTAATCCGGGATAAAAAGGGTTCTAATGCTAAAATAAAAAGGAGAGGTGAAAGAGGACAACCCTGCCGAACACCGCGAAGGAGAGGGAAAGAAGAAGAAACCAGAACATTTACAAAAATAAAAGATCTAGGGAAGGAATACAATAACGATATATAAGAAATGAATTTAGGACCAAAACCAAACCAAGATAAAGTAGATAGCATAAAAGACCAGTTGACTCTATCGAAAGCTTTCTCAGCATCCAATGCGATAGCAGCCAAGGAGCGAGGAAAGGAAGGGGATTTACTGAGAACATTAAAGAAAAGGCGGGTGTTGTCCGAGAGATGACACCCTTTTATGAAACCAGATTGCTCTCGACCAATGAGATAAGGAAGGATTTTGTCTAGCCGTAAAGCTAAGATTTTTGCAAAAATGTTATAGTCTAAATTAATTAAAGAAATAGGCCGGTAGTTTTTGCAAAGAGTGGGATCCTTATTTTCCTTGGGAAGGAGACAAATTAATGCTTCTTGAAACGTGCCCTCAGACCTTTGGGAGGAAATAAAAGAAGAAAATAACTGATGTAATTTAGGTATTAGGAAAGAAGAGAAATGAGAATAAAATTCTATCGAAAATCCGTCCGGACCAGGAGCTTTGCCTCTCTTAAGAACTCGAATTACCTCCAAAATGTCTGTAGGGAGAATATCTTTATCTAGGGGGGAAAAATCAATACCCGACACTGAGGGGGGAGGAATGGAAGAAAGGTAAGAGTCAATAAGGGTAGGAGTGGAAGGAGATTCAGGAGTATAAAGGTTTTGGTAAAACTTTGAAAATTCTTCCAAAATATCTTCATCCTTATGTAAAGAAACATTAGAAGAAGACATCATTGAATCAATTTTCGTACGCTCTTTCTTAACTTTAAGGTAATTAGCAAGAACATTACCTGCTTTATTTTGTGAAGAATAAAATTTGGCACTAGATTTAAGTAACACCAAATTGGCAGAGTTGGTAGAAAGTTTATTAAAGGAAAGTTTGGCGGAAATGAGTTGTGTCACAGCAGAGGGGGATTTGGATGCAAAATAAGAATGTTCAAGATGTTTAATTGGAGATGTCAAAGAGGAAAAAGATTTGGAAACCAGACGACGCTTCTTGGCAACGTATGAAATAATGAAGTCCGTAGAGGCAGCCTTAAAGGTGTCCCAAATCAAATGAGGAGAAGTGTGAGGAGACTCATTTTCAATAAAAAAGCGGGAAGCAAACTCTGGGAAAGCAGCAGTGAAAGAAGGGTCCAGAAGAAGAGAATTATTAAATCTCCATCTTTGTGTACCTGTAACAGGAGGGAGTAAATCAAGGCCTAGGGAGACAGGAGCATGGTCAGAAATTTGAAATTGAACCAATGTCTGAATGAGTAATATGTTGGGTCAAAGCTTTAGAAATAAAAAGGTAGTCAATTCTAGATTGGGATGAGTGCACGGGAGAGAAAAAAGTGTATTCTTGTAAAGTTGGATTACTAAGCCTCAATGAATCAACTAGAGCTCGTTGGGAAATAGTGTTTGTAAATTGAGTATGTGCCTGAGAGGAAGAAAAACGTGAGGAAGATTTTCTGTCAAGAACCTGATCCATAACCATGTTGCAATCCCCTCCAAAAATAAAATAATCATCCGTATATTGCATGGAGGAGGAAAGAATTTGGGGCCAAAACAACTTATCAAGGGCAGTGGGAGCATAAATATTGAAAATGGTGAGGGGTATTTTATCAACCAATAAAGATACAACTACCCACCGACCTTCATCATCTGAATTTTGAGAAATCAGTTGACCATTCAAACGTTTATGGCATAAAACTGCAACCCCATTACGCTTACCCGAACCAGGGGAAGCAAAAACATGGCCCACCCAGTTGTGACGCAATTTAGAGACTTCAACATCTTTAACATGAATTTCTTGTAGCAAAGCTATATCTGCTTTCAAATGAGCTAAATGGGACAAAACAAGTTGTCTCTTAATAGGAGACCCCAAACCTCTAACGTTCCATGTAACTATAATAGTCGTCATTTAAAATAGGATTTGAAACGTATCTAAGATACATGAACAATGAAGTAAAAACATAAGCATATGAAAACATTTTAACCATAATAAATGAAGAAAATATAAGCAAAGGGAAAAAGGAGGAATGGTAAACATGAAGGAGAGAAAAAACTGAGGAGAAAAATGAGAAAAGACTGCAAAGGAAGAAAAGTGAGAGGAGAGGAAAAACAAAGCAAAGAGGAGAGAGAGAGAGAATGGAGATAAGGAAAGAATACAGAAGGACAGACGAAAGAGAAGAAAATACAGAAAAAGAGAATAGAACATACGTGAAGAATAAATGATGTAACAAAAGACATACCAAAAGAAAACAGAGAGAACAGGGGTGGTGGAACCACATAAGGGAAACGGAACGCTGAACTGGAGACTCCAAAACGGGATCATGAGGAAACGGATAACTGCCAGGAGGAACAAGTGCGGTAGAAAATGAGGAGGGACCACAATACATCGTACCTATGAAAGAAAGATATGAGGAAAAAAAAAGAACAAGTTAAATATTAAACACGTACTGTAGAGACAAACAAGAAAAATCAACAATATACAGTATGAAAATCACCACACAATACAACAAAGGGAAAGAAACAGTGGTAAAACACGACGAAAATTATTAGTGAAGAAAAAATAAGTCTTCATGGTCGAGGAACTTCCATGGATTCTCCATTGCAAGTGTCCAAAAATCTCTGAAGAAGAGCAGGGCCTTCGTAAGTGGTCGTCTTATTATTATAAGTCACTCTGAAGAGGCAAGGATGGAACAAGCCATATCTAGCATTCAAACTGCGCAGAGCAGGCCTCATCTCCAAAAACTTCTTTCGACGATCCGCAGTAACTTTAGCGTAGTCTTGGGCAAAAAAGAGAGTAGAACCCTTCCAAGTCAGTTTTCCACGTTGTTTCGCAGCATGTAATACTTTGAGTAACTCCGTGTATTCCAAAAAATAAAGAATAACACCTCTGGGTTTCGATGAAGCCGAAGCTGATGAAGAAGGTGAGCCAAGACGGTGAGCACGTTGAATATTCAACGGAGGAGTATCAGGAAGACCCAAAAGAGTTGGCAAAAAGGACCGAAAAAAGGATATTGGGTTCGGACCTTCAAGACCTTCAACCAGACCATAAATACGCAGGTTGTTGCGTCTATTACGGTTTTCTAACTGCTCAATCTGCACACAGAAAGAAGCGAAAATCCGCGGTAACGCCGAAAACAAAATGGCGGCCGCGACGTTACGCAAAGGTGAAATAATAAAAGGAAGAAAATAAGGTCGCTAAATTCACCATGAGAGCAGATTTTCGCTGCATTAGAAGCAGCTCAGGTTCCGACGTCCGGGAAGGAGAAAATTCTGGTCCGGACCGAAGAAATAAGTCCTGGAGCCATTCCAGACCCTCACGTCTCGGCGGAGCTCCCAAGAACAGTGGCCATCTCCGAAGGCTCCGAAGCCACGCCCTAGTGACTGTATTAAACAGTTCCCTCGCTGAGTTTATTGCTCTATTAATCCTCATGGAGAAAAATAGAAGTTTGGCCTGGTGAACCTGCTGATTATAAATGGAAAGAGCGCATTTATACTTCTTCTTGTCGGTATCCTTATAGTCTATTCTCCACTTTCTCTCCAGATGTTTACATATCAATTTTTGTTCACAGAGTACCTGTGAATACCATGGGGCGGATGGCAGAGGTCTGGTGGGATAGAATATTTTTTTAGGGGCCAACACATTCCCTGCTGTTTCTAACCAGCTAGAGAAGAAGAGTGTTGCATCTTCTAAATTCGGGGGGGGCACGCCTATGGTCTTATTTAGGGTATCACACAGATCCTCAGCCACCACTTTATTCCACGCTCTTTTCACCAGTCTTTTCTGCAACTGGCTTCTGCGAGAGATGCTCTGGAACAGAGAGATTAAATAACACAGCTTTGTGGTCTGACCACGGAAGTGCAGTAATCTTGGTGACTAATAACTACGAGTTATTAGAAAAAATACCATCAAGAGTGTGTCCTGCCTGGTGAGTCGCCTCCATCACCAGTTGCTACATTTCATTACATCTAGTAGTTTAGCTGAGTCAGGATGTAAAAAAGCTTCCAAATGGAAATTAAAATCGTCTAAAATGATGTAGGAATTAGCCAGAATAACGGATTCAATGAGTTTGCCCACCTGCTCAATGAACCGGCCTCTAGGCCTGGTGGTCTGTAGACAAGTGAGCCTTGAAAAGTATAGTGGGGAGATAGGTGGAAGGAGAAGTCTAATGCCTCGCAGTCTTCCACCTCTCCAGGGCTAAAAGATGAAATAAGGGAGGAATGGTAAATAACCGCTAGACCACCACCTCTTACCTTAAACCTATTCAGAGTATGACAAACAAAATTCGGAGGCGTCGCCTTGGCCAGGTCTGGGCCAGTGGCATTATCCGTCCAGAATTCTGTAATGAAAGCTTTTTTAATATTTTCAGCTTCCATGAATAAGGCACATTCTAAGCTGTGTTTGACCAATGACCTAACATTCATCAAGAACAAATTCCAAACCGTATCTCTCTCTGTCTTTAGTGCATGAGATCTGGACCTCTCTATGGTATCAAATCGTAGCTTTGGAATTGTGACCCCACACCCTGAACAGGCATCAAAAGGCCCCTGGGGCTGCATCATTGGATTAATGCAAAGGAATGCATGATTTTTGGATTTAACGTTAAAATCTTTTAATGTAGAACCATCATAGTATAATTTAAGCCGGTTACCTGGGCCTCCAAAGATATAGCGGCTGGCGCTGAGCGCAGTACGATCGCGGACGGGCGCAGACGGGCTTGTCTTTGGCGTGCCTTCGACACGCAGCCGGCGTGCCCGCTGCGCGCGTCCGCTGCACACTCGCAGCATCCTGTGTTTAAATCAAGTCAGGGACGAGAAAGCATAGCCTGCTAACCTGCCGACCTACTCAAAATGGCGGCCCCCGCGTTCCCAATGCCGGCTAACCAGTGCCGGAGTTCGGGGTTTGCAAGGAATAAGGTAAGGTGAGGTGATACAACAATAAAATCACAATTTAAAAAAGATTTAGCAGCGTAAATTTCGTTTTTAAATATAAATAAGGAGGTGTGCAAATATCGCAGTTAGAGCAACAAGTGGCAGAAAATCACTATGGCAGCAGAAAGCATCTACTCCCGGCTGAGCCTCAGGAGAAATCACATAAACGCGTAGGCATCCAAAGCATCCAGAACAAGATAAATCCTTTACCTGGTCTGTCCCACTGTGTTACACTAGAATGATAGTATATGGAGATCAGAGTCTTTCTCATTTGTGGCTGAAGAGTTCTCCATCTCCATTTACATATGCCACTGATGTAATATTGTTTGTAGTCCCTGGTGTAATAATGTAACTCAGGGGGTCTACACTGGGCCACGACAGCCACATCTAGCCGGGTTTAGATAAATAGTCAATTAATCTACATAGCAATTACTTACATAATGAATGATTAGTCTGAAACCCCATCTTGACTGGCTGCCCCTGAACCATTTCTAAACCTAACCGAAGCTCTGTTATACATAGAGGTGCAGGGACGCAACAAGCTTTTGTGCCTGCTTTTTTCCACCTGAGCACTATGCTAGTAAGGAAGGAGTTGGTGACACTTCTATAAAATGTACTGCACCAGCACGCATCTTGCATCAGCTTGATCACATGAACAAATGAGGGAACCCTTTGCCTTTATGCCTTCACCGTATAACAAGCCTGTAAATATCTATCAAAGATAGAGTAAACCAACCCCCTTTCTGTTTCAAAGGCTCCCTTGAGCCAGCAAGCTGACCAGCTCTGGAGATGCACCTGGGTGCCTCTGCGTGGTAGGTACTGTGACCTGAGAAGATTTTGGCAGCATTTCCAGCAACCCCAGATGACTTTCCCTTTGCTTTCTACAACTGCTGCTCTCTACTGATGAAGAGCTGAACCCAGAAACACGTGTGTAGAGATATACAGCAATGTCTGCACCAACTTTGGTGAACAACTATAGCTAAAGTTCAAGTAAGCACTAATTTTGTACTGCATTCACCAGGATGCAAAGTGGCGAACTGTGCTGGGATGTGCTCCCATCCCCCTTTCAAGAATTGAGAGGAACCTGGGTATGTAAACTGTGAAACAACAATGGTCTTTCCCAGAAAACAAATGACATACAGCAAAACTTGTGCCAGATGGGGTGCCCTTCAGCCTCAGAGGAAAGAGGCAGCAAGGAATTAACACCCTCATCAAACATGAGAATGGTGGTTCCTTGCTGCCTCTTAGCCACACCCCCAGGTACCCTCCTGCAAGCAGGTGCCATTACACACTGGTTGCCCTTCAGGGTGAGGACAGTTCACCATCTGCACTGAAATGCAGGCAGGCAGTTTTAAACAACAATTTGCCTTTCACTAATGTGCTGTTTACACGGTAAGCAAGAGTTCATACCTGCAATCTACATAATAACACTAGAACATGATGGATGGAATTCATCATGAACATTGTCAAATATTCACCCCAAGTCACAGTTCTTTCATCCCAGTTTGGACCCAGCCATATGCAAACTAGTCTTGACTCGGGGGTCCCCTGTGAACAGTCCAGCCTGAACTGCAAGGCCAGGTCGTCCATGGACCGGAAAAAAAGCACCCTGGGACTGGATTCAGTATATCACCCCACATCAGCCACGCTAGCTTAAATCAGTGGCATAGTAGCACAAAAAGATGATGGACGGAATGCTGAACTTTGACAAACATTCACCAAACACAGATCTGTCACAGATCTAGGTTAAATCTATTATTTCTTTGCTCACCATGTCACGCCAATTTGGAACCAGCCATATGCAAATCAGTCTCGACCATGCTCCCTATGAATTGCCAGCCAGAACTGCCAAGCCAGGTCCTCCCTGGACCAGAAAACGAGCATCCTGGGACCGATTTCAGGATATCACCTCTCATCAGCCAGGTTAGCTTGAATCTAGTGAAATAGCAAATATGGGACCCACGTCTGGGCATACCCTTGCCAATTAGGGCGATTATAGCAACACAAAAAAAGAGTTCATGCCTGCACTCCGAATAACACATTTTTGTGATAAGGTACACTGTCCCAGTCTGAGCTGGGTACATCCAGTTAAGGGTGCTCCGGGGCATAAATATGTGACATAGTACCCGAACTGTAATCTGGTATAACTTGATTCTACAGGAGACTCCAATGTATATCCCATTCTATATGGCACAATAGACCATGTAAGTTCCTTGTAATCATTCAGGCCTAAGAGATAAGATTCAGAGTCACAATATCTGTGAAAGTTGTATAAATGCCTCCACTCTGGAGTTTACTGCAGTTACCCTAAAACACCTTGAGGTATGTCAAGTCGTACAACTATGCTATTCCGAATATACACTGCCTAGTGTATCTCTGCATTTCAGTGGGATACAAAAACACTTATATGCAAACTATGAATAAAAGAGATAGACTTACATGTAAATCTCTCCATGTTTGCGCTCTCAGCAAATGCTCCAGACACTCTCATCAGACTAATATGGATGTTCGATAAAAATCACTGGCTCCAAATACCTGGGCCAATCCTCTCTTAGATGCCTTGGGATTCTTACACTTATGTACAAATATTTTCCTGGGATTCCCAGTGCCATTATGGAGCTCTACAAAGACAACATCTTTGCAAGATACCTAAAAATTGCCTAGCATGCAAAAATTGCATTCATCTACAATTGCATATTTATGCTACCTAAGCCCCAAAACTTAGCAGGAAAATTGGCTAAGCACACATAACATTAGATCTGGGCGTATGTATGTATCAGCATTTATAAAGTGTCAGCCTAGTTAGAAGCCACAATGCACTCTATAAGAATTGATATATTGGTTCAGAAGATTGTACAATTAGAAATGGGAAGGGCAAAGATCATTGGATGGGGAAAGAATGTGTTGGTGTAGGCCTGTTGCCATGAGGTGGTGGATAACGTATTGGTGGATGGTGAAGTGGTGCTTGATGAGCTGAAGTTTCAATTATATTCTGAATTGGGATAGGGTAACAGGGCGACCTAGGTATGTAGCATGTTGCTATTCCAAAGCCTGGGACATAGCTTGACAAGGCGTATATATATTTTTTTTATACATCTTGAGTTTTAGCCTGACAATGTATTGGCTTTTTGTTTTACGTGTCCTGCTCCAAGGTACAAGGTGGCATGTGTCGACAGTCTTTTGGTTAATCTGCATGACCTAAAGATCATGTGGGCTTGTATGGGGCCATCATTGAAATTTCTCCATGGTGGGGTCCTGTGACTTTATTTATTTCACCCTTTGATAAGAACTATACCAGCATGTAGGACACTCTTCTATGGCTAAGTCAAGGATTATGGCTATTGTGGAGTTGCCGACATCCACTTGGGGGAGAACTACAGCTGAAATCCACTTAGCTTCAAAATGAACATAAATTACACTTCTAAAGCTCAATGCCACTGGCTAGTGCCTCATCCCTAATATTCTTACTTGACATGGTTATTCATAGTGTACGACCTGATCAACATGCATTACATTATTTACATTGACGAAATACAGCGGAAGGCCCCTCATGGACGTCGTCAATTTTTCATCCTTCCAAATAGATGGAACCTTTCCTTAGTAAGCCACCATCCATACGCCTCAAGATGTTGCAGAGCAAACAAATATGTAGGAGGTCAGCAAGTCAGTTATATACATAATGAGGCCAGCAGGGGTTAAACTTAGGGTGTAGTTAGTTGACAAAGTCAGTTAATTAATAGGATTTTACCTAACTAAAACATCACTTTAGCCTATATTTTGGTTTCAGTAAAAAATCTATCTATCTATCTATCTAGCTATCTATCTAAATGTGTGTATGTATATATACATATATATATATATATATATATGCATGCATATGATTTTGATTGATTGATTTGATTTTGATTTTAAAATGTATATAGCGCACGAACGCCCGAGGGCATCAGGCACTGTGCAGAAAGGTTTGCCGGAAATTACAGAAACAGGTGACTTTAGTTGGAAAATAGCGAAGTTTTTGGTGATTTTCTGAAGGAGAGTAATGTTGGGAGTAATGTTTGGCTGTTTTTGATGTCTATCAGGAGAGAGTTCCATAGTTTCACTGTGCCCAGAGTAAAGCTTCTAGCTCCCCAACGGGCTTTACTAAATGTGGGTGTGTCAGAGAGCACACAAAAGAAGGGTCAGATAAGCGGGTCCAAATGCTTTTATTGCCTTTTTATGTTACACAGCTGCTTATTGCAAAGTCACTGGAAAGCCAAATCAATCTGCTCGGTGGGTCTATTGGGGAATTAGCTGTCTTCTTTAAGGCTCAGTAAGCACTACCACTGATCTCTGATCAGTTCGGGTCCGGGGTGGGCTCCACAAGGAAGGAGAGGAAAATAGAAAAAAAAGAAAACAAAAACAAGCATCAGCTGTCTGGTTGCCTTATTTCTCAGCTTCAGGGAAGTGAGTGAGGGGGAGTCATGCACTCGTCATGCGGAGTGGTGTAATAGAAACCCATCACCAGGCAAGCGTCGCTACAAGGAGACCTAGGTTGGTCTCGTTGGGTAGTATTTTACAGCCTCATCGTTTGGGAAGGACTGTGTTCTCTCCCCTACCCACCGCCCCTGCCCCCAGAACAGAGCATGCACCTAGGTAAGCCACACTCCTCCAGGAATGCAGTTGGGTAGCTTGTGGGGTCGTTGGCCTCCCGGCTCATATGTCGGGCCCTCCGGTTGAGTCTTCTCCTCCCTGTCATTGCCTAGAGGTTGGAGGTGCTCCGCGGCTACTCTGGTCATCTGTCTGCCTCCTTCGAATACCCACGCTAACGCCGACACACTCTCTGGTTCTCTGGGTCGTCTTTACTTGCTGGTCTCCCAACAGGGGGTGGCTCCTTCACTCCCAGACTCACTGAGGTCAGTGGGGGGGGGGGGGCGGGGTTAGAAAACCAAAAAAAACTGTGATCATGAGTTTGAACACAGGTCCCTGCAGCTGACGCATTCGTCCACTGAGCCACCAGACCCGGCATACACACATCTCTCTCTCTCTCTTTCTCTCTCTCTCTCTCTCTGTCTACCTCCCTCTTTCTATCTCTCTCTCTCCCTCTCTCTCCACCCCCTCTCCCTGTCTCCCTCTGTCTCACTCACTCTGTCTCACTCCCTCTCTCCCTCTCTGTCTCCCTCGCTCTATCTCTGTCTCCCTCTCTTTCTCTCCCTGTCTCCCTCTCTTTCCTTCCCTCTCCCTCACTGTCTTCCTCTCTCTCCTTCCCTCACCCTCACTCAGGCTCCCTCACTCAGTCTCCCTCACTCAGTCGCCCTCCCTCTGTCTCCCTTTCTCTGTCTCCCTTCCTCGGTCTCCCTCCCTCTGCCTCCCACCCTCTGTCTCACACCCTCTGTCTCCCACCCTCTGTCGCCCTTCTCCCTCTGTCTCCCTCCTCCCTCTGTCTCCATCCTCCCTCTGTCTTCTTCTGTCTGTCTCCCTCCCTCTGTCTCTCTCCCTCTGTCTGTCTCCCTCCCTCTGTCTGTCTGTCTCCGTCTGTCTGTCACCATCTGTCTTCCTCCCTTTGTCTCCCACCCTCTCCCTTTCTCTGTCTCCCTCTACCTTCCTTTCCCTCCCTCCCTCCATCTCCCTCCACCCCTCTCACTCTGTCTCCCTCCCTCCCTCTCCCTCTGTCTGCCTCTGTCTCCCTCCCTTTCCCTACCTCCCACTCCCTCCCTCTGTCTCCCTCCCTTTCCCTTCCTCCGTCTCCCTCTGTCTCCCTCCCTTTCCCTCCCTCCATCTCTCTCTGTCTCCCTCCCTTTCCCTCCCTCCCTCTCCCTCTGTCTGCCTCTGTCTCCCTCCCTTTCCCTCCCTCCCTCTACCTCCCTCTGACATTTCACCCTGCCTGTGTGTGCCCCGGATGAGACAGCTTCCCGGGCATACACACACAGCCGTACCACAGGTCTTTAAAAAACCATTTGTATGTTAATGAGGCTATTTCACCTCTTATGCCCCTGCAGCTCCACTCTGCCTATCTCTGGAATGCCGGGCCCCCACAGAGCAGCAGAGTCTCTCAGAGTCGCGCACAGTGTTTGCAGACACTCTTTAAATGTTTTTTTTAAACACGGGTGCGAGGTCTGCAAGGTCCCTGGGCCGCCACGGAAGGCTTGCCGGGCCACTGGCGGCCCGCGGGCCGTACTATGAGTACCCGTGGTATAAAGGATGAATGGCTTACCCTCTAGATAGTAACAAAGTTTTTCCACTGCCCACTCAATCACAAAGCACTCTTTTTCTATCACAAGACACCGGGTTACCATGCGAAACAGCTTTCGGCTGATGAACAAGACTGGGCGCTCTAGGCCATTCTTGGTTTCCTGTGATAGAACTGCACCGATGCCAGAGGCGTTGGTCTGTACCAGAAAGGGCTTACTGAAGTCAGGAGACGTTAGAATTGGTGATGGCCCATTTGAGGTTTAGGGAAGCCTTTTGGACTTCATCAGAAGGATGTTCGAGTTAGTTTTTGAAAGCGTCTTTCTTCAGGAGGTCCATAAGGGGAGTGGCTATCTCTGAATATCGGAAGATGAACCTCTGATAATATCCTGAGAAGGCCCTCACCTCTTTTTTTGTTTGGGGAAAAGGGGTATTCATGATTGCTTTAATCTTTTTTGCTTAGATTTAGATGGCCCAGTTCCCCAGAAGATATCCCAGGTACTGTACCTTTCAAAACCCCACCCTTGATTTCCATGCACTGACATGGAGACCCGCATTCTCCAATTCTCAGAATATCTGGTGACAGTGCTCAAGGTGTGATTCCCAGAACGGGCTGAATATAACAATGTCGTCCAGATAGGCTGAGGGATACGCTTGATGGTTGAGCAGCACGGTGTTCATTAGCCGCTGGAAAGTCGCAGGGGCTCCATGCAGGCCAAAGGGTAGAATGGTGAATTCAGACAACCCGTCTGGAGTAGAGAAGGCTGCCTTCTCCTGATCTCTGTTCCTTAAGGGGACCTGCCAGTAGCCCTTGGTTAGGTCAAGAGTGGAAATATAGACTGCATCCCGAGCCTTTCTATGAGTCGTCTATTCTGGGTAACAGATAGGCGTCACATTTTGAGATGGCATTTACAGCCCTGAAGTCTACACAAAAACAGACCAACCCATTCGGTTTTGGAACCAGGATGATAGGTGATGAGCAGTTGCTCTTGGATGGCCTTATTACTCCCATTTGCAGCATCTTATCAACTTTAGAGGAAATGGCTTTCTCCGGGCAGCTGGTATTCAATATGATTTTTTGCTTCACCACATGTCCCGGAGGGGTCTCTATTGTGTGCTCAACCAAGGGGCATTTGTCAGATAAGTCAGAAAACATACCAGAGAAGTGGCTAAGAGTGCCAAACAACCTGTCACGTTGTTCAGGGGTCAGGTTCTCATTTAACACCAATTGGTCCAGCGTACATGGGTCCTCTGGGGTTGATAGGGCTAGGTGATTGGTCTTTGGAACAGGGCCCAGCCATTTCTTCAGCAGATTGATATGATAACTCTGGGAGAGATTTGAATCCTATAAGTGGTTTGTCTTAGTTTGGCCACTACTTGATGTGGTCCTTTCCATTCGGACTTCACTTTTTGAAGGGAAGAGGGCTGAAGAACGAGGACCCAGTCGTTTATTTCTAGGGTTCTCCACTTCTTCCCCCTATTATGAAAGGACTGTTGTCGTTTTGGGTTCTTCTCTAGGTTGGAATGAGCCAGGTCCCTCTGCTTCTCTATTCTAAACTTCAGTCTTTTGGTGTACTCTAGGAAGGTCGCTAGCATCATCCTCCCCCTTTTTCCACACCTCCTTTATCATCTCAAACAAAGTATGGGGTTGTCTTCCACATAACAACTTAAAGGAAGGAGGAGCATCCTGGGCTTCTCTGCAACTGTCTGCAGATGACAAATAAGGCAAGGGGAAGGAGCTGATCCCAGCTCTTTCTTTCTCCCGCAGTATTTTCTTCAAAGTCAGTTTAAGGGTCTTGTTATAGCATTCGACCAACCCATCGGTTTGAGGGTGATATACCGAGGTTCTTATGTGGGTTAGGTTGAGCGTCCTGAGACATGAGTTTGGAGACACAGGTAGTGCCCTAGTCTGTAAGGATCTGTCAGGGTAACCCCACCTGGGAAAGGTATTCCACTAGCTTGTTGGCTATACTGGTTGTGTTAGGGGTTCTTTCTGCACCTCACTCTCATCTTTATGCACTTCTCTCACTTCTTTCTGTACCTTTCTTCCTCTTTATGTGCCTTTTTTCCTCTTTCTGCACCTCTCTTCCTTCGTTCTGCACCTCTCTTGTTTTTTTATGCACCTCTCTTCCTTCTTTCTGCACCTATCTTCCTTCTGGAGCACAGACATAATATTGAGTCCAAAATATCGATTGGACATAATATCGAGTTGTAAATATAGATTGGACAAAATATCGACAGGACAGAATATAGATATCCAAAATATAGTTTTTAAGGTAAGTGATGTAATATCGACTGTTAAAAATATAGAAAGTTAAAATATCGAAGTATATAATATAGACAGTAAAAAATATTGTTTTTTTAATAATATATAATTTTTTATAGTGTTTTTTATGTTATAATATGTGTGAAAAGTATCTTTTTATGTTATAATTAATTTTAATTAATGAATTTTGTTTTTAGAATTATTGCGTAATTTCATTCTGTTGCGGGTTGTGGGTTTATAGGGGAATAGGGTGGGAAGTAATTTAATTATAATTAATTAAATATGTACATTTATTTATTGGTAGTAATTTTTAATTAATTGTTAATTAATTTATATTTGTTATTAAATTACATTTTAATTGGTAATTAATTTTAATTAATTGATTGATTGGTAATTATGCAAATTTTACTAATTCATTTTCTGTAGCGGGTTGTGGGTTTATAGGGGAATTGGATGGGAAGTAATTAAATTATAATTAATTAAATATGTAAAATTATTTATTGGTCTTTATTTAGAATTAATTATTAATTACGTTTTTATGGGTAATTATTAAACATTTATTTGCAAATTCATTTAATTTAATTGAGTAATTGCTAATTATGTTAATTTTAATAATTTATTTTCTGTAGTGGGTTGTGGGTTTATAGGGAAATAGGGAGGGAAGTAATTTATTATTAATTAATGAAATAATAAAATGTATTTAATTGTATTTAATTCGAAATAATTGTTAATAAATTTTTAATTATTAAATACTTAATTGTTAATTTATAATTAATTTGTATTAATAGGTAACTAATTGAAATAATTATTGTTAATTAGTAAATTTAATATATTAATTATTATATTATATTAAATTGTTAATAATTTTTAAATATTTTTTATAGATAATATTTTGTAATTTTTTCAATAATATATGAAGTATTTACTTTCCCTAATGTTGTATTCTCTGGAGTGGGAATAGTAATTTTAACCCTTACGCTATCCAAAGCTTTCCCTGCTGTTGCACTCTTTGGAGTGGGAATAGTACTTTTGACCCCTACGCTATCCAACCCTTTCCCTACTGTTGCACCCACTGGAGTGGGAATAGTAATTTTTACCTCTACGCTATCCAACACTTTCCCTACTGTTGCACCCACTGGAGTGGGAAAAGTAATTTTAACCCCTACGCTATCCAACCCTTTCCCTACTGTTGCACTCTTTGGAGTGGGAATAGTAATTTTTACCCTTACGCTATCCAACACTTTCCATACTGTTACACCCACTAGAGTGGGAATAGTAATTTTAACCCCTACGCTATCCAACGCTTTCCCTACTGTTGCACTCTTTGGAGTGGGAATAGTAATTTTAACCCTTACGCTATCCAACACTTTCCCTACTGTTGCACCCACTGGAGTGGGAATAGTAATTTTAACCCCTACGCTATCCAACGCTTTCCCTACTGTTGCACTCTTTGGAGTGGGAATAGTAATTTTTACCCCTACGCTATCCAACGCTTTCCCTACTGTTGCACTCACTGGTGTGGGAATAGTAATTTTTACCCCTACGCTATCCAACGCTTTCCCTACTGTTGCACCCACTGGAGTGGGAATAGTAAATTTTACCTCTACGCTATCCAATGTTTTCCCTTCTGTTGCACCCACTCAAGTGAGAATAGTAAATTTTACCTCTACGCTATCCAACGCTTTCCCTACTGTTGCACCCACTGGAGTGGGAATAGTAATTTTAACCCCTACGCTATCCAACCCTTTCCCTACTGTTGCACTCTTTGGAGTGGGAATAGTAATTTTGTACCCTTACGCTATCCAACGCTTTCCCTACTGTTGCACTCTTTGGAGTGGGAATAGTAATTTTTACACTTTTGTTATTGTACTTTAACAATATTGGATATTATTTCATTATATTTTGTTACTATATATATATATGTTTTATCAAATATGAATGAATTTTTTTTTTATAACTTTCATTAATTATTTCATTATTATAAGTTAATTTAAGTATTTTTAAGTATATTTTAGTAATTAATTTTTAATATTAATTTAATGTAACATTTTTTTTAGTAAAGTCGATATTTTTAAAAACTATATTTTAGTAAACGATATTTTTAACTCGATATTTTAGTACTTACCTGTTTGTAGATAGAAACTCGATATTCTGTCTGTCGATATTTTTTCAACGATATTATTGATGGTCGATATTCTGTCCCTCGATATTATGTCAGTGATCCCTTGCTTCTTTCTGTATCTCTCTTACCTCTTTTTGCACCTCTCCTGCTTCTTTCTGATCCTCTCTTGCCTCTTTCTGTACTTCTCTTGCCTCTTTCTACACTTCTACTGCCTCTTTCTGCACTTCTCATGCTTCTTTTGCACCATTGTTCCTCTTTCGTCACTTCTCTTGCTTCTTTCTGCACCTCTCTTGCCTCTTTCTGCACCTCACTCTCTTCTTTCTGCAACTCTCTTGCTTTCCTCTGTACCTCTCTTGCTTCTTTCTAAACTTCTATTGTATCTTTCTGCGCCTTTCTGCTTATTTTCTTTTTCTCTTCCATCTTTCTGCACCTCTCTTGCTTCTTTCTTCATTATTCTTGTCTCTTTCTGCACCTCTCTTGCTTCTTGCTTTACCTCTCTTGTCTCTTTCATCACTTCTCTTGCTTCTTTCTGTACTTCTCCTTTCTGCAACTGTCTTCCTCTTGCGTCTCTGCCCATTTCTGTTGCTTCTTTCTGTACCTTTCTTCCTGTTTCTGTAGCTCTCTTGCCTCTTTTTGTACCTTACTTGCCTCTTTGTGCACCTCACTCTCTTCCTTCTGCATCTGTCTTGCTGCACCTCACTTGCCTATATCTGCACTTCACTCTCTCCTTTCTGCACGTCTCTTGCCTCTTTCTGCACCTCTCGGCCTCTTTCTGCACCTCTCTTGCCTCTTTTTGCACTTCTCTTGCCTCTTTCTGCCCTTCTCTTCCCTCTTTATGCACTTCTCCTGTTTCTTTCTCCACTTCTCTTCTCTCTTTCTGCACCTCTCTTGCTTCTTTATGCATCTCTCTGGCCTCTTTTGGCACCTCTCTTGCCTCTTTCTGCACTTCTCTTGCCTCTTTCTGCACCTCTCTTGCTCTTTCTGCACCTCTTTTGCTTCTTTCTGCATCATTCTTGACTCTTTCTGCACTTCTATTGCTTCTTTATGTACTTCTCTTGTTTCTTTCTGCACCATTCTTCCTCTTTCTGTACCTTTCTTGCTTCTTTCCCCATCTCACTCTCTTATTTATGCACTTCTCTCGCTTCTACCTGTACCTTTCTTCTCTTTTCTTCTTTATGCACCTCTCTTGCCTCTTTCTGCTCTTCTCTTCTGTCTTTATGCACTTCTCTTGCTTCTTTCTCCACTTCTTTTCCATCTTTCTGCAACTCTCTTGCTTCTTTCTGCATCATTCCTGCCTCTTTCTGCACTTCTCTTGCCTCTTTCTGCACTTCTCTTGCTTCTTTCTGCACCATTCTTCCTCTTTTTGCACTTCTCTTGCTTCTTTCTGTACCCCCACTCTCTTCTTTCTGCACCGTGCTTGCTTCTTTCTGTACCTCTCTTGCCTCTTTCACCACCTCTCTTGCTTCTTTATGCACTTCTCCTCCTTCTTTCTGCACCTTTCTTTCTATTTTTGCAGTCCATTTCAGTTGCTTCTTTCTGCAACTTTCTTCCTCTTTCTGTAGCTCTCTTGCCTCTTTCTGTACATCTTCCTCTTTTTGCACTTCTCTTGCCTCTTTCTGTACTTCTTTTCTCTCTTTCTGCACCTCTCATGCTTCTTGTTGTACCTCACTCTCTTCTTTCTGCACTTCTCTTGTCTCTGTCTGTACTTATATTCTCTCTTTCTGTACCTCACTTGCTTTCCGCATCTCTCTTGCTACACCTTACTGGCCTCTTTCTGCACTTCACTATCTGCTTTCTGTACCTCTCTTGCCTCTTTGTGTACCTCTCTATCCTCTTCCTGCACATCTCTTGCCTCTTTCTTCACTTCTCCTGCCTCTTTCTGCCCATTTCTTCCCTCTTTCTGCACTTATCTTGCTTCTTTTTCTACTTCTCTTCCATCTTTCTGCACCTCTCCTGCTTCTTTCTGTACCTATCTTGCTTCTTTCTGCATCATTCTTGCCTCTTCCTGCACTTCCCTTGCCTCTTTCTGCACTTCTATTGCTTCTTCATGCACTTCTCTTGCTTTTTTCTGCACCTCACTCTCTTCTTTATGTACTATTCTCCCTTCTTTCTGTACCTTTCTTCTTTCTGCGCCTTTCTTCTTCTTTCTGCACCTCTCTTGCTTCTTACTGCACTTCTCTTCCCTCATTATGCACTTCTCATGCCTCTTTCTGCTCTTCTCTTCCATCTTTCTGCACTTCCCTTGCTTCTTTCTCCACTTTTCTTCTGTCTTTCTGCACCTCTCTTGCTTCTTTCTGCATCATTCTTGCCTCTTTCTGCACTTTTCTTGCCTCTTTCTGCACTTCTACTGCTTCTTTATGCACTTCTCTTGCTTCTGTCTGCACCATTCCTCCTCTTTCTGCACTTCTCTTGCTTCTTTTTGCCCTTCACTCTCTTCTTACTACACCACCCTTACTTCTTTCTGTACCTCTCTTATCTCTTTCATCACCTCTCTTCTTTCTGTACCTTTCTTCCTTTTTCTGCCCTCCTCTTGCCTCTTTCTCCATTTCTGTTGCTTCTTTCTGTACCTTTCTTCTTCTTTCTGCACTTCTCTTGCCTCTTTCTGTATTTCTCTTCTCTCTTTCTGCACCTCTCATGCTTCCTTTTGCACCTCACTCTATTTTTTCTGCACTTCTCTTGCTTCTTTCTCCACTTCTCTTCCATCCTTCTGCACTTCTTTTTTATTTCTTAATGTCCTCATTTAACATAAATAAGTGAGAAGTCTTTAAGTACACCAAAGGTTATTCAAGGATCCCTGTATATTTATGATGATACCTTCAAGTTGGTAGGCCCGCCGGGGATCCAACAAAACCAGTTGCTAAGATTCTAATAGAGATAGGTGTCGGGGTGGATACCTTTCACCACCACAGCATTCAAGCCCTAACTCCGCACTCACGTATTTAGTAATCATTGGACTTTTGTGTATGTGATGTCAAATAGCAAAATAAATGAAATATCAAACCAAATTCTCCCAATCGACCCAATTCCTCCATATTTTACATCATTTGATTGCTGAACTAGCCAAATCTAAATTAATAATACGTCTACAGAGGCATCCCAATCTAGTACTACTGGTGATTGTGGTGTGATCCATTTTAGGCAAATTTTCCGCCGTAGAAAGATGGACCAACACAAATAAAAGAGAAGCCTGTCAATCAGACAAATTATAACTAACACACTCCTCTGGTAGGACCCCAAATATAACTAGACTTAGGCTTACCTTGACCTCTCGCCCCAGAACCTCAGAGACAGTCTTACCTATGTCTTGACAGAAGCCCTGGATAGAAGGACACTGCCAGAACATATGCAAATCATTCGCATCATCAGAGTCTCACTTTGGACATACCTTTCGATGAACACCTCCCAGTTTAGCCAACTTCTTCAGGGTCCAATACCCCCTGTGGAGTGTGAACAAAGGGGGATTCACTCTTGATCAGAAGCCAATATCATTTAGAAACCTCCGCAAGGAGAAAGTTCATGTTCTACATTAACTTGTTCTTTGTCCAAATGTGAGGCCCAGCTAGATAACTGATAAAACTTAAATCAAGTTTTTGGTGCATAGAATTGTACAGCTCGGCCCACAGGAGGAGTTTATTTCCTTGAAGTAGTTGTCCCCAACTAAAATGCGGAGGCTAGACTATCTTTTAAGCAGACTGGCGTACCTGGGGAATTCCAAATGTGGCCCCCTGCACTATATTAAGAAATCTTCAGGATCTTCCTGATTTGAAACCAAACTTCACAGGCCTAACTTAGAACCTTGAGTTTAATTTTTTTAAAGAATTTTAGGTGTCAAAACTTAAAAAGACAACCATCGCTCCCTTGTGGGGTGTTTTAAGACATGGCTAGCAACAGAGGAGGAAAACAGGAAGAATTGAATAGGAGAGGTCTTACATTCTTTGGTTGAAAGGCAAAAAAATAAAAGTGGAGATCCGAACTTGCAATGCCTCCCTCAACCTTTGAACATCTCAGCTCTCTGCCAGGCAATCCTAACACCCTTATTAGCCCAAAGAAAACTATTTATTAACCCTTGTACTTCTTTCAAAGCAGGCTGGTCAAAGGATAAAGGGATCATGTTAAAAATAAAGGTGAATTTAGGCAAGATTGACATCTTATTCAGATTAGAACGCCCTAAAATGGATAATGCAAGACTGTTCCAAGAATTTAATAACAAAACCATTTCATTCCGTTCAAAGTCAAATTTACCAAGGCCGTCTTAGTGATATCATGGGTGATTTGAATGACTAGATAGCGGATTTGTTACTTTGTTGTAACTGTAGTTGCAGGTATATTCCAAGTCATAATGTCTGACTTTTGAGGATTGATTAAGTACCCTGAAAACCTTCCAAAATTAGTCAGTAGTTTCTACAGACAGGGCAAGCTAGCAGGGGGATCACTAGAGAAAATCATCAAGTCGTCTGCATACACAGCAACTTTTTTAACCCAACCCTCCCATCTAAAAGGCGTAAATATATTACTAGCCCTAATGCTACAAGCCAGGGGTTCTATATATAGATTGAATGATAAAGGGGATAGCGGGCATCCCTGTCTTGTCCCCCATTCTAGCTTTTTAATTGATTTAGAAAGATTGCCATTGATGATAAGTCTGGCAGTGGACGTTTTATAGATGTTTTTAATGGCTCTAACAAAATGATCGCCCAACTCAAACTGTCGGATCATATAGGTTAAAAAGGGCCAGTTCACTTGGTCAAAAGCCTTTGCCGCATCGAAAGCAAATATCGAGAGGGGCTGATTATGGGCAGTGGCTATATCAATCGCCCATATTAACTCATGCAATAGTTCGTGAAACTGATGATCCCAAATGAATCCCTTGTGGGCCAAATGGACCAAGTAACTCACTGCCAAATTCAGCCTCCCTGCTAGGATTTGTGCAAAGATTTTATGATCACAGTTTAGCAGGGAGATAGGTCTATATGATTCACAGTTCTTTGGGTTTTTATTTGGTTTAAGAATCAAAGGAACCGCAGCCTCATCCATTGACTTTGGCATGGAGTTGTTTTCAGAAACAATCGTATCGAACAGAGTCACAAGTACTGGAGCAATCTCTTCAGCCAACGCCATATTAAGCTCATTCGGGACGGCGTCTATTCCTGCCGCACTACCCTTCTTTAAATATTTCAGCATGATCTTCAATTCTGTTAAATCAATATTTCAATTCAACAGACTAGTTTGGCTTACTATGAGGCAAGGGAGCAGTATATTCTCAATATAGTTCTTAATGTGCACCTCTAACACTACTAGGTCTTCTGTATACAAGTCCTGGAAAAAAACTCAAATGCCTGTATTTGAGGAGGTCTCTCCTGAGTATAGAGTTATTTCTTTAATTAGATTATTTTTTTTATTTATCCTGGACTTCCAGGTGAGGAGTTTCCCGCATCCCTCACCACAATCATGATTAGCTAGTTTACAGGCCTCCCATTTTTTCCTAATTATATCATCCAGGTGGTCTGTTAATAACTGCTTCTTAGCAGTTAACTCTCTACCTTCTTCCCCATCTAATCGCCCTTTCTGGCGGGATTCACACTCAGATCTCGCTCTAAAAATATCTTCCGCCAACCCCTGTACAATCTTCTTAGTCTGCTTATGTTTCCTGGCGGCCACACTCTAATAAACTCTTTATATGCATCCCAAATAATTTAAAATGAGGCAGAGTTTAAATTAATGTCGAAGAAAGTTTGTGTTTCTTCCTTCAACTGTGCAATTAGGAGGAGAGTGCTAATAAAGCAGACTGGTCTGAGAGGTGTTCCTGGTCGTGCCTAATTGATGATTTACATTACAGCAATCTTAAGTCAATCAGGAAGAAATTAACATGGAAAGTATGTCCGTACTTTTTATAGTGGAATGTAAAATCCGACGGTGCACCTCTCTTGCTTCTTTCTGTAACTTTCTTTCTCTTTCTGCACTCCTCTTGCCTCTTTCTCCATTTCTGTTGCTTTTTTCTGCACCTTGCATGCATCTTTTTGCACCTCACTCTCTTCTTTCTACACTTCTTTCTTGCTTCCTTCGTCCACTTCTCTTGCATCTTTCTGCACCTCTCTTGTTTCTTTCTGCACCTCTCATGCTTCTTTCTACACTTCCCTTCCTTCTTTCTGTACCTTTCTTCTTCTTCCTGCATTTCTCATGCCTTTCACTGTACCTCTTTTTCCTCTTTATGCACCTCTCTTGCCTCTTTCTGCACCTCACACTTTTCTTTCTGCACCTCTCTTGATTCTTTCTGCACCTCTCTTGCGTCTTTGTGTACTTCTCTTACCTCTTTCTACGCCTTTCTTCCTCTTTCTGCAGTTCTCTTTTTTCCACTTCTCTTGCCTCTGTCTCCACCTGTCTTACCTCTTGCTGCACTTCCCTTGCCTCTTTCTGTACCTCTCTTGCCTCTAATAACACTTCTCTTGCTTCTTTATCCACCTCTCTTGCTTCTTTCTGTACTTCTCTTGCTTCTTTCCGCACCTTTCTTCCTCTTTCTGCCCTTTTCTTGCATCTTTCTGCATTTCTGTTGCTTTTTTCTGTACTTCTCTTACCTTTTTCTGTACCTCCCTTGCTTCTTTCTGCACCTCTCTTGCCTCTTTTATCACTTCTCTTGCTTCTTTCTGCACTTCTCGTGCTTCTTTCTGCATCTTTCTTCCTCTTTCTGCCTGTCCCTTGCGTTTATCTGCACTTTTCTTACCTCTTTCTGTACTTCTATTGCTTCTTTTTGTACTTCTCTTGCTTTCGTCTGTACCATTCTTCCTCTTTCTGCACTTCTCCTTCTTCTTTCTGCAGCTTTTATGCCTCTTTCTGCACTTCACTTGCTTCTTCACTTGCATCTCACCCTCTTCCTTCTGTGCTTCTCTTGCTTCTTTCTGCACCTTTCTTCCTCCTTCTGCATCTTTCTTCCTCTTTCGGCACCTTCCTTCCTTTTTCTGAGAAAGAGAGGTGCAGAAAGAGGCAAGAGAAGTGCAGAAAGAGGCAAGATAGGTACAGAGAGAGGCACGATAGGTGCAGAAAGAAGCAAGAGAAGTGCAGAAAGAAGCAAGATAAGTACAGAAAGAGGAGAAAATGTGCTGAAAGAGGAAGAAAGGTTCAGAAAGAGGAAGAAGAAAGGTACAGAAAGAAGCAAAAGGTGTACAGAAAGAAGCACGAGAGGTGCAAAAAGAAGCAAGAGAGGTACAGAAACATGGCAAAACTTACAACAGTGACATGGGAAGGGTTTTTGTTTTATATTGGCTAGGTCCAACATTCTGAGCAGTCGGTGAATAGTAAAGCTGCCAGAGAAAAGTTAGGTTTAAGACATGTGGGCAGAGGGATTAGGGATTGGGCTACATTGTATGAGTCTCTGGAAAGGTACACTTGAAGTAGGCCATATAAATGTAGGTGTCTGCTTGCAATGGGAGGTGCACTCTGTCAAGTTTAAAGGTCTGCATGCTCACGTGACTCAGGTATGTATTTACATGTACATGTATTCTGACAAGTGCTGTGCATCTGAAGATGCTAGCCTAAAAACTGATAGCTACTTCTACAGGTGCACAAATCCTCTCAGTTGCGCTCCATCATTCGGTCCTAGAGAGAGACCTGTCAAACCTATGTAGGTGTCACAGAACCCCTTAAATAGACTGTTGAATTCACACATGCCCTATATTATGAGCAGAAAAGAAAACACACCTTAGTCTACAGAAACCTAGAAAGCATGCAGTCTGAAACACAAGTATTCTTCTATTTCTAGATTTCTTTTTATGTATCATGTCACTAGGAAAAGGCACAGACACGCATTGAAGCCTTCAGAAACATGGTGAGACTTACAACAATGTGATTGAGTGTGGTCGGAAAATCCAAACACTGAGATTTGCGCACTTTTTTAACTGAAACTAAAATAGTTTCTTCACAACTTTTATACCAGGTTCGGAAAATAAAGTTTAATCATTCTTTACATAAGTTGCTTCACTTTGTTTATTTCCATAGTCATTTGATCACTGATGAAATGTAATCCATTCTTCTATTAAACCATAATTCAATTCATTTCATATTCATAACTGCACCCAATTCATTTCGGGTCATCAACATACGACCCTTTCTCAAAAAATAAACAAAGTGAAGCAACTTATGTAAAGAATGATTGAACTTTATTTACCGAACCTGGTATAAAAGTTGAGAAGAAACAATTTTGGTTTCAGTTAAAAAAGTGAGCAAATCTCAGTGTTTGGATTTTCTGACCACACTCAATCACGTTAAGCAAGGCCACTGATTGACACAGTGGAACAGATTTTGCAGCACAAACAGGAACGTGTTCAATACATTCTTGAAATTGTAGAAATTGGAATAAATAGAGTGCACAGGGATATCAAACTTTTTTTGAGACTTACAACAATGACATGGGAAGGGTTGCTGTTTATATTTGACTAGGCCCAACATTCTGAGCAGTTAGTGAATCGTGAAGCTGCTAGAGAAGAGGCTCTGCTATTACACTCATCCAATCACTCAGGCGTTACTCTTGCACTCAGTCATTCACTTAAGTACTACTCATGCACTTATCCAATCACTCATGCACCATCCTTGCACTCATCCATTCACTCAGGCATATTCTCCTGCATTCTCCCAGGTACTACTCATGCACTTATCCAGTCACCTGGGCACTTCCAATGCACTCATCAAATCACTCAGGCACTACCCATGCACTCATTCAATCATTCAGGCCCTACCTATGCACTCATCCAATCATTCAGTCACTACCCATGCACTCACCCAATTACTCAGGCACTATCCTTGTACTCCACCATTCGCTGAGGTACTAACCATGCACTCATCCATTCTCTCAGGCAACTCCACTGCACTTATGCAATGACCCAGGCACTACCCTTGCACTTATCCATTCCCTCAACCACTACCCATGCACTCATTCAATCACCCAGGTACTACCTTTGCACTCATGCATTTACTGAGTCACTACCCATGGACTCATCCAATCAACCAGGCGCTACGCATGCACTCATGCAATCACACACGCACTAGTTGTGCAGTCATCCAATCAACCAGGCACTACTATTCCAGACAAACATTAAAATGTATTTTTAAAATCTGCGGATACGACTAAGCCCACTAATGCCCCGTGTGTGTACCGAAGTTGCCATGTGTTTGTTGATCTTTAAAGCGGTTCCACCTCCGCTTTTCGGTTGCACCCGCCGTGAGTTCGGCTGGCCCTGGGTGGAATGGTGTCTTTCTATTAATTTGGGCTGCCAGAAACGCCGCTAACAGATACTGTCGACCGAGTGAGGTCGTTGCTTATACAAAGCAGGAGTGTCTCTCTAATACGTGGGGCACTCACAGGTGTGGAGCGGCAGGCGAGGGGACACAGGACCACAGCAAATGCAGCTGTCATTTGATTTTGACGATGGGTGCGCCATGAACATTGCGATTGGCAAGAAACAACGGGAATGAAGACGCCCCATTGCTGGCCGTTCATTGGCCAAGGATACACCTATCAAATGGCAGGACTGTTTAAAAGACTGTGGCCAATCATCGATGGCTTTTCCGCACTGATGAAGGCAGAAGCCAGAAACGCGTCTGCGGATACGACTAAGCCCACTAATGCCCCGTGTGTGTACCGAAGTTGCCATGTGTTTGTTGATCTTTAAAGCGGTTCCACCTCCGCTTTTCGGTTGCACCCGCCGTGAGTTCGGCTGGCCCTGGGTGGAATGGTGTCTTTCTATTAATTTGGGCTGCCAGAAACGCCGCTAACAGATACTGTCGACCGAGTGAGGTCGTTGCTTATACAAAGCAGGAGTGTCTCTCTAATACGTGGGGCACTCACAGGTGTGGAGCGGCAGGCGAGGGGACACAGGACCACAGCAAATGCAGCTGTCATTTGATTTCGACGATGGGTGCGCCATGAACATTGCGATTGGCAAGAAACAACGGGAATGAAGACGCCCCATTGCTGGCCGTTCATTGGCCAAGGATACACCTATCAAATGGCAGGACTGTTTAAAAGACTGTGGCCAATCATCAATGGCTTTTCCGCACTGATGAAGGCAGAAGCCAGAAACGCGTCTGCGGATACGACTAAGCCCACTAATGCCCCGTGTGTGTACCGAAGTTGCCATGTGTTTGTTGATCTTTAAAGCGGTTCCACCTCCGCTTTTCGGTTGCACCCGCCGTGAGTTCGGCTGGCCCTGGGTGGAATGGTGTCTTTCTATTAATTTGGGCTGCCAGAAACGCCGCTAACAGATACTGTCGACCGAGTGAGGTCGTTGCTTATACAAAGCAGGAGTGTCTCTCTAATACGTGGGGCACTCACAGGTGTGGAGCGGCAGGCGAGGGGACACAGGACCACAGCAAATGCAGCTGTCATTTGATTTCGACGATGGGTGCGCCATGAACATTGCGATTGGCAAGAAACAACGGGAATAAAGACGCCCCATTGCTGGCCGTTCATTGGCCAAGGATACACCTATCAAATGGCAGGACTGTTTAAAAGACTGTGGCCAATCATCGATGGCTTTTCCGCACTGATGAAGGCAGAAGCCAGAAACGCGTCTGCGGATACGACTAAGCCCACTAATGCCCCGTGTGTGTACCGAAGTTGCCATGTGTTTGTTGATCTTTAAAGCGGTTCCACCTCCGCTTTTCGGTTGCACCCGCCGTGAGTTCGGCTGGCCCTGGGTGGAATGGTGTCTTTCTATTAATTTGGGCTGCCAGAAACGCCGCTAACAGATACTGTCGACCGAGTGAGGTCGTTGCTTATACAAAGCAGGAGTGTCTCTCTAATACGTGGGGCACTCACAGGTGTGGAGCGGCAGGCGAGGGGACACAGGACCACAGCAAATGCAGCTGTCATTTGATTTCGACGATGGGTGCGCCATGAACATTGCGATTGGCAAGAAACAACGGGAATGAAGACGCCCCATTGCTGGCCGTTCATTGGCCAAGGATACACCTATCAAATGGCAGGACTGTTTAAAAGACTGTGGCCAATCATCGATGGCTTTTCCGCACTGATGAAGGCAGAAGCCAGAAACGCGTCTGCGGATACGACTAAGCCCACTAATGCCCCGTGTGTGTACCGAAGTTGCCATGTGTTTGTTGATCTTTAAAGCGGTTCCACCTCCGCTTTTCGGTTGCACCCGCCGTGAGTTCGGCTGGCCCTGGGTGGAATGGTGTCTTTCTATTAATTTGGGCTGCCAGAAACGCCGCTAACAGATACTGTCGACCGAGTGAGGTCGTTGCTTATATAAAGCAGGAGTGTCTCTCTAATACGTGGGGCACTCACAGGTGTGGAGCGGCAGGCGAGGGGACACAGGACCACAGCAAATGCAGCTGTCATTTGATTTCGACGATGGGTGCGCCATGAACATTGCGATTGGCAAGAAACAACGGGAATGAAGACGCCCCATTGCTGGCCGTTCATTGGCCAAGGATACACCTATCAAATGGCAGGACTGTTTAAAAGACTGTGGCCAATCATCGATGGCTTTTCCGCACTGATGAAGGCAGAAGCCAGAAACGCGTCTGCGGATACGACTAAGCCCACTAATGCCCCGTGTGTGTACCGAAGTTGCCATGTGTTTGTTGATCTTTAAAGCGGTTCCACCTCCGCTTTTCGGTTGCACCCGCCGTGAGTTCGGCTGGCCCTGGGTGGAATGGTGTCTTTCTATTAATTTGGGCTGCCAGAAACGCCGCTAACAGATACTGTCGACCGAGTGAGGTCGTTGCTTATACAAAGCAGGAGTGTCTCTCTAATACGTGGGGCACTCACAGGTGTGGAGCGGCAGGCGAGAGGACACAGGACCACAGCAAATGCAGCTGTCATTTGATTTCGACGATGGGTGCGCCATGAACATTGCGATTGGCAAGAAACAACGGGAATGAAGACGCCCCATTGCTGGCCGTTCATTGGCCACGGATACACCTATCAAATGGCAGGACTGTTTAAAAGACTGTGGCCAATCATCGATGGCTTTTCCGCACTGATGAAGGCAGAAGCCAGAAACGCGTCTGCGGATACGACTAAGCCCACTAATGCCCCGTGTGTGTACCGAAGTTGCCATGTGTTTGTTGATCTTTAAAGCGGTTCCACCTCCGCTTTTCGGTTGCACCCGCCGTGAGTTCGGCTGGCCCTGGGTGGAATGGTGTCTTTCTATTAATTTGGGCTGCCAGAAACGCCGCTAACAGATACTGTCGACCGAGTGAGGTCGTTGCTTATACAAAGCAGGAGTGTCTCTCTAATACGTGGGGCACTCACAGGTGTGGAGCGGCAGGCGAGGGGACACAGGACCACAGCAAATGCAGCTGTCATTTGATTTCGACGATGGGTGCGCCATGAACATTGCGATTGGCAAGAAACAACGGGAATGAAGACGCCCCATTGCTGGCCGTTCATTGGCCAAGGATACACCTATCAAATGGCAGGACTGTTTAAAAGACTGTGGCCAATCATCGATGGCTTTTCCGCACTGATGAAGGCAGAAGCCAGAAACGCGTCTGCGGATACGACTAAGCCCACTAACGCCCCGTGTGTGTACCGAAGTTGCCATGTGTTTGTTGATCTTTAAAGCGGTTCCACCTCCGCTTTTCGGTTGCACCCGCCGTGAGTTCGGCTGGCCCTGGGTGGAATGGTGTCTTTCTATTAATTTGGGCTGCCAGAAACGCCGCTAACAGATACTGTCGACCGAGTGAGGTCGTTGCTTATACAAAGCAGGAGTGTCTCTCTAATACGTGGGGCACTCACAGGTGTGGAGCGGCAGGCGAGGGGACACAGGACCACAGCAAATGCAGCTGTCATTTGATTTCGACGATGGGTGCGCCATGAACATTGCGATTGGCAAGAAACAACGGGAATGAAGACGCCCCATTGCTGGCCGTTCATTGGCCAAGGATACACCTATCAAATGGCAGGACTGTTTAAAAGACTGTGGCCAATCATCGATGGCTTTTCCGCACTGATGAAGGCAGAAGCCAGAAACGCGTCTGCGGATACGACTAAGCCCACTAATGCCCTGTGTGTGTACCGAAGTTGCCATGTGTTTGTTGATCTTTAAAGCGGTTCCACCTCCGCTTTTCGGTTGCACCCGCCGTGAGTTCGGCTGGCCCTGGGTGGAATGGTGTCTTTCTATTAATTTGGGCTGCCAGAAACGCCGCTAACAGATACTGTCGACCGAGTGAGGTCGTTGCTTATATAAAGCAGGAGTGTCTCTCTAATACGTGGGGCACTCACAGGTGTGGAGCGGCAGGCGAGGGGACACAGGACCACAGCAAATGCAGGTGTCATTTGATTTCGACGATGGGTGCGCCATGAACATTGCGATTGGCAAGAAACAACGGGAATGAAGACGCCCCATTGCTGGCCGTTCATTGGCCAAGGATACACCTATCAAATGGCAGGACTGTTTAAAAGACTGTGGCCAATCATCGATGGCTTTTCCGCACTGATGAAGGCAGAAGCCAGAAACGCGTCTGCGGATACGACTAAGCCCACTAATGCCCCGTGTGTGTACCGAAGTTGCCATGTGTTTGTTGATCTTTAAAGCGGTTCCACCTCCGCTTTTCGGTTGCACCCGCCGTGAGTTCGGCTGGCCATGGGTGGAATGGTGTCTTTCTATTAATTTGGGCTGCCAGAAACGCCGCTAACAGATACTGTCGACCGAGTGAGGTTGTTGCTTATACAAAGCAGGAGTGTCTCTCTAATACGTGGGGCACTCACAGGTGTGGAGCGGCAGGCGAGGGGACACAGGACCACAGCAAATGCAGCTATCATTTGATTTCGACGATGGGTGCGCCATGAACATTGCGATTGGCAAGAAACAACGGGAATGAAGACGCCCCATTGCTGGCCGTTCATTGGCCACGGATACACCTATCAAATGGCAGGACTGTTTAAAAGACTGTGGCCAATCATCGATGGCTTTTCCGCACTGATGAAGGCAGAAGCCAGAAACGCGTCTGCGGATACGACTAAGCCCACTAATGCCCCGTGTGTGTACCGAAGTTGCCATGTGTTTGTTGATCTTTAAAGCGGTTCCACCTCCGCTTTTCGGTTGCACCCGCCGTGAGTTCGGCTGGCCCTGAGTGGAATGGTGTCTTTCTATTAATTTGGGCTGCCAGAAACGCCGCTAACAGATACTGTCGACCGAGTGAGGTCGTTGCTTATACAAAGCAGGAGTGTCTCTCTAATACGTGGGGCACTCACAGGTGTGGAGCGGCAGGCGAGGGGACACAGGACCACAGCAAATGCAGCTGTCATTTGATTTCGACGATGGGTGCGCCATGAACATTGCGATTGGCAAGAAACAACGGGAATGAAGACGCCCCATTGCTGGCCGTTCATTGGCCAAGGATACACCTATCAAATGGCAGGACTGTTTAAAAGACTGTGGCCAATCATCGATGGCTTTTCCGCACTGATGAAGGCAGAAGCCAGAAACGCGTCTGCGGATACGACTAAGCCCGCTAATGCCCCGTGTGTGTACCGAAGTTGCCATGTGTTTGTTGATCTTTAAAGCGGTTCCACCTCCGCTTTTCGGTTGCACCCGCCGTGAGTTCGGCTGGCCCTGGGTGGAATGGTGTCTTTCTATATATATATATATATATATATATATATATATATATATATATATATATATATATATATTCACAAAAAAACAGGTTTCAGGGACGTTATAGTTAGCAGTTAGCATTAAAAAAAACGAAGAAATTCACTGAAAAAAACCCAGGTTTCAGGGATGTTATAGTTAGCAATTACCATTTAAAAAACCTTAGAAGTTCATTGAAAGAAACACAGGTTTCAGGGACATTATAGTAGAAATTAGCTTTTAAAAAACCTTAGATATTCACTGATTCACTGAAAAAACCCACAGGTTACAGGAACGTTATAGTTAGGCTGACATTTCACTCGTACAAAACCAGAGAAATTTAGCTGTTATAGCTGTTATAGTTAGCTCGGCTAACTATAACTTGCGCCCCTGAAATGCACTGCTGATGACATCACATATTACTTCACTCCTGACTTGGTCAGTGACATCATTGATGACATTACTGATGACATCTCAAATGACACAGCTGATCAATGCTATAGTGCATAGGCTCTCTGCGTAAATTGTGATTATGATTGGTTATCCATGATTGGCATATTTGATTTACTAGTAAATCCCTCGTAAAGTGTACTGTATGTGCCCAGGGCCTGTAAATCAAATGCTGCTAGTGGACCAGCACAACTGATTGTGCCACCCACACGTGTAGCCTTTCAAATGTATCTCAGATGTGCCACTGCAATGTCTGAGTGCAGTTATAACTGACTTGTC
This sequence comes from Lissotriton vulgaris, assembly GCF_964263255.1. Taxonomy (NCBI): domain Eukaryota; kingdom Metazoa; phylum Chordata; class Amphibia; order Caudata; family Salamandridae; genus Lissotriton; species Lissotriton vulgaris. The sequence continues at coordinate 136,350,618 of NC_141691.1, forward strand.
GACCTCGCGAGTGCACCCATTTACCAGGCCCTAACATTCCCAGTTCTTACATTTAAGTCACCCAAGGTACCTCCAAGGGCAGGGTGTAGTGTATGTGAAAGGTAGAATATGTTCTGGTGTGTGGTACATGTCCTGATATTGAAATACTGGGCATTTCACTTTTCACCTTTGCTAGGACTAGTTCTCCCTTTGGCTATCATTAAAGCTGCGCTGTAACATTTTACATGTGTAACTTTCAATTAAGAACAGCTGGAGATTTGGAGTTTAGGCTCTCAAAACCCAGAATTTAATAACACACCTTTTAGTGAAAGTGTTTTTTTAATTTTGTGTTTGAAAATGTCACTTTTAGAAAGTGGGCATTTCCTTACTAAACCATCCTGTGTGCCTCTGCCTGTTTGTGTATTGGCCATCTGGTTTTGGAGTGATGAGAGATGGGGATATGCATTCACTCTAGACAGTCACAAGGGTGGTTGAGGTGTGTCCTGCCTTTCCTGGATGACTCAGAGCAAGGCTGAATAAACCTTTCTGCATTGTGATGGGAGGAGATTTCACTCGAACTAGTTTCTTCTGACCTCAAAGATTCTTGAAACAAAGACTACAAAGAGAAAATGGGGTATAAGTAGTAGACCTTAAACCCCAGAACTTTAAATTACTTCTGGACTAAGAGGACCCCACTAAGAAGAAGAGCTGAAGAGCTATCATGATAAGTACTACCCATTTAGTCTGTGTTGCTTGCTTTGCTAGGTTGGCCTGCAGTTGATGCTTCTGTCTGTGGGCAGTGGAAAGGACAGGACTTTTCCCTTGCTATGGTATCCTCTTAAGAAGATTCTGCAAGGGCTTGAAGTAGAGCTCGGCTCCTGAACTGAAGTCTCAGGTACACAAAGACTTCACCTGCAACTTGCTAAACAGCACCTGGACGCCTCTGCTGGACTCATGTTTGCAAAAGGGGCCCAATTCCAGTTCCTGGGCCCTTGGAACTGTGTGGTTGGTGTTGCAACCTAAGAAAAGCAACATCGATGTCACCAGTGATGCCGAAAGTGACGCCGCGACCTTCATTGAGGCCGTGGGCACAGCATGTGAAGTGCATAACATTTGCCAACACCTGCAAATTATCAACCTCTCTGATGCCAGCGCTCACACAACGCCTGTCGCCAATAGTGCCTGCATCTCTTCATCGTGGAGCAGATAACCAACGTGGGGGCTTCCTGTACTTATTGACACCGCACTGCTGGACAGAACTGATACCTCACTGCTAATGCCGCCTCACCTCCCCTGCCAGCCTAGACTCGAGACCTCGACGCCTCACCATTTCAATGCTTAGCCTTCCCTGTGGCAGTAAGGAGCCTGCCTTTCCTTGGCCCATAGGTGCCTCACCTCTGTGCCGTCATCACGTCTTTTGGCATAGTTTCTAAAGTATTGTTACTTGGGATTTCGTGTGACTCCGGTCCAGCCCACACACCTCGCAGTCAGCACTGTACATTTGATTTATGCCTGTTACGATGTTGTAACATTCCCAGTTGGAGCTATTTGTTTCTACGAGTGTTATTTTTGCAATAATCATTCTAAAAGTGATATCTTGACATATGTATTGTGGATTTTTGTTGTTTCGGTCTTATTTGGTTTAGCTAAAGATACTTTATTTTTCTAAACTGGTGTGGTGTCCATTTGAATTGTTTTCACTATGTTGCTGTGTGGTTGGGTACAACTACTTTACACATTGCCTCTGAGATAAGCCTTTCGGCTTGTGCCAAGCTTTCAAGGGGGTGAGGAAGGGTTATCAAAGTGTGTAATCCCCTTACCGTGACTAGAAAGAAGGGTCCCTACTTGGACATGGTGCATATCTCAGCAACTTGAGACCCCAACTTGAGACACAAATAATATCATTTTCAGCTCGTCATGCTCACGGCTGAGTGAGGGTGATGCTGGAAACTTCAAAATTTGGCCAGCTGTTCAATTTTCAGAATCACAACAGTTTCAGTTTCAATGAAATAAAAAGAATTGTCTGACAAAACTCATTCCAAAAATCTGGCAGGAAGAGTGTAACAACACCGCCCAGTCTTGGGAGTGTTTTATTACAACGATTGTGTTGGCATTAGAAATGAAAACAGACATAAATATTCTCTCTGAGACCATAGCACTAAATCAAGCAGGGTTTGAGGCAAGGGCATAGCAGGAGGCAGCAGTCAGGCAGCTTTTGGAAGAAATCTTTTCCTGAAAAAGCTCATTCACGTTTTCGGATACTCGCTGTAGTGTCTGACATACTGTGTACACATGTGCTTGTGAATACTGGAGCCTTTGTTCTCTTTTATCAACCCAACTTAAGATCTGACGTGTGTTGCATGGGTGAAGACGAAAACTTTTCTGAAATAATTGAATTTTATTCTGAGGTGGGGTGAGGAAAGTAACCTTTGATCAAGATGCATTTCGCTGTGTGATTGACATAGACTGCTGCAGGCTGGCAATGTTCATGTGGAGGGAGTATTATATAATATAACTCGTATTGCGGCAGAAGCAGAGCATGTGCCGGGCTCCTTGCACCATTTCCAGGCTCGCTTCCTGCAGGCCTGCTTCTTGTAGGGTGACAAATAGAGTTGAGCAAAGTTCGCGTAATATTCTTTTGCATAATTACATGAAATGACAGAAAAATTACGCAAAATTACGCGCAAGTAACAAAATGGGGAAATGGCATTTGGCACTATATTTTAGCATGAAATACATCCTTGCGTCCCTTTTTGGACTCGATGACACAGTTTGTGGCAAAAAAAAACCTTAAAGAACACAAGTGCCTCAAACAGTAGCCGCTCATATTCTGGTCGTTGTGCTGTTGTGGCCGCTTACACTCATTCTTTTTGCTGTGAATGGCTTGTAATTATGCGATGTGGCATAATAGCTGAATTTTGGACATTTTCCTTAACAACAGTAACATGACATTACTGAAAGTGAATGAGATTAACACAAATTTCACCCAGGCCTAATAAGAACAAGTCGAGACAGGGACTGGGCACAGCAGCCACAACATGAGGTGCCACAAAAAGATGATGGATTTGTGAGAAAAAAAAATGGCATTGAAAAATATTTAATAAAACAATATTAATTTTTGTGTTTTAAAAATAACGTCTTGCTTTATGTCCACTATAACCACACACCTACTACTTATATAGGTAGTTTGCACTTCTACATCTGTTTTCACACCCTCCACAAGACTACTGTCCATATTGACTAATTTGTAATCCAAGGAAGCATAGCAAAAAAAGTTGTTGCACTGCACAACACAGGGCCATATCTACAAAGACTGCTGGCGCCATTGCCTGCGCTGGCACTCAAACATAGCATGTTGGATGGTGTGGAGGTGAGTGTACATTGTCAAGCTTAGGAATTATAATGGAAGCACATATTTGCACACATACTCCGAATGATCCCACATATTGGATGTGTGCTGTCCACTACAGCACGCATTAACTATCTAGATTTAATTGGGAAAAATGAATGCATTTCCTCTTGTTAATGGCTGCTTCAAATAAGCATATATTGGTAATGCAAAGCGCAGTCTGGCTATCGTCAAAACCTATGAGTGTTTGCACTGATTCCCCCCAGCAATGTCCCTTTGAAGCAACACGACACAAAGAGCTCAAAGTATGTTCAGTGATGAGAACAAGGGCCCTTCACATCACAAAATACCTTTTGCAATGGATAGTAAATACTAATGTGTGCCGGTGTAATGCTTTAGTACATTTAATCCTGCATCAGTAGCGGCTCCCTGAGGGAGTGCTGCAGGTTGGTGAGGCGGGGTGGGGAGGGGCAGGGTGGGGGGTAGTAAACTCCAGAATGCCGCCCATCAGAGTTGAGTAAAGAACTGCAACGCCAAATCGCCTATGCAGAGCGCATTGTAATTTGTTTTATTTATTTATTTCTTTACTCAACTCCGTTCAGCGGCATTTCGCAGTTTACTACCCCCACCCTGCCCTCCCCCGCCCTGCCCCACTGGCCCTCAGAACTCCCTCAAGGAGCCGCTACTGGCCTGCATGCTAAAACACTGAACTGCTTGCCACACGGTGGGTCTCATTTACGCAGTTTTGGCGCAGGGCAGTGATGCAACGAATCTTGCTACACTGCCCTGCGTCAAAAGAAAAGGCCAGGGATGTCCTGTATCTATGAGATAAGATGCATGCCTGTCCTTTTCCCCTACCCTGGCACACAATAGGCTGACCTGAAACAACACAGGCACCCTTGCGCCATGGGTTGATGCTGTGTGAACAAGGTTTTAGTATATAGGAAGTATGGCGCTCAGCTAGTTATCGTAGGTGCCTATGAGTGTATGATTAGGCTATGATGCTAACTGGGAAGGGGAAACCTTTTAACCCCTTAATTTGTGTAGTCACAAAAGTACAACATATACATTTTCTCGTTTCCCGTGCACACATATAGTATCCCAAAGAGTTGTAACAAAATATTAATTAAAGCAATATAGCACAGAATTCTTGGATGGTGTCTTTTGTTCTTTAATACAGTTTGTACAGTGCAGCCAGCCGACACATGTTTCATCAGGGAAACAGGTAGTTTCCTGACTCTTCAGGGCACTTAACCGGTGAAAATTCCAAACCGGTAAGGTGCACTCAACAACGTTGATTCATGGTGGTGGTGCTGTACGGAGACTGTAAGTGAGGACTGTCCGGTGAAGGAATTATATGGGGTAATCGTGGGGCCGGTGATAATACCAAAACAGCACCACTGTGCTCGGTCCCACTGAATTTGTAGGAGCTGGGGACCTCTTGGATAAAGTGGTTCCTCAAGATTCACACCAGTACAAATTGCCCCCCGAAATGAAATTAAATAAGTATGATAGCGATTGTGAAAGTCGGCGTCCAAAAGACACGAGTATGTGTCTATCGGGTATATTTGTGAGAAAAGAATTCAGGCGTCCTGGCGGCTTTGTCAGTAGTGTGGAAGCAACACTACCGACGAAGCTGCAGACTTCCACGACCGCTATCATACTTATTTAATTTCATTCCGGAGAGGCAATTTGTACTGGTGTGAATCTTGAGGAACCACTTTATCTTTGGGATACTATATCTGTGCACAGGAAACGACCCTTGCGCCATGGTGCAAGGTTGCTTGTGTTGTAGGGGTGATTCTTTTTGTGCAGGAAGGGCAGTGGCGTAGCTAGCCCTCTAGCCACCTGTGGGGGGAAGCTGGCGAGATTCCGACGATTGCCGCCCTGCTACAGGAGCTTTGTAGAGCAGGGGGTTGCTGGCAATTGTCGCCCCAACCCGGCAGGTAAGAGCGGTAGGAAGCCATTGCCCCCAAAACTCATGCTGCCCGGTGCAGACGCACCCCCGCTTTGCTGCGCCACTGAGGAAGGGACACCTTCCTGCACAAAAACAATCACAAGAGGTGTTTTCCTCTTTCTACACACAGGAAGAGGAAAGAACGAGCAGAAATAAGGATATTTCTCCTTGTTGCTCCACCCTAACACCCTGGGGTGGCGTTAAAATATGATGCATTACCAGGTTTACGATTCCCCATAAATCTAGGAATGCTTCAGGTTACATGGTTGTTGTGTGGCAACACCCACAGCAATACCCATGGAACCCCCCTTTCAGGCAGTGCTATGCGTAAAAGGAGCACATATTGACAAGGCCATGAAAAGCTGCACAAAGTGGCTGTGCATGGCATTGTATATATGCTGTGGCACACTGCGCTACCGGAGCGTCAAAAAGTGCCGCTTTGGCAGCGCAAGTGTGCTGCTAAGGGCCTTGTAAATGAGGCCCAATGGGTCGCCCGACAATGAACTATCATCTCCCACCATAGACTTACTCCTTCCAGCCCTTTTCCAACCAAACATCCAAAATCTATAAACAGGACTACACAACACAAATACGACCTGTATAACAAAAACTGTTTTGTGTCAACAGTAGCGGATGTATCAGATAAACGGACTTTTACCAACTGTATTTTTAAATTTTTTGGCGGTTAAAGCTGCTGTCGGTTTTTTAATTTGTGAGCAGTAAAAGTTACAGAGCTTGATTTTGGAACCATATTGCACCCCAATATTTCATAGAAAATAAAAATAAAGGCAATTGTTGTTACTTCTAAATGAAGTACCCCAGACAACGATCTGCTTCTGTGATGTTTGATATTTGGTATAACTACCAAAAGATTTCTGGTATTCTGGTATCTATTCCAAAAATCTGAGATGAAGATTCTCTCGCATGAATGTAATTATAAAGTAAATCTTGAATAAACAATTGAGGAATGGGTAACAAATATTTCTAATTTTGTAATCCTTCTTTTAATCAAAATTTCCACCAATGTCCTACCCAGTGAAAATCGGATAAAAGATACCTCACCAGCAACCAGTAAACAGCTTTTAGGTTAAAGTCCATTTTCTCCACTACTACAAAGACAACTATTAATTAAGAAACAAGAAGAAAGAGTTGATTTTAGGCCGTGCACAGCATGGGCGTCAATTCGCCAAAATTCCAGGAGTTCAAAAGTGACATCTCACACCATTTGACCTTTGCTTTGAGTTACACACAAACATGTTTAAACATACACACACATTCACACACTCTCATACAGGGCCTGACTGGGAACCGAAACTGGCCTTGGCAAACTGCTCATCCGCTGACCCCCTCCCTTGTGGGGCAAGGGGGCTGCAGCTGAGCTGTTTGCTAGGGCCGGTATCGGCCAATTTTGTTACAGGGGGCCGGTATTGCCAGCCCTAGCAACAAAAATGGACCCTAGGGGCCTAAAAGCAGCCCCCACCCTGGCGGGCCACCGGGTAAACGCCCGGTGCCCACTAAAGACAGTCCGGCCCTCCTCTCAGATAAACACACTCACCTACAAGCATGCATACAACATACATTTAAAAGCATTTTTTACTTACCTTAGCTGACAGTTAGCGTCATATTCCAGCTAATTATATTCCATTTCTTTTGCACTAAACGTGAACAATATTATTCACTATTTGTTTAATATAAATTTGACAGAAAACTTTGAAAATGAAGCTCAAGCAACGTCCATTAAGGTGAGTTGCTCCTGTGTTCCACACACTGATTTTGCCACCTCTGAGGCCAGGGGCAAGTCAGGGATCACAGCTTGCCAACCCCTAAATGGCATTCATGGTTCAGAGCTGTATTTTCTCCATTTGGCCATATTTTCTCCTGGCTCTGTTATCTACCTGTTGTGTCTCTACTTGCTGTTCTGCTCTCTCATGTTGCACTTGGAACCTCTACTGTTTAGTCCCAGTTCCATGCTCCTTCTCTGCGATGGTGGCAGCATCACCATGTGCGAGTCCGTCTGCCCATTGGCAAGCCAAGTGAAGCCCCTTTAGTAGGGAGGCCTGTTGGCCACATTTAGCCCTCAAAGCTAGTGGTAGCTGCAAGTGGCTCCACTGGGTCTTAACTACAGCAGAGCTGGTCTTAGACCTTTGCATTGAACCCTTGAGGGAGCAAGCAACCAATGACTGTGAAATGCACACACAGCGTGTTTGACAGCACTGACCCTGCAAGGAAGGCCCGGCATCAAGCAGTTGGTCCTGGTGCTTTTTGGTGACTGGCTATGTCGCAGGCCCACTACTGTAATTTACGCTATGCATGGGGTGCATACTGCCATACAGCCATCAGGGGCCAAATAATAGAATCATAATACAGGCCAAATATGGGAACCAGAGCAGAAGGGAGAAAATGGGTTAGCACAAAACGTGTTTATAGTATCTTAAAGCATGGTAGTGTCCCTTCAAAAGGGCAACCTGATCACTAGCATCTAAAACATTGCTCCACCCACGCGATCTGGTCACCGCATGAAGGTAGGATATCTCTGGTTTAATGACAGTCAGCCACAACATACTACTTTGCATATTGATGAAAACCTTGTTCTGCTGGTGGCCATTCCTTGCATAATGAGGACCCTGAAATAATGTCACTAGCTATTGGCATATGGTAGGTGTCCATAGCATGATTGTGTTCATGCTTATCACAATGTTGGCCTTGAAATAATAGACCAAAAAGAGAGATCGCAGTTCCCCAAAGTAAAAAGGACAGATGAACCAAAGTGAGTGAAGGCAGAGTGGAGGGAAATCCCCCTTGTTGGAACTAGAGTCCTCACACACCCAGCAAGCTAGGTGTCATGCTTCATCATATCGGCTCGATCCTCGTCGGGCCGGCGGTGCAATACCTGACGGACACCCATAAAGGGGCTCTTTAGCAGAGATCTTCTGTTCCTGCCGTGTGTAGATGTCACATACATCTACACACACCTTTCCCTAGGGCTCTCACACCCACAGCACCATACGGCAGGAACAGTGCGGGCACCAGGGCGACGTCGCCCACCCACATGCTGCCTCCTTTAGTAGGGCCTCCACAGACCCAGACGCGGCGGCAATGGGCACTACAGCCCCTTACACATAGTGGGCTCTATTACTTCTTTTGCCCCTCTTTCCCCCCACTTTTTCCTCTCTCCCCCACTCCAGGACACCCGAATTGAGGTGTCCTTTTCCGGGGAGACCGCTAAAGCAAGCGCTTCCAGCTAGTCAAGTGAGACATTTCTTGCCATCTTTTGTCACTTGTATTGCATTTGCATTTTCCACCAGCCATCTCTGCTCAATTCTGAACAGTGCTCGCTGTGTGATGCTCAGGTGTGCCTCAAGCACCATCCACTTGAGGCTATCTGCTTTATGTTGGAGCTCTTTGCAATGTGTATATATAATTTGGTGGTGGTCTTCATGCATCTAACATTACTCTAATGTTCAATGATCCGTAGTTTGACCTGTGTCATTGTCATCCCTATATACTTTTTATCACAAGGACAAGTAAGGAGGTAGATGCATCTTGCTGTGTTGCAGTTCGTGTGCCTCTTGAGGTGCCAGGTGAAAGTGTCAGAGAGTTGGACCTCCTTGCAGATACTGGTCTGGTTACAGACTGAGCAACCCCTCGCTCGAGTAGTGGCAGATGACCAGCGGTAAGTCCAAGAAAGTCCTCTGGACACTTGGTTCCTTGGCCCTAGGTCTGGTATGTACTTGTGTGTCCTTGAGGTTGGACGTACGTTTGAAAGAAAACCTGGTTTTGGGGATGTTAAGGTCCCCCATGTTCACTATAACCCATTGTTTGTTTATCGTTTTCTTAATGAGTGCCGAGTTACGTGTGAAAGAGATGACACAGGTGAGCGTGTCAGTGACTTTTTTGACTCTGCCTTGTAGCAGCGCCCCTCTCGGTTTGTTCATAGCCCTTTTGTAAGATTGCCTGATCTGTAGGGCTGGGTACCCCCTGTCTCGTAGGTTGTGTTGCAAGTGCTGGGCCTCTGATCTATAATCAGCCATTGAGGAGCAGTTTCTTCTGAGTGACTTGGGGTGATGACTGTCGTAAAGGAGGAGGCTATTCCTGTCAGTCGCCTTTTTGTATAGGGTAGTGTGGAGACCTGTGTCTGTAAGCCAAACCCTTAAATCCAGAAAGGGAATGTCACTGCTGGATATGGTGCTGGTAAATTTAAAAAATACGTTCTGTGCAATAATCGAATTGCAAAAGGCCTCACAGGTCAATGTGTCCCCTTTCCACAATACAAGGATATTGTTATATATCGCCTCCACAATGTGAGGTTTTCTCTGTATGGATTGTTGGGGTTCATGATTACCTCTTTCTCAAAGGTCGCCATGTACAGACAGGCCACACTTGGGGTGAAGGTACTCCCCATGGAAGTACCCTGGGTCTGATGGAATAGAAGTGTGTTATATTCGAAGAAATTCTCAGTGAGTGCTAAAGTGTCACAGTTCATGATAAACGGGATCGGTGTTGGTGACGTCCAGTTCTCGTTCAGGAGGCTGAATTCAATGGCCTCCAAGGTGGAGCGCTGCAGGATGTTCATAAACAACGCCTCCACATCTAGGGTCACCAGTAGGCCTTGAAACAATGTCAGTAGTTTTCATGTTTTGATGGTGTCCTTGACCTGATGGTCCCCACTCCTAGCATAATGTTGGTTCTGCCATGATAGTGGTAATTCAGGATATGTTGTGGTTATACGTATTATAATGAGCCACGGCATCTGGTGGCAGTACTTCACATATTAGAGGAAACCTTGGTATTCTAGTGCCCATCCCTAGCATAATGCTCACCCAGAAATAATTTGCTAGTTATTGTAGATGTCCATAGCATGATTGTGTCCACTCCTACAATAGTGCTAGTTTTAAAATAATGTCAGCAGTTTTGGGAATATTGAGAGTTTCCATGGCCCGTTGACTGCCACCTGTAGAATAATGTTGGCTTTGAGATAATAATTGTAATTTAGGCTATATTGTGGTTATGCTTTGGTATAATGAGATCATCCTTTGGATTATGCACATCATCCTTGCTAGATCTGGCATAGTTATGGTCGTTCTTTTCATAGTGTGGGCGATATTGCCAAAACTGGTTTTTGGAAATCAAAGGCCACATTTACCAGCTCTTTGTGCCGCTGCTGCATCACTTCTTTTTGAAGCAGCAGCAGCGCGAACAGTGCACCACACTGCACCATATCTACTAACTGAAGCATTTGGGTCAAATACATCAGTTTGTTGTGCCCTGCGTCACATTACACCTGCGCCAGGTATAATGTATACAGGGTAGGCATTCCCACGCAAAAAAGACAAGTAGAACTTAGCAGTGAGATTTGCAACATTTCACTGCGTCACTCTGTGACTTTACTGCATCAAAATCCTTACGCCTGCTCAGACCAGACGTAAGGAATGATGCAGGACTTTTACAATGGGACTCGCCTATGTGTGCTGACGCATTGCTGGAGTTGCATCAGTTTTAAACTAACAGATGTATCAGAATTTCTGTTGCATCTGTTAATCCTTGTGCAATGGAACCCTGTATTGTAAATACAGCACATCCATGGTGTCACAAGGACATCTGGCGCAAGGAAACTGATGCATCGATGACAATGCATCAGTTTCTTGTACATGAGGCCCTAAGACTCTAGTCCATTTTGGTTTCTCGACTCTAGTGATAAGAAACCTATCTGTGAAAGAGAGGGTTATGAATCTATATCTAAATAGGATAAACACTTATAACATGCTTCCCTTCTTTGGCAGGTTGTGAGTAACATGTACATTATGGAGTCCATGTTGTCCTGATGAGGCCAGTCCTTACTATACTGTGTACATTTTTTACATTTGTGGCTATCTCAGGCATATTGCATCCATGGAATATGATGGGATATGTTTGTAATAAAGGCAGAATGGAAGTGGTGCATATGGGAACTTGTTGAAAGGACAAGTTGTTGTTTTGGGACCTAGGACCACATGTACAAAACACTTCTGATGCTGTAAATGGCCTAATTCATTGAACCAGGCCATTTGAGGCTGTAAGGATGCTTTTTAAATGTACAAATACCATACAGCAATTCGCAATTTGGGTTTACGACCAAATATTGATCCGTTTTTTGGAAGGGGAGTGTGTAGGGTGTCCCATCTAAATTTTGAATCGTAGTGGCATGTATTAATATTTAGCAACCGAAATAGGGTCACAAAATATTAATATTTTACTGACACTGCAAAGGAGGTGGTAACCCGTTCGCAAATGGGAAGGGGCTCGGAAGGGAAGCCTTCTCCTTTGTGAATGTTGAAAAAAATATTTTTAAGAGTAGGCAGTGGTCCAATGGATCACTGCCTGCTGTTGAAACTAATATAGACACTTTAATTTTGTTTTTGTTTAAATACATCATGCTTTCTATAAGGAAAACGAGTTGCATTTATAAAAATTTAAATTGCTTTATTTAAAATCAATCACAGACATTATGTTCAGCTGACCTCAGCAGACCACCATACCTGTGATGGCTGCGTTCCTAGTGGGTCACAGTTTGCAACCTTCCTCTTAATATTCATGAGGTAGGTCGGATTGTAACTCACTACAAAGCATACATTTGCAAAACGAGCTATTAGCACATTGGTTGCTTCACAAATTACCACAGTGGTTGCAAAAATACTGGTCAAAAATTGCAAACAATGTTTTGCGACCATTTGTCTATAAATCTGGCCTTAACTGTGTATTTACTAACAATGGAAATGTCCTGCGTAAGTAATTTTCTTTTTTTTTTTTACAAAGTAACACTCTTTCTGCTTGGGGACTGCATTTATTTAGCCAAATCAAATTACTACAGAAGTTGTTTCCTTTAAACCGAAGAACACTTATTTCTGTGGCAGTCCTGTTATTGCATGACCCAGGAGGAGCCATATAATCATTTATACTGATAAAGTTTGGCAACACTGTTGCTGCCTGTGGCTTAAACCTGTGTTAGTGGTGTAAGCTACAGAAACTTGTGAGGTCTCTGTAACCTGATTTGAGGCACTTCCTATCATGTCTGTGTGATCTGTCTTGTTCTGTTGTCTATAGCCTGATATTGTGAGACCTGTGTAACTTTCAATTTTACTATCCTCCTATAAATAGATTGTGTTCAGAAAACATGATTCTACATCTACATGAAAAGATATTTTAGTGCAGAATAACAGAAAGTTATCCTGTTCATTTTGAAACATGTTCAGCCATATGAAATTGCATATTGCATATCCAGAATTTCTTCAACAAATATAGGTTTTAGTCAATGTTTAAGGAAATTGTGCTAAACAATAAATCATGTATTCATCCTTTTTTACCCATGCTTTTGAACTTGTAAACTGCATGTCCTAGCCACCATTGCACCTGAGAATGAGGAGGAGGGGTAGTAGAGAAGCATCGGCGCTACAAAAAAACGCACCTTGACCCCGGCTGCGTAGTACACCTTTTTGAGCTTGGGGACTAAGGGCCCGATTCACAGAACTAACTTAAGACAAAATCCTAAACTTACTACTTTTGGTATTCACAGAAAGCATTTAGTAGTAGTAAAGTTAGGATTTTGTCTGAAGTTTGACTTAAGACAAACTTAAGACAGACTTAAGACAGACTTAAGGCAGACTTAAGACAAAATCCTAACTTTACTATTACTAAATGACTTCTGTGAATACCAAAAGTAGTAAGTTTAGGATTTTGTCTTAAGTTAGTTCTGTGAATCAGGCCCACAGTGTCCCAACCACCTGAGCACCTGAGAAGAAGGAGGAGGAGCAGGAAAGCAGTAGCGGTGCTATGAAAGCACATGTTGACCTGGGCTGGACACACCTAGGCAAAGCCCGGGCCAAGGGCAGGCCCATTAGAGTCCGGAAGAGGTTGTGCTGGCCTACCATGCAGCATCTACTGCTTTAGCATCAATGAAGTGTGGTTTTGCAGGGGGGGGCCTTTGCAGCGCATCATTGAGTCCTTTACCATTGTTGACCTAGTTTGACCCCCCCCCCTCGGCCTTCTGTGACTATTTATGACTACCTACTCTTGAGTTTCTACCTTAACCAGGGTCAGGGGCAAACGAGATTGCTCCCTGTGCCTTGTGCCAGTGCAATGGATCTAATATATTAACATACTTCACATCTGCGGTTGGGAAATTACCTAACAAAATTATTTCTTTTGAAGAGGAGCTGGGATTAGGTGCACCTGCTGCTGTTCAATCCACAAACATAAAGCTAAATGCAGCCTCCTCCTACCTGCTTCCACACCCTACGCATGCTTTGCAAGATCTTCTGGTGGCTCCTAGTCAACACCAGAAAGATTGCCATGCAGGCCCTCGTCACCAGCAGGATGGACTGCAGGAGTGCATGCTACATTGGATTCACCACACGTCTCCTGAATAAACTACAGACAATACAAAACATAGAGGGCAGACTAATCCTTGACCTGCCCAAACAAACCCACATCACACCCTACCTCAAGAGGCAGCACAGGCTTCCAATCCAGGAGAGAAGCCAGTTCAAGATGTTGACCCAAATTTAAGTATACAAAAAGTGATGTGTCGAATGCTTGAAGTAAAATCTCACCCACTGGTAATTACTTAGGGCTGCAGCCAAGTCCATCATCATTTTGCATTCTATTGCCACTCAGTTGAACTCCAAGGTTTACAAACTGCCACCAGTGCATGTATCTACTGTGTGTTGATGATGGCGTGTGAATGCAAATGTGGTGCGGGGTGGTGGGCATTTATCTGTATACCTTGTTTGGGTATGTGTGTTTATCGGCATGCGCACCTGTGTGAGAGCTCCAAAGATTACTTATCATGCAATTATTTTGCCTGCTGTTGGTCAAAATTGATGTGTGTAACAGCACTGCAAATGTCTTAGTGCTAGCATTTCAGTGCACGCTGCAAAACTGAACAGAGACAGTGCTGCAAGGTGTTAAATAAGGAGCATTGAACAAGTTTATATCAAAAGTTATGTTTAAGCAACAAAATACGCTCAATACAATGAACCAGAAGCTAGGTTGATGTAAGATCAGCCCCAATCGATCTCTCTCTCACCTCCCACACACATACACAAGTACACAAAAAGAAATTATAGGTCTTGATTTAGAGTTTGGCGGATGGGATACACCATAATAAATGTGACGGATATCCTATCTGCTTATAACATACATTATATCCTACGGCGCTTCTAATAAAGCTGACGGGATATCTGGATTGTGGAGAAGTGTGGCTCAATGGTTAGAGCGGCAGACCCTGATTCAGAGGGCCAGGGTTCAATTCCCATCTCGGCGGGTCTTGGGCTCAATTTCCTCGGACCTGATCATTCTCGCCTCGGTGCCTATTCTAATCATGGGTCCCACTCTGCAACTCTGGGCAATAGCTTGCTTAATCTCCACAACGGCCCCAGCAGTGCTGGGATGCCTGGCCTCACCTTGGGGAAGCCCAGGAGTGGACATTTCACAGGGAAGAGCCAGGAAGGGTTCAACAGCGGTATGCGTACAGCGCCAGGAACCCCCAGTTGGGTATAAGTGCGCTTTACAAGTACAAATTCATTTCATCTGTGGTGTTTATGAAAGAGTACCCATGACCAAAACTATAACCCAGGCGAATAGTTACATATACACTGCTGTTGAATTTATGTGATGTTTTGGGTAATCTAGGCCCTCAGAGACAATGTCACCACGACAGGATGATACATTGGGAGAGTGATGTGTCTCATACCATAGGCCGAAAGAGGAATACTATTTCCCTAGAATGTGGAACACACTGTCACTGAGATCAGAAGACATTGCTTGGAGACGTGACACATTTACAGTGATGGTCAGACACATACTGTAAGCCTGAGGATATCAGCCAATGGGAAATCCCTCTTCACAGAATCTTCAATCAGGCATATATAATTGCAAGAGGCCTTTGAAGATTATCAGAGCCCTTCAATGCAGGTCTGATCATTTATCTTCTGGTGACTGCAAAGGTGACAATGGAGTCAACCCTCTGCTGTGGAGCTGAGCTGTGGACTCCCTCAGGTGAAACTGAAATCCTAGCACAAAGAAAGCAAATGGCTGTGCTGGAAGCACACTGCGCATATTCCAATGTCCAAATCCAGGCCAGGAAAGAAGCCAACGCATATGCAGCTAAGATTAGTGCCTCACAAAACCTAAATCTGGTAAATCTCTGCTGGAGGGAGCTGGTCGAGGATAAAACTCCAAATTTATTGGAATCATTGATTGCGACAGAAGACCTGTTGGACATATGACTGGAAAATGTATGGTCAGTACCAAGCGACCATTCTATTATAGAAACACAGGCTGATCACCAAAGTGTATGAAAAATACCAAAATAGTAAATGACAATGAAAGCTCTAATAAGCATGAGATGGAAAGGCTTTTTCGAAAGAGATCGCAGACCACAACCATACCTAGTTAATTATGAGAAAAAGTGAAAGTCATTCCTTGATAGTAAAAGCCCAAATTATGGGAACAATAAAAGAAATACGAACTGAAGCCAGCAGGCCTCTCAGATATGCAAATGAAGCAACCCAGAAAAGGAGCATCTCTACAGTAATCTAAAAGCATCCTCATGACGCAAGGAAGTGAGGAGCAAAATGCTCAGGAAGACACTTGAATGTCTTGAACCAATGGAAGGCAACCAGTTGGTGTGTTGCTTGTTGATAGGTCATCACCAAAGCTTAACCCTTAAAGTGGAATATCCTCTTCAGTTAGGAAAGAAAATGCAATCTAAGAAGAAAAGGCTCACTCATCCGCAAGCAAAGTGTACGTAAGACATGAGCCTGCGAGCACCAGACGCTAAAGAAGATGCTTACACCCAGCAATGATGGACTTGATACATGCTAAATCCCACCTCACTCTTCACGTACTCTTCCACAGACAAAATGATGTCCCCAGACAATCGCACATTAACCACATAAAAGAGTTGGGACCTTGATCACCCTATGGGCACAGCAGTCCACATTTCCATCAACATGTGAGGATACCTTGTTGCCTAGTTCTGTTCTAGACACAATTCCGCTCTCCACCTCATCCCTAACCAATCTCACCCATTCAGGCTCATTTTAGCATATTCACTACCAAATATTTTCTCTAAACCACCATTTCAAACATTTCTTTACTTTAAGCACGTATGCACATCCTGCGTTTCCTCTTTATGTACATAGAGGTGGTGACTGTAGGCAGAAATATAAATCGTCAATATACAAAAAAAGTCCTGTATACTACTGACAGAGAAAGGGAACACTTACAATGTGGCAAGGAACTCACAAATAGACAAGGATATAGAACAAAACCAGCTGATCTCACTGATATGTGCTTTGGTGGTAAGTTGTAAGACTTTTCACCTCTATGATACTCTCACTGTCGGTAAACCATCAACCAGCACACACAGTCTGCATACCAGGGACCTGAAGAGATTGGGACAGGGATGCCCTCCCACGGCTGCTCTGGTAGAAGAGCCACCCCTCACATCGCGGAGGTCTTGGTGGAAGGTGGCAAGGCCCATCTTCTGTATGGAGCCCTGACATACAAACCCCACAAACATCTGGACACCAAGGACTCAAAGACACGGTTGTGCCCAGTGTCTCTGAAATACAAGGGTATTTCCCACAGTTGGGTCTTTCAGAAACTTTGCAGCACTCAAACCCACCCACCCCCCCAACCACACACACACATAGACACTAGGATAACGCGCCACCTGCAGCTAACTTTCCTCACACCAAGATGCTCAACCGCACCATCCAGCAATGAACTGAAAATATCACACTGCCTCGCAACGGTACCACATATCCAAAGATGGGCAGTTTCTGGATATGACAAGATTGCGACTAACTGCTCGAGCCAGGTGATGCTGGCTAACACTACCAGGACACCCGTTAAAGCAGCCACATTTCACTGGTGAGATTCTAGAAATTAGGCAGAGAAAGCAGAGATAGAAGAGAGCTTGTGAGAATGAAGACTATATGAGGAGGTATAAAATATTATAGGCCAACTTAAGAGTTAATATACTAAGCAGAGATGATATAAAGGACGTGTAGAATAAAAAAAGGCGCAACTAGGAAATTTCCACAGCGAGCGAGGAGGCCGGTTAAGTATGATAGTTCTTTGAAATTTAACCTAATGGGACAGAAATAACATGGGAAAACAAGATGTAGGCAGTGCCAGGAATCCCATGTGGCAGCAGCGGTGGAAAGGGCATTGTGCTTCGAAGTATCAAAGGGGACTATGACTGGCAAGATGGGCTGTTCTCAGAAGTCCAACAATCGGTACTTAATTACTCTATGTGCCCTTGAGAAAAGAGCAGCGTTGACAGATCTGGAAATGGACGCTTCCGTGTTTTTCAACAGATGGAACACTCATTAACACGTCTGTCATTTCAGACTCCATATTAGCAGTGTATACGTCACAGAAAGGAAAATGGCGGCCAGCGGAATGCCCGGATTGTCTTTACACAAAGGCAGAAATGGTGAAGGGACATGTTATGGCGCCAGTCAGCCCCAGCAGTGCCCCGTGATTGGCGTTCAAGCCAGACTGAAAAATAAACTGATGTGTCAGACCGTTTGCGATATCATTTCTCAGTTTTGAAGGCGAGCATGCCTTGTGTTTGATTTAGAAAAACAGATTGAAGGCATATTTTATTTTCTCATGGATACACGTGCAGCCAATTTTGGAATAGGCTCTGCCATTCCTGTGGCAGATCTAATCTTTCAGGATCATATTTAGTTGCATTAAAAGCTTTCCCAGAGCAGCATTAAAATCTCTTTTCTGATTTCCCTGGGGACTACCCTGCTTCACAGAGGAGTTTTTACAGTGAATGCCTTGTGCCCTGTGGTTTGACGCGGTGGATGGCATAATCGCTCTTAGTGCCAGCCGATACCCGGGCACTTGTCCAGCTTTGCGCCGCTGCACTGTGTCCAGAGTTAAGCATTCACCATCACACATTTGAAAGTGGAGTTATCTGTATGCACTGATAGTCAGTCCTCCTCCATTGGCCTGAACATTTCAAACTAGAAAGATCTTTGTGAGGAGGGTGGAGACTTCTCACCAAAGTGAGCTCATCTGCAATGGGAGAAGCCATTCTAGGGGCGAAACGTGGAAACTCTGCCTTTGCCACGTAAAATGGCATAATTTATGCAAAGAAAAGTGGGCACTGGAGATCTACCTCCCAAATAAGTAACTCCCTTAGATTATGTAATCTATTCAAGTCTGTCCAGAAATGATGGAATCTTAGAATGATGTGTGGCATAAAATAAAGTAAATTATACATGTACATGTTTCAGAACCTATTCGGTTACAGGTTGATTTACTAAAGCCACCTATGATTGTACGCAAAGAAATCCGCACTCTGGTCATCCATTGCGCTAAAAACGTTGTCACCTAATTGTAAACCTAACAAAGTCTTAGCAAAATACTTGCGGTGAGAATGAGAAATCATTTAGGTAAGAGGTTTAACACCTCACACAGTTATCACAGATTCTGTTGATGATGTATTCATTCATTGTTGTATATAAGTAAGGGATTTAAACCTCATTGGTGAGAATTAAAGGATAGAGCTCAATTATGACACAGAGTCAATTGTGAGCTATAATTATCCATGTTTCCTATTTG
Source organism: Lissotriton vulgaris (assembly GCF_964263255.1). Classification (NCBI taxonomy): domain Eukaryota; kingdom Metazoa; phylum Chordata; class Amphibia; order Caudata; family Salamandridae; genus Lissotriton; species Lissotriton vulgaris. The sequence continues at coordinate 136,369,526 of NC_141691.1, forward strand.
ATCAATTGGCACTAGAACAATCTTTTATTTTGCAGATCACTTGTTTTTCAACATTGCATAATTGCATCCGCTTGTGAAGAGGGACATTCTTTTGTTTGTTCTCTGGCAGAATAGGAATGCCAGAAAACATCCGGAACAGTGTGGTCTTGCTTCCTTGCTGGTCTAATTACTCCCCTTTTTCCTCTGTTTCTCCATAATTGCCTCTATTTCCACTGGGTCCTGGAACTCCTTTGATTTTCTGCCACTTTACAACTCTCTAAGTAATTCTCTAAAGGTCTCTGATTAACCTGCCAGTGTTTTTGGCTCCCAGATTCAAACTGATTATATGGTCTAGATAGCCCAGGGACACCGATGGGAATGAATTGATGGATAGCGGGTTCATATAGTGCCAATAGCTCATAGTTTTGCCTGCTCATTATATCACTCAAACAGACACGAAAGTTTCTACTGGGATTACATTTTGTACTCTTTAGTCACACAACAATATCTGCATTTACCCACTGAGATAGCTTACTGATAGAGAAAACTCAGCTTTTCTGACGGTCAAAGCATATATCAGTCAAATGTATTGATCACCAACTTTTCAGCAGGGGGTCCTTAAAGCCTCAGATGTCCCTCTGTTATGTTGTAGTCAAATTAAATCTTAAGTATCCATTTTCAAACATTATTCCACACCTATGTTCAAGTTAGGTGCACAGAAAACCTTTATTCTATCTCTTGGTTCAATGTAGTGGGAGAATGGTTTTATTGCATAGCAAGAGTCAAAGACACTTTGGTGGAAGGTTTTTAGGAGAAAGAGATGGTGACTGAGTATTAAGAAGTATTTCTCGCCACCTGAAAGACGTCTGCTAGTTTGACTACAAGTACTTCGACATACCCGTCTCCTGATGTCTCTCATCTGGGAAGGCAGCCAGCTTGCCGTTATGGTGAGGCAACTGATGGGTAGGTTGAAAAGGCAAATCTAAGGTAAAAGTGTAGGTGGGGAAAGCTGATGTCCTCACAGTAAAACAATGGAAATTCAGATGAACAAGGTTGCCAGAGTCTATAGGAAACAGCTGGGTCTGGTGAACGAATATGCCCACTGCAGGCGGCCTGTGTTCGACCTCATGGTCACACGTTTACATCTCAGTGGGTCCACTCTGCCTTTCATCCTTCTGAGGTTGATAAACCGAGTATCGTTGAATTGAGTAAGAAAAAACATCTATCATTCAGCGCCAAGATACACTTCTGGATCAATGTGCGCTTTACAAATACGCGTTATGTAGAGTGGCAGCTGCAGGAATGCACCCCCTCACTGCACTGCAGAAGAAAGAACGAATACAAAGCTGAGCAAGCATTGGTAAATGCATTAGGTTTTGCCTATGTAATTAATAATAAGACACATGAGGACAACTTTGCAAGAGTTAGATGGGGTCAAAATGGTGAACTTACAGATCACAAACAGGTAATAAAAAGGGGGGTAAGGCAGGGATGCATGTTGTCCCTCACCTTATTTTTGTTGTATGTTAATGACATCCCTGAATACCTCTTGGGCTGGGAACATGATTTGTCCAAGTTAGGGGGGATGCCAGTACCGGCACTTTTATTTGCCGACGATACAATTTTAATATCACAAACCCCCAAAGATCTGCAAAGCTTATTAAATACTTTTGAAATTTATTGTGAAAGGAAGGGATTGGAAAAAATTCTACCAAAACGAAACATATGGCAGTTAATCCACATACATCTTTTTAAAAAAAAACTAACTGTCAAAAATAAGAAGATAGAATATGTGCCAAATTTGAATTACCTTGGAATTACATTGGACTCTAAAATGAACTGGAGACCACAGCTGGAAAAAGTAAAAGCATATTACTCCAAAACTCAATGCCAATAATAAGGAAGCACGAGAATAGTTTGAGTAAAGCCGACTTCCCTGCACTTGAATTATATAAATATTGGATGCAATCTGCTTGCTTATACAGGGCTGAAATGTGGGGTCACGCAACAAAGAAAACTGTTAAGACTACCTATGCGTACACCATTAATGCCAGTAACGAAAGATGTAAATATCTGTCCTATTCAAGCAGTTTTACAGCCATTACTGTTTTTGGTCTGCCTGTGGTCGACAGATGAACTTCTTCATTACAGAGAAGGTCTAGAGGAAAGTCTTAGAATCCAAAATGGTACACGGTTGCCATGGTTAATTAATGTTCGTGATTGGTTTTATAAATTAGGACTTAAGCAGTTTTGGGATGACCCTTGCTGGTCACAGGCTCAAACAAATTGCAGAAACTAACCTTTTGGGCCTTCACTCAAGACACTCTGCCCCACTGCTCAAAACTAGGCATTTTGTCCACACATTCTACGACAGGCAAGACTCCTTCTGAATTGTTCAGAGGAAGGTCTTCTAATACCAGTTTATGTCCAGGATGGATGATTTTGGATAAAGGTATAAAAAACAATGACATTGGTTAGTGGAGGGATAAAGAGTTATATCTTCAGAAGAAGAGGAAGGTTTAGGTTGATGCTCGAAGATCCTCTAAAGTTTTACACTTCAAAATTGGTGACAAAGTCAAATTTAAAGCTCCAATAGGGTGTCAGAACTGGTCGAAATTTACAAGTGCTAAAACTGTAATTACACTTTGCAAAAGTTTGCCTCGGAGTGTGGCTTTTAGGGCGTCCCAAATGGATTGGACACCAGACAGCGCAGATCTACAAACTCCTGAGCCCCAAAACATCTACACTGAATGCAAAAACAACAAACTCCTGGGAAACACTGTACACAAGACATCTCAGCGAGGAAGAAAAGGGTCGACTATGGAGGTCAGCCACAACAAATAAAATCACGCCACAATTCGCACAGACAAAATACTGCTCTTACATAGAGCCTTCTGGACCCCTGCCAAACTTGAAAAAGCAGGCATAAGAGACAGTGACACATGCTGGAACTGCCACAGGGGGACAGGGAACCTAGAACACCTTATCTTCGAATGCCCTAAGGTCCGAACCTTCTGGGTGAAAGTGATCGATCTCATCAACACTGTCGTAGGGAGAAGTATACAACCAGGCTTCATAGGGCTAGCCACATCATTTATGGCACCAGACTTAGAAAGCAAGGAGGAGAGAGACCTAGTAGACCTCCTACTTACCGCAGCAGTCAAAACCATATCAGCGAATTGGAAAGACACAGCCAAGGCAACATTCAAGAGTTGGATCAACTGGGTCACCTTCCCCAGAGAAGCCGACAACATCACTAGGAATTTCTCGCCCAGCCACAACGCTAAGAATGAGATGTGGGCGGCCCTAGATGCACACCTGGGGTCACACAAACCCCCATAAACCCGTAAATGCACAACCGACCAATGCACACCGCCAGCACGCAGCCAAGGCTAAGAGGGCGACACTAATGTATCAACGAACTACCCCCCCACCTCTCTTCCTTTCTCTCTCTCCTTCTTTCACCCTCTCCGGGGGACTTACAGAACCGACAGCCAAATCAGCCTATACTATGTATGCTCTATGTAACCATATAAACATAAAGATGCCAAGAATTCCCTGCTATCACCCCTCCCCTTACCCCTCCCCCGCCCCCCCGTCCATTACTACTGTACTGTATTGGAAAATCTTCTAAATAAAAAACTTTTGAAATAAAAAAAACGTTGCAAAAATGCTGTAAAAACAGATGATGGGCCTATTTGGAACCAGAGTCCAGTTGTTCATGTTAGCTTGGTTGGAACATTTGATCCTGTTCCGAAAGTCTCTTAGAGATTCATCTTATGCCAGTACAAAAAATGAATCTACTCGCAGGAGTAATAGGGTTCGCAAAATCCCTAGATTTCTGCGAGACTATGTAAGATCTTAGTTTCTCATTTTAGCATATAAAATGTTCTTTACAAGATACTGATGTTCACTTTATGTTCAAGAAGGGAGATGTGTAATGCATCCTAGTTGTTATTTATATGTAACTGATGTTTACTTTAAATATTAGAAGGGCGATGTGTGATGTATCGTAGTTCCATGTTGGGTGTTCCAACATGGAACTTAGTAGTATGAGACTCCATAGCTTGACAGTTGGTGACTGCAAGCTGATGGATGAGATTGTTTAAATAAATACCTCCTACCTGCTTCATTACACTGTCCGCTTAATTTGTCACACAAGGTTTCTTTCAATAAAACCACTTGGGAAATTTGAGTCCTTTTTGGATGAAATACAACCTCAGCTCGCCAAATCTCTCTATTTGAAATTTCTCTACGGTGTTTTACAGATAACTGCAAACACAGAAAAATGGTCCCGTAGCGTTGGCGATACAAGCGATGGTTGCTGTGCTATCTGCCATACAGATGCAAAAGAGAATGAACTGCATGTACTGTTCTTCTGCCCACCTTACATATATCCGTGGAGGAAATGGATCAAACCCATTTGTTTGCTCTCGGGTATCAGATTTTGTTATGAGGCGGCAAGAATACTGCAATCAGATACGACACAAGTAGTTGTTGTCAGTGTCAGCAGATATCTCTTTGGGGTTGATCTAATAAGAAAGAGAATAGGGCTGAAATTCAAGATATTTATAGGAAATGTCTTGTATTGGGAAATAGATTCTCAATAATTGCGTACTTGCCTGGCGGGATACCCTTTGAAATGCTGAAATGTGATGTTTTTAAATGAACCGAATGTAATCTTATATGGTTTTTTAAATCGAAATAAAGATCATTGAATTGAATTGAATAAGACGTTTTTTGTTGTAAGTTGTAGCTTGCTGAGTAGTTGTACAATATCAGTTACACAGATTCTGTTGAAGTAGGATGACTTGTTACAAGTGGTATAGTGCGAGTCAGTAATAGCAACATTTTGAAAAATGAAATGAAAGAGGGAAATAATAGAATTAATTGATGTAATAGAAATAGTATGTGTTTAGAGAAGGTCTGACAACTTTTGGGCCGGGGTCATTGCACCTGGTGCACCATTCAAACCATGTCCCTACTGCCTGCAAGTTAACTACATTTCTGACTGTCTGTTTAGTAGTAAAATATCACAATATTTGGTGTTTAGAGGATTTTTGACAACTTTGGGCCTCGGTGTCACTGCCCCTGCTGACCCTAGTGCCTAAAAGGTAACAGCACTTGTAACTGCTTATTTAGTAGTTAAATATTGCAATATTTGGTGTTTAGAGGAGTTCTGACAACTTTTGGGCCCGGTGCCACTGCACAATTCAAATAATGACCCTAGTGTCTGCAAGATAACTGCACTTGTGACTTCCTGTTTAGTAGTAAAATATAGCAATATTAGGTGTTTAGTAGGGGGGTGCCTAGAGCTTGTGGTCCTGGTGCTACTGCACCTGCTGCACCATTTAAATAATTACACAATAGCCTGCTAGATAAATGCACGTGTGACTGTCTTGTTTAGTAGTACAATTTAGCAATAATCTAGGTTAAGTGGGGTCCCTAGAGCTTTTGGCCCAGGGGCCACTGCACCTACTGCACTATTGAAATAATTTCCCTAATTCTTGCTAGATTACTGCATTTACAACTGCCTGTTTAGTTGTAAAATATGGCAATATTAGGTGTTTAGAGGGCCCAGTGCCCTTGCATCATTCAAATAATGACCCAGTTGCCTGCAAGATAACTGCACCTGTGACTGCCTGTTTCATAGTAAAATATAGCAATATTAGGTGTTTAGAGGAGTTCTGACAACTTTGTGGCCCGATGCCACTGCACCTGCTGCACCATTCAAATCATGACACCAATGCCTGAAAGATTACTGAAATTATGATTGTCTGTATATGTGTAAAATATAGCAATAAGCTGTGTTTAGTGGGGTGCCTGGAACGTTTGGTCCCGGTGCCACTGCATCTGCAACACTATTGAAATCATGACCCTAGGGCTTGCTAGATTACTGCACTTGTGACTGCCTGTTTAGTTCTAAAACATAGCAATATTAAGTATTTAGAGACGTTCTAATAACTTTAGGGCCCAATACCACTGCACCTGCTGCACCATTAAAATAATGATCCTCTTGCCAGCAAGATAACTGCACCTGTGACTGCCTGTTTAATAGTAAAATACAGCAATATTTGGTATGTAGTGGAGTTATGACAACTATTGGCCCCAGTGCCACTGCACCTGCTGCACCATTTAAATCAAGCCCCTTTTAACTGCAAGATAACTGCAATCGCGACTGCATGTATTGTAATAAAATATTGCATTATTAGGTGTTTATAGACATTCTGACAACTTTTGGGCCCAGTGCCACTGCACCTGCTGTATCATTGAAATCATGATCCCATTTTCTGCATGGTAACTGCAATTGTGACTGCTGGTTTGGAGTAAAATGTATCAATTTTAGGTGTTTAGTGGGGTGCCTATAGATTTTGGTTCTTGTGTCACTGCACCTGCTGCACCATGGAAATCATGATGTTGTTGACTGCAAGGTAACTGCACTTGTGACTGCCTGTTTAATTTAAAATTTTAGCAATAATCTGGGTTAGGTTGGGTCCCTGGAGCTTTTGGCTCTGGTGCTACTGCACGTACTGCACCATTCACATCAAGTCCCTTTTAACTGCAAGGAAACTGCAATTGTGTCTGCCTGTTTAGTCAACTATAGCAACATTATGTGTTTGGAGGAGTTCTGACAACTTTTGGGCCCGGTGTTACTGCACCTGTTGCACCATTCAAATCATGACCCTGTTGTCTGCAAGGTAACTGCACTTGTCCTCATGTTTAGTAGCAAAATATAGCATGGCTCTTGTATATTAACTTTAATTGTAACGTTTAATGTTTATTTCAACATTTAGAATTTGATCATAGTGACCAAATAGATTAAGTTGACTAAAACAATCTGATAATGTATACAACGTGCAAGGAAAGGTACTGAGGCATGAATAGGAAATGCCACAAACATTCTAAGGCTAAAGCATCTGCTTTACAAGGCTAAGTAATAATAAAAAACAAGCAGGAAGAGGTCTTATCTTGCCAGTGAATGGGGCTTAAACAGTGTGAACAGCTTTAGTAGAACTTTAATCCGTCAGCCAGGGAAAGATGACAAAAAAAAGTTCCACACTAAAGTGAATGAACACAGTAATTTGACGATGGGAACTGACAAGAGCCCCCTTTTAAGATATATTAAATACAAGGGATTTCACGCATGCGAACCCTAAAAACAGGGAGGTTAATGAGATTATAGGAATTACTACAACAGATCTCTGTAAATTTGGCTCAGTAACCTTTCTTTCTCTTGTAATCTGTCTAAAGAGTCATTTTCCATTTGTTGCCATGATTTTTTGGCCATGAGCTTTCTACTGGAAGTGTTCAATTAAAGTGCTTTTCGTTCAAATGCATTCAAAAGAGCTATTGAACTTACCTTTGGTGAGTTTCCTTGTAAAGTCTTAAGGATGTGGTGAAAAAGTCTTGTATAGCAGTAAGTGGGGTGTAATTGGTGAGAAAGTATATTCAGAACTTCAAAGTTGTGATGAGGTCATTGATCATAGATATGGTATCATGGGTTTTAGTATAGGTGTGTGTAATTCCCATAATTTGGTTTCATGTACTTATGTGAAATGTCGGGAAAAGTATGCAAAATGATGCGTATTTATACGAAATGCAAATCTGTCATTTAGCACTATATTTTATAGCGCACAATGCATCTTTGCATCTATTTGTGACGCAAGAACGCATTTCAAAGTAAACAAACAGCATGAAAAACATTAGTGGCGTGAGCAAGTGTTGCTCTCCTGGCTGTTTTCAGTTTTCTAGCACACTAACATTTACCGCAAATGGGGCGAAATTACACAACATGCTACAATGGCATAATTTCGGGAATTTCCTGTATCATTCTTAACACAAAATTCCTGAAAATATGCAAATCAGGCTCGAGTAATTTAAATTTCACTCAGGCCTAGAAGTGTTAGGAGGAGGTGGGGAGGCAGGTGTGGGGATGATGGTGAGGTGGGAGGAGGGGAATGGGGGTTGTGAGGAAGAGATAGGATAGGCAGGCAGGGGACACAGAGAAAAAGAGAGGGGGAAACAAGGCGGTGCTAGGCAGGGTATGATAAAGGCAGGATGGGACATGGAGGAGGAGACTGGAGAAGGAAGTAAGAGACAATATGAAAAGTGTATTTGAGGAGATTACATTTCAAGCAGTGCTAGAAGAGCATCTGAAAATTAGTTTAAGTAACATCTGGAGAGAAAGATTTTGAGTCTGTTTTGGAAAGTCAACCTGGCAATGCATAGAAATGTTCCAAATGGTAGGAACTGCTCGAAAAGAGAGATTATGAATTGGTAGTTGAGGTTTCAGACTTTTGCTTCTGGGGTCTTTTTACCACCTTGGAACTTTATGGCCGAATGTAGATAGTTTAGATGAGGGGAGTGGATGACTTTAAAGGTTAAGCATGCCAACTTGAACTTAATTCTGGCCACAATTGGGAGCCACTGTTAGTCACTCAAGATGGGTGATGTGGGCGAATTTAGTAGTGTCAGGGATAAAGTGAACAGCTGAATGATGAATGGTTTTGAGTAGGATCAGAGAGGATTTTGATACTCTGAAGAAAATCATGTTGCCTTATTCGATTCTGGAGATTACCAGGGATTGATCCACTAGTAAGAATTCTGTTAAAGTAGAAAAGACAAGTTTGTTTTAGTAGATGTTATGGACAGAGAAGGATCAATCCAGATGCCCTGTGATTTGACTTCCGAGGAAAGGAGTGGGTTGAAACCAAAAGATTGCCGTTTCTGTATTGATCGCTGTTTCTGGATCCATTCGCTATTTACTTTATGGTGGTTTTGTTTCTGCATGAGGATAAATTATTTTTTATCCAGATTGAGTCCGAGAAGGTTGGCTGACATACAGTCTTCCACTTTTACTAAACCAGTGAATGTTCTGAAGGGAGTTGATTTCCATATCTATCTGGGTGTCAGTGGCATATTGGTGTTTTGGCATCCAAATCTTGCTTTAGATCCTTCATTGGTTCCATGTAGAGGTTAAAGAGGGTAGGTGCAAGGATGGAGACTTGAGGGACTCTGGAAGTAATGGTGAATGGTTGGGATGAGTCAGTATGAAACAACTCGTAAGGGAGGATCCGAGGGAGGTGTTTAATGACAAAACAGGCTAATACCCCCTGTGTAACTACTTATATAACAACAAAGCCTGTAAGTCAATTGGTGCTGAGGTATGAAAGTTGACACTGGTGTTATTGCACATGAGTAAATCAAAAGAACGACTATCAACAATGGCTGATTAAGTCCTATCAGCCCACCAGATGGCGGAGCCTCATCATGTAGGACTCCAGTACCAAGGTAAGAGTGCAGTCGCCCAGTTGTAATTTGGCGACGCAACCCCAAACCGTGGTATGGTCACCACAGTTGTTAGACCAAAGAGTGAGGCTGATATGTGCAGTGCAGAAAAATAAAAAGAAGTGAAGTGCGTTAAAATGGCTATCAAGGCAAACAAAGACCTTTATTCGCGTTGCCTGGACGTCAGATAAAAATAGTGGAGTAACAGTGTGAAAGAATCACTGTTTGGCTTGCTTAGTAGAAGACGAAGTAAGATATATAAAGGGCCTTCATGTTTCTGCCTTAATGTGAAGGGTCACTGGCATTCGTCAGGGCCATGTCAAAATCTGCTACTGCAAGGGCACTATGATATGTGCAGAACTTGTAGAAAATTAAATTAACAAAAAAGTAAACATTACAGAACCATCCTACCACATCTTCTCAGTAATTGTTCTGGTGATGCGATAGGTCTTTCCTATATAGGGAAAAGAAGAAAAAACAGACAAGAGAAGAACAGTGTAGACATTGCATATAATTCTTGCTCAAAATTCAATCTACATCAACCTATTGGAAGTGGATGATGTAACTGTGCATAACCTGTGCATAACCAGTGAAAACTCAAAATACCATCAGACTGGGCATCACTAATTAATGATAGTCAAATGTGAAATGCATTGCATTATGTCACTCAAGGGTTAACAAGATAACATTTTTTCACTTACCCAGCTGTGTGTGGGAAGTGGACCTCACCTCACCCGGCAACTGCTCGGACGGATAAGGCACCGCTCTAAACACATGAAGACAAACTCTGTAAAAGGTGCTTGTCTAGAGGATACGGCCTCAGTGTATTATTAAAACCCACATACTCTCTCACCTGTCTATCACATGTATCCCACTGGTGTCTAAGGTGGCCACATCTAGCGACGTGGGCCATACAACGCGGATGATCAAGGCCCGCATCAGTGAACACAAAAGCACAATCCGGTGCAGGAAGCAATCTACAGGCCTAACCAATCACTTCCTCGAAGCAAAACATAAACCTGAGGATTTGTTTTGGTTAGTGCTGGAAATGCCATTCATCCCTCCGCATATCACCAATGTCTCCCATTTCCTCTTTGCTAAGGAGCAACGGTGGATTTACAGATTACATTCCGATGTCGATGGATTGAATGACAATATTCCATGGTTATCCATCTAAATGGTCCACTTGCCATTTGGTGCTCTTTGTTGTCACAACGAGTTATGTATAGAGCTGGGGACTGCCACAATATTGTGGCACTGATCATACCAGGCTCTTCGTTAACTATTTTCAGGTTCTAAAGTTTTTGTCAGTCCATAGTTCTACCCTTGACTTTATAACAGACAACTCATCATTGACTGACCTACACCAATTATGACACAACATCCATAGATGGGGTATAGGTCTCCATGGAAGTTGTTCAAGGACTTTTGTCTATATCCCAGTCCTACATCGAGTCACTGCCGATTTTGCAGTATAGGGTTCGATCGCGCCCCCTAGGTTTGGGTACTAACCATTGGGTCCTTATCCTGAGAGTACCGCTAACCATGGTTGCTTTAACATGGCTCTTGTCCAGTTACTTAACATTCAAGTCGCGGAGTTATTAGCTTAAACATGGCTCCTGCCCGGTTATTTTGCGACCACATCGCGGAGTTAGTAGATTTTCAACCGCGCCGTCACTGATTAACAACACGCGATAAACAGTGTTGTATTAAGGTCACTACGCGCAAGCGCGAGACAGCAGTGTCTCGCCAACCAATAACAAAGCGCGGTGACAATGGACATGCGCATGACGCGCTACCAAGCGTCCTTGTTCTCAGGCATGCGCGCCAGTGCATGACGCGCTACCGAGCGTCCTTGTTTTCAGGCATGCGCGCCATTTCCGACCTTAGTTGAGCGCATGCGTGAGGTTTAGCAGCCCTGTTTCGCGCAAATGCAACGCCTCCATTTCCGCTCGGGTCACTATCCGAGTCACCGACGGACAGAGCGGGGTCTCACACTCCCGAGCGGTTGCCGGGTGAGGTGAGGTCTTCACCCACACAAGGCTGGGAAGAAGACGATCTCCTTTCCTTCCAGTGGACATTCAACTGTGATGGTTCCTGGTAGATATGTACTCATTTTTTAGTACATTGTTTGGTTTTTGATTTAACATCTCACTCTGGGTTGTAGTAGCCTCTTTTTGTTATGGTCCTGAAGAAAGCTGGGGGAAAGCCCCTAGAGCTGAAACATGTCGACCGTTCTTCACAGCGCCATTGGGTAATCTTATCACCCGGCGTGTTTTTAACTTTGACACATTGAATGCGTATTGAATACTTTACAACGCCCATGTAGTCAATTTTATTTCACTATTGTCCTCTAGGCACTGCACTTTAGTCGAATATCACTTTATGATGATTATCACGGCTATCCTCCTGACATCCATTTCTGCATCGGCACTACAAGGTCGGTTGCGTCTTGGAATGATCAGTAAACATCCCATATGACGCAAACTCCACCACGAAGGTGGCCTGATGGGATTCATATAGTCAGTGATCTTCACCATCATATGTTCCTGCACGCATCCTTTTAGTGCACTCTGGCTAGTACAGCTACACACTATTCTCCAGACCTGGTCTGCTCCTTTTGTGTGGTTATATAGTCCATAGTTCTACCCTTGACTTTATAACAGACAACTCATCATTGACTGACCTACACCAATTATGACACAACATCCATAGATGGGGTATAGGTCTCCATGGAAGTTGTTCAAGGACTTTTGTCTATATCCCAGTCCTACATCGAGTCACTGCCGATTTTGCAGTATAGGGTTCGATCGCGCCCCCTAGGTTTGGGTACTAACCATTGGGTCCTTATCCTGAGAGTACCGCTAACCATGGTTGCTTTAACATGGCTCTTGTCCAGTTACTTAACATTCAAGTCGCGGAGTTATTAGCTTAAACATGGCTCCTGCCCGGTTATTTTGCGACCACATCAGTGTCTCGCCAACCAATAACAAAGCGCGGTGACAATGGACATGCGCATGACGCGCTACCAAGCGTCCTTGTTCTCAGGCATGCGCGCCAGTGCATGACGCGCTACCGAGCGTCCTTGTTTTCAGGCATGCGCGCCATTTCAGACCTTAGTTGAGCGCATGCGTGAGGTTTAGCAGCCCTGTTTCGCGCAAATGCAACGCAGTCACTAAGAAACTCAGCTGAGCCCAATTACTGATTAAGCGGCGCTATAAATAGACGCCAGACCGTCCGATCGGTGCCTCCCCTTCGGCTCGCCATTCAGCCTCAAGGTACCGACGGACAGGTAAGGAGTGACCTGGGTTATAGAGACTAAAAGGGTCAAAGAGTTCAGGGTGGATTCTTTTACCTTCTTTTACCTTATTGATTAGATAAGAATGGAGTGAGTTCTTTCCACTAGCTTTGAACAGCAGTAAATAACATCATTACTCTGCTGTTTTGATTGTTTTCTGGTGTTAAAGAATATTTGGCTACTTATCTATTAGTTTCAAACTGCATTAATCAACACCATTACTGGGCAGTCTAGATGAAAACATTAGTTGCCTTAGTACTTCTAATGAGTACACTGGAAGGGGTAGGATGCCATAGTCGCTAGATGTGGCCACCTTAGACACCAGTGGGATACATGTGATAGACAGGTGAGAGAGTATGTGGGTTTTAATAATACACTGAGGCCGTATCCTCTAGACAAGCACCTTTTACAGAGTTTGTCTTCATGTGTTTAGAGCGGTGCCTTATCCGTCCGAGCAGTTGCCGGGTGAGGTGAGGTCCACTTCCCACACACAGCTGGGTAAGTGAAAACATTTTATCTTGTTAACCCTTGAGTGACATAATGCAATGCATTTCACATTTGACTATCATTAATTAGTGATGGCCCAGTCTGATGGTATTTTGAGTTTTCACTGGTTATGCACAGGTTATGCACAGTTACATCATCCACTTCCAATAGGTTGATGTAGATTGAATTTTGAGCAAGAATTATATGCAATGTCTACACTGTTCTTCTCTTGTCAGTTTTTTCTTCTTTTCCCTATATAGGAAAGACCTATCGCATCACCAGAACAATTACTGAGAAGTTGTGGTAGGATGGTTCTGTAATGTTTACTTTTTTGTTAATTTAATTTTCTACAAGTTCTGCACATATCATAGTGCCCTTGCAGTAGCAGATTTTGACATGGCCCTGACAAATGCCAGTGACCCTTCACATTAAGGCAGAAACATGTTGGCCCTTTATATATCTTACTTCGTCTTCTACTAAGCAAGCCAAACAGTGATTCTTTTACACTGTTACTCCACTATTTTTATCTGACGTCCAGGCAAACGCGAATAAAGGTCTTTGTTTGCCTTGATAGCCATTTTAACGCACTTCACTTCTTTTTATTTTTCTGCACTGCACATATCAGCCTCACTCTTTGGTCTAACAACTGTGGTGACCATACCATGGTTTGGGGTTGCGTCGCCAAATTACAACTGGGCGACTGCACTCTTACCTTGGTAGTGGAGTCCTACATGATGAGGCTCCGCCATCTGGTGGGCTGATAGGACTTAATCAGCCATTGTTGATAGTCGTTCTTTTGATTAACTCATGTGCAATAACACCAGTGTCAACTTTCATACCTCAGCACCAATTGACTTACAGGCTTTGTTGTTATATAAGTGGGATGAGTCAGTGCCTAATCTGACTATTTGTTTACGGTTGGTGAAGAAGGAAGCAAACCAGTTGAGGACTTTTTCTCAGAGGTGTATGAAGGTTTTAAGGATCTATATGAGCCTTTCATAGTCGGCAGTATCAAAGGCAGTCGAGAGGTCGACTAAGTAGAGTTGGGCCTCCTTTATCAAGTATGGCATGGATATTATAGAGTATATTGAGGGTGGCAGTATCTTTACTGTAGTCTTTGTGACCTCAGTGTTGTTAGGGGTCTGGAACATCATAAAAGGTGATTGGATGTATAGGTTGAAGGCCAACACATTTTTGAATGACGTTTCCCAGCCATGGTGGTTGGTGAATGGTCTGTAGTATGAAAGGATGTCCATGTTAGCATCTAGTTTTTTTAAGATGTGAGTGATATGCCCAAATTTAAAACTGCCCAGAAAGATGCCACCCTTAAGGAATGCATTGATTACTTAATACCATATTTTGTCAGAGATGGGGGGTATTTTTAATGTTATTGGCTGAGTTGATGTAATCTTGGTTGTGTGTGGTTTTTAAGATTTTTATGATTTTGTCTAGTATGATTTCAGAAATTGGGGTGAATTCGAACCATTCAGTGCAGCTAGAGAATGGAAGAAAGATATTGTGACTACTGGATGAAAGGGAGATAGATGCTTTCAGTGTAATAATTTGTTGACTTAAATGTTTTATTATTGCCCTTTGCTTTTTATGTCTACTTAATAGGTCTTTTAATTTCAATTTTTAATATTATTACCTGAACATCAATAAAAGAATGAACTGATGTTGAAATGCAATATTTCAGGCCTGATTCAAGGAGTCGGGCTTGGTGGAATTGCAACCTTGTTAATGGCTTTTGAAGGAATTTCATCAGGAAGCCACAAAGGCCACAGCCACAAATGCAGGATTAGGAACATGGTTGTGCGCATTCCTGAGTGGTCGTAAATAGAAAACAGGGGTCCACTCCAGTGGCAGCTGCTACCTGGAAGCAGCAGTGGGGCTGGGTGGGGAAAAGGGACTGGGGCGAGATGGTTTAAAAAAAAATCACTTACCTCCAGGCCGGCTGGCTGGAGGGCCGCAGCATCTCTTCTTCCTCTTCTTCCTTTCATCGTGGAGGAGACAGGAAGCAGGAAGCACCAGGGCTCCCTGCAGCCAATCATAATGCTGCAATGCAGTGTTGTGATTGGTCTGAGCGCCGTGACATGGTGCTCAGCCAGGGGATGGAGGTGTGGGCATGTTCCAATGCAGGCTGAAATGCAGCCTGCATGAAGAACACGGGATGTGCGCATGACTGTTTTGGGCGGTCCGAGAGTGCCCAAGCACTGATGCTCACATAGGGAGTGCAAACCACTCCTCCCCTGCTCGGAGAGCAGCCCCGCCCCACAAAGATGCTGCAACGGGGAAAACTAAAATGATAATAACCTTGAGTTATTATCATTTTATTTTTCCTTTTTTTACACTGCAACAATCAGTGGGGTGACGCTCCTCCGCCTAAACGGAGGAGCCGCCACTGGTCCACCCATAATCCCATGTGCCGTGCTTATTTACACACCCCACCCTGTAGGGCCAAACAAACAAAGCGATACCATAGGGATGATGGCCTAATAAACATACTTTTGTCACACGAAGGAACACACGCGTTCCCTGGATGGGAATGGGGAGGAAGTGAGACAATATTTGATGGTGATGTAGAGAATGGGGTTTCTCCGCGGTAAAACATGTTTCTCTGGTCAGGATAAAAAAGTTGAAAGGTGTAAATGCACATTTGCATGACTTTTCACATGCAGAATGTTCCCCCTTTTGCAACTCCTATATATTTCTAAGAGTATCATTGGATTTTTTATTGTACCCATGAAAGTCAGAAATTTGCTTGAAAACTAGCAATTGTACCATATAAGAAGTGGCCATCTTTGGTCTCTTCCCCAAACAAGCATTGGCAATGGCAACAGGGCTTGTTTAGTTAGGCAACTCATCTAAGCAAATATGTAATTAATGTAATTAATTACATTCAAGCTTGTCTTGTTAGCTTTGCCAATGCAGGGAAAACATCAAAAGCACTGCTTTGTATACAGCCTGTATGTCAGAGACAAAAAATTGAAAGTGACTACCAGTGTGACGCTTGAGTGTACTTTTCAGATGTAAACTAGTCCCTCGTGCATTCCAAAGGAAGAACCTCCTTGAAGGCGGAATGATGCACCAAAGCTTAATCTACGTATATTTAAATAATGTGTAACAAAATGTCTAGCAGGCAGATATGCTGTCTCAAAAAGTAAAATCAGCCTGCTCCTGGACTTTGGTCTACACAGTTGACACGATTTGCATGTATGAATTTTCAGGACATATAAGCGTTGCCTGGAATAAGTTGTAGAGATAATGAGGTTCAGTCGCATTTACTGGGGTAAAAGGCTCTCTGCAGCTGGCACACAACCTCTTTGCAGCAGGCACACAGCCCATGGACTTTAATTGCTTAGGAATAAGGTGTACAGAAAGTCGCCTTGACAGGCAGGGAAAATACATTTCGAGATGTTAGCGAAACTTGCATTTAAAATGAGTTTTTTAAGTGAAACTCACAAGGCATGAATTGAGTTTGTGTATTGGCAGGTGACGGGAATGTTAATAATAATGTCTGATTCGTTTGGTATTTATTATTTGGGTTTCAGGTGGTTGCTCAGAATTTACTTGATGGAAAAAGAAAGAGTGATAGTTGCAGGATTCTTACACTGAATATAAAATAGTGCAAAATTGGAAAGTTACGCCAGGGAACCACTTATCCCACTTAAATATGGTTTCAAAATATTATGCTACCATAATATTGTAGGAAAAATGTAAGATATTGAGGTCAAACTTTTTGCCAAGTGAACAGCATATGGTTAAGTAGATTTGCTTACTGAACTTCACTTATATGTACTTTGAAAAATGTTTGAAAGCCTAATAAGGTTTTCCTGATTAATTTATTTTTGTATCATTAACATTTCCATGTGAAATCCAATACAAGGAAAATAAATCAAGGTTCATTGCTGGAGAGTATTTGAGGAGAAGTTCACAGCTGCTCTGCTCATGACTGCCCCGGGCATTCTTCATGCTGGTTTATCCCACAGCCTCAAGACAAGGGCCACCCTGACAGCTCTGCTTTTTTCACACCTCACACCCTTGTCTGGCTGTCAACCACTGAGGAACTCCTAGAATGAGAGAGGTATGCAAGGGGGAAGTTGAGACTAGACATGGTAGGTAAATTGAAAGTAACAAAACCTCGTAATAAACATAGAACGGAGGCACTCATTATGTAAATGAGCAACAGAAACCTGAAAAAAAATTGAAAAAACATCTTAAAAAGAACATGCATAGCCAAATTGAGAAACGCAGAACATAAGGCTCAGAAACCAAGAAGCAGACCAACCATCCAGGAAGTAAAATAGGGTTGCCTTCAAGCAGGGTGAGACAAGAAAAAATAGTATGAACATACCAGGGCAGTGGAACTAAAAAAAAAGAAAAGAAAAAAACATCTAAAAAAAAAAGAACATGGACAGCTAAATTGAGAAACACAGAACATAAGGTTCAGAAACAAAGAAACAGACCAACACCCAGGAAGTAAAATAGCAATGTGCCGGTGTGTCAATGTTCTGATTTGTTGCCTTTGCCTCAAATTGTAAAGCGCTCTGATATCCTTCGGGATCAAGTTTGCGCTGTATAAAACTTTATAAATAAATAAATAAATAAACATACCAGGGCAGCGGAAGGTGATGCAAGCCTCAGCAACGAGCCCTCACCCGCTTCTGCTGTCCCTGGGGTCGGTGCTTCATCTGCTCCATTGCATTGTACGGATGGCGTGAAGGAGATGCTGCCGTCATGAGGCCATTCCCGACTTCTAGTTCTCAGTTCCAGCCTGCGGGCTGCCTCCCTTTTCCTAGATATAGTTTGTGTCCTTCTCTACCCTCTCGTCTACTCAATCTTTTGTCCTTGTCATATAAGACTTGTTGACTTACTGGTCGTATTTTCCTTTTATCTGTGTCCACACCCAGTGCCTCTCTTCTTTTGCCCCCAAGATCCCTGCATGTGCACTCCATGTGCCTTTCTATTGCATTTGGTGTTTGCCACCACTGGTTGTTTTAATTTCTGGGCTCCTGTCCCACCACCTCTCTTTGTCTGTCCCTTGCCACCCTTCACTTAGGTTGCTTCTGTCTTTGCAATCCTGCACACCACCATCCCCTTGTTGTAACAGAAGTGTGCCAAGACCTGCAACAATGTTCGGGGTTCGCCCCTAATGAGCATCAGTGCGTGCTCAGAAGTGAGACTTACACAAATTGAACGAGTATTTGCTTCAAGGTGTGTAACTTACACAAATCAGTGAGTCTTTATTTTTCCCTTGGTGGTCTCACTGTGTCATTTGCCCCTTTGTCTCCCGCCTTGTGTTCTCCCTGTGATGCAAGTTGTTTTGCCCTGTGCTGACCACTCATAGGGTCTACCCCATAAACTCTCTGCTATTTGCCCTCTGAAAGTCCGCCCCTGACACGCTGCTGCCTCTGTGTCGAAGGGCAAAGAGCAAATGGAGCTCAACACCCAATCCCAAGGTGCCCAGATCATGGAATGTACATCATGACCACGAACATAGATCTACTGGCACGCGGTTGGTGGACTCGCTAGGTGTGTGGCACAAGGGCAGTTGACCGCCCAGGGGGTGTGTTGGAAAATTCTTTGCCCAATGTTAGCTAATCCATACACAATAAAAAGATAGACAAGTATCTCAGCCAAAGACTATCGATGCGGCAATGGAGAACGTTCGTATTTCTGGGCAAAAGGATGTCCAGGGGTCATCAGTATCTCAGGTTGAGCCACGTGCAGGCTTGCAGCCCAAAGGATAAATCACAACAATTCAAACACAACCAGGTAATGACAACAAACTGGATTTGAATGCTGAAAAATGTTCTAATAGCGGGTGTGTTCGCTAATAGTTTACCTTTTACCGAGAACCTTACCCATAAGTATGAGTTAAGCAAAAGCCTGGGGATTCAATGCACCAGCAACATCCATTTATCCTTCATGACAACAATGATAAAACGAACCCCAGGCTAGCTGAAAGCCTTCCTGGAGGAATTCCTACATGTATTACTACATCAGCACTCTGTTGAGTTGTATGACATTACCACACATGCCATTACCACACATGCATTTACCACACATGCCTTTACCACACATATAATACCAATGCATACATTACATTGTGGACATTTATCATGAATTGTGTTTATATATATATACACACATGCACACACAACACATGCACACACATATAGCACAAACATATGTATAAACATATATATGTCTGTTTCTGAACAGACACATGTATACTTTTTTAATTAGTTATTTATATATATAAACTACTCACACACACACACATATATATATATACTTTTCATATACTTTATATTGGGAGAACCTCCTCTTTTTAACTACTTACCTTTGTTTACCTCTTCCTTCTTCTGAACCCTAAATTGACCCTTACTTACCTTTACCTCTACTGCTACCCACCCCTAAACACTAAAACCATCCTTAACTCTCTTTACCTCTACCCACCCCTTAACCCTAAATTCACCCGTACCTACTTTTACCTCCACCCACTCTTAAAATTGGCCTTTCTTGCAGTGAACAACCATATCCCTGAAAAGAAAGATGGGGCAGAATTCATAGATAATTTGTTGGCCCACCAGTTTGACCAGACCAAGAAAGGAAGCGTGTATACGACTATCCACACAATCAGCTCAGACACACCACTAGGAAATACAACACAAGTCCAGCTCTTATTAGACTGCCCCTGAAGATGCCAGGGAGTCCCCAGCGTGACCGTAGCACACATCAATCAACTGTGACATGAACACACATGAAATACGTGAAGTGCAGTGCAACACATTCCAAACATATGGACCCTGAAATGCACTGAGCCATTCCATAATGGTTGTGCGTCACAATACTGATTGGCAGCATATCTACCTGCAATAATATTGAGTGTAGAATATCTCTTAGCACTAGATCATGAAGATAAGTGTTTAGACTTTAGTCTAGATAGACCACTCTTAAAAAACATTCGTGCAGATCCCACCGTGCATACTAAAAGAGTGCAGAATGTCATCTACCTTGAAATGGTAAATCTACGGATACATATGCAAGCGATCTACAGTTCATAACTGCACATCTATGTACCTTGAAGTTAAATACATATCTTCAAAGTTCTTAGAAGTTGAGTTAAGAAAAGTAAACCCGCACTTACCTATATGCACTTACCTTGATGATATAGTCATGGGCCGTATTCTGCAATCGATATTGTGGTAGAACGCTATGGATAATATAATTCCAGCAATCGATGTACTCACTCTTTTCAAGCAGTAAAGGCTAATAGAAGGCAAGAAGGCCACAGAGAGGTACTCCACGGAGCCTGGCAACCTAAAGGTTGAGGTCCAAAACTGGAGCACCAATGGCCACCTTCAAAGCATGGGGTCAACAAAATATTTTGTCAAATACATAAGAGGATGCCATGGAGCAATCAAGACAATGAGAAGGGCAAACTATGTCGAATTAACAAAGCTACAAAACAATGGAAGGACATCTTCAATACTGAACACGAAAAGCACCCAACATCTAATTTGAAGATACCATAACAAAAATGTGAAAGGATACAGCCAAGAAATATTTACAATCACCATATCCTAGTAGTTCCACTCACCACTGCCTCATGCCTGTCTGATTTTGAATTAATGACAGTAAACAATCCAACAAATTATGCCGTTTACCCATCCCCCCCATTCTGCATCAAATAATTCATACTAAAAGTGGGCCTAAAAATAAAACTTGTTTTCATAGGATGCTGCATCTGCATCACCGGTGGCAGTGTCACTGACATGATCACGTCACATGACCCATCTTTAGCCACATCACAGCTCTTCCGGTGCTTAAAAACACAGTCGGAAGGAGTCCTGGTGTAAAAAAGAAAATCTGTATGTAGTGTTACCCCTGTAAAAGAGACAAAAATATAAAGCTGCTGCACAGGGGGCACTCTCTACTAAAATAAGGTCGAGAAATGCAGGCGAAAGGTGGGTGGGCCTCGCTATTGGATATAGGCCTCAATGTGTGTTGGGCATGTCCTTGCACTAGACAACTCTTACGTAAATACCGCATACATATGTGATCAATGTACACTTGGTGTTGGAGTGGATCCCTATATGGAGCACCTCTTCTGGATAATGAGGTGTGGTGTGGTGTGGTTAGTTCTGTCTATGCTCTGAACACTCCCTGCATCCAAATATTCTGCAGTGTTGATGACGAGAAGGGCTGCATAGTCCAACCGGTCACTGGCAGCTGTTGCTTTACTGAACACCTGTCCTGGATGTATGACCTAATCAAAGTTTACCACACCGGCAACAGTGTGTAGTTTCTCTTTGCGTGGCACAGACGAGGGATGGAGACCACGCTGGCACTGAATGAACAGCACAGTGTGATTTTTCTTAGGATATCTTCAGCCTTGTTGGGACAGAAAAGTCCCTTGGATGGATTTGTGGGTGTGCATCTCTACTGGCTCTTCCTGGAGTTGAGGGTTGTGCATTCCCTCCAGCCCCCAGTTACCCTCAAGAGCCTCCTCTGTACTTAGCCCCCTCCACGGCCTGTGGGTGATCAGAGTGGTGACTGGTATGGGATTGGCAGTGAGATGTTGTAGGATCCATCTCTGAAGCTCAAGAGGCTCCGCCTGCCTCCCGGAGAGTGACCATATTCCTGTGGTCAATCCAATGCCCATTGCACTCGCTTGTTGCTTGACACATGGGAGCATCACCACCACCGTCCATGGTCAACTCTGCAACCAATGCTGCCGCTGGAGGGGGCCACCCTGAAACCATTGACCCCCGCATCATATGTGGGGCACCATGGTACACAGACTCTTGGGACAAGCTCTAGTGCCTCTACAGCCTCCAGTGAATTTTGCAAGGGGCCTGTGGGTGTGACCTACACTTCTATTTGGGTGGTGACTTTTTGTTGGTCCTTAACCACACCAGAAACTGCGGCCGCTTCTGCAACATAACCACAGCACCATCTGCAACCTCTGCCAGTGAAGAGGTGGGATAGGATGCACTGAACCACACCAGCAGGGACCTCACATCTGAATTTCTTCTGCAAAGCACAGGGAAATCTACAGGCACTGATATTGTTCACAAGCCCAGGGTTACTCCAGAGACCTTGTCCTGATTCCAAAACTAATGGGGTACAAGCTCAAGAGACACACCTATGACAGAGACACATCTGCCTGCATCCTCTCCTGTGAGTCTGGGCCTGTGAATGTCCTTCTTCACATGGTTTTAAATGCTTTTCTTGTAGAATTTGCGTTAGACCCTGTTCGTTGCACCTATTTGAGTGACATACTGCAGAACTGTTATAATAAAAGACCTTTTCTTTTAATAAGTAAAAGCACATGTCTGGAAATTAATTATTGAGAGCTATTATGTTTAATATGGAGTTCTGAGTCTCTAACTTCACACCCTCTCCCTGATTGAGCCTTGGAACGCTCACCTCACTATTCTGAAGGTCAAGCGGTAAATGGCGCTCAATTATCAGTGACCTTTGAAGGTCAGACCCGGGGCATCTGTGGCAAAAGGAGTCAACCCCCACGGTAAGGGCCCAGTAATCCCTGTGTACCTTGGGACCTCCAAACGGGTTCTGACGACCCCAATCCCCAATGTGTCATTGATTCACAGGCCCACTGTGGCTAGGTAGACCTCCATTAAACCCCAACAATGAACAGGACTGTTTAAGGCACATTTCAAAGTCCAATAAAACGCTGTGCCCTCAGCCAGTGGACCCATGATGCTTCTGTGGTTGGCATTGCTTTTATAATCTGTCATACCCATTCTAAACAGCACTTTTATTCTTCTGTGAATAATTATTAGTCTCACCTCCTAAATATGCAGATCTCGGCAGCTAAAATCTCAAAAGTAATAGAATTAAAGGTAAAGATTAGTGGGCAGAGGTGGGCAAAGGGAGAGAGGGAAAAGGTAGGAAGGAAGGAGGTATCGTTAGAGAAGAAAGCTAGAAATGGTAAATTAGGAGAGAGAAGGGAGAGTGAGAGAGATTTGCAAAATTAGGTGAGAGAAAGAAGGTAAAAGGGTGAAAGGTTAAGACTGAAAGGATTAAGAAGGAGAAAAATACAGAACTAGGAAGAGACAAGGATGAAAAAGAGAAAAGTTCCTTTTCAGTTCCCTCCACTCCATAAAGTTGTCTTTAGATCCTATCGCATTGCGCCGAGTGCGTGGTTGGTGTTTTAAACATTTATTATTTGCCCCACAATTTTCAACCAGTCCTTGGGGTGAAATATAACATATGCATTGTGTGCTTTAAAAAAAAGACCGTCTCTCCTAAAGATGTCTGGGGGAGAGCACTACTACTTTGTCCTTCTTTTATGTTGTTGCACTTACTGGGGGAGGGGAATACACAAATCCTCCAGGCAGTGTGTCTGTGCAGGTGGTGCTGATCTAGAAGCTTGGCATCAGGCTGAATACAGACATGGAACTTCCAGTGTGAAAATGTGCAAAAAGGTGCAAACTCCAAAGTCCATGAAGGTAGATTTTTATTAACTAGTAAGTTGTAAGAATCGGATAGGTAACTGCTACACATGATGTAGATGAACCCCATGCACTAGGAGGACATGTACAACATTCCATATATAAAATATATCTACTGTGCTGAAGAGTAATAAGAAAAACAGGGAATTAAGGGAACCAAGGGCCAGGTGTAGGTAGGGAAAGGTTTGCTATTACCAGATAGGGAAGTTTTGCAATTTGCTATTTGGTAATCACATTCACCAATGTATGAAAGTTCACCAATGTATGAAAGTGTGCTTTACACTTTCTGAGATTCCCAGGGGGTCACAAATAAACCTACCTAATTAATATTAATGAGGTAGGTCTTGGTATGTGACCCATTGGGAATCCTAAAAAAAATCACAGGGATTGTGGCCTGCTGGGGTCAGCAGACCACCATGTCTGAGACTGCTTTTCGATAAAGCATTTTTTTTAATGCAGCCCGTTTTCAGTAAAGGAAAACAGGATGCATTAGAATAGGAAAAATCAAAGTTTTCCTTTCATTTTTCAAGCGCACGACTGCCTTGGGCCGTTTGTGAACAGTAAAACGCTTTGTGCATTTGGCCCTAAGACCTAACACCTTCCTCCTTCACGACCACACAGACAGGACACACAAGGGCCTATATACAAGCCCCTGGAGCCACCTCTGCATCACTTTTTGTTGACACACCAGTGGCAAAATCAGTGCACCACACCGCTCCAGATCTACAAACTGACATGTTAAGGCCAAAGTGTTAGTTTGTAGAGCCCATGGCACATCATACCTGCGCCAGGTAAAATGTATGCAGGGTAGGCGTTCTTACGCAAAAAGCCACGTAGAAGTTGTGCAGTGAGATTTACATTTCACTGCGTCACTCTCCGACTTGACTGCATCAAAATCCCTATGACTGCTCAGACCAGGAGTAAGCATTGACTCAGGGGTTTTATAATGGGACTCACCTTCGATGCTGATGACGGAGCGGTTCCATCATCAGCATCGGTTGGGCTGTGCTGATGACGGAACTGCTCCGTCATCAGCACAGCTCCCGAGGGGAGCATTGGCGCTCCCCCCTGGGGCATCGATCGTGGTCTTTTAAGCAGGGATGGCAGCGGAAGAGTTTCCGCTGCCACCCCCGGGCTCCCCCACACTGACTAATTTGTATGCTGAACAGTTTTTGAGGGAGAACAGTGCCAGCCTTAAGCCCCACGCTAGTGCTACCCGGTGGACTCCCACAAATCTGGAAGAGGTGAAGAAGTTCTTGGGTTTAACTTTTTTGATGGGCTTGCTTAGGAAGCCATCAACGGCTTCATATTGGTCTACTAGTCCCTTGATGGCAACTGATATATTTCGGGCAGTCATGAGTCATGATAGGTATTTGCTTCTGCTTCGGATGATGCATTTTGTCAATAATGGTTTAGCTTTGTCAAGAGGTCACCCTGATTGTGACCGTCTTTTCAAGATTCGGCCTGTCATTGATCACTTTGTTGATCGATTTTCTGAGATCTATGCTCCAGGGAAAGAAATTGCAGTGGATGAGTCTTTGGTATTGTTCAAGGGTCACTTGATTTTTAGGCAATACATTCCTAGTAGGAGGGCACGCTATGGAATTAAGCTGTATATGCTGTGTGACAGTGAGACTGGATATGTCTCTAATTTCAGGGTGTACACCGGTAAGGAATCCAAGATTAACCCCCCTGGTTGTCCGTCCACTTTTGGAGTGACTGAGAAAATTGTGTGGGAACTTGGTAGAGGATTATTTACCAAAGGCCATCATTTATATGTAGATAACTTCTACACTGGTGTGCGGTTGTAAAGGGAATTGGCCAGAGTGGACATTGTTGCTTGTGGCACAATCCGCTCTATCCGTAAAGGTTTACCAAAAGAACTTATTTGTCAAAAGCTTGTCCGGGGACAGTGCAGTGCATTGCGTTGCGAGGAGCTTCTGTCTGTGAAGTTTTCAGACAGGAGAGATGTCTACATGTTGACTACCATCCATGATGAAAGCACTGAACCGGTGACTGTTTGGGGTGAGGTTGCTGAAGCGCGCAAACCTGTGTGCATTTTAGACTATAATAGGCACATGGGTGGTGTTGACAGAGTAGATCATAGGTTGGAACCGTATGCTGCTCTTCGTAAGGCTTACATTTGGTACAAGAAGTTGGCTATCCATCTTTTCCACTTGGTAACCTGTAATGCTTTTGTTGTGTTCCAGGAATCTTGTCCTCAGTCAAAGATGACTTTTGTAAAGTTTCAGAAGTCTGTAATAGGCAGCCTTGTTTTAGTGGCATGGGCAAGTGTTCCTAGAGTTAGAGTGGTGGAGGATGTTGCTAGATTGAAAGATCGCCACTTTCCTGATCACATTCCTGCCACATCCTCAAAAGACTTTCCCAGTCGGAGATGTAGAGTCTGTTGGCGAAGAGGTTTGTGGAAGGAGGTTCGTATGTACTGCCCCGAGTGTCCTTCTAACCCTGGGCTGTGCGTGCCTGCCTGTTTTAGAATGTACCACAAGCAAAATGATTTTTGGGAGCATCCATGACTGGTAAAGTGAACTGCCTGGCCTCTATTCTTTAATAATTTTTGTTCAGTTTCAAAGTTGGCATTTGTGTAGTGTATTTAGTTTTAGTTGTTGTGTTATTAGATTTGTATCAATTTGCAATTTGTTTGTGTTTTCTTATTTATATTAAAAAAATTCTTAAATATGATGTCGGTTTGCGTGTAGTGGCGATTGTCTGGTGGTGTGCGTGGTCTGGCGCTTGGCTGGCGGTGTGTGTGGTCTTACGCTTGCCTGGTGGTATGTTTGGATTGGTGTTTGGCTGGTGGTGTGCCTGGACTGGTGCTTGGCTGGCGGTGTGCGTGGAGTAGCCCTTGACTGGCGGTGTGCGTGGACTGGCGTCTGGCTGGCGTTGTGCGTGGACTTGCGTTTGGCTGGTGGTGTGTGTGGACTGGTGCTTGGCTGGCGGTGTGCGTGGCCTGGCGCTTGCCTGGCAGTGTGCGTGGACTAGCGTTTGGCTAGCAGTGTGTGTGGACTGGTGCTTGGCTGGCGGTGTGCGTTGTCTGGTGCTTGCCTGGTGGTGTGCATGGACTGGTGCTTGGCTGGCGGTGTGCATGGAGTCGCGCTTGGCTGGTGGTGTGCGTAGACTGGCATTTGGCTGGCGGTTTGCATGGACTGGTGCTTGGCTGGTGGTGTGCTTGGACTGGCGCTCGGCTGGCGGTGTGTGAGTAGTGACTTGATGCTGGTTACTACACACACTGCTAGCTGAGCGCCACTCCATGCAATCCATCAGTTTGTGTAGTTGCTGTGTCAGGAATGTGGGCATGTGAAAGTGATGGGCCCTTGAATGGCGCTGTCTGCTGGTGGAAGTGTTGTAATGTGATGGGTCCGCGGCTGGCGGTGTGAATGTTTTGTGTGTGTCACACGTATGAAAGGTGTATAAATGGCCTGTAAAGAGGTTGGTGCCTTGTCGTGACTTCACAGATCACGAGATGTGAGTCAATGGTTTAGTTTCTCGTCCTTTCAATTATTAACAGTGCATTTCATTTTTGTGAAATCACTTGCTAATACAATTGTATATACTGAACCATCACTCACCCTCGTGCCAAATCCAACCAGTATGTATGTGTGTTTGAGGAATTGATGGCTGTGTAGTAATTGTTTTTTTGGGGGGTTTTTTTAAGCAGGGTGCCCCTTGTCCCTTTTTTGTGAATGTTGTGATGTGTTGCTTTCGTGCCTGGTGGTATGAATGGTCTTCTGTGTATCAAGTATGAAAGGTTTGTGAATGGCCTGTAAAGCGGCTGGTGCCTTGAAGTGGCTTTACAGCTCACACGCTGCGAGTCATTGGTTGTTTTTTTTTGTCCATGTAATTGACAGTGCATTTCATTTTTGTGAAATCTCTTGTTAATAAATTTTATATACTGAACCATCACGCGCCCTCGTGCCAAATCCAACCAGTATGTGTGTGTGTTTGAGGAATAGATGGCTGTGCAGGAATCTTTGTCTTTTTAGTCTCTCTGCCAAGTGTGTACATGATGATGAAATGAATGAAATGAATGAGACTTATATAGCGCACGACTTACCCTGGGGCATCTCCGCGCTTGCTTAGGGAACCCGTCCTGGTATTCCCCTGTGAGATAACCCTGGCAGGGTATCCACAAGGTGAAAGCCAGGCATCCCACCGCGAGGGGCCGTTGTGGAGATTAAGCAAGCTATTGCCCAGAGTCGCAGAGTGTGAACCCGTGAGTCGAGAAGGCACCGGAGCGAGAATTAACGAGTCCGTGGAATTTTTTAGCCCAAGACCCGCCGAGGCGGGGAATTGAACCCTGGTCCAGGGCCGAACTCAAGCTCCAGGTCTGCCGCCTCTAACCCCTGAGCCACACTTCTCGTGTCACACGTCATTCCACCTATGAATAACCTTCCAATTGTAGAAATTGTTGAAAACCCATTGGAGTACATGGTGATGTCTCTCTGGTGAATTCTAACAAGTTATTTTATCCAAAACATCCTGCAAAACTCACAATGTCTGTCACATTTTCCTTGTAATATTGTGCCAAAATTGTCACACTGCAGAACTAAACAACTAATTTTGTCAAAACGATCTGGTTTTGCTAGGGGGGTCACCTGGGTTTTTCACTCCGTGCTCTGCGGCCATTTAGGGAAACCTACCAAACCCACACATATTTTGAGGTAACATCGAGATTGCCTATCAAAAAACGTTTTGGGCCCTTGCCTGTCGCAGGTACTTGCGCTTCCCACACAAGTGAGGCACCATTTTTATTGGGAGACCTGGCGAAACGGTGGGAGGTAGGAAATTTGTGTGAGCCCGGTGATGCCACACTGTCCCACACAAAAATGTGTGAAAAAATGAATTTTTTCAGCTAAAATTGAGGTTTGCAAGGGATTCTGGGTAAGGGGACGTTGGGGGATCCATGCAAGCCATACCTCCTTGGAAGCCCCCGGGTATCTACTTTCCAGAAATATGTAGGTTTGGTAGTTTTCCCGAGGTGCCGGCAGAGCTAGGGTTAAAAAACTACAGCTAGACACTTTGCCAAAAAAGGGTAATTTTTCACTGTTAAATTGAGGTGTGACCATGTTGCGTTTTGCGCCGTTTCATGACGCAGGCACTAACCCGACCCACACAAGTGGGGTACCATTTTTCTAGGAAGACTTTGGGGAACACAGGGTTGAAGGAAATTTGTGGGTCCACGCAGATTCCAGAACTTTCCACCACAGAAATGTGGTGAACATTTGTTTTTTTTGTCAATTTTTAGGTTTGCAAGGGATTCTGGGTAACAGAACCTGGTGGGGGGCAGTCAAGTCACCCCATCCTGGATTCACATGGGTGTCTAGTTTTCAAAAATGTTTAGGTTTGCTAGGTTTCCCTAGGTGCCGGCAGAGCTAGGGTTCATAAACTAAAGCTAGGCACTTTGCCAAAAAAGGATAATTTTTCACTGCGAAATTGAGGTGTGACCATGTTGCGTTTTGCGCTGTTTCCTGTCGCAGGCACTAGGCCGACCCACACAAGTAGGGAACCATTTTTCTCAGAAGACTTTGGGAAATGCAGGGTGGAAGGACATTTGTGGATCCACGCAGATTCCAGAACGTTCCACCACAGACATTTGGCGAATATGTTTTTTTTTTTACAATGTTTAGGTTTGCAAGGGTTTCTGGGTAACAGACCCTGGTGGGAGGCAGTCAAGTCACCCCATCCTGGATTCCCCTGGGTGTCTAGTTTTCAAACATGTATAGGTTTGCCAGGTTTCCCCAGGTGCCGGCAGAGCTAGGGTTAAAAAACTACAGCTAGGCACTTTGCCAAAAAAGGATAATTTTTCATTGCGAAATTGAGGTGTGACCATGTTGAGTTTTGCGCTGTTTCCAGTCGCAGGCACTATGCCGCTCCACACAAGTGGGGTACCATTTTTCTCGGAAGACTTTGCGGAACGCTGGGTGGAAGGAAATTTGTGGATTCACGCAGATTCCAGAACTTTCCACCACAGAAATGTGGAGAAAATGTGTTTTTTTTGGACAATATTTTAGGTTTGCAAGGGTTTCTGGGTGACAGAACCTGGTGGGAGGCAATCAAGTCACCCCATCCTGGATTCCCCTGGGTGTCTAGTTTTTAAAAATGTCACTCTTTCCTTGGTGCGACACGCTTCCCGGTGATGAAGCGGCGTCTGCTGCGACGTCGGTCCTCCTCTCCAGCGATGCGAGATACTTTACAAGATGCGAGTCGCGACTGGCCCTGCGACAAGCTTCCTAGCGATGCGTCGGCATCTGTGGCGACATCGATCCTCTCTACTGGCAATGCGAGTTGCTTCCACAACGATGCGAGCTGCGACAGGTCCTGCGACACTCTTGATGGTGATGCGGCGGCATCTGCGGCAACGTCGATTCTCTTCTCCGGCGATGAGCCTCGACAGGCCCTGCGACGCGCTCCTCAGAGATGCGGTGGCGTCTGCGGCGATGTTGGTCCTTCTCTCTTGCGACATGCTTCCCGGTGATGCGTGGGCATCTACGGCGATGTCGATTCTCTTCTCCGGTGCAGCGGGGCACTTTGTGTTGGGAAGCGGCAGCGGCAGTTCTGCGACACGCTTCTAGATCTTGAGTCGCACTTCCAGCTCCTTGTGACACGCAAATCCCCACAAAGTCCAGCACAGCTGCAGGTACTTCAGGAAGACTTTTAGGAAGCTGGTGGGTCAAGTCTGTTGTCCCTGAGACTTCAGCAGGAGGCAAGCTCTTTTCCAAGCCCTTGGAGATCCTTCACAAGTTGAAAGTAAAGCACACAAAGTTCTTTCTCCTTTCTTTGGCAGTCAGGCAACTACTGCAGGCCAATCCCCCAAGCAGCACATCAGCTCAGGGATAGTCTGTCCTCAGTTTCTTCAGGTTCCTCTCCTCAGCAAAGGTTTCTTCTTGCAGTCCAAAGTGATCTATTTCATGGGATCAGGGTCCCAATATTTATACCCCAAAATCCTTTGTTCTCTGAGGGGAGAGGGGCCTTTGCCCAGTCCAAACCAGTTCTGAAGCACTCTGTTTACCAGACTTCTTCTTTCCTTTCACAGTTCAGGGCAGGAACATCAGACGCCCCACAGGATGTGGAGCCAGCATTGTGGAGGAAAGGCACAGCCCTGGAGCACTTTGTTGACATGATTCCTTCTCTCCTCTCACAGTGCAGGGCAGAGACATCAGCCACACCACAGGGGGTGGAGCACGCACTGTAGGGGGCAGGCACTGTCCTATTCAGGTCCCAGGTGCAACTTCTCCCTCCCATCTAGATGCAGATCTCTCTATTCACCACTGGGCTGACTCATTCTGTCTCCTGGAATCCCCCAGCCCTGTCACTCAAACTCCAGACAAGGGATACACAGCCTAGCAGAGGCAGGCATGAAAGGTTAGGCAAGAAAATACCTACTTAAAAGTGGTATTTTCAAACACAGAATGTTAAAACCAACTTCACTAAAAGATGTATTTTATCATTCTGAGTACAGGCATACTAAACTCGAATTTCTACCATGTTCTCTGAGACAGTTAGGATTATAAACATGTAATAATCTAACAGCCCATTCTGGCCTATGGAAAACAGGTAGCCTTGCAATTGTGAAAAATGAAAATGGCTGTAATTCACTATTAGGACATGGCACACACATCAGGGCTTGTCCCACCTTATACTTACAATGCACCCTGCCATTGGGCCTACCATAGGGTTGACTGATATGAAGAAAAGAGAAGGTTTAGGGACTGGCAAGTGGGTGCACTTGGCCAGTTAGCTTGACAGTACCAGACTTCACGCAGGCTCAGCAATGGCAGACCTTAGACACATGTTACAAGACTGCTTCTGTGGGTGGCACAACCAGTGCTGCAAGCCCACTAGCAGCATTTGGATTTACATGCCCTGGGCACACTAGACTAGGGTCTGACAAGTAAACCAAATAGCCAAACATGGAACCACTGATTAATACATCAATTTACAATAGGGAAAGCATATGCACTTTAGCACTGATCAGCAGTGGTAAAGTGCCCAGAGTCATAAAACAGCCAACAACAGGTCAGACAAAAGAGAGGAGGAAGGTAAAAAGTTCAGGGATGACCCTGCAAAAAGGGCCAAGTCCAACACACCACCCTTCCAGCCAAAACGCAGGGTAGACCAATCACTACCTTGATTGGCTTCCCTGCTTTGGGCGATAGAACCTGGACCTAGCCCGCAGGGGAACATTCCAGTTCTATGCCAATCTGAACCAATTTCAAATCCTCTGTCCATACTCTGAGGGTCCACCAAGCTAATCCATGGGGAACCCTTCTCTTTACCTGTGGACACCACCTGTGCAGCATCTAACCTTAACTTGCTCACCGGTGTGTCCCAACAGACAGCCAGCAAGTCAGAGTGACCACTGACAGTAGTCAGAGGTGAGACCCAGGCCGTATGCCTCTCAGGGCTCTCAAACCTCTGTAGTGTCAGAGAGCGGGGGCAGTAGCCCCAGGTGCTTGCCACCCTTTGTCCAGTCTCCCTCCTGTCAAGTCAGCGATGACATCATGGCACTGACCCACCAGCCATAGGCCTGTACCCGGTGGCTGGACCAGAGACTGGGGTAGGCGCTCCCACACCTGGTCCTCCTCCTTGGGGATCTGTACCCTCCCACCTGGAGTGGTACCCCCTTCCAGAATTGTCAGGGCACCTGTGGCAGGTGTCCTGCACAATTCACCCACCAGTTGAGGGGTTCTGTCCTGCAACTGGACTTCCAGGTCAGGGGGGACCCCCTGAACCTGGCCCTCCAACCTGGGGTCTAAACCCTCGGGCTGCACCGGGGTCAGAGGCGAGGACTCCCTCTCTCTGCACCCCCTCCCAGAATACTGCACCCTCCCAACTGGAGTGGTACCCCTAGAAGCTACCTCGGTCAGGACACTGATTACAGTTGCACTTCCTCCAGGTCTGACAACACCTGAACCTGGCTTACCAACCCAGGGACCAAACCCTGCGGTTGAACAATTGCCTGGCGCACCAGGACTTCCTTGGGAGTATGCATGCCCCCCCTGAGTGTAACACAATACTTGTGTGTTGTGTGATAGGCTGCCTGGCACAGATCTCCCGACCCCTGTCCATCTGATAGTGTGAGAAGATCCTCCAGGACAGAAGTGTTGTCACCACAGTCATCCACTGGTGACTCAGCCCCTCTGGCTGGCCCCTGACCCACTGGTTCTTCCACTGGGGACTCCTTCCCCCTCTCATCCCTCAGTCTCGACTTCTGCACCCTCCAATTAGGAGCGGCACTGCCAGACACCAGAACTGATGGAGGCCTGCTTACAGACACTCCCCGTTCACCAGACACTAGGGGACCCCCCTCAGTGGATGGCCCATCAGGACAGCCTTAGTTCCCCTTAAAGAACCATCCAGGCTCTGAGACTGGGTTTCGAGCAGCTGGGGACATGCAGCCCCACACACACTCCTTCTCCACTGAGACAGGACGTGAACCCCTACACCCCTCCCACTACAACGGGACCTATCTGGGCTACTCTGCACCACTTCCACCACTCTGGGTTGGAAGATACCTGAGCCACTCCCCACAGGGCCACTCCCCAATGCCTCTCCAGACCCTCTGGAATCCACCAGAAGGTCTGCCTCTAATGTGAGCTCCCTGGGATCAGAGAACTCACTCTCCAACAGGTGTTGGCATAGCTCTGGAAAACAGGGACTTACAATATGCTCTCCCTCACTTGGATCACACAGCCCCCCACAGGGGTTAACCAAACTATCTTTCACCTCACAATCCGGTACCTCGCATACGTACTCCACACCAGTCTCCTGAGATTGGCAAGACAGTATCTGATTGTCCCTGTCACTCAACCCACTCTTCTGGGCGGTCTTCACACTCACATGCCAGGACTTCAACTTTGGGGGAACTCCTCTCCCTGCACCTCTCATCTAGAGTCAGTAGAGTATCCCTTCCACCACTAGGACCATGAACCCCTGCACCAGTTACCACATTCTCCTCAGGGACACTGCTCACTACGGAGCTACCTCATGTCCTTGAACCTCCTTGTGTATGTTAACCCCTTCCAAGTCAGGCGCCACATCTCTGGGTGTGCCCAGGGTCAGCACTAGATAACTCAATTTTGCTGCCACCATCTGAGCTGGATGCCATCTCCAACTCAGCAAAGCTCACTTCCTGAGCTACACACATTTATTTTTTCTTGGCTGAGACACTCATGGCCTCAAGCCTCTCGAGCTCCAAATCAAGCTCGCTCATTCTCAAGTCATGATCAAACTGCATCCTCTTTTCCTCTAGTGCCAATGTCCTAGTTTATATCTCAAATTCTAACTGCCCACTTAACTTGAGCCTGGCCAGCTCCAATTTGTGCATTCTGTTTTCTTTCCTGTCAGCCAGCTCCTCTGGGGACAGGCCTCTGGCAGAGACACTGCTACCTGCTGGGAAGGTTACTCCCCTTCCCTCCCAATCATAATCAACAGATGCTGTGGATGCTGCGTTACTCATGGTGATTAAACTTGGCAGTTCTTTTGCAAAAATAGAAAATCCAAGGAAAACAATCTACCAAAAAGTATGAGGTCGCGTTTTGGTCTGCACTCACTAGTAGTCACTGTATATGAGTCACAAATGCAAGTCCAGAATCCACACCGCTGACTACCAATGTTAGATTTGGGGGTCTCTAGTTGGCACAGGTAGGTACTTTTGACAAATAGGGACCCTTGCCTCTAGTCAGGATAAGGGGCTTACGCTCCTAAAATAACCCCTGCTCACCCCCTGGTAGCTTGGCACGAGCAGACAGGCTTATCTCAGAGGCAGTGTGTTAAGCATTTGTGACCACATACAGTAACCCAGTGACAACACTACAAATGGACACCACACAGGTTTTATATCAAAAATAAGTATACTTTATATAGAGTTACCACAAGACCATAAATGACAAAAATACACAATACTGTTACTTTAAGATGGTAGATTCAGCTTAGTTCAGTTTAGTTCTTAAGATGCGACACTTTGTGTCAATGTACCTGACGATGCGTTGTGCTTTCACAACAAGCAATGTTGCAGTGATGGAAATGCAGTGAAGTTCGGGTGCAAAGAAATAAAGATGACACTCTTTCCTTGGTGCGACACGCTTCCTGGTGATGCGGCGGCGTCTGCGGCGAAGTCGGTACTCCTCTCCGGCGATGCGAAGATGCTTTACAAGATGTGAGCAGCGACTGGCCCTGCGACAAGCTTCCCAGCGATGCGACTGTGTCTGCGGCGACGTCGATCCTCTCTACTGGCGATACGAGTTGCTTCCACAACGATGCGAGCCGCGACACTCTTCCCTGTGATGCAGCGGCATCTGCGGCGACATCGATCCTCTCTTCCGGCGATGAGCCACGACAGGCCCTGCGACACGTCGGTCCTTCTCTCTTGCGACACGCTTCTTGGAGATGCGTCTGCGGCGATGTCGATTTTCTTCTCAGGTGATACGGGGCGCTTCGTGTTGTGAAGCGGCAGTAGCGGTTCTGCGACACGCTACTTGATCTTGAGTCGCGCTTCAAGCTCCTTGCGACATGCAAATCTCCCACAAAGTCCAGCACAGCTGCAGGCACTTCAGGAAGACTTTTAGGAAGCTGGTGGGTCAAGTCTGTTGTCCCTGAGACTTCAGCAGGAGGCAAGCTCTTTTCGAAGCCCTTGGAGATCCTTTACAAGTTGAAAGTAAAGCACACAAAGTTCTTACTCCTTTCTTTGGCAGTCAGGCAACCACTGCCGGCCAATCCCCCAAGCAACACTTCAGCTAAGGGGTAGTCTCTCCTTAAATTCTTCAGGTTCCTCTCCTCAGCAAAGGTTTCTTCTTGCAGTCCAAAGTGATCTAATTTCATGGGATCAGGGTCCCAATATTTATACCCCAAAATCCTTTGTTCTCTGAGGGGAGAGGGGCCTTTGCCCAGTCCAAACCAGTTCTGAAGCACTCTGGGCCGGAACCACAGCGAAACTTCAAAAAAGACTCCAACGCATCGAGAACGCCTACGCCCGACTCATCCTTGACATCCCCCGACACAGCCACATCACCGGACACCTGAGAGACCTGCACTGGCTCCCCGTCAGCAAGAGAATCACGTTCAGACTCCTCACCCACGCACACAAGGCTCTCCACGACCTGGGCCCCAAGTACCTCATTGACCGCATGACCTTCTACACGCCCACCCGCCAGCTACGATCGACCGACCTCGCACTCGCCAACGTACCAAGCATCCGCAGAGCCACCGCCGGAGGAAGATCCTTCTCCTACCTGGCAGCCAAGACGTGGAACTCCCTCCCCACCCACCTTCGGCGAACCCAAGACCATCTCGCCTTCAGGAAGCAGCTCAAGACCTGGCTGTACGAGCAGTAACTTCCCCCTCCCCCAGCGCTTTGAGACCCTTCCGGGTGAGTAGTGCCCTATATAAATGACGTGATTGATTGATTGATTGATTGTTTACCAGACTTCTCCTTTTCTTTCACAGTTCCGGGCAGAAACATCAGACGCCCCACAGGAGATGGAACCAGCATTGTGGAGAAAAGGCACAGCCCTGGAGCACAATGTTGACATGATTCCTTCTCTCCTTTCACAGTGCAAGGCAGAGACATCAGCCGTACCACAGGGGGTGGAGCCAGCACTGTGGGGGGCAGGCACAGTACTATTCAGGTCCCAGGTGCAACTCCTCCCTCCCATCTAGATGAAGATCTCTCTATTCACCACTCGGCTGACTCATTCTGTCTCCTGGAATCCCCCAGCCCTGTCACTCAAACTCCAGACAAGGGATACACAACCTTGCAGAGGCAGGCTTGAAAGGTTAGTCAAGAAAATATCTACTTTCTAAAAGTGGTATTTTCAAACACAGAGGGGTCGATTCCGATTCGGGAAATAAATCCGTACGACGATTCGAATTCGTAGCCGTTTCCCTACGAATCGTACAAATCCGTCTAAATCGCCTAGTACGATGAATAGTAAAAAAATACGTCTGAATCGTTGCGAACCGTACGAAAATCAAGGGAAAATCCGTACGATACGGACCCTAAAAGTGAACCGTTCGAATCGTAAACATGCCGTACGACTCGACAAGTACGATCTGGACCGGGGAATGAGTACGCGATTCGTACGGTAAACGTCGCGTATGAGCAATTCGTACAGAGAGCCACACAATCACATAGGGTACGGTTCGTACACGCCATGATCGTAGGGGTACGGTTCGTACACCCCATGATCGTAGGGGTACGGTTCGTACACCCCATGATCGTAGGGGTATGGTACATACACCACATGATCGTAGGTGTATGAACAGTACCCCTACGATCATGGGGTGTACGAACCGTACCCCATGATTGTAGGTGTACGAACCGTACCCCTACGATCATGGAGTGTATAAACTGTACCGGGGGTCCGTTCTGCATGCATTTCGAGTCAAGATCTGCTTTTCCAGACGTTTTGAGCTCTCGTAAAAAAAGAGTCGTACTGAGTGTTAACTGGACGAATCGTACTTGCTGGGTCGGAAAATGATGCTTCAATCCGCATGGACATCGCGTACTGCCCTTTCCGAATGCGATTCCTATGGATTATTGAGTCTTACGGGCTTTGGTACAATTCGGACAGAGAACTGCTTTGGGTACGCATCGTACTACATGGTACGTACGGGGACGTTCGAGGATACGATTTGTATGGGAAAAATGCTCCATACGGCTATTCGTACGGGATTTTACCAAATCAGAATCGGCCCCAGAATGTTAAAACCAGCTTCACTAAAAGATGTATTTTATCATTCTGAGTTCAGGCATACTAAACTCGAATTTCTACCATGTTCGCTGAGAGAGTTAGGATTATAAACATGTAATAATCTAAAAGCCCATTCTGGCCTATGGAGAACAGGTAGCCTTGCAATAGTGAAAAACGGAAATGGCTGTAATTCACTATTAGGACATGCCACACACATCAGGGCTTGTCCCACCTTATAATTACAATGCACCCTGCCCTTGGGCCTACCATAGGGGTGACTGATATGAAGAAAAGGGAAGGTTTAGGGACAGGCAAGTGGGTGCACTTGCCCAGTCAGCATGACAGTACCAGACTGCATTCAGGCTCTGCAATGGCAGACCTTAGACACATGTTACAAGGCTGCTTCGGTGGATGGCACAACAGGTGCTGCAGGCCCACTAGCAGCATTTTCGATTTACATGCCCTGGGCACACTCAGTGCACTAGACTAGTGTCTGACAAGTGAACCAAATAGCCAAACATGGAACCACTGATTAATACATCAATTTACAATAGGGAAAGCATATGCACTTTAGCACTGATCAGCAGTGGTAAAGTGCCCAGAGTCATAAAACAGCCAACAACAGATCAGACAAAATAGAGGACGAAGGCAAAAAGTTCAGGGATGACCCTGAAAAAAGGGTCAAGTCCAACACAGAGTTTCTTCTACATGAGACCCCCAGGGACCAAAGACCAGGCATAGCTCTCTCAATGACAACCACAAAACATTGCTAACACACAATCCAGGATTCCTATAATATCACAGCACTAGTAAAAAACAACAACCAGGACCCAAATCTCTCTTGGAAACCAGCACACACACACACTATAGGTATAGCTTGACTCAATGCCAAGGTGATTTCAGGTGTACTCTTCCTGTCATGGGCATTTCATGCACACCAACACCATTCACAAATAACTTGACAATATGCAACACTCTTATCCCTGTTATGACCTTTCCTGTGCACTGCAAACCTCCCACACCTGGCAGAATCACTTCCAAATGCCCCCACTTCAGAAGGCATGCCTTGTGCCCAACTACACAAACTTAGTGAGATAGTATGCACTCATCCATGTCATAGAGCATCCAGTATGCTTGAACTTCCTAAAACCTCAAGGTTGTCTGGCTAAATATCGAAACAAAATTATTGCCATGCACAAATATCGCGAAATAAATAGTGGAACCAAAATATTGTGTTTCTATACTTCGTATGGCAACTACGCAAATATTGAGAGAAAAATGTTGTGGACCAGATTATCATTGAAAAACAGATAAGTATATCGACTTTATTAGATATAGCATCATATTTATTTAAATTCAAATATAAAAGTTTAACATAACAATACAATTAAAAGTAAATACATATATTTATAAATCTGAATATAAAATAACATACATAATAAAAATATATACTTAAAAAACTTTAAAACATTAAATAAAAAATGACATAGTATTTAAGGTTTTAATTAATTAAAAAAAATATATATTTCTACTACTAACTAAGCAACAGTAGGAAAATTGTTAGAATTTACAGGGATTAGAGTTACTATTCCCACATTTCTCTTAGAAACAGTAGGGAACGTGTTGGATTTTGGAGGGGTCAGATTTACTATTCCCACTCCAACATAAGCAACAGGAAAGAAATATTGGACTTTAGATAGTCATGTTTACTATTTCTCACTCAAAAGTGGGCAAAGTGTTTGACTTTGGAGGGGTTAGATTTACTATCTCCACTCCAATGTAAGCAAAAGTAGGGAAAGTGTTGGACTTTGGGGGTCAGGTTTACTATTCCCACTCCAACAAAAGCAAAGGTAGGGATAGTTGTGGACCTTGGAGAGATCAGATTTAGAGTTCCTGTTCAAATCTATGCAACAGTAGGGAAAGTGTTGGACTTTATAGAGGTCAGATTTACTAGTTCCAATACAACATAAGCAAAGGTGGGGAAAGTGATGGACTCTGGAGGGGTTACTTTCACTCTTCCCACTCCAATCTAAGCAAAAGTAGAGAAAGTGTTGGATGGTGGAGGGGTAAGACGTACTACTTCTACTCCAATGTAAACAACAATAGGGAAACTGTTGGACTTTGAGGGGACAGATATGATATTCCCATTCGAACGTTAGCAAAAGTGAGGACATTAACTAACTTTAGACTGGTCAGATGTATTATTTCCATTCCAACATAAGCAAACGTAGGCATGGTTTTGGTCTTTTGAGGGGTTAAGCAGGAGTAGAGAAAATGTTGGAGTTTCGACGTGTTAGATTTACTATCCCTACTTCAATTTAGCCAGCATTAGGGAAAATGTTGGACTTTGTAGGGGTCATGTTGGACCTGACATCCTTGGTGTGGTTTTCCCCAAGCTTTTTGCCTTCAATCATCCTGTTTTTGCTGACTTCGCTTTTGCTGGTCTTAGTTTACAACTGCTAAACAGTGCCAAAGTGCTTGTGCATTCTCCCTCAAACATAGTAACAATGGTGTACACCCGATTGGCACATTTAATTTACGTGTAGGTCCCTAGTACAGTGGTACTACACTTACCCAGGGCATGTAAATTAAATGCTACTAGTGGGCCTGGAACACACATTGTGACACCCACTTAAGTAGCCTTTCAAACTGGTCTCAGGCCTCCAGAGTGACTCCAAGGGCTACTTGGAGTCACTCTGGTGGTTCTAGGTTCAAGATGCAGGTCTAGTGCTTTTCAGTCAGGCAGCAGGGCAACAGAGTAGCACTTCTTGCAGAACAGCACACCAGTACATCTGATGCTTCCATGGGTCCAGAGGTGTACTAAAGAGATGGCTCTGAGGGTCAACTATTTAGTTTGAATATGGAGAAAGTTCTGAAGGTTTCCACCCAAAATATTTGTAGACTGCAATACTTTGGAGCCAATATTTTGTTAATACACGCTGGGGGGTAGGGGGAGGGGAAAAGTTCACTGCGCTCTTCCCTGTGCAAAATACAAACAAAAAAACCTGTTCTAGGACACCCTATGAATTTAATACCATTGCACTGATCCCTGTCATCTAGCATTCTATGTGCTTTAATTCCCAGAAACCTTGTGGGGGTGTGTCCAATGTGCTCATCCCTGTACATAAAACACTTTTGAACACAACCTGTACTAGGACACCCATTAATTTAATAGGGCCTCTGTACTCGAATTAAAAAAACAAATAAATTGCACACGCTGCAATTTAATTTGTTTTATTTCTTTATTTCTTTACCTACTCTGTTTGGCCATATGCCGGAGTTTACTACCTCCCACTCTTCCCCTCCCCCGCCTCACCGCCCCACAGTACTCCCTCCAGGAGCCGCTACTGTTTTTTAGTTTGACCAAGCTTGCAACCAGACATGCAGTCGTTTACCAGGCAGTGAGCGGACCCTATTGCCAAAGCCAGATGCTTAATGGCATGGGATGCTGTGACGTATAATCATGGTACGATGACGTACACCTCTCCAACATGCACCAACTTTAGGCGGCCTTAGCAAATGTGCACTACCGGCTCATCCTCAACGCCAGAGTAAAAAAATACCTATCTGAATGTTCATGTAATTAGTACTTTATTACTAAGTATGTAGTAAGTTATAGATGCACCCTTAGTCAGTCCCTGCCTCCATCTAATATAACTGAAGCCAGGCTGGCATCCGCAAAAGTCCAAATAGAACTATATACCAGGCCGAGCAATACCACAGAGACAGACCGTAAACATAGGGTCCAATTCACCTCCTCCTTCACAGCAACCACACAAACAGAACAACACATCCCCAGAATGATGAAACATTAGAAAACAACTAGCAACATCCAACCAGGGACCAAATGCTACCCTGCTCCCAAACACCCAAAAAGACCGTAGGTGAAATCCTCATTAAAGTCTTCACTTGCAACACCCCTAGGGAGACCATTCAGGCTTCCCTCATCCCTGTTGTAATGCATTCCATGCACACCTACTACAACTTGCTCTGCAGGACCAAACATACTGTACTCATGTACTATGTCGAAGGGCATTCCATGCAGTCCACTCCCACACATCTAGCAGGCACATATATGTTGCAGTCATCGCTGTCAAGGGTAATTTCGCGCATGCATACTCCAGCCCTCCTATCGGACCATGTACACTCATCTCTCATAAGGCATTCTGCACTCATCTCTGTCGTACGGCACTCCCTACTACCACAAGCGAGTAGCTACTACCACAAGCGAGTAGCAAAATACACTGCACCCATCCTTGCCATTGGCCGTTCAGGGCACGTGTTATCAGGCGCCTAGTGGGGCCAGGCAGGCTGGACTTGGACTTGTCATAGGGCATTCGATGCACACTCCTCCACCACACCCCCTCCTAGTGGGATTCTATGCACTGCACCCATCTCTATGATAGGACATGGTGTGCCTATTTACTACAACAAAGAGTGTCTGCCACAAGGACAGTACTAAGGTGGTTAAACATGACATATTATTTCTACTTTTCAGGTTGACAAAATGTTAGAGAATTTGATTCCCTTCAGGCCTCCAAACTGGTCCTCTTGGATCGATGTCAACAACATTGTTACCAAATATTATCAGATTTTACTAAATTACAACTGTTTCCAATTAAGACAAGGAGATGCGCCTGACCGGAATGGACAAGCAGATTTTTGGATTAAATCTAGTACGGGTTTTACATACTCGGCATTTCTTTAAAATCTGGATTGTCTGTTTATTAAACTTATCAGTACAGTCCAATTTCCTCTCTTATAAGGCCAGAACAAAGAACAACATGAACAAATTGGTCTGATTCAAAACATGTTTGATTGTGTTCATGAAATATAAAAACAAGCATTAGAAATGCAATCGGGCTCGGATTTATTTGAGTTTGAGCTAATGGCATTGTAAATGCCAATGTCTTTTCGCTATGTGTTATGGAGTGTGTGCATGTGGTGTGTAGTGGAATTATGTGGGTTGGATTGTAATTTTACCAATGGTGGCATGCTGTGTTTTATATGAATATGTTTAAAAGTAAAGTGTACCATACTGCGATTGCTTGGTGGAAAAGTGCACTGCCGGCTGGAGGTGTGTGTGCCTGGTGGAAGGGTGCACTGACGGCTGGTGGGTGTGTGCTTGGTAAAAGCCTGCACAGATGGCTGATGGTTGTTGGTGTTTGTGCATGGTGAAAGCATTCATTGACGGCTGGGGGTGTGTTGTTCTGTGTGTTGTATTCTGTGTACTGGTGAGTGTGTGGCGGTGAGTCTGTGGGGGTGAGCCTGGGGAGTGTGGTGGTGAGTGTGTTGTGTTGAGTGGTGACGAGTGTGTGGTGTTGAGAGACTGAGGTGTGTGGTTTCTGTGTGCCTTATGTGTGTGTGGTGTGTGTGTGGTGTATGGGTCTATGGTGTGTGTGTGTGCTATGTGTGTGTGGTGTATGTGTGTGTGGTGTTTTCTGCACAATCACACACTGCCCCTACACATTCACACACTGCTCACCCGCACACTCCCAATGTCACCCTGCATAGTCACACACTGTTTATTCTGCACCTGCACTCACCGCCACTCTGCACTCACCGCCACTCTGCAGTCACTGCCACTCTGCAGTCACTCTGCACTCTGCACTCACCGCCACTCTGCACACACCGCCACTCTGCACAGACCGCCACTCTGCACTCACCGCCACTCTGCACTCACCGACACTCTGCACTCACCGCCACTCTGCAGTCACCGCCACTCTGCACTCACCGCCACTCTGCACTCACTGCCACTCTACACTCACCGCCACTCTGCACTCACCGCCACTCTGCACTCACCACCACTCTGCACTCACCACCACTCTGCAGTCACCGCCACTCTGCACTCACCGCCACTCTGCACTCACCGCCACTCTGCACTCACCACCACTCTGCACATACCGCCACTCTGCACATACCGCCACTCTGCACACACCGCCACTCTGCACACACCGCCACTCTGCACACACCGCCACTCTGCACTCACCGCCACTCTGCAGTCACCGCCACTCTGCAGTCACCTCCACTCTGCACTCACCGCCACTCTGCACTCACCGCCACTCTGCACTCACCGCCACTCTGCACTCACCGCCACTCTGCACTCACTGCCACTCTGCAGTCACCGCCACTCTGCAGTCACCGCCACTCTGCAGTCACTCTGCACTCACCGCCACTCTGCACTCACCGCCACTCACCGCCCTCTGCAGTCACCGCCACTCACCGCCACTCTGCAGCCACCGCCACTCTGCAGTCACCGCCACTCTGCAGTCACCCCCACTCTGCAGTCACCGCCACTCTGCAGTCACCGCCACAATGCAGTCACCGCCACTCTGCACTCACCGCCACTCTGCACTCACCGCCACTCACCGCCCTCTGCAGTCACCGCCACTCACCGCCACTCTGCAGTCACCGCCACTCTGCAGTCACTGCCACTCTGCAGTCACCGCCACTCTGCAGTCACCGCCACTCTGCAGTCGCCGCCACTCTGCACTCGCCGCCACTCTGCAGTCACCGCCACTCTGCAGTCACCGCCACTCTCCAGTCACCGCCACTCTGCAGTCACTGTGCAGTCACCGCCACTCTGCAGTCACCGCCACTCTGCAGTCACCGCCACTCTGCACTCACCGCCACTCTGCAGTCACCGCCACTCTGCACTCACCGCCACTCACCGCCACTCTGCACTCACCGCCACTCTGCACTCACCGCCACTCTGCAGTCACTGCCACTCTGCACTCACCGCCACTCTGCAGTCACTGCCACTCTGCAGTCACCGCCACTCTGCACACACCGCCACTCTGCACACACCGCCACTCTGCACACACCGCAACTCTGCACACACCGCCACTCTGCACACACCGCCACTCTGCAGTCACCGCCACTCTGCAGTCACCGCCACTCTGCAGTCACCGCCACTCTGCAGTCACTCTGCACTCACCGCCACTCTGCACTCACCGCCACTCTGCACTCACCGCCACTCTGCACTCACCGCCACTCACCGCCCTCTGCAGTCACCGCCACT
The DNA here is from genome assembly GCF_964263255.1 of Lissotriton vulgaris. NCBI lineage: Eukaryota > Metazoa > Chordata > Amphibia > Caudata > Salamandridae > Lissotriton > Lissotriton vulgaris. The sequence goes on from NC_141691.1 coordinate 136,413,794, forward strand.
CACCGCCACTCTGCAGTCCCCGCCACTCTGCAGTCACCGCCACTCTGCAGTCACCGCCACTCTGCAGTCACCGCCACAATGCAGTCACCGTCACTCTGCACTCATCGCCACTCTGCACTCACCGCTACTCACCGCCCTCTGCAGTCACCGCCACTCACCGCCACTCTGCAGTCACCGCCACTCTGCAGTCACCGCCACAATGCAGTCACCGCCACTCTGCAGTCACCGCCACTCTGCACACACCGCCACTCTGCAGTCACCGCCACTCTGCACTCGCCGCCACTCTGCAGTCACCGCCACTCTGCACTCACCGCCACTCTGCACTCACCGCCACTCTGCACTCACCGCCACTCTGCACTCACCACCACTCTGCACTCACCGCCACTCACCGCCACTCTGCACTCACCGCCACTCTGCACTCACCGCCACTCTGCAGTCACCGCCACTCTGCAGTCACCGCCACTCTGCAGTAGCAGAGTTTAAATGGCTCACGTTTGCCACTTTAAATGCTATGTGGTTTTGCAAAGAAGGGTTCATGGCCAAGGTCCTCTTTAGGGTGTCTGGTATAACCTCCTGCCAATTTATTGCCAGTACTCAGGTTTCAACGGCCTCCCATAGGGGAAAACTTCTAAGTGTTAGCTGCCAGGGCATGAACCTTACCCTTCCTCTTAAGTGCTCAAATGATTATTAGAGTGACAACAAAAATTGAAAACCTTTCTTGTTTTTGTTGCCCTTGCGTCTGTTCTCCATCTGTCCAGTTCTTTTCTCTTTCACGCATCGTGTGTCCTTTTTTTTCGCCCTGAACCTGGCAAGGAAAGAGTTCACCGACGCACGGTTCAACCTTTGGAATTGTTCGCATTTTTCATGCTGCAAATTGGCAGCCGGTCTTTGGCTGTGGAGTGGGCTTCTTGGTTCCTTCTGCTGCGTCGGAGGCAGACACACTTGTATAATTATTTTGGCGCGGCAAACTCGGTCTGACAGATTTTATCTATGTGATGTAATTAACAACAGGAGAGCCAGGGATTTTCACCAAATGCCTGTTCACATTTTCCTCAGTGGGCCTCGGATAGTAAATGCTGCGTGCTGGGGCCTAAACTACCGCCATTTTATCACTTCGCCTTGACATCTTTCATATCCCCGCTCTCATTAAACAGCGGGAGCCAAGCTCGGACCAGGCTCACGAGATCAGCGTCATGGGCTGCTTCCGATGCCTGCCAATGGTCTTTTCCGCGTACACAGACCCCTAAAGACATTCAATGAAACAGGGGTACAATTCCGTCTCTGGAAATGGAAAGAAGAATTGCACTTTGAAACCTATTTTTCGTTTCTACGTGGGGGGTATTTCCACTGTTGATAAACTGATATCCCCTGCACCCGAACACGAACAAAGTACCTGAGTCACAGAATCCTCTATAAATAAAAAATGCACATAGCCACAAACGCAGTTAGGCAGTTCATCAATGCCTGTGTGCACGTGAGGAGGACGCGCGCCCGACAAACCCACTGCTCTATGGTGAACGCGCGCACACCATCTGGATTGCATTACACGGCCAGCCTGACAGCTCCTAATTAAGATTAATAAGTCTTCCGTGCACGTAACCGCACACTTTATGCCATGAAACTGAAATAAATGACGGACGAAAACTAAATATAGCCTCTCACGTCAAGGCTACTAAATAGACAGCACAGCGAAGATGAATCACTAGGCAGATACCATAAAAAACGCGGCGCGCACTAAGGAATGTGCCAGCCTGGACCCCTTTCAGAATTCTTTTTTTTTTCAAATACAAAAGAGCTCGGTAGCTCCGCCCCCACTTCGTGGTGACGCAGGCCCTTAGCCCTAAAAAGAGCACACAATGCAATTGTTCAAGATCTCCTTTATCAAAATGCTCAAAATGTTATAATTGTGTATGATGTGCAGGGAGTTATTTGTTCGGAGTGTTCAGATTGTTGTTAATAAAAATATATATATATGTATATAAACATTTAGCTATATTTCTATGACTATATATAAATACTAGCAGCCCGTCCCGACGTTGTCCGGGTATGAATTGCTGCCGGCCAGTAGTATATTGTTTTGTAGGATTTCGTTTTGATAGCATTTCTTATCTGTGACAGGCCTGTGAAACCCTCCGATTCACAGTCAAGTCAAGTCAAGTCAGAATTTATATAGCGCACTACATACCCAGAGGGTCTCAAGGCGCTTGAGGTAGGGGGGGAGGTTTACCTATCGAATATCCAGGTTTTAAGCTGTTTTCTGAAGGCTAGGTGGTTTTGGGTAATGGGGAGGTTGATGGGAAGGGAATTCCAGGTTTTGGCCGCTAAGTAGGAGAAGGACCTTCCCCCCATGGTGGCTTTCTGGATGCGCGGCACAGCGGCGAAGGCTTGGTTGGACGAACGCAGTTGGCGGGTGGGAGTGTAGAAGGAAAGGGGCGTGTTGAGGCAATCAGGTCCAAGTTCGTAGAGGGCTTTGTGTGCGTGGGGGAGGAGGCGGAACGTTATCCTTTTGTTGACGGGGAGCGAGTGAAGGTCTTTCGGGTGACCGGAGATGTGGTCTGTGGCGGGGGATGTCTAGTATGAGTCTGGCTGAGGCGTTTTGGATGCGTTGGAGTTTTTTCAGCAGTATTGTGGTGGTGCCGGCGTAAAGGGTGTTTCCGTAGTCCAGACGGCTTGTAACCAGTGCGTGGGTGACCGTTTTTCTTGTTTCGGTTGGGATCCAGCGAAATGATTTTTTGAGCATGCGTAGGATGTTGAAGCATGATTATGAGACGGCGTTGACTTGTCTGGTCATCGAGAGAGAGGAGTCCAGGATGATGCCCAGGTTCTGTGCGTGGTCCGTCGGTATAGGAGCTTTTCCTAGGGCCGTTGGCCACCAAGAGTCGTCCCAGGCAGAAGGGGATGCACCTAAGATGAGGACTTCCGTTTTGTCCGAGTTCAGTTTCAGACGGCTGTGCTTCATCCACTCGGCTACTTCTTTCATCCCTTCATGAAGGTTGGTTTTGGCGGTGGTTGGGTCTTTGGTGAGTGAGAGGATCAGTTGAGTGTCATCAGCGTAGGAGATGATGTTGAGGTTGTGCTGACGTGCGATGGTTGCGAGGGGGCTCATGTAGACATTGAAGAGGGTAGGGCTGAGAGAAGATCCTTGTGGAACGCCGCAAATGACTTCGGTGGCCTCTGACTTAAAAGGGGGAGGCGGACTCTCTGAGTTCTTCCAGCGAGGAACGAGATGATCCAGTCTAATGCTTGTCCTTGAATTCCGATATTGCTGAGGCGTTGTATTAGGGAACTATGACAGACTGTGTCGAAGGCTGCGGAGAGGTCGAGGAGGATGAGGGCGACTGTGTCTCCATTGTCCAGTAGAGTTCGAATGTCGTCTGTTGCTGCGATGAGGGCGGTCTCGGTGCTGTGTTTGGCTCGAAAGCCAGACTGTGAGGAGTCAAGTGATTTGTTGGTTTCGAGGAAGGCGGCGAGCTGATTGTTGACGGCTTTCTCAATGACTTTGGCAGGGAAAGGGAGGAGCGAGGTGGGGCAGTAATTTTTGAGTTCGGTGGGTTTCTTCAGAAGGGCGCTGTTCAGTAGTGTGTGAACTCGAGTTTCCCTACTTTATTTTTCCTTGCAATATTATATAGCGTGAACTCGACAACATGGCATGAGCACAATTTACATTACAGAAGAACACATTCATTAGTGGTAGGCACGGGGAGACAAAGCGATTTGCCTGTAATCACAGGATGTTGAGCTGATGCCGAGATTCGAACGTAGCTCCCCGGCTCTAAAGTTCTCAATTCTAGAACTTGTGGCGGGAGGTGTGTCTAAAAGTGTATGTCGGTGCTGGCCATCAATGAGAGAGACCTGTGCATTTTTCAAATCGGTGGTGAAAAAATATGAGTAGGTTGCTGGAGATGTGGGCCGCCGTGCCACCAATGTACTTACCGGGGGAGGGTAAACACCCATTATTCCGCAACTTTTTTTCCGCATACCATCACTCCGCATACTTTCATTACGAAAGTACCATGACTCTGCAATGCCGTTATAACGCATGGCATTACATTTTATATGCTTTCACCATGCATACATTTAGAACGAAATCCGTTGTAAATGCACGAATGGTAAAAGCATGTTTTTTTTAAATGTTTGTATAAGGTAAGTATGGGTATAGGGGTATATGTTTTGGGGTACTGAGGTATATGTTTTGGGGTGTTTGGGTATTTTAAGGGTTCAGATATAGTTTTGGGTTAGGGGGTACAGGGGTAGTTTTAGGGTATAGGGATAGGTATGGGTTTTGGGGTACAGGGGTATTTTTAGGGTTCAGGGGGTAGGTTTGGGTTTTGGGGTACAGGGGTATTTTAAGGGTTCAGGGCTAGGTATGGGTTTTGGGGTACAGGGATATGTTTAGGGTTCAGGGCTAGGTTTGGGTTTTGGGGTACAGGGGTATTTTAGGGTTCAGGGGTAGCTTTGGGTTTTGGGGTGCAGGGTATATTTATAAGGTTAAGATGGGTTAGTGTTTAAGGGTGTTTAGGTATTTTAAGGAGTAAGGGTGAGTTATGATTATGGGGTGCAGGGGTATTTAAAGGGAGCAGGGTGGACACCCGGAGCTGGAATGTACAGAACCTGGGAAGAAAAAATAATGAAAAATTGGGCACAACGCTCATTTTTTTTCCCGTAATCCCGCGCCCCGCACACGCCCACGCCCCCAGCACATGCCCACAGCACACGATATGAGACATGGCATGAAGGGCGGAACGTACCAAATGCCCCCAGCATTTGTCACGCCCCCAGCAGACACGCCCACAAGGGACTACTTTGCAGGCATGGTTCTTTTACCTTTTAAATGTATATGGTGGCCGTCTGCATAGCCTATGTCCTTCTGCTGCAACTGCCCTTTCCAACGCTGTATTGGGTGTTGTGATTGGTGCTGTGGTTCCTGAGAGTACCCGCCTCAAAGGTTTGGGCTCTCTCTTTATTATATTAATATAGATAGAAGGTATATTCACTTAGACACAAAGGGCCAGATGTACAAAGCCTTTTTTATGGTTGCAAACGTCCAGGTCACAGAATCGTGCCGGTTGCGACCGGATAAATTCTTTTTCAAATGTACAAAATGCAAAATGCGATTCAGTCACTTAATACTGAATCGCACTTCCCATTTGCGATTCAGTTTTTGGAGGGTGTTATTTAGGGCGTCCTTCTCAAATACAGAATTGGTACGGTATGTGTTACTGTTTTGCAACCAAATACTGGTCAGAAAACAGTAATACTATACCACCAGTTTAAAACTGGTGGAAACCCATTCGCAAAGGAGAAGGGATCCACGAAGGACCCATTCCTCATTGAGAGTGTAAACAATATTTTGTAAGATTAGGCAGTGGTCCCACGCACCACTGCCTACTCTTAAAAAATTAAATTTCAAGGTTTTATTTTTTTTTCTTTTAAAATGCATCCTGGGGCGTGGCCAAGATAGCGGTGTGAGCAGACGTGCCTTGCCCAGCTCCCGCCGCTGGCCGCCGTTCTACCTCATTATAAGCATGGGCGAATTTTGCGAATCTCGCGTTCGCGAATTTTGCGGATTTGCGAACTCGCAATCCGCAAAATCCGCGAATTCTTGCGAATTTGCGGATTTTTTTTTGTGTTCGCGCGGGTTTCTGCCAGTTCGCGAGGGTTTTGTACAATTTCGCAAACGCGAACTTACCTGTCAGGTCGCAAGTTTTGCGAACTTGTTGTTTCTACGTGTCCAGCCTGTTTGGGACACTCTTCTTCATCACTGCCACTCTCTGTCACCACTGCCACTCTCTGACTACTCATGCCACCCTCTGGCCCACCCATGCCACCCTCTGTTTCATCACAGCACCCTCTGGTTGTCCAGTGTACATTATTGTGGCAAAGCAAAGCACACCTTCCCTGCCTCAAGTGACCTGAATTAATTTGGGGCTGATTAATGTGTCACAGAATATTTTTTTAGCTGGCACCTGCTTCCTTAGTGCTTCCTGATTAGTGATCTTTTGCACTTGCTAAGTGCTTTCATTGTTGCAAAATTAGTTACAACACCTGCCCTGCCCCAACTGACAATAATGAATTAGGGACTGATTAATGTGTCACTGGATTTGAACTTCCAGCCTGGCTCCTGCTTGTCTGCCTTAGCTGTAATTCAGGACCTTTGTGTAACTATTCTGAGGGTCAGAGCAGGGTCACATAATAGTTGCAAGTAGGCAACTGAACTCTGGAGGGGCCCCTCAGGAAGCACTACAGGAAATGGCTACTAATGATGAGCTTGAACTTTTGAACCTGGTAAGTAGTTTCAGTTTTGCTAAGATCGTATTTCTGCAATTTAGCGCTTATTCGCGGGGCGCGAAGTTGAACTTGGAAGCCGCAAACTCACGCGAACAGTGCGAGCAAGCCATAAAATCCGCTTCTCGCGGATTTGCGGATTTTGCGGGAAATTCACGAATCTCGCGGATTGCGAATTTACCGAAAATCCGCAAAATCCGCGAGCGTAACGGATTTTCCGCCCATGCTTACCTCATTATACCGCATCCCTTCTGGCCCCGGGTGGTTCCCCGGGGTGCCCGGACCCGACGCTAGTGCAGAGGTGACACTGAAAGGCGGTACCGCGGATCGGCGGCGCCTGGATCCTGCCGAGTCCGCACAGACTTGACGTGGCCCATTGGGGCCTGTGGAGGCCGGAGCGGCGAGAGTGAGGCCGCGGTGGGTGGAGCCAAGCGGCTGACGCTGAGACATCCCCGGCGGGCAGTGGCAGTGACGGCAGGTCCGACCCGCGCGGCTGTGCGCGAGGCCTCCCGCGGCTCCTCGGCAGGGGCTTCTGCGGACCTGCTGTCCTCTCCTGACAGCGGAACGGCTGGAATTACTGGGCCGCGACCAGAGCTGCCGGTGAGCAATGGCGGAGAGAGGTACAGTGGCACCTACGACCGGCAGGAGATCCGAGGTGAGGAGCGAGGGGTGACCGGACGACCCCCCTGCGGTACAACAGATAGAGACTGCAGAGTGGTGGCGGCGGGGGGTAGCCAGTGGCAGCGCCGAAAGCCCTTCCACAGTGAACCGCGCCTGGAGCCGTCCTCGACCCCGGCCGTGGTCGGCTGTCTTTGAGGACCGCCATTTTGTGGGACAGGTAGCCGCAGCCCGTGGTGCGCTCTAGCCGGGCCTAGCCCTTTGCTCTCCCCTATTTGGGGCAGCGGACCACCCCTGCGGCTCCGCTCCTACCACAAAGTGTTAATAAGAGAGGGGTGCGGAGCCTTGTACTCGCCCGGGCCCCGGGGACTGAAGGTGTGCGACGGGGGCCCCCGTATGCTCAGCAGATAGTAGCAGACCGGTGGAGGCAGTGTGGAGACCCCACAGCGGAGCTGTGACCTTGGTGGCCCCCTGCGTGCCTAGAGCTATCCCTAACCCAGGTGGTGGTCGGCTGCCTCGTGGCCTCCTGGGTTCTGCGAGCCGTGGGCCGCCATTTTGTGACCTGGCCCGGTCCTGCACCTTGCCCTCCCACACAGGCTGTACAGCCTAGGGCCGGACACTGAACGCTATCTCCGGGAGGGTGTGAGGACCCGTACGCCCCTCGGCTGAGCGACTGGCCCGACGGGGGGGGATCGGCGGGTGGAGCCGGCGCTGGTGCCCCTGGAAGTAAGAACAAGTGGTGCCAAGGGACCCCACGACGGTCCGCTGGGGCAGGTCTCTTCATCCCTGCCATAACGGACGTAGATATTTTGGGCGCGACGTACTGATGCCCTGGTCTGCCCTGCCCCGTCCTATTCTGTTGGCGGGCCTGGGGGCATGGCTGCTGGCAGAGGGCGCAAAGACAGGACCATTAAAGACTTGCTCACTCCTACCACAATGGGGAAGAAAACCGACCTTCACATCGCTGGACCCCAGGTGACGTCTGCCAAGACAGCAGCTGGCTCGCCGGGCAAAAGCCCTCGGAGCACGGATGAACCTGTCACTAGGTCCTTCTTGGAGTCTCTATTTAGCGGCCTGAGGGAGGATCTCCAACTCCTTAAGACGGAACTGAAGGGTGAGATTCGGGAGCTGCGGCCGGACACGGACACCATTGGTGAGCGAGTGGCGGACCTCGAGACGAAGAGCGATGGCCGGGATGTCGAGATGGAAGCGCTCCAGCAAGAAATCATCCGCATTCATGACCAACAAGTTGACTTGCAATCGCATGTTGAGGACCTGGAGAATCGTTCTCGAAGGCATAATATCCGAATCCGAGGGGTGAAGCCCACCCCAGACACCGCGGACCTCTTCCAGTTCACAAAAGGCCTCTTCAACCACATTCTGGGCAGGCCGGCTGACTCCGTTATACATCTAGACAGAGCACATCGGACGGGCCGCCCAGGGCCTCTAATGCCCTGCCAGCAGATATCTTGGTGTGTGTCCAGGACTTTCGCACCAAAGAGGAGATCCTCAACAAAGCGCGGCAGCTGGGTCCCATCACATATGGCGATCACTCACCAACCCAGATTTAGGCTTAGCCGTATGGGAGGCCGTTCGTTTAGGGTAATGGCTGCGGCAGCATGGAACTCCCTGCCCGTTGAAATCCGTTTGTTGGAGGACCTTCTGACCTTTCGGAGGGCTATAAAAACCTTCTTGTTTTAAGCTGCTCCCTAGTTTCTGTTTTTACTCTCCCGTTGTGTTACGTGCTACCTTGTCTTTGCGCCAGGACGCTCCTTGGCTGGAGTATCTGTGCGCACAATAAATAGTCGTAACATAACATAACATAACATAACGCTCTTTCAGGACGTAGCCGCCATCACCCTGGAAAAACGCAGGTCGTTCAGGCCGGTCACTGCTGAACTGAGGCGCCTTGGTATCACATACAGCTGGGGGCACCCGTTCCGCCTGGTGTTTAAATGGGCCAATAAAGTGCACCAGCTGCGGTCCCTCACAGATGCTTGCCGGTTGTTGGGCATTGAGGAACCCGAGTCGGAGGGAGGCTCGCAACCTGGGAACGGCCCGGAGACCGGCTCCACCAGCCGATGGCGGCAGCAGAAACGGCGGCGCCGGCCGCGTCGCCCACCCCAGGAGGAGATCCAATAGGGTCAGAGAGCGGCAGTTGAGACGGCGGCACTGGAGCTGGCAGCAACGGATAACGGCTGACGGACGGGCGTCGGGGGCCCAGGGCCCTTCGGACTGGACATGGACTGCTTCGGGGGTCAGCGGCGGGAGGGAACTCGATGGAGCCGGACACATTCCCCTGCTTTTTCCACTCATCTGTGAGAGATGATGGACAGTACTGTACTTTCCTGGCACTTTGTTTTGTGGTTCTCAGTTTGGGGGTGTTGGGGGGGGTGGAGGGGAGAGGGATGGAGGGAGCATGGGGGTTTGAAAGGGGGTGGAGTAGGGGTAGTTCATTATCGTGGGTTGGCGAGGAAGGGGTTCCAGGTCCAGGGGGTACTGCAGAGTCAGGTCGTTCGGTATCCTGGGTTGCAGGTGGCAGAACGCGGCTGGATATGGCTCAGAATGATGGGGGAGCCCGGTTGGCACGAGGTTGGATGCACTGAAGGCCGACATGAGAGCTTAGAGCGGGCGGTACGGACGATGAATTATGGCTTCCACTGAAGTGCGCATCCTCTCGCTGAACGTGCGGGGTCTCAACAACCCTGTCAAACGAAGGGCGGTACTGTGGTGCCTTGAGCACACACAGGCGGACATCTGTCTCCTCCAGGAGACGCACTTATTACAGAAAGATTGCATGAGAATGAGGGCACACAACTTTCCGCACCAGTTCTTCTCGTCCGCACCTCATAAGAAAGCTGGGGTTGCAATATTAGTTGCGAGGAAGTTCCGGGGGAAGGTTCTGAGACAGAGAGCGGAGATAAAGGGAAGACTCTTATCATACCACTTTTCTTTGGGGGGCTCAGAATTCACGCTCTGTTCAGTCTATGCCCCTAACGAGGGACAAGAAAAATTATTTCATGACGCGCTTAGCATGCTGGCGGCTTCTGCAGACAGACATGTCCTAATGGGGGGTGACCTTAACCTGGTGTTCGACACCACTTTAGATAGGTCAGCGCAGCGCTCTACACAGGCTGGGTCTCTGTCCGAAGGGGGGCTGGCGAGACTGAGGGAGCTGGGTATGGTGGATTTCTGGCGCAGCTTCCATCCTGGCACCAGAGCCTACTCATATTTTTCAAGCGCGCATCGCACTTATGCCAGGCTGGACTACTTCTTGGCCTCCTCTTCCTTGCAAGCGCTGACATCCACCGTAGAGATAGGAGTAGCCTCCCTTTCGAACCATGCTCCCCCGCTGGCGACTTTCCTTCTCCCTCCGGTGCAGCGGCCTTCACGGTGCTGGCGCCTCAGGGACATGCTGTTGCACCGCAGGGAGGTACCGGAGAAAATAATAGGCGCGATCCAAGATTACCTGCTACACAACAACACTGCAGACACCTCCCCGACAACACACTGGGCAGCGCTAAAAGCGGTCCTGAGGGGTGAATTTATAGCCTTATCCGCAGCGGAGAATAGGGTGCGGGCAGAGAAAAGGGACGAGCTGACACAAAAAGTCAGGGAATTGGAGGGCATGCACCAACGAACTTGAGCTCCGAGGATCTGGAGGCAGTTGACCCGGGCTCGAAAACAATTGAGCGCGCTGGACCAGGACAGGGCGGAGTTCGCGGCACTAAGGGTGCGCCACAGGTACTACACGGGGGGGATAGTTGCGGGCGCCTCTTGGGGCGAGCACTGAGGGAGAAGCGCCAGCGTCAAGTGGTAAAGGAAATCAGAACACCTGGCGGACACCTGGTTACAGAAGATAGGGAGATCGCGACCGCCTTCAGTGATTTTTATACCTCGCTGTACTCGGGGGCCACGTTGGAAGGGGAAGCGAGCGACGTCTTTCTAGATGCTGCCCAGCTCCCTGCACTCACTACGGATCAGGCAGCAGCCTTGGAGGGCGACATCAGACCCGAGGATGTCCTATCGGCCATCGCCAGGCTCAAGTTGGGGAAAGCCCCAGGGCCGGACGGCTTCACGGCCCTCTTTTATAAAAAATTCTGTGCGCAAGTGGTGCCGCTGCTTACCACCCTGTTCAATCATCTCTCAGAACCCGGAGCGATCACGGAGGACTTGTTAGATGCTACCATTTCCGTGATCCCTAAACCAGGGAAAGACCATTCGAGATGCGACGCATATCGGCCCATCTCGCTGCCCAATATAGACTTGAAACTATACACGAGCATCCTTGCCGCGAGACTCAGCCCACTGATGCCGAGACTGATTGACCCAGACCAGACGGGGTTTATTTCGGAACGTCAAACCATTGACAACACCAAGCGGGCGCTACATCTCATAGGAAAGGCCACGCGCACAGAGGGGGAATACATGTTATTTTCCATCGACGCAGAAAAGGCCTTCGACCACGTCCACTGGCCGTACCTGGAGCGGGTCCTGACGCGGGCCGGCCTGGGTGATCGTTTCCGCGCTTGGGTGCTCAATTGCTACTCGAGGCCCTCGGCGACAGTCCGGGTCAATGGGTGCTCCTCACCCCGCTTCCCCATAGAACGTGGCACAAGGCAGGGGTGTCCACTCTCCCCCTTGTTATTTGCCCTATATATGGAGCCCTTGGCACAAACGGTAAGACTTGACCCGGGGATTAGTGGAATCAAGATGGGAGCCTTTGAATATACTATTAGCTTATATGCGGACGATGTTCTGCTATCCCTATCTTCCCCCGTGAATCACTTCCGGCCTGTGTGGCAGTTTTGGATGCCTTCGCTGAGGTGGCTGGTTTTAAAGTTAATCTCAACAAATCCGTAGCACTTGACCTCTCCCTGGAAGCGTCCACAAGGGCGCACTTGCAGGGCCTCTTCCCCTTCCCATGGACATCTGAGGCTGTCCCTTATTTGGGTATTCAGCTAGCACCTACACTGCACGGCACGGTCCGCCTTAACTACACGAAACTTAGGCAAACGATTCGTTCGGAGCTAGGCCGATGGAAGCACCTTCCGTTGTCATGGCTCGGTAAGGTGGCGGCGGTCAAAATGACAATTCTACCGCAAATCTTGTATTTATTCAGGGCTATCCCTATGAGACCGCCGGAGGGTTGGATTCGTCAAACCCAAGCTGAACTAGCCCAATTCATATGGAATGGACGGCGCCCGCGCATGAAGCTGCGCCTGGCAACGTTGCCTCCTGAATACGGAGAGTTGGGCCTTCCGGACCTGTTACTATACTACCAGGCGGCGCAGTTAAGGACGCTCGTGGAGTGGAGTAAATGGGAGTCAGAGAAGCACTGGCTCTTCCAAGACCAGGCGGTGGCGGGTCGCACTTTGCAGGAAGTCCCTTTCCTGCGGCGGCAGCATCGACCCCCGAATCTCTATGCCTCCTTCATCACGAGAACGCCTCTGGAGGAGTGGGATCGAGTGAGCATACCGCATGAACTAACGTCTTTCCCATCCCCACTAACGCCTCTGGTATCCAACCCGGACTTTAGTCCTGGCATGGACGGAGTGGCATTCGCGAAATGGGGCCCAGCGGGTTGTAAGGTGTTGTCCCATATATACGCTAAGGAGGGGGTCATCCACTTTGATGTCTTTCGTCGGGAATTTGGCTTGCCTGAGGGGGAACGGCTACGTTACCTCCAGGTGCGACACTGGGCACTCCATCCCACCGTTAGAGCCGGGGCTGACCGCAGACTCAGCGAATATGAGTACTGGCTCCTTTCGAGGAAATCTGACCGCAACTTAATATCGGACCTTTATCGCATGCTGTTGGGCAGGTACACACACATTCACAACGCGGGGAGAGCACGGTGGGAGAGGGACCTTGGGCGCGAGCTGAGTAATAAGGAGTGGGAGGGCATTTGTTATAGGGCCCGTCATTCTGCCCATCACATGGGCTTAACAGACACCCTCACTAAAATTGCCACGTACTGGTATTATACCCCTGAAAAACTACACAAGATGGACCACACACGAGACACACTCTGTTGGCGGGGATGTGGGGAGAGGGGTACACTAGTACACCTGTTGTGGTGTAAAAAGGGGTTCAAAGACAACCAGTAACCAAAGACCCATTTATGTTGCCCGGCGGTGTCGCCTCTATGACCCACCAATATTAATCAACGAAGAAGCAGGCGCTGGAGACTGGAAGGCAGGAAACTAGGATTTTATTCTCTCCGGAGGAGAACACATCAGTTCAGACAGCAAGTATCATCACGAGGTGCTCTAACCACATTTCTGAGGCCTGGCCTCTTATACTAGGGTTTATGACCTTTATTGCACGTAACACATTCTCGCCACATTTTGATATTTGAAAGAACATCCTCGGAATCTCCCCTACAGGCCCGTTCCCACATACATTTACAGTTGAATTCCCCACCCCGGTCACAACAGGTGATGATTGTCACGCAGCAGGGCATTCCGCCGATTCACGGAATGCATGGGGTTGATCGGATCTCATAGGGTGGGGGCTTTGATCGGCTCGAGGGTATTTTGATGGGGAGGGGAAGCTTCCTACTGTACGGGGTAATAAACAGTATCCGCAGGGCCAGGTGGTGGCCTGGGAATAAGGAAGACAAACGGGGACGCAGGAAAAGGGGGTTTGCATCAAAAGGATCTGAGACCATGAAAGGAATGAAGGGAGGTGTCGCGCTGGGAACAGGATGGGATTCTGTGGCGGAGCTGCGCTGAAGAGGGGTCTATGACCCAAGGCATGAGAGAGTGGGGGGGGGTTGTCAGCGTGCGGGGGATGCTTGCGAGGTTAGGAGAGAGAGAGAGAGAGAGAGAGAGAGAGAGACGCGCTGGCTATCAGCGAGGGGCAGGGAGGCCATGGTGTTTAAAATGGCTGCTGCTTACGCGCAAGGCATGTGAGAGTGGGAATGACCGGTGCGTGGGGGTCTTTCGTGAGGGTGATTCTGATCGTAACGGCTAAAATATGGCGGATGTGCATGACGAAAAGTGTGGCATCGGAAAAAGGCAAGATGGCGTAGATAATGTTCACTAAACTATATTAATTTTCCACAGTCCTCCCTTTAACATTTCCAAGACATCTTGCTGGCCTATTTCCTATCTATACCTATTGCAGCGGTCATAAGTAAAGGAGAGGGGACTTAGGCAAATGAACTGTACATAAACATCACATTGAATAATCTCATCATCTAGTAGGCGGGTTCATCGTTAAGTTGGTTGCAGAAAAAGTCATAGTATTGCAATATCAGACCAGAATTATGTAGCGAGGGCGTTGGGTACAGATCATAGATACTTATAGTCATTTGGGATAGGAACTGGTAAGTTATCATATAAGTAAGTCCTTTTTGTACTCGGCGAGAGCATAGTCAGTCCAATGGTGGTTGGGAGAGAAATGAGATATAATAAAAATAAAAATCAGAGTTCACAGTGTCTTCGTCGTCTTCTGTTGGCACTGTTAAGCACCCGGATTACAATTCGTTCTGTCAACAGGAATGTTCATGTGGATTGAGCCGTTGGAGGTCTGCGGGCAGGGGTACACTTTGTTTTGTTTCGCCAGACCTCATAGGAGAAATGCGTTACGGTTTTGGAGCAGGTGCATTTTCTTCCGTGACCCAGAGTATAGTTATTAGGAGGCAGAGGAAGGATTGTGATGAAAAGTGCGACAGTCTTTGAGTTGTGGGGTCTGTTTGTTTCTTGAGTCTCTGTGGTGGGTATTTCCTGTTGCTTCCATCATCATCGAGGCGTTCAGCAGTGGGTAGAACCACATACTTCGTTCATCTTCTCTTTAGGGGCGACCCTTGGTGGAGTTCTAGGTCACCGTTCTGAGATTAACATAGTTCGTGGTCTACTTAGTCGGAGCTCCCTCCCTTTTGACGCAGGGAATACCCTTCTCTGGATAGCTCAGCAGGATTTTGGTGGAACTTGGAAGTTCAGGTGGAAAGGTGTGTGTGTGAACAGTCCTTATGGTAGGTCGGAGGAGGAGGGGATGGAGCAGGGCCAAGTCGGGAACAGATCAGGGGGACGGAGAATTTGAGACAGGAGGGTCCATAACCAGGTTCAGAGAGCGGGGACTTTTTGGCACACGTTGATCATAGAGCAGGGGCTTCAGGTCAGCCCTTTCCTTAGCTTTGTCTGACACAGTGCCTCATCCTGCGACTCCTTACTGCTGTGGTCTCGCCTTGGCCTCCGTCGCTGAGGTTCCACGATCCGCAGTCAGGCCGCGTGCTCCCACATCCGGTCTCTTTCTCCTCCGACAGTGGTACCCTTAAATGAGTTCGAAAAGACAGTCTTTAGAGATTTTGCAGAAGAAGGTAATTACGTAAACCTATTTCTCTCCCAACACCAAGCAACTGGGGTAAATATCCGCTACATTGAGATTTGCAGCCAACATATAAACAATTGATGATGGATTAGCTGGATTTTCTACAACTTCCCTTTGTGGCTAATTCTTTGGTGTTTTTGTTGGTTATTACATTCATTTGTCGTGGTACGAGGTCTGGTACCCATTCATTGCATTCGTCTATTACAGTAGATGTCAGTTCTTCTGGTAGAGACCCATTTCCCTAGTACGGGTCTTGCAAGGCTAGGCCGGTCTTCAGGGCTTTGTTACCTTACAAAAAAGTGCAACGTGCTATTCACCATAGTCTGATAGGCATCCTTCTGAGGGATGAACATAGGCTAAACGACTCTCCATTACATCAAAACATCCTATTTTCAACAAGGTTTACTGCAACAAGTTCTTTCGGTTTTCGATCTAATTTTAACTTTGCACACATCTTTCTAACTTTCTATATAAATTCTCGCAACTTGGTCACTACAAAGAAACTCGGGGGGAGGGGGGGGCTTGCGATCATTATTAAACTTATCCTTGGGGCGGGTGGGATCTTATGGGAAACGATAGGAACACGGCGAATTGGAGCAAGGGGCGTTTTTCAGATTCACATTCAGGGCAGCTGATACCAAACTGGGGGCATTTTGGGAAGACGGGGGTGTCTCGATTATTTCTTACTGCTTGGGGTATGGAGACAATTTGGAATGGGAAGGTCGCATTACTACAGACACATTTTCATCATAGAAGCCACTGACAAATAGCTCCCTGACTGTGGGTCAAATTCAGGGAACCGTAGTCGTCTTACCTGTCCCTTTTCTTTTGGCCAATTTAAATTTCATCCATATTTAGCAGAAAAGGAGAGGTAGTAACGTGGCATCGATACAGTTTTATTTAGGACGAATTTGTGCAAATACTTGTGGTATTTGGGGCCAATCAGGAGGTGCACCAGGTTCGCCAATTAGGTGCCAGTCGCTAGGAAGAGGGAAAGTGTGGAGGGGTGAAAGAGAGAGAGGGAGAGAGAGAGAGAGAGAGAGAGAGAGAGAGAGAGAGAGGGAAAGAGAGAGGGAGAAAGAGAGAGAGAGTAACAATAGGCCAGACAGTACACGTGTGACATGGAGAATGACCGTGTATTGTTTGGGCTATTCAGTGCGTTACCCAACGTTAGTCGTTTCGGGTCTGTGTTAGGATGTAGAAAGCATGCAGTTTTGGGACGGAGGAGCATTAGGTCAGGTACAAAAAGGTCGCGCATTGGGTAGGGCGTCTTTTTGTGTCGTCTTGCAGCGTTAGTCCGTTTTCATGCATCGGACGTGACGCGGCTCCAGATCCCTTATGATGCCCTAATCGGGACTCCAATGTAACCTGCAGAGGGAAAAAAAGGGAGGAAAAGGAAGGGGGAACAACATTCGAGCACATCAAATGTACGGGCAAGAAAGTCCTTTACTTACCACATACTCGTACTTATCTCCTCGGGATATAATCCTTAGGGTCTTGGTTTCTGAAGTCAAGGGGGCGGGCAGTGTGATAGGTGGTTCATGGGGGGGTTCGAGGGTGGCACTATGGATCGTGTGTAGGGAAACGCCAAAAAAAGGAATCAGAGGTGCCTAGCGAGAGGTACCTGGTTTTGGAGATGTATCTGGTCATCAGGATCCTTAAATCATTCCCAAAGCTGTGATGTTCTAAGGCATATCAGTTCTTCGGTCAACCCTGTCCCTTAGTATTTTCGACCACCATACCTTTATAACATTTTAACAATCATACCGCATTACTTTACCCATTCTCAGAAGTCGAGGTCCTTCTTCATACGTTAGTTCACACATCTTAGTTGCATATTTTGGAGGCAGCGTATCATACCTTTTGATTCGATCATGAATTCAGGGCCGAACAACCATTTTCCAGATAACCTTAAAAAAAGAGCAGAACGGTTGCGCACAGAGAAAACCCTCCCACCAATTCCCACATTCACAAAAGCATGTGATGCCTATTCATAGTTTGGAAAACCTTTATTTGCATAATCGTTCAGTACGTAAAATGTGAGAGTGCAATCATATTCTGGTCGGACATGTCGACGATGGAAGCACATACAGTAGGGAGGTTATTTCGCGGCACAAGAACATGTTAAAAAGGCCCAATTAATTATTTGCAAGTAACTAAAAACGTTTCATTGCGTGATGAGGGATCAGGGGCATTTCAGTCCATAAATGGAAACACAGTCAAGCTCATTGTAATCACATTTCCTAGATGTATACCATGGGTGTGCATCATAAGCGACGTTATGTACCAGTTACAATAAATATCAAAATAAATCGTTCATTGAAATCAACATTTTTACGGGACCCCTTTCATATGTTCGTCAAGCGAACCCTCCTCCCTTTTTCATCAAGTGCGCAAAGGTTCGTATATAAATCTTAGTACATCAAGTTTCATTAGCTAAGGAACACCACGAGGCATCCGTTAGTTCCTATTGATACCGGCGCCATTTTGGGCGAGGCCGGTTTAGTCCGGAAGTAGCATCAGGGGCAAAAAAATGTCTCCGACGATTTGGCGGTTGGACCAGGGTCCCTTTCGGCAGTTCAAAAAAACTGTGCTAACAGAGGGGCTGGTGGTGTGGGCCGTCAATCAAGAGAGGGAGGGGGATAGAGTCTTTCTTACCGGGTCATGTTGATGTTCAGCCGGAACTTACTCGAGTTCGTTAGCCCATAATGTTCCTGGGTGGTTCAGACGGAAGCTGATGCAGACACGAGAGCACCGCCATCTTGTTGCTGTGCCGCGGTTATTTCATTAGTGATCAATGCAGCTGTTCCCCACTGAAAGCCTGAAGGGGCTGAGGGCTCTTGGGACTTTGGTAGAATCTTCAAAGTCGAGGGGATGGTTGTCGATGGTGGGGGCTTACGCCCAGGTGGGCAAGCGCCCGAGTTGCAATTTCGGACAAAGTTACTCCAGAGGCCTAGACCCGCCTTCCGAGGGCCCAGACGCCATTTTGAGATCCTGCGGCAGCCGCCCTCCGTCGTATCTTTCAGGAGTGGAAGAAACTTCTTGTGGCGAAAATGACAGAGCATCATGCTGCTGGAGCAGGACATTTTGGTTCGGGGCGCCAGGATGCAGCAGTGGAGCCTTCATCTGGGGAGGTGAGGGAGGCTCGTCCGTGCCGCCTCCCTCTCCCGGCGCATCCTACGCCGTCCCTTTGAATCAGGGGTGCACATGATGACCACCCTACACCCCTGATTCCGACTCTTGGGGGATCATTGGACGTCCGGTGTTATTCAGGTATGCCCGTCGGACATTGTATGTCCTGTGCTGCGAAAATATACCAACCGGACATTGTAATGTTCTGGGCAGCGCAGGTATATGGCCGTCGTCCGGCTGGAGGACATCGGCGCCGGACCAGGGCAGGGAGGCCTCCTACCTGCGGAGGCGGGAGAGGGCTCGTCCGTGTCGCCTCTCCCTCCCCGCCCACCCTGCATCCGTTCGATGGAGGAATTCGTGATGGCCGGACCAGGAGATACGAGGGAGGGGGCCATTTGCATCCGCCCCCTCCCTACTCGCGGCCCGGGGGACGCCATCCCTGGAAGGGCAGTATGGGGAGACCATTTCATTGCCTGCTTTGTGGAGCCTCCGGTACCTTCCCGCCGGTGATCTCCTTTGGTCCATGGCTGCTGGCAGGCCCCGCCCCACACGTGCTATGTGTTTCAGGTGGGCGGGACCATCGAACTGTTACATTTCGAGGACTTCCGGAGTGAGCATAATATGTTTTGTATTTTTCCTATTAGTACAGTTTGTTTTAGAGTGAGTTCTACTAGTTATTCTATTTACCGTTGGTTGTGTGTTTTCTTTACCGTAATTAAATCCTAAGTTATATAATAGACGTTTTTGGCTTCCTTGAGTCCTTTCTCTAACGGGGGTTGTTTACACTGGCCTGTAATTGTGTTTGTTTTTCAGAGTGGGGGGGAGCAACAGAGAGCAATCAGTCCCAGAACTCTAACATGTCGTTAAAATTGGTCTGACGAAACCTATGCCATCGAGCATAATCAAATGGGGTGGTCCTATCTGTTCCGTCTGCACTAGTCTGATTGGTTTTTATCTCGCGCCTTTTCCCTTTCTGCCGGCCTGTTCTTTCTGTCGACCCTTCGTTCTTACCTATGCTCTGTAGAGTCGGGCATTGGGCTTTCCAGTGCCCGAGACGTCTACAGAAAGCACATTGGTTTTGTTTTAAATCTGTTCGTCCTGTGCATAGTGTCGGGGGATTACTTTCGGGTCGTCGCGTCCCGGGTTTGTCCTGTCGACACATCCCTTTATACCGTTCCCTTTTCATGTCTACTCCTCGGAGCTGTGCCATCGCTGGCCCTTCCATTTGCCTACTAGACGTTTGGAGGGTCGTCCGCCGTGTCCCTTCACCTTTTCTGGATTCGTCGCTTTCCCTTCGTCGTGTGGCTTCTTTGCGCCACATACCGAGACTATCGAGCATAATAGGTGTTGTTTCATTCCTACGAAGGGCTATTTCTACCGTTTCTATTTTGTCAAGATCGAAGGATCCTCTCAGTGGCCACTGACTTTCTCGATCCCTTTTCGTATATTTATGCCACAGCTCACTATAGGCTATAGCGATCAATCCATGCTTCATGAACATGTCCTTATTAGGGGTGCCTTCCAGCGGAGCCGGATGGTTCACCTCTAATAAGCGGTCCGGGCTAAACAGGCTACTAACCAGGGGGGAGAAGACAGGCATGACGGATCACAATGGGATAATAGTCAGCACTACCTATCTTATCACTGCTTGCAAAGACTAGACAGAATATTTCTATTCTACGTTGTTTGCAGGTAGTGAATACCTCATGAACCAATCTTGAGCAATCAATGTTAGGTCAAAAATAAAAAATCAATATGGTCAATGGGGAGAATAAGTAGGCTCGCAAAGGTCCGCGTCACCTACCCTTTCACTATCTGCAAAGAGGGGACCTAATCTTCCCTGTTTGCAGACAGAGAATCTCCAGAAAACAATTTATAACAGTTAATCAATGGGGGAGGGGCAATTGTTCAGTGGGGGAGAAAGATAGGTCCGACGGATGCGTACCTATCCTTCGCGGTTTATAAAGGGAGAGCCTGTTGTTTCTCCGTTTGCAGACAGCGAATCTCCAAATAAATTAACAAAAAGTAATACCAGTATTTTCTCATCAATTATCAATCACTTTCAATTATCAATCACTTTCGCAATTCGTCGTGTTTACACGACCTTACCCGGACCGCATGGACAGTTTCTTGTCTTCCGAATCCAGCGCCCGATCGTCCTCTTCTCTTCGTAATCCACGTGGCACTCCTGATGGTTCCCAGTCAGGACCGCAGATCACTCGGGAGAGGTCTGTTCGGAACCAGTGAAGTTCGGATGATCGGCTGTCAGACGAGGGTCTATCGGACAGGGTACCTTCCGATCGTTGCAGTTGTTCACTCTGTCGTCAGGACCTCTCCCACTGGATCCACGAGTCGCTGATGGGCCCCACGTTTGGGACGCCAATTTGTAAAAAGGGGTTCAAAGACAACCAGTAACCAAAGACCCATTTATGTTGCCCGGCGGTGTCGCCTCTATGACCCACCAATATTAATCAACGAAGAAGCAGGCGCTGGAGACTGGAAGGCAGGAAACTAGGATTTTATTCTCTCCGGAGGAGAACACATCAGTTCAGACAGCAAGTATCATCACGAGGTGCTCTAACCACATTTCTGAGGCCTGGCCTCTTATACTAGGGTTTATGACCTTTATTGCACGTAACACATTCTCGCCACATTTTGATATTTGAAAGAACATCCTCGGAATCTCCCCTACAGGCCCGTTCCCACATACATTTACAGTTGAATTCCCCACCCCGGTCACAACAGGTGATGATTGTCACGCAGCAGGGCATTCTGCCGATTCACGGAATGCATGGGGTTGATCGGATCTCATAGGGTGGGGGCTTTGATCGGCTCGAGGGTCTTTTGATGGGGAGGGGAAGCTTCCTACTGTACGGGGTAATAAACAGTATCCGCAGGGCCAGGTGGTGGCCTGGGAATAAGGAAGACAAATGGGGACGCAGGAAAAGGGGGTTTGCATCAAAAGGATCTGAGACCATGAAAGGAATGAAGGGAGGTGTCGCGCTGGGAACAGGATGGGATTCTGTGGCGGAGCTGCGCTGAAGAGGGGTCTATGACCCAAGGCATGAGAGAGTGGGGGGGGGTTGTCAGCGTGCGGGGGATGCTTGCGAGGTTAGGAGAGAGAGAGAGAGAGAGAGAGAGAGAGAGAGAGAGACGCGCTGGCTATCAGCGAGGGGCAGGGAGGCCATGGTGTTTAAAATGGCTGCTGCTTACGCGCAAGGCATGTGAGAGTGGGAATGACCGGTGCGTGGGGGTCTTTCGTGAGGGTGATTCTGATCGTAACGGCTAAAATATGGCGGATGTGCATGACGAAAAGTGTGGCATCGGAAAAAGGCAAGATGGCGTAGATAATGTTCACTAAACTATATTAATTTTCCACAGTGGGACTGTTCTCACCAACAGGGGTATTGGAAACAGGTGCTAGACGAGGTGGACCTCCATTTAGACACTACCATCCCGAGGTTCCCTGCTTATGTGCTGCTGGGCTCTCCCAACCCCATCACCTACCCGCTTCGCTCCCACAGAGGAAGGTTGATAGCTATAGCCCTGGGATCGGCGACGCAGAATATTCTCACTTATTGGCGCACAACACATGTCCCCACTTTTCAGGGCTGGTTGCACCGTCTCTGGCACGTCTTGGGGATGGATAAATTGTCACTGATTGCCAAAGGGGAGGGAGACAAATACCCAGAATTATGGTGACCCTTCTTGACGCTCTTAGCTTCTGAATTTAGAGAGGTGACCTGCCCTAGATACCTACGCCTGCTCCGGCTGTCCCAGCCTGATGTCGGACAACCTGAGGCCTGAGAGATCGCTACTCAGTAGTAGAAATTTGGACCTGGAACTGGGGTGGGGGGTGGGTAGGCTGGGGGGTGGCGGGCAAGGGGTCGTTCAGTTTGGTTATTGTTCCTTTTCCCTTTTCTGGACGCTGCTAAGTAGCCTCGATGCGGACCCGGTCCCTGAAGCCGTTACCTTGAGGTGGCGTTCCATTACTCCGAGCCACCGTCAATGGTACTTGGGAAGCCTTCTGCTGGCACTTGGACCAATCACCGGGGTCTGCAACACACGATTGTCTATGCAACTCACCCTCCCCGGTTCTTGTTTAAACCTGTTGTTAAAAGCTGCATTAACGCTGGCCGAGCTGAATGTTGATGCCACGCCAGCTTGTCAAGCATGTTGGTATGTCAAATTTGATGCGTAGCGCAATAAACAAAATTTATACATAAAATGCATCCTGTTTTCATTTAAGGTAAACGGGCTGCATTTACATTTTATAAAAAGATTGCTTTATTAGAAATAAATCACAGACATGGTGGTCTGCTGACCTCAGCAGCCCACCAGCCCTGTGAAGGCTGTAATTCCTAATTGATCGCAAACTGCGACCTATCTCATTAAAATTCATGAGTTAGGTCGATTTGCATCAATCAGAGAATCCCTAAATGAAACTCAATGAGTTTCATACATTAGAAATACCGATCTCCTAATTGAAATTCAGAGAGAATCGCAATTAGGAAATTGGTATTGCTAATGTTTGTACATCTGGCCTGAAGTAAAGTAATGGTTATAAAACCTAAAAATCATTAAAATTCGACAGTTATGGCTAGCTGTACAATCAATAGGGCACACAACAGTTAAGCAAACCATGACTTGCCCACCAAATATAATGCTTATGACCTCACTCTTGATGTGACAGATGCAATTACAAATATAAGATTACATATCACATTACCATCAACATTATTAATGTAATGACTTCGAACATCATATTATTGCCTTAAAGCTCTCTGTAGTGGGCTATACCGGCCACTAAAGGCCTGCTCCAGTGTTAAAGGCCCGAGCCTAAGGGAGCGGGACTTTAATGCTGATATAGCCCAGCTATAAAGGGTTAAAGGCTATTAGAACATTCTGCTACTAGAAGGAAGAATGTTCTAACAAATAAAACAAAGGCCTCACAGAGCCCAAGGGGATTGAAATCCCCTCTGACTCCATGAGGCCTTTGTACATAGCAACAGCTGTGAAGGACAGCATTGAAATGTTGGAGCTCGGGGCTTCTACCGGCCATCAGAAGCCTGTAGCCCTCTATTGTTTTCAATGGAGCTCCCAACATTCCAATGTTCTAATATTTATTGGTATGTTGAGCTTTTAGGCGTTTTTACTTGTTGTAGAAATATGTGTGAGGTCTATACATTGTGTTTAGAGTGCGAGTCATGATTTGTATGCCTGTGTTCTTTAGTTGTTGTTATTAGGCTGTGGCACTGTTGTGTTTTCAGGTTGCTATAGTGTTGTTGTGTTTGTGGTTGTCTGATGATACAACATTCACATTTCAAAAACTTGGAATATGCTATGAGAGATATAGTTGGAAACTATTAAGAGTCACGTGATCACAATGAGCCAATCTGGTATTCTACATATGAATTATGGTGTCAGCTTTAGCCACACTACGTTTATGACTTTGGGCTTTATTTAGAGTTAGATGGATGTGCTACTCCATCACAATGTTACGGATATCCCTCAGCTGTATCATGAGTGCCATAGGATATAATGCACTTGTAATAAGGTTGACAGTATATCTGCCATGTTGTGACAGTCATCTGTGCGCCAAACTGTAAATGAGGCTCTTCGTAAAACTTGCATCCTAAACACGTTTTTAGGTTTTGCCTTAGCCATGCGTACGAAGTACGCATGCGCTAGCAAAACCTCTTGAGTTCTATCTGGGCTGATGACCCGCCTCTGCCTATCATTGGCTAGCTCCATAAATGGAGGCTAGCCATTGGGAGGCAGAGGCTGTCAATCGCGTTTTCTCTCGAAAACGCGATTCGGGGGCGTTTCTGGTGCTTTTTTTAAGCCCCGCCCCTTTGTCCCGGGCCGCGCTGCCATTGGCTGCCGGCCCGGGACACCCCCGTGACGTCATTCCCGGGCCGCGCTGTGATTGGCTGCCGGCCGGGACACCCCCGTGACGTCAGCCAATCACAGCGCGGCCCGGGACCTGACTTGTTTTTCTTGCGGTCTATTAATTGTAGAGCCACAAGCGCAATGCTAAAAAAAATACAGATACAAGAACGCAAAGCAAAGAACACATAATTGGGCGAACAACCCCACACCTGACACTTGGTAAGTGACTCCTCTGCGCCCCTCCCCTAGCCCCCCTTTACCGTCCCTGATTGTAGAATTCATGCGTTGGCAAGCAAGCGCAGAGCTCTCAAGTTCTCCACGTCTATACCGGAGCAGCTAATGCAGCCCCATAGTTTTACTATGCATTTTGGGACTGGTAACGTTGCCGGGCCCGTGTGAAATCATGACTGCAAATCCCACAATGCAAAGAAAACGCATGGACTGAGTTAACTACTCACGCATGGACTTAAAACTTAAGAACTCTGCTATCACGATTATAATTTAGCAATAGTGGCCTGTCTCTACACAACTAAAGTTATGTTCGAACTAGGCACCTGTAATCTTTAATTAATTTCAAAGTTCTATTCTAACAATAAACAACGACAGCGGGCACCATAGGAAAATCAGGACAACATAGATCCATTTAAAGAAAATAATAATTCACTATATTTTAACGTAACATACTGTAGCCCTATCAATTAGGTGCATTGCTGAGCCACTAGAAACCTTAAGGCAAAATGTGTTTAGAGAGATAAATTTCATGAGACAAAGTTGCCTCCCGTGTAAAGTTAAAATAAGCACTGCACTACTTCAATTAAGGCGCGCGGGTTCAGCTAAGGGAGACATTTTGCAGACTTTAAATATAGATTTGGGCTAAAACAAGTTTGTATTATCCACTATAAGCTCTGCTATGCGCTTATGGCGAGTCTGGGGTCTGTCTCTGCAGGTGGGGTTGCCAAACTCCAATTCCATGTCTTAATTGAGCCGTTTGCAGACTTCACCTGCCGCCCTTATTTAATTAGGCCTCAGGGGCGGGCTCGGGGCCAGACACTATGGCTACGATATCGGACGAGGCAATGGACAGCTACATGTACTCGGCCTACACGCCGTACAACTACAGGTATCTGAACCCCAAAGGCAAGGGCGGCGGCTGGAGGCAGCGGGGTTACCTCACCTCCTACGCGGACACCGGAGAGTACTTCGACAACTACCAGCGCGCGCAGCTCAAGGCCATCCTGTCCCAGGTGAACCCCAACCTGACCCCGCGCCTGCGCAAGGCCAACACCCGCGATGTGGGGGTGCAGGTGAACCCCCGGCAGGACGCCTCGGTGCAGTGCTCGCTGGGGCCCCGTACCCTGTCCCGCCGGAGGCGGGGCGTGTGGTGACAGGCTCCGCAGGAGCCCGACGGGACCCCGGCCTCCTCGCCCCCCAAGACCGTATGCTTCCCCCGGACCGCCGCGGTGTACTCGCCCGTCGCTTCCCGCAGGCTCCCCACCTTCACGGAGGAAGAGGACGCGGAGGCCAAGGGCGGCGGAGAGGGGAAACCCGAGAGCGGGGAGAGCTCGGGGGCGCGGCCCGCAGAGGAGAAGGGTAGCCCCGCGGAGGGAGGCCGCGCAGACCGGCAGGAGGAGGCTAGCTTGGAGGAAGAGAAGAAGCCAGAACAGAAAGCCGAAGGGGACGCAGCAGCAGAGCCCGGGCAGCAGGAAACCACCGCCTCCCCCGACAAGGGCAGACTGCGTTTCCAGGTGAGGAGCAGGCAAGGGTCCATGGCTTTTTTGGGGGGTGAGGGGGGATTGTACGTCTCACTACCATATGGCCTACTACCCGCATGTAGTATACACTCCGTGACAGCCCTCGCCCCTTCCCTCTCACCCCGCCACCTTTGGGGGCACCCATTCGTTGCTGACTCCCCTCGCCAGTCCATCTCTCCCAATAACCGGCCGTTGCTTGTCTACCAGCTGCCGCTCAGTTTGAGGCCCATGCTGGAAAAACTTTCACAACTTTCACAAAATTTGAGACTTGTAGCCACGAGAGGAAATCCACTGGAATCGAATTGCGAGAACTGCAGGCAGTGCCAGATCTAAGAGTTTGAAAGCAGTGTGGGTATTTTTTTTATCTGGATTTAACCAATTAGTTGTCAAAACGGGGTGCTTATTCACGTAATACCAATGAATTCTTAGTGGGGGTCAGTTGTTCGCTTTGTTGCTGATTGTAAGCTGGGGTACCTGCAGAAATCCACTGCAAAGGTCCAGGTCATGTCTGAGGTTCTCTTAACAGCAGAACCATTCCCTCAACAAGCAGACAATGTAAAAGCAATTGTGAAATCGTTCTTGAGCTGGAAAAAAGGAGGTTATCAGTGAAAAGCACCCTCAGATTTCTGTCCTTTGTAACGCGTGCGCGAGGCACTGTCTCTGATGGCTGCAGACAAAGAGACTGCAATGTGTTTGGGCCGGTGAGGAGTGCCCTCTTCCTGCCCCCCACTCTCAATCATGCGAAACCTTGTGCCTGGGAGTGCGTCTCAAAGCTGAGAGCCTCGCCGGCTAGCTTTGCGTCTCGCTGGCAGGGCGGAGAGTGGACGGCTACAGCTGCAATGTAATGTGTCGGAGCAGGGGAGAGCTACAGTTTGTTCTCTTCTGGAGTTCCTCGCCCAGGGTCCTAGCAGTTTTTACTCCTTACTGGAGGGCCCTCTGCGTGCAGTTTCACGGGAGTCCGCCCCAGCAATGCCTTCTTGGGTGCAAAGGGCAGCAAGGCCGGTAAAATTAAAAACATGCATTTTAGCAGCTGTGTAAGTCGCGCGCTGACAGCACTGTAAAGGCTGGTCAGCAGCACACGCAGAGTGGAGTGCACGGACACTGAGCCCCCCCCCCCCCCCGCCCCCTGGACTACAGGACGCCGGCCCCCACTCTCTCTTCCAGCACCGTGATAAGAAAAGAGGTCCTGAAGAGCTCTGTGCCCCCCGCGTCTGCACGCCCCCTCACCAGACCCGAGCGGTGCCCATCAGCCCCTGTACCCATCCTCCCCTGCTGGTGTTCGAGCCGGGCCCCAACCCCCGCCCCGAGGAAACTAACTGCTGACGGGCTCCCCCTCTCTCTTCAAACAACCCATCTCGTTCCACACGCCTTCTATCCTGAGGGGCTTCGGTCCCTCTCACCCGACAACTCTCACTCCCCACCCTCTAATGTCTCTCTTTGCCCTGCAGGTGTCTCCGGCCCTGAGGTAAGAGAGAGTTTGTTGGGGGGTCCGAGGGTGGGGCCATGGGTGGTGGTGGCATCTGTCCGTGATGTACACCGGGGCACTTGACCGGGGGTGGTTGCAGGGGATGTGCGCAGGGAGTGATGCGCAGGGTTGTGGATGCATGGGTGTGAGGAAGGATGCATGGGCTCTAACTTTGTCAAAGGCGAAACCGTTGCATTGTAAATGCTTGTTTTATTTGTTAATAGCTTTCAGCCTATTTTTTTAAATTTGCATGAAGCATCCAGAATTTTATATACGTGTGCATATGTTTGAGCCAGCTACATTTCATGCCAAATGGATAGGCGTGAGGGGGAGGCATAACATTTTTTATTGACCCTGCACGTGCTCATAGACAATATTTTCGGCCAGATAATTTAATAATCTCTGGATGGTTTTGTACTAAATAAGCACGCATAAAATATGGCCATTCTGTACTGTTTTGTGATTTATTATGAATTTGTCCTGCGGATTTTTAAATATTCACAACAGAGTATTGATTTTGTTTGGTTAACAGGTAGAAGCTGATCAGTTGACAAGGGCTCAGACAGCCACAAAGTTTGTGAGAAAGCATGTCAAAAATGCAATATGGAGGCATGGTGAGCAGAGAGGTGGACAATGCATGACATCCATGAAAGATTGCCACATTTAAAATTCAGGGGTTCGTAAACTGGTCCACTTAGTTTTCTGAACAGCTCTGCAGAAATGTGCCTAACTTTTTTTTTTATTGAGCAAAATCATAGCGAGAACCATTACGTCACACATTTAGTCACAAGATCGGTTTCACCATTAAACATAATTATTTATGGCTTGTAACATTGGGATTCACAATTCCTTCAATGATATATTCCCTATTGCACTCATAGTCTAACGTAGAAGTGCAGGTTTCCGGATCGACATTTGAGACACATCTTATTATCTTAAAAAGTAAATCCAGTGTTTTGCAAATTCATGCTTACCAAACAGGCATTTTAAACAAAATGATTGCTATATTCAGACTAGGCAAGGTGTTATTAATAAAGTGCTATACATTTAGCACCCATAAAGCGTCTTTCTTCCTATCTCCCAATAACATTGATCTAATTCTGAATACAGTGTATCGACTCCCGATAAAATTGTGCTATATCCTGATAAAATGCTTCAACTCATATTTTACTCTTGCCAATAAATCACCCATGATATAAAAAATAAGTATATACCTAATAAGCATTTGTTGTCACTTAAAGTGCTAGATTTGGGCAAACAAGGTAAGGCAACGAATTGATATACATTTAACTACTCATGAAGTGCCTTTATCTCTGCCTTTCAATACAATTAAACTAACTCTCAATAAGGTTCATCAACATTTTGTTTCCTCTTTTTTTTCTTTGTCCCCTTTTTACACCGTTGTCTCACTTAAGCAGAATCCTAATGACAACCATGACATCATATATATATTCACAATAGAAATGTGCATATTCTTATGAAATTAGTGTTCCAAAACAAAGAGTTACAGATGTTCTGCAAATATGGATACATGCCTCCCAAAATATAGTGTAAGCTTGTTAGTCTTGTCAGCCTTAGAATGGTCTTCGCCTAAAGGTTTCGCCTTTCTCCTCCATATTTTTTCATAAATTGTTTTTGTTGGACTTAGGACTGTGTGCACTTAACTACTGCTAACCAGTGCTAAAGTGCATGTGTGCACTCCTTTAAACAAGGTAACATTGAATTGTAAAATGGGGAGGAGTGGAGGGGACCCAGTGCTTTAGATGCAGGGTGGAAAGAGCGGAATTGGTTCATATATTTTCCACGTGCCCTGGCCTAGAATCAAAAGCTAGGGAAATGATTTGTTTTCGGAGAGACATATTGAAGAAGGATACTCCACTTTCTCCTCCGATGAACAAGTTAGGGGAAATGGGAAGGAGCTAATCTTTATTGCAATATCAGTTTATCGGCTGTGTGTTGCTTCTGCCTGGCTGGATCCACTTCCACCGACCTTCCAGCAGTGGAAAGGTCGGTTCCTGCGTGTCTATAAGCTCGAGACAGCGTTGTATGATCGAAGAGGCAGGAAGGGGAAGATCAAGAGGAATGGGATCTGGGGTCCACTTACAGCTTGGATACCCCAATAGATCTGAATAGGGTCTGTTTTAAGATTCTGTGTCTGCGACTGATGTTTTTAAGGGAAACAGCTTACTCCTATATATGGTATCTAGAATTTGTAGATCTTCCCATAGAAGCAGCTTTTTTATTGGTTTATGAATTGCTATGACTGTATTTTTATGATCAATGTGGCTTAATATCCACTATTCATAATGTATTTCTGTCTACGATTTATCTATTCTAAATTGCTGTAACTTGTCTTTGCTCAGGGAAAAAAAAGTAAAATATATAAAAAAATAAAATAAACATGGTAACATTGGTTTCTCCCCATTTGAAATATTTAATTTTAATTTAATTTCCGCGCTCCCTGTCGAAGACGGAGTAGGCAAAAACTCTGCCTCCCAAATTCTTTAAAAAGATATAAAGAAGGCACTTACCTGTGTTTCTGCCGCCTCCCCTGCCTGGCTGCTCTCCTAACTGCTCCTTCTCTCGCGTCCTCGTCATTCTTCATAGAAAAAAAACACTACGTTGTCAGTCTTGCGAGAGTGCATTCGCAAGACTTACAATGTAGTGTTTTTTTAGGAATGACGTTGAGGAGTGGGGAGGGAGCGGGGAGGGAGCGGAGCGAAGCTACGCGTAGCTCCACAGAGTTTTTTTCAAACTCCGTGGAGCTACGCGTAGAGGGACTATGCCAGCTCCACCCAGGCCGACCCTCAAACAGCCCAGAGGGCATGGTGCAATGTATTTAAAAAGTAGGACATGTACTTTAAAATTTTACATGTCCTGTTAGTGAAAAACTCTTGAATTTTGTTTTCACGATTTCTAGGCTTCCTTCTCCTATAGGATAATATTGGGGTTACCTTATAATATGTCATACGGATAGCTTCCAAATAGGAACAGGTGCCCAGTTCATGTTTGACGTCTTTGGAATAATAATGAAAAATCCTATTTTATGGTAAAGTCTGCATTTTCCTGTCTTAGCCATTTGGTGCCTGCTGTCTGTGTCTGGATCACATGACTAAGTGTAGTTTGCCTTTGTGTGTTCCTCCTAGACAGCCAAACACAATAGGGAGCTTAAGTGTGCTTGGAAGGGCCATCTCAGGCAGAATAGGAGAATGGAGTAAGCCATAGCCACAATATCAACCTGAATAGGCTGTGTCCTGCCTTCACACAAAAAATTGAATACACCATGTAGCTAGTTTGGAGCCAGGGCAGGGGAGGCCAGAAATCTGTGCACTTCAAAAGGAAAATTCTGGAAGCTTGGACCCCAACCAACAGTAGACATCTGGACCAGTGGAATACTCTGCCCGGAAGAAGGACTGCTGTGCTGGTGAAAGGACTGTCACTCCACTGGGCTGCTGACCTGAAGGCCTACTACCTTGCTGCGCTGACCTGTTTCACTCCTGCCCTCTTGCCTGGGTTAGAAGGACTGGACCTGCGCAACTTGTATCAAGGAGAGCCACCTTGACTCCAAAGGCTAGTCTCTTGTAACCAGCACCTGGATTCTGCAACTGTGAGCCCTGCCCTGTCCAGGGGTACAACCCTAGTGTTGGAACCTTGGAAGTGGGCCTGAATGAGATCTGCTAGCCTATCTGTGGACTGATCAGAACAGATGCATCTCCTCTGCTGCACGGGGCAATCCAGAGCAGAACTGGCGCATCACCTCTGCCGCGTGGACTTTCGCATCGCAAGGACTTCTCATCGCTGCCATAGCACGCAGCCTCATCAGAACCGTTGTTATGCAATGTATCCTTGAATCAGGCACTGGCATCGCAAGCCCTTTGTCGATGGCATGCTCGACGGTGATGCAGGACTATGCATAGCATCCTCGCAGCTTCCCTGAACTGATGCTGAGCGATGCTTCTCTGACCTCGCCCTCGCTTTGCCTCGGCTGCGCTATGCATCCTTGACATGGAACCTCCCAATGCTCGGCAACTAGGATTTTAGGTACTCTAGTTCAACAAGCGGAACTGGGCCCATGCAACCAGCTTGCACTCCATCACGGTCAACCTGATCTTGTGACTTTGTTCCAGTCTGGCATGACCAGATATCCACAGTTGCCGTTTTGTGCTTTTTGGTGCAGTTTTGATGGAAACTTTAAACCTGCTTATGTCCGGTTCTACTGATTTGATTTTTGTTGTTTTGGTCCTGTTATATTTATTAAACTGTACTCTATTTTTCTAATTTGGTATGGGATCCTCCTTGTGTGGTGCTTTCAGTTTATTACTGTTTGAAATGTTTAACAAATACTTTACACGTTGCCTTTGAGTTAAGCCTGACTGCTCTGTGCCAAGCTACCAGAGGGTTGAGCACAGGGTTTGCTCGTGACTTCACATTGACAAGAATTGTGGTTGCTACTTGAGTAGGGCTCCACCTCCCCTCAATTAGCAACCCAATTTCTTGCAAAGCTCTGTTAGGCACAAACCCTGGAACGGTTGTGTAGCACCGGACAATAGAGGAACCAGCCAAAGAAGATGGCTGCATATCTTCATACCCCAATTGCAGTGCAAGTGCAGTATGTCTGCGGCGAAGCAATATGACATTAGCTATTATGGCATTTTCAAAGCAATTTATTTGATTTTACACTGTACCTATGACAAAAATAACAAGTAGCGGTACAGGGTTTGGCCCTTGGCAATGTTTGTGCCTGCTACGTATACAGTTATTGAACGTAAATGACATGACTGACTCACAAGACATCACTCTTGAACTGTAGACCTTCTAATACCCAGCTATAAGGTTGTGCAGAAAGCCTCCTGACTTGATGGCTGGCAACCTAACCATGATGTTCACAGAGGCCAGTGAGGCACACGGGTTACCGCCCAGAGCAGTTTGTAAAACGCACAACCCTCTGCAAAGCAATGGGGCTGACTTGCGGCAACTCTATTGATAAGCCAGAAAAGGCAACACACTCTTTAAGCTCAGCAGGGAGATGCTCCAAATGGTGACAACTTTTCCACATTCTATTTGGCTTTGCCAGGACCCAGTCACCTTCATCGAAGACTGTTTCCTGTGCTCATTGATGCTGATCAGCATATGTATTCATCTGCCACTTTCGAGAAGTGTCTGTAACACGAATCTTATCAGCATTCAAGGATTGGTCTACTGTCCCCTGGGGCAACTAAGTTCACATGGCTCTCTCAAATAGCATAGTGGCAGGACTCTCACTAGTTGCAGAGTGAGGAGTTGAAAAATCAGCACAGAATGCTTGACATAGGGCCTGGTTCAGCTTGACTCCTTCTATCAATTCTCGCTGGATTATTCGTTTAAGGGTACCCATTAATTCTTCCATGACACCATTGGTTTGGGGCTAAGGAGGTGTACTCTTGTGATGCTTGACATTTAGTGTGACCAGAAATTCCTTGTTTCTTTGCTATGGAAAGGCACACCATTGTCAGATTTGAGAATGGCAAGGATACCCCATGCTGCAAAGATGTCATCCAGCAGCTCGATGACCTTGTCATGAGTGGTTGATGATAACTCCTCTACTAAAGGAAAGCTTAAATAATCAATGACTACCATGAGATGATGTCCTTCTCCTAACAGCCCAAAGAAATCAACTGCAACTCTTTCCCACACATGTGCAGGAAGCTCGGATATTGTTAATGGATGCTGCATCATTTTGGGAGAAAGGCATTCTTCTTCCATGATTGAGTTGAAATTAAGTCTTTGAGGATAAGCATGTTCTTATCGGAATTAGTAGCTGCAAAAATCTGTTAAATGGATAGGGCTGCTGACGGCTGGGCCTCACAATGAAGTTAATGTTCTCCTCAGCCATTTTGGATGTCGAACTGTGCCGATGTGATGGTACTCGTGAAAAGTAATCAGCAGGGTTCTGATCTTTACCCAGCTTGTGTACAATTGCATAGTTGTACTCTTGCATTTGCAACCCCCACCACTTACTGCGAGGGTGCATCTTGGCCTTTGGCTTTCCAAAAATAGTGAGCAGTGCTTGGAGGTCTGTAACAATAGTGAAACTTTTTCCATATGGAAACACATGAAAATGTTTGCAGGTCCATTCAATAGCTGGAATCTCTTTCTCTGGCTAAGAATAGGCATGTTCTGTGTCAGACGGGAAACAACATTACAACGCAACTTTTACAACGCACTACCTTTACTACAAAACTTTTACAACGCAACATCCATTACAACGCATGCCATTACAACGCATGTCACTACAACGCATACCACTACAACGCATACCACTACAACGCATACCTTTACGACGCAGTCATTACAACGCATACCTACACTATCAAACACTTACCCTACTGTTGCACCCCCTAGAGTTAGAATAGTAATTTTTACCCCTACACTATCCAATACTTACCCTACTGTTGCACCCCTTGGAGTTAGAATAGTAATTTTAACCCCTACACTATCCAACACTTACCCTACTGTTGCACCTCCTGGAGTTAGAATAGTAATTTTTACCCCTACGCTATCCAATACTTACCAGACATGCAATGTAATGGTATGCATTGTAATGGTATGCGTTGTAAATGTAGTATGCGTTGTAGTGGAATGCATTGTAAAGGTAGTTTCAAAGATTTCGTAGTAATGCCATGCGTTGTAATGGAATGCATTGTAATGGATGTTGCGGTGTAAAAAAATGCGTTGTAAAGGTATGCGTTGTAAAAGTATGCGTTGTAACGACATACATCCATGCCAGCCATGCTTTGACTGGTATAGGCCACAAAGTGTTTCTGCATATTCGAATGGCCATTATGTTGAGCATGGATTGTCCCCCAGCCCCACTGGGCTTCCATGTACCGTGATCTCAGTATTTAACTTGGGGTCAAAATAGGCCATCTCAGTTGCATTCTCAATAGCATGCTATATTCTGTTAAAAAGTTGATCACATTCAGCAGACCACTGGAAATGGACATCTTGTTTTGTCAAGTCCCTCAATGGGGCACCCACAGTAGCAAAGTCATAAATGTACCTTGAGCGTGCCTAAGAAGGATCGCAGCATGGTGGCATCTTGTGGGGGACAAGTAGCCTGTAGTGCTTGCACTTTATCTGGACCAGGAGTCATTCCCCATCAGAGAATTCGTGCCCTAAGAATTTGAGTTTGGGTTCATGAAACCCACACTCTGCTGCATTCAGAGTGAGACCTACATCCTCAAGTAACTTGTACACTTCTATAAGGGCCTTTTGCATTGTCCAAAATACCAGTATGCCATCACTATAGTTAAAAACATGTGTGACAAGTTGAATTATTTGACGTATAACATCCTGAAATATTTCTGCAGCTGACGACACTCCAAAACTCAACCTTTTGTATCTGAACAAACCAACATGTGTCAAAAAGTAGTGATGCACCCGCAGTTCTCTCAACTCAAGTTGATGGTATCCTTTGTTCCGGTCAAGATGGGAGAAGACTTTGGCACAGTTCAGTTGCATGATCATGTCCGCTATGTGTGGACCAGGATGACTCTCTCTCCCAATTGCTATGTTAGCCTGGCGCATTTCAACTGAAATGTGCCCTGCACTTCCATTCTCTTTTTTTTTGGCGCCACCACTATGGGCAAGACCCCGGGCATAGGACAGGGGGAGTGCTTAATGATGTCATGCTTCAACAGTGTCTCTTGTTCTTTCTCAATGTGCTGCTGGGCAAAAGAGAGAATGTCCTCATTAACATCTACTGTTCTCATGACGAGCTGAGCTCGTCATGAACACACCCATTTCCATTATGATCCAGCACAGCAAACAAATATCTCAAGCAGCCAAGGTGTTAATATGAAGTCACACTTTTATTGCCTTTAGCCTTCTTAGGCCATGAAACAACGACGGGAACTGATTCACAACTTCAGATTGAGTGTGGTGGTTGTAAATGAGAGATATATGTCCCTTGTCAGCAACGGTGGAAACACTGAGAAATAATGCTTTGGACGAAATACCTGGAAGAACTTGAATTGGCATATGTACTGATACTGCGTTATGTCGCATTGTCGCTGTGAGTGACCCTTGACTCTGCAATGGTTTAGAAGCAGGCCACGTGTACACCTTTGTGATTGATGGGTTGAGGCGTGGCTCAAGAGACAGGCTGTCAAACTTTTTGACTGGCATGATGTTAATCGACTTACCACTGTCTAAAATAAGGTTATGGGGCAACTATTGATTTTTATTGTAATCTTGGGGCAGTGTCGAAATGAACTTGGTTGTCTTGTTTGGTAGTTTGCCTTTGTCTTTTGTTCTTCCTTGCAGGTAGCCAAACCTACATGAGCCTGTCATTCCTTGGTCGATAGCATCACAGCACATCCATCTTCTTCACTGGCGCTTGATAATGATGTTGAAGTTCCTTGGTAAGAGAAACTTGACAATGATCAACGTTGGCTGACTTCTACTTTCTGTAACTGATGCCACTTGTTGTCTTGAGGGCGTGACAAGAATGATTCTGGAACCTTCTGACGTCCATTTTCACTTCTCGACGTGACTTATTCGGTTTCTCTTTCACTTAGCAAACCACTATGAAGTGGTTTTCTTTCCTGCACCCATTACACGTAAATTCTAAGGCTGGAGATTTGCCTTCATAGGGAAATGAAAACCAACTTCGGAAACAAAACCTTTTCTTCTTTGGAGACATCCACTTGCGTGCATCTACCTTGTGCCAGCTTTTCATGACCACTGCTTATTCAATTTTTGCTGTTCCAGCTTCCATATCGGCAGCTTGTCGATCTGCTCTTTCATCTGCCATTGCAGCCATAAGTTCTCTCTCTAAACAGAGTGGCTCTCTCAACTTGGGTCTCCTGAAATAGTTTGAAAGACAGCCATCGATGACTGGGGCATATGGCTACTTCATCATTTAGTCCCCTATTCTTTCAGTGTTTGATAAGCACATCAAGTCTCTCAACAATCAATCAATCAAAGCATTTATATAGCGCACTACTCACCCGGAGGGTCTCAAGGCGCTAGGGGAGGGGGATCCGCTACTGCTCAAACAGCCAGGTCTTGAGCTGCTTCCTGAAGGCGAGGTGGTCCTGGGTCAGGCGGAGGTGGGTCGGGAGGGAGTTCCATGTCTTGGCGGCGAGGTAGGAGAAGGACCGTCCCCCTGTGGTGGTTCTTCGGATTCGGGGGGACGGCGGCGAGGGCGTGGCCGGTCGATCGAAGCTGGCGTTTGGGAGCGTAGAAGTTGAGGCGGCTGTTGAGGTATCCTGGTCCTTGGTTGTGTAGGGCTTTGTGAGCGTGGGTGAGGAGACGGAAGGTGATTCTCTTGTTGACTGGGAGCCAGTGCAGGTCTCTCAGGAGTTCGGAGATGTGGCTGCGATGGGGCATGTCCAGGATGAGTCGTGCAGAGGCGTTCTGGATCCGCTGAAGTCTCTTCTGGAGTTTGGCGGTGGTTCCTGCGTAGAGGGAGTTGCCGTAGTCCAGACGGCTGGTGACGAGGGCCTGGGTGTCCGTCTTCCTGGTCTCGGTGGGGATCCACCGGAAGATCTTACGTAGCATGCGCAGGATGTTGAAACATGACGAGGAGACGGCGTTGACTTGTCTGGTCATAGAGAGGGAGGAGTCCAGGATGAAGACAAGGTTGCGTGCGTGGTCTGTTGGTTTGGGTGCGCTGCCTAGGGCGGGGGGCCACTAGGAGTCGTCCCAGGTGGAGGGTGAGGATCCCAGGATGAGGACTTCCGTCTTGTCCGAGTTCAGTTTCAGGCGACTGTTCTGCATCCATTCGGCTACCTCTTTCATCCCTTCGTGGAGGTTGGCTCTGGCGGTGGCGGGGTCGTTGGTGAGGGAGAGGATCAGCTGGGTGTCGTCGGCGTAGGAGATGATGTTGAGGTTGTGCTGGCGTGCGATGTCTGCGAGGGGGCTCATGTAGACGTTGAAGAGGGTTCGACTGAGCGAGGAGCCTTGAGGAACGCCGCAGATGACTTCGGTGGCTTCAGATCTGAACGGGGGAGGCGAACTCTCTGTGTCCTTCCGGCGAGGAAGGAGATGATCCACTCCAGTGCCTTCTCCTGGATTCCGACATTGCTGAGTCGCTTCACTAGTGTGCGGTGGCAGACAGTGTCGAAGGCGGAGGAGAGGTCTAGGAGGATGAGGGCTGCTGTTTCTCCGTTGTCAAGCAGGGCTCGGATGTCATCGGTGGCTGCGATCAGGGCGGTTTCGGTGCTGTGGTTGGCCGGGAAGCCAGACTGCAAGAGGTCGAGGGATCTGTTCGTCTCGAGGAAGGCGGCCAGCTGCTTGTTGACGGTCTTCTCGATGACTTTTGCAGGGAACGGGAGCAGCGAGATGGGGCGGTAGTTCTTGAGGTCGGTGAAGTCGGCTGATGGCTTCTTTAGTAGAGCGCTGAGTTTGGCGTGCTTCCAGCTCTCCGGGAAGGTAGCGGTGTCGAAATAGGTGTTGATGATGTCCCGCAGGTGGGGTGCGATGACAGCATCGGCCTTGTTGAAGACGTGGTGAGGGCAGGGGTCGGTCGGAGATCCGGAGTGGATGGAGTTCATCGTGTGGACGGTGTCTTCGGTGCTGATCTGGGTCCAGGCGCGGAGGGTGGCGGTGGGGGGCGATGGTTCGGTCGTGGCGTGCGTCGGTTGAGTGCTGAAGCTGTTGTGTATGTCCGGGATCTTGTTGTGGAAGTAGGAGGCGAGGGAGTTGCAGAGGTCTTGCGAAGGGGTGATGTCGTTGTTTCCGGCGTTGGGGTTGGAGAACTCTTTAACGATGTTGAAGAGTTCCTTGCTGTTGTGTGCGTTGTTGTCGAGTCGTTCCTTGAATGCAGTTTTCTTGGTTGCGTGGATGAGTTGGTGGTGTTTTCGGGTGGCGAGCTTGAGGGCAGTCATGTTGTCCGGTGTTGGGTCTCTGCGCCAGGTTCTCTCGAGGGCTCGGCAGTTCTTCTTGGAGCTCTTGAGTTCTTTGGTGAACCATGGGGCTTTCTTGCTGCCGGGTCTGCTGGGCGTGGTCCTCAGGGGGGCGAGGTCGTCAGCGCAGTCGCTGATCCACTTTGTGAGGTTGGTGGCCGCTTGGCTGGGGTTCGTTGCGCTGGTGGGTGGGTTCTTGCTCAGGGAAGTCGCGAGCTGGTCGGCTGTGATCTTGTTCCAGCTTCTGCGTGCAACCTGTTGCTGGTGGTGGTGGATCGTGGTCCTTCTGAAGCTGAAGTGGACGCAGCTGTGGTCCGTCCAGTGAAGTCCGGTGGCGTTGCTGAAGGCGATGTCCTTGCTGGATGAGAAGACGGGGTCGAGTGTGTGTCCGGCGAAGTGGGTGGGGGTGGTCACCAGCTGCTTGAGTCCGAGGTTAGCGAGGTTGTCCAGCAGGGTGGTGGTGTTGCGGTCGTTGATGTTCTCCAGGTGGAAGTTGAGGTCCCCGAGGAGGATGTTGTCAGCGGAGAGGAGGGCGTGCGGGCTGATGAAGTCGGAGAATCTCTTCGCTGAATTGTGTGCGTTGTCCCGGGGGTCTGTAGATGAGGGTGCCTCTGAGGGTGGTCTTGGGGTTGATGTGGACCTGGAAGTGAAGGTGTTCGGCGGTTGTCAGGGTGTCGTCGGTGTTGGTCGTGATGCGGATGGTGTTCCTGTGGATGATGGCGATGCCTCCTCCGGTCTGGTTGATGCGGTCCCTTCGGATGATCTTGTAGCCATCTGGGATGGCGATGGCGATGTCGGGCGCTGAAGAGGCGTTCATCCAGGTTTCCGTGAGGAAGGCGACGTCTGGTGAAGTGGTGTCGAGCAGGTTCCAGAGCTCCACGGCGTGTCTGTGGACGGAGCGGGTGTTGAGCAGGATGCACTTCAGGTGGCTGCTGTTGTTGCTCGTCTTGGTCTTGGTGGGTGCGGGTGTAGTGCAGGTCCGGATGCAGGTGAACTCGCAGGAGCGGCAGCTGAAGGGTCCGTGGGTGCGTCTTGGGGTGGCTCGGTAGCATCCCGGGAGTCGGCCGGTGTTGAGTGCATTGAGGGTGGCGGCGTCGTACGTCCGGCGGGTGGGCTGGGGTCTGCGAGGGCCAGGGGTCCTGGCACTGGGCGTGGTCCAGGCGCGGACGGGCGTAGACGGGCTCGCCTTTGGCGCGCCTTCGGCGCACAATCGGCGCACCCGCTGCGCGTGAATGCTGTGCGTCTGCACGGTCGCCATATATGGCGAAGTGTCAGGGAGGGAGGAGCTGGGAGGCGGGGAGCGGGGAGGGTGCACAAAGGAAAGGGGGCGTGGCCGCTGGCACGGCAGTGGGAAGCGGGGCGGGGGGCACAGGGGAACACGGGGAAACAGGACTTAAACAGAATTTAAACACAGGCTCAGGGGGAGAAAATTACGGACAACAGAAGGAATGCAAGAAAAACAGTGGCGAAAATAGCAGAGTTAGCGCGGTAACCCACAGGCAGGGAGAGCGATCCCGCTGGGGCAGCGAGGGCGGGGAAGAGGCGGCAGGCTCAGCGAGGCTGAGAGCGGCAGTCGGGCAGGGGGGCACACGCAGCAGCTGGTGGCCGTGCGGTGCGGGGGTGTCCTGGTCATCCATCGTTTCATCAGCTTGCTGTCTAGCTTGATTAAAAATGTACCTTTCATAGTCGACATTCTGCATCAGTTGAACTTAGTTCCCAGTGCCTCTTTGATCATGGTACCATATTGCATCAGTCTTCAAAATTTTCTTCAGCACTTTTTTTACTCCATCACCGGCAAGGTTCTTCAAATATATTATGATTTTCTAATAACCTTCTAGGGCATCTATGAAGTCATTGAACGGCTCAATCCATTCTGCTTCTTGGAGGTGTTGAACTGCGATGGAGGTTTTTGGAATGCGGCTGCTGAGTATTTTGCGCTCCTTTCTGCTGCTCTTGAGATCCTGTGCTGTTCTGACAGCCGTCACTGTGCACCTGAATCTGTACCTTCTACAAGAACTGTTCTAGTGCTTGAGCTTTGGCCGCCATGCCCGCTCGAAGGTCGTATGGTGCTTCCTTCATTGTTGACAGTGAGAGAGTTTTCTGTTTCTCACACCTGGTTGTCTTTTCTGTTGTCTTACTTCTTGACAGTGGATATCAGTTTTGTCTTCGCACTTGATCACTGTTGCGTTCAGCTTTTTGCATCATACCTGTTCTTCAATGCTTTTAGTGCTTTGCTTTGCGTCATTGACGGCTCTGTGTTATGATGTGGTGCAGTATATCTTCCTTTAGCCTTTACCAGTGGGTTTCTGGTGGGCTTTTCGAATACGCTCCTCCTCAGGGCCTTCAACTTCTTCTAGGGCCATATATGGGCTGGAGTGGGGCTTTGTCTCCACACATGCCAGTGGCGAACTGCTTCTCATCGACTTGGGTGAATATGGCACGCACTAGCAGTTTGCTGTATCGTTGTAAACTCTCAGGGAGAGCAGTCTTGTTTCTTCAGGGCACGAACCCCCTACTCATCGCTAGTTGTAGCGTCCTCCTCAGCCTGGGAGCATGCAAATGAATACACCACACATGGAGCTCTGTGTTAGAAGTCTTTATTCCTCAGCATACGATCACACACTGCATGCTCATTACATCATAATCGTTAATAACCACACCATAACACCTCCCAGCAAGTTAAGTAATTCCTTGTTGAGTTCGCCCAGAACCGCAAGGGTCCTAGCGCACATAGTCCCACAGCACTACACTGAGTAGGTCTAAACAAGGAATTAACACACAGTGAATGGACTACTGCTCTCCAACATTCAGGGTATTTTATATCAGCATTCACATAGCGCTTGCTACCCTTATTTTGGGAGCTGAAGTGCTTGCGACTAGGGGCTCTAGAACCTCTAGATTCAAACTGATTTAATTTAACTGCATAGCACACATATTTAACACCAGCACAGGTACACGCTACATTTCTCAGTTTCCCATGTGAATGCTTCCTTCTACCACTTGGTCTGGCCATGCCCTGAGAGTCAAGATTACTTAAGAAAGGTCTCTAACTAGGTCACTATCCTGACCGGAAAACGGAACCTCCAAAAGCCGAAATTATGCTTGCTGGGTCTATTGCCCATGGAAATTCCAATTCTAAATTCATAGAACCGGCATTGATTATCGCAAAAGGGTGCTAGCCATTACATTTAAATCCACAAATGCCCGGGACATCTCCACTTGGAAGTCAGAACTCTAGAAATGTGCACAAGCAGAGGAGGACATGTGCAGTGGTCTGAGAGACAGGGCAGGCAACAGGGCAGAAATGGCAAAATGGGACTCTTATATGAAATCATTGGCGTCAAAATCCAATGACAAATCCATGCATAGGTGAGCATCAGTCATTACAAACCATACATGCAAAAGCATTGCCCCAAATTGTAAGCCCCCACAACAGAAACAAAAAAACAGTTTACTAATACTGTTGAGACCAGAACATGCTGTTCAAAAACTGGTTTGGCAAAACAAGGGAAAAAAAGTCACAGAGTTGTAAGCATTTTGGAAGTTATATACACAATCTCACTTTCAAGGGCACTGCAGCATGCTGGAAATTAATAAAGATATAACAAAAAAAAAGAAGAAGAACATTCATCGCATAATTTGTGGTTAAGCCTTTTGTATTGTGTGCAAATGAACACCATGGTGTACGAAAATGAATCCTTTGGAAACGCTTTTCAAATGAGTTCAAGAGATGAATGAATACATTGATTGATTAAGGGTCGGATGTACAACCCTTTTTTGCGGCCGCAAATGGGAGATCACCCCATTTACGACTGCAAAAAGGGTTTCAGGCATGTACAAATGCTATATTGCGAGTCACAATGCAATATACTGTTGTTTTGTGTCTGCATTTGTGGTCGCAAAACACTCAGAGTTTACCACCTTCTTCAAGTAGGTGGTAAACCACTCGCAAACGGGAAAGGGTGCACAGGGGACCCCTTTCCCTTTGTGAGTGTGTGCATAAATATTTTTTAAGAGCAGGCAGGGGTCCCAGGGACCACTGGCTGCCCTTAAAAAATTTAAATGAAAATGAAAAGTTTCATTTTAGTTTTTTTTAAATGCAGCCCTTTAAGGAAAATGGGCTGCATTTAAGAAAAGAAGACCTGCTTTATTTAAAAAGCAGTCTCAGACATGGTGGTCTACTGACCCCAGCAGGCCACCATCCCTGGGAGTGCTAGCCCTGTGGGGTTGCAAATTGCGTTTGCCTCATGAATATTAATTAGGCATGCAATTTGCAACCCCAATGGGAATCACAAACAGTGTCTGAGACACTATTGTACATTGCACTTTGCGACTCGCAAATTGCGAGTCACAAAGCGACGCAATTTGTGAGTTATAAAATGCAATCATCTTACATCTGGCCCTTAATGTTCGAATGATTTGCATATGCGTGTGCTAAACACCCAATAGGTGTTCCCAGGGAGGAGCTTCAGGAGGTGTGTGGGGCATTATACACCCCTACTAAAAGCTTCAGCTATTTGATAGTTGGTTGCAGTTGGAATGGCACTGTTTGTTGGATTAAACTTGTCTTTAGCAGCATTGAAGTGTTAGACCAAACTCTCAGCCCACTTCCACCCACACATACACATAACAGGACAAGGGGAACACAAAGCCAACAATTCACAATAAAACCTGATAGACCAAATGTTCCGAATATGATGCTCTTCACATTAGTTCCGCCTCAAATGGCTATAGATTTTCTAATTTTCAGACTGGTCAAAAGTTTTACAGGTTATGCCCGGGAACCTACCTCAGTCACAGGTCTCAAGGTGCACTCCTGGAATTCTGCTTTTTTTACATGCATCTCCAGCTTCTTGCACATCTCCTGGGGCCCAGTTTTACTAAACTTCAAGCAAACAGCACAGAGGTAATATCTGCAGCGCTGCATTATGCTAATTGAGGATAGGAGTGCAACGCCACATTTAAAGATTATATGCTAAAACAAATGTTTTGAGACATTTTAAGCATTGGGCTTTGGCTCAAAGTCAAGACATTGGTTTCTTATGTGAAATGTGTCCTTGAGGTGCAACCTCCACTCCAAATGTCAATGCAATGGAGACTGTTCAAGGGTAAGATGCACAAAATGTGCAATTTTGCAAAAATTACACATTATGCGTGGGAATATCATTCAATATTCCACTTGACCCTTTTTTGTGTCTGGCTTCATTTCAACACTAGGATTTCACACAACGCCAGATCACGCTATTTTAGTAGATATTTCCTTCTGTGAAATTCTATGGATGTTTTTGCTATTCCCACAACCTTCCATTCTCTCTGCATAGATTTTAGGGGCTTGGCCCTCTGTGCCAGAAGGCATTTTGGGCTGTGCTTGCATCAGTTTGTGGTGCACAATGTCTTTTGATGAACGATGCCACCATTCAAGCTCCCATACTAAATAATTAGGAATGGGCGGAACTTGCGGAGTTTCAATCTATCAATCAAAGACATTTATAGAGCGCACTACCTACCCGTAGGGTCTCAAGGCGCTTAGGGGGAG
Organism: Lissotriton vulgaris; assembly: GCF_964263255.1. Lineage (NCBI taxonomy): Eukaryota > Metazoa > Chordata > Amphibia > Caudata > Salamandridae > Lissotriton > Lissotriton vulgaris. The sequence goes on from NC_141691.1 coordinate 136,457,699, forward strand.
GGGGTGCCGTTACTGCTCGAACAGCCAGGTCTTGAGCTTCTTCCTGAAGGAGAGGTGGTCTTGGGTCAGGCGCAGGTCGGCCGGGAGGGAGTTCCAGGTCTTGGCGGCCAGGTAGGAGCAGGACCTTCCTCCTGTTGTGGCTCTACGGATGCGTGGAACGGCGGCGAGGGCGTGGCTGGCAGATCGGAGGTGGCGTTTGGGAGCGTAGAAGTTGATTCGGTTGTTGAGGTAGCTCGGGCCTTGATCGTGTAGGGCTTTGTGTGCGTGGGTGAGGAGCCGGAAGGTGATTCTTTTGTTGACGGGGAGCCAGTGCAGGTCTCTCAGGTGTCCGGAGATGTGGCTGTTCCGTGGGATGTCGAGGATGAGTCTGGCTGAGGCGTTCTGGATCCGCTAGAGTCTCTTCTGGAGCTTGGCGGTGGTTCCGGCGTAGAGTGCGTTGCCGTAGTCCAGTCGGCTGGTGACGAGGGCCTGGGTGACGGTCTTCCTGGTCTCCGTGGGAATCCACCAGAAGATCTTCCGAAGCATGCGCAGGATGTTGAAGCATGATGAGGAGACGGCGTTGACTTGCCTGGTCATGGAGAGGGAGGAGTCCAGGATGAAGCCCAGGTTGCGTGCGTGGTTCGTCGGTTTGGGTGCGGTGCCCAGGGCGGGGGGCCACCAGGAGTCGTCCCAGGCGGAGGGCGAGGAGCCCAGGATGAGGACCTCTGTCTTGTCTGAGTTCAGTTTCAGGCGGCTCGTCGTCATCCACTCGGCTACCTCTTTCATCCCTTCGTGCAGGTTGGCTCTGGCGGCGGCGGGGTCGTTGGTCAGGGAGAGGATCAGCTGGGTGTCGTCGGCGTAGGAGATTATGTTGAGGTTGTGTTGGCGTGCGATGGCCGCGAGGGGGCTCATGTAGACGTTGAAGAGGGTAGGGCTCAGCGAGGATTCTTGAGGGACGCCGCAGATGACTTCGGTGGCCTCTGACTTGTACGGTGGTAGGCGGACTCTCTGTGTTCTTCCGTCGAGGAAGGAGACGATCCATTCCAGTGCCTTCTCCTGGATTCCGACGTTGCTGAGGCGCTGCACTAGGGTGCGGTGGCAGACCGTGTCGAAAGCCGCGGAGAGGTCTAGGAGGATGAGGGCCGCTGTTTCTCCGTTGTCCATCAGGGCTCGGATGTCGTCGGTGGCGGCGATGAGGGCGGTCTCGGTGCTGTGGTTGGCACGGAAGCCGGACTGCGAGGGGTCGAGGGGTCCATTCGTCTTGAGGAAGGCGGCCAGCTGTTTGTTGACGGTCTTCTCGATGACTTTGGCTGGAAACGGGAGTAGTGAGATGGGGCGGTAATTCTTGAGTTCGGTGGGGTCTGCCGTAGGTTTCTTGAGTAGAGCGCTGAGTTCGGCGTGCTTCCAGCTCTCGGGGAAGGTGGCGGTGTCGAATGGGGTGTTGATAATGTCCCGCAGGTGGGGTGCGATGACAGCGTCGGCTTTGTTGGAGACGTGGTGAGGGCAGGGGTCGGTCGGAGATCCGGAGTGGACGGAGTTCATCATGCGGACGGTGTCTTCGGTGCTGATCGGGGTCCAGGCTCGGAGGGTGGTGGTGGGCGGCGTTGCTGTGGTCGTGGCGTGGGTCGGATGGGTGCTGAAGCTGTTGTGTATGTCCGCGATCTTGTTGTGGAAGTAGGAGGCGAGGGAGTTGCAGAGGTCTTGCGATGGGGTGATGTCGTTGTTTCCGGCGTTGGGGTTGGAGAGTTCTTTCACGATGTTGAAGAGTTCCTTGCAGTTGTGTGCGTTGTTGTCCAGTCGGTTCTTGAAAGCCGTTTTCTTGGCGGTGCGGATCAGTTGGTGGTGTTTCCGGGTGGCGAGCTTGAGGGTGGTCCTGTTGTCCGGTGTGGGTTCCTTTCTCCAGACATTCTCGAGGGCTCGGCAGTTCTTCTTGGAGCTCTTGAGTTCGTCGGTGAACCATGGGGCAACACTATGCAGAATTCCGCATAGTTACCTAAAAACTCTGCAACATTCCAAGGAGCTCTGCAAGCGGCAGAATTTTGGCACATTGCGCTGCTCGTGTTGATTTTTTGTGCCGGGATCTAGTTCTGTGCTGTAAAATCAGCACAAACAGCACCATGCATTGCACCAGAGGGCTCTACTTCGTTCTGCTGCTCGGGTAAATTTTCCACTCAAGCGACAACTTTCTTAATGCAAATGGGAGCGATTTGTGTGACTGCCCTCGTTTTGAAAAATCTCGCCAAGTGTTCTAGCGATTGCAAATCGTGCAGGGAGACGCAAATTCTTGGTCGTCCTTGCCAACTTAACGTTGGCAAGCCATGCATGAGAGAAAGCTCCACCATGCGGCATTTGGCAAAGTTTTGCTAGAACTCCGTGCTGTAGCCGGAGCACAGAGTGGGCAAAACTCCACGAACCCCACCGGCGGAGCAGAATTTTTCACTCACCCCTATAAATAATATGAAATGAGATCTTGATTTGGGTACTCCACACTAATTGTGGGGAAATATCAGGGTCACAATGCATCCAATTTTAATGACCAATCAACACAACTGGGTGTTCCAGTAGTTGCTGCAAATTTTAGAAGTGTTCGTGAGCAGGACACAGCACTACAAATTATATTAAATGGAATTAATATAACATGTTTGAAAAGAATGAGTACAGGAAGTTGTACAAGAAGTAAAAAATATATGGCAGAAAGAATCATAAGAAAATTTGCAAATGTGTGCTGGGTTTAAGGACATATGACAAAGGTATCATGCATCCCAAACAAGGATGCCATAGGAAACCTTCAAGGGACGATGACATCACGCAAGACTACCACGATATTTTGCAACAGTGCCCTAAACTCTCACAGTCAAAGTAACTTATTCACAAACTGCATGTTGTAGTATGTAAGGAGAAGTGGAGCATCACTACTTAAATACTAAAAAATTAAATTCAGTACCCTAGGGGTGGAATCATCAACTCTCCTATATCTGCAACTCTCCACTTTTGATTTGGGATGATCGCCACACAAGAACTTGTACTACTTAAGAGTAAATGTGAGAGGAGGAGTGGCTGGAAAAAGGGAACTACGCATTGCATATTAAAAGAGGATAACAGAAGGTTATGGAGGGGTTTTGGGGGGACATGCTAGTACAAACACAAGAGTCAGACTACTGCTATTCACAAGCTACACTTTACTACAGCTCAAAAGCCCCAAAAAAGTTGTAAATGTACTCCAACCCACCTTTAGATTAAGTCAAGCACTAAACATGGCCACCCCCAAATATTGCAGAATATGCACAGAATAATGTTAAATGACGAAATGTATTTTGGCTTTTATTTAAGTATAATATATTAAATATATATAATTGTTTAGTGGTACACATTATACTAAATACAAAATTAGATACTTTAAGATTTTAAAACGTGATAATTATTTTAAAAATAATCCAACATACATTTTTAATAACATTTATTTTAAAAATGTAAAATATTTAAGCACATCTTTTTTAAATACATGTACTAAATATTACTTAAATAATAAAATACCAGTGAAGGTGGTTATTTATAATTTATTTAAAAAATGAACATTTATAAATTAAATTAATTTATTTTCATTATTTTTAACATTTAATAAACATTGTATTTAATGTATTAGTGTGCTGTAACATTTCATTTTATTATATATATGTTAATAATTATCATTTAAAATTAATTTACTGTTTTATTTTGAATTCAAATATATTTTGTTATAAATTAATTAAAATGTATCATTTTTCCACATACTTTGCCCTCATGAGATCTCTGTCCCAGTGGTGGAGATCTTTTCCCCGGTGGGAAAAACCTCCACCCATGTGTAGTAGCTTTGCACCTACTAGTAGTAACATTACACTTGTAAATTCAGTCTTAGATGTCTCCACCTTTTGGTTTCAGGTGGTGGAGACATGGAAGTTTACACTTAGCGGCCGATTACGATGTTGTTCAGAAACCATTGCAAACTAATCGGTCTCGGAATTGTTTCCGTATGAATCGGGTCCTGCAAGTCTAAATGATTTATTACTATGCTTCCCAACAACGTTTGGTCAGACTTGCATTGACTTCAATATGTGCCTGTGTTCCGAATGAGAACACAGGATCCCATTGAAAAAAGAGGTGATTGGGGAAAACCTTGCACCCTGTGGCGTGTACCCCATGATGCCTTCCACATTGTGCATGGTTGGGAAAAGGGGTCCCTCGGGTACCCTCACAGGCCCCAACCGGAGGCCTAAAGGTGAAGGGGGGACTGCTACGTGCCCCAAAGACAGACTCAGACAGCCGTTTCCTGTTGGGCAGACCGAATCGGGACGGTTGTCTGAATTGGTCATTGTAATCACTTGTTCAGAATTCATGTCTATAGAGCTGTACGATACGTCTCCGACAGACTCAGGCTATCCGAATGTCTTTCAGAACCGATTCCGACTGCCGGAACAGTTTCTGGGCATTGTAAACGGTCGTTGGGAAATGTGTACGATACGTTCGGAAGCAATTGTACCTATTACGATTTTTTGCTACCACATCACATTCGGAGTCTTTCCGAATGACATCGTAACTGGCCCCATAGTTGTAAATCTGTATTTAAAAATTGTGTACAGTAAATTTATATACAAGTAAATCTGCTCCTATAAATGTTTCTTTGTGAATAGAGTCTAATGACTTTTGCTGACTTTGAAGTATCTGTCTGCTCTTCCACTGGCATTATGCTCATCCCATGCCAACCCTGGAATCTGACAGCAGCCAAGGCATCAAAAAGTAATTTTATGCTCTGTTCCTCATGTTTTAAATTCCCAGAACTGTCTTGGACAGTCGAAGTACATCAGAGTTCCACGCATTGGCAGAAAACCCAGGTTTTGAGGGACTTAACATTTTCCAGAAACAAACGGCAAGTTTGGCATGGTGAGTACACTGGCATTGTGAAAGTTTAACAAAGTGCTCTTGTTGTGTTGATGGGACTCTTGCAACAAAGGGACTTACATTAGAAGCAAAGCTAATTTTGGCTGAAGATGGGGAAGTGGAGGTAATGTCTACATGGTCAGTGACGGCTACCGCCCTCCTCCCTGTGTACCCACATCAACCCAGAATATATTGACACGGAACATGATTTGTCTTTGGAAGGCGGGGTCTCGTCAGACCCCCACTGCCGCATTTATTAAGATACAAAATAATAAAATTGTTAAACAAAATATATAATTTTTATGCAAAAATATTCAGGAACATTAGATACAATCATATCGACTAGTATGATCAGCTAACCTTAACAAGATTCTAATACAGCTTGTTTCCTAACCGAATCTAACATCCTCATCTGAAAATTTTTGCATACTAACATTTATGGCCATATGGCAAGGTCGCTTACCGGTGTCAGGTCTTACAAGCTGCACCCTTACCGCAGGTGCGCATGCGCAGCCGAGCCCGTTAATTACTCGGTCCACCCATGCAGCCGAGCCCGTTAATTACTCGGTCCACCCATGCAGCCGAGCCCGTTAATTACTCGGTCCACCCCGTGAACTCCATTTAACCACTGAAGGAGGGCCCTTACTCGTGTCATACGCTGACGTCATGAGTACGCGCGGGGTGGCTACCAGCCTAAGGACAGCGTGACTCCCCTACCCGCGCCCCTTTGCAGCACCAGTTATACCTGCCCCTGAAGTTCTAAGAGGGGCCAGTGACCCCTCCTCCCACAGGGCGGACACCTCCAAAGGATGATGCCGCCCCCCTCAGACCTTAAAATAGCTGCGCACCGGTCATGACCTTACTGCATGTCCAATACCCTAATAAATACGACGACCTGTGGAAAAAGAGCTAAAGGACAACTACACTATCTAAATCAACATGTCATGACTTACCATCATCAGGCTACTAGGGGAAAAAAGGCCTAAACAAATTGCAACCAACATTTATACTTCAACACCACCTCCCGAATGGGAAGCTAATAATTAAAACACGACAATACACGCAATAAACGGGTAAACAGTATGTACCAAACAACATATTAACCGACATTTATGCTTCAACAACACTTCCTAAACGGGAAAAAAGTAATTAATATCAGAACAGGTATACAATATGTACAACACCGCATTGTTCCAGGGATGGTGGGTGGGGAAAATTAGGAGGCCCAGAGTGTGGAGGAGCGTCCAGGTGACAAGAAGGGCCACCTGAGCGCTCCCCCCTCCTTTATTCCCGGGGATGCGGGGAGAGGGCGGCACGCCCCCTCCCTCCGCCCCTAGCCGCCCACCCCTCTGACCCGGAAGTCTGCACCACCCCTTCCGGGTCAGGGATCAGGCGCCAGCCAACCGGTGGTGTGGCGCACACCCCCGCGTAATCATTGGACGCCAGGAGGTCACGCCCCCCACCACCGGGAGGCAAGGGGAGAGGGGATCGCCGCACCGCCATGCGGGCGGGGGGCTGAGGGCCCCCCTTTTCACATGGTCAGTGATGGCTACCGCCCCCCTCCCTGTGTACCCACATCAACCCAGAACACATTGACACAGAACATGATTTAACTTTGGAAGGCGGGGGATCGCAAGATCCCCCGGCCGTATTTATTAAGGTACAAAATAATAAAATTGTTAAACAAAATATACAATTTTTATGCAAAAATATTCAGGAACATTAGATACAATCATATCGACAAGTATGATCGGCTAACCTTAACAAGATTCTAATACAGCTTGTTTCCTAACCGAATCTAACATCCTCATCTGAAAATTTTTGCATACAAACATTTATGGCCATATGACAAGGTCGCTAACCGGTGTCAGGTCTTACAAACTGCGCCCTTACCGCAGGTGCACATGTGCAGCCGAGCCCGTTAATTACTCGGTCCACCCGTGCAGCCGAGCCCGTTAAATACTCGGTCCACCCATGTAGCCGAGCCCGTTAATTACTCAGTCCACCCATGCAGCCGAGCCCGTTAATTACTCGGTCCACCCCGTGAACTCCATTTAACCACTGAAGAAGGGCCCTTACTCGCGTCATACGCTGACGTCATGAGTACGCGCGGGGTGGCTACCAGCCTAAGGACAGCGTGACTCCCCTACCCGCGCCCCTTTTCAGCACCAGTTATACCTGCCCCTGAAGTTCTAGGAGGGGCCAGTGACCCCTCCTCCCCCTGGGCGGACACCTCCAAAGGATGATGCCGCCCCCTCAGACCTTAAAATAGCTGCTCACCGGTCATGACCTTACCGCCACAGGCCAGCATTGTTACCCGACGATCTGGCCTCCCCCCTTCCTGCTCCTAAGAAAGGTCATATTCACCTCGCAAATCCCTCTAGCCATGCCAATATGTTATTTGACCACAGGACATTCCCGGCCTCAGTCAAGTGTACCCCGTCCCGCAGGTAGAAATGCTCCCCCCAAATACACCCGTGGGGAATTGTCTGCAACCGGGGGGGGCTCTAAATAATTTGTCCAACTGTGTGTTGATCCTCTTTACCGAGTGATTCAATGCCTTGACCGAGTCCCTCCTCGCCACTACCACCGAGGAATAAGTTGCGACCAAACTACTGTGCAACCTGCGCATGTCCTGGACACCCACCCCGCAGTGGAGATGATTTCCTCTATCAGGATGCGCCTCCCCAGTTTGGCCAAATCGTTGTCCCCCAGGAGAAGTATCACTACTGATGGGGGGGCGGGTGGCTGAGATAGGAGTTCCCGAAAGTAGTCTTTGAACTGTCTGATGCATAAGCCTCCCCTCCCAAAGAAGGAAACAGAAAACCCCTTTTCCTCAGCCCTTCTCTTCCTTTCACCTGAAAGAAACACATGTTTAGCGCGCCGCACATAAGAGTGGCCCACAATCCAAGTCACCAATGTTCGTTGATCTTCTCGTTGCTTGTGTTGAGATGCTGTCGTTCCTTGCCGACATTCGGCGAGTTCCTCCCCCGCGTGACAGGTTTGAGAAACTGCAAAACCAGAAAATACCAAGCGTGAGTCACCTTGCCATGTTATAACATGTCAATCCGTACATATCGTTTGTAACATTCCGACGACCATCTCCCAATCCTTTTAACCTTTTCTACTGGGAGTCCCCTTACAACTGCCTCAGTTGCTGCCCCAATTCTGAAAGAATGGGTACCAAATTCTGTGCGATCCAAACCTGCTTTTGCGACCGCCAACTCCAGGACTCTCCTAAACTGATACCTGGTCAGTGGTGTACCATCAGTGTGACACAATAGTGCCCCCTCCACCGTACCCTCCCGCTGCCTTCTAAAAGCCTCTACATGCGAGACGGGGCAGCAAGGGTTGGGCCGAGCCCGGTGGAGCACTATGGTATCCCCCCATCCCTCCTGGTCGGTTTTTGATCTTCGAATTGTCACCCACATTGTATCTTCTCTGATCACAACGCAGGCCACTTGAAGGGCGCCCTGTTTATCACCTTTTGACGCCGCTACCAACTCGACTATCCTTAGAGCTCCATACAACGCTAGTGCGAATGCAGCTTTGAACAGCAGCACCTCCCATGTTGAGCTACAGATGCCTCGAAGTGCTGACAATAGGGCTGTGAGCCTTACCAGACCGATGGGCTTTCTCGTATCCGTCGAGTGTCCCTGTACGTGGCGCCAACTAAGCATGGGCGAATTTTGCGGATCTCGCGTTCGCGAATTTTGCGGATTTGCGGATTCACAATCCGCAAAATCCGCGAATTCCCGCGAATTTGCGGATTTTTTTTATTTTTGTGTTCGCCCGTGTTTCTGCCAGTTCGCGAGGGTTTTTACAATTTCGCAATTTGCGAACTTACCTGTCGGGTCGCAAGTTTTGCGAACTTGTTGTTTCTACGTGTCCAGCCTGTTTGGGACACTCTTCTTCATCACTGCCACTCTCTGTCACCACTGCCACTCTCTGACTACTCATGCCACCCTCTGGCCCACCCATGCCACCCTCTGTTTCATCACCACACCCTCTGGTTGTCCAGTGTACATTATTTTCGGCAAAGCAAAGCACACCTTCCCTGCCTCAAGTGACCTGAATTAATTTGGGGCTGATTAATGTGTCACAGAATATTTTTTTAGCTGGCACCTGCTTCCTTAGTGCGCCCTGATTAGTGATCTTTTGCACTTGCTAAGTGCTTTCATTGTTGCAAAATTAGTTACAACACCTGCCCTGCCCCAACTGACAATAATGAATTAGGGGCTGATTAATGGATTTTAACTTCCAGCCTGGCTCCTGCTTGTCTCCCTTAGCTGTAATTCAGGACCTTTGTGGCATATGTGTAACTATTCTGAGGTTCAGAGCAGGGTCACATAATAGTTTCAACTGGCAACTGAACTCTGGAGGGGCCCCTCAGGAAGCACTACAGGAAATGGCTACTAATGATGAGCCTGAACTTTTGAACCTGGTAAGTAGTTACTTTCAGTTTTGCTAAGAGCGTATTTCTGCAATTTTGCACTTATTCGCGGGGCGCGAACTCACGCGAACAGTGCGAGCAGTGCGAGCAAAATCCGCTGCTCGCGGATTTGCGGATTTTGCGGGAGATTCGCGAATCTCGCGGATTGCGAATTTCCCGAAAATCCGCAAAATCCGCGAGCGGAACGGATTTTCCGCCCATACTTAGCGCCAACCCCTCAAAGACTTGCGCACCACAAAAGTGTTCGTTGGATCCCTCATGCCCTTAGCCTGTGCGAAAAAGGAAAGCGCCGCCCTGTGCCTATTTGCAGCTGCCACTGAGCGCCCTTCCTTGTGCATCCATTCTAAATACGCTACAAAGCTGTCCTCTTGCGCCCAGCTAACCTCCCACCCGTGCCGCAAGAAAGTACAGTAAGACAAGAACGCCCGTTAGGATGCTGTCTTGGTCCTGGGGGCTAAGCTAGATGCCACGGGGTGCGGTAATCTGGGGCACCAATCTGCCAGAGAGCAGCCGGGAAAGGTGCTGGCGAGGGATCTGCTGCAGGAAGCTGTTCCCTGAATACCTGCATTTTAAAGCGAGAAAGGGCGTCAGCTGCATTATTGAGGACGCCTGGCACATGTTTGTCTCTGAAAACTACATTCCATATCAAGCATTGTAGCACAATCTCCTTTACCAAGCGCAGTATGAATGGACATCGTGCCGCTTGCTGGTTAATGCAGTCCACTACGCTCATGTTATCCGACCAGAACACCACAGATTGATTGCATAGGTGCGCCGGCCAGACCATCAATGCCACCCATATCGGGAACAGTTCCAAAAAGCCGATGTTGGTGGACAAACCCCACGACCTCCACTCCTCAGGCCATCTCTGGGCGACCCACTTGGTCCCCAGGATGGCGCCAAAGCCCACGCTACCAGCAGCGTCTGTCCATAAACCCAACTCTACTGATGTCGTGGGGGGGCCGGGCCACACTATCCTGCCATTAAAGTCCTCCAGGAATGCCATCCATATCCGCATATCCTGGCGAACCTCCGATGACAACCTAGTGCGGTGATGTTTCTCTCGCAGTCCCTTCATGGCCTGGGCAATCGAGCATGAGAGTGGCGAGGGGGTCCCAATGGGTGCTGGCACGGGGGCCGTTGGAAGCGGCAAAACAGGAGCCGGTGCTGCGGGGGCCGGGACTACCGGCTCAGGGGTAGTGGGAACAGCCGTAGGTGCAGGAGCGGGTGCCCTGCACCTAGATCTCTTGGCCTTGCTCCTTCTAGGTGAGGTGTCGTATACCCCCTTTGGCAAAGGCGCCGTAACCTGCCGCTTGGGCCTACCTTGTGGGCCCGCAATATCATCAATCCTCTTCATCATACGAGCTTCTAGACTATCAACCTTACCCAACCTCTTATCAATGGCATTCATTCTAAGCATCATGGCTTGCATTATCATTTCCATTTTTGTCCCCTTAGCCCCCTTAGCTCCTGGCATTTTGCTGCCCACTATCCGACACTCCTACTGCCCGGATTCGCAAACCCGTGCACACTTGTACCTACAACAGACGGAGGATACGCAGGGGGTTGTGGGCACCACGCAACTGCGACCGCAACACACCGGCTTGCCCGATTGTTAGGGGTGACCAAACTCTAACGTAGACCCACCCGGCGGCCACAGGAAGCAATGAAATGCGAGCCCCCCGCTCTCCTCTTACCGCCGACGTCCTGCGTGTTCTACGTCCCGTACTCCGAGCACCGACTTAGCGTTCACTGTAACCGGATTGTCAGATGAATGCTCCGGAACGTATGGTCCACGCTCAAACTGCTTGCTTCCCAATGTCGCGCTCACACACACTCCAGCGTAGTCCTTAACCTGAAAAATAAGAACAGAAAATTGGGAGGCCCGAGCGCGGGGCACGACCAGTGTGGGGGAGCGTCCAGGCGACAAGAAGGGCCACCTGGGCGCTCCCCCCTCCTTTATTCCCGGGGACGCGGGGAGAGGGTTGTACGCCCCCTCCCTCTGCCCCACGCCGCCCGCCCCTCTGACCCGGAAAGTCTGCACCACGCCTTCCGGGTCAGGATTGGGCACCAGCCAACCGGTGGTGTGGCGCATACCCCCGCGTAATCATTGGACGCCAGGAGGTCACGCCCCCCACCACCGGGAGGCAAGGGTAGAGGAGATCGCCGCACCGCCATGCGGGCGGGGGGTCGAGGGCCCTCCCTTTTCATGATGTCCAAGTAGTTTGGCGGCCGGTCCACCAAACCATAAGTGCTTAGTCATAAAAAAACATCATGTGCGTATCCAACATGATATGTTACTGAATGAGAATTACATTCATAAGTTTAATCCTGCCAATGGGCTCTGTAATACCAAATTCAATGTGGTTGTGGAGATACGCTCACCCTCACTAGTATAGCCTATGTCTTTGCCTCTAATGTTAATGTCTTGGGCCCTGATTACAAGTTGCTGGTTATATTTTGAATCATGCAATAAACCCCTGTTTACGCATGGGTTGAATTTACAAATTTGAAGGTCTTTAATCAATTTGATGATTAACAGATGAGTTAAGTACCTCAACTGTCGTAAATTTTCGGCAGGTCGCACCTGCTTAAATTTAACAAGTAAAAATCATACAGTATTTACCGTACCATGAAATTTTTCTTGCTATTAGCAATGCTGGTGCATTCCGCTCTTCCGCCCTAACCTGTATTTGAACGGGTGAGCTGCAAAGTTTGCCTTCAATTAGTTTGCAGTGACCCAACCAAATCCAGTTCATTTTCAACCACCAGATGTGGAAAGTGTGATTGGGGATGATACCAAAACACACCGAAATGCACCAGGACAGCATAATTATATAATTCGAAGCCTGGGACTGCCATACCACCACCTGAATATGAAAATGTAAGTACATCCCACCTATACAGAGTTGATCGATTGTCTGGAATAGATCTGTAAGGCTTGTGCTGGGATTGGAGAACAAAGCTTGTGCTGGGGAACCAGAAGGTTAGGGCAAAAATCTAGGGTGTGCAACTTATTTAATTACTGCTACCCTCCCTGCCGAGGATATAGGATGTTTTATCCATCGAAATATTGATCATTCTTCATTGCCAATTTCACCAATGTCCGCCATAGTCTGACCAAGTTGTCGAATCCACTATGAATCTTAATACCATGAGAGTGGACTTAGCGTGTACGCTATCGGAAAAGAATATCCACCTCAGAGTAGATTGTATAACTGAAAAAAAGGACTTCACCCTACTGTGCAAATCTGGAATAAGGAGCAAATTGTATAATGGCTCTTATAATAGTGGCAAGATTAAGTTTAGACTGTCTAACAGAGCACAGCATAATGGCTGTCTATACCGACAAAAGCAACACCCATGTGTTAATCACAATACTTCCATGGTAAAGGAATGTGTGCTGTGCACTGGATACTGGCTTCATCACAATGGCGAACAGGGTAGGTGACAGTGGGCACATGCTTCTTGTTGTTGGCCTTGTGATGGTGATAACACCAGACCCAATCCCATTTATTCTTACCCTGTGCTTTGGTTGTGTATATAGCAGCGCTATGGCCTGGGACATATCACTCACACTGCCCAAACACTGCAGCACCTCCTGGAGGAAGTCCCACTCCCATGACTCAGATGCCTTTCTGAGTGTAGAAATACTGCAACATCCTATAGGTCAGGGTCAAGTAGCTACATCTTCGCAGAGAGATGGTGTGCAAGTTATGCATCTTTGCCCTGCCGAGTATAAAACCACCTTTGCTTGAAATGTCCAGTTCAATCAAAGGTGGAGAAGAAGAATATAATGTATGTCTTTTCCAGACTTTTGAAGGGTCATGATTATCACTCCCTTGATTGGTTGAAGGAACTAGGATTATCTCGTAAACAGATGCCCCATATTCTTAATAAAATTCTGCAGTAAGCCCATCTGCCTTTGGAGATTCCCTCCAACCAGACTTTCTATGGCTTCCTTCACATCAGCTAGTGTAATGCGTTCAGTCGGGGAATGCCTGCAGATATAATCTACCCATATTAGTGTCACATTATCTAAATATTGAGTGATCTGCAAAGACAGACTCTCAAACTTTGACAAATAGAGGTTAGTATTGTAATCATGTCAATACACTGAGGTTGCTTTGAATATCATACAGTCTGCCCCTCCATAATCATACCCTGAGAGTTGGAAGGTTTGCTAAGCCAATCAAGAGACTTGTCAAACCTCTTGCTATAATTTCTGGCTCCGGCATGTTTACTGAGAAGCTTAGTTTCCATGTCCTCCGGGTGCTCATCGTTCAATTTGGTCAGAACCTCTTTCTTGCCGATGTGCATTTCCAGTCAAGTTATTTTGCTTCCAAGATTATCTAATCAAAGTCTCAGAGGAGCTCAATTGTTTCTCTACGTCACTGTCACGTATACAGAATTTGAAGGGTTTCCAAATCATACTATTTATACAGAAACAAACCCAGTTAGGGATTTGCAAACTTAGGGGCTCATTAGGATGGCGGACGGAAGTGCCTCCGCAGCCCCGGAGCATGCGGAACATGGCTATTCTGCGTCCGCCCGTGGCGGACACTCCGTCCGCCAGATCAGGATAGGAAATATGGGCCAAAATCCGTCCGCGGCGGAAGATCACGGTCCGCCGCCCAACTACACCCAACCACGCGGCGGACGTAACCAATCCAGAGACTTCGCCGTACGGACTGACGTCTAGGACCGTCCTCCAAATCAAGATGGCGGAAAATACACATAAAAGCGCTGCGGAAAAACAACCTGCCTGAACACTGCGGATGTCCCACAGCGACCATACCCACCACGAGCCGCTCGCCGACATGGACCCAGCACTACACGCTTACCCAATACTCTTCGCGATCCACCACGTCCTAGTCTTGGCCCACCATCGAGGACGACGCAGGTAGGCAACAAACCATTCGCTGTCTGGAGAGGAGTACCTGCAAGGGCCGTGACGTAGGAAGGGGGGAGTGACATGTACCTGAAACCACTGATTCGTGTGGAGGGGAGCACCTGCAAGGGTCGTGACGTAGGGAGGGGGGAGTGACATGTATCTGAACCCACTGCCTTGAAGTAAATACAAATACACACCAGCATCACACACGCAAGAATGACTCCGACAACCAACGACACATGATTGACAAGTTTATTTACACATAATCAGGGTAACATCACAGTCTAGGCTTGAGCATGGGCATTGTGGACACCAGAGCAGGTCCATCAGAGGCAGCACATGAGATGGCATACAGCAGTATCAGAACAGCAACAGGGCATTGTGGACACCAGAGCAGGTACATCAGAGGCAGCACATGAGATGGCATACAGCAGTATCAGAACAGCAACAGGGCATTGTGGACACCAGAGCAGGTACATCAGAGGCAGCACATGAGAGGGCATACAGCAGTATCAGAACAGCAACAGGGCATTGTGGACACCAGAGCAGGTACATCAGAGGCAGCACATGAGATGGCATACAGCAGTATCAGAACAGCAACAGGGCATTGTGGACACCAGAGCAGGTACATCAGAGGCAGCACATGAGATGGCATACAGCAGTATCAGAACAGCAACAGGGCATTGTGGACACCAGAGCAGGTACATCAGAGGCAGTACATGAGAGGGGCTAAGTGCACCAACAGTCCATGGCAAGGCACAGGTCCATCAGAGGCAGCACATGAGAGGGGCTAAGTGCACCAACAGTCCATGGCAAGGCACAGGTCCATCAGAGGCAGCACATGAGAGGGCAGAATGCAGTATCAGAACAGCAACAGGGCATTGTGGACACCAGAGCAGGTACATCAGAGGCAGTACATGAGAGGGGCTAAGTGCACCAACAGTCCTTGGCAAGGCACAGGTCCATCAGAGGCAGTACATGAGACGGGCTAAGTGCACCAACAGTCCATGGCAAGGCACAGGTCCATCAGAGGCAGCACATGAGAGGGCAGGATGCAGTATCAGAACAGCAACAGGGCATTGTGGACACCAGAGCAGGTACATCGGAGGCAGTACATGAGAGGGGCTAAGTGCACCAACAGTCCATGGCAAGGCACAGGTCCATCAGAGGCAGCACATGAGAGGGGCTAAGTGCACCAACAGTCCATGGCAAGGCACAGGTCCATCAGAGGCAGCACATGAGAGGGCATACAGCAGTATCAGAACAGCAACAGGGCAATGTGGACACCAGAGCAGGTACATCAGAGGCAGCACATGAGAGGGCATACAGCAGTATCAGAACAGCAACAGGGCATTGTGGACACCAGAGCAGGTACATCAGAGGCAGCACATGAGAGGGCACAATGCAGTATCTGAGGCACCACAAGTACGAATCACAATTAACCCGTCCCAAGGACCACAGCAGTGGAAGACTGTTTACAATGGACAATGTACACACTATGTCCAATGACATGTGAGTGAAGTCAACAGCACCTTACATCACACTATCAGGTGGATTGCGTGAAGTACCCGCATCGGACAGACTGCCAGCACCAGAAACCGGAGTGTGACACACAGCCACAGATGTAGTGACTGACACGTGAGCCACAGACCCAGACACACTGCCAGCACCTGATACAGGACTGTGAGAAACAGCCACAGCCCGAGTGACTGACACATGGGCCACAGACCCAGATACACTGCCAGCACCTGATACAGGAGTGTGAGAAACAGCCACAGCCCGAGTGACTGACACATGGGCCACAGACCCAGATACACTGCCAGCACCACAAACAGGAGTGTGAGACACAGCCACAGCTCGAGTGACTGACACATGCGCCACAGACCCAGATACACTGCCAGCACCTGATACAGGAGTGTGAGACACAGCCACAGCTCGAGTGACTGACACATGGACCATAGACCCAGACACACTGCCAGCACCAGAAACAGGAGAGGACACAACTGATACAGTGCCACTACATGATGCATGACAGCAAACAACAGAGACAGTGCCACTATCTGACACATGCGAGTCAACTGCAGCTGCGCCACTGGGACCACTGAAATGATGAGCCACAGGGCTGTATGGGCCAGGAGGCAGGGTGGCTCTGGGAGCGGGGGATAGTTGCAATTGGCCGACATCGGGGTGGGCATGTGTCAATGCTGTGTGTCTACGTTTCTTGGGGACATATGACTGCACCCTGGACATGACAGGACTGGCAAGTGGGCCGGACTGAAAAGAAATATCACCCACCATGGGAGGTGCATCTGCTGGCGGGTGAATGCTCTCTGGGGACGTGCTGGAGCCTGCTTGTCGTTTGCTGTGTGGCTGCCTTCTGGCCTCTGCAACATGTGTCATGGGGGATGCTACTACAGGGTCCACCTGCATCCGCTCCTGACGGGCCCTGATGGGAGTGGAGGTAAGGGGTGACTCCACTGCGGAGCCATCTGTATTCCGTTCCCTCAACAACAGCAGCCTCAGTGCATCAAGGGGTGATGTATGCTTGTCCTTGACAGCGCCACTGTCCATGGGAGATGCCTTGGCCCTTGGATGTTCCATTTCCGTAGGAGGAATGTTGTCTGTGGACCTTCCCTGTTCCCTGGATGGTGCCCTGTTCCAGGCAGCAGACTTGTCGTCTGTGGTGTACCTATCCCCAGAAGACACCTTCTCCCTGTGTGTGTCCCTGCCCCTGGGAGTGTCCATGCTCTTCTTAGGTGCGTTTGTCTTGAGACTGTCCTTGTCCCTGCCCTTGGTAGAAGTTCCTTCCTTCCTAGTCTCCCTGCCCTTGGTAGTGGCTCCTTCCTTCCTAGTCTCCGTGCCCTTGGGAGTGGGTCCTTCCTTCCTAGTCTCCCTGCCCTTGGGAGTGGGTCCTTCCTTCCTAGTCTCCCTGCCCTTGGGAGTGGCTCCTTCCTTCCCAGTCTCCCTGCCCTTGGGAGTGCCTCCTTCCTTCCTAGTCTCCCTGGCTTTGGGAGTGTCTCCTTCCTTCCTATTCTCTGTGCCCTTGGGAGTGGCTCCTTCCTTCCTAGTCTCCGTGCCCTTGGGAGTGCCCCCTTCCTTCCTAGTCTCCCTGCCCTTGGGAGTGGCTCCTTCCTTCCTAGTCTCCCTGTCCCTGGGAGTGTCCCTGCTCTCATGAGGTGCCTTCGTCTTCTGACTGTCCTTGTCCAAGGTAGTGTCCATGGAACTGGGAGTGAGGCTTGCCTTGGGAGTACCTTGTGTGTGGGATGCCTGTGCAGCATGTGTAGCCATTACACCCAACCCTTCTTTTGGATCCCGTGTGTGTACTCCAGTGTATCTGACGTTGTCTTTGTAAACAGATTTTGCTGACCTAGGGGATGGTGTCTGAGCCCTCCGTGCCTTGACATGCTGGCTGACGCTGCTTCTAGTGCAATAACCTGTATTAGAGTCCTGGTCAGAATATTGACTCCCCCCTGAGACATCCAGTGTTGTAGATGGTGGAACAGAAGTAGCTACCAGTCCATGCGACTGTACAATGGCAGACGACACACCATTAGCCAATGTCTGCACTGTCCTGTGTAGACCAGCCAGATCGCCATGCATCCCTTCGATGAAAGCCACCACCTGCCCCAACTTCCTATCGTGGTCTTGGAAAGCATTTATCATATTGGTCTGCCCCACACACAGCTGTCGCAGCAGATCAACAGCCTCTGCACAAAGAGCATTTTGGCCCACCGAGGCTGGGGCAGCGGTGCCGACACCGAACGCCACTCTGCTCCCCCTACTCCTGCGTGCACGAACAGTACATGGTGCAGTTGGCGCCAGGGTGGGCCCTGTGTGCTGTGTCCTGACCAAAGGTGTTGATTGCCCACTCCCAGTCTGTGACAACAGTGCTGACTCACCAATACTGTCAGAAGATGATGACGATGTTGTCTCCACATGAGAGTCCTCCGGGACGGTCCTGTCCCCCTCTCCGGCGCTGGCCTCTTCTGTGTCAGTCTACGTGTGCGCGACGTCTGATCCGGATGCATTGCCTTCAATCATCTCCTCCGTCTGTGGCTGAGTGCCCTCTGCCAATGCTGAAATGCACAGGAAATGGGTGTAAGTCATGGGCACACTCACGTACAGTATTTCTACGGAATCCCTAATGCCATTGATGACAATGCACATCGATCCCCCAACCTGCACACGGGCCACCCCTACTGTCATCCTCACAGGAAATAAGTGGTGTTGGCCGTGCTACATGTACAGCATGCGGACAGGGCATGAGCACGTACATCTGCACACCAGTCTTGCCATGGGGTGACGGAGCACTACAGCATGTGCATCAACACTCAACTGCTTAGCGAGTGGCGTGTCAACATGCCGGACCTGGAAGTGACATTTCACTGCGCCAATGTCACCAACATGCCATTGCAATGAGACACACGATACACAGAAGTCACTAATGTGTCTGGGCAACAATAGATGCATTGCACTCACAAGCAACATACACTGACAGTATGCTTACCGCCATGATGCTGTTCATCCACACGCAACCGCTCAGACAGGTCAGGATGCATCACAGCAATGATACGGTGCATGAGAGGGGTCATTGAGCGTCGGGCCAGACGTGCCGGTCTTGGAATCATCCCTAGTGTCACTTCCGCTACATTCTTGCTCAGCCTGGAAATGTTGTCCCAGCGTTTGTGGCAGTGTGTATGTCGTCTGTTGGACACCCCCACTGCTCGTACATCACGTGCAATGCTCCTCCACACGTCCTTGCGAAGGTGCAGCTTGACCTACCATGATGGGAGACAAAAGGGTGCAAGTCAGTGGACAGTTGGCCAGTCACACAGATAGGGGCAACACGTTTCTCTCTGCAGCCATGCACATTTCGACTCATGTGTTGGTCCTACATCACACCGCCAAGATTCCAGAGCACAGGTGTCATGGACCACCTCATGCACACCAACATGTCCGCCACTGCACTTACCACCTGTCCGGGTGCGCCGTACAGGCATCCGAAGTTGCGGAGCACACCGTCCACGAGGACATCCAGCTCCGCGGCGGTGAAGGGACGAGACCGGATCTCTTTGACTCTCGACATGGCAAGGTCACGGAGTATGGCACTAGAGAGGCAGTCGGTGGTCAGCTCCGCAGCAGCAGGTGGAGGTGATGGTCACAGGCAGCAGTCGGTGGTCAGCTCCGCAGCAGCAGGTGGAGGTGATGGTCACAGGCAGCAGTCGGTGGTCAGCTCCGCAGCAGCAGGTGGAGGTGATGGTCACAGGCAGCAGTCGGTGGTCATCGTAGAATGTGTGCTTTTGCACATCACACATATATAGGGCCCTGTGGCCATGTCAGTGACATACGGCGCCAGCCATTGGTCAGCCCTGGATGCCTGTTTGGAAATGGGCCAATGACTGGCCCTGGTGTTGGGGTGCACAGCATACGCTACATTCGATTGGGCATACGCGGGCCTTGTTCAGACCTCCCATTGGCTGCACGTGCACAGACTGTCACGGTCACACACCGGCACCCGCATGTGGAAGCTTCCGGGACGGATGCTTCATTTGCAGCAATGTTCTATCACTGGTGCCAACATGGCGGGGCACGTATTCGGCGGGGGAGGTGCAGGCCAACACATCCATTAGCTGATGTCAATGGACATGGCAGGTCATGACCCCCCTGTGACATTGCATCATCCAGCCTACACCGGCCGGCCCAGCCCGGCCCAGGACCGCCGGGCCGGCCATGTCAACCACCGCCGTGCCAGGCCATGTCAACCACCGCCGTGCCAGGCCCAGCCCAGGACCGCCGTGCTGGCCATGTCAACCACCGCCGTGCCAGGCCCCGTCCACCACCGCCGTGCCAGGGCACGGCAGTAGTTGACATGGCCGGCACGCCGGTCCTGGGCAGGGCCTGGCCCGGCGGTAGTGGACGGGGCCTGAAACGGCAGTTAGTGGCCTTGGCGCCACGCCGGTCCTGGGCAGGGCAGGGCTGGCCAGTGTAGGCTGGATGATGCAATGTCACTGTAAGGGGGGTCATGACCTGTGTTGGCCTGCACCTCCCCCGCCGAATACGTGCCCCGCCATGTTGGCGCCAGTGATTGAACATTGTTGCAAGTGAAGAATCCGTCCCGGAGCCTAGCACATGCAGTTGCCGGTGTGTGACCGTGACGGACCGTGCACATGCAGCCAATGGGAAGGTGGAACGTGGGCCGCGTATGCCCAGTCGTAAACAGCGGAAGCAGTGCACCGCCATGGCGGGGCCAATGATTGTATCTTTGCTGACGATGCACCTTGTTCCATTGTCTGCAGCTGCCTGATGACGGTTGTGTGCGTGACTCCACATGTCATGCTCTATCCCATATGTGTCCATACCATGGCCATCGGTGTGCCACAAATGTGCATCACATGTGCATGTCGACATCGGGTATTTCCCTACACATGTTTGTAGTACCTCACATCTACACAGTAGATCCCGGATGTATCGGCACATTCTAATTTAGTTGTCAGTGAGTGGTATATGTGAGATAGTGACTATGGTGGGGGTACACTTGTGTTCAGTGCATGTGTGTTGCCTATTGTGTCACCATGCATGTGATGTACGTATGCCCACCATTATTGGTGTTGCCATTGGTGCATGATGAAATGGTGTGTGTGTGTGTATCTTTTTGTTTGTGTGCATGCACTTGCATGTGTGTATGTGATGTTGCGCCTACACATTTGGGTCATGTCACATGTCTTGTTGGCAGTAATGTTGACCTGAGACAAAGTAGCATTGCACATGTTGAGACACATCATGTTGCTAGTGGCTGCACATTGTTGCTACGTCAATCCATGTTGTAGTGACAATCAGAGATGTCACACATATGACAATTATACACTGCATATTACGTGTTGGTAGAGTTCGTTGACATGTGAGTGAGTTGCACAGACATGCGTTGTATGTGAATTGACTTCCATTCCATCTACTCCCACACAGGAGGGCTCCAAATGTCCATCGCCCATACACTGTGCTGGAGGATATGGTTGACGAGAGGTGATCAGGAAATTCAGGCTGGATCGACATCGATTGATGGAGCTTGTGAACCAATTGTCTCCTCACCTGCAGCCACGAAGAACCTATCCAGGTTCCATTACACCCACGGCAAAGGTGATGGCGGCACTCCACTTTTTTGCTACAGGCACATTTCAGTACACAGTTGGACATGCCGAAGGGATGTCACAGTCCATGTTTAGCATGGTACTTCGGGATGTACTGAGAGCCATGATTCTGTACAAGCATGACTACATTCATTTCCCACAGGCGGCAGAGTTGGCAGCGGTCAAAGCAGACTTCTATGCACTGGGTCAGATACCACACGTTGTGGGTTCCATTGATGGCATGCATATCGCAATCATTCCACCACTGGCACTTGAGCAGGTGTTTAGGAATTGGAAGCACGTGCAGGTGGTGTGCTAGGCCGACAACATAATATCACATGTGTGTGCAAGATTTCCAGGCTCTGCTCATGACGCCCACATCATGCGGAGCAGCATTGTCCCCCAACTGATGGCAAATCTGCGTCCGGCACAAGCGTGGATTGTTGGTGAGTATGCTGTGGTGACAGGAGTGATATCTGTGTGGCATGGTGTGCCCACCAATTCAGGTTGTGATGTTTCTGTCTCTCTCTCTCTTCCACCAACATAGGCGACTCGGCTTACCCAAACAGGCCTTGGCTGCTGAGTCCCATACGCAATCCAACTACAGCGGGAGAAATGCGATACAATGATGCCAATGGAAGGACACGTCGAGTGGTAGAGCGTACATTTGGCCTGCTTAAGTCTAGGTTTCGGTGCCTGAATAAGACTGGAGGGGCACTGCCTTACTCACCAGGCAAAGTATGCAGGATCGTGATTGCCTGCTGCATGCTCCACAACCTGGCTGTGTGCAATAACATTGAACTGCTCTTGGACCCTGATGAACAGCAAGTTCCTCGCCCTCCCGACCCACCCATGTCGACTGATGAGGATAGTGGTGAGGAGGAAGGTGTGGACCAGAGGCGCCAGCTCATTGATCGCTACTTCCCTTGAATGTGAGTGTGCTCCTCTTGTGCTGCTTGTGTATGCCCTGTGTATGTTTGCTGGTGTTGTGTCATTGTGGTGTGCATCATCTATGTGTTCTGCAATGTGATGTATGCCTGTGTGTGTGTGTGTGTGTTCATTTATTTGTACATGCAAGTCTCCATGATGTGTGTACTCTCATCCATTCATGTTGTGATGAGTGTGGTTTGTGGAATGTTGCACTGCAGTGTGTTGTGATGAGTGTGAATCTGTTTCCTGACGTGTCTATGCGGTTTCTATATTTCCCTAGGTCACTCCCGCTGCGGCATGATTCTGTACGAGTTGGATCCCTGAACCTGGTAACGTCGGTTTCTGATGCAATCATGTGAATAAACATGGAGGCAACACATCATTGAGTGAGTAAGTGGTATTTATTTACAGATTGTGCATAGGTGTTAGTGCATATTTACAAATGAGTGAAGGGGTGGGGGAGTGAGAGTTAAAGGTTATGGCAGATGAAATGTCGGTGCTGACACCACATAGGGTGGTGTCTGCCTAGTGCAGCAGGCCTGTGCCAATGATTGGCTAGGTGGGACCGGATAGTTGGCAGGGTGAATGGCAGGCTCAGGTAGTGTAAAAGTCATTGTCGGCTCCTCTTGGAGCGTGTGGAAGGAGCATCCACACTGCTCTCGCCCACTTCCAGCCTCGGACGGCCCCTTCGTCTTTGAGTCGGGACGGAGTCAGCTGGGGGCGCAGGCTGATCTGGTACCACATCCATCGTCAGGGGCGCAGGTGGCGGTGGCGGTGCCGGTGGTGTTGGTGCCCGTGGCGTTGTTTGGGGCGGGTGTGGGGAGGGTGGTGTTGGCGGCTATCCATCCCATCCACATGGTATTGCTCAGGGTCAATATGTCCACTAGTTGGCCAAGCCGCCTCTCAATGGCCCCCAACATTGCAGTTTTCACAACAGAGTCCTGGTGGGCACGGTCTGCCTGTGCCTGGCCACGTTCATAGGTTTCCTGGACCCTGGCTAGTGCTTCCAGTGACTGTTGCACGGCATTGGGTGGGTGTGGTTCCTCAGGACGTCTTTGTGTTGTGCTCCTGCCTGCCGGATGTGGCCTTGCATCTCTGCTTTGCCTCACACTCTCCCTGCGTGGCTGGGATGGCGCAGGCCCGGCGTCGTGCGGTGGGTTGGCCAGGGTGGCAGGGGCAGGAGTGGTGGTACTGGTGGTGGTGGTGGTGGAGGTGGTGGTGGTGGTGCTGGTGGTGGCTGTGCAGGTCACAGTGGCCAGTGTTGTGGGAATGGCAGAGGCCGTAGTAGTCGGTGCTGGTGTGACCTGGGAGCCAGATGGCCCTGGCTGCCTGCTTGTGCCCGCACCATCCTCAGCACCGGAGCTGGCTGGGCAATCGTCCCCTGAGACTCCTGAGTGAGGCGAGTCTGGAGGCCGGGTGGTGGTTCCAGCTGTCAGATTACGATCACCTGCAAAACAAAAATGTGAAGATGAGTCATGTGGGCATTACGTGTTATTTTCATTTTGTTGACTATTCAGTCGGCACTGGCACTCACCCCACCCACCACCACCGCCGTCCCTATGCACATGGGGGCCTGTTGGGAGTTGTAGTGCTGTCCTCTCACACA
Source organism: Lissotriton vulgaris (assembly GCF_964263255.1). Lineage (NCBI taxonomy): Eukaryota > Metazoa > Chordata > Amphibia > Caudata > Salamandridae > Lissotriton > Lissotriton vulgaris. Next base: position 136,481,599 of record NC_141691.1, read on the forward strand.
CCCCACCCACCACCGCCGCCATCCCTATGCACATGGGGGCCTGTTGGGAGTTGTAGTGCCGTCCCCTCACACACCCCACCCACCACCACCGCCATCCCTATGCACATGGGGGCCTGTTGGGAGTTGGACTAGTGACCTCTCACACACCCCACCCAGCACCACCGCCATACCTATGCACATGGGGGCCTGTTGGGAGTTGTAGTGCCGTCCCCTCACACACTCCACCCACCACCACCGCCATCCCTATGCACATGGGGGCCTGTTGGGAGTTGGACTAGTGACCTCTCACACACCCCACCCACCACCACCGCCATCCCTATGCACATGGGGGCCTGTTGGGAGTTGTAGTGCCGTCCCCTCACACACCCCACCCACCACCACCGCCATCCCTATGCACATGGGGGCCTGTTGGGAGTTGTAGTGCCGTCCCCTGCCACACCCCACCCACCACCACCGCCATCCCTATGCACATGGGGGCCTGTTGGGAGTTGTAGTGCTGTCCTCTCACACACCCCACCCACCACCACCGCCATCCCTATGCACATGGGGGCCTGTTGGGAGTTGGACTAGTGACCTCTCACACACCCCACCCACCACCACCACCGCCATCCCTATGCACATGGGGGCCTGGTGAGAGTTGGACTGAGTGACCTCTCACACACCCCACCCACCACCACCGCCATCCCTATGGACATGGGGGCCTGTTGGGAGTTGTAGTGCCGTCCCCTCACACACCCCACCCACCACCACCGCCATCCCTATGCACATGGGGGTCTGTTGGGAGTTGGACTAGTGACCTCTCACACACCCCACCCACCACCACCACCATCCCTATGCACATGGGGGCCTGTTGGAGTGGTTTAGACGTTGGTGAGTATGTGGACTGCATGCATGGGTTGGGGTCTGGGAGATGTGTCTTCTGAGTTGTGTGAGGCACACCATGTTGTTGTGCTCGTGGTGCTTGGTTTGTACTTACCAGCCTCTTCTCCATCCTCAAGTCCATCAAGGGTCTCAGGGTGCAGAATGCTCAGCACCTTGTCCTCCCACTCGGTGTACGGTAAGGGCTCCGGGGGGGTTCCACCGCCTGTGTGATTTGCCCGCAGATAGTTCTTTGCTCAGATGGATTTGACTCGGGTCTTAAGGTCATGCCACCGCCTCTGAATCTCCTGCTTCGTCCTCGGGACGGTCCCAGACGCATTCACCCTGATGACTATCCGGTCCCACATGTTGTTTTTCCTGGCTATGCTGGTCTGCTGCACTAGGGCCCTGAATAAGTGGGGTTCTACTCATATTATTTCATCTACCATAACCTTTAACTCGGTGTCAGTGAATTTGGAGTTCTTTTTTGGTGCCATGGTGTGTGGTGCTCGGGTGTGGGTTTGAGTGAATTGGGAGGTGCAGGTGTGTGGTGTGTAGGAATGGTGTGGTGGGTCTTTGTGTAGTGGGTGTGTTTGGGTTTGGGTTATGTGTAAGATATCTGTGTTTGCTGTAAGTTCTGTGGTGTCTCCTGCTAGCAGCTACGCTGTGATGCAGAGGATTTCTGGAGTGGGTGGGAGTTATTTTATAGTCTGTGTCTTGGCCCTGTCTGAATAGTTATTGGCAGTCAGGTGCTAGGTGGGTGTGTTGCCAGGTGTGCATTCTGTGGTACTTGGGGGTGGGTCATTGTGTCTTGTGATTGGTTTTGATGTTTCAGGTGGGTGGTCGTTCATTTTCCTGTGTTTGGTATTAACTTCCGTCGCAATGTATGGCATTGGTTTGACGGTAGGGATGTTGTTCGTGTTGGCCTTCCGCTGTGGAGCACGGTTTCTCGTTGCATTGGTACCGCAGCGGACGTGGATCGCGGTGGCTACCGGGGTACTTGCGGAGTTATCCTAATTGCGGACACGGACACTACGCAGGTATCGCGGGGGAAGTGGATGATCTCGCGGTCATGTGCATACGCGGCGGTCGGTGTTCTTTCGGTTCCATCCGCCTGCCGCGGTCTCAGGTGTACTTCGACCGCCGCGGACGGGGTTTGGTGTGCTCCGTCCGCCGCGATCGGTGTTTCATTCATATATTATCCTAATCGCTATTGCGGTTTTTCCGCGGACAGGTCCGGAGTATCTTGCCACCTTCCTCGGCGGACGGAACACGTTTCCGTCCGCGATCCTAATCGACCCCATAATATCTGAAGACCAAGTGCATCAAAATTCGTCTGGGAAGCTCCAATATTATTCTATAGAAGAACTCAGTGGCATGGCTGAAGACAGGATTTTTAGGGAAATGGTGCAACAGTGTCCTTGGAAGCATGTCAGCTGTCGGGATCCCTCTCCTCGTACACGTCGCGGGGAACACCACATTTCTGGGGCAGTGATATGTAAAATGACCTTCCAGCTCCGGGTACCTGCATTGTCTGAAGTTTTTTACTATTGTTGGGAGGGTGGGCTTGATAATACAATAGCTGCTGTTGCCTACCTGCGCCATTAAATACATCTAAGGCCAGATCCTGTGGTCCGTCTCCTTTGTTTGCTTCGCCAATCTATTGGATTGGAGGTGGCTTGGGGAGTTTTTGTGTGTACATATATATATATCTATATATATCTATATATATATATATATATATATATATATATATATATATATATATATATATATATATATATATATATATATATATATATATGCCAGTAATCAGTGTATGACATAGTGTAATGCACAAAGAACGCTTTACTAAAATAAATTATCCTTGCTGACAGCAGCCTACAAGATGGACAAGAGGACAAGATCTATCTCAATGATGTCTAGGATGGCATCAAATCTGACTCAGCAGATAACATTGTAGGCATTCATCTAATAACATTTATTTATTTAGGGAGTTTTATAAAGTGCCTTACGTATCAGCTAAAAGCCTCCTCATTGCACTATGGGAATAGTGAAACATTGGATGGAAGAAAACATAAAGAAAGAAGGTTAAACGAGGGAATTAAAGATTGAAATTATAAAAGAATTGAGAAAAGGAGGTCTATTCACAATCATTATGCTGGAGTGACCAGATGAATCAAGGTACCAGTAAAGTCTCTTAACATGTGACTTTACAAATGGGTGCTGGATATAAGCTTTGGTGAATGGGAAGGATTTCAGATCTTTCCTGAATTAACAGTAAAATCTTCACTTTTCAATGCATGTGGTAGACTATTTTATAGGTGCGGATCTATGACTTTTAAAGACTTTGCTTAAAATGTCAAGCTTTTTTGCATCTACTGAGTGAATTGAGATGCATGTGCTGATTCAAATTTCTTGTTGGTTGCCACAAAGTAGCCAATAGTTGGACACAGTTCATGCCAAAGTAGGTTTTGGCCTTAATGCCTGAATCTTATCCTCTGTTGTACTATGAGCCAATGAAGTTTCAGTAGTACTGGTACGGTAAGACAGATTCTTGCCTTCAGTTTTGTACATTTTGCAATTTTTAAAATTGAAACTTTTCCAGGCCAGCATAGATACTGTTGTTAAATCAATGAGATGAAAGGGACAGAAGAAAGGTCTGCTTTTTTATTTGCATAGGGTTATGATGTTTTCTACTCTCTATCCTCATGCCTGCACGAGAATCTGTAGTGTCATCTATGGAACTTCACTCATTCTAGATTCTCTTGTTATTCTGAGGCTGGCGGTTGTCGAGGCAGGAGAGTCAGAGATCATCCAACAACTTTAACTACAATAAAGCCTTATTGAAATGAATTAAAGAATTTCCTAGTTGTCACCTACTTGAACATTTTGGCGACGATCTTATGGTGACTGGCTCCGACTTCTTCAAAAAGATTCCACGTCGTTTCCTCGTCCAGAAATTTTTGAGCAAGCGCTGGTCATTTCATGTGAAGTTTCTATTTGTGACTGAAATTTCAGAAAAGAAGCTCTTCACTCCTTGAGGTACTGTTTTTGGCATTGCCATTCTTTTGGCAATATTAATTAAGTTCTTTTTTTTAACGCGTTGCTAGGCACCGAATCAAGCTGCACGCGCATTCCGTAATCTGCGCAGTTCAGCAATCAAGGTCATTTGGTTGCGCGCGCTGGTATTAATTTGCGTTGCCGGGGAGTCAGTAAAGCATCTCTGTACTTCCGTTGACTTCATTACGTTCTGCACGCACGAAGTGGCCATTTTGTGTGTCAAACCAAATTTTGCCAATCACGTTTTGCCAACCACATGCCTCAATTTGGATATAGACTTACTATTGTTGTCAAGAGGGCTATTTGCAAATTTGTTTTATTCCTTTTGCATCTAACCTCATTATTTATTTTTACTATTCAATATTATAAGACATTTTAAAACATTTTATTATTATTAGTACAGCTCTGTTTTATTCAACCATTCCTGCCTCAGCTTAAATTTGCATTTTTTAGTTTGACTGTGATTCTATTCACTTATGGCAGCAACAGCAAATCAAACAATAGCCCCACCTCCACCTCCACCTTTTCTTATTGAGGGTGACATTCCCAAGAATGGATTAGCATTTTTGAAAATTACCTCAAAGCTATTGATGGACTTAGATTTCAAGCTTCAAGAAAAAAAGCCATTCTTTTGAACTCCCTTTGAAAAGCTGGTCAGCATGCATTTAATTTTTTTTTAATTGTTTTTATTAAGTAAACAGGTAGGGCGAAGAAGCATACATTTGCAGCAGAATTAAAGATATATAGTACAGGCACAGTCAAGTGTAACTAATGTCCAAGTTACAAAGTTGTAGGAAACACTTTGAATTAAGCACAACAATGCACCATCACACAGGATCGTAATAGCAATGATCAGTCCGAGGTAAACTCCTCTTCATTTAGTCTAGGGGGCTCGCAAATGTCACCCCTGAACCTATTCCAAGCACCCCATATTTGTCCCCATTTCCCAGGGCACCCAGGGTGGACAAACATCGCCTTCTCCGCCACCATTGCATCATCCATGTCCCTGCACCAGTTCCTGAGCGTGGGTAACACATCCGAGCCCCATAGCCTGGCTATATTGCGTTTTGTCACCATCATACCCAACATAGCCCAATCCTGTTGGCGATACGTTAAGTCATTAGCTTCCCATACATTCAGCAAACAGCGCCGAGGATCAGGCAAAAGGGAAATAGATAGAGTCTGAGAAATAGTGCGCATCACGGTTGTCCAGTACATTGTTATCCTACCACAGTTCCATAAAGTACGATAGAATGTCCCCTCCTCCCCACACACGCACAGGCAATACACATGTGACGCCTTCCCTATCTTGTGTAAAATCGTTCTGGTGTAGTACGTGCAGTGTAGTATTTTAAGCTGGATTAATTTGAGCTTGGAGGGGATAGCCGTCTCTCGGGGGGAGGAAAGGACCTCTTGCCACTCGGAGTCATCCAATGTGCCTACGTCTCAAGACCAGTTCAATATCAGTTTGGACGTCATGTCAGGAAGGTTGTTAACCAGCTTGCGGTATGTGAGGGATGTTGCATTTTCCGGCATGTGTTCTGTCAACAGTCTATCTTCAAGAGGGGTGGATTCCTGTAATTCTGTACACAGCGGGATGGCAGTCTGCAACGCATGCTGAATTTGGATGTACCTAAACCGTTCCATCCGCGCCATATCGTATTGCGTCTGTAAGAAAGAGAAGTCCACCACCTTACCCTTCTTCCAAAGGTCTCCCACCACTGAAATGCCTATGTTTTCCCAATTCTGGAACCCTTTACTGTTGCGGAGAGAACCTAACCTGCACGAGTCCCAAAGCGGTGTCATTTGGGTAATAGGGCCAGAGCATTGAAGGCCCCTGTGAGCTTTGTACCACAGATGCACCGAGTGATGCGCAGGACCTATCAAGTCCGATGGCGCGCGGTGACTGTAGAGATTACTCATCAGTCCTCTAATCTCCAGGCACTGTCTATCTGCTAAATATGTTGGCTCAGTCTGCGGGGCATGTAACCAGTAATTAATTTGCTTAAGGTGGGCCGCCCAGTTGTACAGTTCGTTATTTGAGAGTGCTATGCCTCCGTCATACCAGTCTTTCACCAACTTGTCTTGTGCGATGCGTGCTGGCTTTCCATCCCACAATAGGCAAGAGACTGCTGCCTCTATCGGTTTGAAATAAGATGCCTGGACCACAAAGGGCGTATTTTCTAGGAGGTATAGGAAGCGTGGGAGTGACATCATTTTATATAGGGCCGCTTTACCCAAGAGCCTGAGGGGGAGAGCTCACCAAACCTTCACATCTCATTTGAAACGGTCCAATGGCGGCTTCAGATTCAAAGTATAGAATTCATCCGGGTTTGACGTGACATATATACCCAAGTATTTGAATGCCGTTGTAGCAGGTCGTAAGGGGCAGCTCGTGGGAAGCACAGGCGGGAGGCCAGCAAGAACAAAGAGGACAGATTTGGACCAATTAATCCTGTAACCCGACACTCTTCCAAATTTTTCACATACATTTAGCAGTTCTAGAATGGATTTTTTGGGGGAAGTGAGGTACAGGAGTATGTCATCTGCATAGAGAGATATGCGGTCCTCCCATACTTTAGACCACCGGAGTCCCTTAATAGAGGGTTCCCACCTAATTCAGACCGCTAACAGCTCTAGAATCAGCGCAAATAATAAGGGGGACAAAGGACATCCCTGCCTCATCCCGCAGCCAAGCGGAAAATCCCGTGAGATGTGTCCATTGGCAGCCACGTGAGCCAGGGGCCTGGTATAGAGCAGACGAACTCAGGCGCAGAATTTAGGGCCGAAGCCCATGTGTTGAAGCACTGCGAACAGATATGGCCATTCTACTGTATCGAACGCCATAGTGGCGTCTAGGGAGAGGAGGACAGCAGGTTCCTGTATATACTCTCGGCAGGCCATGACCGCGTGTAAGAGGCGAAGGTTGAGCGCTGTACTACGATGCAGCATAAAGCCAGATTGATCTGGATGCACCAAGGTGGGAAGGTGGGGGGACAAGTGCAATGCCAGCAATTTGGCGAGGATCTTCGGTTATGCGTTTATTAGAGAAATCGGGTGAAAGGAGGTGCAATTTGTCGCAGGCCTGCCCGGTTTATGAATCGCAACAATCGTGGCTAGGCGTTGATCTCTAGGCAGTTCCCCAGCTTCAAGACTATCATGGAACATATTCAGAAGGAAGGGGGCCATTGTTTGTGCCGTTTTCTTATACAGTTCTATCGGAAGCCCGTTAGGACCCAATGCTTTGCCAGACGCGAGCGAATAGGTCGCCTCTTGAATCTCATCAGCAGTGATGTCCGCCTCTAGTAGAAGCACCGCGTCTGGGGAAAGGCGAGGGATTGTCAGATCTTTGATGTACTGCTTGGGGAGCATACATTTTCCCAAAGTGATCAGCCAGGAGGTCAACTATAGCCGCAGGATCTGAGGTCGTAGTCCCTGTGGGGGACGACAGCTGTGCAATGACTCTACTCGCTCTTTCTTTTTTGTCAAGCCAAGCTAACATCTTCCCTGCCTTGTCCCCCATCTCGTAAACTCTATGTCGAGTCGATTGGAGAGTGCTTTTCGCCATTTCCCTCTGGTATGTTACATATTCGGTTTGTTTAAGGCGAACCTCCTGGGCGGCCCCAGGCGAGGGGTGTGTCTCTTGCTCCGCTATAGCGGTGGCTAGGTCAGCCTCGAGGCCGTCCAACTCCGCCCGCTGTGCTCGCTTTTGGCCTGTAATTGAGGCCATCACCTGCCCACGCAGGACTACTTTGTAGGCCTCCCAAAGAGTGCTAGGAGAGGTCACAGAGCCAGTATTTTCTTGAAAGAAGTGCTTGGTGGTTCTGGCAAGGCCCGCTATAAGGGGGCAACCTGTAAGTAACCAGCATGAACAGCCTGTGTGTCCGGTGGTGTGTATACTTTAATAGCAGTGGGGAGTGATCAGAAATACCTCTGGGCGGATTTCTACCTCTTCTATGCCCTGTAGGCCATCCGCAGTCATCAGAATGTAATCAATCCGGGTGAGACAACTATGGACTGCAGAGTAAAAAGTGTATTGCCTGTCGCCGGGGTGCTTATACCTCAAGCAATCTGTGAGCCCATGGCATCCAAAAAGCCAGTTAGCCGCCTCCCTCCGTGTCCCACTGGTTTGTACGGGTATCTATCTATCTCATCGTCGATGATATAATTGAAGTCACCCCCTATCTCCAACGTTGCGACCGGTAAAGTCAGTAGAAATGCTGAGAATACAGAGTGTGCAGTGGCGTGTAGGGCAGGTGGGACATACACAGAAACAAAATTCCTCCCATTGGCATGTAATTGCCGCGAAGCGGCCCCGATCATCTACACGCGTCTGTTGGAGCACAAAAGGGAAATTTTTCCTGACAAGGATCCCTGTTCCCCTGGAGCCAGAGGAGAATTCTGCGTGCACCACCATAGTATATCCCCACCTATCCATAGCCTTGGTGGCAGAGCCTACTAGGTGTGTTTCCTGCAAGAAGACTACGGCAGGACAACATTGTTTCAAGTATTGCAGTACCAGGCCCCGTTTCACTTTGTGTCCCAATCCCCGGACGTTCCACGTCATCACGGTGAAGTCTGAATGACGGGGCAATTGTGCTCGAGAAGCCTCAGGTTGATCTGTTACATGCGTAGCCATCTATGGTATAGTGTAGTGTCGTGCAACCAAAGATAGACTTGACCTGCGCTGTACCTTCATTAAAACAGTGTGACACCCTACAAGTCATACAAACCGCAAAAGCAACAAAAGGAAACAACCCACTTATCCCCCCACCCTGGGTCCCACCCATCCTCCCTGCCTCCCGGCTTGACGAACCTCCAACTGCCCGCCACCCCAACTCAGCAGAGCGCTTTTGCCCTCCCATAACTAAAATACATGCTTGCCGGGGGTAGAGCTCACCAAGGCTCCAGCCCTTTAGAGCTCCCCAGGTCGGCCCCAGTCCAGAACCAAAGAACGGCAAAAGTGCATTTGGCGACAGGATCAACATAGGCAGCAGGAGTCAATATTGCCATGACAATACTTATTCCTCTTCTCGTAGTGGGTCATGGTTCGCTTCCAGGTGTTCGGGACTAAACGTTCCTGAGGCATATTCTCCATCACGTGGACGATGCGGTCTGGGTCTACGATCTGAACGATTCACAGTGCGCCACCCCTCGAGCCAGTCATGCACCGCCTCAGGCGTGTCAAAGAACCATGTCTGATCATCGCCGCTACTCTTAATTTTGCGGGGAAGAGCATAGAGTATGATAGCTCCTGTGCCCGAAGTAACTTTTTAAATTCAAAAAAGCTTCACCGCCGTCGAGATACAGCTGCAGTGTAATCCGGGAAGAAGGATACAGTTGAATTTAAAATACGGATGGAAGGGCAGACCCTCACCGCTTGCAAAATTGCATCCCTGTCCCTAAAGTTGAACAGTCTGGCGAGTACTGGTCGTGGGGTCGCTCCCGGCTTAGGTCTACCACCAGGTACCCTGTGGGCACGCTCCACCGAAAAAAATGGGAGAGTCCCTTGGGCTGCAGCTTAGTTTTGATCAAGTCTTCTACGTACAGGTCCATTGCCTGGGTACCTTCTGACTCCGGAATACCAATAATTCTGATGTTATTACGTCTTGCACGCCCTTCCGGTTCGTCAAGCTTCTCCGTGAGTAACTTGTTCTCTTTTTCCAGCTGGGCAACGGAAGTCTGCAGTTAAGAAGTGTCCGCAACCAAAGATTTACTCACTATCTCCACTTCTTTTACCCTGTCCGCCATCTTGTGGATGTCAGCCCGCAGCAAAGAAACGTCAGTAGAAACAGTGCCCACCGTGGTCTGCACATTCTCCAGCGCCTTCATAATGTCCTCGAGAGTTACCTTTTTTGTCCCGTCGTTGTACGATGTTTTACCTTGAGGGTGCACCGGAGAGGAGCCCTTGTCATATGCAAACTTGTCCAGTTTCGCCTGTGTAGAGTGGTGTTTCGGCCCTCTGCCCGCCATGGTGATGCAAGTTGATAAACACACTGTATACGAAATCCGGACAAAACTCACATTTTCAGAGGGCAGCAATCCAACAGGTGCGCTGAAAGGACTCCATCCCCGGTGGTAGGGCCGGTTTCGCAGCGGACAGGGGGGGCACAGAGGGGGGGAGAACACAGTTCGTAGTAGTCCAGGAGTGGGCAAAGTAGCGAGGTCCTCAATAAAACTTGCGGAGCGAGAGAGGTCCACGCACACTCCGACGAGGCGTAAAGTGAATAACGTAGCAGCCTGTGACGCCAACTCCACACCGGGATGTACCCCCCAAACCTCAAAGTCACATCCGCCCCAAACTGGGCACAGCACAATGTTTCACCAGCGCCAGTTTCGCCGCGAAGGGCGTAGGGAGTCACTCCAAAGGGCTATGGCGCAGTGCAGGGTAGCGTGGGCGGTAAAAGCACTTCGCAATCAGCGAACGTCAGGCCTGCAATGATGGGAGAAGAGGGCCACAAGCACAATGTCGCTGTGCCAGTCATCAGTGTGTTGTATCTCCTCTCACGGTCAGCAGCGGGAGCAGGGCCTTCTAATCGGCACAAACGGGTATCCACGCTGTAGGGCGTCAGATATCACACGCTGCAATAAAAGGGTTCACGGAGCCGAGGCAATCCAGGTGAGGAGCGTGCTCGGCTTGTCAGATGTGGTAGGGAAGGGGCGAGGGCAGCGCCGTTTCACCCCCAGATGATCGCGGCGGTCGGTTTCAGAATGCGGTTTAGCCCGTCTCGGCCGGAGTCCGCCACTAAAGTCCCCGGTCTGATTGTTGCCAGCAGGCCGCACTCACAGACACGCCAGGTCAGGCGGAAGGCAGCGCTCGATTTTTACCGGAGTTTCACCGGAAGATGCCGCTCAGGATCCGACGTGGGGGACAGCCTAGCCTGCAGGGCAGTCCAAAAACACGGATAAATGGGCAGATTACTGTAAAGGGAAAAGTCAGCCTCGGAGCTCAAAGGCTAAGCGGCCATCTTGCTTGGCCGGTAGCCACGCCCCCGCCTTTCAATTTTTACCGGAACTTTTAGGTGCAGATGGTCAACCTATTGATAATTTATTATTTTATTTATTATTTAATCTTGTACAGCGCGACAGCTACCCAAAAAGGGTTTCCCGGCGCTGGACAGGTAGGGTGCTATAAATGTCAACCGTCACATAGTTTTAATGGACAGGTGATGTGTGCTGATTACTGGTTAAAAAGCCAGGTCTTAGTGTTTTTACAAAATCAGGCATAGTTGGTTTCCAACCGCATGTGCAGAGGCAATGAATTCCACAGTGTTGGGCCCAGGTAGGCAAAGGACTGGCCCCCCATTCTGACGAGTCTAATTCTTGGTACACAGAAATACTCCATAGAAGATGAACGGAGTTTACGCGGAGGGTTGTAGGGATTAACAAGGGCTTGAAGGTACTGGGGAGCTGTGCCTGCTTTGATCTTAAAAATGTAGCTCAGGGTCTTGAATTTGATACGACTCTCAACCCTGAGCCAGTGAAGATTGCGAAGGGGACCAGAGAGGTGACTGGACCTGGGGATATTATTCAACAATCTGGCCGCGGCATTCTGGACCAGTTGAAGACGTCTGGTCACTGTTTTGTTTGTCGCTAGGTAGAGCACGTTGCCGTAGTCCAGCCGGGATGTGATCAGGTCATGGATACCGGTTCTTTTGGTATCGGTGGGCAGCAGCCAGATAATTTTCTTAAGCCAGCGCAAAATTGTGAAGCAAATGGCTGAGACCTTGTTGACCTGGTGTTGCATGGTCAAGGTGTTATCAATAGTGAATCCTAAATTTCGGACAGATTCGGCTGGCAGGGGGATGGGGCCCATCTCAGGAGGCCAATGTTTGGAGCTTCATAGATCACTTTTTTGGCCTAAAATTAAAACTTTGGTTTTACTTCCGTTCAGTTTCAAGAGGTTCTGGTTCATCCAGTCCGCAATTTTTCTCAGACCTGACTGAAGGGGGGATGTTAAGCCTAGGGTAGGATCTGAAAGGGAAAAAGCGAATTGGGAGTCCAATGTGAGAGAAAGGAGGCCAGCCAACTACGTGCAGCTTCGCCTATACCTATGGCGGTCAATGTTTCTATAAGTATGGTGTGGGAGGAGGTATCGAATGCGGCACTGAGATCGAGTAAAATCAGTGCCACTTTGTCTCCTCTATCTAGTAGCTGGCGTATGTTTTCTGTGACTCCCAGCAGAGTTGTCTCAGTGAAGAAACCGGGACGCAACCCCGATTGAGACGGATGGAGTATAAGATTGTCCTCCACAAACTGCGCGAGATGGGAATGAACATGCTTTTCCAGTATCTTGGAAAAGGCCGGCAGGAGCGAGATAGGCCGGAAATTGGAGAGGATCTTAGGATCGGCTGTAGGCTTCTTCAGAAGAGGAGATACCATAGCATGCTTCCATCTGGCCGGGACGATAGAATCCCGTAAGGACAGATTAAGGGTCTTACAAATAATGGACAAATGGTCCGAGTCAAGCTGTTTAAGACAGACATGGAGGTGGGTCATTGGGTGAGCCTGATTTTAAACTTCCTAAGATTTTAGTAAGTGAATCCAGATTGAGACTCGGCCATGTGTTCAGAATTTCCTGAGTGTGAACAAACGTTGAAGAAATTCAGAAAGTCGAAAACTCCTTTCTAAAATTCTTACTGGCTGTCCCAAAGAGCACAACTACCTTTGGATGCCACCTAGAACTTGGAGTGGATTACATCTCTGATATCATCAAGATCCAGCCTATTATGCTATGGCGCAGAATCTGGGCAACGGACGAGTGCCAGCTCACAAGAGCAATAATTGAGGACTGCATGAAATTAGAGTACATGAACAAGATAAAATGGTTGTGTTATGTAAAATCCTTCCTCTCAGATATTGGTCTTTCGAGATTCTTTGATGAACCACTATCAGTAACAGACATAACGAAAAAAGAACTAAAAACACTTTGTCTGACCCATCTATCCCAACTACGGATGTTGAACGAAATAGGAAAGACATCAGTACAACACTGTCTAGGGGGCGTGGCTTGGGCGCCGATGGGGATGGTCGCCTGAAAGCTCGGCTCCGGGACTAAGCCCGAAATTATCCTGAACATCGGAGGCTGAGGGGCGCCCCAGACCCCGCATTCGGTTGAGCGAGGCGACGACACCCTGCCGGGGGCCTTGGTGGAGTTTGGACGGGGGTGGCCACGAAGAAATGCCGAAGTTTGCGAAGTTGCGGAGTGCGACCCAACATGGCGCCCGGACCCCTTTGTCCCCTTGATCGATACTACGGAGTTGAAGAGGTCTCGCGGGTGTCGACTGGCACCCGGCTTCACCATCCTCGGTTGTCTTAGACATTGGACATTGGCAGGCTCGGACCTTCTGCAACGGGTTCATACTCGATTAGACGACCGGGCGGGTGCCCACGCACTAGAGGGCACCGGGTGCGGGTGCCCTCTGTTCCAGGCGGCGGTCTGCACCGCGACTCCGCAACTAGCTACGATTTCCTGACCAGCCCAACTACATGGGTGGCGCGACACTCTGGCGCCATGGATCAACCGAGGGAGTTGGTGGCCCTCGCCCCGGAGCTATAGTGGGTGAAAGGCCCTACCCGACTCGGCGACGGTTGTCTCCGCCCCCTCATCGGTACCCTCGGACGCCGTGGCGGTGGCGTGAGCCGAAGCGGCGGAGTCTACACAGGCTCTGGAGAAGGAGATCGCCCATACCCGACTTGAGAACGAACTCCCGGGAAGGTCGTGCTGGACACCTGTACACGGAGACGCCTACTCCGGGACCCTCACGGGGAGCCCCTGGCAGCATGGGGAAACCTAGAGGAGCCAAGGGATCCAGCCAGACCACCTCGGACTCTGAAGCCCAGGACAAGGAAGAGCATGGAGACCCTAAAAGACCTGGTGGCGCACCACTGCAGCAACAATTCGACCGGGTACTGGAAGCGATAGAGGCAACTCGGTCGGCTCTCCAACAAGACATTGCCCAGGTGGCGACTGGCCTGGGCCTCCTTAGGGCAGACCATGGTAAACTCTCAGACCGGGTCAAGGAGGTGGAGGGCACGGTGAAAACTTTAGAACCGGCGCAGAGAACCCTGGCTGCGACGATTAAGGATGCCATGTCCCGAATTGAGACCCTCGAACGGAGGGCGGAGGATGCGGAAGGCCGCAACAGGAGGAATAACATTCGGGTGGTGGGCCTGCCGGAAAAAATCGAAGATGGCGATATGGTGCGATACTTGGAGACCTGGCTCCGAGACACGGTGGTCCCGGAGGGCCTGTCCTCCTTTTACACTCTAGAACGGGCCCACAGAGTCCCAGCACGGCCCCCACAACTGGGACGAGCCCCAAGGCCGGTGGTGGCGCGGTTGCTACATTTCCGGGACAGAGACCTGATCCTAAATGCCGCCAGGCACAACGGCCCATTCCAGGTTGCAAACAGTCAGGTGAACATCTTCCCTGACTACACCTACGAGACGCAGCGCAAGCGGTTCTCCTTCCTGGCGGTTAAGCGTGAACTCAGAAGTGAGGGCATCCAATATTCACTCTTATTTCCCGCAAGGCTCCGCGTCATTGTCGACGACAAGACCCAGTTCTTCGACACCCCAGACGAGGTCTGGGACTGGCTCGAACTGTACCGGACAGGGAAAGATGGTTACAGCGCCTCGACCCATCGGGCGGAGGAGCCGGAACAAAGGAGGCGATCTAAGATGGTCAGGAACCGCCGCGGCCGCACGGGAGGGCCCTCGACTGCGGAGACATCATCGGAGCGGAGGGGAGTGTTGGAAGTCCTGTCGGAA